>NC_139152.1:86551381-87751381 GCF_964270905.1 Leucopleurus acutus
TGGCAACATAAATTACACTTCAGCAACTTATGGCCCTGAGACATGCAAAACTTAAGTGCTCTCAGTTTTCAAAGACCTATTGGGGAAGACTGTCCACATCAGTGGCTGCAGATAATTTTGGTGTCGTCTTTGGGAAAATTCCAGCTTTTTGTTTAGAATGTCTCTGGCTTTCCAGTAGCACCTTTAACACTGAGAGCTGATCTGGATCTAGTATTATATTGAAGCCATCATTTTTAAGTGTGATAAATGGTATACAACATGGAAGAAAGGCACGAGGCACCCTGACCATTGTTTTCATTTTTATATGTGTGCATTCACCTAGCCAAGATCCTTATCCTCATAATATTATGAATTCTGCTGCTTTCATTTCAACCTCTTTTCCATATCTTCACATTATCACTTTTAATAACAGTATCATTTTTTGAGTAGTGAATATACTGTGATTTGTTAATGATGTACCTACGTGAACCATGATTTATGAAATTATTCCTCTGATCTTGGACATCTTAGGGTGTTTACAGGTTTTTCCCATCAGAAGGGAAATACTATGGTAAACATCTTTGTGCATAAACCTGTTAGCTTCTGTTGAATTGTTCCCTTGGTGTAATTTCCCAAGAGGGAAATTGCTGGAGTTGAAGGCGGTAAACATCTTTGCAGTTCCAGTGATGTAGTGCCTTTGGGGGTATTTTTAAAATCAGTGTTCTCTCTGCTGGCGTCTTGTGCCAGAAACGTATCAGAAGAAAATAATACAAGTGAACAATTAAAAAGATAATTTCCATCTTTAACTCATCTAGACATATGGAAATGAAAATGTGGGTTTGCGTAGATGGGTGGCTGGCTGCCTTGGGAGGCTCCGGCTCTTTATTACTGTGACTGTGTCTTTCATTGTGGGAGACGATCTCTAGCTGTCTTGTGCTTCTGGAGAAAAGGTATGCACGCTGTCTGTTCACCGCCCCCGCTTCAGCATCCTGAACCTGCCTTACGCTCATTGGGAACAGAATGGTTAGACCTCCATCGTATGTCGCCAACTGTGACGCGAGTTCCTCTCCCATCCATGAAATAACCTAGTGTCCACAGATTAATATGTGTATATCGTGTGTACAACAGTTAGATTTTGGGTTGGAATAGAAGAGGATTTTGAGGTGCTCTTTTGGGAGATAGAAAAAGAAGGTACTGGGCGTCAGGGATGGTTAGCTAATTGTAGCTTATTGAGGACTTATCTCAGAGCAGGTGCTGTTCCAAACACTTGACATGGAAGAATTTATTTAGTGCTCAAAACATCCCTACTAAGTAGGCATATCATTATCCTCATTTCACAGGTGGAGTAACTGAGGCCAAGAGATTATCTTGTCAGGGTCACACGGGACATGAACCCACGTGTATTCGTTTCCTAGAGCTGCCATAACAAAAGTACCGCTGTGTGCGTCTGTCTGTGTCCTCCCTTCTTATAAGGACCAGTCACTGGATTTAAGACCCAGTCTAATCCAGGACAACCTCTCTTAATTTAATAACATCTGCAAAGGCCCTATTTCTAAATAAGATTCCATTCTGAGGTTCTGAGGGGACATGAATTGAGGGGGACAGTATTCAATCTACGACACTATGGACAGGGTGGAGAAAAGGGAAAGAAAGCAGGAGCCCAGGCAGGAGCAAGTTTTGACCAGATGGCCCTGAGAGAGACACAGGATGGGCGACAGTCCATGGGCCTTTGAAGAGGCTGTGCGCCGGGAGCGAGTGGAGGAACCCTGTGCAAGAGATGGGGGTGCCCGGCACAGCCTGGCTGCATCAGCGTGAAATGATCCTGCCCGGAGCCAGCTAGCTTTGTGGGAATCTCTTTAAGGAGTAGGTTTGGGGTTAATGCCCTGCCATGCTTCAGTAGCTTAAGGAAAGGTTACCTAGAATATTTACCTTCTCGAGCAGTCGAGTGATTCATTACACCGTGTCTCTGAACCTGTGGGGGAAGCCCAGAGGCAGACATGAGTGTCTCCAGTCATAAAGTCAGACTTGGAGCACCAGCCCCAGGGAAGAAAGTATTTTGGCATATCATCTGCATCACTGCAAAATAAATTTATAAGCATTCCAAGAAAACTGCAGGGGAGAGTGTAGAAATTCTCCAGCAAGCAAGGAAAGGTAAATGAAAATTAACTGTACCACGTCCATTAATTATTCCTTCCAGGTGTGTAGAACGTAATTAATACGATGTGGACTGCCGTGCTGTCTCTCTTGTTTTATTTAGGTGACCGTAAAAGGTAATTTATAAGGGCTTTCCTAGGTTAACTGCCAATTTAATTCCTTGGACTGTGTTTTTCCACAGGCTCTTAGGTTTCTCAACAGTAAAATTCATCCACCGCTGTACGGGCTTTCAGGAATTTGTGATGAGGTTTGGGTTGGGGGCTGCTTCTCCTTTACCTGAGATGCTCAGTGTCTCCACCCTGAGACCAGCCCGAAGGTGCCAATTCCTGTTAATCCTCTGTTAATGTGAGCGTTTTCATGTCACTGAGTGTGACGGTTGTGTACAAAAGAAGCTTTTAAAGAACTTTAAGTTATAAATCTAGCAAGCTAGAATTTAAGTTAAGAATTTTACTCTGCGACTCATAAATCTAGTAAATTTTTTTTTTTTTTTTTTTTTTTGCGGTACGTGGGCCTCTCACTGTTGTGGCCTCTCCCGTTGCAGAGCACAGGCTCCAGACGCACAGGCTCAGCGGCCATGGCTCACGGGCCTAGCCGCTCTGCGGCACGTGGGCTCTTTCCAGACCGGGGCACGAACCCGTGTCCCCTGCATTAGCAGGCGGACTCTCAACCACTGCGCCACCAGGGAAGCCCATCTAGTAAATTTTAAGTTACATTTAGGGTAGCCTTTGATTAATCATTGACCCTTGAACAAACTTCACCTTCTTTTAACGTTTTAGATTGCACTTAAAATCTCATATACTTAATGTCCTTTTTGAGTACTTCAGACGTTCTGATTAACAAACAAATACTTAAATAATATAAATCTAATACCTCAATGACATTGTTTCTTAAATGCTCCAATATTATATGTAAACGTAGAAGATTTCAACTTAAAATCTCAAGTCAAATAAATTGTTCAATTAAATCCTTCTTACTGGTAAGGCAGGGTAACTCCTCCTACTTGAGTAGGTCAAAATCTTAAAAATATTAATCTTATGGATTTTCTTCTTAAACATTTCTGTACTTATTTAAAATAATAGCCATATTGAGATATAATTTACATATAAACTTCACTTACTCTAAGTGTAGAAGTCACTGAATTTTAGTATGTTTGCAGAGTTCTACAACCATCACCACAATCTAATTTTAGAACGTTTCCATCACCCTAAAAAGAACTTTCGCATCTATTTACTGTTCCTTGCCTCCCCACCCCCAGCCTTAGACAACCACTAGCCTACTTTCTGTGTCTGTATATTTGCCTGTTTTGGACTTTTTTGGTACTTAATTTGAAATCATGCTGGGTTTTTAAGGAAGCAGTTTTGATGTCTCAAACAATTGTTTGGGGTAACTGCAATTGTTGGGGTAACTGCCTCCGTGGCTGGAAGCGTCTTTGTGAGCCGACCCCTGGCTGGGGAGCTGAGCTCTGCCTCCGAGTGGGGGGCTCTTGTACCCCATGACCCAGACTCAAGTCACTTACTGCCTAATTCAAATGTCTCCCCACGGAAGACCAGACCCCATCTGGTGGCTTCATTCCATTCTGATTCCCTGCCCACCCACTGGGCTCACTGCTGTAAGACCCAGTGAAAGTGACAGCTGACTGCAGACCGTGGTGTCTCGCTCCAAGGCCACAGTTCTGAGGTCACGCCCAGCGAGCCACGCTCCTGTGACCACCTAGCATCCTCACAGCGCCCACTCATAGGCCACCAGTCAAGGCACTCACCCAGCAGCCTCTTGGCCCATCTCAGGTTCACGCTCCATGTCCCGGTGAGACAGCTTAGAGAGCAAAACCCCAGCAGGGACTCAACCAGATATTTGTACCTCCACGTTCATAGCGGCATTATTCACAGCAGCCAAAAGGTGGAGGCAACCCAGGTGTTCATCAGTGGGTGAATAGATAAACAGAAATGTGGATATACATACAGTGGAGTTTCATTCAGCCTTAGAGGGAGATTCTGACATGCTACACCGTGGGTTAACCTTGAAGACATTATGCTAAGTGACATAAGCCAGACACATAAAGGACAAATACTGTTTGATTCCACTTACATGAAGTCCTTAGAGGAGTCAAACTCATAAAGACAGAAGGTACACTAGAATGGTGGTTGCTAGAGGAGAGGTGATAAGCGGGCAGGTGGGTCACGTGGGCCTCCTGGGCCATAGAAAGGACTCTGGATTTTGTTCTAAGATGGTGGGGAGACTTCGGAGCAGAGAGGATGTCGTGAACGGGTTTATATTTTGAGAAGGTTATTCTGGCCGTTGATAGGGAATAGGGTAGGGAGGCCAAGACGGCAGCAGGGAGACCAGTTAAGAGGACTTCGTCCTAGCCCCAGGGGCGGTGATGATGGCTCGGACCAGGTGTTTGGGACCGAGAGGAGCTGATGGGGGGAGGGGGTGATGGCAGGTAAGGCACAGGAATTAAGAATGACTCCTGGCTGTTGAGTCTGCCCAGCTAGGTGCATAGTGGTAGTGTTTACCGCAGTGGGGAACATCGGGGAGGGGGACGTTTTAGGGGTGGAAGTCTTGAGTTCTCCCTATAAGTGTTTATTGTGTTCAACAACCCCAAGCTGAACCTAAACGAGCACTCTTATCCCTGACCTGATTCTTTCAAGATGTCTAAGTTGGGGAATTTTAAACCATGTCTCACGACCCATTGGTAGGTTGTAAAATCACTTTAATGAGGGCTTCCCTGGTGGTGCAGTGGTTGAGAGTCCGCCTGCCGATGCAGGGGACACGGGTTCGTGCCCCGGTCTGGGAAGATGCCACATGCCGTGGAGCGGCTGGGCCCGTGAGCCATGGCCGCTGAGCCTGCGCGTCCGGAGCCTGTGCTCCGCAGCGGGAGAGGCCACAGCAGTGAGAGGCCTGCGTACTGAAAGAAAAAAAAAGTCACTTTAATGAGTTGTACTAATATTAAAGAAAAATAGAAGAGAATAGAAAATATCAGAGCATCACATGTAAACTGGGTTCAAAAGGAGAAAGGGACGAGAAACAGGAGTCCCGAGACCCTTGTTCTAGCCATACCTCTGCCTCTAATGAGCCATGGGGCCTGGAGTGAGTCCCTTATGCCCCTGTGTCCATTGCCTCACCTGTGAAATGGGGCTGGGGTGAGGAGGGCTCCGCTGGATTCACCCCATCCTCCCCCCTTTTCTCTCCTTCAGCTCTTGCATGCTCTCTCAGTAGGCGGACCACAAACCGTACTGGCCAGAAAGGCCATCACTGAGCTTTGCTTCCTGCCATGTCTGTTGTTCAGTCAGAACCAATTCCGAGGGTGCTTCTCCTCAGCTGTACATACCCAGGCCCTTCACTGGTGTGGGAGTCATTGGACCAGCCGGTCTCTAAAGACCCTGCTTGTCCTAGATGTGCCTCTGTCTGCACTAACCTATCTGGTCGGCAGCTGGCTGCACTTGGGCAGGGACCTTGTGCTTTTTGGAAGTCGGCACAACCCTCTGCTCTGGGCACGTTTTCACAGAAGGGCCAGGATCATCTAAAAGAGGGGGTGGTTTGATTGCCATGGATTTTGGTGAGTGTATGTGATAGCCGAGTTCTTCTCCCGGCAGGTAAGTGTTGCAATGTATACAGTATATTCTTCAAAGCTGAGTGTCAGAGTCCCTCAGTGGAGGGTTTCTATGTAGCAAATCTCCTGGCTTTTAGATGCAGCTGTGCTCTTTCTCTTCTTGTGTTATTACCAAGTGCGTTCACCTAATTCTTAGATTTTACCCTTGACCTTCATCTCTGCAAAGTTTAATTCATTTTAGTTCTACAGCCACAGGTTAGACATCGGGAGCTTTGAGGAGCTTACAGTCAGTAGGAGGGGAGATTGACATGGGAATTAGGTATAGTAAGGGTTCAGATTAGTCCCAAGTCAAAACCCCAGATCCCTCATTATTCTAGCTGCTTGTAGGGTCTCCAGTAAGGAGAAGCAGATCTGGAGATGTTTTTGAATGGCTCTGGGATGTCCCTGTTGGAGGGACTGTGAGAAGGAAGGAATAGGAAGTTGGAAAATTGAAGTTTATTAATCAGGTATTAATGGCAGCTTAGGCTGAACCCGGCTCCCACCTCAGTGTTTGGGGCTCCTGAAAAGTCACCTGTGAACACAAGTGTGCTGAGTGTCTATAAAACACCTGAAGGTCATGGTTAGCTGGAGAACACCGGATCAATATTCAGGACTGACTTTTTTTTTTTTTTTTTTTTTTGCGGTACGCGGGCCTCTCACTGCTGTGGCCTCTCCCATTGTGGAGCACAGGCTCCGGACGCGCAGGCTCAGCGGCCACGGCTCATGGGCCCAGCCGCTCCGCGGCATGTGAGATCCTCCCGGACTGGGGCACGAACCCGTGTCCCCTGCATCGGCAGGTGGACTCTCAACCACTGCGCCACCAGGGAAGCCCATTTATTTATTTATTTTTTTGGGCTGTGTTGGGTCTTCATTTCTGTGCAAGGGCTTTCTCTAGTTGCAGTGAACGGGGGCCACTCTTCATCGCGCTGCACAGGCCTCTCACTGTCGTGGCCTCTCCCATTGCAGAGCACAGGCTCCGGACGTGCAGGCTCAGCGGCCGTGGCTTACGGGCCCAGTTGCTCCGCGGCATGTGGGATCCTCCCGGACTGGGGCTCAAACCCGTGTCCCCTGCATTGGCAGGCAGATTCTGTACCACCAGGGAAGCTAGGGCTTTTTTAACCTGTGGTTCTCCAGGGAGACCTCCTGCTGTCCTGTGCTTAGAAATTAGGAGCTTTGAGTCAGAAGGGACTCAGACATCTTCTGGTTTGACCTCGTCACCTGACCAAGGAGAAATCTGAGGCCCAGGGAGACTGCGTTCAAAGCGGGGAGACGCTTCGTGTGGTGGCAGAGCTGGGGGATCAGGCCTCTGACTTTTCCCGTGGATGGTTCTGGGTGCCAGGTCCCAGGTAATTTTACATTTTCATTTAATTCCCACAACCACCCTAAGATTTAGGCATGATCGCTGCATTTTAACCTTGAGTTTCAGAGATGAGGACATTAAGCCGGTGTCCCAAGACTCACCTAGAACTTGAATCTGGTTCCGGTGGACTCCACCTACCGAACCTTCTCATTCCACAGGGTGCTGCTGGGTGACCATCTCATCCCCGTGCGCCTTCAGCACAGTGGCGTCTGAAGCGGATGGGGGAGAGCTGTGATGTAGGGCCTTTCAGGGCGAGCTGTGGGTCCCACCGCTGAAAGCGGCATGGCCCGTCCTGTCGGAAGTGGCTCCCTCTCAGGGAGTCGGGTATCGCTTGCCCTTCTCCTGACTTGATGAGATTGACTCAGACTCTGCCGCATTCCAACGTCCTTTTGACAGATGGGCTGGACCGTACTGGACCAGGGCACCAGCACGCATTGGTGCATTGGGAGAAAACACCTCTGTAATTGCATCACTGCTGTGCGCTCAGAGCGTGCAGTGACAGAGGAAGCATACCCAGGCTGTTAGCAAATGAGGGGATTTGAAAAGTGTCCGGAGTCTGCTGAGTGTTAGGGCTGTTTGGCCAGCGGGAGGAGTGCAGACCTATCTGGACTTGGGTGATTTAGTACAGAAGTCCCTCACCTCGAATGTTGAGGGAAGTGAGAGCATTGATTTTTGTGGTGGGAGCTCTAAGTGTAAATGCATCTTTGCCTGCCTTTAGCGATAGCATGATAAGGTGATGAAGACCTCCGGTTGCAGAAACAGCCTAGGTTTGAATTTGCTACCTGCTCTGCCATTTGCTGGCTGTGTGATCTCGGACAAGTTACTTAATGTCTCTGAGCCTCTGTTTCCTCAACAGTCAAATGGGAATAAATGCTATTATTCAGTATTTCTAACTAACAGGGTTTTGATGAGAATTAAATGAAACAACGTAAAAAAAAGGCTTAGCCTCAAGTCAGGCATCAGGTACTTGGTAAATTCTCGATAAATGCTAGTTCTCATGATTATTATTATTAATTATTGCTGTATTTTATAAGACCTGAGTTCCAGCCCAGGTTCTGCCGCTGGCTGCTTTGGGGACCTTGGCAAGTGTTTCAGCTCTCTGAGTTTCTTCTGTGAATTGAAGGACTGTAATCCAGCTGAGAGTTCCAATGCATCAAAAGCAAGTTTCCACCCCGGATCCCACAGCATTTTAGTTTTATGTCTTTAGACCCGAATTAACTGCACAGGCAGGGTCACAGGGAACCACTCAGGGAGTGAGACGGGCTTCCCTCCTTTGTCACTCGGTAACCTTCTATCACCAGTTCTCAGCTGACTGAGAGTGGAGCGTCCACTTAAGAACGTTCTCTTCGTCATAGCATGAAGCGGCAGACTTGGGTGGCTTGCTTTTAATTTTAGCTTCATTCATGTATGTTGGAAAAGTGACGGGTCCTGACGTACAATGATTTGACCTACGATTTTTTAACTTTACGATGGTGTGAAATCGATACATATTCAGTGGAAACTGTACTTTGAAATTTTGATCTTTTCCCCAGGTTAGGATATGTGATCTGATCCTCTCTGGTGATGCTGGGGAGCTGCGGAGACCCACAGATCCTGGTGAGCACGCGATCACCAGGATAAACAACCGATACGCTCATAGCCATTCTGCACCCAGACAGCCGCTCCGTTTTTCACTTTCAGTACCGTATTCAATAAATTACATGAGATATTCAACACTTGATTATAAAATAGGCTTTGTGGGGCTTGCGTGGTGGCACAGTGGTTGAGAGTCCGCCTGCCGATGCAGGGGACATGGGTTCGTGCCCCGGTCCGGGAAGATCCCACATGCTGCGGAGCGGCTGGGCCCGTGAGCCATGGCCGCTGAGCCCGCGCGTCCGGAGCCTGTGCTCCACAACAGTGAGAGGCCCGCGTATCGAAAAAAAAAAATAGGCTTTGTGTTAGATGATTTTGGCCAGCTGTAGGCTAATGTAAGTGTTCTGAGCATGTTTTAAGTACGCTAGGCTAAGCCATGCTGTTTGGTAGGTTAGGTGTGTTAAATGCATTTTCAGCGTAACGATACTTTCAGCTTACGCTGGGTTTATGGAGACATAATCCCATCCTAAGTCGAGGAAGATCTGCATACCCCACTGTTTCTGGGTCCAAGAAATCATACTGTGAATTGAACCAATTAGAGTCTTATAAAATGGTCTCGCATTTCACTGATTTGAGTGTAGAAAGGAGAAAGCAAGTGCTGTAGCTAAATAAAACTTGTGGCGGCAGGTGGGCAGCGGAAGGCCACCGTTCAGTGTCCCCAGGGACTCTCCTTTCTTAGGGCTTTTGATCATCAGACCTTTCATTTTCAAAGGAAAAAAATAACAGCAGCCTGTTGCTACTGGCAGTTTCCTTTTTCCACAGCAGGAAACAATCTGGTGAGTGTAAAGGAAGCCTTAAATCCTAGATCATTCGTGAACCTCTTTGAGTACCTACTGTGTGCCAAGCATCAGGGAAACAACACAGATGAGACGGAGACGGTTTACTTACTTAATGTCTGGCATATCCTAGGTGCTTAATAAAAATTTCAGTAAGGAAATGAATACGGGCATTAACTGTTAGTAGTTTGGCTGTCCCATCACATCATTTTGATGACTCGTGTAACACTGGGTTACATTTTAAATCACCTGTCCTAGAAGTAGTCAGCCAACCAGGTCTGGGGCCAGGAGGAAACTGTTGAGATGGTGGACTTGACACCTGCCGTTGGTCCAGCGTAGCAGCCGAGGGCATGGGCTGCCTATGTCAGAATCCTGTCTTCACCTCTTCCTAGTCACGAGACCTGGGCGAGTTCCCTAACCTTATTGTGCCGCAGTGTTCCCATCTGTAAAGTGGGGACAGTAGTGGGCCCACCCCATAGGGTTGTTATGTGGATGAAACGTGTGCTCTGCTTGGTGCACTGTGGGTGCCCTCCAGATGTTAGCTGCCACCCTCTGCGTGTGGTGGTCACTCGACCTCCTCTGATGCATTAGGCACACGGGATAAATAAACCCATGTGCGTGATTGCTGGCCCTTCCTTTGCCTCCCAGGCCTTAGCAAGTAGGTCCTCATTGCTATCATTTGGGTATGAAAGAGCTCAGTCATCAGGTTGGAGTCTCAGCTTGGCAACTTTCTCCCTGCATGGCCTTGACCTTGGTCAAGTTCCTGAGGTTAAGGGAGGCTCAGAGAGGTTATCTGGAAAATACAGGTACTTCCTTGACTGTGTGAAGGATTATGCTGAGCGAAGTGCCCGGCACACGAGGCGTACTCCGTAAATGGTGGAATTGTTATTATCCCCGTAGAAAGCACCTAAGGACCTGGTTTTTGTGGCCTGGGGTGCCAGAGCTGGTTGGTGGGGCCCCCACTGAAGTTACAGGCTAGGCCTGCAGGAGGCCCCGAGGCCGGCCGGCCTTGGGAAAGTGCCCACATGGTCAAACCATTTTAAAGGCCTTGTAGTAGAAAAAGAAACCAATTAAATAATACTGCCCCCCATAAAAGCTGAGTTTTAATGGGTTCTGTGGTGGGGTTTTCTCCGTGGCGGTCTCATAGCCATAGGTCTTGGGGAGATGGTCTGCCTCTATGGGGACAGTTTAATCTTGCACTGCGTGGGCATAATTTTACAAGTTTTACGGCTGTTTTGTCTCCCCTGAAGTGTTGCTGTGTCCTTGTGCGCTGAGGGCAACCTGCGTGCAATTAACAGTTTACCTCGTTTTGGGTGGAAATGAAAAGTGAAGTAATAAATTAAAGAAAAACACAAGGTGGATTTTTCCCCTCTTGTGGAGACACCCGTGGAAGAACAAAGAACCAGTGTCTTCCTGGACCACTTACTCAGATTCTAATGGCTTTTATGTGTAGACATTTGCCCACAGGATCCCCTCCTCCCCAGAGAGGGCTACAGGGCACGTTGGGTGTGTTTGGGGCTTGTACTGCCTACCCCAGGACAGGGGTCAGCAAACGACTGCCCAGGGGCCACATCCAACCCACCGCCTCTTTTTGTGAAATGATTGGGAAAAGAAAAAAATCCAAAGATTTCCTGACACACAAGAATTACATAGACTTCAGTTTTCAGGGCCAGAAGTGGAGCTCTACTGGCACCTCATCCCGCCCATTCGTTTGTGTGTCGTCTGGAGCTGCTTCTGCCCTGCCCCAGCTGAGTTGAGAAGTTTCCATATACTGTGTAGTGCAAAGCCAAATACTCTCTTGCCCTTTATGGAAAAGGTTGGCTGACCCTGCTCTAGGAGGTAAAGGAAGTGAGAGAAAACAGCTTCAAGTTTCTTGGAATTGATGATTTATTCTCAGGGTTTCCATGGGGTTCAAAGTGACAAGTCAAGGGGGAATTGCGTGAGAAGGAGTCAGTTCTCCTGGAGACCTTCCAGAGGAATCGGCTGCTTGTGGAGATGGCTCTCCTCGCTATTCTGACCTCAGGTTGGCTTCTGAGCAGAGGGGCCTGAGTTATCCCCCTCTGGCCAGCCCTCCCCGTCTGCCTGGCTTTCCTGTAAGACTCCCGAAGCCTGGCTTGAGGTCTGGTAACTTCTCATCAGCTCCCTCGATGATTCGAGAATAAAGAAGTTTCCACCTTCCCTCCCAGGAGGCAAGCGCTTTTTGTCATAAATTCTGTGCAGACCTAGTTGATGATCTCCAATAGCTTCAGAAATTTGTAACAGACACTTTTTGGCCAGCCCCTGGCTTAAGCATTCTGCATATAGTAGTAACTCATTTAATCCTCACAACCAACACAGGGAGTGAGGTCCTCTTCTCACCCCCAGAGGAAGAAACAGGCACAGAAAGGTTAGGTATCTTGCTTAAGGTCACACAGCAGGTGTGAGGTAGAGCCAGGATCCAAACCCAGGCTGTCTGCTCAGGAGTGTCCTGCCTACTGCCACTACACTGGGGGAATTCTTTAGGCCTGTGAAAAGATCTGCTTTCCTTGTCCCCCCCGCCCCCCGCCCCTACAATGTCATTCCACAGGAAAACGGCCTCCTGTATGAGAAGGAAGCACTTGTTCCTTCGTTAATTCATCCCTCCCCCCACCTTCTCCCTCCCTCCCTCCCTCCCTTCAACAAATAATTGTCGGGAGGGTGACTATGTATTAAACTCTGTGCAAGGGGCTTCACAAGTGAGGGGGTTTTGTGAACAAGAAGAATGAAAAAAGAATCTTTTTTCCTTTGAAAAACAGTTCTTAGTATCCTCAAAGCTGTTGGGTTTTTGAGAAGTTCACTTAATTCCTCCTCTTTTATTCATTGTAAGTGCTCATCCTTACAATGAGAACCATAAACCCTAAATCTCATCCAGAACCATAAACCCTCATCCTTTCTTCCTCAAGCTGATATTGTCATTAACAATAATGTAATGTACGAGAGGCTTTGGGGAGGCCGGCCCTCTGACTCACCCAGTGGGAAGAGCCCGCCTGGGGAAGGCCCTGCGCCGTTCTCCCCCTTGACACCCCGAAAGAGGGCTCCCGCAGGGGCTCGGGAGCCAGGAGTAAGAGCTCATAACTGATTGTGGAGGGAGAAGGCTGCCGAATTTTAAAAATATCACCAAGTCTGGCGTTGGTAGAACTCGCTGTCTTGGGACAGCAATTACAATGTCATCTGCAAAAGTTCAGGGTTTTAGGTGCCTGTCTTGTTTTCTGGAGGATTTGCTGGGCAGAATTTTCAGCATTATTTATGTCCTTCTGGGTGTGGACAAGCCTGAAGGCCAGGGAAGACCCGTGGGCCCCCATGGCACCAGGCAAAGGATCAGCCCAGCCGGAAGCCTGTTCTCTCCCTTCCTTCCCCAACTGTTTCTTCTTCCCTCCTCTGTGCCCTTTTCTTGGTCAGACAGCAAACGTTTGTTGCTTATTTCTGATGAGCCTTCACTCTCTCTCCTCAGTCATGCGGAGGAGCCCCTTCGGTGTGGACATCTGCTGCCGGAAGGGGTCCCGAAGCCCCCTGCAGGAACTCTACAACCCGACCCAGGTAAGCCCTGGAAACGTCCTTGCTTCTCAGCTTGGTCTCCATGTGTCAATTTTTTGGGGGGCGGAGAGGGATTGAAAAACGCCCAAATTCTGGTCTTTGGGGATTTGAAACTTCCCTCCACTGCCTGGCAGTTTCCCTTCAGTGGTTGCTTTCTTGGTTACCCTCTTGCTCTAGAATGGCCCTGAAATTCTAGTGAGAGGTATTTAGTGAGAGGGACAGCTTGGTAGAGTGCAGGGCAGAGCTTTCAGACCTGCCCAGGTTTGGGATCCCTGAGAGCCAGACAGTTGCAGGTGCCAGGAAGGGGACTCTGAAGTTGCAGAGCCTGCCAGGCTGTGCAGTCTCCCCCGTGACACCCCCAAAGAAGGCTCACATGGGGGTGAACTCAACACCCAGCCCCCATATCTGGTTATTAGAGCCCAACGATGTCCCCAAGAGTTGCACCTCACTGCGTCAGTTTGACAGGACTCCCTTGGGTGGGGAGACTTTTTGCTTAAGTGACTGTCACAGGAAGTTGGACTTGATTATGAAAAGAGTTCCTCTCTGAGCAAAATAAGCTCCAACCAAGGTAAAGTGCCCTCCATGGAAAGCTAGGAGCAAAGGGAGGAGGCCTGGTTGCCACGGTGATGGCCTTGTTGGTGTGTGTCGGTCTTGACGTGGAGACTCCAAGGCTGGTCCTTTTGCGGGAATATGAATTAGCTTGTGATGCCAAGAACTGGTGAATGAACAACTAGTGGCCCATTAGCTGACTTTGACAGCTGGGGAGAAAGGGGGGAAAATGTACTGCTTTGGCTGTAATCTTTGAACTTTATTTTGTATCAAATTCTTGATTTAGTATTTCTGGGGACCAAGGTGCTTGTTAGAGGAAGAAACTGCTTGGTTCCCCAAAAGTGATGAATTCCCAGAAGTCTTGCAAAGGGATGGGCCTGAGAACTTTCTGATTCCACATCTCTATCCTGTCTTTCACCTGTACTCCCGTCTGGAAAAATGGACTCCTGAATTTGTGCAGAATGGGTGGTCTAACCATGTTAGTTCACTCCCCTATCCGCCCATCACTTTGGAGCCCAGTGTGATGGGGCCAGATTCGCCAGGTAATTGCAAACTCAAATTGCCTGAGGCCTCCTTTACTGGGTTCTCTGGTGACGCAGCAGGGAATTTGTATTTTTTTTTTTTTTAATTTTTATTGAAGTATAGTTGATTTACAATGTTGTGTTAGTTTGAGGAATACCGTATAGTGATTCAGTTATACATATATATATATATTCTTTTTTTAACATTCTCTTCCATTATAGATTATTACAAGATATCAAGTGTAGTTCCCTGTGCTATATACAGTAGTTCTCTGTTGGTTAGTTTGTATTTGGGTTTTGTTTTGTGCCCAAATATCTGATTATTACAGGCTAGTCTCCCAGCCTGTTCACACATGGGTCTTAGGGAAGAGGATTTCTGGTAAGCCATGTTGAAAACAACACATGCTATTGAGATGCAAAGCATCCTTCTCTTTTAGTTGACATCCTCTGTTCTCAGATCATTTTCTACGTCAAAACCAAACCACTGAAGTGCTCCTTCTTTCCTGAGGAAATTTTATGGGCAGCATGTGGGTGTCACGGGAGGAGCTATTTCTGAAGTAGATGCCCCTGTGGACAGGAAGTTCATGGACTGTGTCTGCGCCTGTCACTATTGTGTCCCTGTAGTGGGTGGCCCCAAATATCTGTGACTGAAAGAATGAAAGTCCAGGTTTAAATTCCTACTTCACCTCCAGCTGGTAGTGCAACCTTGCATACGTGATGAGTCTGCTATAGGAGTCAGCTTTCCCATTTCTCTGGAACGTTGGGAGGATGAAATAATTCTGATGTGTCAGGGGTTATGTAAACATGATCCGTCATCACCACGGTCATGAGAATGGCTTCACTTGTGGAAACCTTGATTTTAAGAGTCAGACCTGGGTTCGAAGCCTGGTCTCCTCATTTATCAGCTGTGTGAATGAGCGCAAGACATGTAACCCCTCAGAGATGGCCTTTCTCCTTTATAACACGGTGCTGACAATTCCTGCCTTGCAGCCTTCCATGAGAAGGTGTGCCTAGCTCGGTGCCTTTTATGGAGTTTGCTCATTCCCAGATTCGTTCATGCATTCACTCATTCATTTCTTCACACACTCTTACGAGCGCCCACTATGTGTAGCACAGTGCCAGTCACTGACCACAGAAGAATGAGCAAGGGGCTGTGTGTGGTTAGCCTTCCGTGTCTGGTTCTCCTCGTTATCCCAGAGCTGGCTTGAGTGGGTTATCTGGTGAGGGGGACCCTGCTTGGTCCATTTGTAAACCCATCAGAGGAGAGAGAACCTTCCTGGGTAGAGCTCATCCCTTCCATCCGGTGATGTTGGGTTCAGATGCTCACTTAGAAGCCTAGGACCCGGGAGGGAGATGGGGCTGGAGAGGCAGCTCTGGGAGCCAGTTGTGAGAGCCTAGGTGGGTGAGTCATCAGCCTCCATCAGGCACTCGTGGGCAAGCTGTCTGGCCCCTTTTGCTGGTAGCCAGGAAAATGTCCCTGCAGGAGGATCTCCCTGTTTCCTCGGGATGTTGTCCCGGGATGTTTTTTCTTAGGCTGGTTTCCTTTACAAGCTGCAATTATGTTCTCCTCCCATGCACGTTCCGTCGGTGGCGCTTCTCAGAGAAACCGTCTTGGTGACCTTTGGGGCTGCCGTGGGCCGGGGAGCTCAGAGGAGAGAAGGGCGCAGGAGCTTCTGTTGAGTTGAGTAGGGTTTTGTGTCCCGGAGACATTAGCAAACATTGCATCCGTTGGGGCTTGGTTGTGGTTTCTCGTGTTCCCCTACCAGCCAAGCTGTGGAAGCCTCTAAGCCTGGATTGATGTTATCACAGAGGCAGATGACAAGCCCTGTAATTGCTAGAAACCGAACTGCTCCCAGAGATGCCGTTTCCCCATTTTATGTTGGTTGGTGATTTGCGTTCGATATATAATGGTGAAAATAGGAACTGTTTATTTTAGATGATAAGAAAACCAACATAGTTGCGGGAAGCACCATCTTAGTTAGCAGGTACTGGTACTGTAGGCCAGATGCTATCTAGGTGCCTACAAACATCTCGTGGGGTGCTGGTATTAAGCCCCGCGCTAGCTAGTGCACCCCCACTTTAGGTATGGGAGAACAGGCTGAGGAGCTTGTCACATAGCTTGTAAGAAGCAGAGGAAAGATTCAAATCCAGGACGGACTCCAGATGCATTTATCTCCATGCTGTATTCACTGTCACCAGCAGAGTTCTCTTGGCAGGAATTACCCCATACAAAAAAAAAAAGAGAGAGAGGAAAAAAAAATCTGATCCAGATTTTCACTGGACAAAGTCTTAAAAGCTCCCTTAGGAAAATTGGCTATAATCCGATTTTAGTGTCCAAGGTTTTCTTATTTTAGTGCCTCACAAACCCCTAACCATTAAAACAACAATTGGTGAAAAAAAAGTTTGTAGTTGATATTCTTAGAAAAACTGCACTCTGATGTCTTATAATTTTCCTGGTTCTCTGCTGTCTTCCTGGCCCCAAAATAAAACGTAATTGCTGATCAGATCAGCTGGCGTCAAGTCACCGAAAGTTCAGGAGCTGCCAGCTGCATATTTGTGGGCCGAGCACATCTGTGGGCCGCCCGGCTCAGCTCAGACTGCAGGGCAGAGCTATGCCGTCAGCCGTTAACAGGGCATAATTGCGCCTAAAATGCCAGCGAGGGTGAGACAGCTTGTCCTGCCTCGCCCACCTCCCGGTCCTCTCGTGGGTTCCCTGAAGTCTTCCCAGCATCACTCATGTGGTTCAGCCCTGCCCCGCCTGGTTCTTTCTTTAGCGTTTATACTTGCTCTGTGATTACCACGTTCTGAGAATACAGATACTCAGCCCAGGGGCTGACCAGGAACTCCTAAGTGCTGAGTCTAGGAGGTCTTCACTCATGCACCAGTGGCGTGCGGGCCTTCCTAGGGGCCTCTGAGGACCAGTCAATATAATATTTTGACCAGTCAACATTTTATTATAATAATAAAATTGGATCTTTATTGGTGCCATCTTCAATGTGTTAAAAGTAAATTTACTTCTCCATAAGGTAGGCTCGAGGAGGAAGGCTGGAGAGAGGGAGAGAAGGGAGGTAGGAAGGAAAGAAGGAAGGGAGAAAGAAAGGAAGAGAGTTACTGTTCATTGAATGTATGATACACGTCAGTGACTCTTCTAGGTGTTTTCCACACGTATCTAATGGAATCTTCACAACAATCCTAAAATCTGATAGCCCCATTTTTCAGATAAGTTAACTGAAGCCCGGAAGGACTGAGCAATTTGCCAGGGTCCCACAGTCCCTAAACGGTAGTGCCGGCTCTATCTGACCTGGCGAGATAGTGGGAGGGAAAGAGCCTATCCCGTTATCTTTCCCAGGGGGAAAAATGCTCCCTTGAGGTTCTTTTTCATGGTGACTCAAGCTGAGATCTGGGACGTGTTCCGGATAGTTGTAAAATTCCCAAAGGCAGGGGCCAAGGCTCATGGAGTGGTATGGAATGCACAGTAGATGTCCAATAAACAATTGCAGATTTTTTTTTTTCTCACTGAACATGGTATTTTTGGAGGGGCCTTTGTCTCCTGGCTGGAACCAGACTAAGCAGGAGTCACCCCCAAGAACTCTGCTGTAGGATAGCGCAGCTTGGTGACATTTGGAAGTTGGGGTCTTTGATTAAAGTTTTAGATTGAAAAAAGCTTGAATTGTCCAAGGGAGGGTGGGAAACTCTTCTAGCTCCAACCTAAATAGTTTTCTGAGCAAGGCTTGCCAAGATTCGTTTTGTCTACAGATGCTCATAGGATAAACAGAGCAAAAAGACGTGGGGAAGAGAGGCGCGTAGGTAAGAGAACATGACAAGTGCTGTGCGATCGAAGCATTCTGAAAGGTTATGGGAGAATCAGGAGTGAGCAGTTAACCCTTTGAGGCACAGGGCACAGTGCGAGGCTTTCTAGAGGAGATGGCATTTGAGCCGGGCCTCTGAGGACACATCAGACTTCACCGGACAGAGAAGAGGGAACAGCCTCCCGGAGCAAAGGAACAGCAGGAGTGAGGTGCACAGGTGGGACGGTCCATGGCGCATTCAGAGAATGGCGAGGGGTTTGTAGCTGGCGTGAAAGAGCATGTTGGAAGCTGATTGGAGAGAAGGCAGGAGAGGCAGGTTGGTACCAGCTGGATAAGGCTCATTCGCCCTTCTGGAGGGTTTAGTCTTCAGCCACCGGCAGGTTGGTGGTCCCAAGCAGCCCCCTGGAGATGGTGTGCACCTTACAAACCAGCTGCTCCTTCTCACTTGGCCACTTGTTAACTCCGGGGCCTCTCTAAGGAGGTCTGGCCCCTCCTGGCCGCAACCTCCTCACCTGTAACATGCAGGGGCTGGACAGGACCCGTGCTTCTCAACACCTGCCGCACTCAGGACCTTTGAGAAAATGACCAATGCCCAGACCCCCAGAAATTCTGATTTTATTTGTTGGTCTGGGATAGGGCTGGGGTGTCAGTATTTTTCAGATTCCCTGGGTGATTCTGATGGGCACCCAGAGCTCAGAAGCACTGGGCTGGAGATTCTGTAAGGGCCCCTCCAGTTTTAAAATCTTCGATTCTTTGATTCTTGCATAACGCATAACATGAAAAGCAACTCAAAGCGTGTGCATCGAGGTTGCTCTCTATCTTTTCTACTGTCTTTGTATACGAAGACCCGTGTAAATTATTTGTACTCGGCCTCATCCACGAGGACACGGAGACCACGTTCCTTCCTGTGCTGCTCGGGACAGAAGGTTGTTGTGTCAACGCCCTGAGTGTTGGAGACTCGTGATGTGAACAAACCCAAAAAGCGGAGCCCTAGGGCAGAATGTTGGGTGGAGCCCTGTGTAAACGAAACTTGAGCCACTTAGCTCTTGATCCCATAAGAAGGAGAATCTAGACTTGTTCCAAGCCAGACATCAGGTGGGCGCTTCTGAAGGATCAGCTTCAGTCTCACAAATAAGCATGAAAGGGAGAAAGGGCTCTCTGCCTTGAGGATCGTTCAGGAAGAACAATGCCGAATGGCCGTGTCCACTGGGGAAGGCAAGAGAGAGCAGACATTGTACAGCCCCCAACTCTGGTCAATTAATCCCTTCATTACCAACCACCTGGTAAATGACGAGTCCCTCTAATTATCTTGCATTGACCCAACAGCTGTCTACCAGCCAAAGAGGGATTAATTGATTTAGTTGTGGACCGGCTCCTTATGCAAAGATATTACTTACTGTCAGCCTAGCAGAACGGCAGCTGGCTGGCAAAGATGAAATATTACATCAGCTTGATCTTACATACAGCACTTGGGAGAATGCTTCATTATTAATTGCAAATTACAATAGATGAGCAGAGTCCATTGCAAAACCTGGGGACAATGGGCCGCCTTTTCCACTGTGGCCAGTGGCTTCATTATTCTTGAACCAGGGAAGGCGCCCTGGTCGGATTTCCAGTCAAGCCTGGACAGATGGCGAATCTAGAGTCGGACGCAGTTCGGGTTGAAAGAGGTGATTGGATGCTGGAAGGAAGGGCGGGATCCCAGCCCATGTGTATGACGTGGGGCAATTACTTAACCTCTGGAAGCCTTGGTTTCCTTATCTGTAAATTAGGAGCATGATACCAGTCTTGCAGGTTTGTGAGATTTAAAATCGTGTATGAAAAGCACCTAGGATGGTGCCCAGGGCAGAGTTGGTGATAGTCAGTAGCCGTCAGTGATCTGGGTTGAGTTAGGTCACCTGGGACTTCCCGTAGGGGGTCTGGGACCATGCTTGGTCCCTGTCCTTCAGGCTCAGACATTTGGCAGGTGTGCACTTGGAATAATAATAATAAGATTATTTTGTTGAATAATAATAAAATAGATGATTTCCTCTTGCCTGGAAGCTACTAGCTAGCTATTCATCACGAGCACTACCTAAAAAGTTTGATTTATGTTATGTGTCTGGTAGACTCAGTTATAGGGAAGCTTGCTGTGCTGAGTTTTAAGGCTATGAGTGCCTGTGTGTGTGTGTGTGTGTGTGTGTGTGTGTGTGTGTGTGTACACTCAACCCACATCCTGGAAAATGGGCAGATTCAGCTGTTAAGTTTTAAAGGTCTCCTGTGGTTGTGTCTGTCGTACCCACAGCACGTAGCTAAGTGGCCTCATTAAGAGCTGTTAAATAAGACCATCTCTGGGCCGTGTTAATGCGAGGCCATTGGTTTCGTCGATTGGTCCACGTTTCATTCAGGCTGTTTTTATAGGCAGTTGTTCTGTTTCTGGAAGCCTAATTTGACCCAGTATATTCAAATCTGGTTAGCTCGGTGCTCTAATGGGGTTTTTCTGTGTCAGGCTGTGTGGATATAATCTGGCATATTTCAATAAGAGGAGGGCATTCGAGTGACAAAACAACCTCAGCAATTTCCAAATGGTAACACAGCTGTAAAGTCTGCCATCTTTGGAAAGTTATTTCCTAAATTACCCTCAATTATAAGAGGTCTCTACATAATTTGATTTTTCTGTAAATTATACAACTCAGGGAGCTTCTCGGCCAACTGGATTTTAACCTTGTTGGAATGCATAGAGCTGAGACAAAGCCCTGGCTTGCTCTCAAATTCTCTGTAGGAAAGACGGTGTCAGGGGATGGGGTGGGGTGGGCATCAGCTTCCCCCCATCCGGCCTCCCTCTTGACCTGCAGGTCTGGTGGGGAGCAGGGTTTCCACCCTGCCTCCACCACGAATTACTGTGAACTCGGGGGCCAACAGCTGAACCTTTTCAAACCCTTCAGACCTTGTTTATAAAGTAGGAATAAAGTACTAACTGTTCAGTTATTAAGGATTAAATTAGAATATATATAGCAAGTTCCGGGCATGTGGCAAGCTGCTCAGTCGATGCTGTTTTTTTAAATTCATATTAGCTCAGATGAAAACTCCTCCAGGAAGCTCCCCCTGATTCCCCCCCCGCCCCCCTTCAAACTCAGGTTAAATGTCCTTCTAGAATGGTGCTGCCTACTCACAATGTAATGTGACTTGTATATGTTATTCGAAATTTTCCAGCAGCTACATTTTAAAAAGTAGAACCAAAACCAGGTGAAATTCATTTTAATAATATACTTGATTTAACCCAGTATAACCAAAGTATGATCATTGCTACATGTAATCCATAAAAATATTAAGATATTTTACACTCTTTGTACTCAGTCTTTGAAGTCCTGTGTATTTGACACAGCACATCTCACTTTGGGCTGGCCATATGTCCCATGCTCAATGGCCACACATGGCTGGTGACAGTCATACTGGACACTGCAAGTCTATCCTCACCCCCATGCCCATGTTCCCCTCGTTCGTGACACTTATCTTCCGTGTTGAGATGATCTAAGTAGGCTTTGAGCCTCTTGAGGACAAGGTCTGCGTCATGCATCTTGGTATCCTGTGGCCACTGCATCCAGCCACAGAAAAGGAGCTCGGTAGGTGCTTGGCACTGAGCGAATCGCCTGTCCCTGGGCCTTGAGCAAGCCTGGTGTGTGGAGGTCATGCTGAGGAGGCGACCAGGGCTTCGTGCCCCCAGAGACGCCGAGGCAGCCAACCGTCAAGGCGGGAGGCTTGCTGGGGCCCAGTAGGTCCTTGGTCTGAAGAGGACATCTCCACTCCAGGCTGAGGCCTGACGTTTCTCCTAAAAAACATCCTTCCAAAAGTCCAAGTGCAAGGACCATGGAAGGGCTGACCCTTAGAAAGACACTGGTCGTTTACACCTCAACTTAGGTTTCGTCTGTTAGTTTTTCAGAGAGAGGTTTAATGCTGTGTGCGTTCACACACCAAAGCTGCTTTCACAAACGTAGAAAGTCTAACTGTGTATTTCCTCCAGGTCCCTCCCAAGAGCATGGGCTGTTTCGGATGTGGATGGAAGTAGGCAGCACCACCAGATTCCAGAGGCGGCTGAGGGGCGTCGGTTTCATTAATTGTCCTTCTTAAACTTGCCGTTGTTGTAGGGCACCCAGTCCAGAATCAGCTGCCAGCCGGTGGCCCACACCAGTCCCACGGCGCCCGTGGCGCCCCACACGCCCGCCGTGGGAATCCAGATTTTGGCCAGCTCGCGGTAGCGACGGCCCAGGAACCTCCTCAGCGTCACGGTGCTGTCCTAACGTCTCAGCTTTGGTTTTATAAGATTCTGTCTTGAGACTGGCGTGTGACAGTGTGGGGAGCGTGGAGAGAACAGGTACAGGGAATTGGATGCTTGAAAGAGCTGGAGAAAGTGAGTCACAGACTCAGAAGGAATGGGGGGGAGGGTCGGGGAGGGGACTGCTTAATCCAGACCTCGCCCTTCCTCAGTACATAGCCCACATTCAGCCCTGTTTCCTTCTTCCCTCCCCTCCTCCCTCCTTCCCTCCTTCTTCCAGAGCAGGTGGCACAAGTAGGAACCCGGTAAAAATGCATTGAATGAAATGGGACTGAAATTGCTGGATGCCATCTTTCCTTCCCTCCCTTATTATATACCTACCGTATTCATTTCCTACGGCCGCCGTTAACAGAGGACCACAAACTGGGCGGCTTAAACCACGAAAACGTATCGTTTCCCATTTCTGGGAGCTGCGGGTCTGAGATCAAGGTGTCGGCAGGGCTGGTTCCTTCTGAGAGCCCGAGGAAGAATCTGACATGCCCCTTATCTAGCTCCTGGCAGGTTGCTGCTGTCCTTTGGCTTTCTTTGCTCGTAGAAGCATCGCCCCAGTCTCTGCCTTTGTTTTCATATGACGTTCTCCCTGTGTGTGTCTGTGTCCAAATTTATAAGGACTCCAAACGCAGTGGATCAGGGCCCACCTGCTCTAATAGGAGTTCATCTTAACTAATTACATCTATAGTGACCCTCTTTCCAAATAAGGTCACCTGCTGAGGTACCAGGGCTAGGATTTCAACACATGGATTGGGCGGGGGAGGGGTGGCGCAGTGCAACCGGTGACACCTGCTGTGTGTATAGCGCTGTGCTAGATGCTGGGGCGCTTAAGACAAGGAAGTCCTCGCCCTCTATTAGTTCATACTCTAGTGGGCAACTCAGGCCAGTAAACTGACCATCACAAAACAAAGGGCTATTTGAGTTTGGTACTCGATGCTAGAGGAGCGTAGAGGGACCAGGAAGTTAGACGAGGCGTGCGCACGTGGGAGTGTGTGCACCGTCTGTGCTCCTGTGTTTGTGTAGCCTTTGTCACCCCGATTGAGCAAAGACACATGAGAGGTGACACACAGAGGACCATCTGGTCCTGCCCTCCCCCGCATAAACACCAGCTAAGGGGAGAGGACGTCCTGACTCTCAGGGGACTGGAGCACCATCCCTCCTTGGCGTGCACCCCATCCATGCTCCTCTGGTGATGACCGGCACCCCAGGGATGCGTGAAAACCGGTTTGACAGTAGCTCCTGACTTCTAGAAAAGTCTGCAGCTCCAACGTCTCCAGCTGATAGTCTGCTGTTCAGTATCTACATGACCATGCCAGAGGACACTGCCAGGTTGGCCCTGCTCCAGCCTTGGCGGGTGCAGAGCTGCTCTGGAAGGAAGCTGGAACATGCCACAGGGGTGGGACGCCCAGGCAGACTCCGCTGCTGCCTAAAATGGCCCGTTGCAATGTTTCCTCCCCTTTGTCTTCTGTCAGGGGTTGAAAGCCACAGAATGGCCAGCATACAGTTCTGGCAGTCATTTGGACTCTTGGAGAAACCGCTCCGCCTGTCTGTTCCATCTCCAGCCTGTGCCCCACAGGATGTCCACAGATACGTCCACAGCTGTAACGGCATCTCGCCAGTGCAGGGCTTGGAAGTGGAGAGCTCGGCCAGCTCACTGCTTGCCTGGATCCAGGCCTCACATCCTGTCCCGGTATTTGGGGAAAAGTTCTGAGAGAAAGGGGCATGTCTGAGGCCCTCCCTAGCCGTGGTTAAGAGCACGGGCCTTAGAACCAGCTGGAACCCCAGAGCCACTGCCTGCCAGCTGTGACTTGGGGAAGCTTCTTACCTTCTCTGTGCCTCAGGTTTTTCACCTGTAAAATGGGGATAATACATTACTAGCATCTACCTCGTAGGGTTCTTGTGAGGATTAAATTTGAATCCACAGAATGAGGCCGACATAGGTGTTCGCTGTTTGCTGTTATTGTTATTCAGGGACAAAAGCCAGAAAGGAGGAAATGATGCTGGGGACACATGAGCAAGGTGAAGCTCAGATCACTTGGAAGGCAGGGCTCCGTGAACTGGCTCATCTTCTACCTGTTAAAAGGGAACTCCACCTTCTAGAGCAGAGGGTCTCTGTTTTGGCTGCACTTCAGAATCAAAAAAGGAAATTTAAAGCATCCACACATTCAACCCACTAAATCAGAATTTCTGGGGTGTCGGTACTTTTTTAAAAGCTCCCAGTTGATTCCAGTGTGCAACCCAGTTTGAGAACCACTTGCTCTGGCTTTTTGCTACTCAAAGACAGGTCCGGGGACCACCAGCCTTGGCATCACTTAGGAGCTTGTTAGAAACGCCTTGGCTCCCACCCCAGCCTGCTGAATGGAAACCTGCCTTTTAACAGGGTCCCAGGTGGTCTGCAGCAGTGTTCACTGGAGAGGGCTCCTGAGAGAACAGTCCGCTCCCTGGGGGCTTCTAGAAGATGCAGCTGTCCATGTATTAGATGACCAAGGACAGGTGGTACAGAGTCTGCATGGATTTCAGAGACAGAGGTCCCTACCTTTCGTGGAGGCTGGCACGCTGTTGCTTTCTGGAAACTTAGAAAACAGATGCTATGTTTGTGCTGAGTGCTTGTCAGGGGCAGGGAGCTTCAGTCCCACGGTGGGCTAGGTGGATGGGCAGCCTCTCGGGTCCTCTGGGTGCCCTGAATGTTCATAACTGGCTCAACTTGGAGGAAGAAAACGTGACTTTGAACGGGGACCCTGGAAGCGAAGGCCACTGTGATGCCTTTAAAAGGCCTCATCCTTTCTGGGTGCTGAGTTCCTGGGGTGAAGGGGAGCTGAGTGAGGAGCTGAGCTGGGCTGCCTTGGTGGCCGCAGTCTGAGTTTGTTCTCCTCGCGGTTTGGGCTGTTCCTGACCACACTTTGTCAGGAAACAGGAAGGAGGCACCCAAGGTGGACCCTCCATGCTCCCCCACCCCACTTCAGCCTTTACCTCCAAATGACATTTTTAGGTGTCACCCTCTCCCAATCCCACCCCCCACCCCAATCCCATCCCCCCACTGCCTCTACATGCCAGGCGCAGCAGATCTCAAGCAATGAAGTTTAACGGGAAGAGAAGGGAATTGAGAGCCCGAAGTCCTAGATTTAAATTTCTGCCTCTTTCTGCTTGATCTTGGTCAAGTATCTCAGAGTGGAAAATAATTTAATTTTAGCTGAAGAGGCCACATAGTATAGCAGTTAAAACTGGGGTTCTTGGAATCAGGCTTCCTGGGTTCAAATCCATACTCCCTGGCAGAGTAACCTTGGGTCATTTACCTAATCTCTGGGTACCTCAGTTTCTTTATCTGTAAAATGGGGAGAACAGCAGTCCCTACCTCTTTGGCTTGTTATGAAGATTTAATGAGTTGATTTGTGTCAAGTGCCTAGAACAGTAGCTGGAGGCACAGAGTCGAGTACGTTAGTAAATGTTCTTTTTTTACCTTTACATTTGCATATTTAAAACTTTCCACTGTTCTTTTCAAAAAAAAATTGTAATCACAGTTTGGGTTCTAGTAACTGACTTTTAAGAGAAGCGTCTCTTGCCCAGTGACGTTTATAGTTCCTCACATTCAAACAACCTGTCGTTGCTTTTCAAATGCAGCAACCCCCATTTTACAGGTGGGGAAACTGAGGCACAGAGAGGCCTACTGGCTTTTAAAGTAACACGTGCAGGGTCATCCGATCCAGTCAGGGAGTTGCAGAGCCACAATTCAGCCTGTTGTTCTTGGGACCAGGCCACCTCTGCCAGCTCAGCTGGCGTAGAGATTCGTTGACTACATGGGTGACCCAAACGCATTTGATTCTCAATTCATTGGTCCTTAAAGTAGTGATGGAACCCCCTCCTCCCCATGAGAACTTGTAAATAGGCCGGTTCCTGCCTGCCTTTGGTAGGTGGTGACCACGGTGCTCCAGGCACACCTGGGTGAAGGATGCTGCTTGGTCCTGGGGCCCCTTCTATCCCAGCGGGCAGGATGCGGTGAAGGGCAGCAAGGATGATGGGGCACCCTGTGCTGGCCACTTCTCTCCTGGCTTCTCAGTTTCTCCCAGAAACTCACTCACCCCTCATGAGTCAGACAGAGCATCTTTAAACCAGGAACAAGATTGCTCAGGCCAGAGTTGGTACCTGAAATAAGCAAGTTACAGGAAGTGCTTCTGAGGGTTTAAGAGTTGGAAGATTGCTTCTTTGAGTTCTTCTCTGCCTAGGCACAGTGACCATCTGTAATTGTCTCCTCCATTCATTCTTGTCAGGAGGGCCTGTTTGCGTTCATCCCCCTGGGTCTGTGTTATGAGCCCAGTGGAGACACTGTTTGGCGGCCTCTTGCCAGAACCCTGACCGAGAATCAGTGTTCAAACAGGAATCAGGATGATTCCAGGTCTCTTTCCTAATTAGCAGGAAGCACAGAGCCAGTGAAAGCAAACAGGCAGCTTGGTAAGGCCAGGGTAGGGGCTGCCCATTTGGGGAAGGGTTGGCCACACTGATTGGTAGATCCCCTGGGCTTCTGTTGTGTCAGTTGGTTCCACAGCCTGGCACAGACCATGGCAGTAGTTGGCAGAGGGAATTATAGGCAGGGGTTAACTCATCCCCAAACCCCTTGATCACTAAGAGTAAAGAAGTAGATAGACTCACACTAAGCCCTTAGTTTTTGCAGATGGAACATTCTGGGTTCGACTTTTCAAGAGCAGCCTGGAAGTCCATTAACAAGGGACACTTGTAATCTTTCAGAGGAACAAATTTGAATCAGAGGAAGCCAGCCCCTCAGCTCACCAGTGAGCCCAGCCATCCCCTGAGCACAGCAGCTTTGTAATTCTGTAATCATCATTCCCAAAGAACCTTCATCCTAGGACTGGTGGAGCCTCTTGAAAATTTCATCTCATTTGGTAGGGAAATTGCATGCTAACATGACATTTAGAAATGAGGAGGCTGTCTTGGGACCTGTCCCTCAAACGTATTTTGTCACCACATAGACTGGCTCACAAATGGTCCCCCCCGCTTTCTCCCACATGCTACATTGGGTCTCTCTCATTCATAGGATGGTTAATCTCAGTTTAGCCTCTGGGCCTTGGCTCTCAGTAGGTTTTCTTTCATTTTACAGGATAGACAAGCTGGTGCCTGAAAAGAAATGTGACTTTTGAAAGGAATTAGCAGATACTACGGGAGTTCAGAGGCGGCTGATACCCAGTTATTCACGGTCATGAGGGAAAGGGGTTGAATAAGAAATAGAAATCCACACGTAATCTCCAGACCTCGCGTTAATCAATGGCCTTCTCTTCCACGACGCCTTTAACCTTCTTGGGCTGATTCGTGGCTCTCTTCAGAACTGAGATCCTGAGTGATCAGCACAAAGGAAATAATTTACCAACCCCTTTCTTTTTTTTTTTTTTTTGGCGGTACGCGGGCCTCTCACTGTTGTGGCCTCTCCCGTTGCAGAGCACAGGCTCCGGATACGCAGGCTCAGCGGCCACAGCTCACGGGCCCAGCCGCTCCGCGGCATGTGGGATCTTCCCGGACCAGGGCACGAACCCGTGTCCCCTGCATCGGCAGGCGGACTCTCAACCACTGCGCCACCAGGGAAGCCCACCAACCCCTTTCTTAATGAGCATCTAGAGGAACTGAAATTCTTTTTTTTTTTTTTAATGTATTATTATTACTGTTTTTGTTATTCACTCAGAGTAAAGTGTCGTTTTTCTTGAGCAGGTGGCAAAATGAGCTTCTTCTGTGGGTTGGTTTGTTCATTGTTGTCTTATCAGAGACCAGCATATAACACAGTGATTTTCTTTTTTGCTAAAAAGAAAAAATATTATTGGGATTCAGGCCTAGATCGCATTGAAATAAAAACCAGGAGCCAGGAGAAGGAGGGTCAATTGCAATTGATAATTGAGTCTCCTTCCCCAGGATTTTAGGGTGTAACTCAATCCGAGGGGAAGGAATGATAAGTATCTTGTTGAGATAAAGCCTGGCCAAAAACAGCCCCTGGCAATTGCTACCTTTTGTTATCTGATTAATGCACAAGGTACAGTCTTTCTTGAGCCTAAGAAACCCAGCTTGTCTATATCGGTTGCGGTTGCGCTGTTGTTCCAGTTGAACTTGCGACATAGCAATGTCCAAACCCACTGCAAACCTTGGGAGGTGGTGGTGCTTCTGATCTCAAGCTCTATGCAGTAGGATCCTGGGGAATCCCGCAGACCACAGCCACCAGTTTGGGGGCACCTTACTCAAGGCCTAGGGAAAGGATCCATTTGGGGAGTAAAAGCCAAGCCTGACTCAGAGGTGAAGTGTGCAGCCGGAGCTGCTACACCCACTTACGGGAACCAGAGCAACATCTGTTCTTCCTCTCTGGTACTGTCCTTGCCCTTGCCCTTGACCCAGGGTCCTTTAAAACCCAAGGCCTGTAGTCACTTACCTCCTAAACTGTGGTAGGCAGCATGGCCCCACAGAAGATGTCCACATTCCAATCCCTGGAACCTGTGGCTGTGTTACCTTACAGGGCAGAAGGGACTTTGCTGGTGTGGTTAAGTGAAGGATTTTCAGATGGGAAGATTATCCTAGATTAGCTGGGTGAGTCCAGGGTAATCACAAGGGTGGTAAGAGGATCCAGAGACAGAGTGGCAGGTGGAGATGGGATGCCGATAGAGGCAGAGGTCAGGGTGCTGTGAGGATGGGGCTCCCAGCCAAGGAATGCAAGTGGCCTCCAGAAGCTGGGGAAGGCACGAAAATGGATTCTCCCTTAGAGCCTCTGGGGAAAACTGTCAACACCTTAACTCTAGGACCTGTGACCTCCAGAACTGTAAGAGAATACACTGGTGTTGTCTTAAGCCACGGGTTTTGTGGTGATTGTTACCGCAGCAATAGGAAACTAACACAAAAGCTCCCACCTACGTCCAGGGTCCGAGGGAAGCCTGGGAGACGCTGATGTCAGGAAAGCAGAATCTAGCAGCAGCAGTGCGAGTGTGGAAAGTGGCAGTAACGATAATGAAGGTGCTGTGATGCTGCCCTCTTCAGAGATCGTTTTGAGCGTAAAGCGAGGTACCATGAAAATGCCCAATAAATCTAAGTTGTGAACCAGCAGCCCTGATTGGCCGAGGCATTGGCTCATCATAGCTCATGGCCCTTCAGGGACAGGCCAAGAAGGTAGAGCCCAGATCCTTTCATTTGTAAGCATCTCTTTTATGACCGTACATACCACCTGAAATTCACATCAGAGCACATTTGTGTTGATGGGTTCCCATAGGTGGGAGTTACTACCACTGTGTTTAGTCAATATATTAAAAAAAAAGAAGAACTGAATACATATTGGGAGTTTGTGTTGTATTTGTCACGATTTTCCTTCACAATTATATAATACTTCCAGTGTTCTCTAAGTACCTTCACAGGGGCTAGCTTCACTGAAACTCACGATTCTTTGAGGATCGGCAGGGTAGGTATCATCTCCCGTGTTGTAGATGCCAAGAGAAGGAAGCTCCAAAGGCAAACTCTTAATACACGACTGAGATGAGGCTAAACTTGAACATTTAGCCCAGAGAGGGGAGCGGATCGTGCTGGTTAAGAGCAGACAGTCCTGCCGGTCAGTAGCTGGGTGACCTTAGGCAAGTTACTTGACCTCCCTGTGCTTCAGTTTCCTATCCGTCAGTATAGGGATGATCCTAGTACATACCTCATAGGTTTGTTGTGAGGTCGAAGTGATCCTAAAGCCATAAAATGCTTAGAGTAATGCCAGGCACATAGTAGGGTGTGTGGTTGTGTCTCAACGGCCATAGCACCAGCTACACAACCATAGCCAGAGTCAGCCGACCGCATATTTCAGTGCTCAATTTCCGTGACTGCCTGCATACTGCAAGCCAAAAGCATCCCAAACCATCCCATTCTGCTTGAACATTCCAAAGTGCTCAATTAAGTCGGTGCCTTAAGCTCTGGACCAGAGGTCCACGAACGTTTTCCAGACAGTCAGAATTTTAGGTCTCTGTTGCAGTGACTCAGCTCTGCCCTTGTAGTCTGAACACAGCTGTTGACAACATGTAAATGAATGGACACGGCTGGATTTGGTCCACAGGCGACCTCTGCTTTAGACAATGCTGAGAGCCAGAAATCCCAAATTCAAGTCCCAGCCTTCCCACCGTACAAGGGCGTTCTGTAGCAAGTCATGAAGACTCCAGGACTCAGATCCTTCACCTCTAAAAACAGGAAGCACAGTGGTGATTCTTTCAGGAGAAGGGTGAGCCGACGAGAGCGTTTGTAAACCGTAGAGGACTGAGCCTCATTTGGTTGTCAGTATTTTGTTGCTGATGTACAGTTGTGGTCCAGGCCACCTGTGGCGGATGAAGCATGCACGTGCACTTGGTAGAAAATGTTGGGTGTTGGCCGACCAGCTCTCCGGTCTGCAAATGCATGATGAAATCAGGAAAGGGCTATTTGATTTCAATTACGTTCATCTTTTGGGATATGAAAGTAGCACCAGCCTCTCAAAGCCTCCCTTTCCTGCCATGAGATATTTCTCAAGAAACAGTGCTTTCATTTTAGCCCCAATTGATCTCCATTCTGGAAATTGTAAATGAGCAAAATGACCGTGATGAATGGGGGCTCGGGAGAAACTCAAGGCTCCGTCCGGCTCAGTGTCTCAGGCTGGAGAAGGGAAACCTGGAGGCTTTATCGGGGGAAGGTGGGTGGCAAGTGAATTGCCGAGCTGAATTACAGGACGGTTGGTGAATAAATGCACTGTGCTGAGCAACGATGCATCTCATTAAGATGCCCTCAGTTTGGGCCCCAATACTACGGGAATTGTCAGAGCGATTATGTGCAAACCTCAGTTTTGAGGTTGGAAAAGCGGTCAGCGCATAATTGGCAGGAGAGGAAAAAGAAGGGAGAGGGTTCGAAACAATAGGTGTGAAATGGCTGTTGCAGCAAAGACGACAGGGACGTAAAGAGGCACGTTGATCACTCAAGACTCAGTGTGTGTGTGGTCTCAGGGTCACACTCGGGCCACGTGGACCGTGCATTTGGTGCCCTTAACAGGCCTTCTGGGAATCAAAGCAGTTTGCTCTGTAGAAAGTTTCAAGTGCACTGGGGACACGTTTATTGAATGAATGAATGACCGGTGCTGGCCACATGATTGTCAAATAAGTGAGTGAAGGAGGGAAGGAAGGAATGAACAAATTTATAAACCAATACTTCACATAAAATGAAATAATAGTACCTACCATTGTATGACTGGTGGGAGAATTAAATGGGAGAATGCATCTGAACCTGCAGCACAGTGCCTGGCAGTAGCAGGCACTCAGTTTCAGCTGGTTCTGTTGTTATGTTTCCGGACAGCCATAAAAAGATGCCACAGACTGGGTGGCTTCAACAACAGACATTTATTTCTCAGTTCTGGAAGTCCAAGGTTAAGGTGCAGGCAAGGTTGATGTCTGGTGAGGTCTCTCTTCCTGCCATGCAGACAGCCACCTACGTGCTATGTCCTCATGTGGCCTCTTCTCAGAGAGATCTCTGGGGTCTCTTCCTCTTTTTCTAAGGACACCAATCCTGTTGGATTAGGGTCCCACCCTTATGACCTCATTTAAAATTAATTATCTCCTTAAAAGCCCTGTCTCCAATTATAGTCCCGCTGGGTGGGGGGAGTTAGGGCTTCAACATATGAATTTAGGGAGGGCACAGTTCTATAACACTCGGTAAAGAATCAAACCTTGCTTTTAAAAGCCTAACCTTGTCACCAAGCAGCTACACTGGAATAATCTTTTCCTGGGGGGAGAAATTGGAAATGTCCCAATGTTCTGGAAAATTGGGTGGATTTCCCACAGCGTACGTCCTTCCACATGGGGGTGTCTGTCTCGTGCTCTTCAAAGACCCCAGCAGTCATCCTTTTACTCCCCACTGTTAGACAAATGGGCAGCTCACTCATGCTTTTTTTTTTTTCTTAAAAAAAGCGAAATACCTGACCCTCTCTAAGGCTTCTGTAAAACACGTGCTCTGGGAGAGGAAGTCGACCTCGTGAACCCACTATTCTGTGTTAGAGAGAGCGCTAACTAGATCTCATTTCTTTTTCTATTTTCGTTTTCGTCTCCAAATCTGCCTGGAAGACAGCGAAAGCTCATTCATTTGAACCCTGCTCATTTAGAATATGTTACATTTCCTCCAAGTTCACCGTGAAGTAGGAATTTGTGAAGCAAATTAATTGTGTGAACATAATTAGAAAAGAGGAGTCGTGTAGAGCTGGGAGGTACCTGGAGGTGATCCAGTCCTTTTTCCCTTGGTGGCTTTTTCTTTTCAGATGAAGGAATTGAGGCCCAGCAGGCACACCTGGCTCCGCCAAGCTCACACAGTGGGACTGTTTCCCTTCCTTTAGGGCCCCAGCCTAATTCACGGAGTCTTGTTTGTTTGTGAAAGACACAGGCGCTTTACCACTATGGGTTCCTTTTACTATATGGATTTCACATATTAAAAGTACATTGAAAAAACTATTCTGCATTTCAAGTTTTCCACTAATTATGACTGGCCTTCTCCCAAGTTAGCTTGAGCTATTTTGGTGAGGTTTTATAGTTATTTAATAAGAAAAGGCTTTTTAAGAACCTCATAAAACCTTCTGTACCATTCATTCTAACCAACACTCCCTCTTACAATTATGTCACTAACAACTTCTTTTTAAAAGGCCAGAACTTTTGTCTATTCATGTTAACCTTAAAAGCAGCATTCACCGAACCCCTGAGAAACAAGAAGTGTAATACTTTATAGGATTGGGGCAGAGCAAATGAAATAATGCACGTGAAAGGGTTCTGTACATTTGGGAAGCATATACAAATGCTTTATGTTTTCCTTTATTGCCGTCTCTGGTCTGGGCAGCGCCCCAAAGAATGGTCGAAATACGTTTGTGGATGTAAAGGCGGAATTTCTGTGGAGATTCCCCAGGGACTGGGCTGTTTTTCCATGGGATTTAAACAAGTAAATGACATGCCTATTTATTAACTTAAATCAAACTGTAACTGCCACAAGGCCTGGAATGTTCTCACCAGCACATCAGCACGTCCTCTCCCTGGAGTCAGACCAATTAGGGCACCAGACAGCAATCAACAGCTTATTTAGTGAGCCCAGGTTCAGAGTACCGGTGAGGTGGACAAAATTACAATGTGTTCCTTAGCCTTGGGACTTGAGGAGTTCTCTGCACAGCCGTGGTCAACAAGAGTGGGGCACCCCCAGTATTCGGGGGAGCTTCTGAATCTCTCCTTCTTGGGTATTTAATGCGCCTTTAAGTCCATTTTGGGGATTGTGGAAGATGAAGAGTTATTCCCTTATTCGTAAGGCCAGTTCTGTGCTTGGTAGGATGATGAGGGTGATGGTGGTGATGATGATATAGCGGCGGCGGTGGTGGTCATAGCAGCAGTAGTAGTTGTTGTTAACATTTCTTGCACACTCACTCTGTGTGCCAGGCACTGTTCTGGTGCTTTGCACACATTATTTGAACCATCACAACCCTGGAATGTAGAAAGTCGGTTTGACAGATGATGATGACAAGGCTCAGAGAGGTTAAGAACTTGCTTTAGGTCACACAGCTGGCAGGTGACAGCAATGAGAAGTTAACCCTGGCCGTCTCGTGCCCTTTCACTGCCTCCTGGCGTAGTGCTCTGTCTCCACCTGCCAAGGCTCTTAACGAGTCCCAGGACACACGCTGCTCCCATACGGTGACTCAGAGGCCCGGGAGCAGTGTGTGTCAGGGCCCCGACATTAAGCCTGAGGTCAGGAGACAGCAGTTCTCTTGCTTAATCCCAAATGTCCTATTTCTCCTGTGTTTCCTTTAGGGGGCCTTATCTCCAGTTGACAAGCGCTGACAGGTGGCCCCTCACCTCACGGAGCCCACTGACCACACGAGCCTAGACTGTCTCTTTAGGGTTCAGTTTTTCGCATTCAAGAAAAGACAAAGGGCAAAAGATTTCTGTTTTCAGCTGCCAGGGTCCCAGCGTGGGCCTCTCAAAGCTTGCTGAATTTGGAAGCATTTCTGGTTTCCTTCTCAGAAAGCAGTAATTTGACTTTGGGCCACCGGTGCTCAGTGAAATGAGCCTGTTATCAAGGGTAATGTGGTGTTGAGTTCCTCTGACGGAAGAGGGTCAGCACCAGATATAATGAGTAGCACCGTTTCAGCTGAGCTGGCTTCCCCCTCCCTCTTCAGCCTCATCTTGGGCCCCTCTTTCCCTTCCCATCATTACAGGACCTGGTTCAGTTCCTCTGTTGCACTTGTTTCCCGTGCCAGCAGGCCTTTGTACATGCTGTTCCCACTGCCTAGGAAGCTTTCTCCTCTCCTCACCTCGACTTGGTTAACTCCTGCTCGGCCCTAGGACCTGTTACGTGTTCCCCTAGCTCCTTTACTTCTCCTTTTGAGCCCTTTACCTATTGTAATTATTTTATTTTATTTTTGTCACTTAAGTGCTGTCTTCCCCATTGGATGCTAAGGTCCGTGCTGGCTGCCTCTGTGCCTGCTTTATGGCTAACGTAGCTCCTGAAACATGGCGGCCACTGGGTAGATGGGGTGAGAATGGGGTGCCCCACGCTTCAAAAAGAGCTGGGTCTTCTGGTCAGTCTATACAGTAACTCCTTTTCCGTCCATCCGAGATCCCAGGTCTAGAATGGCCAATAGAAAAGGGGTTAAGATGAGAACTCTAGACCCAGGCTGTCCGGGTTTGTATCCCAGCCTTGCCTCTTACTAGCTATATTTTTCTATTGCCGTGTAACAAATTACCACAAAGTTAGCATTTTACAGCAGCACACATTTATTATCCCAGTTTCCACGGTACAGGAGTCTGGGCAGGCTCAGCTGGATGCTGTGCTCAGGGTCTCACCAGGCTGCAATCCAGGTGTTGGCCAGGGCTACAGTCCATGTGAGGGTCAGGTCCCCTTCCAAGCGCTCGTGGTTTTTGGCAGAATTCATTTTCTTTTAGCTGTAGAAATCACAGCAGCTTCGTTTTTCTAGGCCAGCAGGAGAGTCTCTCTGAGTTTAGAGAAAGTCTAAGCCCTCTTTAGAATGCTCAGAGAGGATGGGGCCTGATAAGGTCAGGCCCATCCAGCATCACTTCCTTTTAGATTAACACACAGTCAACTGATTAAGGACCTTAACATCTGCACAATCCCTTTGCCTTGTGATGTAACATAATCATGGAGTGATATCGTATCCCCAGGTCCTTTCTGTGCTCAAGGGGAGAGGATTATGCAGGGCATCTATATCGGGGGGCCAGAAATCACAGGGACCATCTTAGAACTCTATTCGTCTAGCTGTGTGGCCTTGAGTAGGTTGCTTAACCTCTCTGTGCCACTCTTGCATCATCTATCAAGTAGGAATAATGGTAGCACCCACTTCATAGGGCTTGTTATGAAGATTAAATGAGTTAATTTATGTTAAACGCTGAAAGCGATTCCTGGCAGGTGGTGAGTATTCAGTAAATGTTAGCCGTTACAGCCGTAAAGATGACGATAATCCCCAAGCAAGCCAGTGGGATCCAAGGTTAAAAATCCAACCCACCAACTGGCTGGAAAATGAAACCTGAGCAGCCAGGCCGAAGGGGAAAGAAGAGACTGGAGACTGTCAATGAGCTTGGTATAAATAGGCCATGCTAAAATGAAAGCTGACAGCTTCCATGCCACGGGGCGAACATGGGTGAAGCAGATGGAAAGCTATATCAAATTACTAAAGCAAATTGGATATAAGTGGGTGCACGTGCCCCCCATTTTAGTTCCTTTCATTAAAGCATCTCTTCTCAAGACAAAGAGTAATGCTATCTCTCCAGAAAGCTTAAAATCCCTTACATCAGGAGTTTAAAAAAAAATTTTTTTTAAGTCTTTATTGAATCTGTTACAATATTGCTTCTGTTTTATGTTTTGGTTTTTTTCTTTTTTTTTTTTTTGGCTGTGAGGCACGTGGGATCTTAGCTCCCCGACCAGGGATCGAACACGCACCCCCTGCATTGGAAGGTGAAGTCTTAACCCCTGGAGCACCAGGGAAGTCCCTACATCAGGCATTTAATCAAGGCTGACACCCCGAATGTGAATAGATAACTGGATATTTGGGCAACTTTTGTAAGCAGCTGCACCCCCAAATTTAGGTTTGACCTAAAAGAAGGCTTTCTCCTGAAACAGGATCCCAGTTGGTTCAGTTTAAAAATAAGGGTCCCTCGTCACCCTGGTGAGACCTACCACCACGTGAACCGGTATTGTGAGATGGGGCGGGAGGGAGGCTGCTGCGGAAACCTGCTCTGTGATGCATGCGTTTTGCTGGGGAGCGTTAAGAATTGATTTGTTGCTCCGTCTGGGATGCTGTTAACCAAATGTGGGCAGACGCAGCGAGGTGAGTCAATGAAACAAGTTCACGGTGGCATATTTATGCATAGCGGCGGGCAGGGAGAGGAAGATGACGCAGCATCTGTCCTTGGAAGGAAGTCACTTCATTGAAATCCCTCTCAGTTGGATCACCCAGGGCAAGTCATTCACCCTCTTTAGATCGTGGACTTTACATCTGATAATTCAACTCAAGTACTATTGACGGTGGTGGTGGACACCTCTGGCACTCTGCCCACACCCCCTCGCATCCCCTTATGGTTTCCGGGCACCCCTCCTGCAGCTTCTACATGCTTTGTTTGTTTCTTTTTTAAGAAAAAGAAAAATTATTTATTTATTTATTTTTGGCTGTGCTGGGTCTTCGTTGCTGCGCGTGGACTTTCTCTAGTTGCGTCGAGTGGGGGCCACTCTTTGTTGCGGTGAGCGGGCTTCTCATTGCGGTGGCTTCTCTTGTTGCGGAGCACGGGCTCTAGGCACTCTGGCTTCAGTAGTTGTGGCCCGTGGGCTCAGCAGTTGTGGCTCGTGGGCTCTAGAGCGCAGGCTCAGTAGTTGTGGTGCACGGGCTTAGTTGCTCCGTGGCACGTGGGATCTTCCCGGACCAGGGCTCGAACCCGTGTCCCCTGCATTGGCAGGCGGATTCTTAACCACTGTGCCACCAGGGAAGTCCCTACGTGCTTTGTTTCTAATGGCTGCACCTGCGACTTGCTTCTGAGGCTGCATTTGGGCTCCTGGAGTTTCTTCTTCCTATGCACAGAGACAGGGAAGAATCCAGGATTTACCTCTTCCTGGGTAACCCTTAGCCCGGCTCCATCATCCCAAGGTGGGACAAACTCAGAAGAGTGAAGTTATGCTCCTGAGGTCCCCATGGGATCCAGTTGAAGACTGGCATTAAGCCTGAAATTACATCCTTGCTGGGCTTCTTCACTCCCCTATCCTACTCCCAGGACCAGCAACATAATTTGCAGGGCTCCTTGTTAAAATATTATTAAAAATCAAGATCTCAGGATGGTGACAGCAGAATGTTACACCCAGCATGAGACCCTTGTGATTGGCAGGCCCTGTGTGACTTCACAGGTAACCCACCTGCGTAGCTGGCCCTGCCTGTTCCTTCCACTTTGCTGGGAGCATCCCTTATTAAGTCACTTGCACATGAATTCTTGTCTCGTGCTCTGCTCTGGATGGATTCTAAGATGAATACGGCACCAAGCCTTCCCTTGAGGAGCCGGGGGAAGACAAATGAAGGCACAGATCATTATATCACACATCAGACCATGAGGCGAAGCCCGATCCTGGAGGTAGCCGCAGTGAGCAATGTGGGAAGCAAAATGCTGTCTGTGAGTTCATGAGGGCTCCTGGGTCCAGGCCAGGATTCTTTCATCTGCCCTGGAAACATGCTGTGTGCCCCAAATGCTGGACAGATAGAATTGGGGTTGATGGTGTGGGAGAGGGGATAGGAGATGACTTCAGAAAGGAGGCACAGCGTGAGCGGCGGTACAGAGGTGGGACCTCTGTTTACTGAGCAGGGGCCTACTGTGTCTGTGTGCTCAGTGCAGAAGGTTTGAATTTAAAATGACCCAATCCCTGCCCCCAAGTTGCTCCTGAGAAATGCTTACAATCAGCTCAAGTTGAATTCTGTGCAAGGGAAGTGCTAAGCTGAAGTGGGCGAGAGGAAGTACTAGATATGAGAAGGAGTCTGGTCTTCCAAGAAATTACCATTAGGCATTATGAGTCCTAGAGATTCACATCAAAGAAAATATTCCCTAACTGTGAAATCTCGGAAATTGACAAGCTGTTGGGATTCATTTGGGGGGAGATGAGGGGAAGCCTCGGGAAATTGCTCCATGTAATTGGTTGCCTAGTCCACTCAGTTTGGTTCCCTAAGTCTAACTCATCAGTTTGCTCAGATAGAAAGTGTTAAATCCTCTTCCAAGTTTGTTGAACTCTTACTTGAAATGACTCCAGGTCCCTGAGTTGCCCTTCAGCTGCATCCCAACCTGGGCTGGTGATGGTGCTCTGCAGACAACACCCACTCTTTCCTGCTCCTCTCCAGGGAGCCCACAAACACCCTACCAGTTTCCCAGAACACTGAAGCAATTGTTGAAATGAAGGAGTCTCCGCCACCGAAGCCAGGAAATGCAGGCACTGGCTGTGGTCCTCCCAGGGAGGGCGGGAAGGGGGGGGGGTGGTGTTGAAATGCCTGTGGTTCTGTGGGGCCCTGGGAAACTCTTTTCTTTATCATTGACTTTGTCAGACTGAGGCCATCCCTCATTTTTCACAGCATGCCTACGGGCAGGGCGGATGATAGCTCTTCCACTGGGAATAAGGGCATAAATGCCATAAAAGCCACGGGGCTTTGCCAGGAAGTGGAGGTGGGGACTTCTGCTGCTTTATGTTGTGCTGTCTTTCTAATACTTGAAATATGTAGCTGCTCCGATGTGAGCAGCACCCAGTCATCACGGCTCATGATTCTTCCTTGGCAAATGTCCCATTTGGGGCAGTAATTCACAATTTCTTCACTGCCTTCTATTAAGCAGTTAAAGGAAGGCACAGATTATTCTTATGGATATATATAATCAGGTGGTTTTTAATTACTTAGTGGTGTTGGGAGAGGGAGAGAACAGTGAGGGGAAGAGCCTGACGGTTTCCTCTCTTCCTCTGCTGTTTTAATTTGGATTTATTTTTTTCCCCGAGGCTTCAGAAGCGTCTTTGAATGTGGCTGTGCACAGTGGGGCCCCTGCCAGCCTCAGGCCACATCTTAGGGTCCTATTTCCCAGGAGGTTTCTTCTAGCCCTTCTGACACTCCAGCTTCTCCTGTCACCTGACTGTTGCCTCTGCCTGTAGCATCCTCCACAGTCTCAGATCCACTTACCGTGGCTTCCTCAGGAAAGCTTCCTCTGGTGCCCCCAACTAGCTTAGGTCCCCTCATCATAGGCTCTCACTATGCCCTTTGCTTTTCTTTTAGAGCACTCCATTCATTCAACAAATCTTTATTGAATACCTACTATGTGGCAGGCTCTGTTCTAGGCACTAGTGACAGATCAGTGAACAAAAAACAGACGCAAACCCCTGTCCTCATGGAGCTTGTATATTCTAAATTCATTGAGATTGTGATGATGAATAATTATTCGACAGTTAGTTTATTGACGTGTCTTCCCCACTAGCCTAGAAGCTCCATGAGGACCGAGCCATATCTGCCTGAACCAGAGTCCTCGTCCTGCCAAGGGCCATGGAGACATGCAGTAGGACCTCAGGGAACGCAAGGCGGCTTGTGATCTGATGGCTGCCCTTTCTTTGATCACCTCGGCTCCCCGAGGTGGTGGTGTCTTCCCTTGGGGTGTCTTCCCTTGGAATCCAGACATCATCATGTGGAATTAGCTTCTCTGGAGTGGATTACAGCCCATGAGAGGGAATGTAAGGGAAGAGGAGTCAGCTCAGTCATGGGTCTTCCAGAAGCCCAGGGGTCTCCTCTCTCCGTCCTCTGTGATGCACCCCGCAAATCTTGCACCATTTTGAAATCTCTATTTAGCTTCTGTGTAGTTGTGCAACTTCTTGGGGGTCACTGAATTTTATGGCAGATCTGTATTTGCTGGGTGATCATGACGGACCCTTTAGTTGCCCCAAGGCCACCTCATTCAGGTGTCGCGAGACCCCTCGTGTTTTGGAGTTGGTTGGGCAATGTCTATTTCAGCACCTTTGGTTTGAACCCACGCCTGGCTGCTTCCTTCTGAGCTGTCTTCACTTCAGGCATTAACCTCCTAAAAGCCCACCCGGAAACTTCCACTGAAAACTGGATCATCCCCTTCCTCAACAAGATGTGTTTGCTCCGTTTATCTCATGGGGCGGTTTATGTGACCATGTGTTCATTATGCAGTCATTCATAACGTAGGGGAAGGGGCAGGGCCAAGACTGGACAGAGGCACGCAAGGCTCCTGGGTTGCAAAAGGTCAGGCAGCTCTCAGGGCTGGGCAAGTGCAGGACAAGTGCAGGTGCACAGATCTGGCCCTGGGAGGGAGAGTAGGAGGGCATGTGGGTGTGAATGAAGGCATGAAGGCCCTTGTCTCTGGTGCAGCAGTGGAAGTGAAATCCTGCCTGGTCTCTATAGCTAACTCCACCCACTTGTAGATTTCACTGATCACAAAAGCCTTTCATTAGGTGATCCCAACGCCAGATGTGAGCGCAGGGTAACACATTGAGGGGCCTTAACACAGCCTTTCCTGATCCCCCCCGCCCCCATGTCTGTGCTTTGTATGTTGCAAAAGCCTGTGAAAGACAGTGTAAAGAAGGGAGAGGGCCAGAATCTCCACCTTTTCAGGAATAAAAAGTACATATTTCCTCTTAAATGATCATTTACAGGCCCCTTCCATCGCAAATGCTACCTGGTCACCTGGCGGCACGTGTCCAAGGCTTCTAATCTTTTAACACATGCCTAGACTCTTAAAAGGACTGTAATTGCCAGTTGTCTTACAAGCAATCATCTCATCACAGGGTGGTTTGGGAGGAGAGTTCAGGAGGCAGAAAACGGCACGAACACCTGGCAAATCCAATTCAGCGGGATAATGTCTTTGAACCAGACAAAAAGTGACTGCGTTGACAGCTCCGCGTTTCCAGACACTTGGTGGGTTGATATAGCCATAGGAAACGTCTGTGGCCACATCTGCTGTCGCAGACCTTATCTGAGTGTTATGAATCCCATTTCTCGCTTCTAATCGGGGAAGAGTTCATCAGTGCGGCTTTCATCTGAAGAAGTGACGTAGGGAGCCCAGTGGTTGCACATGTGGAGTCATGGCTCAGTAATCACTAGTGGAGAAGCAACTGCTGCTGGTCAAGTCTTCTGTGTTCAACAGACCCCAGCAGGCTAACACGTGACACAGCCTGGGCGAGCATCATTCCCATTTGGCCCCGTGGTGGTTTTCATTCCAGGCGGGATGGGCTGGGCCAAGTATAAGTTAATAACTGATAGTAATATAGCTAATGCTGACTGTGGGTTATGTGCGAAGAGCTTTACATGAAGTTCTATTATGGATTGTAACCGTGATCACTCCCATTTTACAGATGTAGTCACTGAGGTCGAGGGAGCTTGGTGACTCATCTCGGGTTGTACAAGAGAGCATTGGTGGAGTCGGTATCCAAATCCAGGTCGTCGGCCATCCTATATCCTCATCTTTGTGTTGTTCAGTGTTCTCAGTGTTGACTTCTCCACCCAGTCCTGCCACCTTCTTCTTTAACCAGACTGAGTTTCTCTCTGGCTCACATAAACATCACGGGCCACCCCTTCCTTTCCAGAGGACAGTGGAGGCCTGGAGAGTGGAGACCAAACCAGAGAAACACCCTGGGTCTTAGTCCTTTGCACAATTCTGTACGTTTGTTCTCTGTGTTCTCTCTGCCAGCTTGACGTGCTCCTCTAAAAGTCCTTGGCCCTTTGGGCATGCTCCAGTATTCTCCATCTCTGTGGCACCTTTTATGACCAATTCAGGTAAAGAGGCAAGAAGGGGCACCCTCTTTCCTTCTCTAACCCTTGTTTTGTGTGTGTGTGTGTGTGTGTGTGTGTGTGTGTGTGTGTGTGCCATTTATTTAATTAGTGGCATTGTATAAGAATCTGAACCTGAATCTTGGCTCTGCCACTTACCAGCTGTGTGACCTTGGGCAAGTTACTTAACCTCTCTGTGCTTCAGTTTCTTCATCTGTAGAATGATGGTGATATTAGCAGTAGGTGTGGAGTGAATGTGAACCATATGCCTGGATTTGAACTACCATACTCCCTAATGGAGGTGGGATGGGAAAGGGTGATCAGCACCCAATGGCTGCTCAAATTACCAGCACCTTGGGGCAGGGGGCGGTTGGAATTGGGTGGAGCATGGTGTGAAGTTGGGGTTGGGGTGACATAGAAAACCAGCTGACACATCTGCCAGGAATCTCCTTCTATTGGCCTGGCCAGTTTGCAGAGAAAGAGCTGTAGGAATTTGTCTCCAGTTCTCTTCCTGTATTACTGTGATGGAAATCTCCACTGAATATGTGAGGGAAGAGTTTCTTTATCTGCACAGGTCCAGGTCCTGCAATTCCTTTTGTTCCCTGTAACCTTATTTTCTTTAGTTTTCAGCTTTTTTCCTCCCTTCTTTCTAAAACCAGAAAGGTATCAGCAGTCTTCAAAGAGTGGTGGCTTTGAGCTTAGCAGATCTCAAATATCAACGGCAGGCACAGATCCAAAGAGCTGTGTACATGCCTTTTCTCCTGGCACTCAAGCTGAGCATGTCTTTTCTAGAAATGTCAGTCTGGGAGTGGAAAGCTTGAAAATGTCAGTGTAAAGTGCATTTCCTGGTCTTGTTACTCTAGATGCTCCTTGGCTTCGTGACTTTCAGGGACCACGGTTCTCAGAGCTACATCTGGCTTCCCATGACCTTTGTAGGAATTTTATGCCATCCTGGGGTCACTGGGACATGTGGCAGTAACTTCTGACTTTTGCACTTTGAGATACAGGTTTGGAGTCCCATATCCTATATCGCCATTTTTGGTATCAGTTGACACGGTTTGGACTATAGTAGGATATACTTGTATATTACAGTTTGAAAATTAATATGACAAAATATTTTAAAGCAGCTGGTCACAGCACAGAGATTGAATATTCATAGCATTATTCATAAAGGCTTTAAACTGGACACAATGCAAATGCCTACAGACGTGTGAATGGATATATAAAATGTGGCATATCCGTGCAATGGAGTACTACTCGGCAATTAAAAAGGAGCACGTACTGTTATAAGCAGTGACAAGGATGAATCTCAACAACATTATGCCAAGTGAAGGAAGCTGGACTCAAAAGACTGCAGACTGTCTAATTCCATTGATATGAAATTCCAGAACAAGCAAAGCTATGGTGATAGCAGATCAGGTGTTGCCTGGGGCTGGGGTGGGGCAATGATTGATTGCAAGGGGCAGGAGGGAACTCTCTGGAGGTGATAGCAGGATTTTAAAATTTGGATGTGGTTGTCCTTGCAGTTTTTAATGTAATTTACATTCACTGAAACATCAATCTGTACACTTAAAATGGGTAAAGTTTATGGTATGTAAGTTACAGCTCAATAAATTGGTAAAAATGATTTTTAAATGGCAAAAAATATAATTGGAATGAACAGCATGACCTAAAAATTGGGCAGAGGACACGCAAAGGCATTTCAGGAGAGAATACAAACGTCAGTGAAAAGATTAAGGTGTCCAACCTCACTACTCATTTTTTTAAAAGGGGAAATTAAACAATGAATCTGGACACAGACCTTATGCCTTTCGCAAAAACTAACTCAAAACGGATCACAGGCCTAAATGTTAAATGCAAAACTATAGAAGATAACTCCTAGAAGATAACATTGGAGAAAATCTAGGTGAACTTGGGTTTGGTGATAACCTTTTAGATACAATACTGAAAGCACAATCCATGAAAGAAACAATTGATAGGTTGGACCTCATTAAAATTAAAAAATTCTGCTCTTCAAAAGACACTGTTAAGAGAATGAAAAGACAAGCCACAGATCGGGAGAAAATATTTGTAAAACACATATCTGATAAAGAACTAGTTTTCAAAATATGCAGAAAACTCTTAAAATGCAACAGTAAGAATACAACTCAATAAGCATGTGAAAAGATGCTCAACATCCTATCATTAGGGAATTGCAGATTAAAACAATAAAGAGATAGCACAACACACTTGTTAGCATGTCTAAGATCAGTAACACTGACACCACCAAATGCTGGTGAGGATGTGGAGCAACAGGAACTCTGATTCCTCTCATTCATTACTGGTGGGAATGCAAAATGGTACAGCTACTTCGGAAGTTTCTTACAAAGCTAAACGTAATCCTACCATACGATCCAGCCGATGTGCTTCTAGTTATTTATCCAGATACACTGAAAACTTATGTCCATACAAAAACCTGCACATTGATGTTTATAGCAGCCTTATTCATAATTGCCAAAAGTTGGAAGCAACCAATGTGTCCTTCAGTAGGTGCATGGATAAACAAACTGTGGTACGGACAGACAATGGAATATTATTTAGCACTAATAAGAAACAAGCTATCAAGCCATGGAAACACATGGAGGAAACTTAAATGCATATTACTAAGGCTGCATACTATATGATTCCAACTATATGACCTTCTGGAAAAGACAGAACTATGGAGACAGTAGTAAGAATGGTTGCCAGGGGTTGGGGGGAGGGAGGGATGAATAGGCAGAGCACAGGGATTTTCGGGGCAGTGAAACTATTCTGTATGATATTGTAATGGTAGATACATGTCATTACACAGAGAGTGAGCCCTAATGTAAACTAGGCATTGGTTAATAATAATGGATCAATATTAGCTTCTCAATTGTAGCAAATGTACCACACCCATGAAAGATGTTAATTGTAGGAGAAGCTGGGAGTGAGGAGTGAGGGGGTAAATGAGACCTCTCTGTACTTTTTGCTCCATTTTTTCTGCAAACCTAAAACTTCTCAACACTTCCCCCCCCCCCCCGCAAGTCTATTAATTTAATTAAAAAACAAAACAGTGGGCTGACCTTACTCACCTTCACACTGGCAAAAATGAAAAGGTGGATAGATGCTCCTCGGTGCTGGCCAGGGCATTCAGCCTCTGGAGGGCATGTTAGCAATGGGTAACAAAATGCAAAGTAGGTAATGCTTTGAGCTGGCTTATTCCACTTCTAGGAGTTTGTCTTAAAGCAGTGGTTCTCAGCTGCCTAATGTCTGGACACATTTTTGGTTGTCACGGGGAGTTGCCGCTGACATCTAACAGGTAGAGGCACCTAACAGGTGATGCTGCTAACATCCTACCCTGCGCAGGTCAGACCCCCGCAACAGAGGGTTATCTAGTCCACATATCCTTAGTGCCGCTGCTGAGAAACTCAATTGGGAAAGTGGGCAGGGACATAGATACTCATCTCAGTGGTTCACAGTAGTGAAAAATTAGACATACCCAAAACGTCATTCAGCAGAGATTAGTTAAATAAAAGACGATGTATTCATACTGTGGAATCCTCTGCAGCCTTTAGAATGGCAGTGCAGAGCTATGATTTTAATATGAAACAATGTTCATGAGGCATTGTAACTGAGAAAAGATTACAGAGCAACACGCAGAGAATTATTCTGTCATTGTGAAGACAGAGTGTCTGTGCATTTCTTAAAACATCTGGGAAGATACCTACCAAATCTCAAGCCTCTGTGTCTGGGTGGTTGGAATATCGGTGATTTTGACCCTCCAAAACTATTTAGAATTTTTTTTTTACAGTGAACAGTTATTTTTTAATTAAAACAATAAAGCAAAAGTACATTTTTTTGAAATTAAAAAATTATGCAACTGGAAATGTAGTCAAGTTGGCTGAAGTTTTAAGGTTTCTTTTCAACTATGACTTACATTTGAAAGTATTTTAAGGAATGAACTCCCATACCGATTAAGAGCCTACTACACGCCAGGTTTCAATACGTCTCATTGACTTCTCAAAAGATCCTGTTGAGATGTTGTTCCTCAGCTCTGTTGCAGGCAGCAATGGGGTTATTCCCTGTGGTTTCCAAATCCCTTGCCTGCTCTACCACAGTAGGGCCTCTGCCACAGTGCATGGTAATGTGCTGATGTTGGATTATCAGTAATATGTTAGATTTGCTTCTTTATGTTTTTAAAAATCCCTAACACATGTAGGGGATTTCCATTTTGAGAATTCAGAGGACATTCCTAGAATTTCTCTTCACACATACAAAAAAGTTTTCAGTACTGTTTTCTTTATTTGCTAACGACACTTGGAGAGCTTTTTCTTTTTTGGAAAGTTCCTTTGTCTGGAATAGCTCATTCTAGATCAGGGATGGCAATGTGAGTTGTGCCGAGGAGTCTGGGTTTGAGTCTCTTGAATGTGTTTACTGGCTCCCATGAAGCAAAGACTTCACAGTTCCAACCCGGGGCCAGCAGGGAGCACATCACAGCGTTCCCCGGCTGTCATCTCACAGTCAAGACACTCATACCTTATTCCCCTGGTACCGAGAGGAAGCAGTTTGAGTTTCCTTATTTCCCCTGGGGTTTGGGAGCTCAGTTAGCAAGGAAAGGGAACCCTTAAGTGTCCTGAACTTTGCCACCTGCTAGGAGGCTGGTTTTCTTGGACGGTTTCTGCACGGGAGCTGTCTGGTGTCATTTGGAATGACTTACAGAATGGAGAACCATTTCATCTTGAGAGGAGAAGGCTTCCTCTCACTAATCACAGCCCTTACTGATGCTGAGAGGCTGGTGGGAAATGAGTCCTGTGGCCTCTACCCGACACTCACCAGAGCACACGCTCCTGAGTATCTGTTCAGAGAAGTTTCCAGACATCCCCAGGTGTTCCCTCCCTGCCCCTGACACACCTGGGCATTTCCTGCATCCTCCTGCTGTATTTCATCTCAGATTGCCTTTAGACTCTCCACCCCTTAAAATTGCATGCAACGACCTCCCCAGATATCACCCTCCCGCTGAAGTCTTTTGTCCGTCACCTTTTAAGTGGTTTTTTTCTTGCTTCCATCCTTCATCAAGGACAGATTCTATTTCCTGCCTCCAGTGTCTAACAGGTGGCCAGTCATCTCCCTTCAAGGGCAGAGTAACTTCGCACAGCTGCCAGAAAGGCACACCTGTATCCCTGCAGCTGGCCTGGCACTGCCTGGGGATCCGGCCAGTGTCTGCCTTCCTGCCGGAGGAGTGTTCCTGCTTCGTGGTTTGGAGGCCCAGGGAGCAGCTCTGGGGAACAGGCTTGGAGTCTGGGTTGAAGTCCTGGTTCAAGCGTTTGGCAGCAAGCAGCGGGACCTTGCCCGTGGCACCGGTGCTCTGGACAGGGTTGTTCTGTCTCCAAGGGAAGCAGCAGGACTGGCCAGATTGGGTGGGGAAGAACATTGGGGGACCCCAGCCCAGGTCCCTGCCTTGCAAGTGGGGTTAAGGCTGCACCTCCTGGGTGCCTGAGTCTGTGAGACAGTCTCGGGTCAGAGCCGGGAGGAGTAATTGCAGAGACTGGGCCTGGGCGTTGGAGTAGCCTGGCTTATCTGCGTGAATACCCGAGGACAGATCCACTGAAGCTGGGCTTATACTTTCCAGTGAATAGTAATAGTTACTGTGGTTTGAGGGCACTCACTGTGTGCCAGGTACTTGCAGTAATCCTCTGGGGCACATACTCTGATTATTGTCCCCATCACACAGGTGAGGAGACTGAGGCTCAGAAAAGTTAAAAGAACGTGCCCAGCACAGAGCCAGGGGCTAGGCCAGGACTAGCGCTCAGGGCCTCCTGGCTTCTGCTTTGGAAGAGGTATTTGCCTTGGAAACTTGGCCTGAGCTGGGGGCGAGTGACCCACAGGTAGGGGTGGGTACCACACTTGTTTTTGCTTTGGCCTCTCCCGAGTTTGCTGTCTGTCTGCTCGAGCTCTGGAGGTGTGTCCCCAGACCCTGCTTTCCCTGAACTGGACCTGGCCTCCAAGGACCCGTAGCCCTCCACCCTGCCCTCCTCCTGGCTTAGCTAAAGACTAATCCCTCATCCCATTAGGTGAGCCAAGACAAGATTAGGGCTTTATTAAAAGGAAATTAAACTAGGAAATGAAAGGATAAACAAATCCCCGACAGAAAAAGCAACAGCAGCAGAGCAGATGAGTTTACAGAGCCCAGTTCTTTATCCTGCAGGGCTGGACACCTCCCCACGCGTGGGTGTGGCTTCCAGCAGGCGCCATCCACCACCTCCTGTCTTCCCCGCCCTCGCCAGCTCTGCAGGTCGGCCGCGGTCAAGATGGTTGTGCGGTGCTTTCAGCAGACGTGGTTCTCTAGGGGCCTGGGCGGTGGGGCCGTGGTCTCTAGCACCTTGCTCATGTCTGTCCCTCCTTTTGGCCCTTTTGTGAGTCTCACGTATAGAAAGCTGCTCCCTGGGGAATGGACCCAGGTAATGGCTTCTGTACATCTTACCCCCTCCATGGGGAGAAGCTGCATTTCCTACTCGTCTGTATCCCACGTCCCAAGGCCGTGGGTGGCCCACTCCGCCCGTCTCTCTAGCCTCACTGTTCTTCCTCTCTGCTCCTGCCCCACTGTCGTTTCTCTGTCACCTCAACCTGCCACCTGTTTTCTTGCCCAACTCCTACTTTTTCTTAGACCTTGTCTTAAATGTCTCTTTCTCTGGAAGGCTTTCCCTGACCTGCCTAAACTAGGTTCCTCATGGCCTCTTGAAATCCTCCTTCACGGCACTCATCATAGTGGTAATTAGGGATTTCTTTCATGCCCATCTCGTCTGCCAGACTCTAAGCTCCTTGAAGGCCGGGGCGGATACGTCCCGCTCAACACTAAACCCCTAAGCCTGTCAATTACTATTTAGCTATTCATCCATTCACCTATTCAGTTATTCATTCAACAACTATTTCTTGAGTGTCTGTATGCTGGGTACCATGCTAGGTGCAAAGAATACAGCAGTAAACAACACGACGTGCCCGCTGCCGTAGCACTTGCTGACCAGCCACACATTCCATGGTTAGGAACATCTGTTTATTCTCACTGAGACACTTCCAACAAGGAGAGTTACCAGCCAGTGGGCTGGCTGCCTCAGGTGGAGGTGAGCTCCCTGTCACAGAAAGCATTCAGGAAGAACCTGGGTGACTCCTTGTCATGATGCTGCCAGTAGAGCCTCCTGAAGGTCCCGTTCACCTCCAAGCTTCTTTGATTCTCTGAAGGACACCATGGGCTGGCTACTGTTGTATAGGTGTCAAGCCACAGCCAGGCTAGACCTATAGGGAGGAGGCAAAATGAGATCAGGAAAGGGGCCCTGGGCAGCCTGCAAGGTAGACTTTGTCATCATGTTTTCCTGGTGGAAGTAAACAGGCTCCTCTTGAAAGCTGGAGCCAAACATTTTCACTTTATGTAAAATAAACTTCCATTTAAAAAATATACCAGGAAAACTATTTTTTGAAAGTACATGTTATTTGGACAGATTAGGAAAAGTGGTCATTTTAGAAAACACAGAAAAACTTAAAAGAAAATTGGAAGGACTAATTTATCTACCCAAAGATAATCATTGTAGACATTTACATTATTTTCTTCCAGTCTTTTTTGATGACTATATAAACATACACATTTTTAAAAAATGGGATCACATCTTATTGTTGTTCTTTTCATTTAGTAGATTGTGAGCATTTTTTAGTTACCTAAATATTGTTCCAAAATAAGGTTTTTACCTACTATATGACGTTTCCATTTACGGGTTATCTATTGAGATCACCCCAAAGCTTAGTGGCTTAGAACAATAACAATCATTATCTCTTACAATATCCGTGGGCCAGGAATTGAGAGTGGCTTGGCTGGGCAGTTGTGGTTTGGGGTCTCTGGTTTGGTTGCAGTCAGGTGTCGGCTGGGCCTGCAGTTATCAGGAGGCTGGACTAGAGCTGGAGGACCTGCCTCTAAGGTGGTTCACTCTCATGCTGGCAGGTGGTGCTTTTCTCATGGCCTTTGCACTGGACTGCTTGAGTGTCCTCACAACATGGCGGCTGGCTTCTCCCAGAGTGAATGGGCCCAGAGTGAGAATGGGCCAGGCAGAAGCTGTGTTTTCTCCGTGACCTAGCCTTGGAGGTCACGCAGTGTCATTTGGGTAGTATTCTCTCTGTCATACAGGTCAGCCCTGTTGTACTGCAGGACATGAATACCAGGAGGGAGGATCATTGGGGGATACCATCAGATTGCCTACCACACCATCCTGTTTCTCTAACCTCCACTTACTTAACCAATCCTCTGTTGCTGGGTATCTATATTATTTCCACTGTTTTGCTGTTACATGGAACATACACTCCTGAAAGCCTCAGGCACCTGATGTTTTACAAGTGCCTCATCTGCATTTGATTTCACTTTGTTCAGTCAGGGTTTCAAAGTCATTTGGGGCCTTCCCCAAAGCTGGGCCCCTTTGGACCACTCCCTTGAAGCACTGACATGATGACGGTCCCCTGAGGGGACTGCCGTGGTAACTCAGTGAATTAGCTAGGTCTGGCAGGAAAGAGAATCCAGCTCAGGCTCTAATGAAGGAAGCACTTACAGAGATGTGAGCAGGGAAGGAAACTAATTAGATTAGAGGCACCCTGAGACTGGCCACCAGAGATGAGCCACTGCCACCGTGAGGCCTGAAGGGATGGGGCCACAGAACTGTCGGAACTGCGGTGCAAGCAGGGAAGATATCCCCTAATCTCCTCTGTCCATTCTCCGGTCTCCGTCTGTTTCTTTCTCTCTCTCTCTCCCCGCACCCTTTCCTCTCTCTCCTTCTGCTGGTTCCTCCTATTGGCCAAACTGAAACAGAGGTCAACCAATAGCCAGCATGGAGCCCAGTTGATGTGGTCCATGGGGTCAACCTACAGGTAAAGAAAGAAGCATGGGAAATGGATGGGAGGATGGAGAGAAGAGGGAACGAAGAATAACCAACTCACCGTTAGTATTTTCGGAACATCTGTAAGGTACAGAACAGTGTATCGGAACAGAGGTAACTAACCCTGCCATAGTGTCGATGTGGGGTAATTTTTAAAAATTAATTAATTAATTTATTTATTCTTGGGTGCTACTCTGCGTTGTGGTGTGTGGGCTTCTCATTGTGTTGGCTTCTGTTGTTGTGGAGCATGGGCCCTAGGCGTGCGGGCCTCAGTAACTGTGGCACTTGGGCTCAGCAGTTGTGGCTCGTGGGCTGTAGAGCGCAGGCTCAGTAGTTGTGGCGCACGGGCCTAGCTGCCCCGCAGCATGTGGGATCCTCCTGGACCAGGGCTCGAACCAGTGTCTCCTGCACTGGCAGGCGGATTCTTAACCACTGCACCACCAGGGAAGTCCTGGGGGTAATTTTATTGTTATTAATAATCATAACAGCAGTTTAGCCATAATGTGTTAAGTATTTTCCATGTCCAGGGTGACGTATTACATTACAGGGCATTTTACACATGCTATTTCTAATCTTTATAGCCAATCTGTAGGGCACATGTTATTATGAGCCTTTTTCAGGCAAGGAAAAATGGGCTGGGAAAGGCTCAAGATCCTGCCTGAGGTTACAAAATGAGTAGCAGGGCTAGGATTGGAGTCCAGTCTGTTTTACTGTAAACTCCGAATGCCTTCCTCTCTAGCAGCCTAGGCCAGCCTCGCAGGTTGGACCGATGTGGTTTCTACACACCTTCTACAAGAAGAAGCCTTCAATGGCTTCTTCTAGAACAGAGCAGTACTTTTTTAAAAAAGAATAAATCTTTTAACACACCGTCTCCTCTGGACAGCTGCCCAGGACTTGGAGTATCGTGTGTTTAGCAAATTATGAGTTTTGTGCCCGTGCATACAGAATAGTCAGGATCCCCCTTGGAATAATGGAATGAGGACCACAGCTGGGGAGCTGACCTAATAGAGGTCACCTTCGAGATCTTAGTAAATTACTGCGCTGAGGCTGCTGCCGATACGACAGGCACACTGGCATCCCCTGAAGACGGCGTCCCGGCAGCCCTGGGCACCCAGGAGGCACTCCGTCAATAACTTGGCTTTAGAAGGAAATTTTCCCCGTGCTGCAGATGGATAGGTGTCAGGAGGATTGGAGGGAAGAGGGGTGGAGGTGGCGGTGAGGAAGAGAGAGAAGGTAATGGCATTACTTCGCACTCAGCATTTTGCGATAATGAAAATTACCCACTCTGTTGTCAGTGCTGGACATGTGATCCAAAAAATTCAGGGACTTCCCTGGGTTGTCTTCATGTACATCCTTGGGATTCTTGCCGCAAAGGAAGAGTGGCCGTGGTGACATTGTGCTGGGGAGGCCACCTAGGTGGAGGGGCTGGGGCTCTTGGGAGGACCTTAGCCCAACACTTCGGTCAAGGTGTCCTGGGGCTGCAGCCAGAACCTGGTGGGTTTGGGGGATTTGTTTTGCACTTCTCTTCCTAGGAGAGAATCTTCTATTTACACTTCAAACTCTAGGCGCCATGACTGAAATACCTAATGAACCCTGGGGTCGTGAGATACCCGGTTAATCTTGCTAGTTGGAATCCAAGTTCATGCAGGGCGGTCTCTGGAAGGGTCACCAGAACACTCTGCTTCCTCACGTTGGAGATGTAGGCACAGCATGGGGTGGGGGGTGGGTCACAGTGGAGAGGCGGTGCTGATGGGGGCGGGAAGCCCATGTGTCCATGAAGTTTCCAGGGCAACAAAAAGGGGGACCATGTTCCCATCCAAGTCTTTGCCAGCCAGTGGGACAATTCATGGACTGGAATTTGGAACTGAATTTGATCTGAGCCTACACCGTGGAAAGCATCGTAGTGCTTGGTGAACTGTGACCCGGGGTCCTGCACTCAGTAGGTGCTCCCTCAGTCAGCATTGCTGAGAGCCTCACAGTGTAAGGATGGCTAAGAAGGGGGCCTTGGGAGCCAGACCACCTGGTCTACGTCCCACGCACCGTGGTCATGGGTGAGTCACAGACCACCGTAGCCCTAGCTGGTGGGGTTGTTACAAGGGTTAAGTGACTTACTACTTGTGAAGAGCTCAACCCATTGTATGTGTCGGTCATTACTGTTCCTAGTTTTTAGCCCCATTTTCAAATAGCAAAGATGGCCCTTCATACCTGGAGTTTTCCAGGACCCCCTGACTGGTGGCCCCATTGCCAGTTCGCCTCCTGGTCCAAAGGTATCCAGCGTGACACCATCAGATTAATTTCTAAATTAGCTTAAAGCTTTGTGCTCCTTGCTTATTTGCACTAAAATGTTAATACTGAATGTGAGAGCCCTGATTTACAATTTGGCATCCGTTCATGGGAAAATGATCTGTGAGTTCACGCTGAAAAGAGTTCAATGTGGGCCAAGAAAGTGACACCCTGGTTTGTTCGGTTTGAACTGGAGGGTGTTCGGGTACATCTAATTTAATTATATGATCAAACATCTCCTCTGTTCAGGGCGCTGTGCTGTTCATCGTCTCATATCTCAACAGTGCCACCTCCCACCCCCGCTGATAGTTTTGAGAAGGGAAACACTTTAAACAAAATATTAACTTGGGACCTTGGGACCTCAGCTGAAGAGAACCGTTCCAGTTTGGGGTGGGGTGGGAGAAGGCTGGGCCCTCGCTCAGCCGTTCTCCTGTGAACCAGTCCTGAGCAGGCTTCCCTGGCCTCACCCCCTCCCAGGTCACTGCTTCTTTGTGCCGGTGCCTTTTACTACTCTTCGCTCCTTTTTTTTTTTTTTTTTTACTAGATCTTTTATTGGAGTGTAATTACTTCACAACACTGTGTTAGTTTCTGTTGCACAACAGAGCAAATCAGCCATACGCACACACGTGTCCCCATATCCCCTCCCTCTTGTCTTTGCTCCTTATTTTTTAAAAGAACTTGTTGTTCCTATGGCCCTTGACTCCTCCCAATTCCAGCTCTTGCTAACTTGACCTAGTTTCTTATGCATTGGGTCTTTGCATCCAGAAGTTCTCGATAGGTGTTTGGGGGTTGGGGTGAGGGTGGTATCTCCACTCTCCCTCTACCCAATACAAAATTAATCTCTCTCGCTCTCTCTCCGCCCTCCCCCCCATCCTTCATCTCCCCGCCCCCCATCCTTCATCCCCCCTGTCTCTTAAAATCCATGAGCAAGGCCACTGATTTCTGGATTTAATGATTAGGTGACATTAGACAAGGATGGTAATGTCCCTAAGGCTGCATTTCTTTATCTGCAGTGGAGGGATAAGCATACCCGCTTCGCCAGGCTGTGAGGCATAAAGGAAGTGTGGCTGAACCCAACACAATGTCAGGTCCCCTCCTTCCTGCCTAGCCCAACTCTGAGAGCGTCATGAAAAATGCAGAGGTTGGTGTGGGGTTTTTTTGTTTTGTGTTTTGGGGTGGGTTTTTTTTTTAGTGTTATTTTAACAGTCATTTACATTTTCGGTGCAATCAAACTTGCAGTTTGATTGAGAAGAGAAGAATGACCACCAGATACACTAAAAATGGCACTGGGCAATGACAGTAATTGTCGACAGCAGGATAATTGATCTAATTACACAAAGGAAACAGCCTGCTGGGGAGCCGGGCCTGTCAGCCCCTGCAGGCAGCAGCTGACGCCGGGTCCCACGTCCTGGGTGGCTGCAAGAGGCCTGGAAGGTCCAAACAGGTGAGGGGACAGCAAGGGGGGCAGCCTGCCTACAGTAGGAAATAGTGCCATGTAGCCAGCAAACGATCACTGCTGTGTATCCTGCTGGGTTGTCTCCGGAGAACAGAGGGAGCATTCAGGATAATTTAGAAAATATTTTACGACTGCTGTGTTTGCTCTTAACTCAAGCCCAGTCCTGGTGGGGAAATTGTTAAATTCCTAAGACCCAAGACAGAGACATCATTTACAAACCCAATCCCGGAAGAGCTACCCTCTTCATCTTGGAAGCCCCGACATGGCTCCCAGGTGGAAGTGAGGCTGTGAGTTGGTGAGTCTTGTCGGTTTTGATCCTGAGCTGTATTCCTTTTTGGAAGCAGGTGCAAAGGGCCAGAGGCTGCCACCCTGCTCCAAAGTGGTGTGGGCCAACCCACTTCACCCTGGGCCTGATGACCACCCTCTCCATCTAGGGAGGTTGTTTACCTCCTTTTTCAAAAAATCGTGGTAAAAAAACACATAACATAAAATTCACCCTCTTAGTCGTTTCCAGGTTTACAGTTCAGTAGTGTTAAGTATATTCACATCGTTGTGCAACAGATCTCCAAACTTTTTTTCTTGCACATCAGACACTCTGTACCCCTCAAACAACAGCTCCCCATTTCCCCCTCCCGCAGCCCCTGGCAACCACCTTTCTGCCTCCTGTTTCTGAGTTTGAATACATTAGAAACCTTGTGTGAGTAGAATCATACAGTGTGTATCTTTTGGTGACTGGCGTATTTCATTTAGCCTAATGTCCTCAAGCTGCATCCACGTTGTAGCATGCTACAGGATTTCTTCTTTCTGAAGGCTGAATAATATTCCATTACGTGGTATTTGCCACATTTTCCTTACCCATTCATCCATTAATGGATATTTGGGTCGCTTCCACCTGCATTTACCCTTTTTCAACAGAGATTTCCTGAGCACCTACTTTGTGGCAGGGACCCTGTCAGCTGCCACCCCCAGCACCCCCTTTTCCATGTGCCAAACTGTATGCGAATGGGAGGCACAGTGTATGTAAGCCAAGTCCAGTACCTGAGAAGAAAGGAAACTACATCTCCCTTTAAGTGAGAGCTAAATACGGACCACAGCCACAGTAGCCCTATAATGTGACGACCCATGTTTATCGAGTCCCTACTGTGTGCCAGGCCCTGGTCTGAGGTCTGTATTTGTGACGTCATTTTACATCATCTCCTTTGATCATATCAACAGCCTTACAAACTAGGTACTACCATGATATCCAGGGAGGAAACAGGCTCAGAGAGATGAGGTGACACACCCAAGGCCGTGTTGCAGGTAGCGACAGGATCAGGACCCAGGCAGCATGGCTCTGCACCTGCAATTCCTAAGTGGTGGGTGCATAGTTATACCGTGGCGTCAGGCCCAAGCAGTGAGGAGTGTCCCGAAAAAGCTTCCCGGGCGGTTCCCCTGCGTAGCCTTGACCAGTGACCCCAGACCCTTGTCTCCACCCCTCTTCCCCCAAAAGAGTGTCAGGGACCTGCTGGAAAACCTCAGGAGGGTGCAGTATTTCCATCTCAATGTCCCTGGCACCTGCAGGGGGCCACGGTGCTGCTCCCAGGGCAGTGAACACACCCTCACCCTGCCCCATGGTCTGGAGCAAATCATGGAGCGGTGGTTTCCCAGCAGGCAGAAAGTAGCGGGGCGCTCTGTGAGGCCAGGGGGCGCCCAGTGTGCTGGGCCTCCTCTTTAGCCTTTCGCTGTCTTCATATGATAAGGTAAGGGCTGCCGGGTTTGCGACATTCATTTTGTAATTGTTGAGCGCTTGATATATGTTAAGGGCTGGGGATGCGAGGATCATCTAGAAGACGAAGACCCTGGCTTCACGGAGAGAGCTTCTTTGAAGACTGCGACCCAAATTGTAAAGGGAGGCAGCTCTCCGGCTGCCCACAGCACTGGACAAATTATTGGACAAGTAACCCTCTGCCTCCAGAATCCTCCGGGTTTATCCCAGCACTTAGTGGAACCCAAAGACTTTTCCATTGGCTCCTTCCTGTCAAGTTTTCTAAAAAGCCAGGAGTGTGAGAGAGGCTGCTTGGCTGTCACAACAGGATGGTGATGAGATCAACAGCAAGAGGCCCGTAGGCCCAGTGGGAAATGGCCCAGGATGCGGCAGCGTATGCAGGGGGTGATGAGGTGGGAGATAAGGCAGTGTGCTCCCGGCTGGGGTACAGCTTCCTGGCTCCCGGGTTCCCCACGGGCATGACACCCTGCACAGAGGAGGGGTCTACCTGGCGGGGAAGCTTCCTGAATTCACCATTCCTGTGGGTGTTAGACCTCCTTGCACCTCCTGCCCCCAGCCCAAGGCTCTTCAGAGATTTTGGCCTGTTCACTCACCAGGAGCGAGGAGTTAGTGCCAGATGACCCCAGCACGTTGCCAAAACCGGGTGATACAGGTCCCTTCCAGAAGGATGCTGGTGAACTTGATAACCATGCATCCCCTCCAGCCTTACCTGCTGTTAATCTCCACTGCTGACTTCCCCCAGATATAGACCTCATCATCGGATCACCAGCCCCTCCTTATTCAAAATGGAGATGACCATGGTACCTCCCCAGTGAGGACTGAGTGAAATCTATGTGAAATATTTGGCACAGTGTCCGGCAAATAAGGAACACGCCGTTAGCTCTCATTTCTCTTGGCCTTTGCCTACTAGCATGTGTGTTTGGGGTCTTTCTCTCTGTCTACTCCTTCATGAAATTCTAGGACATGCTCAGAAGTTGCGGGGAGGAGGCTGCAGTTATGCCCAGTAACAGTTGACGGAAATGGCAGGGGGCTTTGTGGAGTCGACAGGAAAGGTTTCTGCGTGCCCTGCTTTGGATGGTGGTGGGGTGAGCATCTTTGCAGAGCTTGGAGCAGACTTCCAGCTCTCAGCACAAATCCCCCCACCCTTGGAGCTGGAGCAGCAAGAAGGTATTTTCCACTCCGTGGCATGTCTTTTAATTCTTTCCTGATTGATTTAGAGGATGCCAGTGTGGAGGCAGCCTCAGCAGGATGTTGAAAGATGGATTCCTTCTGTTTTCACTCCCTTGAAGACCCATCAAGACTTTACCCTGAACCCCAGGCTGGAGGATGAGGGGCCTGTGGCAGGACAGAAGGGAAAACTGTCTTCTTGTGGCTCCTCTACGATGTGCATGGCGAGGCTGGGAAGGTGTGTGGCAGGCAGGGGACTCCTTTTCAGTTTCCACAGCCAGAGGTCACTAGCAAACATCAGGCTGCCTTGCCTCACCTCTTGTTGCTCAGATAGAATATACTGGAGGATCAGCATCACAGATAAACTGTTCTGTGAAGTGGATAAGAGATTTGGGTAAAAAGAAGAGTGGAAATGTAATTGTCTTGAACCCTAGAAGCTCAATTGGGTTAGAAAATTCCAGAGTGTAATGGAGATGCTGTTAAACCTGTTAAATCACTGTGGGCCCATTCAGATATAAGTTACAGAGACCTCACTATAGTGGCTTATATAAATGAAGAGGATTTTTTTGTCCCTTGTCATGAGAAGTGCAGAGTTAGAGTTGCTCTCAGGTCAGAAAGTTTCCCCTTGTGGTTGCAAGATGGCTGCTGTAGCTCCAGTTATCACGTCTGAATTCCAGGCAGCAGAAAGGAGGAGGGGATGCAAGACAAAGGGGCAGTGCCTAGAGCTAGAAAGCAAAGCTTTCTGAATAAAGCCCAGAAGATTTCTGGTTACAGTTCATTGGGCAGAACTATGTCAGGTGGTCATCACAAGGGAGGTCAGGAAATTTACTGTCCACTCCCAATAAAATCAGGTACTCTTTAGGGACTTCCCTGGTGGTCCAGTGGTAAAGAATCTGCCTTCCAACGCAGGGGATGCGGGTTTGATCCCTGGTCGGGGAACTAAGATCCCACATGCCACAGGGCAGCTAAGCCCATGGGCCACAACTACTGAACTGGTGTGCCTCAACTAGAGAGCCCATGTGCCACAACTAGAGAGAGAAAACCTGCACACCACAACTAGAGAGAGGCCCGCGTGCCACAACGAAGAACCCACGCTGCAACGAATGATCCTGCACGCCTCAACAAAAGTCCCGCGTGCCTCAACTAAGACCCGATGCAGCCAAAAAAAAAAAAAAATCAGGTTCTCCTTGGTAAGGAACAGAGAGGGGGTAAATAATTAGCATTCCTACTATAGTACTTCTCTTGAATTAAACCAAATCCTGCCCGTTTTAATAACCTCCACCCAACTTTCCGCATTTTTTCTGTTCATCCTATCCTTTGTCTAAGTCAAGCTTGAGACTCCCCAGCACTGAGACACAAGTGGTCACTCTGGGACTGAGGTCCAGGGTCTGTCTTCAGACCAAAGGTAGTATGTACCCTGACCTCACCACAGCAGAAAGTTTGTCTCAAGTGGCCACAGTCACTGTTTAGGTCCACCTCCACCATTGAGAGTCAGGGTGCACATTGGGACCCGTCCTTGGCCTCCATGGAATTTGAACTCCAGGTCCTCCTCAGCCCCAGGCTCACTACAGTCAGTCTAACTGATGCACAAGTGGTCCCTGCCAGCTTTGCTCCGGGGGGCATTGGAATGTTGCCCCCAGCCAGTGAGTTATACATATATATATATATATATATTTTTTTTTTTTTTTTTTTCCTGTGGTACGCGGGCCTCTCACTGTTGTGGCCTCTCCCGTTGCAGAGCACAGGCTCCGGACGCGCAGGCCCAGTGGCCATGGCTCACGGGCCCAGCCGCTCCGCGGCATGTGGGATCTTCCCGGACCGGGGCACAAACCCGTGTCCCCTGCATCGGCAGGCGGATTCTCAACCACGGCGCCACCAGGGAAGCCCGCCAGTGAGTTATAGAGTAACACACACCCACAAGCCATCGTCATACTCACAGGGGGTTTTGGGGGCTGGAGGAGGAGACAGTAGAGGAGAAAGGAAGGTCAAGTCCTTATTTATTGTCTTTCTGTTCAATAAGCGTTTATTGACCCTTTCTAGGTACTGAGGCTACAGAGGTGACCCAGCCCAAGTCCCTGCCTCTTGCTCATACAAATTCGTACAAAAAGTTTCACTGTTTGTGATATATAGAATTCTTTGCAAAAGGACTGCATGCTGGGAAAGACCTATAGACATTGCCTAATCAAACTTTTTTTTTTTTAATTGATGAAGAAAGGAAGCAAGTGTGCCTCAGGGAAGTTAAGCGAGTTCCATAGGGCCACAAAGCTCGTGAAGCTGGTAGAGCCCGGTCCCAGCTGTGGGTCTCTGCACAGTCAGTCCGGCCCTGTGCTACCACGTTGATTTGTTTTGCCAGTTACATAACAACCTAGTGGACCACATTCCCTGTGCTAGGAAGCATCCGTAATTCACCATCTGCAGGTCTTTCTCATCTCTGGGAGAGAAACAAAAAGAGTAAACTTCGAGGGTTTCACATCCTTCAGCTAAAATGACCATTCGGCCACATTTTACATTATTTTCAGTTATCTGCATTTTCTTCTAATACAAGACTCACTATGTTTGGTTAATTCTCCCAGGAGAAAGGCATGATTGATTAGAAACTAAGAAGCTGTTCATGGAGAGCAATGTGAGGTCTTTTAGGAACCCGCCCCTCACGCAGGAGTTTTCAGGATGGAGAATTGATCCGGGAGTCCTAGTGCCTTCTTTCTTGCGTGGCAGATGAGAAAACCCCCCCAGAATCGTTTGCAGGCTGGTCCCCCAACCCCATGTTCTGTCTGCGAGCAGCACGTGAGAAATAATGCACGTCGCATTTCACAGCTTGGAAAATTAGCAATAATTGTCGCAAATTGCTGGGCTTTGGGAAGAAAAAGAAGAGAGAAAATTCCAGTGCCTCGTACGTCTGAATCACCAGGGCATCGTGGCGCTGGCCACCTGAGCAGCTTCTGCCACCTTCCCCCACGGTTGCTGCAAGCTCAGGCCTTGGGTGGACGTCTGTGCATTTTGGAGGGTACGAGGGCCCCTTTGGAGTGTGCTGGGAACATGCGGAGGGAGAATGAGCCACTGTGTCTGCCTTGGCTCAGGCTGGGGTGCGGTGTCCAAGGGAGCCTGGGCCCGAATAAAGACACACTTTATTTCCCTTTCAGTTGACAGAGGGGGATTTTGAAGGTAGCAGGGGAAACAGAGTGAGCAGTGTTCAGGGACGCAGCCCACCTTCCTGGGTAGTTTTCCACTGCCGCAAGCCCCACTGAAGCAAGCTGGCCCAGGAGACTGAGATTTTTACAAGCGCGCCGTGTGGACTGGGGCTGCACGCTGATCCGGAGGCCCTTTGGCGGCGCCCCCATCTGCAGCATTACTTGGTCAAGGGGATGAGGAGGATGCGTATCTGCGACTGATGTAGTTTCCTACAGCTGCCCTGGCCAAGTACCAGAGGGGGCAGCTTAGGTGACGGACATTACTGTCTCCCAGTTCTCAAGGTGTGGGCAGGGCTGGTTCTGCGTCAGGGCTGTGAGAGCAGGAGCTGTCCCAGGCTCTCTCCTTGGCTGGTAGATGACCTTCTTCATGTTCACATGGCGTTCTCCCTGTGCAGCTGTCTGTTCACAAATTTCCTCTTCTTATACAGACACCGACCATGTTGGATTAGGGTCCTTCCTAATGACCTCATTCTAACTTGATTCCCTCTATAAAGACCCTATCTCCAAATAAGATTACTTTCTGAGGTACTGGGGGTTAGGACTCCAACATACGAATTTTGGAAAAACACACACCATTCGACCCACAGCAGCATATACCTTACATTCCGTCTTGTTTATCTGAAGATAGGGAAGCAGCTGTGGGGCCCGTGACTCTGGCATGTCATTGTGGATTGATGATTGGCCCTTTTCCTCTGCCTTCTTCCCTCTTCCTCCTTCCAGACATACCTGTCAGAAACCCCCAGCCTCTGAACCCTGTTTATACCGCAAGAACTAGAGCTACTCCTTACTGATTGCTTCTTCAAGTACCGAGCAAGGTGCTGGGTCCTTTGTTTGTATTAACTCGTGTAATCCTCACGATGACCCTTGAGGTCGGCTCTGTTATCCCCACCGTATAGACAAGGGAACTGAGGCGCAGGTAGGCCAAGTAACTTACCCAAGGTCACACAGCTAATCAGTGGTAGAGCCAGGATGTGAACCCAGGCCGTTTGGTTGCAGAAGGTACACTATAAACTACTTCCACTTTACTTAACAGACTCAGTATTCAACGTGAAGCCCTTCACAGCTTCCATGCTCAAGAATTGGGGTCTTGTGATGGGTGAGAGCACAGGCTCTGGTTTCTGCGTCTGTGTGCCATTATTTACCAGCAGTGTGACTTCGGCAAGTGATGGAACCTCTCTGTATCTGACTTTTGTCGTCTGTAAGGTGGGGATGACGTTCTCTTAGGGTTGTTTGGGCAAGATCACGTGAGTGACTGGCGTATGGTAACTGCTTAATAAATATTATTATTGATGATAACATTATTTCCCCACCTCGTTCTCCATCTTTACAGTCCAGAGCAGTGCTGTCCAGTATGGTAGCGCCAAGCCCCAGGTGGTTACTGAGCGCTTGAAATATGCCTAGTGTGAACCGAGATGTGCTGTAAGGGTTAAATACACAACAGAATTTGAAGGTTTAGCACCCCTCCCCCCAAATGTAAGTTATCTCATTAACAATTCTATATTGATTATACATTGAAGTGATACTGTTTTAGATATATTGGGTTAATTAACTAAAATACATTATTTAAAAGAATTTGTTTTATTTCACGTTTTTAGTGTGGCTACTAGAAAATGTAAACTGGCACGTGCCGCTCACATTGTACTTCTGTTGGACAGTATTGGTCTGGACCGTAGACTGTAACCTCCAGGGGCCACATCTGTTTTGTTTACTGCTGTATCCTAGCATCTTGCTCAGATCCTGGCCTTATAGGAGATGCTCAAAAATATGGTTGTTGATGCAGTTTTGATTATACAGAGGTTCTGTTCTTAGCCCCAGATAGGTCCGTAGGGTACCAAGCCACGAATGGGGAAAGCCCTCAGTTCCCAAAGCTTGGGGAAGCCCTGTAACCTGGAGTTTCTAGCTCACCCTTGGACGTGCTCAAGCCGGCCTCCCACTGAACGGCTAGGTTTGAGGCCAGGCCTCCGCCTCTCGTGAGGTAGCCTCGCTATTCAGCCCAAGGGAAAACACGGCTGTGGAAGTCTCTTCTGTTTTCAGAGAAACCGATTTTGCACAGAGGACATGAAAGCTCACTTTGTCAGCCAAAGGAGGCCCGTGAAAGAGGTCCCTGTACGCAGTGAGCAGGAGAGAAGGGCCTGGAGGAAATTTCTACCAGGTCTGCGGGCCTCTCCTGGACTTGGCGTCTCAGATTGGGCCTTGTGAAGATAGAAGATTTCCTCTTTCTGACTCTGTCCCTTCTCCACATCCCCTTCTTTGCAAAATGAACCCCAGAGCCAGCCCTCATAAGGGGTGTGTATCTGACATTCTTCTCTGACCTCACATCTGTGGGAACTGACGTTAGCTCCACCCACGGTCCTGACAGATCCCAAGATTTGAGGTTACTGAGTGAACGAGCCAGGGGAGGAATTTCAGTCAAAGAATGCTGGAGCTGGAAGGGGTCTGAGGGACAGGTCCGGTCTCTTCTATCTTGGATTTCCATGGTTTTTATCCTTCCCACGACACCTCTGCTGCTAGGGAGGGCTTGGCACACAGGAGACGTGAACCCGCATGACCTCGTCCGGAGCTTGACCTGGTCCACTTCCTCCACCCGCCACGAGCCCGGGCTTTTCTCATTCACTCTTCTGAGGGTGATGTGACAGAGTTTATATACACATCGATTCCCCTGTACCCAAATCCTGATGTAGCTTTGTTTGAGTCGTGTGTTTTGGAGCAACTGACAACTTCTCTGAGAGTTGGTTTCTTCTGTTAACATGGAAATCGTAGCACCTGCCCAGCTTGTTGCTGGGGTTAAATGAGGTAGTATGTAAATAGCACACAGCGCCCATAACGTGGTAGACGTGAGCGACCCTTCTCTACTGCTTCCTAAGGCTTTGCTCTTCCATCTCTCCCTGCTCTGCCTCCTGATTCGTGGCAGCTTCCTCTGACCAGGGCAGGTGAGAGTCGGTGAAGGCTGGTCTCTACCACACACAGGATTTTCACCCCAACTGAATGGCCCCTAATGAAGAGCTCTCTTCCGTGGCACATCGGAAACTTGGAGGAAATATTCTGGAAGTTGGAGATTATTAGTACTCCTACCTCCTTGCTTTTCAGAAGCCACCTGTTCCTTCTCTTTGTGTCAGGAGTAGAACAAGGAATCTTGGCAAAGAGGAGACGTTATTTTTTTTATTTTTTTTTTTGCCGTACGCGGGCCTCTCACTGCTGTGGCCTCTCCCGTTGCGGAGCACAGGCTCCGGACGCGCAGGCTCAGCGGCCATGGCTCACGGGCCCAGCTGCTCTGCGGCATGTGGGATCTTCCCGGACCGGGGCACGAACCCGCGTTCCCTGCATCGGCAGGCGGACTCTCAATCACTGCGCCACCAGGGAAGCCCAGACGTTACTTTTGATTAAACATCCTGAACCTCATTTCCCATTTTGGAATGACTCAGTGAGCTCCACCTGGGTGGAGAAGGGGAGCAGGAAGTCATGTTTACATGAAATATAAACTCAGATGGTCCCAGGGGTTATTAATTAAAGTGAAGGCTTTGCATTGCCTAGATGGCAGCCGGCATGTAGTAGGATCTTAGCGTGTGTTGATTTCTTGTCCTTGGTGTGGTACCTGAAGCAGGTCGAAAAGGAAAGGAAAAAGGTTGGAGCCCTCGACCTGGGTTCAGGTGGCAGCACAGACTCTCGTTAGCAGCGTGCCCTTGAGCAAGCCACTTTCCATCTCTGAGTCCCAGGGAATTTTCATCTTAAAAACTGGGAGTAAATGCAACTCTGTCTACTTCATGCAGTGCTTATGAAGACTGAGTAACTAAATGAAAGTATTCTGTAATGGCAACACAGAATATTAGTTCCCCATCCTTAATTATTGTGGTGAATGATAATACTTGTACCTCTTTGATTTGATTTGGGTAAATGTTTGTCAGTTCCCAGTCGTGATTCAAACTAGATTTTTTTCAAATGATACAGTTTCTAGACCTTTTCCCAACCAATTATCAACCACGTTTGCTTTCTAGCGGCAGAAACTTAGGTGTCTTTCATCTTTTATTCCTTTCTGCCTGATCCATAAGCAGTCCCCTGCTCACCAAGGTACCAGACGGGAGATCGGGAGCGCTTTTGAAAAGAAAGAAAAAGCTCCTTGAAAAACTGCTGATGTAGGATGTTTGTTTAATTTCAGAGGAGGAGGTGGCTGCTTTTGTTTTTTAGGTGTAATGCAAGTAGAGTTTATTGCTACTTGAGTTTTCAGGTTTACCAATATTTTTTAGAGCTTCTTAATGTTTGCAGGTCCCCAGATGGTGGGATTTACTGACATCCGTGAAGGGATTGATAAATGATTTAGCTGAAATAGCAAAATCGGAGGCATTGTATGAATTAGAAATTGTGCCATGGAGCCCACTCTGCAGTCGCAAATTTGTTTAGCATGATCTGTGGTCTGCAGCTGTTCCTCACCAAGTCACAGGAAAAACAAATATCAACTGTTCCGCCAGCAAAGCGGTAGTGGGGGGACCCAAGGGATTGGGGTGAGACCTCTCGAGAGATTAAGATGGGGGCTAGCAGTCTGGTCTGGGTTAGGTCAGCAGGAGTGGCCTTCCCTCTCTTAATCCACTCTGCCCTCACTTGTGTGTGAGTCCAATGAGGTTTACCTACGTGGATGGAGGGGAAGACGGACACACGTGATCCTTACATCATATCAGAGCAGCTATGGGACTTCTACAAACAGATTGACCCTCCTCCGTCAGCTGGGGTAGAATCCCTCTAGCGTTTCTTCCGACCTCACGATTCTCTATTGAATCTGCGATTTTGCTGAGGCTGATTTCTGTGGGTTTGTCTTGCTGTTACTTCTTCTCTGGCACAATCAGAGATTTTTTGCAGTATTTTTAAATGATTATTTTTTATGATATGAAAGAAATACTTGTTTATAACAGAAAATTTAGAAAATATGTACAAGTCAAAATGAATAAACTAGAAATTGTCAGCAAATCCGTCATCTAGAGATAATCATTGTTATCAGTTTGGATAAATACCCTCCCACTTTTCTCTCTGGTACACCTCTGTATATTTTTTAAAAATGGACACGCATAGCCTACATTGCTTGGTAACCTGTTTTATTCACTGGTCCTTTTTGAGCAGTTTTTCTCCATAATAGTCAACGGCCTCTCTTAGACTGCTGTTCAAAGGAGCTTATTCACACTGACCCTAATAAACAAGTATCTGGTTGGGAATCGTTTGCCCAAGTGCCTTTGCAGAAATGTGAGACTGGCTGCAGCTAGGCATTTCTTTCTGGGTTGCTTCAGTGTCATATTGAGGGCACTGACATAATACAGAAGCCCATCCCCTTTTCTTTAGCCCATTCCTTTTTAAAAAATATTTATTTATTTGGTTGTGTGGGGTCTTCGTTGCGACGGGCAGGCTCCTCAGTTGTGGCAGGCGGGCTCCTTAGTTGCGGCTCATTGGCTCTTTAGTTGCAGCTTGCTGGATCCTTAGTTGCAGCAGGCAGGCTCCTTAGTTGCAGCTCATGAGCTCCTTAGTTGTGGCTCGCCAGCCCCTTAGTTATGGCATGCGGGTTCCTTAGTTGTGGTATGTGAACTCTTAGTTGCAGCGTGCATGTGGGATCTAGTTCCCTGACCAGGGATTGAACCCAGGACCCCTGCACTGGGAGCGCGGAGTCTTATACACCTCGCCACCAGCGAAGTCCCTAAGGTACCATTCTTAACAAGTTCATAAGGGTGACTTGTTTTGTACCCTTTCTTTCTTCCTTCTATCCATCCATCCATCCATCCGATGTGTTGAGCAACTAGGCTGTGCCAGGCATTGTGTTTGGTAATAAGGATGCAGAGATGTATGATCCAGGCCTCTGCCCACCAGGAGTTATCGGTATCCACCCAGAGCTTCTGTCTGCCCTGGACATGAGATGGTAACCTCCATCTGACTTCTCCACCATGAAATTGATCAGTTCCAAACAGATATGCAGAAAGCTAGGGATATGACAGGTAATTCTTCCTGTACAATGGAGGCATCTCAAGGGTGGAAACTGTATTGCTTCTTTTCTATACACCCCAAATGCTGACTACACCTATAGCCTAATACTCGATGGGACCACAAGATGAATATTAGGGCAGACTGAAGTGGCAGCAACATTTTTTCAAAACCGTTTCTCACTACAGCTATTACGCATCTCATATATCAAAGAAGAATGAGGATTTTTGATTCTTTTCTTTTTAACATCTTTATCGGAGTATAATTGCTTTACAATGGTGTGTTAGTTTCTGCTTTATAACAAAGAGAATCAGTTATACGTATACATATGTCCCCATATCTCTTCCCTCTTGCGTCTCCCTCCCTCCCACCCTCCCTATCCCACCCCTCCAGGCGGTCACAAAGCACCGAGCTGATCTCCCTGTGCTATGCGGCTGCTTCCCACTAGCTATCTACCTTACGTTTGGTAGTGTATATATGTCCATGCCACTCTCTCACTTTGTCCCAGCTTACCCTTCCCCCTCCCCATGTCCTCAAGTCCATTCTCTAGTAGGTCTGTGTCTTTATTCCCATCTTGCCCCTAGGTTCTTCTGACCATTTTTTTTTCTCAGATTCCATGTATATGTGTTAGCATACGGTATTTGTTTTTCTCTTTCTGACTTACTTCACTCTGTATGACAGAGTCTAGGTCCATCCACCTCACTACAAATAACTCAATTTCGTTTCTTTTTATGGCTGAGTAACATTCCATTGTATATATGTGCCACATCTTCTTCATCCATTCATCCGATGATGGACACTTAGGTTGCTTCCATGTCCTGGCTACTGTAAATAGAGCTGCAGTGAACATTTTGGTACATGACTCTTTTTGAATTATGGTTTTCTCAGAGTATATGCCCAGTAGTGGGATTGCTGGGTAGTATGGTAGTTTTATTTTTAGTTTTTTAAGGAACATCCATACTGTTCTCCATAGTGGCTGTATCAGTTTACATTCTCACCAAGAGTGCAAGAGGGTTCCCTTTTCTCCACACCGTCTCCAGCATTTATTGTTTGTAAATTTTTTCATGATGGCCATTCTGACCGGTGTGAGATGATATCTCATTGTAGTTTTGGTTTGCATTTCTGTAATGATTAATGATGTTGAGCATTCTTTCATGTGTTCTTTTTTTTTTTTTTCTTTTTTCCCCCGGTACGCGGGCCTCTCACTGTTGTGGCCTCTCCCGTTGCGGAGCACAGGCTCCGGACGCGCAGGCTCAGTGGCCATGGCTCACGGGTCCAGCCGCTTCGCGGCATGTGGGATCTTCCCGGACCAGGGCACGAACCTGCGTCCCCTGCATCGGCAGGCGGACTCTCAACACCTGCGCCACTAGGGAAGCCCCATGTGTTCTTTATTTAAGCGTGGCCTTCTTAGGTCTTGGAGACACAGCAAGGTTATTCTCTTTAGATTTAAACGATATTCCCCTCCCTCATTGTGTGTTCTAGAGAAGCATGGCTTTGTGTGAAAAGGTAAAATTTATTTTTGCCAGTAAAATATACCTCAGAGCCCAGCAACAGCATTCAGCAGGAGGAGGTACCTCACTGGATGCCGGCGGCAGTGACTGTAAAACGCTACAAGTGTGAACAGCCTCCACTCCCCCCGTCAGACGGAGTAGGCTGCGTTTTTTCCAGGGAAGTGGGGTTGTTTTTTTTTATGATGCCATTTCAACTTCCTAAGACCGCCGTAGATTTATAGGGAAATAATTCTTCCAGTGGGCCTTGTGACATCCTAAAGTTTTACATGTGCCACTTATGAAATTGCTAGAACCATTCCATGCAAACATTTCCATGTCACCAACCTAGGCCCCTTTATTACATTTATGCAACTACACTGTATGTGGTTTTTTAAAGATACCAAAATATTTTTAATAACCCCAATGATGGGGCAAACCTTGGAGGTTAATTATATTAACGGATGTGGTCGACCCCCTTGCTATTCAGAAAGAAACAGACAGTGGCTCCTGGCTCTGCCTGAGTGCTGCAGACACATCTTCCACTTAACACAGAGCAGGAGGTTCCTCCACAAGCCCTCTCATCTTCATCTTCCCCTCCCTGCTGTCATCTCTCCAGGTAGTCTGGCCACTCTTGAGTTGATTGCAGACGTATGGGAACAGCCTGAATCTGAGGTCTGGCTCTGTCTACCCAGTCTGTTAGCTGTGTGGCTTTGGTTAAGTTACTCTCCTCCACTGGGCTTATTTTTACATCTGTGAAAGGCTGTAATAATAACATTCATCTCAGGATTTGGGGGAAAATGGAGCTTTGGGAGGGGAGCAAGAGGCAGTATAGGAAGAAAAGAAGGAAATAATATCACCTTACCATCATTTAAAAATGTACCATCAGGGCTTCCCTGGTGGCGCAGTGGTTGAGAGTCCGCCTGCCGATGCAGGGGACGCGGGTTCGTGCCCCGGTCTGGGAAGATCCCACATGCCGCGGAGCGGCTGGGCCTGTGAGCCATGGCCGCTGAGCCTGCGTGTCCGGAGCCTGTGCTCCGCAACGGGAGAGGCCACAACAGTGAGAGGCCCGCGTACCGCAAAAAAAAAAAAAAAAAAAAGTACCATCATCTGGAAGACTCATTTCAAACTGTGACATCTACGTGGAGGTAGTTGCGTGTGGAAGTTACAAGTGCAGGTTCCGGGGTCATGCTGCCTAGGTGTTTGGCAAGTGTATCAGTGTGTGGCTTTGGGCAAGTTGTGTATCCTCTTTGTGCCTCCATCTCCTCTGTAAATTTGGGGTAATAAGAGTAACTCTTCATGGAGTCGTTCTGACCATTAGCTTAGGTAATCAGTCTGCAGTGCTGTGCATAGTGTCTGGCCCATGTATGGTCAATACATGTAAGTAGTAGCATTCCTAATTTTTAACTTTTTTCTGCCTATCTCCACTTGTAAATTTGAAACAAAAATTTATAATTTTTCTCTGGATACAGAGCAAATATCCGCTTTATGTGTTTTCCCCCCTTCGTTGTTTCCTTCCATCCTTCCTTCCTCCCTTCTTTCTTAGCATAGTTAGACCAACATATGTAGAACTGACATTGGGATACTTTAAATAGCTACCAGTTTCAAGTTCTGTTTAAGTAGGGGTTAAACATATATTTTGTATGAAATTGTGGCAAGTGTAGCTTCTTTCTCAGTGAAAAACACCTGAACTACTTTCCAAAACGATTGAACTTTGGATGGAGGCAAGAATAGAGGAATTTAATAAAAGAAGTTTTGGGTTTCTTTTATCCAAAGTGCAATACAGAAGACCAGGGGCTATTGTGAAACATGGGCAGCCTCCTGCAGCCCCCTCTGCCTTGAGTTCTGCCTTGCCAAAGCGAGATTTTATTAAGATGAGACCATCCGATTTCCTTCTGTTGTTCTTGGGACTCTGCATTTTTGCAACCATTTTCATCTGTCTGCACGTTGCATTCTAGAGGGTGTGATTACGGACAAATAAAATGGGATGGAATAATAGGGGCACCTTGTTACACTGGCATCCAAATTCAGTATTCAAGGCTCATCACGCCTGAAATACAGATTTTGCTCTGCAATACAATGGATGGCCAACAAATGTTTCTTGATTAAACAAAGGAGGAAAGAAAGGAAAAGGAGGAGGAGAGGGAAGGGAGAGAAGGAGGCGCAGATAGGAGCATCCAATGTGTAGAGGTAGGTTGGGGTCAGAGGAGTGAGGAGTGGTGTGATAACCACCGTGTCCACAGTTCTACGGTCCTACATGTGGTGGGGTCTGGAGAGAGCCCAGAACGATAAGTTGCTGCCCCATCCTGTTCTCCAGAACTATGCCAAGGGTAGCTGGCAAGGACTCTCGGTCATATTCCTCCTGCCTGGCAAATAGTAGGTGCCTTAAAAATACTTGTTGAATGAAACATTCCATTAACCTGACGGTTACTTAATGAACATAGCCATTTCCATTTACAGAACTTGCACTAAATGATGCAACTGTATTTTGAGAGGCAAGTGGTCCTGACTCGTCTGCAAGAATCGTTCGGTTTAGTGCATTTGGTCCAGCAGGGACTCCGGTTCTTAATAGTCATTTGACTTGAACTGTTGACTGCAAACATTAAGGTTCTTCTAGCCTCTCTCATAAAATGTTGACGGCATCTTGGTGCCACGGAGGTCTGCAGGTGTCCACCTCCCTGGTCACTTTTTTTTTTTTTTTTTGCGGTACCCGAGCCTCTCACTGTTGTGGACTCTCCCGTTGCGGAGTGCAGGCTCCGGACGTGCAGGCTCAGCGGCCATGGCTCACGGGCCCAGCCGCTCCGCGGCATGTGGGATCTTCCCGGACCGGGTCACGAACCCGTGTCCCCTGCATCGGCAGGCGGACTCTCAACCACTGCGCCACCAGGGAAGCCCCTGGCCACTATTTGTGTAATAAAATGTGAGTCATGTAGCCTCAGCCCCCACGACTTGGTGTTCTATCTCCCATGGGTCCTCCAGCTCTCAGATTGCACACCTAGGCTGTGTCTTCCACAGGTTTTGCTAGAACATGGGTCTAGCTCTAGATAAATGTTATATGGTAATAACACATACGCTCTCAAAAACTCTGGCCCTTGGAATTTCATGCCAGCCCTTATCTTGCATCTCAATCAAGGACAGAATTTCGCCCTTTGTTGAGAAGGGGCCCAGTGGAGACAGGGCACCGTGGGACAGTGGCCCTGACCTGTTTATCCATGTCTCCATACAGAGCAGGATGTTGAAACTAGAAGGGACTCTAGCATTCATCCAGCCTCTGCTTCCTATACTCATTTATCACCTTGGGCATCCATGAACTCCCCTGGGCCTCAATTTCCTCATCTGTAAAGCAGGGGTAGTAATGGTCCTACCCTTAAAGGTTGTGAGGATTGAAGGAGGCGCGTCAGCTTCTTAGCGCTGCCTGAGGGCCCAGGTGATATTGGTTATTGTCACACATCCAAATTGCCTGGAGGGCCTTTCCACCACTTGAGACGCCCAGACCTACTGAATCAGAATCTCTGGAGGTGAGGGCCCAGGAGTTCATATTTTTTTAAATCCGCAGAGATAATTTGCGTGTTCAGCCACAGTTGAAAGTACTGATTCTAAAAGAGCTGGATTCATGGGGTATTCTCTTCCGTAGGCAGTGTAGCCAGTATAACTTCTCATAGAAGCTAGAGTCAGAATATTTGGGTTCCAACCCCAGCACACCTCCTTCTGCCCCCCAAAACCATTTGCCATTGACCTTGAGCCAGTGACTTAACGTTGCTGGAAGTCAGTTTACTCAAGAAAAGAAGACAATGTTAGCACCCCTCATAGGGTCATATAGGGATTCAATGAGATAATATATGTCAGTCTTATAAGTACCCCAGTAAATGGTAAGCACTTTATACATATTAAATCACTTAATCTTCATAACAACCCTAGGTGGTAGGTACTGTTATTACCCACATTTTAGATATGTGGAGACAAAGACACAGAGCATTTATGTAACTGCTCTAAGGTCACAGGTGTTTGAACCTACTCCCAAGATGCCGAGCTCACGATGAGCTGTCAGCTGAGCTAGTGGATCCCGCTAGATGGCCTGTGGTTGCCTAGTCCAGGAGCAGCAGCTGACCACACGAGTAGGGACAGCATACATTCTCCGTAGTGATGTGTATCTTATCTGGGGCTAGAGATCAGCTGTGTGGTGATCAGGGAAGAGGCTTCCCAGGTCCTTCCCGGTATCTTGCCTATGAACATTTACTGTGCGCCTGGGGTGGTCGGCAGTAATTCGTACCAGTCGGATGGCAGCAGCCCCCGGAGAAGTATGGGTCATGGCAGAAGAGGCAGAAGCTGACCCCAAACCTGCGCTTTTCAGAGGGTGATGGATTGTGGGGATTTCTAGCCCTCCATGAACTGTCCTCTCTCTATTTTGGAACCAGTACAGTTGTCTTCCTGTAAGAACAGAGAAGCCCCAGGCAACGCTGGGTTTCAGAAATGAAGGCATCCTCAAGCAGCCCTGGCAGCCCTGCCATTTTTCTCTTCCGTTTTCATGAGCGAGGTTGACTTCCCCCAGGATCCAGGGGGGTCCGCAGCTCCAGTGCGCCTTGGGCGCACAGCCCTCTGCAAGCAGCAAACCTGTACAATTGCCGCTGTCTCCTGCCAGCCAGCTGGGCTGAGTGTTCCTGGGCACCCGAGCCTTTTCCTCCCCCCTCCCCCCCTCCACCCTCCCCACTTCTCCTGCCCCTCTGGCTCCACACCCTCCTGAATGTTCCATTCTAAACAGCCACAATCAGGAGCCTGTTCCTGTTCTGGGAGAAAGAGCAGTATGAAGGCTTTTAAACTTGCTGGGTAATTTAAGGTATTTATCGCTATTTGGAGAACTTTGCTTGTTTTGAATCCTTTCCCCCTCCGGCTTTCAGAAATGGTGCAAGTGATTTTTTTTTTCTCTCTCTCTCTGAAAAGGATGCTTCTGGGTCCTTCCGCTGCCCCCGAGGCTGGATTCTGAATGCAGCCTCCAGACCTGGGTGCATTAACTGAGGTTTTTTGTTCATTCTTCATGCAGGCTGGCCATAAACATTCACTAGGCGCCTCCCCGGTCCAGGCCAGACTCCCGTTTGCAGACTGCGAGGGTTTCCAGCACATGCGACAGCAACCTTGGGGGTCAGGGAGCATGCCTGATCTTTGCATCCAGGTTGACCCTGAGATCAAGCCATGCTCTGCCAAAGAGCACTGTGACCCTGGGTACAGTTCTCAGCTTCTCCAGAACTTCTGTTTTTCAAGCGTAAAAAGGGTATGATAACAGCGCCTACTTACTGCTCTAGAAGCCAGACAACCTGGGTTCAAATCCCAGCTCTGCCACTTCCTCATGCCGTGGTCTAGGCCTCTCTATTTTGTGAGTTAACTTTAAGTTCGGAATAACAGGGAATCCTCAAAAGGGAGTGAGAACTAACTGGGTTAATGCACGGAGTGCTAGTGCCTAGTACTTAGAAAGGGCTTGATGAAACCAATCGTGGTTGAGAGAGAAAACACACACACACACACACACACACACACTCTCTCTCTCTCTCTCTCTCTCTCTCTCTCTCTCTCTCTCCCCCCTGGCTTAGTGTTTCTGCTTCTTCCTTTTCACTTACTTTGATTTCCCATGTGTGAATTACCCAAAAAACAATGGTTTTCCTGACCTGCCTTCTGAAGGTGATGGGCAAATGTGAGCCCTAAGACCATGTATGGAGATGAAAAGATAATCACCAGATTGGAAGGTTTGAATTAAAACAGGCAAATGGCAAGTCGTATCTTTTCTCATTAACACGGGGTGGGGGCAGGTGGTCTTTCTTCTGTAGCTTCATTACATCTGGTCTGTTGCTCTGCAGCCCCTCCTCCTGGAAGCCTCCTGTGATCTCCACTCTGATCAGGTACTACAGTTTTGTCTTGCCGGGAGCCTAACCAAGGGATGCAGGGGGGGCGGGGTCAGGTCAGAGCCAGGCTGCTTGATTGACATCTTGACTCTGCAAGTGATTTGTTCTGCCTTGGTTTCCTCATTTGCAGAGTGGAGCCATTATTAGCCCCTATTTCGTGGGTGGTTAGGAATATTCAGTGAGACGATCCATATAAAATATTTAGACTGCCTGACCACCTATCATTATTATTATTATCATGATTTTCATCACAGAAGCACTTATTAGACTGGACTGTAATCAGTGATTTACTCATCGGCTTCCTTCCCCCGAGGGTCTGGCAGCAAATTAAGAGCCAGAACAGTATCCTATTCAACTCCAGGGAACAGTGGTCATGGAGAAAGGGCCACTGTTACCAGCAAGGTGATAATTTGTTTCCGGAAGACTCCTTTACTTCCAGAAAGGTTCCCTTTAACTTATGACTTGATATTTAGACATTTCACTCAAACAATTTTGTTCACTTCTCTCTCCTCTCTTTCTTCCCTATTGCACAAAGTAAGCGGAGTCTTTTCAACAGCCCAGAGGACGCCCCCCTGTGTCCCTTATAGGTGTGTGGCAGCGGGAACCCTGAAGCTGGCCAACCGGGCAGTGACTCAGCGCTTTCCTCCCTGTAACTGGGGTCACCGCCAGCATCTCTTCCGATTGGTCAGGGACACCATATCATACTGGTTAGAAAATAGTATTTTAATTATCAGCCTTGGAGGAAAGAATGCTAAGATTTCTGCTCCGATTCGAGATATTTTGATACAATTTAGGGCAGCCCAGGTTTTGGATCTTGACTGTGAGACTGCCAGGGTGGTACAAGGGCCGTTGTTTCCAGTGGACGGTGAACAAGGCACGTGCGTGGCACCTACAGGCTCCCCGAGGTCCATCTGGTCCACACAGTGGGATGGAAACTGCAGGAATAAGGGGGCCGTGGAACAGTTTCCAAGGTTGGCTCTAGCACATGGAGTAACAGCTCATAGGTGTGACACGTCCAACTCCGCGCTGTCCCCGCTGTCCAGCTATCTTACTGCAGGTGACCATGCGGAGAAGGGCGGGGAAGAGCCCCTAGCTCCAGAAATGGAGAACAAAAAGGTTGTTGCTTTCTGCCTCCCGGCACGTTCTGCTAAAATACTACAGTGAACGGAAAACTTTAAAGGAGAAACAAACCCTTTATGAGATGCGTGCGACTTGTGTCCGTGGGTTCTGTGAGCAGGTGTTTCTGCGAGCTCGCGCCTGCCTGGCCCTGGCCGCCTTCAGTGGGAGAACATGTGAGTGGGGTTGGCGTCAGACCCCACCCGTTTCCCCCTCCACACAGACCTCGGGAGGAATAACCTCCCAAGCGGGCAAGACGACCCCCTGTGACGGGCAGCTCCGTGCACGACTGGGAGTGCACGCGCTGCCCACAGCTCTCCTGGCTGGAAAGCTGGCTCGTTATATCAACCGCGAGTCTCCTCCTGCAGCTTCCAGACGGTGAGCCTCCCCCGGTGGCCCACGCCACTCACTCGGCGCCATCCCCTCCACTGCGTCCACCCAGACACCCAGGCCTGGACATGAGCCTCAACTCCTGACGCTGAGTCTTACCTTCCCGGCTGCCTGCCTCAGGCTGCCGTGACGAGCCACCACAAACCAGGTGGCTTCAAACAACCGAAATGTGTTCTCTGTCAGTTCTGGAGGCCAGAACTGTGCTCCCTCTGGAGGCTTTAGGGGAGAATCCACTTTACCTTTCCCAGCTGCCGGTGGCTCCTGGCTGCCCGGGACCTGGGGCTTCATCTCTGTTCATCCTCACCTTGCCGCCTCCTCCTCTGTCTCTTACAAAGACGTTTGTCGTTGGATTTAGGGTTCACTCTGGTGATCAAGGATGGTCTCATCTCAAGAGCCTTAACTTTATCGTATCGCAAAGAGCCTTTTTCCAGATCATTCAGAGGTTCCCAGAATTTGGATGTGGATATATTTGGGAGGGGGGCACACTCAGTGCAGGTCACCTCTTCATGGAAAGGTTCGTTACATGGATTAACCCTGACTTGAGGAGGTTTTCTATGATGCGCCCAAAGCATTTTCTCAAGCATAAACATCTGGTGGTGTCTATTGCCAGCTGTTTGACAGATTACTTAACCTCTTTGGACCTGTTTCTTCACCTGTAAAATGGGAATAATAATCATAGTCCCTACCCATAGGCTTGTTGTGAGGTTTAAATGAATTCACACAAGTGCAATCCTTTGAGTGCCACCTGGCGCATAGCAAGCACTGTCTGAATATTAGCCATTTTTATGGTGATTATCATCATGGCATTGTAGTCACCATTGGAACCTACATCACACAATGAGACTTTCCGAGACCGCTCACTTTGGTTTATTTTACTTTTAAAGTCTTCATTAAGTTTGTTACAATACTGCTTCTGTTTTCTGTTTTGGTTTTTTGGCCCCGGGGCACATGGGATCTTAGCTCCCTGACCAGGGATCGAACCGCACCCCCTGCCTTGGAAGGTGAAGTCTTAACCACTGGGCCGCCAGGGAAGTCCCTAGACTGCTCATTTTACATTTAGTGTATTCTTCTAATGTGCTGGCCTTTTATGCCTCGACTTCTTGGAATTTGTTGCTGTGTGACCTTGGACAAGTTCCTTAATCTCTCTGAGTCTGTTAGAACGTCCCCCCGGCAAGGCTGCTAAAAGATTAAAAGTAGTCAGTCGTGTGACACATGGTTTACATCAATCCACGTTGGCTGAAGAGTGAAAAAACAGCAGGTGTACAGTTTGCGGCTACTTCACAAACACTGGTGGCTTCTTTCTTCCCTGCCTGTGTCTTTACTGCTGCTTGGATTTTCTCTGCTGTCAGCTCTCCCCAGCCTGTAGTGAAGGGCTTGCAGTTAGTTTTAGTCAGTTTCCTCCTCTGAGCCTAATTTTTCTTCAGTTTCCAGCACAGGTAAGGCTGTGCATTGCAGGCTGCTGTCCCTCAGCAGTTTCTTACTGGCACATTTGGGGAGGAAGTTCATCAATATCTAAGCAAATCAGAACTGTTCTGTTAGTTAAAAGATTTTCGGGTAAATTCTAACTTGGTGTGCCTGAAACTCCTAACCTTTCATGAAAATGCTGCATCGTCCCTCTCGGTGGTCTGTCACAGTGGGCAGGAACCAGATCATAAATCCTACAAGAGCTAATATTTCTATAGTACAATCGCTCTTCCATCACCCTGGCTCTGCCAGACACTGTCCTCAGCACTTTACTTTCCATCCTCCCGTCCTAATGATGTAGGTCCTGTTACGATTCCCATTTTACAAATGAGGAAAGAAAGGGGTGGGATAGGGAGGGTGGGTGGGAGACGCAAGAGGGAGGAGATATGGGGATGTATGTATATGTATATGTATAGCTGATTCACTTTGTGATAAAGCAGAAACTAACGCACCATTGTGAAGCAATTATACTCCAATAAAGCTGTTAAAAAAAAAAAAATGAGGCCCAAAGAGTTTCAGTAACTTCTGGAATTCGAACCTAAGCCCTTGGAGTTCAACAGCTGGATTTGAGCCCCTCATTAAATGTCTGCAACAGTTCCTAGGAGGCACAGAGTTCCATAAATGTTTTATAGAATTAATTGAATGTTGAATGGCTTTTCCTGTTACCTGAGGGACCTCAGTCTTTGCTAGCAAACTGGAACATTTTCTTTGCCCCCCTGGCTTGAGAGTAGTGCAGATTTTTCTCTTATTGGTTTCCCCATCTACACTGTAATGCCCTCGTCTTCATACTTGTGCATAGTATGAAAGGATGCACATTGAAAAGTATGGTTTTTCGATCTCAAATGCTGTGTGACCTGGGCAAGCCACATCACCTCTCTGAGCCTTAGTTTTGGGGGGCTAATAACATTTAACACATTAAATATGCTAATGTATATAAAGTGCCAGGCGCGACATCAAGTCTCAGTATACAGTAACTTGAAAAGTAAAATAAAAACTACTTTGCATTTTTCTGAAGGAAGGTGTTGTGTAGCTCTCAAGATGTATTTTAAACTATACTTTGCTTAGGTAAATCTTATACAGATATCTCTATTATAATAGCATATGTTTTTAGTGGCGATCACTCTCATGTTATGTATATTGAACATTCTGGCCAAAAAGATTGTCAAGAAATACTTTTAAAATTGAATGAGAAATGCCTGATGATGATCATCATTATGTATGAAACAGAATCACTTACCACTGAGGTAGATCTAATTAAGAAACGATAATAGACATCAGTTATTTCAGCTCCTCGGCGGGAGCTGTGAACGTTCACGTGCTTCCTCTGTAACATGAAGCAGGGTCTCAAATTGCCTCGCACGGAGCCTGGCCCTTTTCCACCAGGATGATGCAGCGTTCTGGCTTTCCAATCTGTGTTTTTCTCTCTTTTTCTCTTTGCTCTGTCGTATCAGTAGGAGGCATTACTACCTTCAGGATCCAAGAAGTTGACTGGGGCCAGGAGTCATAGTAGCCGTAATAACACTAACGGCAACAACTGCTCTTCCGAGCTGAGTGCTTACTAAGTGCCAGACATCCTGCGTTAGCAGCGATTGAAGAACTGCCGGCCCTGAGGTCAGACTCCTGGTCCTAAGCCATGTACTTGACTGAGCAAGTTACCGCTCTGGGCCTCGGCTTCCTCTCCTGCAGAGTGACATTCATAACATCACACCTCTTACAGGGTTGTTCTGAGGTTGAAGTGGGATAATATGTGTTCTGTACGTAGCACGCCATCTGGCAAGCTGTAAGCGCTTGGTGATGTTAATTACTGTTAATGCCTTAAAGAACTTTCTGGTGGAGGTGGATCTGGAACTCGGGCGCAGAGGCTTGGGGGCTGGCTCAGGGTCACGTGTACATTAGTGCGGGTCGGGGTGCGGGCTCAAGCCCAGCTCTGCCTCCGGCGGCGGGGCTCACATCCTGTACCCTCACACATCTCAACCTGTCATCATGGGTGGTGTTGTCTGCACAAGAGGGAAACTGCTCAGTGATTCCTGTTTCTACATCAGTTTGATTTTTGAGCCATTATCTCATTTGGTTACGAGACCGACCGGCCTTTGGTTTGTGGACGGTGTGCTAGCTTGCTGTCCCGAATTACCACAAATTAGGGGCTTAAAACAATACAGGTGTATCATTTTACATTCTGAAATGGGTCTGATGGGGCTAAAATCAAGTTGTCTGCAACTCTGAGTCCCTTCTGGAGAATCTAGGGGAGAATCTGTTCCTTGCGTTTCCCAGCTTCCAGAGGCTGCCTGCATTCCTTGGCTGGTGGCCGCATCATTCCAACCTCTGCTTCTGCTGTCACATCTGCTCTGACTCTAAGCCTCCTGCCTCCATCTTCTAAGGACCCATGTGATTATCAGCTGAATAATCCAGGATAATCTTTCCAACTCAAGATCCTTACATCAGCAGAGTCTCTTTTTGCCACCTGAGGTCACACATTCACAGGTCCCAGGATGAGGGCGTGGACTCTTTGGGGGGCCATCGTTCTGCCTACCACAGATGCCTCCGTCCTGGCCATGTTCTCCTTTCTCGAGCTGCCGTGTGGTATTGGCTTTAGGGCACGGTGGATTTAGTCCTAATCCCCGGCCCCTCTCTTTACTGACCTGTGAGCCCAGGCCAAGCGTTTTCGTTTCTTTGTGCCCCATCTTCTCCTTTCCTCATCTGAAAAATAAAAGCTTCAGCACCCGTTCTGTGGGGCCAATAAGAGCACAAAATGAAGTAATGTGTGTAAAATGCCTGGTCCTGACTGGCTCTCAAAAATGGGAACCATTATTCTCTTGAAGATTACTTTCAAATTATTTTTAATGCTCTTGTAGCAACAAGCAGAGCCCAGTGTCCTGGTAAAAAATGAACAAGGGTCTTAGCATGCAGGTCAAGGGGTCCCTGATAATGGCCTACAAAAAGCAGAAAAAAATCCCAGCCTGGTTCCCACTCACCAGAACTGGACTCGGTTGGGAACAAAAGGGTTATTCAGCTGACCAGATGTTAGGTGTGAACCAGCAAGGGACGGGGAGCCAGGATTAGCTTGTCCAACAGTATTTTATTGTGAAGCCTGCAGATCAAGGCAGTCTTTTGTAGCAGCGTTTATATTAAGAGGCACAAGATACTTTACGGCCCCTATCGAGGCCCAGAGCCTAAATAGCAACCCTGTTTGATCAGCCTTTCACAGGTTATATTATGTTTCCAGGAGGAATTGGGTATAAATCTTTCAAGGTGTCCATGTGAAAGTGGGAGGAACCACTGGGAATCTGAGGGGAGTAAAACAGAGGGAAAGCAAGGGAAGTCCAGGCCCTCTGAGCTGTCACAGAATTTCAGACACGGGGCGTGGCCACCCTGGGTACCGTGTTGCCAAAAGATGGGCAGTTGGAGGTTGGGAGGCAAAGGGAAAGTGACATCTTTGTTTCCTGAGGAGCCTTCTTTCTCTGCCAACCGCATCTCATATCACCCTGCCCACTAGGCACGTCCCTCAAACATTCCCACCGTGGGGCTCGGGCGGTGGCCGTTGCACTCTTGGAGCACACATCCCCGTGGATCTCCATGTGGTGGGCTCCTTCTTGTCAAGTCTCAAATGAAATTTCACCTCCCCCGAGAGGCCTTCCATCCTCCGTCACTCCTTGTTTCCTTGCCCTGTTGTATTGTCTTCACAGCACGTATCACCGTCAGAAATGGTCTTTGCTCATTTATTTGTCTGGTGTCTCTCTCACTGCCTCTGGAACATAATCTCTAAGGGAACAGGGACCTTGGCTGTTATCTACGGCCATCACCCAGTGCTGGGACATTGCCACACTCACGGAGGGGCATTTATGATAATAATCGCTGACACGTAGCACCTATTTTATGCCTCATCCCTTTCGAAACGAATTCATTTAATTCCTCTCAACTCATCCATTTCACAGATGAGGAAACTTGAGACATAGTTTGATAAATGGAATAAGTCAAATTAATTGACTCTTCAGCCATATTCCAGGTACGACCGAATTAATTTAGTAACGATCAGTTTTCGATAGTCGTTCTGTGTAACAAAACACCCCGTTTCTTCCTGATGATTGTCAAGGGCGCTAAGGAACATAAAGAACGAAGCGGGAGCTAGAGACTGCATTTTATGTTTTCAGAGAGTTGCTACGAACATTAATTGAGCATCTACCCTGTGTCAGGCATTCTGCTACATTTTATCTTATTTTATTTATTTGCTGGGATTCAGTCTCCATCATTGGGTGCATTTTATTTTGAAATACACAAAGTCCTGGGAAGTACAGCATTGCCCTGTTTTGTCCAGTTTGGGAAACAGAAACCTGAGGGAGGTTGAATACCTCACGCCCACACGGTCTCTGTTCTATTTTTTTTTTTTTTTTTTTGGTGGTACGCAGGCCTCTCACTGTTGTGGCCTCTCCCTTTGCGGAGCACAGTCTCCGGATGCGCAGGCTCAGTGGCCATGGCTCACGGGCCCAGCCGTTCCGCGGCACGTGGGATCTTCCCGGACCGGGGCACGAACCCGTGTCCCCTGCATCAGCAGGCGGACTCTCAACCACTGCGCCACCAGGGAAGCCCTGTTCTATTTTTATTTCTCCCGAGATTCTCCAGATAAAGTCTCTACCCCACAGCAGAGCACTTGGGACATGGTAGATACTCCATAAGTGTCGGCTGAATGAGTGAAGGGGGAAAAGGACACCAACCAACCTGCCAGGGCGGACGAGGAAACTGAAATTCAGGGAGATATTCAGGTCAATGTCACCCAGCTAGTCAGTGAGTTAAGATTCAGCTCCAGACATTTCCAACTCCTCCAGCCAGTGCAGCCTGCGTGAATGGGGTTCAGGACCCACAGCATCTCCTCTGCAGTCTAGAGGCAAGGGGGGATGATGGTATACATGTAGCTTGGGACACCCTGGGGAGCTGCGCACTCAGGACCAGAATCACCTGGGAGCACTGCGGGGTCCCCTCTGAGTGGAGCTCTGGGGTCTGAGTTCTGCACTGGCCTCTGCCCTGTGCGTGGCTCGGGGAGGAGGGGTTGAGAATAGAGGGAGCCCTCAAAGCAAACCCCCCTGCCTGGGGGGTTTCCATGGATGGTGAAGCCAGGCCTGCGTGGACGATGAGTGGGATTCGTGGCTTGGCCAGAGCGTGGCAGCCGAGCCCGGCTGCAGGGACATCCGGCACTGACACCTGCCATAGTGGGAGCGGGCACCTTGCATCTCTGTGGAAACCACCCTTGCGTCCTTGGCAACAGAGCGCGAGAAAAGGTGAAACAGAGCCCCGCCCTGCGGAAAGTCGTAGCTTCCAAAAGTGCAGCCGGAATCCTTGCCAACTCCTTATGGGCGCTGTGGCTATCTTCCAGGATATCCACTGTAGCCCTATAAATACAGGCACACTTCCTGAACAGTGTCGCTCAGGATACCAGCTGTGCCATTCAGGGTTGTCCAGAGAAACAGAACCACTAGGGTGTCTGTATGTACACATACGGAAAGAGATCTATTACAAGGAATTGGGTCCCGTGATTATGGAGGCTGGCGAGGCCCAAGATCTGCAGGCTTGAAACCCAGGAGAGCCAAGACGTTTCAGTTTGAAAGGCCAGAAAAATCTGATGATCCTTTCTGGGAGGGTCAGCCTTTTGTGCTGTTCAGGCCTTCAACTGATTGAACGAGGCCCACCCACATTGGGGAAGGCAATCTGCTGCTTTAGTCAGGCTACTGATTCAAATGTTAATCTCCTCCAGAAGCACCCTCGTGGACACACCTAGAAAAACATTTGACTGAATGTCTAGGCACCCCGTGGCCCAGTCAAGTTGACACATAAAATTAGTCATCACACCAGCCCAGCAAGACATCCCGCCACCGTCCAGAGTTTCTGGAAGAGTTGGGAAGTACTGCCTCCTATAGTCCTTGGTAATTCAGAGAGCACCCTTGGGTGCCAAAGGTCCTGATAAGTCCTGCAATGAAAGGAAACCTGTTTGCATCTGGGTGGGATTGGGTAAAGGAGCGAGAGTCTCAGACAAGCTTCTTGAAGGAAATGTCACCTGAGAGGGAAGTTGAGGACTAAACAGGTGTGTTTCTCTGACTGAGATGTCTGGGTTGAAGTAGCAGTGTCCATAATATTCTGTTGGCTTTTCCCTGCCTAAAGGTACGGCAGCAGCATTTGTTATACGTTTCAGTTCTGTCCTTGGTGACAAGAAACCCTCGCTGACCACCAGACACAAGTGGGTCAGTGATTCCAGTAGACTCCTGCTTACCCCAGTGTCGGAAACCCCAGTGATGTCTTGGCGCAGATCTTGGTACTAAAGGTTGCCATCTCTCTGGAGTTTATGATCTTGTTTTTCACCACAGTGACTTTGAGAAAGGGAGAGACAGAGACAGACTAGAGTTAATAATGGTGGCCTCTCTATGGTCTAAAAGTTTAACCCTTACGCTCTCTGGTTCTTCACGTGAAGCCGCCTCGTTAGGGAACGAAAGCTGACCGGTGGCCTAGATGCGTGATCCCAGCGGCAGCGGCGTCGTGTAGCGAAAGTGCAGAGAATCGGGTTCTGGATGTGCATGCTGCTCCTGACCCTGACCCGCTGGCTGCTGGGGCCACAGCGGTCAGTCCCTGAGCACCAACCCTGCGCCAGCGCCACCGGGCCAGTGCCTGGCACGCCCCGTGCCTCCATCTCCAAATTGGTCTAACGGGGATAAGCTCCCTGCCTACATGGACAGGATGCGCTTGAAGGATGTGCTGTATACCTCGGAAGGGCAGCTGACCTTTGGCAGGAAAGAAGGGAGTGGAAGAGGGAGAGAGGAGGGTCATGAAGCGGGGAGGGAGGTGGATTGGTGGGGGGGCAGCAGAGCATCATCAAGCAGGGGTTGGCGCCTCCTGGCTCAAAGCGGAGCCCTGCCCGGCGAGGGATGACTCAGCAGACAGGCAGATCCAATACTGAGGCTTCAGCAAAGCGGAGAACGCGTTCCGCACCCCCACTTCCCAAGAAAAGAGAGAGAGAGAGAAATTCTTGATATTTATAAAAAATCATCAGTGTAGTCATCATGCGGAAAATCAGAAATGGGTTGGACGTTATGGTGTAACCTTGTTTTTACTCCCAGTCACATTTGAGAGGATGTGTGGTTTTTGTCAGGACTCAAGGCTGCTGGAGGACTAAATCCAGCTGTGGCTGCACTGAGAGATTTTCATGTAACTGCTGAGAGCAACTCAGTGGAGTCAAAGTAAGTCATTCAGAACATGTGGCCTGGCCTCATTTTCCTCAGGAAATGGTAAGATACTGTGAGATTCTCCTGCCACCTACCCCAGACCTTATCACTTCGGTGGGGTCCATCCTTGATTTGCTGACACCGCACTATCACCACCCCACCCCCAAGGGAACATTTTTTTAAATTATTATTTGAATGGTTTTATTTGACGTTTGAATCTTTTTCATTGCTGTATCCCTTGGCACATTGGTGGACAGTCAGTAGAAGCTTAGTAGCCATTTGTTGGATGAATGAAGGAAGAAGTGAGTGAGTGAATGAATGTGTGAGTGCATGCGTTGACATCTATGGGAAAATGCATTCCTATAGGATATTCACCCCTGGATTCAGTTCCATCACACTGCTGTTTCTTAGCCATGGAACCCAAGCTGGAGAGGCAGCCTGGGGAGGCCTGGAGTCCTACCGATCTGGTGGATTAGCAGAAGGCCAGAGAGGAGAAAGAACGTTCCCACAATGGTTGGCACTTGACTGCAAGTGGACACTGCTGGCAGAAGACCAGTCAGCAGTGGAAACGAGGGAGAAGCCAGGAGACGCGGCAGAAGCCAGGGGAGGGCAGGGCTGCAGATCCCAAGCTGATGGCATTATTGGCAAGAAAGGACTCTTTCTGTGTCCAGACCCATGGGTGTGCCTCCCTTCCAAAGGAGCCCTTCCTTTTCTTTCTTTCTTTCTTGAAGGATTATAGGGTAAATAGGAATTGGTAGGAAATACAAATAGACCGGTGAGTGGGTGGGTGGATGGGTGGATGAATGGATGGATGGATGAATGGGTGGATGGGTAGATGGGCATCAACATGGCACATTATAAAGAGCGTTGGTCTTGAACGGCAAAGCTAACAGCCTATTCCCTCCCCAGGCCCGATTCCGTCATCTGTAAAAGGAGAACAGTAAACCCTGGCCCTCCCTAGCTCCAAGGGCCGTCAGAAAGCTCAAAATAAAAGCCAGACACCTTTGTTCAGTCCTGGTGCTCCACAGCTGTAAGGAATTATTAGCCGGGTCACCTCTTCCCCTCCAAAGACTGCCTGTCATCCCCCACGTTGCAAATATATTATGATTAAAATGCAAGAGTAAGTCAGAACCTTAGTAAACTCTGTGATCACTTTGGAGCCCCTCCAGCGAACTCTGCGTGGATTTCTCTTTCCTCCTCTCGGCTCCCAAGCTACTTTCCTTATGTTGGAGGTTGCCAAGCTTTTATGGCTGTTTAACTGTCTTATCCATGCAGATGCATAGCTTTAATTTATGCTGAAATAAATCTGCAAAACCTCATCTGTCTTGTTGTTCTAGAAGCATCAGGTGTAAGGCCTAAAAAGAATCCTAATATATGGTCTCTGAAAGAGCTGAGGTGCGATCTGCCTGCTTGTTACTCCGTTTGGCTTGAAATTCTTCTTTTCCATCCCCTGATATTTATATATAAGCAAATTAGGTTGTTTGGTATAAAAAAACTTACGACTCTTAATAGGTATGCTTGTCTCAGGTCGCTTAGAGTGCTTTGTATTGAGAAAAATTAAGCTGTGATTTCTCATCCAGTGATAAAATCTGAATGTCCCTTTTCCATTTTTAAACATTAATCATTGAGGCATAATATGTTGAGTCAGCGACCAGGGATTCAAACACTAATTTGCTGTGTGACCTCAGACAAGTCTCTCAGCCTAGCTGAGCTCTGTTTCGTCCTGTAGGTGAACACCTGCCTGGAGGACTCCTGTGAGGATTAAATGTGAAACTGTATGTGGGGCGCTTGGCATATAAGAGCACTTAGTAAATGCTGTTAGGTAGCACCATTGTTGTGGTTGTGCTGATGCAGGATTTTGGGTGAGAGATCAGACCCAGACTTCCCTTTAGAGCAAAGTCAGATCAAAATAACAGTTCCTGGTGCTGACCCTGCTCTCCGTCTATGTATTCATTCCCTGACAACCTGAATTGATTTGCGCCCTCACTCTTGTGCTATCTGGGGATTTCTCAGACTTATGCTCTGGTGTTTTCTGATGGCTGCAGAAATTCATTCAAAACATTTCTACACAGCAATTCCATAGGGTTGACCTGACTTTTCCTAAAAGTCAAATGAACAGCAGCTCAACCTGTCTCACCACGCTCCAGGGCTTGGCTGGCCGTTCCCCAGGTGCCAGACTGTGGGACAGCCATTCTCTAAGAGATAGTCCTCTGCCTTTCCTAGCTCACCCAAGTGCAGAAGACCCTAAAGACCAGGTAGCTGATGGGTGATTGTTGTCATAACGTATAGGAAACTTGATTCTGGTACATACTAGGCCCACACAAATTCAGTTCCTATATGTCATTCTCTATGGCCTCTTTTTTTTTTTTTAATTTTTATTGGAGTATAGTTGATTTACACTGTTGTGTTAGTTTCTGCTGTACAGCAAAGTGAATCAGTTATACATATACATATATGCACTCTCTTTTAGATTCTTTTCCCATATGGGTCATTATAGAGCACTGAGTAGAGTTCCCTGTGCTATACAGTAGGTTCTTATTAGTTAGCTTTTTTTTTTTTTTGCGGTACGCGGGCCTCTCACTGTTGTGGCCTCTCCTGTTGCGGCCTCTCCTGTTGCGGAGCACAGGCTCCGGACGCGCAGGCTCAGCGGCCATGGCTCACGGGCCCAGCCACTCCACGGCATGTGGGATCCTCCCGGACCGGGGCACGAACCCGTGTCCCCTGCATCGGCAGGCGGACTCTCAACCACTGCGCCACCAGGGAAGCCCTGTTATCTATTTTATATATAGTAGTGGGTGTATGTCAATTCCAGTCTCCCAATTTATCCCTCCCCGCTTTCCCCTTGGTAACCATAAGTTTGTTTTCTACTTCTTTTTTTTTTTTTTTTTTTTTTTTTGCGGTACGCGGTCCTCTCACTGTCGTGGCCTCTCCCGTTGCGGAGCACAGGCTCCGGACGCGCAGGCTCAGCGGCCATGGCTCATGGGCCCAGCCGCTCCTCAGCATGTGGGATCTTCCCGGACCGGGGCACGAACCCATGTCCCCTGCATCAGCAGGCGGACTCTCAACCACTGCGCCACCAGGGAAGCCCTGTTTTCTACTTCTGTGTCTCTGTTTCTATTTTGTGAATAATTTCATTTGTACTATTTTTTTAGATTCCACATATAAGTGATATCATATGATATTTGTCTTTGTCTGACTCTATGGGCTTTTGATTCAGAATTTTAGGCTCTGGACAAGGCTTGCAGTTGTGGAGACTACTACATTTTAAGGCTTTCTATTGTGAATTGGTTTCCCTCTGTCCGTCTGTAGGGTTGGCTCGAGACTTGTTTGTGCGTAGGTCCCAGCTTACAAGGCACACGGTCCTTCTCATATATGGATGCCACAAACCTACAGTTGATGCAGCAACCTCTCTGGATGTCGCCAGGCACCAAGAGGGGTTGTGATAGAGCCTAGGGTTCGGGAGTTGCATTGGAAAGCCAGCAGGGCCCAGGCCAGTCACCAGCACTTCTGGGGCCATCATTTTCGCACCAGGTGTTTTATGACTTGTCATCTTCTCACTTGGGTGTTCAAGCCAATGGTTGCTGACCGAATTCTCAAAAGCACCTTGCACATTAGAGGTACTAAGTAAATGTCTATAAATCCTGGATAGCACAGCAGTAATCATGACTCATAATAATGGCTTGCATTTATTGGGCACTTACTGTGTACCACACTATGCCAAATGCTTTACTTGGATTATCTCATTTTACCCTCCAACCATCCCATTAAGTAGATGCTGTGAGATCCCCATTTTACAGATGAAGAAGCTGAGGCCAAAGAGCTTCAGAACTCACCCACAGTCACAGCTAGAAAGCAGGGGCAAGGCTTTGATCCCAGGGTGGTCTTTAGACAACTTCTGGAAGTGGACAGATGCTGTGAGGTGAGATGGGAGGATGGACACCAAGGTCAGTTGAGCACAAAATTCCTTTCAAGGAAATGGACTTTTCTGCCCAGAACTGTCATATTCCAGACAGCACCCAAGAAAAATTTTCTTCACAGCTTTAGATTTGAGATTGAGAAATAACTCAGACGCAGTCTTCTGGTCCACGAGCCACTGTCATCACACTGCAACCACACTTCCTCCTGTTTATTGCTGGTGGGTAGGAGGTGGGGCTGTCGTTCTGTATTTCCTGCTTGCAGCCAGTATGTAGAGGGGTAGGAGTTCACACTTGAGTTTGGCAACAGTGTGGTCATGTTTTCTGTGTGTCACTTCGCAGCATGGCATCCTCATAATTCTCGGAAAACACAAAGGTGTGTGGTTATCTCCGTGTCTGTAAACGGGGGACCCTGTGTGGCTTTAAGGCTGTCACAGCACAAGGGAACCTCGGAGACCCGTGGCTCCCGTCCTTCCATTTTGCAAATGAGATGCAAGCATTCGGGTGACTCATCCTGCTGGGCTTTAACTGTGGATGAAACGGTTTGCTGTTAGAAAAGCGGGTTCGGAGAAATTGCTGGCGCTCTCGTCCTGGTCCTTGATTGGGCCCCAACCTGCAAACTCAGGGCCGTACGTCAGTTGCTGCCCCCTACAGCAAACATGCTTCCTTCAGCTAGCATCACAGCGGAAGCTTCGTCTGCTTCTGAAGGCGGGGCCGGTGACTGTCCTAGCCCATGTCGAGCAGCCCCGTGAGAGCCTCGTCTGTGTGCTGTGTCCTGGTTAAGACTGGGGCAACACTCACCCCCAGGAAGCTAAGTGAGCCTAGTCCGTCCATGATTCATTTAGCAGCCTTTTCTGGAGCACTCGCTCTGATTACATGATGAATAACAGTAACTATATTTATTTGATATGCTTCTCAGTGCTTGGCACTGTGATAAGTGCTGTCTAACATCAGTGCCCGAGACATCCCAAGGCTGGAGTGGGCGGGGGAGACACCTGGCCTTTAACATGGCGGAGAGGTTTCAGCCACCCTGGGAGAGGCAAAGCCCCAGAAGACCGTCATCGGGAAGACAGAGGCCAGCAGAGGCGCCATCTGTGTCCAGTTGTGTCCCTGCCCCCAGCTCTGCCCCTGCACGGGCTTTCCCAGCCCTGTCTCCTGAGAAGGTCTCTCTCTCCACCTCTCTTTACCATCCCCCTCCACCCCCATACATACCACTTTCACAAAATCTTACCGTATATTTTTGATTTAATACCACTGTGCAGAAATCACAGTTTAGGTCACACCTGGATAGATTCCGTGTGGGAAGCTGGATGAGTCTTCCGGAAGTTCTCGAGAGCATTTTCAATTTGGCTAAGAGCGACTATCTCCCCATTCAGGTGGGCTCAAACTCTTGGGGGACTCAGGTGAAGATTTAAATATAAATGATTCCCATGTAGCCACAGGAAATCAATTGAGCAGAGAAAGGACTGGAAAGGAAGAGCAAAAGCAAGATTTAGTTTTCGTTAAAATAACGCGGTGCCTATAAATAAGGTGAGAATCGGTTAATAGCTTCCTATTCAAGGGGAGCTGGTGTTCCAGAGATTATTATGCGGGGGCCTTGAAAATCGAGACATTCCTTTCTAGTCACATCTTTTGTGCATTCTGAGGGTTGAATCACTTTATTTGTAGTTTGCTTTTCAATTAGCTAAAACTATTGTTACTTTTTTTTTTATGTTATCTTCACTATTGTTTCCTCTTAGGTAGGAATAAAAGTTGACTTTTAACTTGTGAAAAAGGGAAGTATTAAAGCCAACATCCAAAGCCGTCTTCTGGCCAGTCATGGAGCAAACAGTGAGAAACAGCCTGCTTTAAAAGAGAGAGGAGTGGGCTTCCCGGGTGGCGCAGTGGTTGAGAGTCCGCCTGCCGATGCAGGGGACGCGGGTTCGTGCCCCGGTCCGGGAAGATCCCACATGCCGCGGAGCGGCTGGGCCCGTGAGCCATGGCCGCTGAGCCTGCGCGTCCGGAGCCTGTGCTTCGCAACAGGAGAGGCCGCAACGGTGAGAGGCCCGCGTACCACAAAAAAAAAAAAAAGAGAGAGAGAGGAGTATCTTGGAAAATTTCCCCAAGCATAAAGAGGCCTCACCAAGATATTCACGGTGGTCCTAGGCACCATTTATAACAGGGGATTGTTCAGATAGCTAAATAAACTGTGTTCTATGCAAACTATGAACTACGATGCAACAATTAGGAAGAACAAGATAGATCTAATCTAATAAATGTCGTATCCTACTGTTAAAGAAAAAAAGCAAGTAGCTAAAAAGTTCTTTCAGTCCAATACCATATACCATAAGACAATTGCAGTGTATTTTCTGTGGGCACGCTTATGATAGAGGCATAGAAATGTACAGACAATAGTCTGGGAGGACTTTAGTCAAGCGGAAAGCGGTGCCTACATCTAGAAAGGTCAGAGGGGACCAGGAATGACTGATGGAGTTACACCCTCCTTGGTCCTTGGAGTGGGAAGCCGGAGGGTGAGTCTGTTGGCCTGAATGCTCCCTGAGCAGCTCTGTGAAGCTGGACCTTGGGGTTGGCTTTGCCCCACCTCTGAGGTCAGGCGTTGTTCATCCAGGCAGTTGTGACAGTCTGCCAGCACAAGACGTGTGTTACTCATCGGGGATTCAGTGTGACCAGTGGCAACAGCTCCTCCTCATGTGGTGCCTGCAGTTTGTCAGGGACTGTTCGAAGTGTTTTACGTATATTAGCTTATTGAATCCTCACAACAAACCTATGATGTAAGCACTATTATTATTTCCGTTTTACAGAGGAGGAAATTGAGACACAGAGAAGTTAAGTCATTTATCCATTGCCACACCGCTAGAAAGTGGAAGAACTCTGACTTGACCCCAAAGCTGTACACATAGGATGGCCATGTGATTTATCCTCCAAACTGGGATGCTTGTGAGAATGAAAGGGGCATCGTTAATACTTATACAGGTCAACAGGCCTGAGCTGGGGCCATCCCAGGCAAACCGGGATGTGTGATCACCTAAATGGCACTGTTTCTTGCCCCTGACAGAACGGCGCCTGCCCTTGTAGAGGCTGGGGCTCAGGGCGTGGGAGACGAGAAAGTGGCAGTGCTAATGCAGTATGCCACGTGCCAGCATGTGTGGGTTACAGAGGGCTGGGGAAAAAATGGTGGCACAGAGTAAGGCCGCTTATTTGGTCTCTGGGAATCAAAGAGGGCTTCCTGGAGGAAGGGGCAACTCCACTGATACGGATGGATGAGGAGTTCGGCAGGCAGAGCCTAGTGTGTTGTGGTGAGAGCTGACCTTGGAGGGATAGCAAGGCCTGGGTTTAGAGAGGACGTCTCTGGCTCTGGCCCCAGGCACATCCCTAGGCTCTGGGACCTCAAATAAAATAAGATGTGGTTTATATCAGGGGTCTGGAGACATTTTCTTAAAGGTCCAGATAGTAAACATTGTAGGCTCTGTGGGCCAAGAAGCAAAATTGAGGATATTGTGTGGGAACTTATATAACCATGTAAGTGTAATCATTTAAAATATGAAAATCATTCTTAGCCCTAGGACCAAAGAAAAGGGGCAGCTGATTGGATTTGGCCCTGGGTGGCTATGCCACATTTACCATATTGCCCGGGTTTAACTGGCATATCTATTTGTCAGAAAGCTTTGCCATGTATTATGTAGACGCTGGTGTAGTATCAAGGACATGACACAGCTCAAAATCTAAAGACCTGTCAGCCCTGTGTTCAAGCTCATCTCTGCACCCACGCAGCAGCCGTGAGGCTCTGACAAGCCTCTAACCCTCCCCGGATCTCAGTTTCCTAAACCTGTAAAATACAGATGATAACCCCCTACTTCCCGAGGCTGCTGTGAAGACCCAGTGAGAAGCCACTGGTTAGATCCCCTTTTCTCTTACTCAGCACTCATCACACACTTATTCTGTGCCAGGTACTGCCCCAGGCTCTGAGAGATCAGAGCTATACCTGGTAGCCAGGACACCATTCACAGGTACTTTGTGAGTCTGTTTTTGGTGGTCATTTCCGAGCACAAGCCCCTGTCCTGATGCCGCCGTGGTGGAGGGAATGAATGTGATGTAGGATGTCACCAGAGTCGCCAGCCAGGGTTCTACCTGGGATCATGTTTACTTCGACAAAATGAAGCCTGAATGTGGCGGAATGGGTGTGAGGTTCTTTGAACTCCTGGGATAAAAAGACTGAGATGTCACCAAAGCCTTCATCTCTGGCATCAGTCCTGGGGTGAGTGGGGAGTGATGAAAGCCCATTGGTGTCTTCCTTTTGCCTCAGAACTTTCTGCCCTCTGTGTGCACTTAGAACGATTTTTCAGGTCTCAGCTTTGATGTGGGAATTAGAGTTCCCTGGGCCTGAGTCAGATTCCAGGCCCCCGCGCCGCAGAAGTCGGGAGCTTCCACTTGGCTGAGAGAGTTCCCACCAGACCCTTTGTTGGGTGGGAGACAAAGCAGCCAGAGAAGATTCTGGAAATTGTTGGTCCTTGAATCAGCTCTTGGGAAATTGCAACAGCGAAGGGTATGGGGAGTTCTTTGGAGATAGATGAGCTGCCCTCAGATCCTGGCATTGTCACTTACCAGTAAATTGTGTAACCTTGAGCAGGTAACAGGACTGCTTTGAACCTCAGTTTGCCCATCTGTAAAAGGGACATGGTATTGCCTGTCCACCTGGTTTGCCGTGAGGACTAACTAGTGAAAATTGCTAACGGTTAGTGAGTGCTTCTTATGTACCAGCTCCTGTGCTAAGGGCCTTGTCTTGCTGTGCTAAGGGCTCAACTCTTCAAGATGCTATGAGGTGAAGGTACTGAGCAAAGAGAGGCACCATGTCTGCTCCCAGAACCCAGGCAGTTTTGTTCCAGAATCAACATCGTGAATCATTAGGTGACATTGCCCCATTAAGAGAGATAAGACTCAAGAAAACAGAAACATAGTTCTCAAACACACGTATGTGCATGTGCATGTGCGTGTGTGTGGCCATGTAGTTCCACTTCTCGAGCAAGCATTTCCTGAGCACCTACTCTGCAGAGCCCTGGAGACATAAAAGAGACTAAGGCACCGTTGCTGGCAGAAAAGGGAGCGCCAGGCAGCTACTTCAGTCTTGTTTCGGAACTAGTGACAAGAATGCTTCCTTGCGCTCAATTCTACCCCTCCTGTGCTTTACCTTACTATTAAATCATTTTAAAAGTCCTTTTCCCCCACAGCCCTTGGCCGGAAGTGGGGGAAGGCATCCACTGTGCAGAAGCAGCCCTCGTGTGTCCCGTCACAGTTCTCCTTTCTTGTGCACACCCGGTGTTGCCACATACAGGAGTGACTTGCATGTGACACTTGGCTGTGAAGTCATGTTCCTGGACTGCTGGGAACAGTGGGACAGCCTGGGAGGAGCTGACGGGATGAATAACATTAGTGGAGGTGTACATGTACCGAGGACCTTGTGTAAATAAATGATGTGACCCCCCCCCCCACCCTATTTTGGCAGTGGTGCAGGGCTGAGAAAGGGACACGTGGGAAAGGAGTTTATTTCTCCTTTGCCAGAGCAGGCATTCTGAGTGTACACAAAACATAGACCCCAGGGGAACCTCTAGGTATGTTAAATCACCATCTGCACCCCCTCTGCTGTGTGAAGACCCTAGTTGGTGGGACTCACAGAATAGTTTCTCAAGTCTCCTGCTTGGTTCCCACCCACTCTACCTTTTTTCTCCTTCCCTCTCTCCCTCTCCCTCTCTCTTTCTTTCTTTTCTTTCTCTCAATTTGGAAAATCTTTGAAGATAAAGCAAATGATATAATAAACACTCTTTTACTCACCAACCCCAATTAATGAATATAACATTCTGGCGTCTTTGCTTCAGCTCTCTTATAGGTCTGCCATATAATAGAGATAAATCGTCATCAACATAGAAGTCTCTTTTGAACCTCCTCTTCATCTCCCTCCTCTCAGCCTCCTATTATGAATATACTATGTAAATCCCAGTCTGTGTTTTCACACTTCAACTTCTACTGTGTGTAGCCGTATACGATATATAGTATAGCTGTGTGTGTCCACAGTTCATATAGGTACTGTCATCCTGGATATATTATTCTTCAGTTTGCCCGTTCCACTCAACCTTGTGTTTTGAGGTTCAGCCCCATGGATCTCTTAGTTTAATTACTGTATCGTTATCCTTCATATGACCGTACCACATTTTATTTATCCATGTCTCTATAGATAGAAACATGGGTTGCTTCCAATTTGGCGTCATTAGAAACAGCACTGATTTGAACATTCTGGTGCATGTCCACCTCCAGATGCACAAGTGCAAGAGTTTCCCTACAGTCTGTGTGTCGAGACACCCACCAGCAGTGGGCTGGGGCTCCTGTTTCCCTGTATCCTCCCAGCCACTTGATTCGGCAGGTGTTTTGCATGTCTTACCAAATGAATGGCCTATTGAAAAAATTGTAAAATAAGGGGGAAAAAATGAGGAGCTGGCACAGAAGTGTCATCAGCCTGCCCTCGAAAAGGAATGCTTTGTAAATCCCAGGTTCAGCATCTTCCTTCCACGGGGCTCTTAGACATTCTGGCTTCGTGAGCCTCTTCTCTTTTAACTGGGACTTTCAGCCTCTAGCACGTCAGCATCGCATATTGGCTTTAGCCAAGTGAAGGGTGACTCCCTACAGCAATTTCACCAACTCTGGATTTTCTTCCCCTGGGTCATTTGAAAACATCTGTGCTTCATCTCCCATCTGCTGTCAGCACTTGGTCCAAGTCTCATTACCCGCCTCTCAGCTGGACAGCTGCCCCTCAACCTCACTGGCTTCCCGGCTTCAATACCCACCCCACCGCCTTTTAAGACTTCTGTTCATTTCCTACAATCATTTATCAACCCATTTGTTCATCCATCATTGACTGAAGCCCTGCTGCGTGCAACCCTGTAACTACAGTTAGGGCTCCGAATCCAAATGCCTTAGCCTGGCCTTCAAGGCATTTCTCCACCCCAGCTCCAGCCCCTTTCCCCAGCATCCTTTCCACCTTCTCCACCCACCCCGGGTATCCAGTCTCCTTGCCCACAGTTCTCCAAACACTCGTGACAGTGTTCTCACTCCCTCTGCCAAGGTTCCTGGTCTCCACCTGTTAAACACTTTGTGGTCGCTCAATTCCTGTCTCTGAGGCAGAACTTATCTTTTCCCTCCTATGTTCCCATAGAGCTTTGCACATCATCGCCCATCTTGCCAGCTACTGTGCAAACTCTTCCAGAGCATGACCCATCCTCATTCACCTCTGTAGCCTCAGGGCTGAGGGCCATGTCTGGCATACAGAAGGTGCTTGATTAAAGCTTTTAATGAATGTCTCCCAACTCCTTCATTGCTGCACTTACCTGTTCAGCACAGGTACCAGTGCCGCCCAACTGTCCATTATTTGTTAAGGGAGTTTTCTGTTGAGCAAATTAGTGCCGGAGACATGATTGAAGGTTTGTTTAATCTTAAGAAAATTAATTAGTTTTTAAAGAGTTTAACGTAGCATGTGCCAGTGACTTTTTAATCAGGAAATCTTATCTAAAGCAAGCACTCTTTTGCGTTTACTCTATTTTTCAAAGTAATTCTACTGAATGTTATCAAATGTTGTCTTTAATTCAGATTTTGCTAATTCAGATCACGCTTGTCCTAGACCATATGAATTAGAGAAGAGTCCTCACTTGCTATCTGGTCAATCCCTATTAGGCACCATAAGTGACCGGGCTGTATTTAGAAGCTCACTGTAGTCAGTCCAAAGTGAGATGTGCTGTAAGTGTAAAATTCACACTGAATTTCAAAGACTTGGTACCCTCAAAAAGGAAAATCCCTCGTTAATATTTGTCAAATATTAATTACAACAATTATATTTTGGACCTACTGAGTTAAATAAATTGTTGATTTCACCTGTTCCTTTTTACCCTTTTTTTTTTTTTTTTTTTTTTTTTTTTTTTTTTGCGGTACGCGGGCCTCTCCCTGTTGTGGCCTCTCCCATTGCAGAGCACAGGCTCCGGATGCTCAGGCTCAGCGGCCATGGCTCACGGGCCCAGCCACTCCGCGGCACGTGGGATCTTCCCGGACCGGGGCACGAACCCGTGTCCCCTGCATCGGCAGGCAGACTCTCAACCGCTGCGCCACCAGGGAAGCCCCTTTTTACTCTTTTGATGTGGCTGCTAGAACACCGTAAAGTAAAAGTGTGGCTTGCATTACATCTCTGTGGGACGTCGCCGGTCTGGATTGTTGAGTCGCGGAGAACAGGGTGCTTGCCTCCCGGTCAATTTCAGACAGTCGGTGTTCATTAAGTGTCTGTTGGATGAATGAATGAATGAGGTTGATCACTAACACATGGCTTCCTCTTATCTCCTGTGGGACCTCAGACAAGCTGTTTCACTTCCCTGGGCCTCAGGTTTTCTCATGTGTAAAATAAGCGAGTAACCGGAGCCCTGTTATCTGCTTCCAGTTAGATCTCCAGTGATTTGGAAAAAGGATTTTAGTTCTCTACTTCCAGGGACTGCAAAACATTGCTCACTGGGGGCAGGAAATAATGGTGTCCCCAGCTTACTGAGTGGTGGGGTCAGAAGCCTCACTGGGAACCCTCTATAATTTCATCTTCTGTTGCAGCCCTTCCCGGATTGCTTCTTGGTCTCACTTAGAACCAGGAATAGTCTTGCTGCAACGCCCGTCTTTCTTACAGCTGTCCCCACATAACTTCTGGAATGTATTATTCATTTTTATCCCATCACACATAATTGATGACTCAACTCTAACAATGTCAGATTAAACATCAGTGAGGTTCTTTTCCCACTCCTACATTTGCGCTGAAAATTATATATTCATGAGGCCATGTGGTGGTGGTCAAAAGGGCAATTAACAAAGTCAGATCATCTAGGTTCAAATCCCTCCCCCCGCATCTTACTGGTTATGTAACTTTGGGCAGGTTAACCCAGTACCTAATTTTCCTCATCTGTAAAATGGGGAAAATGCTAATAATTAACTCATGTAAGACGGAGAGGGTTACATGAAAATAATGTATGCAAAGCAATTAGCACGGTACCTGGCACCTGGTTAATTAATATAATTAATTATATATCATAATTCATATATATATGATTATGCTGTTGATTTCATTTTCAAAACCTTTATTCCATACCCACGCTGGGCCAGACATTATTGGGATATCACCCCATATTCCAGAGAGAGAACGTTTTCCCCCCATTATAGCAGCTTTTAGAGAAAATGGCATAGCAAAAGGATTAAGGGTGTAAGCAGTCATAAGATGCAAAAAGGGAGAGTCAGAGGGGCTGGCCAGGCAAAATGTAACAGGAACAACAACAACAATCATAATAATAATGCTAAATGCCTTCCATAGTCTAGTCCCATTACACGTTCGTTACACGTGTGGTCTCATTTCATCTTTATAACTACTTCATTTGACACATGGAGAAGCTGAGTCTCAAAGGCTGAGTCCGAGGTTGACCTACTACCGAGTGAATCCAAACTCAAGTCTCTCTGCCCACAAGTCCTCTGCTGCTTCTGCCTCCTCCACTTCTCTCCCTTCAAGTGATGGGATCATTTCTTCTGATGTGTCTGAAAATCTTCTTGTCCTATAATAAGATATTTTCCTCCCCAGCATTCTTGAAAATCAGGCAAAAACAAATCACTGAGGTTGAAACCAGAAGACTGCCACTTTCTGTGAAGCGTGCCCCTCAGGCACACCGTGGGTGGGCTGTCCTTGTAGTATAAGAGGGGTCTGGTGATGATTAAAGCTGGGATGGTGGGCTGAGCTACCTGGGTGAATGGAGCTCCCTATCGTGCAGGAGACTAGCAGAGGCTCAAGGTGCAGCATTCAGGAATGGTCAGCATTTTGCGAGACCGGCGAGGTCCCTCCAGGTGAGACTTCAGAATGGAAAGTCAGGGATGCAGCAGGAAATTAGACAGGAAGATGGGACCTGGGCCGCCCCCAGCCCGCTCTGCATGTTCAGTTCTGGTGAGAGTGGGCAGGGAAGGTGGAGCCTGACACCCACTGCGGTGCTGGGACATGGCGGGGCACAGCCATGTGACCCTGGCCACAGACCGTCCTACGGTTCCCTCCCCCAGCCCTGGGCTCCAGTGTTTCTCCAGGCCGACGTCTCCTGGGGTTGGGTCAGGGTGGACTCAGCAGACACTCACTGCTGGTAGCCAGGCTGGGCTGGGGCGGGCAGGACTCACAGGTTCATGTGCTGCACCAAGCTCATGGTCACATGGGTGCCAAGCTCACCGCGGATTCTAAAACGTCCACCTTTTATTCGTTCGACAAGCAGGCTGAGAAATTCTTCTCTCTTCCATTTTCAGAGATCCTTGGAGAGAGTTTCTCCACCTTGGGTAAGTCACGATAGCGTCTCCTTTGCTTGCCATTTACAAGTTGTCTGTGGCCCACTTCCAAGACACCCTAATGCCAGCACCTTCTAGGCGCTCGGTAAATAGTAATTGCTAACAGTTGGGGAGTGCTTCACTCTGTGACAGTGTTCCAGATCATGCTCTGTACTATTTCACTGAATCCTCTCAGCAATTCTGTGAGCGTTCACAGCAGTCCTGCTTTATAGATGTGGAAACTGAGGCACACAGAGGTTGAGTCCTTTGCCCACACAGCTAGCGAGGTCAGAAACCCAGGCGGCCCTGAACCTGAGCGCTGAACACGGACACGAAGCTGCAGACCTATGGGATGGGTGTTGGAGAACTGAGCCCAGGTGATTCCTCAGGGTCCATCAGGAAGCTTCAGGAAGGGTTCAGACAGCCCTTCGTGCCAGGAGGTCGAACGACCTCCAGCCCACTGCAGCAGGTCGTCTCTCTCCCCTGGTCCCTCAGCTCCTTCCCTGAATCGTCCCTGCCCCCGGCAGTGTCTTAAACCATGTTGGAAACATTAACTGGTCCCCTGCTATTCGTCCTCGCTGGTGTTGGCTCAGACAGTGCAGTTTAGATATCTTTCCAAGGGCAGACAGCGGGTCAGTGAGAGTCGATAATGGATTCCAGCAGATAGGACACCGATCAGATGGGATGCGAGCCTGGCGTCCACCCCCTCCTCGTGCGCTAGCAGCGGCTGGGCGCTGCCCCCAGGGAGGGGCCTGGGCCCCGGGGCACCTGGGGGACTCAGCAGGCGGGTGGTCAGGGCTGATCTCCTGGCCGCTCAGGCTCTCTGGGCATCTTCCCTTGTCAGCATGCCCTCCCATGCCTGCTGGTTCTTGGAAACTCACCGGGCTGGGGCTGTCTTTTTGTTCCCTGCTGCATTCACTGCAACAGTGCCAGCCCATAGTAGGTGCACAACAGGGTATTTGTTGAATGAAGCATCGGTAGTTCCTGTGCAGAGCATTATTTGGCTGACACGTGGGCCCCCTGGGCTCCAGCCTTGTCTCCCCATCTGCTTCTTGGATGTCTTCACTGGACGTTGCACGTTTAACACGCCCGGAGCTGCCGAAAGACGCTCAGCTCCCATCTCCCACCTCGGCGCCTGGGAGCCCCCTCCTTCCGGCTGCTCAGGACAGGATCCTCAGAGCCCGTGTGGACACCCTCTTTTTTCACGCCACATGTTCATCCAAGACACAGTTGCTCTCAGCTCTGCCTTCAAAACAGACCAGGAAGGCAGTGGCTTCTCCCCACCCTGCCTGCTGTCTCTTTCCTACAGTCTCGCTTGGACCATCCTTGCTTCCACCCTTTTCCCCACCAAAGAACATTCTAATGCTTTAGCCAGAGCTGTTCTAGAACATAAGTCAGATGACGTCACTCCTGCACGCACACCTCCACCTCACTGCGAAGGCCCAGGTGCTCCCCGAGGCCTGGGAGGCCTGGCGCTCACCACCCTGTTCATCCCAGGCTCCCTGTGCTTCCTCAGACACGCCAGGCACACGCCCAACTGGCCTGTGTCCTGCTTCCCCAGATACACGCGTGGTTAGCTTCTGAGGACTCACTTGTGATGCTTTGAGGATTAATGAGTTAACATGTGAAAAGCATTTAGGGCAGTGCCTGGCTCGTTAGCTTTTAGTTACTGCTGCGTTCTTACCGTGGATGCTCGGGGTCTAATTCGTAGCAGACACTCAGGTTGGTCAATGGGCCACATGTCCAGGGCCTGGCCCAGTGCCTTGCACCAAGTGGGAACTCAAAGGTTTGTTGAACTGAAAATGTAGAGGTGAGGCAGTGCACACCCCGCCTGGTCCAGGCCATGAGAACTGAACAGTTTGAGAAACAGTTGGGAGCCCATCATTTCTGTGTCCTCTGAGGCAAGATCTCCTGCCTGCCCTCGCTGCTCCACCAGCCTGGGGAACTACCCCTGCTTGGGTCCCTTCCCCAGGGCCTAACCCTTACTTCCCGGCTCCAAGCTCAGACATCAAGAAAGCCAGGGATAAGGTCTCCTGGCGGGAATTGAACCCCTGACCCAGCTGATGGGGTGGCTGAGACCGTGGGGAAAGTGAGCCAGGGATAAGGTCTCCTGGTGGGAATGGAACCCCTGACCCAGCTGATGGGGCGGCTGAGACCGTGGGGAAAGTGAGCCAGGGATAAGGTCTCCTGGCGGGAATGGAACCCCTGACCCAGCTGATGGGGCGGCTGAGACCGTGGGGAAAGGAAACAGGTGACCAGATGGAGGCGGCTTCCCCTGCAGAGATGATCCCTTTGTGCCGGGCTTGACTGCCATCACCTTGGGCGCTCAGGCTCTGCCCAAGCATTCTGGGAATTGCCGATGGTCAGGGCAGGGGGGCGTTGGGACCTTCTGCCTCGGCTGTCACCGCTTCTGGCCTTTCCTTTCTTGACGCCTCCACTGGAAGCTTTTGCGCCAGAGTCTGAAGATGAAGGCTGTGGCCCGAGTCTCTCTTGGTCTCTCTCCAGGGCAGAAAAACCTTGTGAATCTGCTCTCTGTTTAGAGTAGCTTCTAATTTGAAGCAGCTGCTGTCCCCAAGCGAAACCACTCTGTTGGTGTCCCAGAACGCCAGCCTTCAGAGGTCTCCGCTGGTTAATGCGACCTTGGCTGTTTGTTCCTGAGGTACAGAGGGAAATGGAAGGTTGTTGTGTCCCCTCCCAGGGCCCCCTCGTCCCCTAGGACCACCCCGAGAGGCACGCAGAGCTGCACACCCAGCTTCAACCGCAGGGCACCCGGTAGGGGGTATTCAGTGCATGAGAGTTTCTGCCCGTTCATGTTCCATGTGCCCCAGTGTGTTGGAAAACAAACGCATGGAAACTGCTTATAAATAAAACTACACCATGAAACTGCCCTCCTACTCGAAGGAGCTGACCCAGCTGCTTGTCAGAGAAGCATCTCTGCTGCTGATGCACAACACGCCCTTTTTAGGCAAAACAAAGAACAACACTCTGTGCCCACGGAGCTTGCTTTGGAAGGATCTTGGTGTGGGTCATCTGGTTTCTGCAACATTCTTATTTTTAAAAAATTTTATTGAAGTATTGTTGGTCTACAATGTTGTGTTAACTTGTGCTGTGGAGCAAAGTGACTCAGTTACACATATATGTATTCTTGTTCATATTCTTTTCCATTATGGTTTATCACAGGATATTGAATATACTTCCCTGTGCTATACAGTAGGACCTTGGTGTCTATCCATCCTATAGATAATAGTTTGCCTCTGCTAGTCCCAAACTTGCAGTCCTTCCCTTCCCCCTCTCACCTCCCCCTTGGCAGCCACAAGTCTGTCCTCTATGTCTGTGAGTCTGTTTTTGTTTTGTAGATATGTTCATTTGTGTTGTAGTTTAGATTCCACATATAAGTGATATCATATGGTATTTATCTTTCTCTTTCTGACTTACTTCGCTTAGCATGCAACATTCTTATTTTGTGAGTGAAAGCATCATGGTGGGTTTGAAGTCAGGGAGACCCAGGTTTCAGCTCCAAATCTGTCACTTACTCACTGCATTTATTATGTCTCTCTGAGGCTTCATCTTATCATCTCTAAAATGGGAATGATAATACACACCTTGCACAGTTTCTGAGAGCACTAGAGACCATGTTGGTACAGAGCCCAGAGCATGGCAGGTGCGCAGGAAATGGGAGTGTTATTGACCCATGCAACAGCTATTTATTTTGAGCACCAGTTGTGTACTAGCTAGGGAATAAAAGTGGCCCTTGTAGAATTAACATTCTAGATGAGGAGCCCGGTAACCAGATAAACAAGTCAAATAGGTAAGTCAGGAGGGCGGGCTGCAGTTTAAATAGTGTGTGCAGGGCAGGCTTGCGGAATAGATGGCGTTTAAGCAAGAATCTAAGGCAGAGAGGGAGCTGGCCACGCAGACAGCCCTGGAGAAGCAATGCCAGCCTCGAGGGGGAGGCTTACCCACCATCTTTGCTGCTTTTGACGTGAGCTTTCCTACACGTGTTCTCTGAGCCCCATTGCCTGGCCTTCTGCCCCTTCATTTCTGAGCCTCACTGAGCAATCGAACCACCCTCCACAAGATTGACTGTGTCTTCAGGGAGTTTGTCTTAATAACAGAATTAATCAGACCAAACGTTATTTTATTTTAACATCTTTATTGGAGTATAATTGCTTTACAATGGTGTGTTGGTTTCTGCTGTATAACAAAGTGAGTCAGCTATATGTATACATACGTCCCCATATCTCCTCCCTCTTGCGTCTCCCTATCCCACCCCTCTAGGTGGTCACAAAGCACCCAGCTGATCTCCCTGTGCTATGCGGCTGCTGCCCACTAGCTATCTGTTTTACATTTGGTAGTGTATATATGTCCGTGCCACTCTCTCACTTTGTCCCAGTTACTCTCCCCCCTCCCCGTGTCCTCAAGTCCATTCTCTATGCCTGTGTGTAAGTCAGAAAGGGAAAAACAAATACCGTATGCTAACACATATATATGGAATCCAAATGTTATTTTGAAATGTTCCAGGGAAAGAATGACTATGAGCCAGTGTAGGGCTGCCAAATTCTAATACGGAGCACTTGGGGCAACATGCAGCTAAAAGGCGAGGGGAGAGCAGGGCTGGGGAGCGACAGACAGAACCGTGACTGGTGTCTGAATCAAGGTCAGTTTCTAACCTGTGACAGTGGAGACTGGAGACAAAATACAGGATAGCCCTTCCCTGCCTCTTGCCATGGCCAGCTCCTTTTCATCACTCAGGTCACCTCCTCCGGGAAGTCCTCTCTGAGCAGCCACTGAATTACCTTCAGAGATTTTGTTGCCACCTGACATTATCTTAAGTGTTTTGGGGTTTGTGGTTTATTTTCTCCTTTAGAATGAAAGTGCCAGGAGGGCAGGAAACTTGTTTCCCAAGAACCTAGACAAGTAGTTGGCACCTAGTAACTGCTCTATGTTTGTTTGGTAAATGGATGGGTGAAATTGCTTTATATAGAGCTGGGGGAGGAATCACTGTAGACCAGTGTTTTTCAAACTGCAGGTCATGTCCTATTAGTGGGTTGCGACGTAAGTTTAGCTGGCGTTTAAAAAAATGAAATAGAAAAGAATTTAAAATATCAGAGTGCATTACACATGGTAAGGGTCAGTATTGTTTTAAGAAAAATGTATACATGCATGTGCATATATCCCATATATATGCAATGACATACTTTATTTCTCACTGTGGAGTAGTCAGAAAAGTTTGAAACTCAACAGTGAATTCTAAGTTTTCTCAGGCTCGATCTTCAAAAGGCACATTCTTCCCTCAGAGACTGTAAACATAGTTACATAAAGTTTACATTCTGGGGCCCCAAAGCCAAACTTTAAGAAAAGATTCCTTTGTTTCCTATTAACTGAAAAAAATGAATAATTTTCTGCTGCAGAGGGGACCCAATCTCCTAAGTCTCTCCTGACATGCATGGGGTTATTTACACACTCGCACACCCATATACACAGTCACGCAGATACACACCCAGCCACATACAAGCACACACTGACACATACATGCACCCAGACACATACACACTCTGTACACACACACACTCGTACACGCAGACACGAACACACAGTAATACTCACAAATATATATCTATAGATACAAACATATATGTACACAGTGACACACAGATACAAACCCATTGGTGTATCCACGGACACAGAAACAACATAAACAGACACCTTATGAATATGCACATGCGTGCACACACACACACTTACACCCACTCAGGAACATCCTTACTTTTTCCATTTCGTGCACGGTGCCCCCCTCCACTGTGGAGACTCCCGGGCCATTTTCAGACGGGCACTCAGACAGGGGCACCCGCAGAGCCCAGCCTGCCCCTGACCAGCGTCCACGGGTAGTCAGGCTGGGCGAGTCCACAGGCTTTGCAGGGACAAACTTGCATTTGAACTCGCACTGACCGGCTGAGTGACCTGGGTCAGAACCCTCCATCTCACAGAGCCTGATCCCTCACCTGGGAACTGGGGTAGGTCACACCTACCTCACAGGGGTCAGGAGGCAGTGGAACGAGCTGAGAGCGGGCATCGCGTACTCGCCAGCTGCCCCAGCAGGAGCGTCAGGACCCGCTGTGCCTCTCTGTGTGATGTCGGACCAGCTCCCTGGCCCATGTTTCTTTTGTAACAAGGGGATATCGCCTCTCCGGCAGAATCCTTGAGAGGAGGAACTGAGATCCACAGGACGATGCGGGTACAGTGGCTGACGAAGCTTGTCACACACTCTATCCCCCAAGGCTGCATCTTGCCCCTACCGCCATCCATGCCACCCCATGCTGTCCTCTGGGAGCACACAGAAGCCAGGCTGGGCTCTCCCTGGAAAACCCCTCTCTCTGCCATTTAAAGATCCTCCTTTGAAATAACATCCGTAACTTTGGGGATGGATCCACTCTCACTCCTGCGTTATAAAGAGCAGCCTCCCCATCTCTGGAAGGCTCTGGTATAAGGATCCCATGTTACCTGCGTTGGGGCCCCCTGGGGTCTCCCTGGGGCACGTCAGTAGAAAAGATTGTGTCATTTTCACCTTCATAGTTTCATGGCCTCTGGCCATAGGGGAGGAGATGACAAGAGTCGTGAACGTAGGGAAAGAGAAAGGTCACCAGGATGGAGTGGGATGGCGGTCCTGGTCCAAGGACGAGGCACGTCCCAACAGAGCAGCCAGGGTGGGGAGGAATAACGCATCCCAGATATCTTCTGCCTTACATTTTGCCTCCAGAACAATACAGAGCAGCAGGTGTCAGTGACAAAGAAACTGAAAAACGAAGAAATGCATAAAACGTAAGCAGAAAGCAGCGGAGTTTGTCTGCCACCTGGCACTACCCCCTGGCCATCCCAAGCCCAAGTCCACGTGTGGGGAGACCCGCCACACGCCCCCGTGGGCTCCGCAGCATCCTCTCTGCTTCCCTCTGTCATCAGCCAACAAATGAATGTTTATTGAGTCTCTGACATATGCCCAGCTCACGCCAGGTGCCTTTGGGGACAGGAGAGTGACGGAGATAGACGCCGCCCTCATAGAGGTTTTCAGATGTTATCTGAATCATGACACTGCCACTGCCAGGCATGCTGGGAGATTTGTTTCTCTGCCAGTTCAGGGCAGAGCTGGGGAGGCTGAGTGAACTGGTTCAAACAAAGTGGTTAACTGGGCACATCTCATTTAATCCTTTCCACTTCCCTCGGAGGAAGGGACTGTCGAAGAACCCAGAAAGTTGCAGGGCTGGGATGTCTGGTCAGCATGTATGGTTCTTTCATTTAGAAGCCAGTCACAGAGAACCACATACTGTATGATTCCAGTTTTGTGAAATGTCCAGAATCGGCAAATCCACAGAGGCAGAAAGTAGTTTAATGATTGCTTAGGGCTTGGGGGAGGCAGGGGCTGGCGGGGGGATAGCTAAGGAGAGCGCTGATAGGTACGGGGGGGTGCTGATGGATGTCCAACTCTGTGAATATTGAAACCCATTGAACAGGACACTTGAAATGGGTGAGTTGGATGGCATGCGAATTTTATTTCAAAAAAGCGAGTTTTCGATTTTTCATTTAAAGTCGAGCCCTCTCCCTCCCACTCAGCTGGCCTGCTCCTGCAGCTGGGCAACAGCTGGGTCAGGATCTGCTCTCTCTCTGCCTTGAGCTTTTAAGTGAGGGGGCGGGAGGAGTGGGAAAGATGCAGGAAGATTCGTGCACGAATTACGCGGTCTTGAGTTGGCCTTGTCTCTCTCTAGACCCAGCAGATGCTTCCAGCAGGGCCTCTCGTGGGTTGTTTGGAGACTTCTCTGTCCCTAAGGATCTCTCACCTTCTTTTTCCATAACGAGGCTCTGTTCCAGTTTGTTGCTGCCACCTCGTTCCTCAGGATTGGGAATTCCATAGTTACCATGCAGGTGGCCCATGCGTGGCATGGGTACCATGCAAGGGATGAGCCTTGAGGGCCCTCCTTGAGTGGGGCCCCCATCTGGTCCTTGGGAAGCCACATCCACCTATTCCCTGATGAAGTCTGAGAGGGCGGGCTGCTCTCCAGTTCAGCAAGCGTTATTTGTTGTCAAAGCTGCTAGGAAGTGGCAGGTTTGAGCCTCAGACATTGGGTAGATGTGGCCCCATAAACGGCGGGGAGGCACATATATTAAATTCTTCGCTGATTTCAAAGCCGCCCTCCCTCAATTTAAGATGAAGGGGGAGGGGCTTCCCTGGTGGCGCAGTGGTTGAGAGTCCGCCTGCCGATGCAGGGGACGCGGGTTCGTGCCCCGGTCCAGGAAGATCCCACATGCCGCGGAGCGGCTGGGCCCGTGAGCCATGGCTGCTGAGCCTGCACGTCCGGAGCCTGTGCTCCGCAACGGGAGAGGCCACAACAGTGAGAGGCCCGCGTACTGAAAAAAACAAAAGATGAAGGGGGAAACCTCCCAGCCCTCTCACTTGGGTGTGTTTGCAGGTGGGATTTTGGCGGTTCAACAGCTCTCTCCGGTAAACCACTCTAAAATCTTTCCCATCTCCTAAAACTCCACTCTTTTGTGTTGACGTGGGCAAGGCTGGGTGGGATTGTGAGTTGGGCCACTCAGCACTTGGCGCCTCCTTTGCAAAGTCTGCCTATAGTCCAGTACCTGCTTTGTATTGAGCCACCCTATGTATAATGTAGCTTCGTGCTTCATTGGAAACTTCCATTTCAGTATCCTGAGACAATTATAAAATATTTGCAGGGGAGGGAGATCATGTTCTCACATCTTCCCTGGAGCAGCCGTGTCGTGTTCAGTAAAACCGTATTCATGCCAAGATGAGCTTGTCCACTGCATACATTTCCTGAGATGCCCCATAAACGCTTTTTAAAGTTAGATGTTCCTTGTCAAACGGTGCCTGAAGTTTCCAAATGGATTTGATTTTTTTCCCTTGTTTATTGATGAGCTTTCTTTTGTAGGAGGTCCCAGTATTTTCTTGCCCCACCGAGACACCATTTGAATAGGTTATATATCCAAATAAATAGCAAACGCTTTTAAGAAGAATAGAAAGTTGATGTTGCGGAATTACACTGGAGTTTTGATCTGTTTGCTGGTACATTTATCCTGAAGCTTCTGGCGAGGATGTTACAAGAAGACAGTAGAAAACAGCATCAGAAATCATCCCCCCTTTTCTTCCTCTGTGAATAAACAGCCAGGCTCTTTTTTTTTAGTGCCCTTAGTGTTGATTTTACAATTAATCTTGGGAAGGACCCAAGGACAACATCAGACAGTTTATAATTGAATCCAAATCTGGGGGTGGAGGGCGGTGGCGGAAGTGGGAAAGGAGAAGTTTATTCTCTTCTCAGCCACGTGTCATTTTTTAAGCAGTGCCTTGAAGGGTGAATCTAAAAGGGACTTAAGAGGGCAAAGTCGAGTTGGCATCCAGACTCTGCTGATGAGGGATGCTTTGGGAAACAACTTTAAAAGGAAACAACTAAAGCACAGAACCTTGATGAAAACCTTGCGTCGCTTGGTCCTGAGTTCGTCTTAGGCTCAGGATCTGACCTGTTTGCCCCGTCTCTCTCCAACAAGGAACAATGGGAAGCCACCATAGATGGAAAAATCTTTCTTGAAACTTCAGCGTGGTCTACCTGGTGCTTTCTCTGACCCCGAAAAGTTAACTCTATGGGAGGGACGGGATGGTGGGCACCAGCCGTAGGTAGGAAAGGAATATCTCAGGGAAAGCTGAGTCTCGTCGGAAGTGTGTTGATTGGGTGTGAGGGTAAATGAAGGTTGGGCTGGGTGGGGTCAGGAATGAGTTGTTAGGATGGAAACGTCACAGTCACACCGAGAGCTTCTGTTTATCAGGCGCTCAGTCTGTATAAGGCACTGTGGGAGCATTTTATACAAATGGTCTCATCTGGTTTCTTTGAGGTCAGTACTGTTATTACTCTCATTTTACACCTGAGGAAACTGAGGCACAGAGGAGCCCAGCTTCCCCCAAGGTCCACAGGCAGCTGAGAGGAAAAACTAGGATTTGGAGGCTGCTTTCAGAGCCCCTCTTTTGCTCACCTTCCCTGATGAGATAAGAAGCAAAAGGAACAGATGATACCTTTTTTTTTTTTTAAACAAGCAACTTGTTTTTTGTTGTTTGTTTGTTTTCTGGTTTTTTTGCGGTACTCGGGCCTCTCACTGCTGTGGCCTCTCCCATTGCGGATATGCGCAGGCTCAGCGGCCATGGCTCACGGGCCCAGCCGCTCTGCGGCATGTGGGATCTTCCCGGACCGGGGCACAAACCCGTGTCCGCTGCATCGGCAGGCGGACTCCCAACCACTGTGCCACCAGGGAAGCCCCAGATAATACCTTTTGATTGTGTATTTACTGTGTGCCTGATGTAAAGCTCCTCACACCAAACTCGCCTCTTATCTCTACTTCCTCTTCACAGATGAGGAAATTAGGACCCGGAGAGGTTAGGTAACATGTCCAAGGTCACACAGCTAGAAGGTAGTGGAGCTGAGATAAAAATCCAGGTCTGTCTGGTTCCAAAGCCCACACAGCCACCTTCTCCCAGAGCCACTGAATTCCGGAGGCCTGGGGAAAAGTTTTTGGCGTGAAGATAGCTGGGCAACTCTACAGTGATCCGCTGTTAACCCTCAGAACTCGTGGCCCGGAGGAATCCTGGTTAGCCAGAGCCTGGTGCCCTCCACAGTCCCTCTGACACTGCATGTACGTTCTTTAAGCTGACGTCATCGTTCTTTAAACCTCTCCTCTCTCCTCGCCGGCGCAAATGGGCTTTTCTCCTGGGCTGAGTGCATGGGGGCCGTTTCTCTCATTTTATGGGGTGATGCCCATCTGAGCTCTGAGCAGCGTGGCTGCGTACTTCTCATCAGCCCTGGGGGCAGGGGGTTGTTATTTTAGGGGCCAGTCTTCTATTGTTTTGTGCAAGCATGCCCTGATTCCCTTCCTACCTCCTGCTATAGGACCCCAAGATAAATGAGAGTGCGCTCGCTAAAGGACCCCAGCCCCTCATTCCTGTGGCTGGGCCGTGAGGACCCAGAGAGAAGGCATTCTTAGGCTCTCCTGGGAGCCACGGAGCTCCAACTGTGCCCTGTCAACCAGCCTGGCCGCGCTGTTCTGGGCGCTCAGCCTCTTCAAACACAGGCCAGGCTGTGGTTACTTCCAACCCAGGCCCCCTCGGAATTCCAGCAGGTATCGGAGGATGTGGCTAGGCCGCATCTATTCTGCTTGGGCATTTGACACGGACTGGCTTTCTAATGCTCTTCAGCCAGGATGACAGTGGGTGCGTGCCTGTCTGTGGGATGGAGCCCTCCAGGTGGAAATCAGCCGGGCTGAGACGGCATCCTGCGAATGTGGCTGTTCACCTGCAGTTGCCCCCTCTGAGCACCCCAGGTGTACCTACAAAACCCAGGTGGGAGCCACCACCTCCAGGTACACATAGCCAGATGCAAAGGGACTTTTCCACTCAGCTGTGTGTGAGGAGAAGAGAACTGCACCCGCACTCTGTGTGGTTCACTCTACAAGGGTGTCTAATGGCAGGTAAAGGGCATGTGGCGAAGTGGACCCCTGGTTCTGCGACCTCCTTCCTGGGGAGCCCTGCAGATGAAGGACATCCTCTGGACCACGTCTCAGTTTGTCCCATGTGGCTGATTCCCTGAGGACTAGTCTCACTGCGGACGTTTGTTTCCTGTTCAAGGCCATTCTTCCCCACCTCCCCTTGATGCTGCAGTGCGGGGTCTCTCGTCGCAGGGATGGCTAACAGGTTTCCTCCACGCCCGCACCTCTGCCTCAGCAGAGGCTGCCCGGAGAACCCAGTTGGAACTGCGGGCGAGGCTGGATGGTAGACATGTTGGGTGCATTTTTCCCAGCCCGCCGTGAGTGGGCCCTTTGTGGTCCTTCTGGCAGCGGGTTCTCCTTGGGGTCAGGACGCTGTGCTGTTTGGGGAAGCTGGGCAGAAAGAGCCGCTTCCAAGTCTCCCCGACCTGTTATGTGCCAACAAGATGCCTAGTGGGTAGCACCTTGGCCCCCTGCCTCCCCCAAAGGATGTCTTGGAACATTGCGATTTGGACGTCCCCAGTCCAGTATCGTGGGGCTGTGCACACGCACTGATGTTTATATACATTCTGAAAGGTCAAACCAAGCACACGGAGAAGGAGCACAAAGGGACCCCTCAGGGGAGCCCCATCCCCGTGAGCAAACCGTGACATCCCCGTGACAGCCTGTGTGCGCTGAGAATGAGCAGACAGTAAGGGCCTGTTGCCTGTCGGCTGGCTTGCCCTGCTCGGGCTCAGGCGTGGAGTTCCTGCCAAGCCTGGAGAAAGGTACGGCCCCAGCCCCGGGCTCCGGTGGATCTGGTGGTGCTTATTTTGCACAGGGGGTGCCAAGGGCTCAGGGACACTATTTAGCATTTACTTTCACACCCACCTTCTCAAAATTACAGGCACCTGCTCTAAATGGGGGCTTGTCATTCTCTAGGCCGGAGGGACATCTTGGGGACCACGGTCATACCTACTTCTTCTCTGGGACGATCTCCATCCCCTGTCGTTTTAAATGCAAACTAGAAGAGTGTGTAAAACTGCTTGGATTCCAAATCTGGTCCACCACCGCCCAGCTCTGTGCCTCAATTCCCTCATCTGTAAAATGGGGGCGATAACCAGGGCCCCAGTACCTCCCTCAGGGGTGCTTGTGAGGATTGAACGAGTTAATAGATGGGAAGGGCTGGCACAGTGCCATGCACATATTAGGCTCCATAAAAGTGTTTCTATGATCATCCTCTGTAAACATCTGTTAAAGATCAGTATCCACTCTGTCTTTGAGCTCCATGAGGGCAAGGGGCCTGTCTGTCCTGTTCCACTGCTGCGTCCCCAGGACCTAGTGCCAGGTCTGACGTACGGCAGGTTCTCAGAAGGTATCTGCTGAAAGGGTGAGTGAATACATGTAAACAATACTGCTCCAAAAGTAATAGGGGACGGGATGGTAAGAGTGGTCTCTGGGTGCTCCTGAGCCCTTTAGGGGTTCACAGGCCTAGAAGGAAACATCTGTGACTGTATTAATTTCCTATGGCTGCTATAGCAGATTACTTACAAATTTAGTGACTTAAAACAACACAAATTTACATCTTATGATTCTGGACGTCAGAAGTCTGATGTGGGTCTCACTTGGCTAAAATGAGGGGATTTTAGCTTCTAAGGGCCCCCTGCCATCTTCAGAGCCAGCAACAAGCCTTTCCCACCTTGCATAACTGATATTGACTCGATATTGACTCTTACCTCTTCCCCATTGAAAGGACCCTTGTGATTCTATTGGGCCCACCTGGACAACCCAGGACACTCTCCTTAAAATCAGATGATTAGCAACTTTAATTCCACCAGCTACCTTAATTTCTTCCCCCTTTGCCAGGTAACAGAACATATTCACAAGTTCCAGGGATTGAGATGTGGACATTTAGGGGACTATTCTGCTTACCACGGGGACTCTCACTTATTCAGGAGGCTGGGAAAGCTAAGGTAGAGACTCTCTAACTGCCCCAAACCATTTTTAGAGGATCAAGGTCTTAGAATCAGCACCTCTTTCACAGTAGCTCCTCCTGAAATTCATGACTCCAGACTGTGCTGTGGTGATTCTCTGGAGCTGGTGGTAGGTGCCAGTAACACCAGCCTTAATAAAGGATAATAGCCCAGAATCAGAATCGGGAAATGTTCGGGGAGCCCCTCCCGTGTGGCAGCATTAGCTGCACTTAGCAGCTACCTGCTATTCTAAGCCAGTCTTTATGAGCACTTACTATGGGAAAGGGACTCTCCCAGGCATGGGACGCCCGTTATCTCACTGAGTTCTCATGACAGGCCCTTAAGATAGGTGGGTAGTTGTCATCTCCACTTGACAGATGAGGAAACCATGGCACAGAGAGGTTTAGTGACTTGCCCAAGGTCACACAGCTCATCAGTGGCAGAACTGGGATTTGAACCCAGAGAGTTGGACTCTAGAACACTGCTCTGCCCTAGTGTGCTCTTTTGCTTCTCTGCCATTCACCTTCACACACATCATCTCATTTCAGGTGCACAACCGCCCTGTGAGGGGAGGGTTTCTTTTTAGTCCCCATTGCTAAGATTAGGAAACCGAGGCCAAGAATGATTGCTTGGCCAGCCCAGCCTTACTCAGCTGCTTAGTGCCCTGCTCAGGCTGTTTCTCCGCATCAGGCTGCCTCATCATGTGTTACTGATAAAGCATTAATTTAGAAAAATCAGTGTTTTCACAATACTCCCCACCCACCTAGTCCCTTTCAGGAGTGTTGGCTATTTTTAGTCCCGCCCCTCCTCCCTACAGGTAAGTAATCACAGCTATTTAGAGGGAGAATTGGATGGCATTTCCCGCCCGCCAGCCAGGACTTTCATTTAGTGCTGGTCGGAAGATTGCAGCAGGCAGGCAGATGTGACGCTTGAAAGAGTACTCTCGGCTGGTCTCCCAGGTCCTTAATGAAAAATTTCAATCCTGTGGACGAGAGTGGAGCAGACACAGCCCTCATTACTACCCGTGTCTAAATTAAACAAGACAAGGGAGGCTCTTGAGAAAAAAGGCAGAAGTTACTGCAGGCTGAAAGAACAAGCTGCGGGAGGTACGCTCCTGTCAGGAAAGGTTCTCTGACTTTCCAAGGTGCATGGAACGCCAACGCATGTCTCCCTTGGAGAATCAACATCCACTGAGGTCGAGGGCACAAAGTGGGCACAGCTGTGACTCCGGCCTCCTCGTCTTCTTGTCCTCTGGCTCCACCAGGGTGGGCTGCAGGCCTGGCCCTAGGACTCTGACTTGGCTGCCGTGGTTCCAGAATGGGGGGACCCCCCCACAATGCACTGTCTTCTAGACCCTCCATTTGGCCCCCTGGATGACAACCTGAGATCCAAAGTGGCCCAGTGAATTTGTTCTAGAAATCAACATGCCAGCCATCACTTTTGCTGTACAAACACATTCATCCACTGTCTCCTTGCCCACCATTTTTCATTCATTCTCTCTCTCTCTGTCTCTCTCTGCCACACACACACACACGCAGTGCTGGCTGCAGCCTGGCAGGAATATAGGCTTCCTGCCATTAATTGGAGGCTCCTGACTACAGACGCAGCATAACAGTCTATTCATAGTTCTTTTTTAATTCCAAGAAATGCTGCTCTAGCTAATACCTACTTCACGGCAAATGGCTGGTTGGCATATCAGCACTTTTCAAGTTATAAACACCCCCTTTGAGCTGGGACTCCTCGCTTCTTTGAAGTGTTCTTCTGAATGAAGAGTTACTGAGGGGCCAGCAGGCCCGGGGGCGGGGGGCACAGAGGATGAGCTGCCCAGAGAAGTGGCCAGCACCGGGAGATGCTCAGGGAGGTGGGCGGCCAGGGCTGATCCGCGGGCTCCACTCTCTCCAGAAGCTCCAGGAACCAGGGGGCACCCAAGCCACTTCCTACACGGCAATCCCGGTCGCAGCTTTCTTTGCCGGACACCCATTTCCTGGCGTAAACGTGCAAATGGTTTAGGAATTGGTCCCCTGCTCCATAGCTTCTCGAAAGCAATCCCTCTCTCCAGACCTGCTCTGCCTTCCAGGCTCTTCTACGCTTTTGAGTCTGAGGCTGGTTTTTATAAGCATGTCGCTTTTCGTAAATTGAGTGAGTGGACTTTCCTGGTTCCGTAAACATGCTGGAGGCATCTGGGGCCCCAGGAAACACACTTCCTCCTGAAACGTGCCCCCAGAGCAGGCAGGATGGCGCTCAGAGTACCGTACCAGCTGTCATTTCCTGAGGACCTACTGTGTGCCGGGCATTTTACCCACACCATCTGATTCTCTACTACGTAGTGGATAACATGACTTTCCCCTTTTCTCGGCTATGGAAGACGGAACCGAGGAAGGGTTGGTGAGCTCATCATGGCTTCACCATTCTGAGAGGCAGAGCCAGGACTTATGATGTCAAACTAGGACAAGCACTTGAGCTAAGTTTCTGGGGACTTGGGCAGCCGTCACTGCCCTGTTTTTGAGATGTTTGTCTTCAGTTCTGTCCCCATTGCTCCCTGAGGGCTGTGACTCAGCCTCCCCTTCCAAACTCTGGTCCTGCAGGCCCCTCGCCAGGTTCGCCTGCCCTGCACTTCCCCCATCCATCAGGACACGGGGTCCCGGGCCTGGGCAGCAGCCACGCTCACCCCATTGGCTGGGCGAGTCTGCCCCTGGTCTCCCCAGGACCCATTTGTCCTGAAGATGAATTGTCACAGCTACTAATTTCGAACAGTATGAAATGCCATGGTCAGCGCCAAGACTGAACAAAGCCAACAGATGCTTGGCCTTTGAGGGAGGAGAACACTGCGAGCTCTCCTTCGTCTTCCTTTTGATTTGCTGTTCAATTAAGAAAGAAAAAAAAATTGGACAGGATCAGTGAGTAGAAATCTAATTGGAAAAAAACAGAACCAGTTCACACAAACGGGAAGTGTGGTGTCTGTGAGCTGGTCAGATGCTGCGTTGGGGCTTTTTAAAACGACAGTGCATGTTCTAGACCCAGTGTGCATCTCCTCTTGCCTCCCTTCATGAGCCTGGGTTCTTAGGCTTAGTTTTCCGGGGGTCTCAGAGGACCAGGGCTGAGCATCAAGGATGCAGGGCGACATCTGCCCCCTGCTCTTCCCGCCACTTTCGCTTCCTTGGTCGTACCATCCACCTACTCATGTCTTCTTGGGAAATGTTTGCTTGCAAAGGATAGACCTCCACCCAGTGCTGTTAAAACAAAAAAGGAATTTATTGGAGCAGCAAACCCTGGGGCAGGAAGGGCATTTAGGTTTGCACCTGGCCCCCACCCCAGTGGGCATCAAGGGATCAAGGATTAGGCTGTGACTCTCCAGCGCTCCCTCTGGCCCTTGAGCCTCTGCCACTGCTGATTTCTTTGTCTCTACCTCTCTCTCTCTCTCTCTCCCTCTCCCACTCTCCCTCCTTCCCTCCCTCCCTCCTCCTCTCTCTCTCATATACAGACCATGTAGCCACCTTAAAAGGGTGCCTTCAGCCTAGAGCCTTCATTTCCATATGGTCCACTGCCCACCACCAGCTTACCCTGCCCCTCTGATCTCTAGCGCCACATTCATGAGAAAGAGCATATGATTGGTCCATGTCTCTCTGTGCCTCGGTTTCTATTATTATAGGGATATTAATAGTACCCATGTATAGAATTTCCGTGAGGATGAAATGAGTTAGTGGTGCTTCACTGAAACTCAGATGAGTATAACTCTGTGCCTGGTACATAATTAGTGCTCAAAACTTGTAGTTGTTACTGCTGTCCTTTCTATTATTCAGTGGTCCTTGTGTGAAGAGGCACGTGATCAGATGTTTTCCAAACTATCTCAAAGAGAAAACAACCGGCATAGAAAAAAAGTTTGTTTCTCTTGAAGAACTAATATGAGTACTTGATAAGTAAGATCTTTGTGGGATATTTTATAACGTTCAAAGTACTGCCACGTACACATTTCATTTGATTGCCCTAATAGTCTGTGGTTTTGTGAAGACTGTTCAGTAAGGGAGGAAACTGAGGTATTGAGAGGTTAAAGTATTGTCTGCGGGTATGTGGTCTGTGAGTGACAGAGCCTAAATTCACATCTGGTCTCAACTCTAAATCCTGTGTGTTTTCAACTTTATCAGAGGTGGAAGGTTTCATAAACATCATATTTCCCTTTATACCTTGGCTGCTAGGAAGCTCAAGCTAAGTATGATGCCCATGGTTGTTAGTATATTTAGTATGTCTCCTAACCATGGTTGTTAGTATATTTCTTATACTGTATTGTCATCACGTGCAGTACTTAGATATGGTAGATTTGCTTTTGCATACGTGCATCTATTGCAGATAGGTAAATCGTGCCCTCAAATGCATTCAAAAGTGATGAGGATGAATTTAACTTCTAGAACATTGTGGTTTCTGTTTGTGGGAGAGGACAGGTTCTGGTGGATGCAGCCTGGACCCTCTGCCTTCCTGTGATTTGAGTCTCTTTTCCAGCCTCCATGTCAGGGGTCTTTGCCCATCTCTTTCCAAAGCAAAAAAGGTCCCTCCCTCCTCCCCAGGCTCTCTCTGCTTCCCTCTGATACCTGGGGTGCAGGGGTGTGGGGCTGCTCTTCTCAAAGGCCCTGGCAGTGACACATGGTCAAAAGTTAGCTGAGACCTTTCTGAGGCTGAGATGGGGACAGCATCTTTCCAGACCTCTAATCAGGGTCGGCTCCTTAAAGATTTTAAACTTGCCACGAACAAACTAAAGTGTATTACAGGAAGGGTTGATGTGTGTCTGGGCGGAGTCTAATGGTTTTCTTGGATCTTGTCCCCCAGTTCTCAAGGGAGGTGATGCTGGGGTACCCAGTCGGACATCTCACACAAGATTCTAATTTCTTCCAGAGTTCCCCTTCCCCTAGACAAGAGCCAGACATACCTGGCCTGAGTCCTGACTCCGGCCCTCTGCAACCTCCCTGAGCCTCAGTTTCCCCATCTGTAACATGAGGGTAGTGTCACCTCCCGCAGGAATTGTGGTAACAGCCAGCAGTATTAACAACACTGATAACAAGGGCAGCTGACACTCGGAGGAGACTTTGCCGTGGGTGTGAGACTACGAGCTAACGCTTCTTGAATGCTCACCATATCCCAAATGCAGTGGTAAGCACTCTGTGTATTTTAACTCATTAATGTCTCACAACAGCCGAGGAGAAAACAGAGAGGTCAACAATTTGCCCAGAGTCACACAGCAAATACATGGCAGAGTCAGGACTCAAAGATGAGTGGAAGGCACTAGCTCAGACCACGGCATGCAGTGGGTTTCTCTGCCCTTCCCCAGGGACCGTGAGGCCAGCAGCCTGTTTCCCTTGTGGAATAACGCCTGCCGGCATGGCGGTCAGTGCCTCCCCTTGTTCCTCTTTCTCTGACTGCCTTGCACCCTCTGCTCTTCATTTTCTTTTTTTTCTTCTGTAAAAACCCAGCCTTGGCCTTAGCAGGCTGTGCAAGGGACTGATTTTGCAGCGGAGGTGAGCTGGGGAGCACTTCTGCCTCTTGGGGCCTGGTCTTTCTGAGGGAGCCGGTTTACAGTTGTTTGAAACACAGGTGCTTGGTTTACAGAACCCAAGGTTGTTAGTCGATGAAATGCTCATCTCCCACCAAATAAGGTGGGATTCAGACCCTTTGGGCTTGAGGGCAGTTCCCTCCTTAGAGCACCTGCACGGTTTCAGGGCCCCAGCTCCCCTGGGAGGGATGGAGACACCCCACTGGCTTAGCAGCTGGCCTGAGGGCATCTGACCCGAGAATGCAAAGGTGTTTGTCTGACTCTCCCTTTAAATTTTCTTTAGTCTTGCCAAATCAGTCCTCTTTTTAATCTAGATGAATCCTATCCCCCAAATCCTACTAACAGACTTCCCGACACACCCATCCAGTGGGGCTTTGTCTTCTGAGCACCACCTCAGGGTGGTGGGGCAAGTCTCTGTGGTCCCCAGAGGCCCATAGAACCAGTGAATGGATTCTCTTTCCTACTGCTTTGCTGCTGCCGTCTTGAATAATCAAGATGGAACTGGACAACAGAGATCTCTTCAGCCTTTAAGTCATCGAACCCTTTTGTCCATCCCTTAACCAGTGAAGTAGGATTGGTAAGAACAGTGCCTGTGATAAAGGCATTGCTCAGCGAGGCCTCTGTCACCCAGAGGACAGGACAGAAAACAAATACGCCCCCTTCCTGCGTGGCAGAGAGAAATAATTGCATATTTCATGAGGGGTTCTTAGTGTCTCATCTAGAATCCTTAGCAAAATATGTAACCAGACCCTGTTTCATCCTTTGCTCTAGGTCCAGCTTCAAAGTTCAAAGGAGATTTTGTCCTTTTCATTATCTGACAAACCATGTAGAAGTTAGGTTTTGGGTGGTCTCTGCTGACCAGCAGAGACCATATTGTACATCCCTTGGGCGCAGAATCCCGGCTTGAAGTAGACACTGGACCTGCCCCTCCGGGTGTTCTAGGAGAAAACCAAGGCAGCTGGACTAAAGTGGAATTCTAAGGGGCTTTTAATTAAAAGGCTGTGGTATAGACCAGAGGCCAGGGATTGATGCCTGCTGTGAAACTACAAAGGGACCCTTTCCGCAAAGCAAACGGGAGAATCCCAGAGATGATGGGTCACTGGGAGTTGGAAAACAAGAGAGGCCGCACACATCTGCCTTCCCATCTCCACATACCCCGCCCCAGCCCCCCGGACAAAGGAGTTCAGCATCCCTGCTCCAGGATGGGCTTTTCTGGAAAGGGCACTCCAGGTATACTGGTGTAATGGTCTAGGATTTGAAGTGTCTCAGAGTCTGCTATAAACCTGCTGTAGGGCTGAGACATTAGCGTGTAATCTCTCAAGATGTTTCTAGACACGTGTTTTCACTGGACTTAGCTATGTGTGATTAGAACCCGCTGCCCAATGAACCCGTGAGCCAGGTTCAGGACATCTGAACAATCTCACAGCTGTCTAGCAGAGCTCAGGTAAATCTGGGTAGATGGACTAGGGAAGATATTAGGGACAAGTCTAGAACAGGTCAGATAGTTTAATTAGGAAGGATGATTTTGCCCATTTGGCCATTTTGTCCAGTCCACCAAGCTGCCTTAGGTCATCACTGTAATTTTGAACCGGTAGGTCTCTAGGAATCTAGAAGGAAACAGGTATTTATTTGGTCTCCCCCCAAGTGATGATGTAGTGTCATCATGTAATGATGTCATCATGTAACAATGTCATCGTGCAATGATGTCATCATGTAATGACAAATTACGTTGTCAGAACCTTCTGCAAGAGATGGTACCTACTCCTGGCCCATCACTGGGGTTTCCTAATATCTTGATGGGTCAAATTTTGTGTTATACGCCTCAGGGTCCTACAGTCCAGACCCTTTAAGGTCAACCTTGCTCCTAGTGCATCCCATTCAACCCATTGAGGAGCAATAGAGTTGACCTCGAGGCTGGGGAAATGGTCTTTCTGCCCAGGTGACTGAAGTGACATCAATCCAAACAGAAATTCGCTCCTCTAAGCCCAACAATGCAGAGCTCTGGAGCCAGCAAGAGGCTGGTGTGGGAGTGTATGGGCTCCAGGATTGCAGGGCTCTCAGGAAGCAGGTTCCTCACACCCTGGTGTGGTGTCTTGGATGGTGGTGGAGTGGAGGTGATGAGACTGGACCAGTCAGTCCACCACCCAACACACTACCAATGTTCCTCAATGCTTGTTGAATGAATGAAGAAGTCGATGTGCTTTTGTAATCATGTTTAGACAGAAACCTACACTCAGAACCCAAGGAGGAAATCTTTTGTCCTCCAGTCTCCTTCATTCAGTCTCATTCAGTCGGTATTTATTGAGCATCTATTCCATGCCAGGCAGGGTGTAGGTGTAGCGGTGAACACACAAATAAGTTCCTGGACCGCATACAGCTTGTAGAGGACAAGCAGATGGTCGTAGATTCATGAGACGTGCCGGGAAGGAGGAGGGGCACAGGGGCCCTCACCTGCTCAAGAAAGTCCTCCCAGGAAGCGACATTTTAGCCTCTGCCTGACAGGTGAGTTAGGGGTGAGCTGGCAAAGGGGAGAGAGAAGTGGATCCAGTGCCTTCTGGCAGGTGGTCAGGTAGAATCCAGTATGGAAAGAGCTGATGATGGCCTCTAGACACAGCACGATTTTAGAAAACAGCAACAATAATAATAACGGCTGCGATTTCTCCCTGCTCTCCATCAAGACAATCTTCGCCTCCCTCTCACAGGCTGTGGCTTTAATTGGGTGCGTGGTTCCTTTAGAAATAATTAGAGATTGTAATCAGTCACTACTCAGAAATCTTGCAGGAACTCATTTGCAAGTCTCTTCGGGCTTGGTCTTAAAACTTCCCTAAAGCTGTGAGGACTTGTCAGTCAAAGCCCCTGAGAAACCATGCTGGATTTCAGACGAAAAGAGAAGAGGAAGTCAGACGTGCCTGCAGTCAGCAGACACAGCGGCACACACCATTTCTTAGTCTCGGTTCAGAAGCCTCTGGAATAATCAAACGGTTTTCAACTCCAAACCCCTTTAAAAAAAAAAAAAAGAAAAGGGAAGAGTCCTGAGGTTAGTTTTCATTGGCTCCGAGTTTGTTGTCTCTAAGAAGCAAGGAGTTGGAGTTGGAATGAGAATCTCAGACACAAGCCACCCATCCCTCTGAGGTTAGCGTCGATTTCAGGGTCACCTCACCTGTGTTTTAAAACCAGTCTGTCTGAGTGCTGTGCGTTTTGCGGTGTCCCTGTGGAAAGTGCTGGCTACAGTGTGCTGTTGTCCCGCTGGTTCAGCTCAACATTAGAGACCCCTGAAGTTCTGTCCCCAGTGACTTGAACATCCAGAGGCCCCATCCCTGCCCAGGAATGCTTGCTTCCCCCCCCCCCCCCCCCCCCGCCCCGGTCTCTCCCCTGCCCCACTTGCTGGAGGGGATGGGGGAGGGGATAAAGAGGCAATGGCTACTGAGGAAGGCGGTGGGCAGAAAGGGACAAGGTAGACAGCCAGCATCTTTCTCCCTCAAGGGCCAGTTAAAGCAATACCATCCTTACTTTGGGTTGATTGTTGGAAGGGAGAATGTGGCTTACAAAACAGTGGAATCGCAATTCAGACGTAAGGACAAAGCTGGAAAAATACACCAAAACGTGAAAAATAATTATCTCTGGTGAATGGGAGTTTGGGGGATTTTTATTTTCCTCTTATCATTTACCTCTAATGATTACTTTTGGTTTCTAGAATTGTTTTAAATAGTATAGCAAGAAAGAAAAAAAGAGAGACTGAAACAGAGACATGGAGGCCAAGACAAGGTGGCAGAGACACAGACACACGGCTGGAATGACCGCTAGACCAGGGCAGTCTGAACTTGCCTCCTCTCCCACTTCCTCTGTCACCTTGAACGAACAACGGCCCTTTGAACTGCAGCTTCCTCTTCTGTGCAGTCATGCCTGGGACTCCTGTCTAGACCATCTTATCAGTTGTTGTGATGCTCAAGGGAGAAGATGTAAGGGGACCTGGTAAATTATGAGAGATTGTATATATGAAGAGGATTGCTTTTATCCAGTAATTAGGTACCGAGGATTTAAACAGTGTTTCTTCACAGGTGATTTACTGGAATAATTTGTTAAGAATGCAGATTCCTGGGCAAAGATTGGATCTCTGGCACAGATTGAATCTCTGGGAACGGGCAGTGGGGGGGTGGAATTTGCATTTTTAACAGACACATACGCGCCCCTTCACCTGCCCTGCAGATTCTTGTGTTCATTGAAGTTTGAGATCCAGGCACTTAAGCATCATAGCAGGAACGTGAGAAATGGATCTGCAGAACCATACACGCGCATGATTAACGTGTGTGCTTGTACGTTTAGAGGAGGCTCGTGAAGCTGGAAGGGAGAGCTGCAAAGGGTAGGTCAGATTCGGAAAGGCTAAGAGGACAGGAGGTGTGGGACATCCGGCTGGAGGGTGCCTGGGGAGCAGGGGCACAGGGGTAGGTGGGGATGTCCTCTCCTTTCCTGGTCTTCCTCTCTGGATATGTGTATCAGGCTGCTGGGGTGATTTTGCACGCTCTGGTCCCTGATCTCCACCTGCCCCCATGACTGGGGGCTCTAAGTAGCACTGGGCTGGCTGTACAAGCTGGCACCTGGTTCCCTAACCCACTGGGCTGGCTGGTGTCAGATGACAGCAGAGCCAGTCCAAGAAACAAAGGCAGCACCAGGGCCTGCCTCTTGGGCCTTGGAGGCACTGGTCTGCTCCCAGTAGACTCTGAAAACTCCTCTGCTCCCCCTACAGTTCCTTCACTCGTTCATTTGAGAGGCAGCATGGCGCCATGGCCAGCACACTCAGGAGCCACGTGCCTGGGTTGGAATCCTGTCTCTGCCGCTCACTTGCTCGCTGTGTGACCTGAGACCAGTTACATAACCTCTCTGTTCATGCAGCCTCTTGTCTCAGAGGGCTGTCATAAGGATTTTCACTGAGATAACCCTCACGAAAGCCTTGTCACAGGGCCTGGCACGTAGGGAGGGTTCCATGACTGTTCGCTACTGATAACAATTATCAGCTGTTCACCTGATAACCGTTTAGGGAACATCTACCGTACTAGGTGCGGAGGAGGGACTAGGAGCAGGAGCTCACGGTCTGGGGGCTGAACAGCTTCCTGTGACACGCTGCGACAATAGCAGCATGTCCAGGACACAGCCGTCACAAAGCAGCTGCCTCATCAGTTGGTCCAGAGGAGGAGACACTTGGATTTGGCCTTGAAACAAAGGGGGGCAGAATGCGGGGGCAGCATCCCACGGAGAGGGAAGAGCTGTGACAAGCCCCGTCTAGGGTGTCACATCCTCGCTCACTGTCTGCTCTGCTTGCAAAGAAATGGGACAGGAGGACCTCTTGATCGCTTACCCTCTGTCTCACAAGAGGCCAACAGTTGAATCCAAGGCCACCTTGGAGCAGGCAGAAGATGCGGCAGTTCCCTAGAAGGACTCTCCTGGCTCCTGGGTTATAGCTGCCAGAAGAGTCCCAGCCTGGCAGGCACCCCGTCCCAGCCGTGGGGTAATTAGCCTTCAGAATCACCTCTGCAGCGCCCCAGCGTTAACGCCAGTACAGGGACGAGCCTCTGCCACCGACCCGCCGCAGCCCTCCAGCGTCCTTCTGAGCACGGCCCTCTGCTGTCCGCTTCCAAGCCGTCTTCCTGGGGCCAGTTTTTGCTGCCTGCCCCCTTGCATCCTGTTTGCGCCTTGACTCTGGCCATCTCCTCCAGCATTCCAAGCCAAAGAGCACAAACTAACCAGAACCTTCTTTGGAGAGCTGGTTTGCTGCTCTCATGGGCTTTGGAAGAGCGGAGGGTGGTCACACCCGTCCCCCAGACTCAGCTGACCCCCGCCCTGTAAACAAGTGCAGCCCAAACAGTTAGTCCCCCACCAGTAAACCAAACAGGAAGTTCAACCCATAAGCAAACCAAAGCCCGAAGGAGCGTGCTAAAGAGCTTTCATTATTGCCCAGTGTGTGGGCCGGCGGCTGTCTCCTACACTCAGACCTTAGAGGGTGAGCCCTGCTTGGGTCGGAAGTGTCCAGAAAACAGATCTAAAGGGAGGCTTTTCCTGGTTTTGTTTGGGACGGGATGGAGAGCAGAGGATGGGGGGAACCTGGTACCTCCTGTCCTGTAGATGGGCTTTCAAGCTATCACTCTGAGGCCACATTTTATCATAGGAGAGCGAGCAAGCTGGTGTGAAGCCCTGTATCCCTCCCTGCGGGCCCCAAGACTCAGGCCCAGAACTGGACCTCTCTGAGTTTCAGTGTCCTCATCTGTCAATCAGAGATCTGTCAACCCACCTCTCAGGGTTGAGGAAGGGACTCGGGAAATACACCAGGTTTCTAGCCCTAAAGAAAGACTTCTGAAGTGTTAGTTCCCTTCCCTACCCTTCTCTAGGATGATGTCCCGACCCGAGTGTAATGATTCCAGAATGTGGTTTTGACTGAAACCGTGGCTCTCCCCAAGGAGCGTCCATTCACCAAGTAGTTTTGAGTGCTGCCTGGAGCTGTGCAGGCATGAGGGGTCAGCTGTGGCACCTGCCCCTGTGGTCCGACAGCCAGGCAGTTACTCAGGTCTTTGCTGGAGTGTTCGGTGATTGTAGGTCTGCCTCTCCATCCTGGCTCTGGCCTAGGGCTGGAGGAGGGGGAGCCAGCTCCCCAGCTATGCTCCAACCCTCCAGGAGATAATGGAACTGCTGGTGGCCAGAAGTTGTGTTCCGGTGGCACCTCGTGTATCGGGGGTCAGGGAGTGTTGGGTCATATCCGTGCCCTGAATGGCCTCCTGGGATCAGTGACTTCCTGGCGTGGACCAGGCTGTGGCTATAGCATGTTCTGTGTTGGCCCACGTGCTGGAAGCCAGCAGGGCTTTTCCTGTACACGTGCAGACTGTGGAACAATGGAAAGCAATGATACCTGTTATTCTAAGGACCTTCGAGCCCTGACTGGGTCCTGGCAGGAGATCTAGACTATGGCATGTTTTCATGGCTGTTTTAACCCCAGGGGCAATTTGTATGCGGCCTGAAAACCAAATCACTGGACTTTCACTTACTTTAAAAAAATTCATCTCTCACATTTGTAATCAACCCTCTTACCCCATCTCTCAGTTCCCCCCCATCTCTTTTCCCTTCTCCAAACCCACCGTCCAAGGGGTCAGGGATGGGAGAGACTCCAGGATGGGGGATGGGCAAGAGTATCTGGCACCTGTGTTACTAGATAATAAAACACCTCTTGGTGTTTTGCCGGCTAAAATCACCTGGTCCCGCTGTCCCTCAAGTCAAAGTGCTGGGATCAAACCTGAGCTCGGTCAGGTAAATCCCATTCATATCGGTGTCACGGTGTCCCCGAGGCATTTGCTGAATCCGGGAGGTTGACGTCATCTATCAGTACCCTTGGTCTCCAGCGTCTCTTTGGCTGCCTCCTTCCCAGCTTGCATCATTTACGAGACCAGATGGCAGAACAAATGGTGATTTATTTTGCAGGGACATGAAGAATTGGAAACTAACTTTCCTTCTAGAATTAAATATTTATTAAGCATTTTTTAAGCCCTGATTTCCTGACACATCGTCCACAAAGAGGGCATCAGCCCTGTGCTTTGAACTTGACATGTACCATCTTGTTTAATCCCCCTTGCGCACTCTTGTGTAGTAGGTGTTACCAGCCCCGTTAGAGGTGGGGAAACTGAGGCCCAGACCGGTTAAGTGACTTGTTCCAGGTCACACAGCTGGGATTCCCACCCCTGCCCCTCTAAAGTGTGTGCCTCTTCCACGATGCTGTGCTGTCATCAGGCTCTTGAACTAGAAGGTGATGTAGGTGAGAAGTATCTTGCACATAAGTATAGAGGGCACGAGGCCAGACTTTAATATTTGCTTGATGTAAGATGTCCAGATCCCACAGGGAAATGATCTCCAAATTGATGCAGGATTGCCTAGTGGAATGGAAGAAAGAGGAAAGGGGACATTTATAAAGCCTTTGTGGGAGGGAGTAACACGGACTGTGGATGTCAAGAAAGTGGCCTTGCCTGCTGTGGGGACACCTTCAAACCCAGAGAGTTCCTCAGTGCCCACTCCTGCACCCCGAGCCTGCCCACCAAGCAGGACTGAGCCTGAGCTGGGGTCACTTGGTGGTAATAGCAGGTGGTAATTAGCACATGCTGTGTTTCAGGCATTCTTCTGAGCGCTTTACCTATTCTGTGAGTTTGGTTCGACTGCTATTCCCACCTAACAGGTGAGGAAACTGAGGCACAGAGAGGTAGAGTAACTTGCCCAAGGTCACACAGCTAACCAAGTGGCAGAGCTATGACTCACACCCAGGGAGATTGGCTCTTATCTACACTGGCTCTGAGGGGAGGAACTCTGCATTTTGAGACTTGAAGTTAGGAAGAGAGACGGGCTTGGGGGTGGAGTGGGGAAGGAGGTTCTTTGAAAAGCCAGCTGGGGTGATTTGAGCTGGGGATGTCGAGGTGGCTGCTCTCCAGCGCCACCCCTCGTGAGGATGAAGGACTGAGTAAATGTTCCTGGGTGGGAATGTAGGCTTGGGCCTCTCCCTGCCCCTCCAGCTCTCTCTGCAGCCTTTGGCTGGGCCCAACTCCTGGGAAGAACGCTGCAGGGCTCTCCCTGTGCCAGCAGCTCCCGGGACAAACGGAGGGGAGGGCTGGGAGGGCCTGTCTGCAGAGCGGCACCTGGTGAGCGCTGCCATCAGGAGGGACACAGGGCGTGCTTGTTCAGACCCGGCTGGCAGAGGGGCTGATGACTTCACACTTGTCTACAGAAGTGGATGTGCCTTTCTGTTATTTTTATTATTTTTATTTTTTTAAATTTCAAAGCAGTTGGAAATACTTAACTGCTGGAGGAAAATCCAGCCTCAAAATCCAGAAAGAGGGTGGTTGGTCTCAGGATCTGTTGTTGGTTCTGCCCAGGAGAGAGGTCCCTGCTGAGGGGCCAGTAATTCCAGGCCCTGTGTAGGCATGTGATGGATGGCGTTCATTTCCCTGTCACCCAGGACCCATTTGACAGAAACAGAAACTGAGGCTCAGAGAGGCTGACTTGTCCAAAGTCACGTGGCAAACAAGGGGCAGGGTTTAGACCCAGGAGTTCAACCCAAGCACCTGCTCAGTCCTCCCCACCCTGGTCGTGAGTGCAGATGTAGGTGGAAGGTGGGATGGACTGCAATACTCTAGTCCCATATTTCTTCCTCTGCCAGGAGCAAGGGTGAGGGTGTTGGCTTATTGCACCCTTCACCTCATGGGATCGAATGTGTTATATTACACAAGAGCTTAGAACAGTGGTGGTGTTAGAACAGCACTCAAAAAACTCAGCTCTTCTGATGGTGCTGTTGGCTCTGCTGTTAACAAGAGCAGCAGTGATGACAATAGTAACCCTATGTGCTATAAGAGAGGTAAATCCGGGTCCCTGGGGACACCAGGAAGAGGGGGTACCAAAGTGATCTGGGATGGGGGTGAGGGTGGTCATCGTCTTGGAGGAAGGGAGGTCTGAAAGCCCACAGCAGTTAGCAGGAAGAGTGGCAAATCGGAGGAGGTGAGAGGAGTGAGGCTTTGGGTCTGCACAGATCCCTGCACAAGGAAACGCAGCACTTCCGGAGAAGCCACAGTGGCAGGCCTGCCACCCGGGCGACAGGGCCCGGGCACATGGGTCCTGACTCCAGGCTCAGGAGTCTGAACTCCCCGAGGAAGGCAGTAGAGACTCGTTGGGGGCTTAAAGCGCAGGAACAGCGGAGTCAGAGCCGTGTTCAGAGGGACTGATCTGGTCAGGATGGGCCCCGGGCTTGGAGCGTGGGAAGCCATCCAGGCTAGAGGGGATGTGGTTTGCGCCAAGGCTGCCAGGATGGGGAAACGGGGCTGGGCTGCGAGGAGCTGATGTCCGGGCGTCTGGCAGGGCACTGGGCACACAGCAGTGCCGTTCCCAGAGGCGAGGACACGGAAGAGGCAGGGGACAACCACCTTCAGATATTTGGAGGTTGAGATTCCTGCGGGACGTTCCCGGGGCAGCCACCCGTGGGAAGGTGAGACCGTGCTTCCTGCTTCCCCATGAATCCCACCTTCCCCAAAGTCTTCTACAAAACGGCAACCCTCGTGTCCCTGAAAGGTCTGGGGAAGGAGCATTCCACGCGGAAGCGATGGGAAGTTCAACCACCCTGAGATGAAATGAGTGCGCCTGGATCAGTGGAAGGAGGAAGGAAGCGGGGTGGACGATGGAGGACGGGAAGGGGGGAGGGAGTGTTGCCAAATCTGGCTCCCTGTGCGCCGCTGTCGAATAGAAATACGGAGACCGAAAACTGGAAGACAAGAAATAGAGAAGCCTTTTATTTTCTTTGCCCGGCCAAGGGAAGACACAGTAGGCTAACGCCTCAAGAACTGTGCCCCCTCCTTGGGGAATCAGAGATTTTATATGGGGGGCTCGCAGTCCAGGGTATGTGATAAGGATCAAAGTAGTGAAGGTCTTGCATTTCTTTTTTTCTGCAAATTCATGGCCAAAGCTGGCATCAGGCAGCTCTGCAACCGGGTCTGGTGTCCCTGAAGTTATCGGCCCCGTGACCTTCTTTCTGACATGAAGAGTGCTACGAGGGAGTGTAGGGGGGAGAAGAAATGCCAGGTGCAAAGGGTGATTGATTGTGTGGAGTCAGGGAGTAATCAGCTTCGTGAAGGACAAGCCTAGCTGTAAGTGTTTGTTAGTAGTCACAGCTAAAGAATAACGAAGATTGCTTAACCGTTTCAGGCCTGTTTATGTTGTTTCCCCAGCCTGTTCATTGTTTCCTTATCTTCCTTATTTATCAGAAAAGTCTCATTTCTACTTTTGCTGCAACAGGAGGAAGGGCGAAAGGCAGGCAGGCAGGAGGGAGGCCATCTTGCAGCAGAGGATGCTGGGAAAGAGGCCGGAGACGCACAAGCTCGCAGGGTGAACGCCGGGCCTGGCGGAGCTGGAGCTGCCCCCTGAGGCGTCCAACTTAGCCCCTTGTATTTCCAGATGTTTCTGGTTAGACATTCCTATAAAACTCGGAGAAAATGCCCCGCCCTTCTGGATTCCGGCCTGTTTGAAGAGCACCCAGGCTGACTGCGCTGTGGCAGAGCCCCGAGAAGCAGGGTGGGCGGGGGCCTGGGACCCTCATCGGGGGCTGCTGCATAGCCGCATGGACGGCTGTGCGCCTGCGCGAGGCCCTGGCGCCGGGGACGTGACCGCTCCGCTGTGCCCAGAGCTGGCCGAGTGAGGGCCTCCTAGGGGCTGGTTCGGCTCCGATCTGCTCTCCACTCGGGTGCCCATGGAAGACGGGGCCCCTTTAAGTTCCATGAACAGAGCTGTAGATGTGCTAGAAGTCGTGGGTAAACCACGCAGAAAATCCGGTTTATGGGAGCCATGGAGAAAGGCATCTGTCCCTGTGCCCTGTGAGGCGTGCTCGTTGCCGGGCTCGATAGAAACAAAACACGGCTTCAGGAGACAAGGCAAAAGCCACATGGTGTGGCTTACAGAACTGAAACTGGTGGTATCTTTGGCAAGAAAATCTGTTTTCTCTTTAACACCATTTATCGATGATCTTTATGCGATAAATTCTGAGAACTGTTGAAACTTCTTAACAACTTCAGGAAGGGCATTTAATCAGCGCTTCCTTCCTAAGAGCTTGGTTCAGTAATCACTGCCCTGGTGTTTTCAATGCCCGCAGAAGCCAGGCGTGCCCCTCCAAGGTAGATCTGGGCAGTGGGTGAGCCTGTGTGCTCCAGGCTCTTCCTGACGGGAATGACTTAGGGTCATAAACAAAGGTGGATCAGCTACAGGTCAGCGTGGGCATGACTAGGCTCGAGGCTGAAGACCCCTGCTCCAGAACTGGGCCACCAGGGTTAAAATCTGGCCCCTACGACTTACAAGGTGTGGGCCTTGACATAAGTGTTGAAGCTCCCTGAGCCTCAGTTTACTCATCTGTAAAGTGGGGATAGCACTTCTAGGTTATCCTGAGGATTGACTGAGATGGTGGCTGTCGAGTGCCTCGTGGACGGGCACCGCCAGCACTATCCTTGTGGCACGCAGGCACAGTTCCCACACAGTGGACTGCACTCCAGGCACAAAGGTCCAGGTCACAGTGGGCCTCTCCGTCAAAGAGCGAAGGTTGACGACCTTGGAGAAATGCTTAACTTTCTGGGCCTCAGTTTCCTTATCTATAAAACAAGGTGTTAGTTTACACCTCACAGAGTTATCAGAATCAGAGGTAAAATTCGGTAAAGTCTCAGCACAGTAGGTCTGGGTCTGCCATGGCCATCATTGTGAGTCCGTATTTGACAAACGGTCCTCCTGCTGTCAGTCTGGCTCTGATGAGCCATGACTTCATTTAAGGGTGCAGAGTTCCCCATGGTAGTAAAGAGACAGGAGCCCTCATGGACCCATTTGTTTCTCAGTCCTCTTGGTCCCAGGCAAGAGTCTGTTGCCATGCAGAACCCCCATCCCAACCCAGGGTCTTCCTGGTCCATCCCTGTCCCTCCACCATATCTGATCCCGACTGGACTCAGCCCCTCACCTGCCACATGACAAGTACTCGCTAAAACTCGTTGACCTCAGTAAGTGCAACACCTGGTTTTCTTCCTTTTTCCATCTAAGCCTGCAGGTGAATTTGTAGTATTTTATTGTCTGGCCACCTTGGGGTTGTAGACTTGTTAACGAATGGTCAGTCGATCTAGAATCTAGATCATTCTGTTTCACTCCGGACCTCACACTGACCCTTTGCCCAGCGCCTTCCTCAGGGCAGTGCAGCAGACACAAGAGTGGAGGTATTCCTGCCTCTCTTGAGTGACTGCAGTTTTTATGGTTTTTGAAAGAAAACAGAAACAGGGGAGGAGGAATCCCCCAGGAGGTGGTTTTGCACCCAGGGCCCAGCCTGGAGAATTTGCAGAGCAGGGGGAAGTGAAAGGTGAGCCCTGGGGGAGGGCAGTACCAAGGCTCTGTCTCCTGGGAACACGGGTGGTGGCCTGTCCCCAGCTGTCATCATGTGCCTTTGGTCCCTGGAGCTCAAGGGCCTCCCCTGGAGGCTTCAGTCACCACAGGAAGTAGATTCATTCATGAAAATCAGTCCCTCCAGGCCCTGACCCCACTTGCTTTTCTGAACCTCTTGTTCATTGCTTTGGCTCAGAGAATGCCACTTAGTCTATAAAAAAAGATGCCCAGCAGCCCACCTTGCCCCGCCGGTGTAATCATGTCTGTGAAGCGTCCTTTCTGGAAGGCTGGGATGGGGGTGTGCTGCAGCCTCCCACAGGCCCCCGTAGGCCAGTGTAATCATGTCTGTGAAGCGTCCTTTCTGGAAGGCTGGGATGGGGGTGTGCTGCAGCCTCCCACAGGCCCCCGTAGGCTCATTCGGCTTTGGCGGATCAGCCTGTCCCTGTCACTTGGGGCACACGGCCTGTGCAGGGACAGCCCTGCTCTCTGTTCCTGCTGAGTCTTCGTGCTTCCAGTTCCCACCCCAGCCCCGGCTTGTGTGGCCTTTTAGCCCAGCTCACAAATGCTCCTCTCTCCAGCTTCCCAGGAACTCTCCTTTCTTGGGGAAATCATTTCCTCCCCCAGATAAAGGGCATTGCCTGTGCTATCTTGTCCTGCTTCATCCTCATGCCCACCTTGTGACATAAAGAGCTCTCAGGGATTGAGTACTTATATGCCAGGGCATACATAGCTCTTCTCGTCTGATGTTTTCCACCACCTTCGAGGGAGGAGCTGTTGTTTTGCCCATTTTACAGATGGGGAAATAGAGGCTTGGAGAGGTTAAGAAAGCTCCACGCTTCTAGGCTAGTAGGCACTAGATCTGGGAGTCTGACACCAGCGTACTCCTAACCCCTGGGTGAGCACTTGTCAGCTGCCACAATTGCATTATGTTTTCCTTTCCTCATCCATGTCTGTTGTTAGAATGTGAGATTTCTCCCCAGAGACAAACCTTATCTGGCTCTGCACTGGCCACCCGCCAGTGCCTGTGCCAACTGAGGGATTGAGATGAAGTATGGGGCAGCTGCCAGGTGTTAGGTGTCCCTCCTGGGCATGGAGAATAGGGCTGGGAGGTTAGTGACCTGCTGGGCAGTGGGAGAGGGGCGAGCCAACCAATCCAAAGCCCACGGAGGGGTAAAGTGGGGGGACCTGCAGGTTGTAGACTGGCTCAGCTTGGAGACTAGGGTACCAACAGTGTGCCTGCCAGAGGTCGGGGGTCAGAGCCTTTTCTGCCCCGCTCAGGAGCCTGGGCGCATGCAGCTCGAGCTTTCTCTCCCACTCTGCCCTGGACTCGCCACTATTTGGCCTCCACCCAAAAGAGACAGCGGAAGTGAAAGGACAGATGACATCAGCCACTCTTCCCTCCTTGTTGGCTCCTTAGGGCAGAGGTCTAGCTGGGGAAGGTGATGTGGGGAATTTCCGCATCTTTTCATCGTTGCACTGGCCTGAATAGAACATGAGTGATGCCTCCGAGATAGTCCCCTGTGCACCCGCAGTGCATAGGGCAAACAGCGAGCTGTTATCACCGCCACATGGAACCTTAGGAGGTCAGTGCTGTCCTAGGCCCTATTTTACTGATGAGAATATTGAGGCCCACGTCAAGTAACTTGCCCAACTTCCATAGCTGGTGGATGGTGGAGCCAGATTTTAACCCCAGGCTGTCTAGCTGCAGAGTCTGTGTTCGGAGCCGTTCTGCCCCTTGATGGAAACAGCTGCAAAGACCTCTTTTTTTCCCCCATGGGAAAGCACTTTTTTTTTTTTTTTTTTTTTTGCGGTACGCGGGCCTCTCACTGTTGTGGCCTCTCCCGTTGCGGAGCACAGGCTCCGGACGCGCAGGCTCAGCGGCCATGGCTCACGGGCCCAGCCGCTCCGCGGCACGTGGGGTCTTCCCGGACCGGGGCACGAACCCGTGTCCCCTGCATCGGCAGGCGACTCTCAACCACTGTACCACCAGGGAAGCCCGAAAGGCACTTTTAACTTTAAATATTAATTGCATGTTCATTAGGAGCAGCCGTGGGCCAGGTGATATGCCTTGTTCTTTGCTGACTTTATCCCTTCAGACCTCATGACAGCCTGTAAAGTATGTGCTGCTATCAACTTCCACTTTACAGATGAGGAAACTGAGGCGGGGAGGGTGGAAATGCCAACCCTGGGTCATGGCACTGTCAGGGGCATTGCCAGGATCCATGTCCAGATGCGTCTGCCTGACTTCAGAGTCTGGTCTCTGTGTCGGGTTGACTGAGCAGAATCCTAGACTTCCTAGGCAGGGTGAGAAAGCAAATACTCCCAGGATTTGTTCAGTATTTATTTAATGGCATCAGTAAGACACTGATTTTCTATAAAAATTCTGTCCTGAAATTGAGTCACTTGTTTTCTTCCACCGGCCCAAATAGTCACTGTTCTTTTTTTTAAATTTAATTTTCTTCATTCTTAAAACTTCTATTTTTTAATTTAATTTTTACTTTATATTGGAGTATAGTTGATTTGCAATATTGTATTAGTTTCAGGTGTACAGCAAAGTGGTTCAGTTATACATACATCTACTCTTTTTCAGATTCTTTTCCCATATAGGTCATTACAGGCTATTGAGTGGAGTTCACTGTGCTATACAGCAGGTCCTTGTTGATTATCTATTTTATATATAGTACTGTGTATCTGTTAATCCAGAACTCCTAATTTATCACTCCCCCCAACCTTTCCCCTTTGGTAACCGCAAGTTTATTTTCTATGTCTGTGAGTCTGTTTCTGTTTTATAAATAAGTTCATTTGTATCATCTTTTTAGATTCCACATATAAGTGATATCATATATTTGTCTTTCTCTGTCTGACTTACTTCACTTAGTATATAATCTCTAGGTCCATCCATGTTGCTGCAAATGGCATTATTTCATTCTTTTTATGGCTGAGTAGTATTCCATTGTATATATGTCCCACATCTTCTTTATACATCCCTCTGTCGATGGACATTTAGGTTGCTTCCACGTCTTGGCTACTGTAAATAGTGCTGCAGTGAACACTGGGGTGCATGTATCTGTTCGAATTATAGTTTTCTCCTGACACATGCCCAGGAGTGGGATTGCTGGATCATAATACAGTAGTTCTATTGATATTTCTAGTTTTTTCAGGAACCTCCATACTTTTCACCATAGTGGTTGTACCAATTTACATTCCCACCAATAGTTCGGGGGGTTCCCTTTTCTCCACACCCTCTCTAGCATTTATTGTTTGCAGACATTTTGATGATGGCCATTCTGACCAGTGTGAGGTGATACCTCATAGTGGTTTTGCTTTGCATTTCTTTAATAATTAGCAATGTTGAGAATCTTTTCATATGCTTTTTGGCCATCGCTATGTCTTCTTTGGAGAAATGTCTACTTAGGTCTTCTGCCCATTTTTCGATTGGATTTGTTTGTTTGTTTTTGCGGTACGCGGGCCTCTCACTGTTGTGGCCTCTTCCGTTGGGGAGCACAGGCTCCGGACACGCAGGCTCAGTGGCCATGGCTCACAGGCTCAGCCGCTCCACACCATGTGGGATCTTCACGGACCGGGGCACGAACCCGTGTCCCCTGCATCGGCAGGTGGACTCTCAACCACTGCGCCACCTGGGAAGCCCTGTTTCTTTATTTTGATATTGAGCTGTACAAGCTATTTGTATATTTTGGAAATTAATCAATTGTCGGTCACATCATTTGCAAATATTTTCTCCCATTGTGTGGGTTGTCTTTTCCTTTTGTTTATGGTTTCCTTTGCTGTGCAAAGGCTTTTAAGTTTGATTAGGTTCCATTTGTTTATTGTTGTTTTTATTTTCATTACTCTAGGAGGTGGATCCTAAAAGATATTGCTGTGATTTATGTCAAAGAGTGTTCTTCCTGTGTTTTCCTCTAAGAGTTTTATAGTAACCGGTCTTACATTTAGGTCTTTAATCCATTTTGAGTTTATCTTTGTGTATGATGTTGCAGAGTGTTCTAGTTTCATTCTTTTACATGTCCAGTTTTCCCAGCACCACTTATTGAAGAGACTGTCTTTTCTCCGTTGTATATCCTTGCCTCCTTTATCATAGATTAGTTGACCATAGGTACGTGGGTTTATTTCTGGGCTTTCTATCCTGTTCCATTGGTCTATATTTCTGTTTTTGTGCCAGTACCGTACTGTCTTACGTTTTGTTTTGGTTTTGAATTCTATTTATTTTTTATACAGCAGGTTCTTATTAGTTATCCATTTTATACATTATTAGTGTATACATGTCAATCCCAATATCCCAATTCATCACAGCACTACCACCACCCCGCTTTCCCCCTCTTGGTGTCCATACATTTGTTCTCTATATCTGTGGCTCTATTTCTGCCTTGCAAACCAGTTCCTCTGTACCATTTTTCTGTATTCCACATATATACATTAAATATGATATTTGTTTTTCTCTTTCTGGCTTACTTCACTCTGTATGACAGTCTCTAGGTCCATCCACGTCTCTACAAATGACCCAATTTCATTCCTTTTCATGGCTGAGTAATATTCCATTGTATATATGTACCACATCTTTTTTGGCTATGTTAGGTCTTCATTGCTGTGCACAGGCTTTATCTAGTTGCGTTGAGCGGGGCTACTCTTTTATTGCCATGTGCAGGCTTCTCATTGTGGTGGCTTCTCTTGTTGCAGAGCACGGGCTATAGGCATGCGGGTTTCAGTAGTTGTGGCCCCTGGGCTCTAGAGCGCAGGCTCAGTAGCTGTGGTGCACAGGCTTAGTTGCTCAGTGGCATGTGGATCTTCCCAGACCAGGGCTTGAACCCTGTGTCCCCTGCATTGGCAGGCAGATTCTTAACCACTGCACCACTAGGGAAACCCTATCACATCTACTTTATTCATTCATCTGTCAATGGGCATTTAGGTTGCTTCCATGACCTGGCTATTGTAAATAGAGCTGCAGTGAACACTGGGGTACATGACTCTTTTTGAATTATGGTTTCCTTGGGATATATGCCCAGTAGTTGGATTGCTGGGTCATATGGTAATTCTACTTTTAGTTTTTTAAGGAACCTCCATACTGTTCTCCATAGTGGCTGTATCAACTCACATTCCCACCAACAGTGCAAGAGGGTTCCCTTTTCTCCACACTCTCTCCAGCACTTATTGTTTCTAGATTTTCTGATAATGCCCATTCTAACCAGTGTGAGATGATACCTCATTGTAGTTTTGATTTGCATTTCTCTAATAATTAGTGATGTTGAGCAGCTTTTCATGTGTCTCTTGGCCATCCAAAGACATCTTCTTTGGAGAAATGTCTGTTTAGGTCTTCTGCCCATTTTTGGATTGGGTTGTTTGTTTTTTTAATATTGAGTTGCATGAGCTGTTTATATATTTTGGAGATTAATCCTTTGTCCATTGATGCATTTGCAAATATTTTCTCCCATTCTAAGTGTTGTCTTTTCGTCTTGTTTTTGGTTTCCTTTGCTGTGCAAAAGCTTTTAAGTTTCATTAGGTCCCATCTGTTTATTTTTGTATTTATTACCATTACCCTAGGAGGTGGGTCAAAAGAAATCTTGCTGTGATTTATGTCAGAGTGTTCTTCCTGTGTTTTCCTCTAAGAGTTTTATAGTGTCCAGTCTTACATTTAGGTCTTTAATCCATTTTAAGTTTATTTTTGTGTATGGTGTTAGGGAGTGTTCTAATTTCATTCTTTTACATGTAGCTGTCCAGTTTTCCCAGCACCACTTATTGAAGAGGCTGTCTTTTCTCCATTGTATATCCTTGCCTCTTTTGTCATAGGTTGTTGACCATAGGTGTGTGGGTTTTTCTCTGGGCTTTCTATCCTGTTCCATTGATCTATATTTCTGTTTTTGTGCCAGTACCATATTGTCTTGATTACGGTAGCTTTGTCGTATAGTCTGAAGTCAGGGATCAGATTCCTCCAGCTCCATTTCTTTCCCTAGAGATGCTTTGGCTATTTGGGGTCTTTTGTGTCTCCATAAAAATTTTAAGATTTTTTGTTCTAGTTCTGTGAAAAATGCCATTGGTAATTTGATAGAGATTGCATTGAATCTGTAGATTGCTTTGGGTAGTATAGTCATTTTCACAATATTGATTCTTCTAATCCAAGAACATGGTATATCTCTCCATCTGTTTGTGTCATCTTTCATTTCTTTCATCAGTGTCTTACAGTTTTCTGAGTACAGGTCTTTTACCTCCCTAGGTAGGTTTATTCCTAGGTATTTTATTCTTTTTGTTGCAGTGGTAAATGGGAGGGTTTCCATAATTTCTCTTTCTGATCTTTCATCGTTAGTGGATAGGAATGCAAGAGATTTCTGTGCATTAATTTTGTATCCTGCAACTTTACCAAATTCATTGATTAGCTCTAGTAGTTTTCTGGTGACATCTTTAGGATTACCTATGTTTAGCATCATGTCATCTGCAAACAGTGACAGTTTTACTTCTTCTTTTCCAATTTGGATTCCTTTTATTTCTTTTTCTTCCCTGATTGCCATGGCTAGGACTTCCAAAACTATGTTGAATAATAGTGGTGAGAGTGGACATCCTTGTCTTGTTCCTGATCTTAGAGGAAATGCTTTCAGTTTTTCACCATTGAGAATGATGTTTGCTGTGGGTTTGTCATATATGGCCTTTATTATGCTGAGGTAGGTTCCCTCTATGCCCACTTTCTGGAGAGTTTTTATCATAAATGGGTGATGAATTTTGTCAAAAGCTTTTTCTGCATCTACTGACATGATCATATGGTTTTTCTTCTTCAATTTGTTAATATGGTGTATCACATTGATTTGCTGATATTGAAGAATCCTTGCATCCCTGGGATAAATCCCACTTGGTCATGGTGTATGATCCCTTCAATGTGTTGCTGAATTCTGCTTGCTAGTATTTTGTTGAGGATTATTGCATCTATATTCATCAGTGATATTGGTCTGTAATTTTCTTTTTTTGTAGTATCTTTGTCTAGTTTTGGTACCAGGGTGATGGTGGCCTGGTAGAATGAGTTTGGGAGTGTTCCTTCCTCTGCAGTTTTTTGGAAGAGTTTGAGAAGGATGGGTTCTAGCTCTTCTCTAAATGTTTGATAGAATTCACCTGTGAAGCCATCTGGTCCTGGACTTTTGTTTGTTGGAAGATTTTTAATCACAGTTTCAATTTCATTACTTGTGATTGGTCTGTTCATATTTTCTGTTTCTTCCTGGTTCAGTCTTGGAAGGTTATACCTTTCTAAGAATTTGTCCATTTCTTCCAGGTTGTTCATTTTATTGGCCTAGTGTTGCTTGTAGTACTCTCTTATGGTCCTCCGTATTTCTGTGGTGTCTGTTGTAACTTCTCCTTTTTCATTTCTAATTTTATTGATTTGAGGCCTCTCCCTCTTTTTCTTGATGAGTCTGGCTAAAGGTTTACCAGTTTTGTGTATCTTCTCAAAGAACCAGGTTTTAGTTTTGTTGATCTTTGCTATTGTTTTCTTTGTTTCTATTTCACTTATTTCTGATCTGATCGTTATGATTTCTTTCCTTCTACTAACTTTGGGTTTTGTTTGTTCTTCCTTCTCTAGTTCCTTTAGGTGTAAGCTTAGATTGTTTGAGATTTCTCTTGTTTCTTGTGGTAGGATTGTATTGCTATAAACTTCCCTCTTAAGACTGTTTTTGCTGCATCACATAGGTTTTGGGTTTTGTTTGTTTAATTTAATTTTATTTTTTATAAGCAAGTTCTTATTAGTTATCTATTTTATACATATTAGTATATATATGTCAGTCCCAATGTCCCAATTCATCCCACCACCACCCCCTGCTTTACCCCCTTGGTGTCCATACATTTCCATCCCAAAGGTTTAGGATCGTCATGTTTTCCTTGTCATTTGTCTCTAGGTATTTTTTGGTTTCCTCTTTGACTCCTTCAGTGATGTCTTGATTATTTAGTAATGTATTGTTTAGCCTCCATGTGTTTGTGTTTTTTACTTTTTTTTTCCCCTGTAATTTATTTCTAATCTCATAGTGTTGTGGTTGGAAAAGATGCTTGATATGATTTCAATTTTCTTAAATTTATCAAGGCTTGACTTGTGACCCAAGATGTGATCTATCCTGGGGAATGTTCCATGTGCATTTGATAAGAAAGTGTATTCTGTTGTTTTCGAATGGAATGTCCTATAAATATCAATTAAATCTGTCTGGTCTATTGTGTCATTTAAAGCTTGTGTTTCCTTATTAGTTTTCTGTTTGGATGATCTGTCCATTGATGTAAGTGAGGTGTTAAAGTCCCCCACTATTACTGTGTTACTTTTTATTTGCTCTTTTATAGCTGTTAGCATTTTCCTTATGTATTGAGGTGCTCCTATGTTGGGTGCATATATAATTGTTATATCTTCTTCTTGGATTGATCCCTTGATCATTATGTAGTGTCCTTCCTTGTCTCTTGTAACATTCCTTATTTTAAAGTCTATTTTATCTGATATGAGTATTGCTACCCCAGCTTTCTTTTGATTTCCATTTGCATGGAATATCTTTTTCCATCCCCTTACTTTTTCAGTCTGTATGTGTCCCTAGGTCTGAAGTGGGTCTCTTGTAGACAGCATATATATGGGTCTTGCTTTTGTATCCATTAATCAAGCCTGTGTCATTTGGTTGGAGCATTTAATCTATTCACATTTAATGTAATTATAGATATGTATGTTCCTATTACCATTTTCTTAATTGTTATGGATTTGTTTTTGTAGGTCCTTTTCTTCTCTTGTGTTTCCCACTTCGAGAAGTTCCTTTAGCATTTGTTGTAGAGCTGGTTTGGTGGTGCTGAATTCTCTTGCCTGTAAACCTTTTGATTTCTCCATCGAATCTGAAGGAGATCCTTGCTGGGTAGAGTAATCTTAGCTGTAGGTTTTTCCCTTTCATCACTTTAAATATATCATGCCACTCCGTTCTGGCTTGTAGAGCCACTCTGTTCTGGCTTGTAGAGTTTCTGCTGAGAAATCAGCTGTTAACTTTATGGGAGTTCCCTTGTATATTATTTGTCGTTTTTCCCTTGTTGCTTTTAATAATTTTTCTTTGTCTTTAATTTTTGTCAATTTTGTTACAATGTGTTTCAGCCTGTTTCTCCATGGATTTATCCTGCCTGGGACTCTCTGCACTTCTTGGACTTCAGTGGCTATTTCCTTTCCCATGTTAGGGAAGTTTTCTACTATAATCTCTTCAAATATTTTCTTGGGTCCTTCCTCTCTCTCTTCTCCTTCTGGGACCCCTATAATGGAAATGTTAGTGCATTTAATGTTGTCCCAGAGGTCTCTTAGGCTGTCTTCATTTCTTTTCATTCTTTTTTTTTATTCTGTTCCATGGAAGTGAATTCCACCATTCTGTCTTCTAGGTCACTTATCTGTTCTTCTGCCTCAGTTATTCTGCTATTGATTCCTTCTAGTATATTTTTCATTTCAGTTATTGTATTGTTCATCTCTGTTTGTTTGTTCTTTAATTCTTTTAGGTGTTTGTTCTTTAATTCTTCTAGGTCTTTGTTAAACATTTCTTGCATCTTCTCGATCTTTGCCTCCATTCTTTTTCTGAGGTCCTGGACCATCTTCAGTATCATTATTCTGAATGCTTTTTCTGGAAGGTTACCTATCTCCACTTCATTTAGTTGTTTTTCTGGGGTTTTAATTCCTTCATCTGGTACATAGTCCTCTGCCTTTTCATTTTGTCTATGTTTCTGTGAGTGTGGTTTTCGTTCCACAGGCTGCAGGACTGTAGTTCTTGTTGCTTCTGCTGTCTGCCCTCTGGTGGATGAGGCTATCTAGAGGCTTGTGCAAGCGTCCTGATGGGAGGTACTGAGTACCATACTATTTTGATTACTGTAGCCATGTAGTATAGTCTGAAGGCAGGGAGCCTGATTCCTCCAGCTCCGCTTTTCTTTCTCAGGATTGCTTTCGCTATTCAGGGCCTTTTGTGTTTCCATACAAATTTAAAAATTTATTTGTTCTAATTCTGTGGAAAATGCCATTCGTAATTTAATAGGGATTGCATTGAATCTGTAGATTGCCTTGGATGGTACAGTCATGGTAACAATATTGATTCTTCCAATCCAAGAACATGGTATATCTTTCCATCTGTTTGTGTCGTCTTTAATTGCTTTCATCAGTGTCTTATAGTTTTCAGAGTACAGGTCTTTTGCCTCCTTAGGTATTATTCCTAGGTATTTTATTCTTTATAATGTGATGGTAAATGGGATTGTTTCCTTAATTTCTCTTCGTGATCTTTTGTTGTTATTGTATAGAAATGCAAGAAACTTCTGTGTATTAATTTTGTATCCTGCACCTTCACTGAATTCATTGATGAGCTGTAGTAGTTTTCTGGTATCATCTTTAGAATTTTCTACGGATAGTATCCTGTCATCTGCAAACAGCAGAGTCACTGTTCTTTTAAAAAAGTCATCAAGACTTTTCCCAATTCTTGCTTCACTTTTCTTTAATGGATTCCTCAATCAAGCCAGCCCAGGACCTTTGCCATGTTCCCTATACTGAATAATAAAAAAGGTCACTGAACAGGAGTTCAGTTTCAGAAATGCCACAGATCATGAGTCCACATGATACTCCTTAGGTTGCTGGAAGCAGGGTTGTTTGCTGCATCTCACAGAGATGTTTCAGCACCATGGAGGTGGCACTTGGGCTGGCCCACCCATCACTCTCTTCCTGGATCCATCCCTGTGCCATGGACAAGAGCTGCTGAAGGTTCCTCTTTTCACTGTACAGTCCAGCAGCACAAAGGGGCAGAAGACTCGGTTTCTGGTCCCAGCTTCGCCACTTCCTGGGAGTGGGTGGATGGGTTAACATCTCTGGGCCTCAGTGTTGCCATCTGAAAATCAGAACGTGGTAGCAGATGATCACAAAGGTATTTTCCGACTCTGAAGCTCTGTGTTCCAAGGGCTCTAGGGCTGTAAAATCACTCTGCACCTCTACAAACAGAAGGACATGCCCACCTCTGATGCCATTAACTTGAGGGTCTTAGTCATCTGTGGGCCCCGGGTCCAAATCCATGATGTCATGTAGGGCTCCATTATGTGTATTTGTATGTATGTCCCCAGAAGTGACTGAGAAGCAGCCCAGGTTCTTAAGTTTCTCACCAAACAGCTGTGAATTTAGACATGCTTGTCCCTGTAGCACTCAATGATGGCCTTCCTGACACTTTCATTATCCTCCCAAATGGGCCATTCTTGAACGAGGGAAAAGGTAGTAAAGCAGCTGAGACAGACGAAAAGTCTTAGTATTTGAAAGGCATTAACACGTTGGCACACAGCTAATCACTCTTTTCTGAGTCCCGCAAGTACTGGGCACTGAGTGCCTGGCACTTGGGACACAGAGATACCCAGGCCCTGTCCTAATGTCCTTGGAGGAGGGGAATAAGTTGAACTCACATTGTTCACGGCGCTATAACCATAATTGGGATGGAGCAGCTCGAGACAAAGGGGTCTGGCTGAAGGTGGTGAAAATGGCTCTTTTGGGGCCCCAGGTCTGTAGCTGGGTGGGGGGGAAGAGGGCTTTGAGCCCCTGTCTCAGAGCTGGCTCCACCTCCCCTCCTAGCGAAAGACCAGCCTTGCCCTCGCCAGGAAACACACACCATGCAGACATGAAAGCCTAAGAGAATGTACCCTTTGAACAATAGGGAAATGGGATATTGTTGAAACATGCTACTTGATTAAGAAATAAATTGACCTCTGGGGGTGTCTCCTAACCCATGGTTCACTGACTCTGAAATTCCACGCACACTGTACAGTCTGCTAATACTTATTAATAGCTGATCTCTCTATAGCTAGAAAACGGCTCCTTAGACCTCCAGCTTGCTTAACAAACAGCTGCCATTCCAAGTTGCCTCCAATTGCTTCTGTCTCTGAGTCAGTGAGATATTGAATCACCGTGAGCCAGGCGTTTTGCATAGATAACAAATGTGTTGGATGTTAACTGCAGGACCTGTTCATGTAAAAGTGACAGCCGGGGCTTCTCTGGTGGCGCAGTGGTTGAGAGTCCGCCTGCCGATGCAGGGGACGCGGGTTCGTGCCCCGGTCCGGGAAGATCCCACATGCCGCGGAGCGGCTGGGCCTGTGAGCCATGGCTGCTGAGCCTGTGCTCCCTAATGGGAGAGGCCACAACAGTGAGAGGCCCGCGTACCGCAAAAAAAAAAAAAAAAAAAAGTGACGGCTGATCGGCAGTTTTCAAAATGGGACACAGGATCACCAACCTTGGAATCGGCCTGGTAGAATCATCCTGGGGCAGCCGTCAAGGGCAGGGACCTAGAACAGCCAGACCCACTGAGTCAGAACTTCTCCAGGTGGCGTCTAGGAATCCGTATTTCACCAAGCGCCCACTGTGATTCTTACATAAAGAGTGAGATGTGCCGTTAGGCTACGGGAGAGGCAGGGTAGTGTGCTCGCTATACTGTCGGCCACTTTGGAAGCTACCCTCTGTCATATTTATAGTGATAAAGAGAAGTGCTAAGTGCTTTCCTTGTAAGCTCTCACTGAATCCTCTAAACAACCTTGAGGAGGAGACGCGATTGTTGTCCCCATTTTACAGATGGGGTAACTAAGACCTAAGGAGGCCAAGTGATGTGGGTAAAATATAAGAACATTCTGGTGAGTCTAGGAAGAGAATCAGCAAGAACCAGTGAAGTCAGTCGGTCCCAAGGAGGGAGAGACCAGAAGGAGAAGCTGGGGCGTCATAACCTTCTGCCTCAGAAGAGCATCGCCCTCTGGGAGGCCCACGTGGGTGGGGTGCCGTCGGCCACCTTGGCTGGGAGAGAGGTGAAACGTTGGAGGCTGCACAGTGGAACCCTCCGCCGCCTCCTGCCAGCAGTGACTTCCAAGGGTCCCAAAGCATCAGTCAGCAGTGCACATTCCACCTGCCCTCCGACTTCTGCTTTCCCAGGAAACCCAGCCTCCCGAGCATGTGGGAGGCACATCCCTTCCCTGCCATTGTCCCTGTTCCGGGCCACCATTCATCGGGCGCCGGTCCAGCTTGGCAGCAGCATCCCCATCCCTGCACACACACACACCCCGCAGCCTGCCCAGGCCTCCGGAAGCCTGAACAGCTGATCTGAGATGGAAATGAGCCCCTGCAGCCACACCTGGTCAGGCTGAAAGGGAGCCCTTGGCACCAGCACCCTCGCGTGACTCTCCTCCTGCTTCCTGGCCTCACCATTCGGGTGGAAAGTGCCAGTTCCCACCCCCACCCCCCACGTCAAAGGCTACCGCAGGCACCCTGAGCCCATTTCCACCCGGCACCAGGCACCCCAGCTGCTTGTCTCTTGGCCTCCGGCCTCTGGGCTGATACTGAGCTCTTGCATTGCAGCTGCAGGATCTTTGCCAGAAACCCTCCATGGGGACACGGGCTGGGGGCTGCAGATTGAGGCACCAGGAAGCTCATGCGGCCTCATCAGCCCTTTTGTGGCCTTTAAAAACCCCTGTCACCCCCAAGTCATTCATTCACGTATGCGTGCATGCATCCATTCGTTCATTCAACAAAGCTTTGCGTGTCTAGTATGTGCCAGGCACCGAGGATATGAGGATGAACACACAGTAAAAAGTACCTGCCCTCTTGGAGTCTACATTCTAGAAGGGAGAGACATGCAAAATGAGTAGATTGTAATGAGAGTGTTAGAAGAAGGTATTACCAAGAAGAGTGGGTGGGCAGAGCTGAGGTCCCAGGGGTGTCTCTTAGTAACCACTGCTGATCGTGAGCTATCCTAATTGCATTCTGAACTTCTGCAGTCTGGCTTGTTCCACCTGACTCTTTCCCCCCTCAACTGCTTACGGTTCGGTTAACTGAGCAGCGCAGCTGGGTGGGAGGCAGTGGTGGGCACAGCTCAGAACAGCCCTTTCCAAGAGGGCACCTCATTACTAGTTCCACTGTCCAGTGCCTGGGTGAGGGTACCAACTGGTGGCCCCCGTGCAAATCCAGCCCAAACAAGTTAAAAAACATTTTAAACACCACTAAAAAAATTATTTTTTGATTGTAGCTAACATTTGAGAATGCAGATGACACATAAAATCGGGTTTTCTGGCTTCTCTTGAGAATTTGAAACATCCCAAAAGACAAGGTCCCCATATTCCCTCACGACAACACGAGCAAGATTTAAGTGGCATCTCCCACCTTCAGTGGCTCAGGGACTCCCTGCTGGCTCCAGAGGGCATTGGAGTTTGTGACCCTAATCCAGGTCACCAAATTTAAACCCTGATACAAAAGAAGTACCTTAACCCTCTGCTTGCTTGTTTCTGCCCTCAAAGTACCCAAGGTTAAAACACAGCTCAGAGCCTTAGCTCGCCTGTGGCCGTGTCAGCTGAGCCTGGCTGGGGGGCTGCATCCAGAGGCCAGCTCTGGGCCCTCCGTCACCCAGGGTCTCCTGCACCACTGCCTCACCTTCCAGGGCTCAAAATGCTTCCCATCCATTGCACCTTTTCCTTCTTTTTGCTTTGGAAAGGTAGGAAAAGCTCCTGTAGAGATTCAGTCCTTATTATTAAACAGGTGATTCCCTAGTGACAAGTTGAAATCCTAAGAAACCAATTTCCTGAGGCAAGAATATACAACGAGAAAAAGACAGCCTCTTCAGCAAGTGGTGCTGGGAAAGTTGGATGGCCGCATGTAAATCAATGAAGTTAGAACACACCCTCACGCCGTGCACAAAAATAAACTCAAACTGACTTAAAGACTTAAACATAAGGCATGATACCATAAAACTCCTAGAAGAGAACATAGGCAAAACATTCTGACATAAATCGTACCAATGTTTTCTTAGTCTCCCAAGGCAAAAGAAATAAAAGCAAAAATAAACAAATGGGACCTAATCAAACTTACAAGCTTTTGCACAGCAAAGGAAACCATAAACAAAACAAAAAGACAGCCTACAGAAAGGGAGAAAATATTTGCCAACGATGTGACCAAGGCCTTCATTTCCAAAATATACAAACAGCTCATACAACTCAACAACAAAAGAACAAACAACCCAATCCAAAAATGGGCAGAAGACCTAAAGAGACATTTCTCCAAGGAAGAAATACAGATGGCCAATAGGCACACGGAAAGATGCTCAGCATTGCTAATTATTAGAGAAATGCAACTCAAAACTACAATGAGGTACCACCTCACACCAGTCAGAATGGTCATCATTAAAAAGTCTACAAATAATAAATGCTGGAGAGGGTGTGGAGAAAAGGGAATCCTCATACACTGTTGGTGGATATGTAAGTTGGTGCAGCCACTGTGGAAAACAGTATGGAGGTTCCTCAGAAAACTAAAAATAGAACTAGCATATGATGCAGCAATCCCACTCCTGGGCATATATCCAGAGAAAACTATAATTCAAAAAGATAGGGCTTCCCTGGTGGCGCAGTGGTTGAGAGTCCGCCTGCCGATGCAGGGGACACGGGTTCGTGCCCCAGTCCGGGAGGATCCCACATGCCGCCGAGTGGCTGGGCCCGTGAGCCATGGCCACTGCGCCTGCATGTCCGGAGCCTGTGTTCCACAATGGGAGAGGCCACAACAATGAGGCCCGCACCCCTGTGTTCATAGTGGCACTGTTCACAATAGTCAAGACATGGAAACAACCTAAATGTCCACTGACAGGTGAATGAATAAATAAGGTGTGGTACATATATACAGCACAATGGAATACTATTCAGCCGTAAAAAAAAGAATGCAGTAATGCCATTTGCAGCAACATGGATGCAACTAGAGATCATCATACTAAGTGAAATAAGTCAGAAAGACAAATACCATATGATATCACTTATATGCGGACTCTAAAATGTGACACAAATGAAAATATCTATGAAACAGAATTACAGACATAGAGAACAGACTGGTGGCTGCCAGGGGGAGGCACGGAATGGAAGGTTAGGGTTGGCAGATGTAAGTTTTTATATATGGGATGGATAAACAAGAAGGTCCTGCTATATTGCACAGGGTATTATATTCAATATCCTATGATAAACCATAATAGAAAAGAATATTTTAAGAAAGAATGTCTACATATATATATATGTATATGTGTATAACTGAATCACTTTGCTGCACAACAATAATTAACACAACACTGTAAATCAACTATACTTCAATTCAAAAAAAGAAAAACAGAAGCCAATTTCCCTGGCAATGCTAATGTCAGTTAATGCGGAATCAATTCTTTCCTAAACCCTCAGACTAGATTCTTTCTTTAAAGGCTCAATGTTTTTCTCCTTTCTTTTCTAAACATAAAAGTTTTTGAGCATTATAGAATTCCTAGTGGTTCTCTAAGGACTCAGCCAAAGACGTTAGAATTGTGGCCTTCTAGACCTTTGATCTCTGGCCCTACAGGACGGAAAGCTCCTAATTTCAAATCTGAAGACCAGGAAGGTGAAATTTGCCCAAGATCACACAAGGGTCACTGCTCAAGTCCACTCCATGATTTAGTTTATATAGCTGCTGGCATTGGAGCCTCTAAGACATGGTTCCCACCTGGGCAGCTTTCGAATCCCCAGGGAGCTGGCCACACCCAAAGCAATCACATCAGATATCTGGCGTGGGCCCCAGCCTTCAGTGGTATTTAAAGCTCCCCTGTGAGCTGCCAGGATGGAGACGCATGGCTCCAGCAGCTGCCCTGGAGACGGTAACTCCCAGAGGGAGCTGCAGATCCTGGGGGGCTGCACAGTGCAGGGGCTCAGAGCACAGGCTGCCTGGATTCAAAACCCAACGCCAGTTCCTAGCTCCCTGATCTTGAGCAGCTTGTTCTCCCTGCGCCTCAGTTTCCTCATTCATAAGTTGGGAACACTAATGACACCTATCCCCTAGACTGTGAGGATTAAAAGTGGCTGGTACATAGTAAGTGCTCAAGAAATGGTAGCTAGTATACACGTAGGCCTCTTTGCTGTGGATGTGGTTTCTTCAGGAATTCCTCATGACTAGCCTTTCTTGTGAGAGTTTAGGAATTACTGGACCAGAAGGAAATATAATAGAATCATAGCAAACCAGATCCCCGGGTTTTCCTCTCCCTCCCCCAATTCTGAAATCAGCGAGATGATGGCAGTGCCCCCAAGATGCTCGAAGGGATCTTGTATTAGGATTTGCAAGTGGCGAACCTGAGGCTGGACCCAAGCAGGCAGCTGTTAATGACAGATTCTGCCAACCCCACTCTCCTGATGCCTTTACATTTACCTTTTTCTCTGGGTTTCCATCCCTCTGCATCTCCTCCACCCGGGACAGTAAAATGGACCAGCTGCTCCTCCTTCAGTTTGGGCCCTTGTGTCTGAAAGAAACTGTAAACACCGCAAAAGATGTTTTAATTTAAGGGAAACGTGCTTTCCTTCCTTTTAAGATGAAACATAGTGAAGTCTTAAAGACTTTTTCAAACAGTCCCTAAATTTGGTACTTCAGCTAATTACAGTTGCCTTTTTTAAATGTCCAAATTAAAAATAGACATCTAAGTGAGAACACAGGACACAGCCCAGAGCCTGTAGCCATGTTCACGGTTTCCTAGAATCAGCCTTCCTCTGACCTAATTTATACTTTTGGGAAATCAAAGGGAGGTGAGGGGAGTCGAGGTTGCAGCTGGAGGTAGACCTAGGAGTTGCCTGGCAGCAGATGACGAACTTGGCTCTGTGTTCTATAATTAAGAATAGCTTGAACTGGTGAAAGATGTTAGATTACAGTCCTTTCCTCATAGTGTAAAGATGTGGTTCTCAAAGTGTGGTCCTCAGACCAGCAGCGTCAGCCTCACCTGGTGTAATGGGCTGAATTGTGCCGCACCCCCAGTATTCATATACTGGAGTCCCAACCCCCCAGTACCTCAGAACATAACCATATTTGGAGCTAGGGCCTTTAAAGAGGTGACTGAATTAAATCGAGGCCATTAGGGTGGGCCTAATCCAGTAAGACTGGTGTCTTTATAAGAGGAGGAAGAGGACTTCCCTCGTGGCACAGTGGTTAAGAATCCTCCTGCCAGTGCAGGGGACACAGGGTCAAGCCCTGGTCCAGGGAACATCCCACATGCCGCAGAGCAACTAAGGCCGTGCGCCACCACTACTGAGCCCACGTGCTGCAACTACTGAAGCCCGCGCGTCTAGAGCCTGTGCTCCACAACAAGAAGCCACCGCAATGAGAAGCCCGCGCACCGCAACGAAGAGTAGCCCCCGCTCGCCGCAACTAGAGAGAGCCCGCACACAGCAACCAAGACCCAACACAGCCAAAAATTAAATAAATGTACTTAAAAAAAAAAGAAGAAGAGACACCGGGGTAAAGATGCACAGAGGGTTGACCGTGTGAAAAGGCAGCGAGAAGGCAGACGTACGCAAGCCAAGGAGAGAGACCGCAGAGGAAACCACCCCTGCGCACACCTCCAGGACGCTGAGAAAATCCGTTTCTGCTGCCTAAGCCACCCAGTCTGTAGCATTTTGTTATGGCAGCCCTACCAAACTGACAACCTGGGAACTTGCTAGAAATGCAGATTCTCAGGCCCAGTCCCAGACCTACTGAATTGGCAACATGGGCTGGATCCAGCAAACTGCATTTTAACAAGCCCTCCAGGTGACTGCCATGCAAGCTCAAGGTTGAGGACCATTCACATGAGGTATTATTGGTAATGCCTGGCAGAGCCAGCCCAGAAAAAGATGACACGTGGTCGGAAGTACGGGCCGGTCTGCTGAATATAAACTTTCTTTTAGTAGGTTCTGGAGAAGTCCCACTGGGATCTTTAAGTGGGACGGTGTGTGAAAGTGCTCTGTGAATGCTGAAGGGCCCTGTGGACACAGGTGGTAGTGACGCGTGCTACTCGGCTCCCACGAAGATAGAGACCCTCTGAATATTCCAGCATGGGCACACTGAATCCAAGAATCTCCCTCCTCGACTCAAATTTCTGAGTCCCTAACACTGCGCATATTTTCTGCCCCGAGCAATTGGAATGCTACTTCTCTCTGAGAACAAAAGCAAGGAGACTTAATCCCGTTCCCCCTTTTGTCCCTGCTACGAGGAAGCCCACCACCAAAGAAGATCCTCAGTCACAGCCCTTTTAGTAGATTTGTTGTTTCCTCTTTCAGTTTTATGCTACACAGATGTCCTTTGTTATGGTCTCTTCAGATACCTTTGAGAACGGAAAGAAGAGGGGAAAGAAAGGGAGTGAAAAAGGAAAGAGATTGAGCTCAAGCTCAGATAATTATCAGAAAAACAAGCCCTGTTTGTAAAACTGATACAGCATGGTTGGAGAAGACAGATGTTTTCTTTCGCTGACGAGGGAGCAAGGTGCCCACCTAGGAAATGCTCTTCACGCCCTCCTCCTCCTGGATGGATGTCAAACTGATACTCGGGGAACCTGTTAGTTGCTGAAGAGTTGGGACCATTACAGAAGCTCCTGTGAACCCTGACTGGGGACAAGTGTGGAAGTGACATGACCAGTTCTGCATTTTCTTTAAGGTTAGAAATCACTGCTTACCTGACTACAATTTCTAACATGCGGTTGGTCCTAATAACAAAAATGGAGATCTCTGCAACAGCCCAGGCCGCCCTCCGAAATCTCTCCTGCCCCATCCTGGCCATGATGGTGAAGAATTCTTCTCTTCCCTCTGACCTGTCCAGGGCTCCCCTTAATCCAGGTTTCTTAAACCAAGATACAAGGGGGTCCACAGATATAGCTCCCAGGGATCTGAGTTCTGAGAATTGTATTAATTTTGTATTTTTATTTTGTATTCTTATTTGTATTTTGAAAAAACGTTAAAGCATTTCTGGATTGTCAGGGCCACACCTAGTCCTGCCATGTGAAATTACGGCACACGTATTCATTGATGGTCTTGGTAGTAACGTGTACCTCAATTTTTATTGTCTTGGGCTCATTAGAAATGGGCAGAGACAAAAAATATATAAATGACGCATTTGGACCAAGCAAAGGTCAAGTGATATGAGAGGATGCTGGATTTTACAGTAACTAGAAATGAGAAAGCAGTGGGAAAGCTGAGCGGCACATACAGGAGGAGTGCCACACTGCAAAGAGCCTATCCCGGCATAGACGGCAAGTACCCTGTACGTTTCTAGTAGGGCTTTGGTTCCAGTGAACAGCATCATCCGTCAGGTTAATGTCGTTCACTTGAATGTTTCCATTTGTTTTGGTCTTCTCTACCTAGTTTTATATTTGTGCATATTTAAGTACCATTATACTTTAAGTTAAATCAACACTAGCCTGAAATTGTTTTAAAATAAAAACAAAATATTTTGTTAAAAGAAAATCAACACTAGAGGCCTGGGTGAATTCCTTCCTCTGAGAAGGAATTGGGAATATGTCTCAGGATTGAGAATATGCCTATTCTCTTGATCTGTGCCCCAAAGCCCTCCTGAGGGAAACTGTGCTGCCTCCTTGCAGCAGGTGCACCGTTTGCCACCCAAACTGCCGTGGAGAAGGAGGAAATGGAAGAGAAAGAAACCACAATAGCGCATTCCAAAGCCCCTTTGAGTTATTTTCTGTCTCTGCAATTGGATGTAAAACGACGCTGTGGTGTCATTTCCATTTTTCATGGCTCTGCGGTCCTGAGTGCAGTATCATCTGACGTGCTACCTCCCTGGGGATTCAAACGGCCAGAAAATTGTCTCCAACTGAAAAAAGCTGGGGGGGGAAGAAGGAGGACCCCTTGTTTCTCTGCTCATTTAGCCATTTATTGCCTTCAATACTGTCCAGTAGTGATTCAAATGGACAAAATTGACGGGCCCTTTTTCCTTCCTAGTCCTGTTTCCTTTAGGACAGTTCTGGTTTGGGTTTGGTTTTTTAAGTGGCATGAATGCTCTTCTTAAGGTGATGAACACATCTGTTCAGAAATCGCAAAAGTCAGAGTTTTACCATTCAAACTAAATATTAATTGAACTCCATGACCTAGGGCTGGCCTGCAACAAAATTATAGAGCTGGTGAAATTTGTCTTTGAGATTTCTGGACTTCTTTCTTGGATTTTTTTTTTCTTCTTTCATGAAGAATGCATAGGGGCTTCCCTGGTGGCGCAGTAGTTAAGAATCCGCCTGCCAATGCAGGGGACACAGGTTCAAGCCCTGGTCCGGGAAGATCCCACATGCCGTGAAGCAACTAAGCCCATGCGCCACAACTACTGAGCCTGCGCTCTACAGCCCACAAGCCACAACTACTGAAACCCGCGTGCCTAGAGCCCGTGCACCGCAACAGCAGAAGCCACCGTAATGAGAAGCTCGCGCACCGCAACAAAGAGTAGCCCCCGCTCGCCGCAACTAGAGAAAGCCCGCTCTCAGCAAGGAAGACCCAACGCAGCCAAAGATTGATTGATTAATTTTAAAAAGAATGCATATATGTTAACTGCCTTCAGTGTACCATACCTTGTCCAAATTCTGAACTAGACTTGATCTTATTGTCTAAATGCCAACCCATACTTTTTATTTGGTTTAATCAACACCCCTGCAGGGTAGGTGGCACTATTCCCATTTTGCAAATAATAGAACCGAGGCTTAAAAAGTTAAGGGTCTATATCATCTCACACCAGTCAGAATGGCCATCATCAAAAAATCTACAAACAATAAATGCTGGAGAGGGTGTGGAGAAAAGGGAACCCTCTTGCACTGTTGGTGGGAATGTAAATTGATACAGCCACTGTGGAGAACAGTATGGAGGTTCCTTAAAAACTACAAATAGAACTACCATATGACCCAGCCATCCCACTACTGGGCATATACCCTGAGAAAACCATAATTCAAAAAGAGTCATGTACCAAAATGTTCATTGCAGCTCTATTTACAATAGCCCAGAGATGGAAACAACCTAAGTGTCCATCATTGGATGAATGGATAAAGAAGATGTGGCACATATATACAATGGAATATTACTCAACCATAAAAAGAAATGAAATTGAGCTATTTGTAATGAGGTGGATAGACCTAGAGTCTGTCATACAGAGTGAAGTAAGTCAGAAAGAGAAAGACAAATACCGTATGCTAACACATATATACGGAATTTAAGAAAAAAAATGTCATGAAGAACCTAGGGGTAAAACAGGAATAAAGACACAGACCTACTAGAGAATGGACTTGAGGATATGGGGAGGGCGAAGGGTAAGCTGTGACAAAGCGAGAGAGAGGCATGGACATATATACACTACCAAACGTAAGGTAGATAGCTAGTGGGAAGCAGCCGCATAGCACAGGGAGATCAGCTCGGTGCTCTGTGACTGCCTGGAGGGGTGGGATAGGGAGGGTGGGAGGGAGGGAGGGAGACGCAAGAGGGAGGAGATATGGGGACATATGTATATATATAACTGATTCATTTTGTTGTAAAGCAGAAACTAACACACCATTGTAAAGCAATTACACTCCAATTAAGATGTTAAAAAATTAAAAATAAATAAAATACACATGATACCAAAGTTAAACAGGAAAAGATTAAATCACAACCTCATTAAACCTAGAACATGAGACACAAAGCAAAAAGTTTTTTAAAAAGCAGAAAGGCAAATAAATGAAATAGCAAATAGAAAAATAAGAAAAAAATTGTTTTTGAAAAGATACACAAATTTAATAAAACTTGAGCTAGATTAAGAAACAAAGAGAAGACTTAAAATCAGAAATGAAGGGAGAGACATTAGAACTGACAACACAGAAATAAAGGGATTATAAGAGATTTTATGCCAACAAATTGGATAACCCAGAACAAATGGATGAATTCCTAGAAATGTACAACAGGCCAAAATTAAATCATGAAGAAAGACAGCACCTACACAGATCCATAACTAGTATGGAGAGTGTATCAGTATCTAAAAACCTTCCCATCAATTAAGAAAACCCCAGGACCAGATGGTATCACTATTGAATTCTAAAAAACATTCAAAGAAGAATCCTTTGAATCAAGTCAGTTCTTCTCAAACTCTTCCAAAAAAGTCATACTAGTCTAAGTGAGAGTTACATATAAAATAGTAGTTTCTAAAGTAGCTGATTACCAAGATCATTTGAGAGGCTTTTAAAAGACAGAGATTATGAAATCTCTTCCCCAGAAGTTATGATTCAAGTCAAGGCCTTGATGTCAGTATTTTAAATATCTGACTCTGACGCACAGTCCGGTTTTCATTGATGTGATCGCCTCTTAAGAACTGTTGTCTCTTGCTAGGGGAATGGTGGTCAGGTGCTGACCATAGGTGATACTTCAGGTCTTCTTCCTTCATCTTTCATCTTGTGATCTTCACAACCTTTCCCCATTTTCAAGCTCTATTGAGATATATCTGGATTTACCTAAGAAGAGTCTTTCTGAAAATCCTCCTCCAAAATCACTACTGGGTTTAGGGATGGCTTCTTGGGGTACTTCTTAGACCTTTTTGTTGTCTATCATAGGAATTGACCCTGTTTCTCTAATCCATTGCTTTAGAAAAACTACGGCTCTTTCTTTTCATAACTATCTTTCTCTTGCCGTCTAAAGCCAAATAATACAGAATCTTCTCCTTCCCATACAGTAACTAAATAGGAATGAACACAGTTTTGAGTTTATTGTCTGATTCCTTTTTAAGGGTTTTCACTAATAATAATAAGTAGAAAGCAAAGAATGAAACAGAGTTCACCAACATTTTAATTTTAGTGTAACCACTAAAACAATCTTCATTTCTCCCCTTTAACTTCAGGGGAGTTAGAGACAGCCAGGCAAGACTTCTAGCTAATATTTTGTACTTTAGATCAATGTGTCACTACTCTTTAACCTCTTAGATCCCCTTTTTTATACTCAGCTTTGATTTTACCGTAATTCACATAGGTGGGGGCAAGCAAATATGGCTCTGTGGGCCCTTGGCTTGAACCAGGGAAAAAGACAATTTATCTTAGCAAAAAACTAGAAGAATGATACAGGTGAACTTATTTGCAAAACACAATAGAGACACAGACGTAGAGAAGGGAAGTATGGATACCAGGGTTGAAGGGGAACTGGGATGAAGTGGGAGAGTGGGATTGACATATATACACTACTATGTATAAAATAGATAACTAATGAGAACCTACTGTATAGCACAGGGAAGTCTGCTCAGTGCTCTCTGGTGACTTAAATGGGAAGGAAATCCAAAAAAGAGGGGATATATGTATACGTATAGCTGATTCACTTTTCTGTACAGCAGAAACTAACACAACATTGTAAAGCAAATATATATTACTCCAATACAAATTAATTTACAAAAAAAAAAGTTAAGGGTCTTGCCCACGCCTAGGTCTTCTGATTGCAGATCTTACCCACTTTCTACTTAGTGCTCTAATATCCTCTCCTTACTCTTCTATGTAAAAATATTATCTTATATAATGTTACCCTCTCTTATACATTTATATTTTATAACAATTTGCTCAAAGGTATGGGCTGAAGGCTTCGTTCCTGTATTAGTGCCCTAGGACTGCCATAACAAAGTATCATAAACTCAGTGGCTTACAATAACAGGAGTTTATTCTCTTACAGCTCCAGAGGCTGGAAGTCTAAAATCAAGGTGTCAGCAGGGTCACGCGCTCTCTGACGGCTCCACGCGTACACCCTTCCTTGTCCTCCCCTGCTTCTGGTTGTTGCTGGCAATCCTTGGCATCTCTTAGCTAGTAGATGAACCACTCCACCCTCTGCCTCTGCCATCACGTGGCCTTCTCTATGTGTGTCTCTGTATTCTCTCCTTATAACGACACTAGTCATTGGACTAGGACCCACCTTAACTCAGTATGACTTCAGTTTAATGAATCACATCTGCAAAAAAAAACCCCGTATTTCCAAATAAGGTCACATTCTGAGGTCCCCCATGAATTTTGGGGGATCACTATTACCGCCTCTATTAAAGAACGTTCTGACATCTATGAACAATTGGGAAATTTCTTTAGCTACAGAGGGGCCTTCCTCCTTTCCTATCAAGCTTCCCTGAAGAGATAATTAACTGATTCATTCATTCACTCAACAAAGACTTAGTGACCGTCTACTATATGACTGGCACTCTTGCAAGCACTGGAGCTACAGCCCTGGAAGGAGAAAGTTCACACTTCATGGTACTTGCATTCAACAGGGAGAAACTTTTGCCAGTGTGGTATGAAGGTGTGGCCGCAAAGGGCAGGAACTACAAGGCTTCATAATAGGCTCCAGAACTGGCTCGTCCTCACTTCTAACACATTCTGCTAGTCTGAGCAGGTCACAGCCAGCCAGAGTCAAGGGGCTAGAGAAGTAGACTCGACTTCTTGAAGGGAAGAGTGACAGTGTAGGATTGTAAAGGGGAATGACCGTCGAGAGGGCAGTGACGACTCCTTCGAGATTTCCCCCAGTTGCTTGTGAGACTAAGGTAGCAAGAGAATCTCCTGTTTGCTCATGGAATTTTCACAACATTAGCACTCTGCCTTGGTTTGCTTCCTTCCCTTGAGTGTGGAAAGTTCCAGTGGTGAGAGCATCTACTTCAGAGAATTGCTGGGAAGATTAAAGATAATGTATTTAAATAACCTGAAGGTGTGAAGGTGCCTGACACAGAGTAGCTCCCCCAGCTGTCTGCTGTTGTCTCATACCAGCTCATGATCACCAACACCGTCATCGTCGTGGAAACCATGAGAGAAGACAGACACAGAGCCCTAAAGCAGGATGTAATGACTTGTCTCCACTGGCCACCAGGATATCCCTCAGGTCCCCCATAAACTCATCAGTGTTCCTAACTTAAGCCCATCCCAATTGCCCTGTGCATATTCTAGAATGAATTGTGCAGATTGTGGTTCAGAGTTGGAAACACAAGGCCAGCTTCTTGGGTCCCACCCAGGCCCTTGGCTCTACTGACTTGCCTGTGCAGTGGCTTTAGGAGCGGGGGGATTTCACTGATCCCTCCGCATTACCTCCTCTAGACCACCCGCAGTCCAGCCTGGAGAGGGCAGTGGCTCTGTGGCTTTGGGTCCCTGTGAATCAAGTGGTCGCCCGACTTGAGAAAACCAGGCGTGAAACAGACGGGGCAATTGTGCTGTGAAGGACGCTCAGTGGGGAGGGTGTTTAGGGGAGGGAATGATTCTTCCACTTGGTGGCAGGGGAGTGTGTTGGGCCTTCATGGGTTACCCAGTTTATACCCGCAGAAAGGGAGAGGGAAGAATCCCAGATAGGAGTGGCTGGGCCCAACAGGAAAAGAGTGAATCGTTTGTTTCTTTGGAGCTTCCTTCAGTTCTAAAAGGGGGAGGAGGGCTTCCCTGGTGGCGCAGTGGTTGAGAGTCCGCCTGCCGATGCAGGGGACACGGGTTCGTGCCCCGGTCCGGGAGGATCCCACATGCCGTGGAGTGGCTGGGCCCGTGAGCCACGGCCGCTAAGCCTGCGCGTCCGGAGCCTGTGCCCCGCAACGGGAGAGGCCACAACAGTGAGAGGCCCGCGTACCGCAAAAAATAAAAAATAATAATAAATAATAATAATAAAAGGGGGAGGAACGGGAATGAGGTGGGAGAAGTAGGTTGGTGCTGGGCTCTGAAGGACCAAAGAAGACGAGCATGAGGACGGGGACCCCATTCAGTCCGGGGTCAGGGATGCAGCCATGTCATCTGCAGCCCCAGAGTGGCTGTCCCATAGCCCTGGTGCCCCAGTCTCTCTATAACTTTAATCATAATATTAGTATCTTTGATATTTAAAAGAAGACCCATACATCTGAAACTAACACAACATTATAAATCAACTACGCTCCGATATAAAAGAAAAAATTAAATTAAAAAAAAAAAGAAGAGCACATTACACATCCAGGAGGGTAGATGGAGGCATGGCGTTAAGCCAGACAACGGTAGGGTGCCACCACTCCATTGAAAGTCTCTGGGGTTGGAGACCAGGATGGCCGCGCACCAGGCCAGTGTGGTCTCATGTTGCCTCTTCTAGGTAGACGGTGAGAACTAGTTCAGATTGGGAGCGAACGGCCTTTAGGGGAGAAACCTTTGCTCCTAGAATTCAGAGGAGCACACAGCTTTCCCCTTTGGCCCCTACTGAGGCCGCCAGCTCTCTGGCCTGGCGCCTCCTAGGCTGTGAGCCCTTTAGGAAAGGGTTAGATCTCCCAGGGGTGCTGGGCAGAGTGCCTTGTACTTTATGAGGTCTGGACACATGTTTGAATGGATGGATCAGTGGGTGAACATGGGGAAAAGAGAGGAAAAGCTCAAAGATAATAAATGTAAATACCCATATATGATGATTCCAAGGGATATATAACCCAGACTTAAACTGCCTTTTGCACCAAAGCAAATGTATTGACTGATGCAACAAAAGCCCAGAAGCTGGGGGTCTGGTTTCAACGTATGGAGCTAGGTATTCAGATGATGTCACTGGGAATACATCCCCTTGTCTTTCTGCTCATCCCTCCTCTGTTCCCTTCATTCCCGGTCTAGTTCTCCCTGCATGGTGGTCCCTCCTCCCTGACCCCAAGCTCCAGGGTGCATTCTCTCAGCTCAGCGAGAGGAAAGGGAGCTGAGAATGAAGGAAAGCAGGTTCTCAGATGAAAATCAAGGTACTGGTACTGAGGAAGCAAAAAGCAACAGGTGTCCACAGTGATAGGCTTGTAGAAAAACTGGATCCCCTTGCTTTGAAATAGATCAACAAATGCCAGAACTCCATGCTTTTCTTCCTGCTTTAATCAAGAAGACTGGAGGCCTGGACATCAGATTAGAGTGGAAAGTGGGCAGCTTTGGTTGCCAGGCAGACCTGAGTTTGAATACTGACTCTCTCGCTGTGTGATCTCTCTTAACATCTCTGAACCTCAGTTCCCTTTTCTTTCCAGCTGGACTGTCAGCTCCCTAAGGGCAGTTACCTTGTTGCACTTTTTCATTACCGCACCCCCAGGGCCTAGCAGCATGCTACCTGGCACAGCCGCAGGTATTTGATATTGTTAAATAAATCGGTAACGGTTCGAGTTTGTTGTACAGAGAAAAGAAAAACTGTATACATGAAGCTCTGATAAAATGCCTGGCATGTAGAGGGTGATGGGTAAGTTACAGAATTGGTCATTATCATTACTGTCCAAAGGAAGCATGGTGGAACACAGAACCGAAATAGTCCCGACAGCTGATGGAGAATTGGAAAGGGAGACGGGCCATTTAGGTTGTCAGTGGCTGCCTTGGTGGCCGCATTGGCCATCGTGTCATGGATGTGGCCCAGTGTAAACATCCCACACGAGTACTGAGTACTTCTTCTTCTTGTGTCCCCTCTGCAGCTGGAGCTCTCCAACACGGCCGTCCTGCACCAGATGCGGCGGGACCAGGTCACAGACACGTGCCGCGCCAACAGCGCCGTGAGCCGCAAGCGGCGGGTGCTGACCCCCAACGACCTGAAGCACCTGGTGGTGGATGAGGACCACGAGCTCATCTACTGCTACGTGCCCAAGGTGGCGTGCACCAACTGGAAACGGCTCATGATGGTCCTGACCGGGCGGGGCAAGTACAGCGACCCCATGGAGATCCCGGCCAACGAGGCGCACGTCTCGGCCAACCTGAAGACCCTGAACCAGTACAGCATCCCCGAGATCAACCACCGCTTGAAAAGCTACATGAAGTTCCTGTTCGTGCGGGAGCCCTTCGAGAGGCTGGTGTCCGCCTACCGGAACAAGTTCACGCAGAAGTACAACACCTCCTTCCACAAGCGCTACGGCACCAAGATCATCAGGCGGCAGCGCAAGAACGCCACGCAGGAGGCCCTGCGCAAGGGCGACGACGTCAAGTTCGAGGAGTTCGTGGCCTATCTCATAGACCCGCACACGCAGCGCGAGGAGCCCTTCAACGAACACTGGCAGACCGTCTACTCCCTCTGCCACCCGTGCCACATCCACTATGACCTCGTGGGCAAGTATGAGACGCTGGAGGAGGATTCCAATTACGTCCTGCAGCTGGCGGGCGTGGGCAGCTACCTGAAGTTCCCCACCTACGCCAAGTCCACGAGAACTACTGATGAAATGACCACAGAGTTCTTCCAGAACATCAGCTCAGAGCACCAGACGCAGCTGTACGAAGTCTACAAACTCGATTTTTTAATGTTCAATTACTCAGTGCCAAGCTACCTGAAATTGGAGTGAAGGGTGGAGGTGGGGAGAGGGGCGAGAATCGTGCTTTTTAATTTAAGATTTTTATTTGTCAAAAGAAGTCTATGGATACTGGGTTATTTTGTAAATTAATATTTCTTTGGGGATGATGCTGCGAGCAGCATAGTGAGAATTATTTAAAATCCTTAGTAGGGAAGGACGGCTGTCTTTGCAGGGCACTAGGATGGGTGTCCTTGTTTTTTAGACATGAATCCCCCGACACTTTCAGAGGTTTCTTTGTGTTCGGGTGAATTCCATGAATTGTGCATCCCATAAATTCTAATTAATGTTATTTATAGTTATTTAAACATGGTCTCTGTATAGATTTCTTTTTGTGGCAGCAAGATTCTAACGTCTTTGCAGAAGAAATCTATGTTTCGTTCTGTGCTTGCAGCAGCTCGTGCAGGGGCATGAATGTTCTCCTTATTAACCGCTCAGAGAGTCACTGTGATAACAACCGTTGTGCTGTCTGTTGATACCACCGTTCTTGAAATTCTGCTAGAAATAAATAGAGGCACCTTTGCAAGGGACTGATTCCAAACTGATTTCAGTCGACCCAAACGTTCCTCACACGAAAGAAAAGTGTTTTTTTTTTTTTAACCCAAGGAGAGAGCTGATTGTAGCTTTTTTTTTTTCCCACCAGACTTAGCAATCTGGTAGAATAGGCTTTTCTACAGATTTTTTTAACTGGCAGTGCCAGTTGTGATGAAGGTGAAGTGGCTGTTGCTTTACATTCAACAAGTATTTATTAAGCAACTACTATGTGCTAGGCCTAATTCTAGACCCTGCGGATAGAGCATTAAACAAAACCAATAGTCTTGGCCCTCAAAAAGCTTTACGTGGACGCAGAGTATCCAGCTTGACAGTTAGCAAACCCCTGATGTTCATGGACTTAACGTGAGGTTTGGACTATTCACGAACCACCCCAGAAGGTTCAGGATCCCTACAAATTTGCATTTTTCTATGGCCCAAATTTGAAAACCACGTGCTTGGAACAGGCCACTTAACTTGGTGAGTAATCCAAGCCCATTGCCCAACATAAGAGATGACAAAAATGTTTCCTGTCATGTGCCCACTCCAACTTATTGGTAGTATCTATCTGCCTTTAAGCCCCAGAACAGATTTGCCAGGCACGGCATGGAAGAGTGCTGTGATTGATTAGTGATGTCTGCCTTGGGTGAAGGAAAGAGAATATTCACCGACCGTCTCCTCCTGTCATTTCCAGCCCAGCTTTAAGGTCTCCACCTAGAAGTGTTTTTTCTAACTCTTTGCCATGTAAAAGATTAAAATTTTGTGGCAGGACTCAGACATTGGAGGATTTGCAATGGCCTGGCATTTCTACTCCTTGTGAAGGTCAGAGGCGGACTATTTGTATACTTATGCATATCCGCTCCTCCAAAGGCCAAGAAACCATCGGCACCTTTGCAACCACCAGCAATGATCAGCAAGGACAGCCTTCTGTGATGGTAACCCATGCCATTTTCCTCTGGAAGGCTGGAAACATTCCATTCCCTGTTCCTTGCTAATTAACGTCTGCACATGCTTCTCATTTCCAATGCCTCCGCTGAAGTTTGAGCCACATCCCTCTTACAGCTAGTGAATGAGTCGGTAGCAGATACTGTATATAATAATAATAGTTCTAATAATAGGGGGAGGGGTGGGATGGGGTGTGGGTAAGTTTTGCTTTTTGTTTTTGATGCAGTGTATAGAACAGAGGGGAGAAGAATATTCTAAACGAACAAAAAATAATTTATTCACAGAAGCTATTAAAATTGTATTGTAAAGCTCACAGCCAGCTCAGTGAGCGGCAGCTGTCATGGCTCACGGAGGAAATTATTTTATTGAATGTGAGTGAGGTGTGCATTGGAGAGGGCGGCCGAAGCTATTTATAAGATGTTGTGTACCTTCTCCTAAGCTCTCTCTCCTTTGCGAAGGGCACGTCAACTGTACCCTTGACAAATAGAGATTTATGCAATGTGTTTTACCAAGTAGAGTGACAGACTTCAGCTGTCCTTGGAATTACTCCTAGACCCCGTTTCCAGGCAGGGGACACTGTCCTCAGAAACAAAGCTTCTGCTAATGAAAGAGGTTTCTGGCATTTCCTGATAATGTGCTTCAGAGAACACAGGTTCTCCCCAGACACAAGTTGGTGTGATGCAAAATAAGGGTTTTGTAGTCAAATATCCTTGGGAAACAGAGCGAAGTCCATTTCCTTTCTGCAGGACTTTTCAGAGCCTTGAATGTGTGCTGTGCATTGTGAACTCCCAAGAGCATCACTGATGGAGTCGGTGGCATTTCCTGACCTTCTCTGAGCGGGATACTCTATTTTGCAGATCATCTCAGAGAGCTAGCGTTCCACTGAATATTCTTTGGCTAGGTTGCTTTAGCACATCTGAGGTCTTCAAGGATAAAAAACTGCTTCCCTGACACCCCGCTTCCAAAAAACAAAACAACACAACAATAAAACAGCACCACAGTCTCCACCTGGTTTACAGCAATGAAGGTACTTTATCAAATGAATTCAACTTTTGCTTAAGTGCAATGGTTCTAATCCTGGATATTACGTAGGCCGCGATTCCCTCCCTCCCAAAGGGAGCGCCCGAAGAGTCTTGGGTGGCGCTGACAGAAGGAGGGAGGGGGAGGGGCACAAAGCCTCAGGTGGTCCGCCTAGCGCTCAAGCCTAAGGTTGCTCAGTGCAAGCCAAGAGAGCTCAACCCTTGCTGGGTGCTCCTTCGCTTCTATAGTTTGGAATTGTTCAGTGTTCTTTCAGTACTTCAAGTGGAAATTCACGTGGATTTCCCGCGTTTTGCATTTCCACATCTCCGTCTTTGATCAGCTGTGATGCCTTCATTCGTCTTCTCGCTCTAGTGGGAAAGGGTGTCCTTCAGGGGACGATACTGCGGTATGGTTCGGCAGTGAGGGGCTCTTTCTCCTCGTGTTTTGTGTTCATATTTTATTTTCTAATGGCATAAAAACTTTTTTTAAAAAAAATCAATTCAACTGTTTTTGCAGAATGTAGAAAGTACTCTGTGTCCTTGGTTAAAAAGAATCCATGGGTGAAAATGTGCCTGGGAAACGAAAGTTCTTGGTTCTTTCGTTCCTTTTCCTTTTTTTTAAAGAAGACTGTTTGAAAACGCTTTCTATTGCATGCTTAGCTGGAGAAAAGTACAGGCAGGTGTCCCATCTTCGAGCCACTTTTCAGAGGTGCTGCTGTGTTTTCAAAACCAGGTACAAAGTTGTATTTACAAGGACATTCCTGCTTAACCTGTCCCTTTGGTTGGAAAACTGTAGAATATTAGCCACAGGGTTTGAATTCCTGCAGCTGCTTCAGACCCTCCCCCTTCCCTGCCTCCCCAGCTGGTCTGGGAAGAAGGGCAGTCTGCTGACCTGTTGGTGTCTCAGAGGGGACCTTCCTTCCCACCTGTCCACCAGGTGAGTTTCACGGTCCTGCCTGTTCAGCTGTATGGCACAGGACAGCAGCGGGCAGTGGAAACTTCGGTCGGACCAGTGTCCTGGTGGCAAAGGCGTGGAAGCACCAGGGTCTGATCCCTACTGGTAGAAGATTCCCAGAGCAAAAGCGAGTCCCTAACATGCTTAGCTGGTGGGGTCTGGACCACTGCTCAGGTAGTGATTGCAGAAGTCCCTGTTCTAACCTGGCCAGAGCCGAGGGACTCTGACCCTGATGGGTGGGGCTCAGAGCCGATTTCTCACAGCCTGACCATCCCCGACAGAGACACGCAATCTGAGCTGCCCCGTTCTGTGCGATCCTGGGAACCAGAATCTCTTGCCCACTCATGTCAGCAGGACTGACCTCATCACTCCCCCAAAGTTCCCACAACCAGTATTTCCTCCAGCCTTTTCCATCACAAGCAACTGGACCCTATGAACAGGCAGCAGGATCTACAACCAGCTTGACCTTCGGCCGTTAACGGGCGAATTTCAGTCTGTTACCCTTTGTCAGGTACAGAAGGGGCTGCCCGTACTATTTTCTTAGGAGCGTGCTCAGTGTGGCATATGGACATATAATTTAACATCTTTGTGGAGTGTGATTTTCTATTTTTACATATTTGTGTGCAGTAGAGGGCCTGTTGTAGAAAACTCTCCCTGTATCTTACTGTACTGTTCAAGAAAGCTGAATTCCACATTGCCAACAAAAGCGTGAAAATGTTCATGAACCTTCTTCCAGGAAAAGCCATTCAAGCCTGATTATTTTTCTAAGTAACTTCAATTAAATTGAAGAAAGAAAAGAAGCTTCTCTCTGTGTATGGTTTGTTCACGGCTCACTGACAGAGGACTGCAGAGGTGGGGTGGGCTGGGCTGTGTCCCTTAGCATGTGCGGGGTCCTGCTCACGTGTATCAGAGGATGGAGTGGGAGAGACGCACATGCAGACCGCATTGCAGTCTTGGCCGTGGCAAAGACCTCCATAGAGCCGAGCCCTTTCTGTTTAGTGGATGAATAGAAGCTTTCTTCATTCCTGTTTCGTCTGTAAATTCTTTGTAAAGCGATGCACTAGAAGGCCCACCCTGATCATGTAGGCTACCACCCCCGTGAAAAATAAGGAAACAGGCCCTGAAAGGCTAAAGGGCGTTGGTGGCAGAGCCAGTATTCAAACTTAGGTTGATGTGCCTTCAGAGTTGTGGCACTCGACGACACGCCTCTCTTAAGTGCCTGTCTTTGGTTCCGAAGTCGTAGACCTGCCCTTCAAAGCCCCGATTTTCCGATTCCGAATCCATTCCTTTTCTGATGTCGTATATAGCTTCTTTTGGTTCCACTGATGGACATTTTTAGCTTTACTGATAAGAACTATTTATTTATTTGTCAAAGAAGAAATCATCTCAAAGTTGTACCTCTATTTTATTGTACCCTAATTTAAAAAAATGTATTATGTAAACATTTTGACATGAGAATACTGAATTCGAAGATATGTCTCCTTTTCCCTTTTTTTTTTTTTTTTTTTGCGGTACGCGGGCCTCTCACTGCTGCGGCCTCTCCCATTGTGGAGCACAGGCTCCAGACGCGCAGGCCCAGGGGCCATGGCTCACGGGCCCAGCCGCTCCACGGCATGTGGGATCTTCCCAGACCGGGGCACGAACCCGTGTCGGCAGGTGGACCCAACCACTGCGCCACCAGGGAAACCCTATGTCTCATTTTTCATCCATGCCGGATATGGTATCTGATATGTCCACTCACCAGCTGGTTCTCACCACCAGTGGCCTGGCTCCCACCCATTCCTGGTGTCATCACTGTCCTTGCTCTGGTCCCCTCTGGTTGGCAAACGGCCAGACCATGGAGCTTAGTTTTCTGAAATGGATGGGAAATGTGCTTACTTTTTAATGTGGCGAGTGGCTGTGACTGTTATGGCCTGTCCCTGTCTCACTTGGGACACTAAATGCACTAAACGTCGGTGGGAAGCAAGGCTGGATGAGGACACCCCCAGTCTTAGTTTACTCCCCATGGAGTAAGACTGAAATGCCCTCTCGTCAGTGGTCAGCTAATCTTTATTTCTCATGATGCCACTGGTGCCCTCTGGCTGACGCTGCAGAAGCTACAGAACCAAGGGGCCTGTGGCCCAGAACACTGCCAGGGCCAGAGGTTATTACGGATCCACCACCAAGTGAACAAAAATAGTGTCAGGAAGAATCATGAGTATCCAATGCCGAAGTATCCTTTCTGGGGAAGAGCGCTCCTTTCTCAAGTCATGTCTTTCCTACATTTTGGTGTTCAAATAACTTTTATAACGGTAGCTATTAAGTAATATTAGAAAATACAAATACTGGCAATTTCATGTCAGCCCCAAAGTCATTTCAAATATTTTCTCAGAAAGTTATGATATCCAAAAAGACCAGGAACCATTAGCCAGGAATGCATTTGAGGGGGCAGAAACCTGAGAGAGTTTAGTGGAGAACAGCACTCTGGGGAAATCCTTCCTGGGAAGAAGTCTGAGCTTTGCACAGCTGGTTCCCAGACTCCTGCTGGCACACTGTGGGTCCCTGGAGTCCTGGGATGACTTACAAGAATTTGAAGACTGATCTGGTCTACGTTCACCTGTAGGGAGTTTATCAGATATCTTGGTTCTGGGGTGATGGACATTTCCAGTATAAAACAAAAAAGGGACTTTCTAGCAAGACTGACGTGAGAAAAAAACCCAACCAAACAACCAACCTTTTCCCTGGTCCACAATCCTCTCTTAGAGCCAGCCTCATCCCAATATCATAACAACCTATAGATAGAACAGCATGGAAGCAGCCTGCTGATTCCGAACACGTGGCTGGCTGAGAACTGTTCACATGTAACACAGTGCCTCAGTCTCTTTCTCTTTGAAACAAGAAAAACGGCAACATCTGAATTATGCCAAAGTTGAGATAAATAAGAACCCCTGAGGTTGCTAGCCCCAGTTCATCCACCAAGGAGTTGTTTATAATCTAGAGGTAATCACATCCTGTTTGGGCCTGTTTGCTCATCTGTAAAATGACAAAATTGAGCTACATCTGTGGTTTTTCAGGTTTTTGGGGGGGGGAAAAAGAGCCTCAAAACTTTTTGTGTGCTAACACTCATATGTAAAACAGATGAAACAGAGATGCTGTGATTGAATAGTTTGAGGCCCAGCTGAGCCTCTCCTTTTCTGTAAAATGCCTGTGGACGTCCAGGGAACCCTAGGATTCTAAGGAACACAGTTTGAGAACCACAAAGTTAGATGACCTCATCCTTTCCAGTGTTGACATTCTCTAATGATCTACCCAAATGCTCCTCTGTGGCTCTTTGTGGCTTTCCGCTAGAGGTCAGTTAGCAATTAGACGGTACCATGGAAGTAAAAACTGTTTCAAAAAGGGAGTTAAGGCAACAGCATTGAAATGAGATTAAGATGGAAGAAATAAGGGAAAAGAAAAATAGAAAGGTAGAAGCAGCTGCAGGAAAGAAATAGCTCACACCCAGATTTAAGATGGGGAACCGAAGTTTACACTCCTCTTTTTCAATGATCTACCGAGAAAACACTGGCTCCAAATTCCTACAAATCTCCACTAATTTGAAATACAAGACGCTGGAATGAAAAACAGTCTATTAATCTGCTTTTTATTTTTCAATGTTTGTTTTTAAAAATAATAGAGAGTCACGTTACGGGAGAATAGCAAGGGCTTCAGATTTCACGGTTTGGAAGAGCCAGCAGCTAGAGAAAGAGATTTTTTTGTGTCTGCATCCAGCCTTGGACCTTTACCGGATAGACTAAGCCAGACACAACTTTGTGCCTGGAACCAAACTGGCAGCAGGATGAAGGAAAAATGTCTAAAGAAGAAATGAAGGAGGAGGAAGGACCTCTGACTGTAGGAATGATGCCTGTACGCTGAGTTTCTCTGTACGATGAGCACAGACTCAACTGCGGGTGGCTTGGAATTGTTGGCTTTTCATGTAGTCTTTTCCAAAAATATGTAGCTTCATAAACGAAGTTGACCACAAAAGTGGCTAACTTTTATTAATTTATATAGTTTACTGCGTGACTTGTAATGCATTAAATGTCTCCATTTAATCCTCAGAACAACCAGCAAGGGAGATACTTTTTTGTTTTGTTTTAAGATAGTTTTTTTTTTTTATTGAAGTATAGTTGATTTACAATCTTGTGTTAGTTTCTGGTGTACATAGGTAGATACTTTTATTCTTTTTACAGATAAGGAAGCAGACGGATCCTTTAAATGACATGCCCCAAATTACTCATCTAATAAGTGGCAGAGCCAGGATTCAAACCCAGGTCTGGTTGACTCCCTAGCCCACTGGAATTAGTAACACCGATGAGCCAACAGGGGAGGGGGCCAAATTCTGGGGATGATACTGCTACAAGCAGCCATTAATGAAGAGACATTACGACTCTGGCCAAAGCGCAAAATCTGATTAAATACAATCAAAGGGAGGATAAAACAAAAGAGCTGGAAGACTAAAAGGTTAAGCTTCAGACTAAAATAGTCACAGAAAACTGGACGAGCAACTTAAGTTTCTGCCAGTGTTCTTGATGGGAACAGCTCAGTCCCCTCCCGTTTCGCCTTTCCTCTTGCACCACTAGTCACACTCACAACACTTCTGACACCAGATGTGTGTGGGTTTCCCCACAGCAAGCCATTCCCTGTGACACCAGCGGGTGTCCTACAATTTCACTCAATTCTGACACCATCTGCCTGGAGATAACATCAGATCCCACAGGTTAAGGCCTCACTCCTACAAGACTGCTCACCTGCCGTTCCAAGTCCAATCCCAAGTCCAGGCTGTCACTTGTGCTTCTGACAGATCGGCTATAAATCAGAGGTTCCCACCACCCCTTCCTCAGGTTCAATTAATTGGCCAAAGCGGCTCACAGAACTCAAGAAAACAGGTTCCTTATTGTTTATAAGTTTCTCATAAAAGGATACGATACAAGATACAGATGAACATCTAGATGGAGGAGATGCATAGGGCAAGGTATGGGAAGGGGCTCGGAGCTTCCAGGCCTCTGGCCGCTCTCCCTCCACGTGTTCACCTACCCAGAAGCTCTCCCAGCTCCACACTTTGGGAATTTTTTATGGAGGGCTCATCACGTAGGCACGATCAATCATTAACTCCATTTCTAGCTCCTTTCCCCTCTCTGGAAAACAAGGCATGGGGCTGAAAATCCCAAGCTTCTAACTGTGGTCTTTCTGGGGACCAGTGCCCCCACCAAGAGTCACCTCATTAGAACGAAGGACACTGCTGTCACCCAGGCAATTGCAAGGGATTTAGGAGCTCTGTGTCAGGAACCTGGGTCAAAGACCAACTATTAGGGCTTCCCTGGTGGTGCAGTGGTTGAGAGTCCGCCTGCCGATGCAGGGGACGCGGGTTCGTGCCCCGGTCCGGGAAGATCCCACATGCCGCAGAGCGGCTGGGCCCGTGAGCCATGGCTGCTGAGCCTGCGCGTCCGGAGCCTGTGCTCCGCCACGGGAGAGGCCGCAGCAGTGAGAGGCCCGCGTACCGCAAAAAAAAAAAAAAAAAACAGACCAACTATTAGAATAAAAGATACTCCTAGTGCTCTGATCACTTAGCAATGCCAAATGTTTCAGGAGCTCTGTGCCAGCAATTGGGGCAGAGACTCATATTTATATTCTGTATCTTACCAGAATGCTAGACCAATTATCGACAAATTTGGACAAACTATTTAGAAAGTTTGGACTTCAAATAAAAGCCAAATGGCAAAAGTGAAATTCAAATCCGGGTCTCAGAAGAGTCTGTGAGTCTAATGCATGGAACGCAAAGCCATAAGTATTCTGATGGTCTGGGCAGACAAGTTAACGTGGGCTTCAAATATAAGCCCCAAATCAAGTTTCAAGGGCAGCCATTCAGGACAAAGATGTATAGCAGCGCTGCACAGTGCACCCTGGGTGAGCAGTAGTAGGATGAATGACCTTTCTGAGCAACGTAAAGAGGCTAGACAAAAACAGGCCAAGAGAGAAAGGTTGAAGGGCAGGTGGGGGTGTCCTGGAGCAGAAACGGCTTTGGATGTCTGCATGGTTAGGCTCCCTGCAGACGTGCCCGCTATTACTCTAACCCCGGGGCAGATCTCCTGTAAGCTGAGTCCTGAGCTTCCCCACCCCTTCTAAGAGCCTGCAGCTGTCAGGGGATACACTCATTCATTCATTCAAACGTGTTAAGCGTCTGTCTATATTAGACCCTCAGCAGGATGCTGAGAATATGGGAATTCTTATAATTCATAATCAAGTGGAGAACACAGGAATGTTAACAGATAGTTACAACATAGCCAAAACATACATGAAGATGACACCTCAAGCTATCCCTGGGAAAGAAGTGATCCAAGTCCGTTGCTGGAGAAAGAGAAAGGTGAGGGATTAGAGCAGGGGTGATTTTGTCCCCCAGTGGACAGACATCCACAACAAAGAAGTGTCTGGCTCAAAAATGCCAAGATTGGGGAACCCTGAATCAGAGAAATATTAACTGTTGGGGAGGGGGCAGAATCTATGGTTTTTCGTAGCTAAATGGATGTGTGGGTGAGGAGAGGAAAATGAGGCAAGGAAGAGTGGCACGTTCCCAGCACGGTCGCTGGAGACTGGGGCCCTTCATGGAGATCAGGTAATCAGGAACACGTTTCTGGAAACGCTGTATATTACTTGGGAGCTTGCTAGAAACACAGTTTCAGGCCCCACACTAGCCCTCCTACGTTTTAAGAAGCCAGGTGATTCATATGCACGTTCACATTTGAGAAGCATTGGTCTAGAGAACCAGAGACCGTCTGAGACAGAGCTGTAGCTGTGGGGGAGAAGGGGTCATCTTACATTATTGCTTATTCTTCCAGCAACTCTGAGGCATGAGTATGATCAGAACAACTGTGTCTGGTTGCACAGGTTGTGCACTGCACGAAGTCGCCTAGTTGAGGATGGGGCTGATATTTGACACTTACCCTGAAGAAAGAGATGCATTTTTCTTACCCTGATTGCCAAGTTACCCGTGCAGGGGCTGTGACCACGCAGAAGGTGTACTGTTCTAATTTGCACAATAGCCGTATGGCCTAGCAGTGGCCCTAGATATAGTACAGATCCACATTGCCTTATCTGCAGTTTTTAAATCTACAGAACCCTGAAAACCAAAAGGTTTTTCATAGATTTGCAGCAAGCTCACTTGGCGGCAAACTCTGACCTTAACTAACATGAGACTAATTATAGTCTTTATTTATCCCACTTACTGTGAATATTTCTACATTTTCCTGCAGAAATATTAATGTAAATATAAATTAATTTTCTTATGGGGTACAGCTCCATACACTACTGGAGCATGAGGTAATACACGCTATTTACACAGCATTATTTTTCTAAACTTTGAAAAATTCTGAACTCTAAAACACATCTGGGGACTTCCCTGGTGGCACAGTGGTTAAGAATCCGCCTGCCAATGCAGGGTATATGGGTTCAATCCCTGGTACAGGAGGATCCCACATGCCGCGGAGCAACTAAGCCTGTGCACCACAACTACTGAGCCTGCGCTCTAGAGCCCGCGAGCCACAACTACTGAAGCCCGCGTGCCTAGAGCCCGTGGTCCGCAGCAAGAGAAGCCACTGCAATAAGAAGCCCGCGCACCGCAACGAAGAGTAGCCCCTGCTCGCTGCAACTAGAGAAAGCCCGCGCAGAAACAAAGACTCAATGCAGCCAAACGTAAATAAACAAAACACATCTGATCCGAGGGTTTCAGATAAGAATTGTGAACTTGTACTAATCCAGTTTTACAGATGGGGAAACTGAAGCACAAGGAGGTCAAGTACACGGGGGAACCAAGGTCCAAACCCTCTCCTCTTTCTGCATCACACTAGTTCCAAGAAGCTTATTGAGTAAGAAGCTAGTCAGTACACAGTCCGGGCCCTTCCCTCACAGGCGCTCACAGTATATTTTCAGACAGAAACATGGGTAAGAGGCACCAGGACATGCCTTTTGTGTGGGTCTCCCATAACAGAATGCCAGTCCCCACACTTGAGTGGCACATTTCCAAACAAAGCTCCAGATGTTCTGAAAACACTTAGCCCAAAGCCACGCACCCCAGAAGCATCCATGAACTTCAGCCTCATTGACAGACACAGGGAATCCCAGCAAGATTACAAAAGAATGAAAGCAAGTGAATTCTCATTGGATCTGTGATTGAGACAAGCAGACTAGAGCAAAACAGCATGGGATGGTCTGCTGTTGTGCTATTCTTGTTCTGCAGATGGAGGTCTCCAGCAGCTGCAGCGGGATCCAAATGCCCGTTCCTCCTTCAAAAGACATTGGTGTGCTTTGGAGAACATAGTGCCTGTCATCTCTTCAGAACTGAGGATTGCTTCTCATTCCTCTGCTCCTTCAACAAAGAAGAGACTTTATTCCAATGGAAGTCAGCCTGGAGCTACAAGTTATCAACCAGATAAGAGTCAGTGTACCAGAGTCTCTGAAATTTTGCAAGCTCTGAAATTATATACGTGTGATGTGTCCACAGCTGTATTCTTCACTTTTGAGTTTGCACATTTGGGTGTTGCCACGAGGTAAATACTGGAAATTTGGTATCTTGTCGCCAAAAGCAATGATGATCCACTATCTAAAACAAAAGCAAATATTTATAAAAATATTTGCTCTTCAAAAAACCTTTAAAAATATTTCGGTGAATATTGAACTCAAAATCATTTCTGATTCTTTCCATTGTGTATATACGAATTATACACGTATGTGTATTTGTCACTTTATGTTATGTTATAAACACATTTACATCTCTTTTCTGGAAAGTGTTTATTGAACTCTATTGTCCATTTAAAAATTGGTTTGTTTGTCTTATTATTGAGTTGTAAGAATTCTTTCTAAAATTTGCATCAAAATTCTTTATCAGAAATGTGTTTTGCAAATATTTTCTCCCACTCTGTGGCTTGCCTTTTCATTTTAGCAAAAGTTTTAAATTTTGTTGAAGTTCCACTTACCAATATTTATCTTATTGCAGGTTATATCCTATGTAAGAAATCTTTGCCCAACCTAAAGTCTCCAAGATTTTCTCCAATGTTTTCTTATAGAGTCTGTTATAATTTTAGCTCATACATTTAAATCTATATTTACTTAGAGTTAATTTTGTACATGGTATGAAGTAAGGGTCATAGTTAAGACTGTATACATATCCAGTTTTCTTCAAAAAATATTATACTATATGTACATTTTGTGTGAGACCCCCCACAAGAGATTACTTTCATTTACTCCTCTTTTCCTTTTTGCTATTTTTGTCATACATTTTGTTCTGAATGTAAGAAACTGTATGATACCTTATTATTTTTGCTTTATCAGTCAATTGTCCTTTAAAAAAAACAAAAAGTGGGGGAAAATTTTAATATTTACCCACACATATACCATTTCTAGCACTCATTATTCCTTTGCATAACTGTAAATATCTGGTCTCATTTTCCTTCAGCCTGAAAAGCTTCCTTAACATTTCTTGTAATGTAAGCCTCCTGGTAGTAAATTCTCTCGTCTTTTGTTCGTCTAAAAACTCTTGATCAAATTTGAGTAAGTCTGGCCATTACTTCTTGAAATACTCTTTTTGGCCTCCACCCCCTTTCTAGGACTCCACTTGTGCATTAGGCCATTTGGTGTTGTCCCATTCATCACAAATGCTTTGTTCTTTTTTTTTCAGTTTTTGTTTTCTCCGTGTGCTTCATGTTGAATAGTTTCTATTGTTTTATCTTCAAGTGCTGCAATTCTTAATTCTGCAGTGTCTTTTCTTATGCTAATCCCAGTTAAATTTTCATTTCAGACATTGTATTTTTCATATCTATAAATTCCACTTAGGTCTTTTAAAAATCTTCAATTTCTTTTCCTTACTATGATCATATTTACATCTTGAGAATGGAATAGGTATATTAGGCTCTTTAATGTTCTTGTCTATTAATCCATCATCTGTCATTTTGTGGTCTCTTTTTTTTTTTGGCTGCACATGGGATCTTAGTTCCTGAACAGTGATCAAACCCATGGCTCCTGCACTGGAAGCATGGAGTCTTAACCACTGGACCACCAGAGAAGTCCTCGGTCTGTTTCTATTGACTGATTTTTCACATTTTCTTGCCTTATTGTTTATCTATCAATTTTTAATTTGATGCTAGATATTTTTCTCTATATAATCTTTATTTTCTTCCAGTTTTATTGAGATATGATTAACATACAGTACTATATAAGTTTAAGGTGTACAGCACAATGATTTAACTTACATACATCATGAAATGATTATCACAATAGGTTTAGTGAACATCCATCATCTCATATAGATACAAAAATAAAGTAATAGGAAAACATTTTTGCCTTGTGATAAAAACTTTTGGGATTTACTCTTAACAACTTTCATATATAACCTACGGCAGTGTTAATTATATTTATCATGTTATACATTACATCCCTAGTACTTATTTATAACTGGAAGTGTGTACCTTTTGATTGCTTTCATCCAATTTCCCCTTCTCCATGCCCCGCCTCTGGTCATCACAAATCTGATTCTTTTTTTTCTGTGAGCTTGTTTGTTTGTTTTAAAGTATAGTTGACCTACAACACTATGTTAGCTCCTGTTACACAACATAATGATTTGATATTTCTATACATTTCAAAATGATCACCACAATAAGTCTAATTACGATATGTTACCATATAAAGGTTACATAGTTATTGACTATACTCCCTACACTGTGCATTTCATACCTGTGACTCATTTATTTTCCAACTGGAAGTTTGTACCTCTTAATCTCCCTCACCTATTTCTTTCCTCCCCCTACTCCTCTCCTCTCTGGCAACCACTTATTTGTTCTCTGCATCTATGACTCTGTTTCTGAGTGTTTGTTCATTTGTTTTGTTTCTTAGATTCCACGTATAAATGAAATTATACAGTATTTGACTTATTTCACTAAGCATAATACCCTCTAAGTCCATCCACATTGTTGCAAACGGCAAGATTTCATTCTTTTTATGGCTGAGTCATATTCCATTGTGGCTGTCTGTATGTGTGTGTATGTATATATGTGTGTGTATATGTGTGTGTGTGTGTGTGTGTGTGTGTGTGTGTGTGTGTGTGTGTATCATATCTGCTTTATCCATTCATCCATTGATGGACACTTAGGTTGCTTCCATATCTTGGCTATTGTAAAAAATATTGCTATAAACATTGGGGTGCATATATCTTTTCAAATTAGGGTTTTGTTTTCTTTGAGTATATACCTAAGAGTGGTATTGCTGGATCATGTGGTAGTTCTATTTCTAGTTGTTTTAAGGAACCTCCATACTGTTTTCCATAGTGGCTGCACCAATTCACATTCCCACCAACAATGCACAAGTGTTCCCTTTTTTCCACATCCTGGCCAATACTTGTTATTTGTTGTTTTGGGATAATAGCCATTCTGACAGGCGTGATATCTCATTGTGATTTTGATTTGCACTTCCCTGATGATTTGTGACACTGAGCATCTTTTCATGTGCTGTTGTCCACCTGTATGCCTTCTTTGGAAAAATGTCTATTAAGATCCTCTGCCCATTTTTTATTTATTTTACTTTTTTTTTTTTTTTGTGGTACGCGGGCCTCTCACTGTTGTGGCCTCTCCCGTTGCGGAGCACAGGCTCCGGACGCACAGGCTCAGCGGCCATGGCTCATGGGCCTAGCCGCTCCACGGCATGTGGGATCTTCCCGGACCGGGGCACGAACCCGTGTCCCCTGCATTGGCAGGCAGACTCTCAACCACTGTGCCACCAGGGAAGCCCTACTTCTGCCCATTTTTAAAATCAGGTTGTTTTTTTGATGAGTTGTATGAGTTATTATATATTTTGGATATTAACCCCTTATTGTTTGCAAATACCTTCTCCCATTCAGTAGGAGCCCTTTTCATTTGGTTGATAGTTTCCTTTGCTGTGCAAAAGTTTTTAGACTGATGTAGTCCCATTTGTTTATTTGTTTTGTTTCCCTTGCCTGAGGAGATATATCAAAAAAATTACTAAAACTGATGTCAAAGAACATACTGCTTATGTTTTCTTCTAGAAGTTTTATGGTTTCAGGTCTTACATTTAAGTCTTTAATCCATTTTGAATTTATTTTTGTGCATGGTGTGAGAGAGTAGTCCAGTTTAATTCTTTTGCATGTAGCTGTCCAGTTTTCCTAACACCATTTATTGAAGAGGCTTTTACCCATTGTGTATTCTTGCCTCCTTCGTCAGAGATTAATTACCCATAAAAGTGTGGGTTCATCTCTGGGTTCTCGATTCTGTTCCACTGATCTATGTATCTGTTTTTGTTCCAGTACCATACTGTTTTGATTACTGTAGCTTTGTAGTATAGTTTGAAATCAGGACGTGTGATACCTCCAGCTTTGTTCTTCTTCCTCAAGGTTGTTTTGGCATGCTGGATGTTTTAAATTTTACATTATTGAGTGCTGGATTTTTTTGTATTCCTTTACAGGATGTTGGACATTTCCTGGCTTGTGGATTAGATTGATCCTTTTGTGGTCTATTTTAAACTCATATAGGGTAGGTGTATTATTATAGAGTTAATTAAGTTCCATTTGTAAGGTGTGACCTTCCTGAAGATCCTACTTAGCACCTCGAATATGCAATAAGACCTTTAACTCTGGCTGGAGGCAACTCAAATAATTCCTGGCACTGTGTAAACTCTGATAAGTATTTATTAATAGATCTTCCCAGCAATTGTCCTTTCCTTGGAAGCTGTGTTAGTCTGACCTTATGGGATTTTACTCTAGATATACACTCACTGGTATTCAGTCCCAAACTCAAAAGATCACGATCCAAATTTCTGAAGCTCTTTCTCATGTATCTCTCATCACTTGGATACCCTATTCTGCCAATTCTAGCCACCTTGGCCTTGCAGAATTCCAATCTGTCTCCTCAAATCAGAGACTGGTGGACTGGGTCTGGGAATTTTCTCTGTGGGCTACAGTCTGGGAATTACCTCTAAGCAAAAAGCCTTGGCAATGGGAGACCTCATCTCAATTGTTCCCTTTTCTCGAGGATCACAATTCGTTTCTGCCTGTTGTCCCCAACATCCAAAAATAGTTGTTTCCTATATCTTGCCTGTTTTACTCGTTTTTTTTTTTTAATTTGGACTGTGTTAATCCCTCATGGTCCTACACAAATGTCTGCTTGTTGTTTCAATAGCAAAATCTACACCCCATAGCTTGTTACTCCTTTAATACTGAGAATTTGGATTATTTCTTTAATTTTTAAAAAAATTATAAACAGTGCCAGTATGAATGTTGTTGTTTAAAAAAACAAAAACCTTGCATTTTCTTCAGAATATATTTCCTCAATAATTAGTGAAGTTATCAGAACAATGTGAACAATTTTATAGTTCTTGTTTCAATATTTCCTTATTGTTCCTAGAAAGATAAAACCCATTTACAGTGCCACTAGGCATTGTAATATGAATATATATTTCTCTTGATTGCCAGCATTGGACTGTTTTTTTTTTTAAGATCTTTATTGGAGTATAATTGCTTTACATTGTTGTGTTAGTTTCTGCTGTACAACAAAGTGAATCAGCTATATGTATACATATATCTCCATATCCCCTCCCTCTTGCATCTCCCTCCCACCCTCCCTATCCCACCCCTCTAGGTGGTCACAAAGCACTGAGCTGATCACCCTGTGCTATGCGGCTGCTTCACACTAGCTATCTACTTTACATTTGGTAGTGTATTATGTCAATACCACTCTCTCACTTCATCCCAGCTTACCCTTCCCTCTCCCAGTGTCCTCAAGTCCATTCTCTACGTCTGCATCTTTATTCCTGTCCTACCCCTAGGTTCTCCAGAACCTTTTTTTTTTTTTTTAGATTCCATATATATGTGTTAGTCTATGGTATTTGTTTTTCTCTTTCTGACTTACTTCACTCTGTATGACAGACCCTAGGTCCATCCACCTCACTACAAATAACTCAATTTTGTTTCTTTTTATGGTTGAGTAATATTCCATTGTATATATGTGCCACATCTTCTTTATCCATTCATCTGTCAGTGGACACTTAGGTTGCTTCCATGTCCTGGCTATTGTAAATAGTGCTGCAATGAACACTGTGGTACATGACTCTTTTTGAATTATGGTTTTCTCAGGGTATATGCCCAGTAGTGGGATTGCTGGGTTGTATGGTAGTTCTATTTTTAGTTTCTTAAGGAACCTCCATACTGTTCTCCATAGTGGCTGTATCAATTTACATTCCCACCAACAGTGTAAGAGGGTTCCCTTTTCTCCACACCCTCTCCAGCATTTATTGTTTGTAGATTTTTTGATGATGGCCATTCTGACTGGTGTGAGGTGATACCTCATTGTAGTCTTGATTGCATTTCTCTAATGATTAGTGATGTTGAGCATCGTTTCATGTGTTGGCAATTTCATGTGTTGGTATATCTTCTTTGGAGAAATGTCTATTTAGGTTTTCTGCCCATTTCTGGATTGGGTTGTTTTTTTGTTATTGAGCTGCATGAGCTGCTTGTTTATTTTGGAGATTAATTCTTTGTCATTGCTTCATTTGAAAATATTTTCTTCCATTCTAAGGGTTGTCTTTTTATCTTGTTTATGGTTTCCTTTGATGTGCAAAAGCTTTTAAGCTTTCATTAGGTCCCATTTGTTTATTTTGGTTTTTATTTCCATTTCTCTAGGAGGTGGGTCAGAAAGGATCTTGCTGTGATTTATGTCATAGAGTGTTCTGCCTATGTTTTCCTCTAAGAGTTTTATAGTGTCTGGCATTACTTTTAGGTCTTTAATCCATTTTGAGTTTATTTTTGTGTATGGTGTTAGGGATGTGTTCTAATTTCATTCTTTTACACGTAGCTTTCCAGTTTCCCCAGCACCACTTATTGAAGAGGCTGTCTTTTCTCCATTGTATATTCTTGCCTCCTATATCAAAGATAAGGTGATCATATGTGTGTGGGTTTATCTCTGGGTTTTCTATCCTGTTCCATTGATCTATATTTCTGGTTTTGTGCCAGTACCATAGTGTCTTGATACTGTAGCTCTGTAGTATAGTTGAAGTTAGGGAGCCTGATTCCTCCAGCTCCTTTTTTCTTTCTCAAGATTGCTTTGGCTTTTTGGGGTCTTTTGTGTTTCCATACAAATTGTGAAATTTTTTATTCTAGTTCTGTGAAAAATACCAGTGGTAGTTTGATAGGGATTGCATTGAATCTGTGTAGATTGCTTTGGGTAGTAGAGTCATTTTCACAATGTTGATTCTTCCAATCCAAGAACATGGTATATCTCTCCATCTGCTTGTATCATCTTTATTTCTTTCATCAGTGTCTTATAGTTTTCTGCATACAGGTCTTTTGTCTCTTTAGGTAGGTTTATTCCCAGGTATTTTATTCTTTTTGTTGCAGTGGTAAATGGGAGTGTTTCCTTAACTTCTCTTTCAGATTTTTCATCATTAGTGTATAGGAATGCAAGAGATTTCTGTGCATTAATTTTATATCCTGCTACTTTACCAAATTCATTGATTAGCTCTAGTAGTTTTCTGGTAGAGTCTTTAGGATTCTCTAAGTATAGTATCAATGTCATCTGCAAACAGTAAGAGCTTTACTTCTTTTCCTATTTGGATTCCTTTTATTTCTTTTTCATCTCTGATTGCTGTGACTAAAACTTCCAAAACTATGTTGAATAATAGTTGTGAGGATGGGCAACCTTGTCTTCTTCCTGATCTTAGAGGTAATGGTTTCAGTTTTTCACCATTGAGAACAATACTGGCCGTGGGTTTGTCATATATGGCCTTTATTATGTTGAGGTAAGTTCCCTCTATGCCTACTTTCTGGAGAGTTTTTATCATAAATGGATGTTGAATTTTGTCAAAAGCTTTCTCTGTATCTATTGAGATGATCATATGGTTTTTCTCCTTCAATTTGTTAATATGGTGTATCACATCGATTGATTTGTGTGTATTGAAGAATCCTTGCATTCCTGCGATAAACCCCACTTGATCATGGTGTATGATCCTTTTAATGTGCTTGCCAGCATTGGACTGTATCACTTTATTTTTGTTACTTGAAACCATGAGTAATGGTGCCTAGAAGATGGTTTATTTTTTTCTTATATTGCTAAGAAAAGTATGCATTTTCCCATTGGTAATTAAATGTCTCAATTTTCTTGTGTATAAACTCTTTATCAACCTTGACAACATATCAGGAAGAATTATGGTATTTGTTCTGTAAGATCTCATTACATTTTGTAAGATAGTAAGCTACATAGCTTAGCCTCTTTTACTTTACATATGACTTTCATTTTTAAGTGTGTCTCTTTAAGCAACAGATCGTTAGATTTTGTTCTTAATTCTGTCAGGGCTCTTCTTTATCCAAATGATTCCATCTTTTTAACTTACATATATATGATACATTTATATTTTTCACCACCTTCTATGTACATTTTTAACTGTTACAATGGCTTGCTTTTTATTTGCATTGCTGCTGTAGTAAACGTTAATGTCTTGATTTCTCTTCATTCTGCCCCCTCAACCTACCAGACTTTAAAGTCCACAAACCATGTCTGTACTCTTACCACCATATATTGAATGTCTAGAATAGCGGCTGGAATACTGATTTATTTATTTAAAAATAATTATTGGGGGGCTTCCCTGGTGGCGCAGTGGTTGAGAGTCCGCCTGCCAATGCAGAGGACACGGGTTCGTGCCCCGGTCTGGGAAGATCCCACGTGCCGCAGAGCAGCTGGGCCCGTGAGTCGCGGCCACTGAGGCTGCGCGTCCAGAGCCTGTGCTCCGCAACGGGAGGGGCCACAACAGTGAGAGGCCCGCGTACCGCAAAAAAAAAAAAAAAAAAAAAATTATTATTATTATTGGGATCCTACGATGAATGCTATAGAGAGCAGGTGTGTGCATTAACCCAGAAATCTGACATGTTTTTTAAGAATCAAGTTTGTATCTTGTGCTTCTTATATTTTTGTGGTCTGATTGATAGACATTAACATTCCTTCATTAACCATGCCTCCCGGGAAGGTACTAGGCAACTTCTCTTTCAGAAGAGCCTTCATCCAATTCAAATCTGCAGAGCCCCTCATGAAAGTTCTTGCAGCTGTGGGATTTGTTTCAGTATGTCTTTCAAATGCCCTTTGCCTTCTAAAAGAAAGGTTAACCTGGTCTTTGTTAAAGGCCAAGGCAAAGGTCAACCTGGCCAACCCTTTGTGAATACTGACAACCCCATTTCTCTTAGCTTTGTGCAAATTTTCCCCAGAGCCTTCCTTTTGTATTCTCTAGTGTTTTAAGGGGTAAACTCCAAGTTTGTTTTGTGTTTATATCTCTCAATGTTTCTTTTCTTCTTAAATCCTTAGAAGAGCCTGTCTTTAAATCTGCTGTTTAAAACTTTAACCGGCAGCTGTCTTTCTTTGAGCTTTGCTCCTATGTGGATTTCCATAATGTTTCCTCCCCATGACTGAATTGAGGTTGCCATTCACGTCAGAATATTGATCTTTAATGATTTCTGTTCAACCTGGCCTTTCCTATGGAACCCTAGACTCTACTAGGATCTGCTTTTTCTACTTAGTTTATCGAGTACCTGCCAGGATTTCCAAAGTCTGTCCGTTTTGCTTGCATTATACTGCCTGCTTTTGTGATTGTTCTTGATTCAGGTTGCTGTACTGATACCACTTCCACCTTACTGAATGACTCTCTGTGCCAATGCAGTAACCTTCGTTTAAATTTTGCATGAACTTCCAAACACTCGGTTCAAATGAAATCTTATGCAGTAGTCTAATCTTGTAATAGGAAAGAACAAATCTGATCCCATATTGGATCTGTTTCTTTTACTTTAACCTTTGTATTCCATTGCTTTTGCTACAAGTTAAGAATGTTGCCTACAGCCTGAAATATACAGGATAGCCCATTCTCGGGCTCTGACCTTTAAAGGTATAACACCTTTCCATTCATATAGAGATTAAAAGTTGCAGAACAGAGAATACCATTTGTCTTGTTGGAGGTTTATAGGAACATTGTGACCAGACCTATGTGGACAGCTGCAAGAACAAAGGATTCCGGCACCAAAAAAAAAAAAAAAAAGAAGTCTGCAACAACCAGCCACACCCCCTCCCCTTTTAGTCTAAAAGAAGCCTGAATTCTAACTTGGGCAATGGTTCTTTGGAACACTAGTCCACCATCTTCTCGGTCTGCTGGCTTTCTGAATAAAGTTATTCCTTTGCCCCAACAGCTTGTCTCTTGATTTACCGGCCTGTCGTGCAGTGAGCAGTATGAGCTTGGACTCGGTAACAGTCTGCAAAAGAGACACACCCAGAGCTGCTTTGGTCTTTGTTGGTGACAGGAGAAGGGGACTGAGGAGGTCTGGAGTCTTCTCAACCTCTTCGTTTCCCAAGGGAACTCTGAGAATCCAAGGGCTCCTTTGAGGAGTCGTACCCAAGCCATTCTTGCTTGTCAAACCCACCTTCTCACCTCAGTTTCACTTCCTGTCCACATTCATGAGGCTTTGTTCTGTCTTTCACGCTTGCTTCTCTTTCCTTTTTAACAACCATCATTTCTTAATCTTTCACATTAACTCATGTCTTATCCTTTAGGATTCCTTGAGGGTCTTTGCAAATCTGAGCAGATTTGGTTAATTTCTTTTTAATCTCTCTACTCTTAGGAATTGTAAGCAAGCCAGAAAAGAAGTGTTGGATTTTTAAAAATACACATATGGGCTTCTTTTTATTTATTAACAGCTTTTATACATGTTCAATATTATTCCTTAAAGCAGCTGTTTCTGTGGGTTCTCTTTCACATCTGCCTGTCCCTACAGATTTCCATTTGTTAATTTACAAATCTGAATTGGAAGTGATAAAAGTAAAGCACAAGGTAATTTTACCAATTTAAAATTTTATTTAAGTATCTGAGAATCATTTAGAAGCTCTGTGTAAACCCAGCTAGGATCACAGAGTGACCACTGGTTTATTCTCCATCCCCTAAATTCTGTGGTGTTAGTACTACTATAATATTTGCCAAACTTGTATTCGTTATGTTTGTGTATTTTTCCTCCACTAGACTGTAAATTTCTGAAGGGAAAATTTCTTTTCTTTATCCATTATTGTACTTGGTAGGATGTAAGTGAATAATACGTGCTTCAGTGGGAAAGGCATCATCTATTTATACTTCCAAAAAGTATTAAGAAAGCCTATTAAAAATGTTTATTATGTTGATGTTGGAGAAAATATGACACAAACTGACTTAAAGAGGGAAAAAAAGAATAGGGATAATGTTCCTTTCCCTAGATGGAAAAGTATATAATGTTCACCATTGGTCTCAAAGAGGGGACATTTTCAGATAAGTGGCTCTTCAGCTTAGTGAAATGGCAAAACAGAGCTGACAGTACTGATAGCACTTTAATGTGGAAAATACAAGAGGGAAGAATATCCCAACCAAATACACAGAAGGGATCACTATATACAATCGTCCCTTGGTATCTACAGGAAACTGGTTCCAAGAGCCCCTGCAGATACCAAAATACATGGGTGCTCAAGTCCCATATACAGAATGGCATAGTCCAGTGGCCCTCTGTATACCTGGTTTTGCATCAGCAAATTCAACTAACCAGGGATGGAAATTTCCATCTGCAGTTGGCTGAATCTGCAGATGTAAAACCCAGAAATACAAAGGGCTGACTGTATATTTATTGAAAAAATTCCTCATATAAATGGACCCAGGCAATTCAAACTCCATGTTATTCTAGGGCCAACTGTGGTTGGAACCCATTACCTCCATGTTTAGTTTTGACAGAAAGACCCAAGAATGAACCTAGCCTCGTTGCTAAGCATAAGCAGCAACACAGCACAGTGGAGATGATGACCCTCCTGCTGTGTGCTAAGCAAATGCAGACCCTTGTCTCCATCACATAGATCTGAGTTGCCTCACCTGGGGTGGATCAACAAGGGCCTGGGCGGGTACCTCTGACACAATCAGCAGTTAGCTGGCCAACATCATTAGGTTGGTGTTATTTGAATTTCTGGGCAAAGCTCTAAGTAAATCTCCACCGCACTTAGCTTATCCATTCATTCATTCCACATGCATTTATTGAAACATTGAGGAATATCAAGATGAATAAGTAACAATCCTTGTCCTAAAGTTGGCCACAGATTATAGCATAATAATAATAAAATATGGTAAGGGAATAGTTCAATATCTTGCAGGGAAATCATGTGTAGACAATAATACTTTAGCACTCATGTTCGCTATTCTATGATTGGCTATTATTCCTTGCCTCCCAATGTAGGAATAAGCCCTTTTGCAATATACATGTTACTCGGGATCCCAGAGAAATGTTCTCCATAGAAATGCCCAATTGCCGTAATTATTCTAAAGTGAAATCCATTAGTCAGCAAATGAAATCCATGCGTGGTCTTACTCTTGACTATAAGCTGTTAAAATAATTAAACAAGGAGGCCGTTAGACTGGTGCTTGCTTACATAAACTGTATGGCATTAGAGCCACCAAAATCTAAGCCTGTAACTGCTTCAAGGTTATGAGATCAACACAGTAAGGAAAACCAATCACAAACAGCCAACTAGGCTTTAAACTATAACCAATCAAATAATTTCCTTTCTTTGCTTCTGCACTTTCTCCATATAAGTCTTTACCTGGCTCCTGTGGGTACAGCACTCCTAACCACTTCCTATTTGGCGCTGCTTCGAATGTACTTTTGCTCAAATAAACTCTTAAAATTTTTAATATGCCTCATTTAATCTTTTAACAAAGCATATAGCAAAGAACCTCCAAATATTTGGGAAAGCCATCCAAAGCAAAAGAACACAAAGCAAAGAGAAGAAATAAATCCAGAGGAAATAGAGAAGATGAAAACAAACAAAACCCACCAAGTAGAGCTGGCATCCTCCAAGAGATAAGAGAGGATATTGTATTCATAAGACAAGAAATGCCAAGAACAAGGAACAAATAGAGAATGAAAAGAACTCTTGGAAATTAAAAATAGGACAGCCAAAATAAATTCAATTGAAGGACAGGGAGATGAAGAAACTTCACAGAAAGGAGAGTAAAAAAAAAATACAAAGATAGAAAACAAGAAAGCTTAGAGAGGTGGTTAATCTACCCGGAAGGTACAATTTCCAACTAATAGGAGCTCCAGGGAGATAAGACAGTGAGTAGAAAATTATCCAAAAATAGTGAAAATTTTTCCAAAGTAAAGGAGAAGTAAATTTTTCTGTTCAGCACAGTGAATAAAAAATGCCCACACCCAGAGGCATACATATCATTATAAAATTTCATAACACCAGGAACAAAAGTTTCTGGTTAAAAAAAATAATAGAAAAATAAAGATATTACCATATAGTGGGGATGATAAGAAATAAAAATTACAATATAATGGAGTATCTTCTGATTGAAGATGACACACTGAGCAGTTAAGTTTACCACCTTTATCATCTCAGTGAGTTTCCAGGAACAAGAAGTGGTCCAGGGTGCTAGTAGTGAAGGTGATGAGAGATGGTCAAATTTTAGAAATATTTTGAAGACAGAGCTGACAGGGTTTGCTGATGGTTTGTCTATTAGTTACAAGAGAAAAAGAAAAGTCAAGGATAACTCCAACATTTTGGACTCAGCAACTGAAAGGATAGGGTTTCATTTATTAAGATGGGGAAGACTATGAGAGGAGCAGCATACTGCGGGCAGTGCTTGGTTTTAGACAAGTTAAATTTGTGATATATGTATTAGTGAGCTATTGCTGCATAACAAATTACCCTCAAATGAAGTGCCTGAAAAACACCAAACATTTAGTATCTCACACTTTCTGTGAGCCAGAAATCAGGTAGTTCAGCTGGGTGCCTCTGGGTCAAGGTCTCTCATGAAGTTGCAGTCAAGCTGTTGACTGGGGCTATGGTCTCATTTGAAAGCTTAGTTGAGAGTGAGGGGATCTGTTTCCCAGCTCACTCATGTGGTTCTTGGCAGGCCTTGGTCTCTGACCACATAGGCCTCTATGCAGGGCTGCCTTATGACATGGCAGTTGGCTTTCCCCAGGGTGAATGACCCAAGAGAGAGCCAGAAAGAATGAGTATCCAAGTTGGAAGCCACAGTCTTTTATTTGCATAATCTTAGATGCGACATCCCATCGTGTCTGCCATATTCTATTCATTAGAAGCGAGTCAATATGCTCAGCCTTCCCACACTCAAAGGAAAGAGGATTATAGAAGGGCATGAATACCAGGAAGCAGGGTTCATTGGGTGTCCATGTGGCAAGGTTATGTGGGCAGTTTGAAAAAAAATCTGGAATTTGGGGGATAAATCCAGCTAGAGGGTCATCATCAGGCAAGCATGTCATTGGGTATTCAGCATCTTAGGCAATCTTGAAAGAATAAGAGGAATCAACCTGGAGTCTCCAAGAACATCTCCCAGAACCATATTGCAGAACTAGTCCGGTAAAGGATCTGTTGTGGTCCCTGCTGCTGCAGATCTCAGAGAAATTTGCTCCTGCCTCCCCTCAGTGCAAAACAGATGCCAGGTGTCCTAGCAGTTTCCTTGTATAACCAACTTTAGAATCAAAGTTCTTAAAGAAACGTATTTTGATCAACAGAACTAAAGTCTATGTTCTAGTTACAGGGAGTTGGAAATGTGATTTTTAAAATACATCTGCATTAATATCATGGAGAAATATTAAAATATAGAATGTTCAAAAGGTGTGAGGCGTCTATAAAGGACCACTGTCATCACATTCTGAAGGAACCAAGATAATTTAGCAGAAATTGGAGATCATAAAACAAATCTAACTAAAAGCCACAGGGTATGGGTAGATATTATCTTCATTAAAAACTCCAAAAAGGAGCAAAGAACAAGAAATAGTTTATGATAAAGATATGAATGCAGAAATTTTAAATGTAATAAATTAGGTGGAAGAAAAAGAGATGAGAAAATCTCCCAGAATATAGAAAAGAAATGGAAAATCTGAAGTAAGAAGAAACACATAATCTCAATCCAAAACAGCCCACATTTAACTAAGACATCCTAGAAAGAAGAGAGAAAATGGAAGCCAAGAAATTATCTTTAAAACAATTTTTTAAATTTCCAGAATTAAAGGAAGATACTTGAAAGGGTGTTCCAAGTACCAAGTTCATTGAGTGCAAAAGGACCCACAGAGCTTTAGTACCATGAAATTTCAAAATACTCAGGATAAAGATAATGAAGATAGAATTGATTCCAAAACAGAGCTAACACTTACAGGGCTTGCTGTGTATGAGCAGCTGTTTTAACTTTATATGTATTAGGTAATTCAATCCTCACAATAGTCCTGAGTTAGCTACTATTACTACTACCACCGTTATTATTATTACTTTTTTTTTTTTTTTTTTTTTTTGCGGTACGCGGGACTCTCACTGTTGCGGCCTCTCCCGTTGCGGAGCACAGGCTCCGGATGCACAGGCTCAGCGGCCATGGCTCACGAGCCCAGCAGCTCCGCGGCATGTGGGATCCTCCCCAACAGGGGCACGAACCTGTGTCCCCTGCATCGGCAGGCGGACTCCCAGCCACTGCGCCACCAGGGAAGCCCAATTATCTTTTTTCACATAAAAATTCTGAGCAATTTACCCATGGATACAGAACCAGCAGGTGGTAGAATTGGGATTCAAACTGTAACTGAGCAGAACCCCATGGGTTCTTCCCAGGACAGACCCTCCCCCCCCAACCCCGCCCATGTCCTCCACCTGCCTCTTGTCTGTAGAAAAACTTTATCCAAAGACTAAATTTAGTCAGAGAAGTGAGAAAATGCAGAAAGAAAGGAAAACAGTCAAGCAAGACAAAATAATAATAGCTTAGCCATTAAACAAAGTCAAGGACTTTAGTTCCTCCTCAAGGTATATAGATAATACTCTAAGCCGAGTCCTTTGAGCTGTTTTGCAGATACTGAAATCCCCACCAGGTGGAAGAAGTTAACTGTATGCTTCCCTCACGCATGTAGACCCCAGACTATGTGGAACCAGAAGGACTAGCTGACCAGGGATTCGCGGCTCCGATAATGTTCCAGCCACAAGTGAGACAAGAGTACTATTTGGAATCGCATGATTGAGACAATCGTCTCTGAAAATAGAAGTTTATCCCCTCCCCAGAATGTAGCCCTTTCCTCTTTTCCCTATATAATCTCTGAACAAAACCTGGGGAGCTGGTTCTTCCGGATGTGAGTCTACCTTCTCCTCAGGATTGCCAGCGTCCTCAATAAAGCTCTTTTTCCTTTTACCCAACACCTGTCTCTCAGTATCGGATTCCTGGGCAATGAGCAGCTAAACCCTTAGTTTGGTAACAAAACCAGTAGTTTGGCTTAGTGTTCTTAACCATTACGTTTTCAGTGACACTAAATTCTAGAAGGCAGTAGAGAAATGCCTTCAAGTTTCTGAAGGAAAATGATTTTGATTGCAAAATTAACCAAAATATTAACCAGTTATTAGGGGAACATAATACACGTTCACACATGCAAAAACTCAGATAAGCAAAAACCCATTTTCAGACATGCAAAAACTCAGATAAGCAAAAACCCATTTTCAGACATGCAAAAACTCAGATATCCAAAAACCCATTTTCAGACATGCAAACACCTACCTACTTTTTCTGGAAAAGTGACTTGAGAATCTACTGTGGCAAAAGGAAAAATAAACCAAAGAAACACAATGACTCGAGCTCTAAGAACAGTGAAACTCAAGAGTGTATCAAAAAGCACGGCCTAGAAGGAAAAGCCAGTGCATATTCCTGGCCTCAAAATGTATTAAACAGCTGGAAGATATCAGTGATTAAGGAAAAAACCTTACCTTCTCAACAAGAAAGAATTTAAAACACCAGGGGCGCAAAACGGTACAAGAGGATTAATTCCAAAAGCAAAACAAACTACACATTGCACGATTCAGACTGTTTGACGGAGTTCAAGGGAAGAGAATGGATTTGACTTTGACTCTTGGGATATCCCCACAGATATGAAATTAGATTTCCTATTTTGCTCATCCAGCCAACCTGCCCGGCTTCTTAATGAAACAACGTTTCTTTTAACATAACTTTCTTAACTCTGTCTTCCATTTAGATAAACAAAGTAACAACACAGCTAACTGGACTTGGAGAGAAGAGAGGAGTGGAGGAATACGCAGGCATGTAAATTCCTTTATCCTACACATTAGTAAGTAAAGACACAATATCTAGAGAGTATGGACCGAGAAACAAGTTTAAGCACATTACTTAAAACTGCAAAAGTAACCAAAATAAGAACCAGTCATTAAAAAATATAACCAGCAAAATCAGGAGGGTGTCAGAAAAGGAGATGGTATCAGTGAATTAAATTTCACATTTTTCACGCTGGTAATTCAGAGACAGTGCTTAAAACCAAGAAATCGTGAAGCAGGGGTATAACCATACAGTTTAGCAACGGAGGTAGCCGTGAAAAGACTTAGAAACGAAAATAGTCAACAGGGCTTACCTCTGAGCAGTAGGGCTGGGTGTGGGCAGCAAGACTTCATCTCCATCTTGTTGGAATTTTAATTTCCAGATGCATCTTGAAAGACATCCAAAAAGGGTGAGCTCCCACTCAAAAAGCTAGGGAAATGGGGAACCACTGCCCCGCAGCATTCACGAGCACCGGCCATCCTACTGCAATACGTCCTCAGGTAAGGAACTCAATTCCAGGCGGCAGATTTTACAGTTCAGAACCAATTCACATTTTCCCTCTTGTACCGACACAGATGCGTTGCCTGTGTCTTTGCCAGTGCGTGGACGGGGCCTGGAGAGGGGCCACGGGTAGCGGCTGACGCCATTTCTGAAGAGACTCCGGCTGACACAGCAGGAAGCAAGTGGGGCTGACTCCACGCTGAACGCACCTGGGAGGAAAGGAGTAACGCCGCTGATGCGTGGGCCACGGCAGGGCTCAGGCTCTGTCAGGGAGCCCTGCTCTGGCCTCCCTGGGTTCTGCAGCTTTGGGACTCCTGGGAGACAGTGCCTTTAAAGGGGACACCAGGGCTGTCAGGGCAGGTGCTGGCCCCAGAGGCAGGACCACCCCTCCCCAGGTAGTGTCTTGAGCTTCCAGGATGAACTAGGAGATACTGAGCTGAAGAGCCTGAGAGAATTATTGTTGAAATAAAGTGAGAGACTCCCAGGGCCGCTTAGAAATCACTGGGTGAGGCACAGAGAGGGAGCTGGAGGTTCTGTGATGTACAAATAGGGTGATAAGCAGACATCTGAGTAAGTACTGCAAACATATTGTAAACGCGAGACCTTATTTGTACTCACAGGTTGGTGAGGTCTGGGGAAACTTGAATTATATTTACCCAGCTTTCGAATTATCATCATCATCCCCATCCTATTCGGCAGAAACTCAGTATAACAGCAGGCGTGCTTTATCTCACCTTCTTTTCGGATGTAAAACGTGTCGTCTGTGTCCTGTTGCAACTTCCCGGTTCTGACCCTGCTATCCACAGCACAGTCAGAAAACCAGCAGCCGCATCACCTGGGAACCTTTTAGAGATGCAAAATGTCAAGCCTCACCCAAGCCTGCTGAATCAGAATCTTCCCTGTAACAAAAGCTCCCCACTCCCAACACCCCTGATTTATAAAAACATCAAAGTCTGGGAAGCCCTGCCCTGAAGGAGTAGTTCTTAACCTGGCTGCACTTTAGAACTACCTGGAAAACTGAAAACATTTGGGCGCCTGCGCCCCACCTCAAGCAATTCAATCAGAATCCCTGAGTGCGGAACCAGGTGGCCGTATTTTATAAAAGCTTCTCAGGTGACTCCAATGGGCAGCGAGTGTTGGAAACTTTTGCTTCAAGGGTCAGTGTGCTTAAATTTCAGGAAAGCTTTTACCATGACTGCCATCCTTACACATTCAAATGTGATCCCTCTCCTTCTCTCTGCCGTGGGCTAACGTCTTCCTCAGCAAATGATTCTTTGTTTGGTCCTAGATGGGAGTCAACCATGGAGGAAGATAAGGAGAAGTGGTCTCAGGTGATGACCAGCCCTGAGGCCGGCAGAAGCTTGTGGCAAAGTGAAATGAGGGACGGAGAATCATGAAGGACCTTGATGGTTGGGCAGAAAAGTCTATTTAATGTGGTGGGGAAAAAGGGAGCCATTGAAGATTGGAGAGAGGTGGGGAGGAATGTATGATGAGAATTTAGTCTGGTAAACTGAATCTATATCTGAAAATACATCCTTACCCACTTCAGACATTGAAATGATGGTCACTTAGGTATTCTTCTGAAAACTACCCACCAAGGTATTTCCCATACCAGTCTGCTCTGGAGCCAATAACGAAATCCTATAAACCCTTGCTAGTTACATTCTCTAATGAACTGTGAGACTGCCTAATCCACAGTCCAGAGCTTTGTGTAGTCAATAACTGTGTTAAATAGCCTCCGTTACTTACATACGGTGTCTAATTTTGGTGTTAATTGTACCCATTAACCCACACAGAAGAGTTTTAAATTCCTGCAGGATGGTTAATGTGCTGATTCCTCTGAGGATACAAACCACATTTTTCTTGCCCTGAAATTATTCGACCTTCTGGATTAAATGACCAAAAAGTCGAAATTTCTTCCTCATGTGAAATGCTTCATAATAGCTTTGAATTAAAACTCAAAATCAACCCTACTTGTGTTTCCCCATCACAAAGGGGACGGAAAGATAGATGAAAGAAAAGTGAAGAGGCTTCCATCCTTGAGATCCTCTTGAAGAAGGACATTTGTCATTTGAGCTAGCAGGTTTAGGAGCCAGGATCTTCTCCAGTGAATCAAATCATCTCCATTTACCAGATTAAATGGGCCCAAAATGTCCCTATATTTAACCCTTTACTTTTGTGGTATCTACTCTTAACAGACCTGAGGGCACCGCCTTACTCCTGATGGTGCATTTCAGTGAATGTGGTTGATATGGTTGGATCCAAAGGACAGCATACTCCAATAATCTGATGGGGTGCAGGATGGCACAGAGCAGCTCAAGTTGTAGTTAATATATTTCGTTGCACACCAGGGCTTAAGGAGATGATACCACAGTGTGTAATACTCGATAGAACAAGTTATAATATATTTTGCCCAATATATGTTTGATAGTGGTTTTGGAAGCCTAGGAAATGCAACGAAGAGCTCTTGTCCTATGTGCTCCTGGCCATTTCCTACAGAAGGTATCACTTGCTCACCTAAAAAGAATGCAGGAAGTCCTTAAATCACGATCCTGTGACAATGTTAATCAACTTAATGTTAGTACTACTGATAGTGACAGACAGTAACCTGGGTGAGGAGGACGCCACAAACATATACAACACCCCCTGTCATAACCACTAGAGCCAAGTGAATACTCCAAACACAAATGTCACTTGAAAACCCCATTTAGAACATATACTTCTGGAAGGCCAGGATTCCTTTTTGTGTAGGACATATAACCTTTTCTTTTTCTTTTTTTTTTTTTTTTTTTAAATTTCATTTATTTATTTATTTTTGGCTGTGCTGGGTCTTCTTTTCCGCGCGTGGGCTTTCTCCAGTTGCGGCAAGCGGGGGCCACTCTTCATCGCGGTGCGCGGGCCTCTCACCGCCGCGGCCTCTCTTGTTGCGGAGCACAAGCTCCAGACGCGCAGGCTCAGTAGTTGTGGCTCACGGGCCCAGCCGCTCCACAGCATGTGGGATCCTCCCGGACCGGGGCACGAACCCGCGTCCCCTGCACTGGCAGGCAGACGCTCAACCACTGCGCCACCAGGGAAGCCCAGGACATATAACTTTTAAAAAATACAATAATAATAATACATGTTCACTACAGAAAATTTTAGAAATATAGAGAAGCACATAGAAAAGAAAATCATCAGAAATCTCACCATCAGATAACCAATTTTATTATTTTATAAATTATTTTCTATATTATTCAGTGTGTTTCCTTCCAATTTTCTAACAATGCATAGACACATATCACACACAGGTTTCCTGTCTTCCTCCCACTCCCCCAGGTCCACCCCCGTCCTCCAGCTCAAACGCACTGTGAGTCCTGTGGCAGGCCCCATCTCATTTCTGTCTCCACAGCATGTCTGAGCTACCCTTAGGGCTGGGGAAGGTTGGGGCCTTCCTTGATATCCCCCCACTGCCGATATACAGCAATCCACAGTGTGGGGGCTGTCGTCATTCACACAAGGTAGGACAGGAGGTTAGCCTCTCCAATGACCTTTTCCCTGAAGCAGATATACACTCCTCCCAAAGAAGATGGGAAGTACTTTAATGGATGATTCAATGGTTGCTGCAAAGTCACACTCAATTCGGGAAGCAGGGGGTACTGATTAGCTGCATCCCTGGTTTACTGTACTGGTACTGCCCCACTCTCACCTTCTGTACTAGGGCCGTGAGGTGCCCGGGTCCCACAGCTGACTCAGTTAGTTGGGTCGAGGTATCCATGCTTTTTTAGGCACTCAGGTGACTCTAACACGTGGTAGAGAGAAACACTGGCTAGGCCTTCAGGGTTGTGCCACGTGGACCTCACTTACACCCAAATTCTTCCCACTTCTCTCTTCTCCCAATGGTCTCTCCAACCTGCTCCTTTTTCCCTGGAGCACGCTGCCTGCCACTCATCCCCGTAGAAACAACAAGCTCACTAAGACCTGCTCCTGACGTGCAAATTTCACAGTCCAAGACCACCAGTGGCTGTACTCCCTGTGGATTCTTTTGACTCCACCAGGGGCAGTAGTGAGCCTGGGTTTCAGTGACTGCTGACTCCAGCTTGTGGGGCATTGAGATGGAGACCCTAAGGGTATGGATAAATGTGAGTTCTGTTTTCCTAAAATAAGATCTGAAATTATGACCTGACCTTTCTGAGGATTCATTTCCTTCCTGCGGTATTTACTCCTCCCTGCCTAGGCTGTGTTATAGTTTCCTTGCATTGACTTACCAGGAAAACTGGTAAACCCAAGTGGCTTCTTGGTTTCTCCATAATCTCTAGGGGAGGGTTGGTGGAAGATAATCCACAGTAAGATCAAACTTCACATATCCTGGCTCGGACCTTCAACACGGAGGAGGAGTAAGATGTAGAGATCACCTTCCTCCCCACAAATACATCAGAAATACATCTACATGTGGAACAGCTCCTACAGAACACCTACTGAATGCTGGCAGAAGACCTCAGACCTCCCAAAAGGCAAGAAACTCCCCACGTACCTGGGTAGGGCAAAAGAAAAAAGGAAAAACAGAGACAAAAGAATAGGGACGGGACCTGGACCTCTGGGAGGGAGCTGTGAAGGAGGAAAGGTTTCCACACACTAGGAAGCCCCTTCGAAGGCGGAGACGGGGGGTGACGGGGGTGGGGGGAAGCTTCAGAGCCACAGAGGAGAGTGCAGCCACCGGGGTGCGGAGGGCAAAGCAGAGAGATTCCCGCACAGAGGATTGGTGCCAACCGGCACTCACCAGCCCGAGAGGCTTGTCTGCTCCCCCACCAGGACGGGCGGGGCCTGGGAGCTGAGGCTTGGGCTTTGGAGCTCAGATCCCAGGGAGAGGACTGGGTTTGGCTGCGTGAACACAGCCTGAAGGGGCTAGCGCGCCACAGCTAGCCGGGAGGGAGTCCGAGAAAAAGTCTGGACCTGCCTAAGAGGCAAGAGACCATTGTTTCAGGGTGCGCGAGGAGAGGAGATTCAGAGCACCGCCTAAAGAAGCTTCAGAGATGGGCAGGAGCCGCCATCTATCGGCACAGACACCAGAGACGGGCATGAAACGCTAAGGTTGCTGCTGCAGCCACCAAGAAGCCTGTGTGCAAGCAAAGGTCTAACTATCCACACCTCCCCTCCCAGGAGACTGTGCAGCCCGCCACTGCCAGGGTCCTATGATCCAGGGACAACATCCCCGGTAGAACACGTGGCCGCCGCACACTCACCCTGCATTCTGTACCCCTCCGTTGCCCCGGCCTGAGTGAGCCAGAGCCCCCTAATCAGCCACTCCTTTAACCCCCTCCTGTCTGGGTGAAGAACAGATGCCAGAGGGTGACCTACATGCAGAGGAGGGGTCAAATCCAAAGCTGAACCCCGGGAGCTGTGCGAACAAAGAAGAGAAAGGGAAATTTCTCTGTGCAGCCTCAGGAACAGTGGATTAAATCCCCACAATCAACTTGATGTACCCTGCAACGGTGGAATACCTGAATAGACAATGAATCATCCAAAATAGAGGCAGTGGACTTTGGGAGCAACTGTGGACTTGGGGTTTGCTGTATGCAACTGACTAGTTTCTGATTTATATGTTTATCTTAGTTTCGTTTTTAGCACTTGTTATCATTGGTGGATTTGTTTATTGGTTTGGTTGCTCTTTTTTGTTAATTACTTTTTTAATTTTAATGATGTATTTTAACATTTTTTTATTTTAATAACTTTATTTTATTTTATTTTATTTCTCTCTTTCTTTTTTTTCTCCCTTTTCTTCTGATCCATGTGGCTAACAGGGTTTTGGTGCTCCAGCTGGGTGTCAGGCCTGAGCCTCTGAGGTGGGAGAGCTGAGATCAGGACATTAGACCACCAGACACCTCCCGGCCCCACGTAACATCAATTGGTGAGAGCTCTCCCAGAGTTCTCTGTCTCAACACTAAGACGCAGCTCCACTCAACGACCAGCAAGCTCCAGTGCTGGACACCCCATGCCAAACAACTAACAAGACAGGAACACAACCCCACCCATTAGCAGAGAGGCTGCCTAAAATCATACTAAGTTCACAGACACCCCAAAACACACCACTGGACATGGTACTGCCCACCAGAAAGACAAGATCCAGCCTCATCCACCAGAACACAGGCACCAGTCCCCTCCACCAGGAAGCCTACACAACCCACTGAACCAAACTTACCCACTGGGGGCAGACACCAAAAACAACGGGAACTACGAACCTGCAGCCTGCAAAAAGGAGACCCCAAACACAGTAAGATAAGCAAAATGGGAAGACAGAAAAACACACAGCAGATGAAGGAGCAAGATAAAAACCCACCAGACCTAACAAATGAAGAGGAAATAGGCAGTCTACCTGAAAAAGAATTCAGAGTAATGATAGTAAAGGTGATCCAAAATCTTGGAAATAGGATGGAGAAAATACAAGAAACATTTAACAGGGACCTAGAAGAATTAAAGAGCAAACAAACAATAATGAACAGCACAATAAATGAAATTAAAAATTCTCTGGAAGCAATCAATAGCAGAATAACTGAGGCAGAAGATTGGATACATGACCTGGAAGATAAAATAGTGGAAATAACTACCACAGAGCATAAAAAAGAAAAAAGAATGAAGAGAATTGAGGACAGTCTCAAAGACTTCTGGGACAATATTAAATGCACGAACATTCAAATCATAGGAATCTCAGAAGAAGAGAAAAAGAAAGGGACTGAGAAAATATTTGAAGATATTATAGTTGAAAAGTTCCCTAACATGGGAAAGGAAATAGTCAATCAAGTCCAGAAGCACAGAGAGTCCCATACAGGACAAATCCAAGGAGAAACATGCCAAGACACATATTAATCAAACTATCAAAAATTAAATACAAAGAAAACATATTAAAAGCAGCAAGGGAGGAATTCTCTGGTGGCGCAGTGGTTGGGAGTCTGCCTGCTGATGCAGGGTACACGGGTTCGAGCCCCAGTCCAGGGGGATCCCACGTGCTGCGGAGCGGCTGGGTCCGTAGGCCATGGCCGCTGAGCCTGTGCGTCCGGGGCCTGTGCTCCGCAGCAGGAGGGGCCACAGCAGTGAGAGACCCACGTACTGCAAAAAAAAAAAAGAAAAAGAAAAAAGCAGCACAGGAAAAGCAACAAATAACATACAAGGGAATCCCCATAAGGTTAACAGCTGATCATTCAGCAGAAACTCTGCAAGCCAGAAGGGAGTGGCAACATATTTAAAGTGATGAAAGGGAAAAACCTACAACCAAGGTTACTCTACCCAGCAAGGATCTCCTTCAGATTTGACAGAAAAATTAAAACCTTTAGAGACAAGCAAAAGCTAAAAGAATTCAGCACCACCAAACCAGCTCTACAACAAATGCTAAAGAAACTTCTCTAGGCAGGTAACACAAGAGAAGGAAAAAACCTACAAAAACAAACCCAAAACAATTAAGAAAATGGTAATAGGAACATACATAACGATAACTACCTTAAATGTAAATGGATTAAATGTTCCAACCAAAAGACACAGACTGCCTGAATGGATACAAAAAAAAAAAGACCCGTATATATGCTGTCAACAAGAGATCCACTTCAGACCTAGGGACACATACAGACTGAAAGTGAGGGGATGGAAAAAGATATTCCACGCAAATGGAAATCAAAAGAAAGCTGGAGTAGCAATTCTCATATCAGAAAAAATAGACTTTTAAATAAATACAGTTCCAGAGACAAGGAAGGTCACTACATAATGATCAAGGGATCAATCCAAGAAGAAGATATAACAATTGTAAATATTTATGCACCCAATATAGGAGCACCTCAGTACATAAGGCAAATGCTAACAGCCATAAAAGAGGAAATTGACAGTAACACAATCATGGTAGGGGACTTTAACACCCCACTTTCACCAATGGACAGATCATCCAAAATGAAAATAAATAAAGAAACACAGCTTTAAATGATACATTAACCAAGATGGACTTAATTGATATTTATAGTACATTCCACTCCAAAACAGCAGATTACACTTTCTTCTCAAGTGCTCATGGAACATTCTCCAGGATAGATCACATCTTGGGTCACATATCAAGCCTTGGTAAATTTCAGAGGTATAAAATAGTATCAAGTATCTTTTCCAACCACTACGCTATGAGACTAGATATCAATTACAGGAAAAAATCTGTAAAAAATAAAAACACATGGAGACTAAACAATACACTACTAAATAACCAAGAGATCACTGAAGAAATCAAAGAGGAAATCAAAAAATACCTAGAGACAAATGACAACGAAAACACAACCACCCAAAACCTATGGGATGCAGCAAAAGCAGTTCTAAGAGGGAAGTTTAAAGCAATACAATCCTACCTCAACAAACAAGAAACATCTCAAATAAACAACCTATCCTTACATCTAAAGCAATTAGAGAAAGAAGAACAAAAAAACCCCCAAAGTTAACAAAAGGAAAGAAATCATTAAAATGATTAAATCATTAAATAAATCATTAAAGTGATTAAAAATTTTCCAACAAACAAAAGCCCTGGACCAGATGGCTTCACAGGTAAATTCTATCAAACATTTAGAGAACAGCTAACACCTATTCTTCTCAAACTCTTCCAAAATATAGCAGAGGGAGGAACACTCCCAAACTCATTCTACGAGGCCACCATCACCCTGATACCAAAACCAGACAAAGATGTCACAAAGAAAGCAAACTACAGGCCAATATAACTGATGAACACAGAAGCAAAAATCCTCAACAAAATACTAGCAAACAGAATCCAACAGCACATTAAAAGGATCATACACCATGATCAAGTGGGGTTTATCCCAGGAATGCAAGGATTCTTCAATACATGCAAATCAATCAATGTGATACACCATATTAACAAATTGAAGGAGAAAAACCATATGATTATCTCAATAGATGCAGAAAAAGCTTTTGACAAAATTCAACACCCATTTATGACAAAAACCCTCCAGAAAGTAGGCATAGAGGGAACTTACCTCAGTATAATAAAAGCCATATATGACAAACCCACAGCCAGTATTGTTCTCAATGGTGAAAAACTGAAACCATTTCCACTAAGATCAGGAAGAAGACAAGGTTGCCCACTCTCACCACTATTAATCAACATAATTTTGCAAGTTTTAGCCACAGCAATCAGAGAAGAAAAAGAAATAAAAGGAATCCAAATAGGAAAAGAAGTAAAACTGTCACTCTTTGCAGATAACATGATACTATACATAGAGAATCCTAAAGATGTTACCAGAAAACAACTAGAGCTAATCAATGAATTTGATAAAGTAGCAGGATACAAAATTAATGCACAGAAATCTCTTGCATTCCTATACACTAATGATGAAAAAACTGAAAGAGAAATTAAGGAAACCCTCTCATTTACCATCACAACAAAAAGAGTAAAATACCTAGGAATAAACCTACCTAAGGAGCCAAAATACCTGTATGCAGAAACTATAAGACACTGATGAGAGAAATTAAAGATGATAGAAACAGATGGAGAGATATACCATGTTCTTGGATTGGAAGAATCAACATTGTGAAAATGACTATATTGCCCAAAGCAATCTACCGATTCAGTGCAATACCTATCAAACTACCAATGGCATTTTTCACAGAACTAGAACAAAAAAGTTCACAATTTTTATGGAAACACAAAAGACCCCAAATAGCCAAAGCAATCTTGAGAAAGAAAAACAAAACTGGAGGAATCAGACTCCCTGACTTCAGACTACATTACAAAGCTACAGTAATCAAGACAGTATGGTACTGGCACAAAAACAGAAATATAGATCCATGGAACAGGATAGAAAGCCCAGAGATAAACCCACACACATGTAGTCACCTTATCTTTGATAAAGGAGGCAAGCATGTACAATGGAGAAAAGACAGCCTCTTCAATAAGTGGTGCTGGGAAAACTGGACAGCTACATGTAAGAATGAAATTAGAACACTCCCTAACACCATACACAAAAATAAACTCAAAATGAATTAAAGACCTAAATGTAAGGCCAGACACTATCAAACTCTTAGAGGAAAACAGAGGTAGAACACTCTATGACATAAATCACAGCAAGATCCTTTTTGACCCATCTCCTAGATAAATGGAAGTAAAAACAAAAATAAACAAATGGGACCTAATGAAGCTTAAAAGAAGGAAACCATAAACAAGATGAAAAGGCAACACTCAGAATGGGAGAAAATATTTGCAAATGAAGTAACTGACAAAGGATTAATCTCCAAAATATACAAGCAGCTTGTGCAGCTCAATATCAAAAAAACAAACAATCCAATCCAAAAATGGGCAGAAGACCTAAATAGACATTTCTCCAAACAAGATATACAGATTGCCAACAAACACGTGAAAGGATGCTCAACATCACTAATCATTAGAGAATTGCAAATCAAAACTACAATCTGGTATCATCTCACACCAGTCAGAATGGCCATCATCAAAAAAAATCTACAAACAATAAATGCTGGAGAGGGTCCCTCTTGCACTGTTGGTGGGAATGTAAATTGATACAGCCACTATGGAGAACAGTATGGAGGTTCCTTAAAAAACTACAAATAGAACTACCATATGACCCAGCCATCCCACTACTGGGCATATACCCTGAGAAAACCATAATTCAGAAAGAGTCATGTACCACAATGTTCACTGCAGCACTATTTACGATATCCAGGACATGGAAGCAACCTAAGTGTCCACTGACAGATGAATGGATAAAGAAGATGTGACACATATATACAATGGAATATTACTCAGCCATAAAAATAAATGTAATTGAGTTATTTGTAGTGAGGTGGATGGACCTAGGGTCTGTCATACAGAGTGAAGTAAGTTAGAAAGAGAAAAACAAATACCGTAGGCTAAGACATATATATAGAATCTAAAAAAAACAAAAAAGGTTCTGATGAACCTAATGACAGGACAGGAATAAAGACTCAGACATAGAGAATGGACCTGAGGACAAGAGGAGGGGGAAGGGTAAGCTGGGCCGAAATGAGAGAGTGGCATTGACATATATACTATATAGCTATATATGTAAAATAGATAGCTAATGGGAAGCAGCTGCATAGCACAGGGAGATCAGCTTGGTGCTTTGTAACCACCTAGAGGGGTTGGAGGGAGGCTCAAGTGGGAGGGGCTATGGGGATATATGTATACATATAACTGATTAACTTTGTTATACAGCAGAAACTAACACAACATTGTAAAGTAATTATACTCATATAAGGATGTTAAAAAAAAAGTGCATATATTGTGATTTTTTCACTTATAATGTGAGAATTTACCCCATGTCATTAAATGTTTTTGGAAAATATGATTGTACATGATGATACGTATTTTACATATATTTTGCAAATTAGGTACCATAGTTTTTTAAATCATTATTCTATTGTTGGACACCTAGTTTGTTTACAATTTTTACTCTTATCAGTAACTGCTATGAATTTTCTCATCTGTAAATCTTTGACCCCTTCAGAGAGTATTTACTAAGAACGGCAAGTACCTCATTTCATCCTTGGAACTCTCCTGAGCACTAACAGCAGGAGTGGTGTCACATACGGCGCTTAGTAAAAGCTCATTAACTCCACTCATGGTCTAGATCAGCTTGCATTGGATCCCTATAAAAACTGTCTCTTTAATATTAAGTTACGAAATCACGAGACTGTGCCAAATCTAATTAGCATCTATATGAGCTAGGCATCTCACATTTTGTTATATTTAATTTCTGAAATGCTATTAGCAGAAACCATTAAGGCACTAGGGAATCAAAGCACAAGTAATAATTTTTATAAAACACTTTCCAATGAATGTATATATCATGCATATTTATTCATCTGCTACAGCAACACAACCCCCTATTCAAAGGATGTCCTTTCAAGAGGAACTGTTGAACAAAACTTAGGCAGTACTAGGTTTAAGCTACCTTCCTGGTGCCTTATATGGTGTTTATCACCGTATATGATGTATACCATCTTGTGCAAATCATAGCATCGAGTCCAGGTTTGATAGTCAAGTACAAACAGCACACGCATGCACCTGCAGACAGGCACACACACTCATACTCTGTGTATGACAGTAATGCCCCAGTACTGATAGCACAATCAACTGTTAATTCACCAAGGGAAGTAGAACGCCAAGACAGAGGAAACCTACATCCCAAAGCTACTTGACTATTGCCTTTGGGGAAAAGCAGAATAAACAAAAACAAAACACTTCTGGAAATCACCTTTAAAGCCTTTTTAGTTTTACCACCACCACAAAGTAGACTGAACCCAAATGGTATTTTAGTACCTGCCCAGCCCTGGGCCCAGAGTTGCTCACAGAATACAGGTTAACTTAACCATGATTGAGACTGAATCCATTTACCTCTCATTCTTGCAGGAGTTCTAGAGCTGCTTCCATTCTCTGTGGTTTTACCTGATAGAAACTCATTTTGATATGAGGAGAAGAGATTTGGTCATATTCAATCTAAGGGTATCCTCCTTCCTAAACAATCTAGGGAAAATTGGAGATTTACCATTAAAAAAAAAAAAATCCAAGTGTTTTCTATGCATATTCTGTGTGTAGGCTTTTAGATCTATTTAGGTTATACAATTTTACCTTGCAACTTTTACTTCTGAAAGTGCCTGGTTACAGTAACACATAATGTATAAGGCAAAAGTTGTTTCCTGGTCTATTTCTAGCAGCTGATAAAAGAGCCTTTCAGGTCACCTGGCCTGGGATGTGCAGACTGACTTGGTGTGCACCCCAGAGATGCCAGTCCTCCCCTCTGCCCTCTCTCTTAGAGAGCTCACAGTGCCAGAAGAGGCAATCCAATTACCTAGTGACCCCTGACCTTACTTGGCCTCAGCCGATCGAACGGCAGACCCAATATAAATCAATCAGGTTTTCTGCCCCGAGGAGTTGGTAACGTGGTGACTCCATGACTTGAGCTGGCTTGCTGTGTGTTTCTCTTTCTTGTGTTCCCCAAATAGCTTCAAGCACTTCAGCCTCCTGAGTTGTGTAATATCCAAATAAAATGTCGTGGCTGCTGTGGTGGAGACAAATGTCATGTGTTGAACCAAATTTCATTTCCTTTTTTCTCTTCTTGGGTACGCAGGAAGACCGCATTTCCCAGCCTCCTTTCAGTTAAGGTAGAAGTGATGTACACCACTTCCACATCCGGTCCTTAAAAATGCATAATTCCCCAGCTTTCGCTTTCTCTTCTGCAGTGACCTTAGAGGCCATGTGTTCAAGATGATGTAGCTCTAAGATAGAGAGGAACCTCATGACCCACACCCGGCTAAAAGGTTCACTGTGTGAAGCCACTAAGATTCCAGAGTTGACTTGTTACCCCATCCTAGCCTAGCTTATCTTGAAGAATAAAAGCCTCATCCTTGGTGTCGCAGTGGTTGAGAGTCCGCCTGCCGATGCAGGGGACACGGGTTCGTGCCCTGATCCGGGAAGATCCCATATGCCGCGGAGCGGCTGGGCCCGTGAGCCATGGCCGCTGAGCCTGCGCGTCCGGAGCCTGTGCTCCGCAACGGGAGAGACCACAACAGTGAGAGGCCCGCGTACCGCCAAAAAAAAAAAAAAAAAAAGCCTCATCCCACATAGTATGACAATTCCCAAACCTTTAGAAATATTTCTGAAAATTTCCAAGGACAGGAGAAAGGACTTCTCCTAGTCCTCTTTGCCTTAAATCCTGCGACTTTTGAATTCTTGATGCCTCGGGGGCGTTGCCCTTGCTTTGTATTCTTTTCCCTCCTGCCCTGAAAGGCTTTTCTTCTTTTACTACAAAGCTGTTAAACGTTACAATCCTTTTACTGAAAACTTTGAGACAATGAAGCAAAACGTCACAGCACAGAACACAAGACAATTTCAAATTGATTAGACACAATAAAGTTTTATGGCCGTCCCATGGGGGTCCAGGTTAACAATTCTGATACCCCGTTGCATGTGTATTGGAACTAAACAATTAAATAAATATATGGCAGATGGTGAGCCAGGCTTCTCATTGTTGGAGTGAGAGTTTACAGATAATCAAGAAGAGGCTACAATAATCTGGGAGGTAATGGATTAGAGTTGAAGACATCAGCATGAACTCATGTTTATCCTAATATAGATATATATGGTTACATATAGAAATATTCATAGGTATATGTATATGCATAGGTTAGTATACACACATATGTTTCCTTGATGAGGAAACGTGTGTATACATACATACTCCCCAGCATTGCTGCTGGGGAGTTGTTCTTCCAGGCAAAAGAACAACTCCCCAGAAGCAACGAATATACCTACTGCCCAGATCGTGGTTTCTAATTCTCCAATAAAAGGAATCAGGGCTCCTTGGAGAAATTGCTGATTCTAGGACTGGGGCAGGAAATGTAAAAGATGAGTCTTAAAAGTTCTAGTCTTAAGGAAAAAAATTGTAACTAAGTGTGGGTACGGATGGTAACTAGAATTATTGGGGTGATCATTTCACAATATACACATATACGGAATTATTATGTTGTACAACTGAAACTGATAGAATGTTATATGTCAAGTATATGTAAAAAAGTAAAAATTTTAAATTTTAATTTAAAAAAGTGAATAGGCAAGTTCTCCAAAATTTGCAAAGCACATTATCTCTCAGAGAATTTATATATGAAGAACTCCTACTGCTCAAAAGACAAACAGCCCAGTAAGGTGAAGATGCTGGTGCTACAGTACTTTCAGGAAACATGATATAGCCTCTGGAATAGAAAGACATTCTAACATCTCTTATGACACACAAAGCTAGTAAGTCTTTATATCCATCACAGGAGAATGCTTCTTTTCTAAGACCAAGGTGAAACAATACAAGGGTAGGGTGGACGATGTTCTCCTTTCCAGACACCATATGTGCATAATATATGGGAAAGAATTAGTCCTGGAAAAAAATCTAACTGCAGTAAAATAATTTTTCTATTCTCTGGAGTCCTGAGATAACACACTACAAATATTGAGGACATATACATTAAAAATCCATATCGAACTCTATTAATTCAAAGCACTATAGAAAAAAAAGGGATGAGCTGGGAGCATCTTGTAGTGCTAGAACATAAGAAAGCACACAGAAAGAAAAAACAGAACACAAACCCCACAAGAACTGGGTGTGTCAAAGTGATACAGGAGGCTACTGAAAAGAAAAGAGCTCCTAATGGCCAGAGCTGGGCAAAATTTGAGCAATCAAATAAAGTAGTATTGGCATATACCCTGAGAAAACCATAATTCAAAAACAGTCATGTACCACAATGTTCATTGCAGCACTAGTTACAATAGCCAGGACATGGAAGCAACCTAAGTGTCCACTGACACATGAATGGATAAAGAAGATGTGGCACATATATACAATGGAGTACTACTCAGCTATAAAAAGAAATGAAATTGAGTTATTTGTAGTGAGGTGGATGGACCTAGAGTCTGTCCTACAGAGTGAAGTAAGTCAGAAAGAGAAAAACAAATACCATAGGCTAACACATATATAGAGAATCTAAAAAAAAAAAAAGGTTCTGATGAACCTAGGGACAGGACAGGAATAAAGATGCAGATGTAGAGAATGGACCTGAGGACACGGGGAGGGGGAAGGGTAAGCTGCAATGAAGTGAGAGTGTGACATGGACATATATACACTACCAAATGTAAAACAGATAGCTAGTGGGAAGCAGCCGCATAGCACAGGGAGATCAGCTCAGTGCTTTGTGACCACCTAGAGGGGTGGGATAGGGAGGGTGGGAGGGAGGGAGACGCAAGAGGGAAGAGATATGGGGATATATGTATATGTATAACTGATTCACTTTGCTATAAAGCAGAAACTAACACACCATTGTAATGCAATTATACTCCAGTAAAGATGTTACAAAATAATAAAATAGTATTGGATTATAACCCAAAGTATAAAAGAAATATTCATGAGTCCATACTGACATAAACAAATGACTGAATAAATAAATGGGAGAAATAGACAAATGTCTCATGCAGAAAAATTCTCTTTCCAGGTCTGCCCAGTGACCTTGCCTGTCATTACCAGAAATGCCCACTAGGGAGTACCTCAAACAGGCTCCTCCCTCCACCCGCAACCTCTCACCCGCCCCCAGAACACATCTGATGAATCTCTTTTTATCAGGTCGACTTTCTTCCTGGGCTCTGTCATTCTTGTTATGAGCTCAGAATTCTCCCAGCTGTTTTCTGAGCTACTGTGGCTCCCCTGTCACAGCTCTCAGAGGAAACATGCATTAGGGAGTAGAACTTGCAAACGCATTGCAGAAGTGAGAAGAAGCTGTGGGGATGGAGGGGGCAGCTCTTGCTGGGGGGCTTTACAATTTTTTTTTCAATTTTTATCTATCATTTTTCTGGATTTGGCGAGAAGGGGTGAGATTTCAGTGTTGGCCATTCTGCCATCTTGAAACTGGTCTGCTCTCTAAAATGTGGAAACAATAGAGTTGTTTCTTTCCTTTCTCCTTAATAGCAATTTTTCCTTCCTATAACCAGCCAAATGCCCCCTGCAAAACCACAGTGTATGGATTGGCAATTTAGTTTCCCAAAATTCAGCTGTAACTGTGCAGTTTTTCTATATTTAAAACTATTTTTTTTTCTGTCTCTGGTTTCTCAAAGACTCTTTGACCTTACAATTAAAATAGCAACGGCAACTACCAAATGACTGCACTAAAGACCATACCTCTTGACTCAGTGTTGTGAACTGTCATCAGATCCACCACCGATACCTGAGTTCAGAAGAATGGACAGTGTGTGTATTACCCCTGGAGTTGCCATACCCTTCAGAGGGGGGACTCTCCTGCACTTGGGTGGACAACTCAGGTGGACTTGATTTTCTCACAGATATTTCAGTCTGTAATTCTTGATTCTACTGTTATTATTTCAATCTTATAGAAATAGTTTAGGGGAAGGTAGAAAAACTAATATTTGTCAAGCACATCCCACCTGCCTGCTATTTCATTCCAGACACCTGATCTTTTAAATTTTTCCAACCACCTCATGAGGTAGGAATCACTACTCCCTTCTTCTTTTTATATTTTAAGTAGGTACAATTTATTTTTATGAAAATTGTGCATTAATAAAGCCATTGAAATCCATATATAACAAATATCTTTCTTCAATGTTCTCCAAGTCTTCTTTTGTGAACCAAAATGCAAAATATTTCTCCTCTATGAATTTGGAAATTGGGATTGACATTCTACCCCCTTCTGATGAATGAGAAACTTGAGTCTTGGAGGTTAAATGAACTGCCGAGGTTGAGCTGCTCATTCAGGGGCAGGATTCAAACCCAGCATTCACATCTCTAGAACACACCAAACAGAGAAGTGGATCTATTTAACTGAAACCATTGTGGAAAACATTGTCTCCCAATAATTACTTTTCATTCAGCCCTTATAATATACAAACTTTATTCCTAATCTTTGTGAAATCTGTAAGGTAGTTATCATCACTGTTTTATGAAGAAGGAAACTGATCCTCAAAGAGGTTGATTTGCCTAAAGTCAGTCCCATGGTTGCATAAGGGTGGAACTGAGATTAGAACCCAGGTCCATGTTGTTTCAGAGCTGTGCTTTTTTGGTAAATCAGCTGGCTTTCTGGTGAACTCACTGATAGTGACTGTTTATTGAGGTCTAATTATATGCTGACACTTAATGGGAGAAATGTTCACATATTGAAGTCTGGGGGAGTCATTCTGGCTTATACATGAGCTAACTTGAATTTTATGCTAACGAAAACAGCCTGCTTATGGCCTATCATACATACACTGTACATCTGCTTTAATCACTAAAGAAAAGGGTACATGGACCAGAAGTAAAGAATGTCCATGTTAAAAATAATGACTAAATGCCTCCCTTCCGGGGATGCCAATTCTGGTCCTCCTTTGATGATGATTCCCTTCTTGGGTGCCAAGGCCATACTGACTCACTGTGTACGTGCTGATTTTTTTTTTTTTTTGAAACCTTGAAGGAAGGTATCCTTGACTTGTTTGATGTTCTTTGTTCTGACAAGATATAAAACGGTGCTGAAAACCATGCTTCTCTAGAGCAGTTCCTCAGAGTTATCTGAGAGGCTGTCTCCCAGGCTATAGTCCTCAGTTTGGCTCAAATAAAACTCTCTTCTGTTCCTATTGTTGTTTGGTTACTGATTATTTGTGTCGACACACTGAGCCATTACCATCCATAAGAAGGTAATGAAGTTCCTGGTGTGTTTGCCACTGCACCGCGTGAAAATGCCTGGAAGAGTTTTCCACGTGTGTAGAGTGTGTTTGGAGCGGTCTGACTTAAAATGTGGTGTTCACAAAAGTCCTTTTGGAAATGACGGAAAATATACCTCAAAGAGACAGGATATCTTCATCCAGAGCAGCTGAAACTAGAGACAAATAGAGGCTCTGTGTGATTTCAGATTTAGAAGTTGCTGGTACTAAGATCTATGGATAAAATGTATGTTGGCTCCAAATATGCATCCTAAGTGAAAAGTCATAAAGGCAAATTGCAGTGATGATTTACAGTCCAACTGCTCCCTCTACATGGGCATCTTTAGGTAAATGTTCTATGGATGGTAACAACGGGATTAAAACATATTTTTAAATTTGATAATGGGGGATGATGGAAAAGTTCTGGAGATGGATAGTGGTGACGGGTATACAGCAATGTGAATGAACTTAATGTACTTAATGCCACAGAACTGTGCGCTAAAAACGGTTAAAATGCTAAATTTTATGTTATGTATATTTTACCACAATAAAAAAGTGCACAAATTTAAAAAGTTAAAAATAAGTTTAATGATGAGTAATGATTCCTGTATAACAATGAGGTGGCCAATAATTAATACAACACAGATAGAGCCCCTCCGTTGAAAAAATGCATTTTTGGTAACTATTTGAATCATCGAAAATAGGTTTAATGAGGGATAGAATACCAAATTAGGAGCTCAATATGGCTCCAAAGTTAGTGTAATGTTTATTAAAATGGAGATTCTGATGTCAGATATATACTGAAAAGAGAAACATGACAACACAGCCCAGGCCAGAGGGCGTTTCCATGCTCCCTGTCAACAACACCCACAGGTAAATATAGCACTCCATCTTTCGGTCTGGGTTAGCTAAGTGATGGAAGACTTTAGCTGTAAGTCAATCTCTGAATTTAAACGAAATTTAAATCTACCATAGTTAAAAGAATTTCTCTTGAATCACAATCATATATGCTCTGAACATGCTAGAAAATTGCTCACCGTTACCAAACAATATGTAATTGTGTATGCACTCATACACAGTGCTTTGGAGAATGAAGGAAAAGTACGACGTGGTTCCTCTTCTTAAGAAGCATGTCGTCTAACCTTATTTGCCAAGCAGAAATAGAGACACAGACGTAGAGGACAAATTTATGGATACCAAGGGGGTAAGGGGTGGGGTGGGAGGAATCGGGAGATTGGGATTGACACATATACACTATTGATACTATGTACAAAATAGACAACAGAGGGGAACATACTGTGTAGCACAGGGAACTCTACTTAATGCTCTGTGGTGACCTAAATAGAAGGGAAATCCAAAAGGGAGGGGATATATGTATATATGTGGCTGATTCATTTTGCTGTGCAGTAGAAGCTAACACAACATTACAAAGCAACTAGACTCCAATAAAAATTAATTTTAAAAAGTTATAGAAATATTTTGAAAAAATTATAAAATGTAAAGTACTTTAAAAAAAGCAGCATGTCGTCTAGTTAGACACTAGCCTTCCATCAGTTTCTAGAGTAGATCAAGCTCCTTCTCTCCTCAATGACTTTGCATTTGCATTTCCTTTGTCTGAAATGCCAAGCCTCCGTAGGTTTTCACATGTGGCCCTTTCTAGAAACACAGATTGTAGCTCAAAGCCCTACAGAGGGCTTCTCTGAACATCTCATGGAAGGTACTCTGCTTCCCTCTGCTCTACTGATATCATCATCATCTGACTGATTTTCAATCTCCACTCTAGAATATAGCTCCCATACAGACTTTATTATCTGAGTTGTTTACCAATGTGCCCCAGGTCCTAGAATAATGCCTAGCATAAAAGAGGTGCTCAATAAATATTTGAGTTAAATTGAATCAATCGGCTAGGTAGATTCAAATATTTGTTGAATTAAAAGGCTAGGATGAGTGATGTGGCCCACTGACACACAGCTAGGAAGGGGTAAAGCTGCTTATTTCCTGCCTGTCATTATACCTAGGAAACCAAAGTCACAAGTAAGAAAATCTTGGCACACCTGAGATGTAGCCCAGAGGTCAAAGAAGATGAGGAAAGAGAAAAGGTCATGGGGTGTCAGGTGCAAAGCAGAGAGGAAATGGTGAGGGAGAGGGGGCAGGAACAGAGACATGGCAACTTGACAGGAGAGAGGACAGAGTCGCCAACTCTCTGGACAGCAGGCTTCTCCTCTTCCTTGTCATTTCCTCTTTGCACCTGACAGCCCATGATCTTTTTTTTTCTTCTTTTTAAGAGCCTGAACAATGACTAAATACTCATTAGAGATAGGAATTGATTGTCTAGAAAAGTAATAATTATGAAGGAATTCAAAAAATAGTGAAAATTTGGACAATCCAGAAGAGTTCTAAAATGAAAAAAGTATCTGTAATCATCTCATCCAGAGGAAAAAACATTTAAAATATTTTGATGATTTTAAAAATTGGAATCATTCCATCAGTCATTTTGTACACAGTGCTGGTCGCACATTGTCACAAATATTTCTCTAACTCATCAAAGGATTTTTCAAATATGAATTCATTGAATTCATATACAGTGAATTATATGTATAGATATAGTATGTTATACAGTATCATACTGTATAACAGATAACTGTATTTAATCTTTTTTTAACTTTTAGGCTGTTTGCAAATGAGAAATTTCAAGCTGAAAATTGCTGCAATGTACATTCTGATTATTCGCTTAGAACAGATTTCTAGAAGTGGGAACAGTAGGTCAAAGAATATATTTTTCAGGTAAAAATTTTGCGTTATTATTATTATTATTTTTTTTTTTTGCGGTACACGGGCCTCTCACTGTTGGGGCCTCTCCCGTTGCGGAGCACAGGCTCCGGACGCGCAGGCTCAGCGGCCATGGCTTACGGTCCCAGCCGCTCCGCGGCATGTGGGATCTTCCCGGACCGGGGCAAGAACCCGCGTCCCCTGCATCGGCAGGCGGACTCTCAACCACTGTGCCACGAGGGAAGCCCTGCATTATTTTTTGAAGAAGTAATACCCACACGGTTCAAAAATCAAAATGACACAAAAGGTATGCACTGACAAGTCTTGCTCCTGTCCCTGTCCCTGAGCACCCTATTGCTTTGTCCCCATAGGTAACAATTCCCCCGCCCCCTTTTTCCCTTCCAATGTTTCTTTCTCAAATATTTATCCTTATTTCCCTCATTCTTACAAAAAAGGAGAATATTTTATACACTTTTCCATGCCTTGCTTTTTTCACCTCATTCTTTCTCCTGGATGTCTCCCCCTATCAGTTTGTAGAGATAATTCTCACTCCTCTTGTCTCCCAGTTGTGCTATGTTCAATGGTGTGATTGTACCACAATTTATTCCACCAGGACCCTGAGTTGTTTTCCTTTGCTATTATAAACAAAGCTACAATGAATAACTTTGAAGTACACCATTACACAGATATTTGGGAATATCTGTATTTAGATTCCAAAAATTGGATGTCGCATGACCTCTAGGGTGTGTGGGGCTCCAGGAAAAGCTTTGCAAGGCCCTGGACCTCATAAGCAATTTGAATTTTAAACATTTTACAAAAGTCTTGGGCCCATGTGAAGTATAGATATATCGATGAAAATTTGGTATAATGAGTAGAAAAGAGGTACTTACATCTTTGTTGATTGTTCAATGAATGCAAAGATTCTTCATAGGGTCCTGGCACCATCTTCTGTGTTCTTTATCATCAAATGTGTCATTCCTGGCTAATGTCTCCCACTGTGAAGATAAAGAGAGTAAAACTGTTATTACTTGCAATGCTCTGGCTCTTCAGGACCTATTTGTGTGGAAACAGTATAGATTTTCTGGCCTCTGCAGTTCCCTAATACCATTTATTTACTGCTGTTTACGACATTCCTCGTGTTGCCGCATCATCCATCTTACCCCAGTGAATATGGACTTCCAACAGCTTTCTCAAAGGTCGTTCTCGTGCTTTGCTAATGGCAGCCACAAACACTCGTCTTACCAGAGGTGTGCAGGAAACCGTGAACGATAATTTGTTTTCTGATCATATAAAATTTGCCATTTGGAATTCTATAGTGTAAATGCAGAACAAGACGTTTTCCAACCATGCCGTCTCTTGAACCCTTAGGCTGTGGTTACTGCATTTCTAGGTGTGATTTCTTTCAGTGTTGACTGCACCCTGACAAAGATTCAAATTTTTGTCAGGCTCTGGAAACTTCTCCTAGGTCCATCTATGCACTTCCTTGTAAAACACAGTTTTAGCAAGAACTCTAAGTCAGTTTAACCAGAACCCCTTACCCTTGATATCTGATCACTCTCGATATCTGATGGGTTCTTCATCCTCCACCTTCTCCCAGGCAGTGTTTGATCACCCTGGCCTGTCTTCAGCAAAGAATCCCGTTAGGTCAGTTTAGCCAGAATTGCTCTTATTCCTGATGTTTCCTCGTAGTAATTTTCCATCCACTCACACCCACCCTGCTCTTTTGCTTGTGCTGTATTTGGAGTTGAGCCCCACCTCTCTCCCTCACTGTAAAATCCCACTGCAGTTGTCCCTGTATCTATCACGATGGGCCTGAGTCAAGACGACACATCACCATCTTCAACAAGTGTCGTTGGATGTTTTGTTAACAACCCCTGCCTTTCACACAGTCACCAGTGGGGAGCCTAGGCGAGAGCCTAGGAGCATATTGAGAAGAATGGTCCCATCCACACAGTGAATGTCTGTCCAGTACAATTTAAGACTGACCTGGGAGAGCATGGCAGTACCACATCAACTGGAGGCAAGAAAGGACACCCATTGGAAGGGCCAATTGTGGAGCCTTCTGGGGAGAAAGCAGTGGCCACCCCTGGAGGACTGCCTGACATACAGCATGGAGCCTGTAGGAGGGTGGGGAGACCCTCCTGGCTGCAAGCAGTGGGGGCAGAGAGTAAAGGATGCCTGCCACCACCTCCCCACATTTGGACGCTCTAGGCCAGAAATGATGCTGCAGTCAGAATGCTGACGAAGGAGATCTGAGGTTCAAGTCCAAGGACTGTCTGCTTCTGGCAACTGGAGCCCATACAGGACCAGATTCAGGTTGGGCAGCCTACCCGGATGGCACTGCTGATCTCGGCTAGTCCCAGGTACCGGAGGGGGACTTATAAGTAAAATCTGAGGAAGCAGGGGTGGGTGAACTTTTTTGTGCGTAAGGCCCAGAGAGTAAATACTTTCGGTTTTGCAGGTTGTTTGATCTCTTTGTCAGCTACTCAATTCTGCTGTTATAGAGGAAAAGCAGCCAAAAATATTTGGTTACAGTAAGCAAATGGGCATGGCAACAATCTAATAAAACTATTTACAAAAATAGGCAGTGAACTGGATTCAGCCCACTGGCCATACCTTTATAATCACTGCACGTGGCAGAGGGCTCAGGGCAGGGGCTTCACTTGCCTGGGTCTGATGGTGGGACTATAGGGTCAAATGGTAAGTGCATCTGTAATTTTAGTAGATATGGCCAGACTCCCCTGTACAGAGTTATCATCTTATCATGGTAAAGTTATCATTTATCACTAACAATTTTGTCTGTTTCCCTACAGCCTTGCCAAGAGAATGCTCTGACTTTGTATTTTTGCCAATTTGATAGGTAAGAAGTGGTATCTAGGGTGGTTTTCTTTTCTTTTTTTTAAGGGATTAGCTTGGGAAGAGTGAGGGGAAGAGCTTTCAAAGATATGGGTGCAGCACAGGCAAATGCCCTGGGGAAGTAAACAGGTTGTCCAGTTGAAGAAATTTTTTTAAATGTATTTATTTTATTTTTTATTTATTTTTTTGGCCATGCTGTGCGGCATGTGGGATCTTCCCTGACCAGGGATGGAACCCATGCCCCCTGTAGTGGAAGTGCAGAGTCTTAACCACTGGACCACCAGGGAAGTCCCAGTGTGGTTTTAATTAGCACTTCTTTTATTTTGAGCAATTATTGAGCATCTATTTGGTTTTTACGATGAACAATCTGTCTTTGGGTATTATACTATTGGGTTGTTGGTCTTTTTCTTCCTGATTTACAGAAGTTCTTTATATATTAAGATTAGCCCTTAATGTGTATTCTGTAGTTGTTGGAATAGTGGTCTATACATGTCAATTAGGTCAAAGAGGTTGATACTGTTGTTCAAATGTTTAAGATACCTAGTAGTCAAGTGGAGTTGTTCAGCAGGCATTTGGAAATACAAATGTGTTTCCTTAATTTCTCTTTCTGAGCTTTCATTGTTAGTGTATAGAAATGCAAGAAATTTCTGTGTATTAATTTTGTATCCTGCAACCTTACCAAAGTCATTGATGAGCTCTAGTAGTTTTCTGATAGCATCTTTAGGATTCTCTATGTATAGTATCATGTCATCTGCAAACAGTGACAGTTTTACTTCTTCTTTTCCGATTTGGATTCCTTTTTTCTTCTCTGATTGCTGTGGCCAGGACTTCCAAAACTATGTTGAATAAAAGTGGTGCAGAGTAGACATCCTTGTCTTGTTCCTGCTCTTAGAGGAAATGCTTTCAACTTTTCACCGTTGCGTATGATGTTAGCTGTGGGTTTGTCTTATATGGCCTTTATTATGTTGAGGTATGATAAAACCTGGAGATAAAAACTCTGGAGAGTTTTTATCATAAATGGGTGTTGAATTTTGTCAAAAGCTTTTTCTGCATCTGTTGAGATGATCATATGGTTTTTATTCTTCAGTTTGTTAATGTGGTGTATCACACTGATTGATTTGCTGATATTGAAGAATACTTGCATCCCTGGGATAAAGCCCACTTGTCCTGATCCTACTTCATCAGGACTTCCTTGGTGGTCCAGTGGTTAAGACTTCACCTTCTAATGCAGGGGGTGTGGGTTCGATCCCTGGTTGGGGAGCTAAGATCCCACATGCCTCATGGCCAAAAACCCAAAACATAAAACAGAAGCAATATTGTAACAAATTCAATAAAAACTTTAAAAATTGTCCACATAAAAAAAAGTCTTTAAAATAAAATCCCAGTTGATCATGGTGTATGATCATTTTAATGTATTGTTGGATTCGGTTTGGTAGTATTTTGTTGAGGATTTTTGCATCTATGTTCATCAGTGATATTGGCCTGTAATTTTCTTTTTTTATGGTATCTTTGTCTGGTTTTGGTATCAGGGTGATGGTGGCCTAATAGAATGAGTTTTGGAGTGTTCCCCTGTAACTTTTTGGAATAGTTTCAGAAGGATAGGGGTTAACTCTTCTCTAAATGTTTGATAGAATTCACCTGTGAAGCCATCCGGTCCTGGACTTTTGTTGGAAGTTTTTAAAATCAGTTTCAATTTCAGTGCTTGTGATTGGTCTGTTCATATTTTCTATTTCTTCCTGGTTCAGTCTTGGAAGATTGTACCTTTCTAAGAACTTGTCCATTTCTTCCAGGTTGTCTATTTTATTGGCACAAAGCTGCTTGCAGTAGTCTCTTATGATCCCTTGTATTTCTGTGGTTTCAGTTGTAATTTCTCCTTTTTCATTTCTAATTTTATTGATTTAAGCCATCTCCATTTTTTTTCTTCATGAGTCTGGCTAAAGGTTTATCAACTTTATTTTTTCAAAGAACCAGCTTTTAGTTTCATTGACCTTTTCTATTGTTTTCTTCATTTCTATTTCATTTATTTCTGCTCTGATATTTATGATTTCTTTCCTTCTACTAACTCTGGGTTTTGTTTGTTCTTCTTTCTGTAGTTGCTTTAGGTGTAAGGTTATGTTTTTCTTGTTTCCTAAGGTAAGATTGTATTGCTATAAACTTTCCTTTTAGAACTGCTTTTGCTGCATCCCGTAGGTTTTGGATCATTGTGTTTTCATTTTCATTTGTCTCTAAGCATTTTTTGATTTCCTCTGTGATTTCTTCAGTGATCCACTGGTTGTTTAGTATGGAAATACAAATGTGGAACTCGGGTGAGAGTCTAGACTGAGAAATTTAGGAATAATAGGTATAGATGGCATTTGAAACAATGAGATAGGTGAGGTCACCTAGGGATAAAAAATAGAGAAATGGTAATAAAAACTGAGCTGTAGGTCATTCCAACACTTGGAGATTGAGAAGTGGAGGAACCACCAGCAAGACAGAGAGGAGGCTTCCAGCAGTGCAGAAAAGAAAGCAAAAGGCAGATGTTTTTGTAAGCCAAGTGAAGAAAGTATTTCAAGGAGGAAGGAGACTCTGTCATATACCTTTAGAGGCTGAGTAAGATGAGGATTTTTATTGAGAACTGATCTCTGGATTTGCAACATGGAGACTGCTGATGACCCTGACGGGGGTACTTTCAGTAAAGTGGCGGGGACAAAAGCCTGATCTCCCAGAGAGTGAAGTGATTAGAGAAATAGAGGAGGCTGCTGGGCAGTTGAGGGTTAACTTGATGTCTGAGGTTATGAATGTAAAGATCTGTCCTAGCAGTCATGGGTTCTTCATGAACCATATTCAGCTGTTCAAATGTAGGCAAAGGATAGGCAGAGAGCTGTATTTAACCAGAGCTGTCCAATAAGTATGAAGGAGGCAGTTGAGGATGTACTGGTTGATGGGCCAAGGAACCTAAGCTGAATAATGAGGACAGAACCTAACAGTGAAAAAGTGGTAAAGCAATGGAGTGGAGCTCTAGGTATGGTCAAAGCCCAATTTATTATGCTCATAAACACAACGTATATACACGGACCACACAGTCTCTTCTGGGTGAGTTCCACACAGGCTCAGTGTTCATCTGGTTTATCAAGAAGTACAAGGCTGGGTAAATACATCTTAAATTTTATTATTTGGTTTACAACAATTCAGGGATGGCAGATGCCTTTTATAAATGGGTATACTAAACTAGAGCTATATTATAAGGCAAGGAAGCCCAATTACTGAAAGGCCCTTCAAAATGTACTTCACTTGGCTACATCATTGATAGTCTACGTCGTGGAATTTTTGATGTCTCCCAGAAGATACATTACCATCAGTTTCTATTGTATTAGGTTCTAAGAAACTTTATTTTTTAAAGAAAAAAATGATTGTGGGAAAAATAAAAAATGTCTTTGAAAAGACTATCTGTATTTAAATAAAGTGCCTGATAAATTCGTGAAGGGAAGAAATTCAGAAAGCAAACTTACGTTGTATAAAAATAAATATTGTGAATTCGCTGTATGTAAGACTGATAATAAATGATTTTTGTGGGTAGGCAAAGTTATCTTATTGGTTCCATACTTATGTGAAGGCTTTCAAAAAACCGGTAAAATTTTTTAAAAGGAATTTAAACCTCTTTTATAAATTAATTCAGCTGATTGGTGACTGATTTTTCCATGTCTTTATTTTTTTTCCCATTACATGTCTTTTAGACATTTTGTTGCTATAACCAAGATTGGGTAGCAAAAGAGAGAGGGGACAGAACTCATATCAGTCATCCTAGTTATCTATTAGCATCTCATGGAAAATGGCTAGATCTGGGAAGGGTGGTGGCAATTAAATAGTCTATGAAATAAGGTATTGTTTTTTCTTCCAAAGTATTCATTTATCTTTGATTTCCTTGGTCTTAGGAACTTGAATAATTTAGAGTTGGCTATACTTACCATCAAGATATATTAAATGAAGATTTCCCTGTCTGAAATTGGAGAGATGTAGCAATACTCTATTCTACTTTAGAAAATCCTGTTTCTCTAGTTGATTTCCTCTCAGTTAATGAGTTAGGTACTCTTGGTACATTTGGAGGGTCACAGAAATAGCACTGGCTTAGGAGACTGGAGACCTGTACTTAATCACAATGTGGGTACTCTGTAGCTGTGCAACATTAAAAATGTACCTTCTCTGATTTTCAGTTTCTTCTGCTGTAAAATAGAGATAGGAATATCTACCTGACCTATTTCACATGTACTGTTGTGAGTACTAAATAATACATGTATTTGAATGTGTTCTGGAATATGTAATGCACTAAAGTTGTTGGTAAATGCTTTAAAAATGTGGTTTGCTGTGCACTTGTTTAGGTTAAAAAAATGAAAATAGAAATCACTGGGAAACATAAATCCTTCTGAATCATATAGCCCAAATGTAAATAAGTAATTTACAAATGCTTTACAAAAAAATCAAAGAAATTATTCATGGATATTTTAAAAATAAAAAATTTTGCAGCTAAATATTCATCAACTTAATCATTCTTTCTTTTATAAGAATGTTCACTATGTGACAATATAACTCTCCAAAGGAGAAATTCTATAATTAGTTCAGTTCTCTGCCTCAGCAGCTTCATTATAAGGCAGAAGAGTGGAATAAAGTTTCAAAATAAGCAAAAATATATAACTCTAAACCACAGTCCCCTTATTTTAAAGAGCTTAATAGGAACACTTCCCCCAATATATTTATAAACAACCTACTACTTATATAATGTTAACACTAATTGACAACTTAAACCACACGATCAAAGTCGATGTGCATTTCTTCTTCCCTTTATCAGTTAAATTATTAAATATCTGACAGTCTTGAGAGATTCCACTGCATTTTTAAAAAAATGAACTATATGTAATATAAAAATGCTTACCTATTGAATGACTAAGGTGTTGGTCAAGTGTTCAGAATATAATCAGAGTTTTAGAAAAATATTTGAGAAACATAGCAGTGTACCTGATAGTCCCCCACGTAGAAATCAGCCTGTGCAAACAGATGATGTGCACAGGCATGAAAAATAACCAAAGTAACCCCACCGATTTCTCCTTTAAAATGGTAAGCCTACCAGTTTCAATCGAGTTCTTAAGAGGAGCGAATGAATCATTTGCTCATTCTAAATCTTATGATAGCTTGGTTATATTAAATGGTACAGTTTTTTTTAATGAAAAGAAAGTATTAATTATAAGGTAGGTAACAAACACTAAATTCTGGCCAGTAGCAAAATTTTTGCACCGCATGACAAAAGCATACCAATAAAACGCGCTAAAGAATAACCACAGAATGCTAATATCCCACTATGATCTTTGCTATCAACAATTTTTAGCAAAGATTTAGCTCTCCATCAAAAGCTTCTGTCTCTCTTTCACACCACACACACACACACACACACACACACACACACACAAGCACGCACGATTTCTCACACCATCTTGTTTCTACAAACACAGCTCAGGTTATCTTATTTTGGACTATTAAGTCTTCAGAAAAAGATCAACATTCTTTCAACAAATCAATGATCAAAAATGACCCACTGATGGGACGTCCCTGGCGGTCCAGTGGTTAGCACTCTGAGCACGGGTTCGATCCTTGGTTGGGCAACTAAGAGCCCGCATGCCACATGGCATGGCCAAAAAAAAAAAAAAAAAAAAATGACCCATTGCTTTCATTAAAGGCCATTCTGTGTTTAAAGGGTAGCCTGCCGAGAACTTGCAGAGTTGAAATTAAATTAGCATCAGCACAGGGATTCATAAAAACAGGTAAAAGTGAGTTTATCTCATACTCAGCAGAACATATTGAGGTCAGGTTAGGAGCAAAGTAATTGGTAACTGGATCCTCAGCTGGCAGAGAGGTGGGCATAGTTAGAACTATTACAAGCCTGGTTGGACTCCTTTCATTTTAAAGTCTGCTTTGCAGTACAACACATCTGTGAGACAAGAAAGGCTAAACCAGAACTCTGTTTCCTTTAACGTGGCATTATGAGTTAAACAGTAATACATTACATTTCTGCTACGTCTGTGGTTTTAAAATTATTCATTGTAAACATCTTATATTCTTTCCTATTTATTTCAGAGCTTGAGTCTATGTCTATGTCAAATTATCATTTATTCTATGAAAAGCAGCACAAATACTGTTCATTCTGGTTTCAGCACAAATTCTTTAAAAATAAAATGTTAAGGCCATTTAATGGAATCAGGGCCAACTGAAGATTACCCTCGCAGAAGACAAACTACCGAAATAAAATTTTTGAAAAAGAGCTATAAGTGGTTGTCTTTGTGTTTTCCTTCTTGGTAACTTGAGAGCGGTTTGTAGGATTTATTAGTCTCCGACATCTCCATCTCGATCTCCGATAAGCCAAAGAAAATGAAAACTTAAGGCTAACAAGGCTGTCCCGAGCAGATCACCCAGTGCCGTCAGATAGGGGATGGAGAAGCTATCCGGGTCCTTTCCTTTCCTCCAGAAATGATGGACCATCCAGTCAGCAATCCACAGCAAGGTAAATACCTAGAAGAGAGCACCAAAGATTACTCCTGTCGCCTGGACAGTCCTAGCCCAGTAAACACGGCCATAAGCCTAAGCCACTGCTCTCTGAAGGGAACAGAATGCGTCTAAGTCAAGAACCTCACTGGAAAAGAAGAAAGAGTTAATTGACAGCAACATTTTCTTTTCACAAGAAAAATACTATGTATTGCTGCAATTAATATTTTTCTTCAACTTGTCACATATATCTTCTCATTTTCTTCTAGCCTTCACCAAACCACCATGTTCCTTATATTTAATAGTATTGTACATTTTGCCAAACCACTGTTGTTTCAACTTCTTCCTATATGATAAATCTGTGAAGAAGGAAGAAGACATACGAAGAAGGAAATAAAAATAAGGAATAACATTCTCCTATTGCAGGTACAATCAAATAAAATAAAGATGGAGAGCCAACCATTTACTTACTAATTATAAGGCCATTGGTGGCTTGTCAAGGAAAACTTCGTTTCAATGGTAAGAACAGTCACCAGAAGGTAAGGGCACTGAGGAATGACTTGTTGATACAGATACAGATATATTTATAGATAGGTAGGGTCAAAATATTTCAAAGGGCTATTCAAACACTAAGGTGATATAAGTAAGTATTTTCTAGGATATCAGGAATATTAAGACCTTTGTAATGCTTTGAATTTTGGGATCAGATAAATGATTTTTTTCTTTCATCCATTTAGAGTAAGAGGATTCTCTAGTTTTCAAACACCTAAAGTATTAAAAGGGATTTGGGATTAGAGAGGTTACTATTCACTGGTTTGGGACAAGTTGGCAAATACAGGATACTGCTTAAGAGCATATTTCTATACCTGCTGGCTAACTATAGGCAAGTTACTTAACCTCTTTATGTCTCTAAATGAACATTAGAGATGATAATGGCATCTACTCTCATGAGCATGTTGTGAGGATTAAATAATAGACTGAGTAATTCAGTGCCTGGCACACAATACACTTTCAACAGACGTCTGCCATTAGTTGATTTTAACTGTGTCATTGCTATTACTTTGCTATTTGTGGTAGTGAGAACACTGGTACGTATAGGAGGAAGCCCGCCTAGGTCTAGCCGAGCCCAGGGCCTGTGACCTTTTACTACTCTGACAAGTAGGCCATGAAGGTGAGGTGTCTGCCTTGGGTTCCAAACTTCTGTGCTGTGGTTTAGCTCTGACACCTTTATCAGGAAGGACGGTGGCTTGTCCAAGCTGAGAGCCATATACTTAATCCAAAGGAGGGAACTTCACATGTCTTTGGACATCAGTCAGAGAGAGAGGTTGTACTTTAAGTCCTGTTTTCTTTTGTATGAGGCTGGTTCTTCCTTAATGTTTCATGGCAAAGACTGTTTTGGAATCATATTGTCCTGTTCTTCAGGACAATCTGTTTTGCGTGTGGAGGAAGCATGGAATGTTAGAAATAATCCTGGATTTGGAAGTCATAAGATCTGGATTTGATTTCCACTTTGGCCATTTATCAGCTATATGACTCTGGGCAAGCTTCTTACCATTAACCCTCAATTTCCTCATTTGAGGAGAACAAAACCAAAACGGGCCTCATATCTGCCACACTTGCTTTGAGATAATTAATAAGAGCCTCAGTTTAGGAAGATGAAGAGAAACGTAAAAAGGCAGCACAGTCTCAAGTTACATTAATAAAAGCATAGTGTACAGACCGAGAGAGTGTCACCCACTGGACCCTGGATGGGTCAGGCCACAACTCGGCAGTGTGTTAGGAACTTGTTCACCCCTGTGCTTCCAGCACCTAGCAGAGTGACTAGTTCATAAAGTAGACCCTTGATATCTGATTGAGGGCATAAAAATCAGCGGGAGACAAGGTCATTCATATAAGAGACTCCTATGAGAACAAGAACTGTTTGTCCTGGGCAAGGAGGGCAGGAGATGTAAACTTAAGAAGGTTATTGTGTCAGGAGACACTGGCTTATAACACACAGTGTCATAGGGTAGAGTTTTAGGGTAAAGGGTAAAAGTTACCAAAACAACTTAAAAAAAAAAAAGCAATTTGGGCTGTCTATATATGTAACAAATTATGTAGTAAACTCTGTATTACTGGAGTATATGAAGGTTCAATAAAGAGATTTTTTGATTGTGTGAGTAATATGTGCTGGAGGAAACAAAATTTTTAAAGAGAATGAGGGTAGCTATTTTTTCTGGGATTGGCAGAAAATACAAACAAATAAATCCATATTGTATATTTTTTATAACATTATGTATTTATATATTAATAATATGAGTATATTTATATAAATTTATATAACATACATCATACATATGTGATATATAATTTACTAATTCGTGGTATAACATTTACACTGAATGGGAGATTTGTCTAGAATGGGGGTTGGCCATGGGCCAAATTCAACCTGCTGCCTGTTTTTTGTAAATAAAATTTTATTGGAACACAACTCTACCCGTTTGCTTACTTATTGTGTATTTAGTCTATTATTTAATCCTCACAACCTTCTTATTAAGTAGGTACTGTTATCGTCTCTAACGTTCACTTGGAGAAGGTGAGTCAGAGAGGGTAAGAAACCTGTTTTAGTACTACGATGACAGAATTATGTAGTTGGGACAGAGACCATATGGTCCACAAACACAAAATAGAACTAAAATGGCATCCTTACCTCATACTCCCAGATAAATTCCAGGTAAAGACAAATATAAAAAGCAATACTTGGACTTCCCTTGTAGCACAGTGGTTAAGAATCCACCTGCTAATGCAGGGGACACAGGTTCGAGCCCTGGTCTGGGAAGATCCCACATGTCGTGGAGCAACTAAGCCCATGCACCACAACTACTGAGCCTGTGCTCTAGAGCCCACAAGCCACAACTACTGAGCCAGCGCACCTAAAGCCCGGGCTCTGCAGTAAGAGAAGCCACCATAATGAGAAGCCCGTGCAATGGAACGAAGAGTAGCCCCCGCTCACCGCAACTAGAGAAAGCCCGTGTGCAGCAATGAAGACTCAACGCAGCCAAAAATAGATAAATAAATAAATTTATTAAAAAATAAAAACAATATCTGCCTAGGCATATCTTACCAAAAAAAAAGCAATACTCAAAAAGTTTTATAAGAAAATGTAAGAGAAGGTCTTTAAGACCTTGATGTAGGGAATGATTTCATAAATAAAATGCATAATATATTAAAGGAACTGTTTATAACTTACATTAAAGATTCCTGTGGTTCAATAAATACCATAAATAAAAGTTAAAAATCATGCCCCAGGCTTGGAAAAAAATCTCTTCACTACACATAACTGACAAAAAAATTAGTATTCAAATACTAAGAGAATATCCAGAGAACTCCTACAGTTCATTAGAAAAAGAAACAATTCAACAGAATAGAAGAGGAAACCTAAAGCTCTAATAAACATATGAAAAGATGCCCAACCTCACTAATAATATGGGCATGTACATTAAAACCACACTAAACTCCATTTCATATCCATCTGACTGACAGAAATCACCTTTTAAACAACAATAATAGTGAACATTGTTTTTGAAATGGCCCTTTATGGGGCCATGCGGTATTCAAAGAGGTTAACGTGTATGAACTGATTTAATTTTCAAAACATCTCTGTAAAATGCTATCGATTTTTACTATCCCTCTTTGAGGTATGAGGAAACAAAGGCATTTATAGAGTATAAGAAGTCTGCCCAAGATCACGCAGCTCACAGGGAGTCAGGCTCAAACTCATCCACTCAAGTTTAGTCTAACACTAAAGCCCAAGTTCTCATCCATCAGTGAAGTACATTGTCTTGGTAAAAAAGAACTCCACATTGGCAACATGCACAATTATTAATACTTTGGAGAGCAATGTGGCACTGCGTGTTAAGTGTGAAGATGTGCAGCTCCTTAGTTCAGCAATTCCACTAGAAACAATGATTTTTTTCCCTCTTGCAACCCTAAAAGGATAAAACTATGTAGGCTAAAGGAGGCTAGCCTAAGGGGCTCTGCTGGGCCCAGGTCCCATGTGGCTACCCAAGGACCAGGAAGACCAATATCCTGGTGTACTGTATGCATGCATACTAAGAGAGATGTGCAAGGATATTCACTGCATCACTGCTGTAAAAGCCGAAAATTGGAAATAACCTGAAATGTCTATTGAAACAAGAAGGGCTAAGTTAACTCTTAGGTCATACAACTGAACACTTATATAGAAGCTAAAATGAATGAAAAAGAGGGACTTCCCTGGTGGCATAGTGGATAAGACTCTGCGCTCCCAATGCAGGGGGCACAGGTTCGACCCCTGGTCATGGAACTGGATCCCACATGCATGCCGCAACTAAGAGTTCTCATGCCACAACTAAGAAGCTGGCAAGCTCCAACTAAGGAGCCCTGGAGCTGCAACTAAGGAGCCTGCCTGCCGCAACTAAGGAGCCCATGTGCTGCAACTAAGGAGCTGGCAAGCCACCACTAAGGAGCCTGCCTGCTGCAACTAACATCTGGTGCAACCAAATAAATAAATATTTGAAAAATAAATAAATAAAATGAATGAAAAAGAGCTACATGAATTAATATGAGTATGTCTCAAAAGCGTAAGGCTGAATGAAAAAAGCAGTATAAATAAATGATTCCAATAAGGTTTATAAATATTAAAAACAATACGTTATTTATAGATACACACATCTGTAGCAATAGTATAAAAACATGCATGGCAACGATACATACCAATTTAGAATGCTAATAACTGCTAGGAAGAGAATGAAATAAGACCAGGAAGGGATATCTAGGACCAACCATAGGTATGATGTATTTTTATTGAGCATTTTGAAATAGTTGCTTAAATAATTTGCTAATGGTTGATAAAGCTGGGTGGTAATTACATGGTTATCTTATTTCCTATCATTTCCTGTACATTTGTGTTTCGTAATACAAAGTGTAAGCAGCTGGGGCAGCGGCAACTCACTGACCAGGGCTGCCCGGGCTACTACTTAAATACCTACCCGGGAGATGCCTGAGAAAGGAAGGCAGTAAGTGTGCCCTGTAGAATCCATGACAAGCTTGGACTTGTAAGGACCAAGTAGCGCTGAGGCTAACACCAAAGGATTATTTTAAAGTCTGTGAATGACTTTTCACGAAGATGGCGCCGCAGGGGAAGAAGGAAGCCCCTGACCTCCCAAAGCTGAAGCCAAAACAAAGGCTTTGAAGGCCAAGAAAGCAGTGTTGAAAGGCATCCACAGAAACAAAAAAAGATCTGGATGTCATCCGCCTTCTGAGGGCCCAAAACACTGTGGCTCAGGAAGCAGCCCACATATCCTCAGAAGAGCGCCCCTGGGAGAAACAAGCTTGACCACTACGCCATCAGCAAGTTGCCCCTCACCACCGAGTCAGCCATGAAGAAAACAGAAGACAATAACACGCTGGGGTTCACTGTGGACGTCAAGGCCAACAAGCACCAAATTAAACAGGCTGTGAAGAAGCTCTGTGACGCTGACGTGGCTAAGGTCAACACCCTGATCAGGCCTGACTGAGAGAAGAAGGCATATGTTTGACTGGCTCCTGACTATGATGCTTTGGATGTTGCCAACAAAACTGGGATCATTCAAACTGTGTCCAGCTGGCTAATTCTAAATATAAAAGTTTTGACTATAAAAAAATAAAAGTCTGTGAATGGAGTAAGCAAATGTCTGCAATCTCTCATCATTCTTTCAACTGCCTTGCCCAGGTGGGAGAATAAAGGGATGTATTCTAGAGAAACTGAATGGGAATGACTCAGGTCTCAAGGATCCCAGACACTACGAGGTACTGGCAGAGGATGAGGATGAACTGGAAGTCTGCACAGTTAACAGTGGGATTCTTTCAGACCTTTATTTTGTTCCAAGAACAGAGGCAGGCGGGAGTATAACTCCCCAGAGAGGAGGCTAGATGTTCAAACTTGGAGGGCTCCCCGTGAAATGGCCAACTACCCCAGATCCTCCAACAGTAAAGTGCCCGGTCAACAGCCTTCTCCCACCTCCAAGCTACTTAACCTCTCCATGCCTCAGTTGCCTTCCTGTACAATAGGGAAGACAGTCCCTCTCTCACAGAGATGACGAGATGAGCATTAAACAGGGCAGAGCACTTAGAACAGTGCTGGACACATAGAACATAATAACTATTTGCTATGAATTCAAAGAAACCAGGTCATATATAACAAGAATCTGACTTTTCAACAGCTGCACTAGTAGAAAAGGGAGCAATACCTTCAAAACCTGAGAGAAGAGTATTTCCAGTCTATGAGTCTCTGCCCAATCTATCAACTGAGCGTTGAGGGTAAACTACAGTCAACTTAAGACATGCAGGCACTCAGAAAAATTCTCCCATGTTCTCTTTGGAACTTTCTTGAAAATGTTTTGATGCAAAATGAAGGAGAGAACCAAGAAAGAGAAAGACCTGAGATCCAGAAAATAGAAGTGCCAACCTAAGAGAAAGTGAGGGAAACCTCCAGGGGAAGAGCTGTGCAGTGGGCTGGCGACAGAGTCCAGACAGAGCTAGAGGGTGGACGGCTCTGGAAATGAAGTCCCAGGATAAAGGCAAATTGGTAAATTATCTGAAATAACAGAGTTGGGGGAAGGGACTAATTATAGGTGGGTGACAGTTGTGACGGAACACTTGAAAAAAATTAAGGATAGGGCTTCCCTGGTGGTGCAGTGGTTGAGAGTCCACCTGCCGATGCAGGGGACACGGGTTTGCACCCCAGTCCGGGAAGATCCCACATGCCGCGGAGCAGCTGGGCCCGCGAGCCATGGCCGCTGAGCCTGCGCGTCCGGAGCCTGTGCTCCGCAACAGGAGAGGCCACAGCAGTGAGAGGCCCGCGTACTGCAAAAAAAAAAAAAGATACATGAACCCCTATGTTCACAGCGGCACTATTCACAATAGCCAAGACGTGGAAACAACCTAAATGTCCACTGACAGATGAACGATTAAATGCTCCAACCAAAAGACACAGACTGGCTGAATGGACATAAAAACATGACCCATATATATGCTATCTACAAGAGACCCACTTCAGACCTAGGGACACATACAGACTGAAAGTGAGGGGATGGAAAAAGATATTCCACGCAAATGGAAATCAAAAGAAAGCTGGAGTAGCAATTCTCATATCAGAGAAAATAGGCTTTAAAATAAAGGCTATTACAAGAGACAAAGAAGGATACTACATAATGATCAAGGGATGAATCCAAGAAGAAGATATAACAATTGTAAATATTTATGCACCCAACATAGGAGCACCTCAGTACATAAGGCAAATGCTAACAGCCATAAAAGGGGAAATCGACAGTAACACAATCATGGTAGGGGACTTTAGCACCCCACTTTCACCAATGGACAGATCATCCAAAATGAAAATAAATAAGGAAACACAAGCTTTAAATGATACATTAAACAAAATGGACTTAATTGATATTTATAGGACATTCCATCCAAAAGCAGCAGATTACACTTTCCTCTGAAGTGCTCATGGAACATTCACCAGGATCAATCATATCTCGGGTCACAAATCAAGCCTTGGTAAATTTAAGAAAATCGAAATAGTATCAAGTATCTTTTCCGACCACAATGCTATGAGACTATATATCAGTTACAGGAAACATACCTGTAAAAAATACAAACACATGGAGGCTAAACAATACACTACTTAATAACCAAGAGATTACTGAAGAAATCAAAGAGGAAATCAAAAAATACCTAGAAACAAATGACAATGAAAACATGACGACCCAAAACCTATGGGATGCAGCAAAAGCAGTTCTAAGAGGGAAGTTTATAGCAATACAAGCCTACCTCAAGAAACAAGAAACATCTCAAATAAACAACCTAACCTTACACCTAAAGCAATTAGAGAAGGAAGAACCAAAAAACCCCAAGTTAGCAGAAGGAAAGAAATCATAAAGATCAGATCAGGGCTTCCCTGGTGGCTCAGTGGTTGAGAGTTCACCTGCCGATGCAGGGGACACGGGTTCGTGCCCCGGTCCGGGAAGATCCCACATGCCACGGAGCGCCTGGGCCCGCACGTCCGGAGCCTGTGCTCCGCAAAGGGAGAGGCCACAACAGTGAGAGGCCTGTGTACCGCAAAAAAAAAAAAAAAAAAAAGATCAGATCAGAAATAAATGAAAAACAAATGAAGAAAACAATAGCAAAGAACGATAAAACAAAAAGCTGGTTCTTTGAGAAGATAAACAAAATTGATAAACCATTAGCCAGACTCATCAACAACAAAAGGGAGAAGACTCAAATCAATAGAGTTAGAAATGAAAAAGCAGAAGTAACAACTGACACTGCAGAAATACAAAGGATCATAAGAGATTACTACAAACAACTATATGCCAATAAAATGGACAACCTGGAAGAAATGGACAAATTCTTAGAAAAGCACAACGTTCTGAGACTGAATCAGGAAGAAATAGAAAATATAAACAGACCAATCACAAGCACTGAAATTGAGACTGTGATTAAAAATTTTCCAACAAACAAAAGCCCTGGACCAGATGGCTTCACAGGTAAATTCTATCAAACATTTAGAGAACAGCTAACACCTATTCTTCTCAAGCTCTTCCAAAATATAGCAGAGGGAGGAACACTCCCAAACTCATTCTACGAGGCCACCATCACCCTGATACCAAAACCAGACAAAGATGTCACAAAGAAAGCAAACTACAGGCCAATATAACTGATGAACACAGAAGCAAAAATCCTCAACAAAATACTAGCAAACAGAATCCAGCAGCACATTAAAAGGATCATACACCATGATCAAGTGGGGTTTATCCCAGGAATGCAAGGATTCTTCAATATACGCAAATCAATCAACGTGATACACCATATTAACAAATTGAAGGAGAAAAACCATATGATCATCTCAATAGATGCAGAAAAAGCTTCTGACAAAATTCAACACCCATTTATGATAAAAACCCTCCAGAAAGTAGGCACAGAGGGAACTTACCTAAACATAATAAAGGCCATATATGACAAACCCACAGCCAACATCATTCTCAGTGGTGAAAATCTGAAACTATTTCCACGAAGAACAGGTATAAGACACGGTTGCCCACTCTCACCACTATTATTCAACATAGTTTTGGAAGTTTTAGCCACAGCAATCAGAGTAAAAAAGGAAATAAAGGAATCCAAATCAGAAAAGAAGAAGTAAAGCTGTCACTTTTTGCAGATGACATGATGCTAAACATAGGTAATCCTAAAGATGTCACCAGAAAACTACTAGAGCTAATCAATGAATTTGGCAAAGTAGCAGGATACAAAATGAATGCTCAGAAATCTCTTGAATTCCTATACACTAATAAGGAAAAATCTGAAAGAGAAATTAAGGAAACACTCCCATTTACCATTGCAACAAAAAGAATAAAATACCTAGGAATAAACCTACCTAAGGAGAGAAAAGACCTGTATGCAGAAAACTATAAGACACTGATGAGAGAAATTAAAGATGATAGAAACAGATGGAGAGATATACCATGTTCTTGGATTGAAAAAATCAACATTGTGAAAATGACTATACTACCCAAAGCAATCTATAGATTCAGTGGAATCCCTATCAAACTACCAATGGCATTTTTCACCAAACTAGAACAAAAAATTTCACAATTTGTATGGAAACATAAAAGACCCTGAATAGCCAAAGCAATCTTGAGAAAGAAAAACAAAGCTGGAGGAATCGGGCTCCCTGACTTCAGACTATACTCAAAGCTACAGTAATCAAGACAGTATGGTACTGGCACAAAAAATGAAATATAGATCAATGGAACAGGATAGAAAGCCCAGAGATAAACCCACACACATACGGTCACCTTATCTTTGATAAAGGAGGCAAGAACATACAATGGAGAAAAGACAGCCTCTTCAATAAGTGATGCTGGGAAGACTGGACAGCTACATGTAAAAGAATGAAATTAGAACACTTCCTAATACCATACACAAAAATAAACTCAAAATGGATTAAAGATCTAAATGTAAGGCCAGACGCTATAAAACTCTTAGAGGAAAACATAGGCAGAACACTCTATGACATAAATCACAGCAAGATCCTTTTTGACCTACCTCCTAGAGGAATGGAAATAAAAACAAAAATAAACAAATGGGACCTAACGAAACTTAAAAGCTTTTGCACAGCAAAGGAAACTATAAACAGGATGAAAAGACAACCCTCAGAATGGGAGAATATATTTGCAAATGAAGCAACTGACAAAGGATTAATCTCCAAAATTTCAAGCAGCTCATGCAGCTCAATATCAAAAGACAAACAATCCAATCCAAAAATGGGCAGAAGACCTAAATAGACATTTCTCCAAAGAAGATATACAGATTGCCAACAAACACATGAAAGAATGCTCAACATCACTAATCATTAGAGAAATGCAAACCAAAACTACAATGAAGTATCACCTCACACCAGTCAGAAGAGTCATCATCAAAAAAATCTACAAACAATAAATGCTGGAGAGGGTGTGGAGAAAAGGGAACACTCTTGCACTGTTGGTGAGAATGTAAACTGATACAGCCACTATAGAGAATAGTATGGAGGTTCCTTAAAAAAACAGAACTACCATACGACCCAGCCATCCCACTACTGGGCATATTCCCTGAGAAAGCCATAATTCAAAAAGAGTCAGGTACCACAATGTTCTTTGCAGCACTATTTACAATAGCCAGGACGTGGAAGCAACCTAAGTGTCCACTGACACATGAATGGATAAAGAAGATGTGGTACATATATACAATGGAATATTACTCAGCCATAAAAAGAAACGAAATTGAGTTATTTGTAGTGAGGTGGATGGACCTAGAGTCTGTCATACAGAGTGAAGTAAGTCACGAAGTAAAAAACAAATACCGTATGCTAACATATATACATGGAATCTAAGAAAGAAATAAAAAAGGGTTCTGAAGAACCTAGGGGCAGGACAGGAATAAAGACACAGACGTAGAGAATGGACTTGAGGACATAGGGAGGGGGAAGGGTAAGCTGGGACGAAGTGAGAGAGTGGCATGGGCTTATATATACTACCAAATGTAAAATCGATAGCTAGTGGGAAGCAGCTGCATAGCACAGGGAGATCAGCTCGGTGCTTTGTGACCACCTAGAGGGGTGGGATAGGGAGGGTGGGAGGGAGACGCAAGAGGGAGGAGATATAGGGATATGTGTATATGTATAGCTGATTCACTTTGTTATAAAGCAGAAACTAACACACCATTGTAAAGCAATTATATTCCAATAAAGATGTTAAAAATAAATGGATGAATTGATGTCTCCACAGTCTGTTTTAGCTCTAAAGTACAAGGGTAAGAAATCTGTGGTCATAAACCACATAGTGATTGCTCTCCTTATCTCTGCATTTCTTCCTCCATCCCTCCCACATTCTTAGTCTCATAATTTAATTTAAGTTCCCTTCCCATGCAATTTCTTTTTAAAGGTATTGTGATGACTTAAAGGTCAAGCAGGTTTAAATTTATTAATTTTTTTACAAGTTAACAAGGATATCAGTGTTTCCTTGGAACACTGTATAAATGAATTATTAAAAGCACAGTAAGTATCAGATACTTCTTAATGAAACATGCTTTATTTTCAAACTAAATGATTATTTAAGGAATGTATTCTTTTTACTGGGAAAACACATCAAAAATCTAACCAAGCGTAGACTGTATTTTACATGGTCTGTTTGTTTTTTATGAAATATGCACAACTTCTTTGGGTAAATATACCTCCTTAAAAGGCAACTTTGTTGCCCCAGCTAATTATGCATGTTCTAGATGTATTACTTGGAATTTAAATAAATATATAAAACACACGAATATATATTTGCTTTGGATGATTGATTCTCTCGGCCAGCTCCTTCTCTGAGCTAGAATCAACATTCCCATCTACTAGCATCCCTTCAATGCCCCATTGCCAGTAACAGCCTTGTGTATCATGTGATGAAAGATGATTTCTTTGGGAGAGGAGTGCTTAGAAATATGATACAAATAAACACCAGGAACAGCAAATTAGTACATTTCTTCCTAAGCCTTACAAAAGCTGAATTCAGTTTCCCTATAAAAATATGCTTCCCTAATCCAGTTTCCAGACTGCTAATGCTACTCATTAAAATCTAATATTTAAATGTCAGCTAAGAATTTAGGATTATCAGTCAACAGGAATTCAGTCTACTCCTGATATACAGATAAAATGTCTTTTCTTTGGCCTGAATTATTTTTGTGAGGTGGCAGGAGGGGGAAGGTAGGAAACAAACAAACCTTATTTCGAGGAGTCCCTAATAATCACCAAACTTCCCAAGGAGTCCATGGCACAAAAATGGTTAAGACTTTCTGTCTGAAAGAAACCCTCAGAATTTGTTCAGGAGACAATGTAACAATACTCACAGTCTTGATTTTGAATAGCAAAAAACTACAAACAACCTAAAAGTCCATTAAAAGAAGAAAAGATGAAAAAATCATGGAATATTTATACAGTGGAATACTATATAACTAAAATAGATGAACAACAGTTACCCATATGAATGAATCTCACATACAATGCTGAGCAAAAGAAGAAAGCCACTTAAACACAAATTCATTGGTTCCATTTATAAATTTCAAAACCACGCAAAACTAAAACCATATATTTTTAGGTATCCAAATAAACGCATAATCATAGGGAAGAGCAAAAACTTTTTAGCCATACAATTCTGAATCAATAGTTTGCTTTGGGGAGGAGGGAGGAGCAGATAGGTAGCTTTAGAAGGTATAGGTACTAGGGTATTGGTAGTGTTATAATTCTTAAGCTGACTGGTGAGTGTCCTGGTGGTCACTGTATTATTACTCTTTATACCTTGTACATGTCATTATTGTTTACCTATTCAATATTTAATATGCAATTAAAAATTTTTAAAGGGAATTCCCTGGTGGTCCAGTGGTTAGGACTTCACACTTCCTCTGCAAGGGGCACAGGTTCGATCCCTGGTCAGGGGACTAAGATCCTGCAAGCCGTGTGGCGTGGCCAAAAAAAAAATTTTTTTCTTAAATACAATAATTTTTGGCTGGGAGTTCATTAACCCTGGCCTAGTGATCCTCCCTCATGTGACCATGTCATTCTGTTCCAATCATGCAAAGAACCAGTGATAGCCAATGTCACTTAGTATTGTGAAATGACAACCTGAAAATCAAGAAGAAAGTCAAACTGAAGACGTTTCTTAGTTTAGTAATAATAAGCAAAAAAGATGGAAATAAAACATATACAAACTGCTAGAGGAAACTAACATTTATTGACTATCTCTTACATGCTAAATAAAATTACTTTAATGCTGTTAATATCCATAGAATATTAAGGAAAGATGCAATCAGCAGAGATCAGGCCCTGAACAACTTAGGTGTTCCCTCTTCACCCTCTGCCTGTAGCCCAAAGATGGCTCTGCTTCTAACACCATCCCTTTTCAAGTAGGAAGACTTTGTTGCCCAGCAGAACATTTCACTGGAAAAAAGAATATTCATTCATTTAAAACTATTTATTGAATGCCTTTCTAATATATTACTCAAATTTGAGAAATAATTTTTTGAAGTAGCACACCAAAATATTTGTGGTGGTGGTCTTGAGTATGGGGATTATGGACAATTTTACAATGATGAACATGTGTTGCTTTATGATAAGAAACAAAACTCAATAAACTAAAAAAAAAATCCCCATAAAACAAGACCAAAAACCACTTCCTTGTCTAAGCTCAGCATGGAGGTCTGTTTTTTCCCTTTACTAGGTGAGATATCATCTCAGAGAACAGATTTAAAAGGATAACTTTGACATCTATAGGAATTTAGTAATGGATATTGCTAGAAAATGAAACTACCTGAAAAAAATTTTAATTGTAGGTAAAAGGAAAAGAGTCAGAAATACAGCTCTGAACTTCTTTGACATAAGTAAACAAACCCTGAAAAGAAGACAATTTATTTTTATGGGAGGGGATAAAAGTAAGGGGCAAAGAAATAACTGAGATATTTGAAACCTAGAAAATCAATCTTTTCTTGCTATTAGAAGGGTCTACAGTCATTAGTTAGAGACAGAATATGGAGAAGAGCAGAGAATAGAACTGGATGTACAAAGGCAAGGAGCATGCTTAACTAATTAACATTTTAGAAGCAGCAGCTACGAGAAGTGACAAGTGTGAAAACCCAGATATGATCAACCTGGACTTCTGTAAGGTTTGAGATACAGTATCAGACAAGGATTCATAAATATAATTACTGCTGCTGTTGAAATGCTAGCGCACTAAGAACTCTATGCTAAGCGTAGAGAATAAAAGGATGTTGATTTGGAATCACAGAGAGAAACACATCTACATTAGATTTGATTGTTTGGCATATTTATACCTGTAAAAGTACAAATACTCATGAAAGTGAGCTGAGATCTACATAAAGAAGAGAGTTTGCAATTAAAAATTTTTTAGAAAAGTTAAGGCTTAAAAGAGACGAGCAGCAAAAGAATAGACATATAAATCTATGGAAAAGAATACAATTTAGAAATAGACCCACATATAGTAAATTGGTTTTCAACAAACATACTAAGGTCACTGAAGGTGAGGAGGACAGTTTTCCCAAAAAATGGTGCTGCAACAGCTGGGTATTCACATGGAAAAATATAAACCTCAATCTGTATTTCACGCCATATACAAAAATTAACTCAAAATGGATCAGAGATACAAATAAAAGCTAAAACCAGAATATTTCTAAAAGAAAATATCCCTAAAACTCTAGGGATTGGCAAACATTTCTTAGGACACAAAAAGCACTAACCATAAAGAAAAAATTGATAAACTGAACTTCATTAAAATTGAAACTTCTGCTATTAAAATACATGATTAAGAAAATGAAATGACAGTGCACAGATTGGGAGAAAGTATTTCCAATGCCTATATCTGACAAAGGACTTGTATCCAGAATATATAAAGAACTCTTAAAACTCAATACCAATTAAAAAAATGGACCTAAGATTTGAACTTCACAGAAGAAAGCATGAATGGCCAATAAATCCATGAAAAGATACTCCATACTATTAGTCATCAGGTAGCTGGAAATTATGATCACCATGAGATTACCACCAATACACCCATGGGAATGGGTGAAGGTAAAAAGACTGACAATATTAAGTGATGGTGAGGATGTGAGGCACATGAAACTCTCAAGCTAATGGTAAGGCAGATGGTATAATCACTTTGGAAAACAGCTTGGCAGTTTCTTATAAAGTTAAACAAGCATCTTCCACGCGATCCAGTAATTCTACTTCTGGGTATTTACCCAAGGAAAATAAAAACATATGTCTATACAGAGACTTGTACAGAGACTTGGATATACTCATCCAATAGAATGCTAAGGAGCAAAAATGAAACAAATTACTAATACATGTAACAATATGGATAAATTCCAAAAATATATGCTGAGTAAAACAAGGAAACAACAAAGAGTACATACTTAGGTTCATTTATATGAAATTCTAGAAAAGGGAAACCTAATTTATGGTGACAGAGAACTGATCAGTGGCTGCCTAGAGCCAGGGATGGATGGGAACTGACTGCAGAGAAGCAGGAGGGAGCTTCTTGGGGGTGAAGGTAACGTTCTATACATTGACTGTGGTGGTGGTTATATGGTTGAACACATATGTCAAGACTCATCAAACTCCACACTTTACATGGGTGTATTTGACTGTATGTAAATTATATCTTAATGTTATTTTCCTTTAAATTGTTTTTGTAGGTTGGAGAGGTCATCTTTGTATGTCAAGTAGCAGTGGAGCACACAGGAGGGGTTTGACAAATATCTGTTGAGCTTTTGAACCTGTTTAGAAAGGGAATGCCTAAATATATACAAGGACTCTGGTAGAGTTTTCTTCCCAGCAACAGCCTAGAGCAGGAGTCAGCAAACTACAGCCTGTAGGCCAAATTGGGCCCACCACCTGCATGGCCCATAAGCTAAGAACGATTTTTACATTTTTAAATGGTTGAAAAAAATCAAAGGAAGAATAGGATTTTGTAACCTGTGAACATGATACGAAATCCAATTTTCAGTGTCCATAAGTAAAGTTTTTTGGGGACACAGCCATGTTCATTTATTTACATATTGTTTATGGCTGCTTTTGTGCTGTCTTGGCAGATTTGAGTACTTGTGACAGAGACCATATGGCCCGCAAGGCCTAAAATGTTGCTTACCTGGCCCATTACAGAAAAAGTTTGCTGATCCCTGCCCTAGTATAGAGCCTCTTCCCATTATCCTCCACTAATGAAATTACCAGGTTAAGTTCTTGACCCTTTTACTTATCCTGTGATGGAGTAGACATAACAAAGTCTTTGAAGTAATACAAATCTAAGTTCAAATTTTATCTACTACTTAACTACTTCTATTACTTGGGTAAATTTTTAACGCTTTCAGTTTTTATATTTGTCACTTGAGAAGTAGGGAAGACAATACATATCTCAGAGGACTGCTCAAAGGATTATATGAAATAATGTGAATAAAATACATATTGTCTGGCAGTTAATAGACATCATAAATATTAGTTCATATTGTTCTTCTAAATGAGCCATTTAAGAACAGTGGGTTGTCAAATGGGGCAGAGGAAGAAAAAGAATCTGATCACCCACCAAAAGTTACTGTTCCCTACTTTGCCTCAGTTCTACTCTGGCAGAAGTTAGTTATCAACCTTCCTTTACATTTTTTTTTTAAGCTCTTAATGCCTATTTCTATACTTAATATAAATGCAATCACGTATTATGTGCTCTTTTTGTGTCTGGCTTCAACCTTAGGTTTGTGGGATTCACAATATTGTTGTGAATATACTGTTGCATAAAGGTGTAGATCATTCATTACCCTTGCCCTATTCATTGTGAAATACATTTTATTTCATTGTGAAACTTTACTTTTTAAAATAACGTTAAAGTTTAGCATTCTGATCAAAAAGAATAAAATACCTAGGAATAAACCTACCTCAGGATGCAAAAGACCCGTACTCTGAACACTAAGATGCTGATGAAAGAAATCGAAGATGACACAAACAGAAGGAAAGATATATCATGTTCTTGGATTGCTTAGAGGAATCAATATTGTCAAAATGACTATACTACCCAAGGCAACCTTCAGATTCAATGCAATCCCTATCAAACTACCAATGTCATTTTTCATAGAGCTAGAACAAAAAATTTTTAAACTTGTATGGACATATAAAAGACCCCGAATAGGGCTTCCCTGGTACCAAAAAAAAAAAAAAAAAAAAAAAGACCCCGAATAGACAAAGCAATCTTTTTTTTTTTTTTCTGTGGTACGCGGGCCTCTCACTGTTGTGGCCTCTCTCGTTGCGGAGCACAGGTTCCGGATGCACAGGCTCAGCAGCCATGGCTCATGGGCTCAGCCACTCTGCGGCATGTGGGATCTTCCCTGTCCGGGGCACAAACCCGTGTCCCCTGCATCGGCAGGCGGACTCTCAACCACTGTGCCACCAGGGAAGCCCTAGACAAAGCAATCTTGAGAAAGAAAAATGGAGCTGGAGGAATCAGGTTTCCTGACTTCAGACTATACTACAAAGCTACAGTCATCAGAACAATATGGTACTGGCACAAAAACAGATATTTAGATCAATGGAACAGTATAGAAAGACCAGAAATAAACCCACGCACCTATGGTCAATTAATCTAAACAAAGGAGGTACAAATATACAATGGAGAAAAAACAGTCTCTTCAATAAATGGTGCTGGGAAAACTGGACAACTATATGTAAAAGAATGAAATTAGAACATTTTCTAACACCATACACAAAAATAAACTCAAAATGGATTAAAGACCTAAATGTAAGGCCAGATACTATAAAACTCCTAGAGGAAAACATAAGCAGAACACTCTTTGACATAAATTGTAGCAATATTTTTTTGGATCCATCTCCTACAGGAATGGAAATAAAAACAAAATAAACAAATGGGACCTAATTAAACTGAAAAGCTTTTGCACAGCAAAGGAAACCATAAACAAAATGAAAAGACAACCCACAGAATGGGAGAAAATATTTGCAGTCATGCAACTTATAAGGGATTAGTCTCCAAAATGTACGAACAGCCATGCAGCTCAATATCAAGAAGGAAACAACCCAATCAGAAAATGGGGAGAAGATCCAAATAGACATTTCTCCAAGGAAGACACATGTGCTTCTCCAAGAAGCACATGAAAAGATGCTTCTCCAAGAAGCACATGAAAAGATGCTCAACATCACTAATTATTAGAGAAATGCAAATTGAAACTACAATGAGGTTATCACCTCACACCAGTCAGAACGGCCATCATCAAAAAGTCTACAAACAATAAATGCTGGAGAGGATGTGGAGAAAAAGGAACCCTCCTACACTGTTGGTGAGAATGTAAATTGGTACAGCCACTATGGAGAACAGTATGGAGGTTCCTTTAAAAACTAAAAATAGAGCTACCATATGATCCAGCAATCCCACTCCTGAGCATATATCTGGAGAAAAACATAATCCGATCAGATACAAGCACCCCAATGTTCACTGCAGCACTATTTACAATAGAAACAACCTAAATGTCCATCGACAGATGAATGGTAAAGAAGATGTGGGACATATATACAATGGAATATTACTCAGTCATAAAAAAGAATGAAATAATGCCATTTGCAGCAACATGGATGGACCTAGAGATTATCATACTAAGTGAAATAAGACAAACAGAGAAAGAAAAATATCATATGATATCACTAATATGTGGAATCTTAAAAAATGATACAAATGAACTTATTTTCAAAAAGTAGAAACAGACTCACAGAATCAGAAAATAAACTTATGGTTACCAAAGGGGAAGGACAAATTAGGAGGTTGGGATTAACATATACACACTACTATATATAAAATAGATAATCAACAAGGACTACTGTACAGCACAGGAAACTCTACTCAATATTCTAATAACATCTATGGGGAAAAAATCTGAAAAAGAATAGATATATGTAAATGTATAATTGAATCACTTTGTTGTACACCTGAAACTAACATAATATTGTAAATCAAGTATACTCCAAAATCAAAATTTTTAAAAATCCATTAAAAATAATAAAGTTAAGCATTCTGTTTAAGTGGTTAAGATGTTTAAAAAACCTACTGTTAAGTAGTCATTTATAGAATATTTTGTTTGTACTTGTTAAACATGTAATATTACGTTTTAAAAAAGCATCATCTTCAAATTGTTTTATGTATATGTTTCACCTCTCCATCAGATTTATTCTCTCTTTTAGATGAGAAATCTTGTCAAATATTTGCCCTATCACCCAAACAAAGTACACTCAATATATCTGGAATCCAATTTAACAAATATTTATTTTTATCTAACATAGAAAACACTGTGATAAGCTTTCTGGAGCATTTAGAGAAGAATAAGACACGGTTATTGCTTTCAGTGAGATCAGAATCTAAATGAAGAAATATAATTGAAATGCCAAAAATAATCCAAGAATAATATAAAGCTGAATATTCATTTTATAAATATTTACTGTACCAGGCAGGGGCTGAATGCTGAGTCTAAGATGATGAATAAAACATAATCCCTGAATGCGCCTGAACTGGCAACACAGTCTGCTGTCCTCTGGGAGAAAAACGGAAGAGATCTTCAGCAGAGCTGGAAAGTAACACCACAGGGAACCTCAACTGAAGTTCTCCAGAGCACTTCCCAAAGCAGATGACTCACGGAGGTCGATTATTAACCGAAGATTCTCAGAGCAAAGAGATGAGCACACAAAGTAGACAGCTTCCACCTAAGACACCTAAGTTATGGTTACAGATAAAAGAATGGTTTTGGACTTTCTTTTGGCCAACCAGAACCATTGCCAACACTTCATATTATACCTGAATTAATGTTACAGATGAAATAAAACAATCTGTATCTAAGCTAAAAGAAAAGGCAGTCTGGCTACCTAGGGAATCATTAGGACATGTTTTCTTGGTTAGGCCTGAAAAATCTTAGGTTATGGTAGTGAAATATATTCCACTCCCTTCTTACAATACTTCTAATTATTCTTTATCTCACACTTAATGTTTATTGTCCAGTGTCTCAAATGTTTCAACCCAGCCACTGTCCCATCAGATGTTTTAATAAATAATTCAAAGACCCCTCCTCCCAAAAGGAATTACACTGATGGACTCAAACTGAAAATCAGATACCCCATCTTCAAGAAGAATCAACAACAGAGGTGAAGGTCTGGACAATCCTTAATGAAATCCTGCAGCTTTGACTGAGTGAGGAACAAGAGTGGAGACTGAGAAAGTAAGAAGTTCCCACACTCCCAGGAAAAGACTGATCTTTAGCCATGGTAACAAGAAGCCACCAGAACTGATTTTAAATTCATTCAATCAATAAACAACTTGCCTTACTGAATGCATTTAGAAGGCAGCCGATCAATGATAGTCCTTGCTTCTGAAGTAGGCAATTAGGAACACATCTGGTCTAATAAATACGCCTCTGAGGACCAACTAACAACAGTAGTCACACCCAAGTATCCACATCTCTACAGATGACATAGGCCTACTCAAGCTTTTGAATATCTGCCCATCCCTGAACTCCAGGCATCCCTAAAACCCTCAAATGATCAGTAATTTGCGCTGCTTGGAGAGATTTCCCCTGATCCTTTACAACAGTGAGCAATAAATTCAATTTTGTTTATTTACTTTGCATATTGAATGATGGTCTCATCATCTTTTGACACCCTTTAAACACCCCTTTTAATAAATGCAAAAATCTTTAGAGACCTTTTGCTTTTACACATTTCCCTAGATGGTACAAAAAAATCACAACTTAGATTAGCCTTGTTACGCGGAACTAACACAGACATTTAGCTTTAAAATAAAAAAGAAGTATGGAGCTAAACATCTATGTTTTTAAATAGCAAAAAAATTTAAATTATCGAATCATTCAAGTCAGTATTTTCTGGCTGAATATTCTGGGGTCACAATCAACCAAGATTTTATTCTGGCAAATTTCTTGAAAAATAGTTTTTATGCTTTCCAAGTAAGTGCTTTCACATAGCTGTGTTATAAGATTTTTTTTTTTTTTTTTCCCAGATGATGTGAAAATTCCTCTAAGTCATGTCTGCAATTGCAGCAGAACTCGGAGCACAGGCAGTAACATCCTAACCAGCACGCTAGAAAAAGAGGACTCGGCTTCCCTGGTCCTAACTGCGTCCTTGTCAGGCTAGACAGGATGGAAAAAAAGCTCCCTTTCTCAATGCCTTGCTCCACAGGGCTCTGGCATGCCGTGCCTCCAATGAGGCAGGCAATCATTTCATCTTCTGTGCTTACTGGCCTGGAGCCCAATCATACCTGTCCAGAGAATTAATCATAAATATGGATTTAGGAAAGTGTATCAATTTTAAGACCCTACAACCTAAGCTACAATAGCATAACACACTATTGTATCACAAAAAGACAATCCCAGGGCTAAAAAGGAATCTCAAAAAATCACCTGTTTCAACTTCCTTCCTTCACCATATTAATCAACTCCCAAAGTTAAAGTAGCTATTTTTACAACTAGAAAAATAATTCTTAGAACTGTAGGTCCTCCCTTTACATTTCCTTTATCATTCTCTTCACACTTTCCATTCAACCCAAGCTGACAGACAGAAACCAATTACGAGACAGAGGCAGAACAGTCACAGAAAGAATAAAGAGATCCTTACTTTCCCGTTGGAATCTGGTGGACTTAAATCCTGAGAAATGAGGAAAAAATGTGAGTGAAGTCAGGCAACCTGTTAAAATCTCCTGGTTGCTTAGCTCTTTCCTTTGAGATGCCATCCGGGAATAGGATTTGACTCAATGTCGTAATAAAAGAAAAGACATAACCACACCATTTAATAGGGGCCTACTATGTGCCAGGTATTATACCTGCTGTGCAAAGAGGAATCATTATCCTCATTTTACAGGCAAGAACAATAAGACCCCCCAAGGAATTAAGTAACTTGCCCAAGGCTAAGCCAATTAACTTGCTCAGCTATTGGGTGGGTATCCTGGGATTCCAATTATGGCCACGTTACCACCACATGGCTACATTTTCCTTACATAGAAGAATGACTCCAAGGATTGAGTCGAGTATTAGAATCATGGTAGAGACTCAATGCTAGATTCCACAGGATCTGACCCACTCAGTGATACCCTAAAAGACTCACTGCCCCAGTAATCCACAGCTATTAGAGATGATGATATTAAAATGATAAGACAATAATAGCACCTTACATACATTATCTCATTTTATCCTTATAACAACCCACAAAGCAGATCTATTCTTAGCCTCTTTTTACAGCTGAGAAAACAGATGAGAGACTACCTTGATCAAGGTGACACAGGCAGTGAGTGGTGGCAGTGAGTGGTGGAAATCAAAGCTCAAGCCCTTCCACATTATGTGACACTGCATCAGAGGAATGTGTCAGATCTCTCAAGTTTGTTGGGAGTGGGAAAAATGTTGAAAATCATCGTTCTATAGAATAAAATGAACTCTTCAGTCTGGTCTGCAAGACCCTTCATGATCTTGTCACAATCTGTAGTTTTCAACCTTATTTTCTATCACTCCCTTTCATAAACCCTATGCTCTGGAAATTTTCTTAGTATTTCTGTAAATACCCTGAGTCTTCTCAGTTACTTAATGCTACTTCCTTTTTGCTGAAGTGGCATTTTCTGTGGATTCCACAAAACAAAATTTTATCCGTTATAAAGGTTCCCTCCCTCCCTAGAAATATACTCTCCCACTACTGAACTTCCGAAGCACTTAGTCCTTCTCTCAGGACCTATTCACGTCCTTGACTGGACTCCTACTTGAATTCAGTAGGCACAGGTTCCATATAAACTCTGTGGAACGAATGCAATTTGGAGGCAGAACACCTGGCTGGAAGAAATATGAAGATCTAATGAAACCAGAGAGAAGAGGCAGCTTTAAGCCTCCAAGAACTGCCATCCTGAAAACTATGACCCTCCCTAAGAGCAAAACAAAATGTCCAACTTGTTCTTGTAAAACACAAGTGGTTAGGATTGTAGATTGGATCTGGACTCCAGCTTGCTGAGTGGACCTGGACCAGCTACTCAACTTCTCTCCAGGTCGAGTGCCTCACGTGTAAGTGGGAACTAATAGTATAACTTACCTCATTGGGCTGTGTTAAGTACTCAGTGAGTTCATACATGTAAAGTACCTAGAACAGTGCATGGCTCAGAATGAATGCTATATAAATATTTGCTATCACCATTTTGGAAACTCTTAAATATATATACTGAAAAAGTGGCTCAGAACACCAAACCTCAAGAAGGGATCTGTCAGAGACGGAAAATTTTCAGAATGAACAATTTAGGGGATAAGGAGATAAGCCGGCTTTTAATATAAGAGAGCCAGTACTCTTTCCCTCTCAAAAGTTGCAGATCAAGAGGAGATAAAGCTGAACACTATAAAATAACAAAAGTCAAATTATGGCAGAAAGAGGCAAATACAGACTTCTAGGTAAAATACAGAGATATTAGAACACAGAGGGCACCCAGGAACCTGAAAGAGACTGTTTTAGGCTGAACAAATGTAAAAATAGATAGCTTCTAACTTAAAAAGACTAATTCAAAATTAGCTGTTTGGACTTGAAATACAATTTTTAAGGAAAACAACATTTATATATTGCCTGGGTTCTCTGGCTAACCCATAAAAGCCAATTTAACTTAATATTACCTTAGCAGCAATTAAAGATTTTAATATTAAAAACTGTTTTAGTTGCCAAATAATGTTAATATTAGCATATACATTATTAATTATGTACAACAATGCTTTGTAACAAATCATCTTTACTGTAGGAGTGGGAATTCACAAAGTCAACTATTAGAAATGCAGGAAGGGATCTGAGTGATAGCTAGGGCCACTCTACTTCCTGGTTTGCCCCAGATAGTCATGGTATGCTTGTGACTCTAATCATAATTATTAACAGCTCCCTTTCATTCTCAAAAGTGTCCTGGTTTGGACTAAAATTATATGGTTACCTTAGTGTTAGTATCTTCACCCTTGTGTTACAAGTGAGGAAACCAAGCCACAGAGCAGGGCTGTGACTTAGACAAAGTTAGGGACTTAGGAAGGGACCAGACTTAGAACCCAGAAATATCTAGGAGTCTTTCTATTACACTGCCTGGACTCACCAGTAACAAGGTAATGGCAATGACTGAGATGGGCAGGATTTGGACACCAGCAATACACATGAGATATAAAGTCTATGCGAGCAAGGCTCTCCCCATCCTGGAGGAACTTTACAGGGTCAGATGCTGAGGGCTGAGAGATTTAGGGGATCTTTGTGTACCTAAGCCTGGCCTAGTTCTCTGTGCACTTGCGGCTTCTTGTCCACCACCCCTACTGATGTGGGAAAGATTATGAGAGAAATAAATTAGTTTTGGACATGTTAAATTTGAAACAACATTTCAACATTTAACTGGAGATGTAGAATAGGAAGCCAGACTGGAGATACCAGTTTGGGAGTTAGCAATGAAAGGGTGGTATCTGAAGCTTAGGGCACTCATGAGAGGAGCAGGAAAAAGAGTCCTGCAGTAAAGAACAGGGGTCAAAAGGAAGGTGAAGGGTGAGGAGGTGAAAAAGGCCTTAGCGCACTGAATAACCAGCTCCAAAAATGAGAGGAAGACAAAAATAATGTCTACAACAATAATGATGATAAACTGCAGCTACTACCATTACTGGAAACTTTTTACATTCCAGCAACTCTACCAAGTACTTTATATACATTAGCTTAGTTCTCATTACTATCCTCTGAGGTAGGGAAAAAAATAAGGCCAGAGATGTTAGGAAACTTGACTGATAAGCAAGCAGAAATTCAGCAGCAGAGCAGGAATTCAGACCCAGCTCTGCCTCTAAAGAGCTCTGTGATCTTTCTACAATGTTCTGCATATTGGATCTTATCTTCCCTCTTTTCCACTTTGTCCTTTGTATGTGATGATTTATAAGGCTTATAAATATTTTTCTTCTGTGAAAACATTTATTTGTATGTCTTTGTAGTTAAAATAATGACACTGAGTCATGTGAATGTGACTTCAGAACTAAGATGTTGCCAATGCTTCTGTTAGCAAGTACGTGGACCATATTTCTGCCCCAAGCATGTTCTACTAGATGAGAAATGGAAGCTGTTCGCTCTTAATTTGCACTATTTGTGCTGTGGGTGTGTTCATGGTACAAGCATAGGTTTCAAAACAACCACGAACTATTATTTATAAAACAGAAACACTTCTTAGGAAATTCATATTCAATACCCAGATTATTAATTTTGTTATGAGGGTCACTCATTTGCTCATTTAAGTTTGGCTTGGGCTTTGCTGACAATAATTTTTCTTAAGAACACGAACTCGTTGGGAAATGTTAAGATGGTGCAATTTGCACATAAGTATAAAATGAAAAAACAAACACTGCCTACTGAAAGGCAGTAATAAAAACTAAGGAGACTTCTGCTTTCAAAATTATATTAGTAAGAAGTATAAGTATTACTATTTTGCTAAGAGCAGTTTCATATTTATTGATATTAATTCAAGTTTCTCATCAGCTACAGTATATATTCTGATCCTCCCCTCCAAAAAAAAAAAACCTATTAAAGCACTTTTAAACAATGAAATCCAGGCATAAGCACAAAGTGTGATTCTGAAGTTACACAGGAAGATGCTTATAACTTACTGTTATAAGGAGGTAAGTCTTATTTAGGCTCCTCTCTAATTATTTTTTGCATTTAAGTCTCATCTCCCACAGCCAAGAGAAGATCCTAAAGGGCAGGGACAATATCTTCTATTTCTTTTGTACAGAGACTAGCAAGATAATGTGCACTATACAGTTGACAAAATCCCGATATTTATATTTTTAATTTTACGCAATGAGAATTTGTCATTCCACCATTTAAGGGAGCCACTTTGTCTCTCCCAATTAAAAAACAGATACAGCCAGGTTTTCCACAAGCTTTCACATGAATTTCCCATGGAATTTGGTGCTGCTAGAAGTTTAGAAAAGTTCTTAGTAACCTAATTTTCTATATGAAACAATCAGTGCCTAAAAGAGGGAATTAAAATTTTCATTTAGAAGTGTTTTTGAGTCATTCTTTATGAATTATATTAACGAACACTTTGTTGGAATTTAGTAGGCCTCTAGGGCTAGAAAAGTCTCATTTTTCTTTCCCACTGAAATATTTTATAGCAGAAAAAAAATTACTATACTCCATACGTGCCTATCTTTTTGCCTTTTGTAGGTTATGTCATCCAAAGTTTAAGCTTTTATCTCTTCACAGACAAAGGAAGCATATTTAGCAATTCAAACACAAAGGAGAACTAGCAGAGGGTTTAAATTAAGTAGGGAAATGAACGACAATGTACTGCTGTTCCTTCTTTGCTCAAGAGATCATCAGTCTGCTTATTTGATTGATAGTTATCATTGTACCTTCTCAGGTTTATTATGCGGTCCAGGTACTATGTCCTTGAAAAAAACTGCAGGGAACAAGGCAAATAAAAGAATTAGAAACAGAAAACCCTGAGGAAGATATCAAAATTCCCTTCTGTATATCTTACTTTTTTCCCGGTACACGGGCCTCTCACTGTTGTGGCCTCTCCCGTTGCGGAGCACAGGCTCCAGACGCGCAGGCTCAGCGGCCATGGCTCACGGGCCCAGCCGCTCCGCGGCATGTGGGATCTTCCCGGACCGGGGCACGAACCCGTGTCCCCTGCACCGGCAGGCGGACTCTCTACCACTGCGCCACCAGGGAAGCCCCTTCTGTACATCTTAGAAGGAAGGCCAACAAGGTCCATCACAGCCTGGAATTCCTTATTACGCTTTTGATATCACAGATTAACAGGTTTTGAGCAGTCAATAGAGCATCTGAATAAGAAAGACGTGAAGGCAGAGGAAATGACTGCTTAGAGAGAAAGAACCCAAGATGTCTTAGAGATGTCTAAGTTTGTAGAAGAAAGTATACTCTGGTTCTGTGAAATCAAAGTTGTGGGTTCAGTGGGCTAATTTGTTGACACAGATGAAAACTTCTGTTCTAAAGCCAGTGACTGTACCCTTAGCCACAGCTAGCAGTCTCACAAATGCTGACTGATGGCACAGAAGGAAGAATGGGTAATCAGCATGGTCAGCTTGGTGCTGACCCATCCTTAATGTTGAAAAGAAAACCCTTAAAATGCAGTGTGGTTGGTGGTGTACGAAATATGGATGCCTTTTGCACATTACTCCAGCCTTGACATATTCCAACTACTCTGACTGCTCTTGGGCACCGGGCAGGAACAGGAGTAAGAGTGTAATCCATCACACCTACTGACTGTGGTTCAGTGGACTTAATGACACAATGAAAACACATTTGTTAGGTTCCTTCTAATTTCAAGACACATAATAAATACCTAAACAATGAAATGTGTGACATGTAAGGAGATTTTTAAATTTAAAAAATAGCTTCAAAAAACGGAGTCAGTGTGCACTTAAGATGAACAAGACATGAACTCGACTATTCTAAGTCTCAAACAATTTCAAACTCAAGTTTACTTTTTACTTTTCATTTTAAGTAAGAAATAGTCAGCTACAGGACCAAAATTAGGAAGTCAATATGCTCTGAAAGGGCTTCCCTGGTGGTGCCGTGGTTGAGAGTCCGCCTGCCGATGCAGGGGACACGGGTTCGTGCCCCAGTCCGGGAAGATCCCACATGCAGTGGAGCGGCTGGGCCCGTGAGCCATGGCCGCTGAGCCTGCGCGTCCGGAGCCTGTGCTCTGCAACAGGAGAGGCCACGACAGTGAGAGGCCCGCGTACCGCAAAAAAAACAATGCTCTGAAAAACCTTAATTTAAAAAACTCCTTACTATGTAAAAATTCAAACATACACAAAAGTACACAGAATACTACACATTATCCCCACAGCAGTCTCACATTCCATCCTTCATCTTCATCAATTTTCAACTCATTTCCAATTCCCTTTATCTAAAGCCAAACTTGCACTTTCCCTGGATATCAAGTCATGTCATCTCTAAACATTTCAGTAAATCCTTGTAATTTTGACTGAATCCTGATACAATTTGTGGTATTTTGTGTTTTACTTTTCATTGCCTTTTATTTCCTTTCTTTTTTTTTTTTAATTTTAAATACCTAGGTCAGTGAAAGAGAGAAAATTTGAGCAAGAGAAGAAAATTCAGATTTTTCAGTTTTTCTGGAATTTCTAGTACCTAAATACAGTTGTAAACTTTCTTCTTCCTGAAGGGGGTGACACAGCTAGCAAGATACAGTCATTCAGTTTAACAAATACTCACTGAGCACTAGGAATGGGGCTGGGTGCTAGAGATTAAAAAAATGTGTAAAACAAAGACCCTTTCTCTAGAATGGGTGAGACAGACACAGGAACAGATTATGTTAATGTGAAGTAGAAAAGCTAGGATAATGGTATTCACAAGGTACCATGGGAACAGAGAATAAAGGCACCAAATTAGGTATTCAAGAAAGGCTTCCAGGAAGATGACATCTGAGTAAATGCAAAAATACTGCAAAGAACTGTCATGATGTCATTATAATAAATTCAATATAAAGTTTCTTCCAAATGGATTTCCTTCATTCAGTTGGTTGGGGAAATTAGGTGGTGTGGGGAAATTTCCTTAAAGAACGTTAGTCTGGGAAGAGAGTGAACTATCAAGAATTCAAAAAACAACGACTCTATAATGTCTTGTGGAGAATACCAAAAGAAAAAAGTCTTGGTCTCTCCCCTCAAGGAGGTAGGAATCTAGGCGGAGAGAAATTAAACAGGCATTAGAAAATTTTACTATATAATATTCAATCAAAATATAGAGTCTAGTGACGGGAAGACTGGTGTGGACTGAAATATTTGAATAAGGGCTGGGACTTAAACCAAGGTTTTGAATATAAATTTAATCCACATCCAAAAAGGAAGTCAGTCAAGTAAAGGATATTAAAAGATGAGTCTTAAGTGGTGAAGGAGTCTTTGTCTTTAAAAAGTACATATTTAGGGACTTCCCTGGCAGTCCAGTGGTTGAGACTTCGTCTTCCAATGCTGAGGGTGCGGGTCGATCCCTTGTCGGAAAACTAAGATCCCACATGCCTCATGGCCAAAGAAACCCAAAAAAAACATAAAACGGAAGCAATATTGTAACAAATTCAATAAAGACTTTAAAAAATGGTCCACATCAAAAAGAAAAAACTCTTAAAAAAAAAGTGCTTGTTTATTCTGTCCATCTTTGGACTGAGTGAAGTAGGCAGGGAAAGGTCAAGATTTTTTATCTCAACCTCAGTCTCTAAAGAGATGTGTGAATGTGTGTGCTCATGTATGCGTTATATATGTTAGTCTCAGAGCATGAAGATTTGATTTGACAATTTACAATCTCATTCTAAGCTACTGCATTGAAATAATGCACAATGTCAGGTGCAAAAACAAAGATCCACTCTGGCAGATTATCTGATTCTTAGGGAGAAAATAAAAACTAAAACCCATAAAAATGAAAGTTGTAAAAGACACACAAGAAAATTCAGTCAATACTATAAAATTAAAAAAAATCCAACTGTTATTCAGAGATTAATGGCTCACCATTTACAATTCCATGTTAAAACAACAGCAACAATAGTGTCAGCTAACACGCATATAGCATCTACTATGAAGCAAGCTTTATGTAATTAATTCATTTAATGCTCAAAAGTGACTATGAGGTAGGTAACACTATAGATCTTCCTTGACTTATGATGAGGTTACATCCCAAAAAACCATGATAAGCTGAAAATACTGTAAGTCGAATATGCACTTAATACAACTACCCTACTGAATATTGTAGCTCAGCCTAGCCTGCCTTAAACATGCTCAGAACACTAACATTATCCTACAGTTAGATGGGCAAAACCATCTAATACAAAACCTATTCTATAATAAAGTGCTGAATAGCTCATGTAGTTTACTGAATCCTGTACTGAAAGTTAAAAACAGAATGGTTGGGTACAGAATGGTCTTAAGTGGATCGGTTTATCAGTTGGTTGCCCTCATGAGCACGTGGCTGACTGGGAGCTGTGGCTCGCTGCCACTGCCCAGCATCATAAGAGAGCATCATACCGAATATCACTAGCCCAGGAAACGATCAAAATTCAAAATTCGAAGTACGGTTCCTACTGAATGCGTTATCGCTTTTGCACATCATAAAGTTGAAAAATCGTTAAGTCGGACTGTCTGTATCCCTCCCACTTTATAGAGGAGGTAACTGAGACACAGAGAGATTAATAATTACTCTCCTCAACTCTAGTTTTTCAAACTTTACTGGTCAGAGGTTAACAAAAGACATATAGGAATACTGTGAGCATAAGGTTGAAATCTAATATTTTTATGAATTCAGAATAATTTCTTATATCCTTCATGAACTTAAGAGAAATGATGCATGATAGTATGTTGGCACAGAACCATAAACATAAACATCAAATCCATCCATGAAGTGAAGAGGTAAAGTTACAAATAGGAACTTGCAATAAAAATGGCATGCTTACAAACAGACCAAAGAATAGTCTCTTAAATATTTCCCATAGGATTGAGGAATGCATCTTTTACACACATGGAGAACATAAATTATAATAAATGACCATATCATATGTAGCAATAAAGATAGCCAGTAGTAAAAATGCATTTGAAGTAACTGTTGTCCCTACTGAATAGTAGAAAAATATAACTCCCGAGGTGGAATTAGCTGCTTTTTCTTCCAAGCTCTGACAGCAAATTACACGTAGCTATTCCCAGCGTTTATATTCTATTACAACATAATATAGTTATTTGTTTATGTAGTAGTCTTCCCTCCAGGCTATGAGTCCTTGAGGATAGGGTCTGAATTTATTCATCCTGGGATTTAAAACCCATCCCTGCACCTAGTAGAATGAAGGTTTATTGAATGAATGAATGAATGATTTGATAAGTGACTTTTAACAAAATCTTGGGTGCTATAAAGCATTATAGAAAAGTTAAAAATATCAATTAAGTCATAAGGGTTTTTGTTATTTTATGAGCGGATTCTTGTCTCCTCTGCCTGGCATTTAAAGCCTTTCTACATTGGCCCTAATCTACCTTCTTAACCTCATCTTCTCTTCTTTTAGTTATATCCTCTGTATGAATTACTTGCTCTTTCTGGCATAAGCTCTGTGCTTTCTCATCTCCATGCTTTTACTCAGTAACCTCCAAAAGTTTTAGCTTATGCAGCCCTTTCAATATAAATGAGTATACTTACGTAACACTGTGCTAATGTTTATTGTAAAGCAATCATAAAAATAGGAGAAAATAGACATTTTAAACAAATGAGGTAGACATATATAAATAGAAGTTTTAATCTTCTCTTTCTGCACACAATACATTGTTTTGCACGTACTTCACTTTAAAAATCACTGATTTATACCAGGAGGACAAATCTCAGAGAGTATTTGTGAGAATGAAGTAAATCTGTACATGTAAAGCACTTAGAACAATGCTGGTCATACAGGAAACACAGTAAATGTCAGTTAATTTCATTAACATAATTATCATCAATGCAGTTTCTTTCCACATACTTACCCTCCAGCTCCACTCCTACAAACCCCCTGAAGGCCAAATTCAAATGTTATCTTTTCAAAGAATTATTTGAATGCATCTCTTAAATTAGGATTTCTCACTGTAGGAGGTACCAAATCCTACAAAGCTTAGCAAGAAGCCATGGCTAAGAAGCCAAAATAAAGCTGCAACAGTTGGAAAAAAAATTTAGGATGGGTTTATGGAAAATGAGGCAAATGGAAAAAGATGTGATTATTAACCCAAAGAAAAGTAAAATACACAAAAAGGAAATATAATACATTATCTGGCTCTATAGTAAACAATGTTTAGATAGACCCAATAATAGAAACACTGACTACTAATTTAACCAAAAACTGTTATATAACCACATGGGAAAGATGTGGCATTATAACAGCCCCCAAACCCTCAACTTTTATTAGCAAAAGTCTAAAGAAGATTAATCATGAACTAGAAATTTAGGCATATTACTTTAAAACTTATAGATAAATACCAGAAGAAATTTAAGAACAATAGGGAAAAAGAGAAGATTTTCTTTCTAGAAGCTTCTAGAAAGATAAAAGTAGTTCTGTACCATGAGATCAGCAGTGAGAATGGCATGTGTTGTTCTTTTCAATGGTAGTAGGAGAAGTTAAAAAGCAAGGAAGCAATGCCTTCAAAATTCTAAAAGAAACAATTCTATATCCAGTCAAGCTATTCATGTAAAAGCATTTTACAAAATGCAAAGACTCAAAAATTTTTCTCCTATGCAGCAGTCTTTCTCAGGAATTTATCTGAAGATGTGTTCATACAAAAGAGAACAAATAAAAGGGAAGACACAGAATCTAGGAAACAGGAAATTCAACGGTTCTATTGATCAAATCTATTAAAAGTTATTGGTTTTAAGAAGATCAAATCAATATGAAGGCATTCAGCTGATTTTTGAAATGTTAAAATATTTCTTATGCCTTTAGATTTACAGTTACACTTTTACATCAATCTGAGCATAAAAGAGATTGCAAGAGGTTTCAACTCTTACCTGTAACACAGCAGCAAATAAGTATACTACTACGAAGATTATAGTTAAAGAAGTGTGACCACTTTTCATCAAATGAATAGTGTAGAGGAAAATTAAATGCCCAGGTATCACTAAAAGCAGTAGAACTTGAGCAGACTTATTATTTACTCCTGTAATATAAAATGTAAAAGTTGTTAAAATCATATTTTGGTGAATAATAGGTCACAGTTGTTAAAATTTGAGGATTACTTCTAGTTACAATAGTGCATAGAATCACATAAAATTCAGTTGCTAAAAATAAATTTTAACTATTTACAATTCACTTAATTTTTAAAAATTCTCCCTATATGTTATATATTAATTAAATAAAAGGTGGTTGATAAAAACATGCTATGAAAAACACTGGTCAAACTATAATATCTATTATAAAAACAAAGGAAAGACAAAAGAAAAAATATGAAGTTCTTAAAGTACTGAAATGTGGTTTTTTTCCCTACATCATTTAATTCCTTTTTATTGACCATTTTAATGACTAAATGACATCTCATGATCTTCTAATAGAGGACCTTTGGTTATGAAATGTTTTAATTTTATTTTTCCTTTAGAATTCTTTCACTGCAATTAAAAGACTGGGCATTTCTGATCCTCATTCAAAAGTTACATTTATTACATTACATTTATTTTCATCAGAAAAAAAAACTGTCAAGAATTTAAAATTGTGGTTTAGTTTTTTGGATATCATACGCCTGGGACAAAATAATGTCCTTGTAACTGAGGTTATCCCCTCTCATTCTGCTTGTTTGGAATCAAATGCCTACATTTAGAAAGGTCCAAAAGATTAATATACAAAAGACAGATGGTATATCTGTCTCCCTAAATCACCTAACAGTGCTTTCTTATATGCACAAGGTTCCTCTTTCCTGACTCCTAAAGCAAGATATCCCAGAGAAAGAGAAAAACTATATAAAGCTCCTCAGCAACTGCAGAATTGATCCAAATTGTTTTTGTTGTTGTTGTTCACTGAGATTTAGTGAATACAATCTATTCTAGTATTTAAAATCTATTTAGCTCTCAGAAATGGAAAACTATGCAATATTCACAAACAAAATATGTATTCAACAAATGTTGCCTGCCTATACTCATAGAGAGCAATAGTTCCTGAAATAAAATATGCAAGAATCCACAAGCACCTACCTGGACCAAAAAAAGTTCTAAATGGGTAGTAACCACCTTTGGGTTCATCGGGCAGTTCTCCTGGAATGCTGTGTAAATGGAGGTAAGTAGAAATCCTGCTAGCCTGAATGGCTACCAAATTACCACCAATACCTGAAACATAAGGAAAAACAAACAAGGTAGTTATCTTCATATTTTAAATAATGTGCATACATTCAACTGAATACAAGCCTCTTTATGTCACATTATCTTCATATTTTAAATAATGTGCATACATTCAACTGAATACAAGCCTCTTTATGTCACATCCTGGGCCAAGAAAATAAACAAACAAAGAACTCTTCTGAAATGTTGATTTATTAAATGCTGAGGTAGATATTCCAAAGACATAAAATCACTGCTGTGAAAGACTCATTCATTATTTTTTCAAATCTAACTCACTGTTTGGTCTGAAAGCAGAGTAACTAATTTTTAAAAATTACTATCACAACCAAGATATAAAACTAGGTAACAAGATATTCCATGTTTATCATCTTAATGACAGGGAAAACAAGCTAGATTTATTCAAATAGACAAGGCTTGATACATGTCTCTCAGGTTACTAAAGAAATGGGTATAAGACACTGAAAAAATTACTCAAGAAAGTCATCTTTTAACCTAGATTATCTTCTCATATACTCAGAGGAAGGGGAGTTGATGCCTAGAAGTGAAATGAATTCCAAAGGGTGGTTAAGTGCCCCCAAGGTAAGTTAGGACACCCAAACTCTTTCTCCTTTGACAGATTATGGGGAGGAAGAGGTAGTAGTCATAAAAGCAAGTAGGAAGGAAACAACTGAAAATTTCAAATTCTTTAATGCTGAGTGTGGGCTAACATAACCATCTAGAACACCTGGGAACCCTAGACACAAGGGGAGTCTACATTCACGGGTCAACTATTTCTGCAAGCCTCCCCTGGGCACTTGTGAGACAGACTGAGGTAGGACAGAACACTTGAGAGAGCCGACCTTGGTGGCACACAGCAAGAAATCACATCCATTTCTGACTCCCTCTCTCATATGAAACAAAAGCTGCTTGAGGTGATGAAGGAAACACTCCAGCTACCCGACACCAGGCAAAGATCAACTGCCACTGGAGGAAGAGTAGAAGCAAAAGCTGTCTACTGCTGGAGAAGTGGAAGGAAATCTTCCTGCTTAAGACCAATCTGAGTAATTGATTGGTCTTAAGAAACACTGAGAAGGCCTCACCTCTGTGGACCAAGTGTATAGGAACTGCCTAAGATTGAGACTAGTGCAAGAGAATCCCAAATCCCATCCCATGCCTTGCACCATGTAACAAGCATCAACAACCTACTGTGAGAAGAGAAGCAAGAGCACAGACAGTTAAGCCTTTCATGCTCCAGGCATACAGCGCTCCAAGCTTCACACTGAGCATAAGGTAGCAGGCGCTCATTGATAAATCTGAAGTCAGTGGTGCACTGAAGGTAACTATAACAACCACAAAAACCAGACCCGGCTCAACTACTGATGAGACTCACACAGTCCTCCATACTAATGACCTAATAGAAGAAAAAGCCTGCCTTTAAGGCGTAAATAATATTTATCTCAATCTCCAATGTTCTTTTATACACAATGTCCAGCATTTGATAAAAAATTTCTGAGACAGTAAAAAGCAATAAAGAAAACAGACTACTGTCAGGAGTTAAGAAGTCAATAGGACCAGACTCAGGACTCAGGTGTTGAAACTATCTGACAAGAACTTTAAAATTACTATGATTAATATGTTAAAGGATCTAGTGGGAAAGAGGTTACAATATGCATTATTAAAAGATGGGAACATAAATAGGTTAAAAGTAAAGGCACAGAAAAAGATATACCATATAAACACCAGGGGAAAGAAAGCTAGAGTGGCTATATCAATATCAGAAAGATGAAAGAAAAGACTTTATAACAGGGGATATTACCAGAGAGAAAAACAAACATTGAATAATGGCTGAGGAGGTCAACTCATGAAAAAGACATAACAATCCTAAATGTAGTTGCACCTAAAAATAGATCTTCCAAATACCCACAGGAAAAACGGATGAAACTGAAAAACAAACAAACAAACAAAAACCAGACAAGTTGGTATTTATACTTGGAGACTTTATCACTCTTCTCTTATTAACTGGTAGAATACACAGATTTTTTAAAAATCAAAACTATACAGGAGATTTGAACAATAATAACAACCAACTTGATCTACAGGACATTTATAGAACACAACACCCAACAAAAGCAGAATACATATTCTTTACAAATACACACATGGAACATTCACGCAGATAGACCATACTATGAGCCATAAAACAAGTCTCAATCAATTTGAAAACACTGCAACACATAACGTACGTTTTCTGGCTACAACAGAAAAGATAGATATCTGAGAATTCCCCCAAATGCTGGAAAGCAACGATACACTTCTAAATAACCCACAGGTCAAAAGAGAAATCACAAAGGAAATTTTAAAATATTCTGGATTTAATGAAAATGAAAACGCAACATATTGAGATTTGTGCACACAACATATTGAGATGAGTACTGCACATAAAGCCGTCCTTAGAAGTTCACAGCATTAAATCTTATATTAGAAAAGATGATCTATTATCAATGATCTAAGGTTCCCATCTTAAGAACCTAAAAAAAAAATAAAAAATTAAACTGAAAGGAAGCATAAAGAAGGAATAAGAAGTATAAGAGCATAAATCAATGAAATAGAAAACAGAAACAATAGAGAAAAGAAATGAAACCAAAAGCTGCTTCTTTGAATAGATCAAGAATAAAAGAAGACACAAATTTCAATATTAAGAATGAAAGAGGAGTCATTACTACAGACTATGCAGGATTAAAAGAATAATATGGTTATACCATGAACAGCTTTATGCCAAAAAATAATAGCTTGGGTGAAATTTTTAAATTCCTTGAAATATACAAACTGTAAAAACTCACTTGGCAAGAAATAGATAACATGAATAGCCCTATATCTATGAAGCAGTAGTTCTCAGCTGGGGGTGATTTTGCCACCAATAATCGACCCCCAATCCAAAAAAAAGAGATTTGGCAACATCTGGAGACATTTTTGGCTGTCGTAATTTGGGATGTTTCATTGGCATCAAATGGGCAGAGGCCTGAGATGTTGCTAAACAACCCACAGTGCACAGGATCCCACACCCCACAATATGAAATTATCTGGCCCCAAATATCACGAGTGTCAGGATTGAGAAACCCTATATTGAGGAAATTGAATTCATAGTTAAAAACTTATTCATGAAAAAAAACCTTCAGGGCCTGATGCCTTCACTATCTGGAAACTGAGAGAACATGCCTTTAAATAACTTGTGAATTAAAGAAGACATCATAATAGAAAATTTTAAACATTTGTATTTGAATGGAAATTAAATATTACATACAAAAGCAGGTGGGGTGCAGCTTAAGCAGTAGTGAGAAGCACACTTAAAAGTCTTAAACGCACATACTTAAAAAAGAAGGAAGACTTACTGACCTAAGCATCCATCTCAAGAAGTTGGAAAAGACAGAAATATAAACACAAACTTGAATAAGAAAAGTAATGAAAGAGAAAAAAGTGAGAAGATCAATAAAGCTACATATCAGTTATCTGAAAAGAAAAAGAGAGTAGGGACAAACAACAGGAAGAAAAAGGAAGCCATAATTCCAATTACTACCAATATCTTAAAAATAAGATTATGAACAACTTTATGCCAGTAAACTTGACAATTTAAATGGGAAAATATTCTAAAATATATATAACTTAACAAAATTAACTCAAGAAGAAATACAAAATCTGAATCATTCTATGACTAAAGAAATTAAATCTAAAATTTTAAATCTTCTTCAAAAAATCACCAGGTCCACATAAGTTGTTTGCTTTGTTGTTGTTGTTATTTTCAAGTGAGTTCTACCAAATATTTAAGTAACAAATAATAATAAAAAGAATAGATTACAAAATCTTACATTACTTTACAGTATAAAGTGTATGAGTAAGTATATCTAACTCACATAATGAGACTAGCATAACTCTGAGTTCAAAATCCAACAATGACAATATGAAAAAGGAAAATTATAAGCCAATCTTATGAATAAAAATAAATGTAAAAAAGATATCAAACTGTTGGCAAGCCAAACCCAGCAAAATGTTAAATGTGTAATACACCACAACAAAACTGCATTTATGCTAGGAATATAAGGCTGATTTAATAATTGAAAATATAATACGGTACATTAACAAATAAATGAAGGGAAAAATAATATGATTATATGAATAAATGCAGAAAAGTTGATAAAATTCATCATTTTATTATTTATTATTAAAAACTCTTAGCAAACCAGGAATTGAGGGGTACTTTGTTGTTGTTGTTGTTGTTGTTGTTGTTTTTGCGGTACGCGAGCCTCTCACTGCTGTGACCTCTCCCGTTGCGGAGCACAGGCTCCGGACGCGCAGGCTCAGCGGCCATAGCTCACGGGCCCAGCCGCTCCGCGGCATGTGGGATCTTCCCGGACCGGGGCACGAACCCGTGTCCCCTGCATCAGCAGGCGGACTCTCAACCACTGCGCCACCAGGGAAGCCCGAGGGGTACTTTTTTAACCTGGTAACTACACATGCACACACGCACGCATACACTTGAAATCTGTGATATACAAAAGAAGTACTGCAGATCAATAAAGAGTGGTATAGATTTTTCAATAAATAGTACCAAGACAGTTATTAATATGCCAAAAAAATACCATGAAATTGGACCCCTATTCTCATACTATACACAAAAATCAGTTCCAAGTAGATTAAAGGCATCATGTGAAAGACAAAATAATTAACATAACTAGTATAGAAACTTATTAAAGTTTTAACCCCTCATTAAGTTAAAACCCCATCATGATCTCATCATGATCACCGGTTATATTTTTAAACTATAGCAGAATTATTACCTTGAATAGCTTCCCTTAATGTCAGAAATGCTTTCTCGCTATCACAACATACTCTACATTTCTATTAAGAGCAAGTCTATCAGCATTTCTTTTTTTTTTAGCGGTACGCGGGCCTCTCACTGTTGTGGCCTCTCCCGTTGCAGAGCACAGGCTCCCCTGCATCGGCAGGCGGACTCAACCACTGTGCCACAAGGGAAGCCCCCAGCATTTCTTTTAAATTACTTAAATTCCTCACAGACTAACTGCACTACTAGAGCTAGTAGAGAGCTTTTAAAGATTGTCACATAAATTAATAACATTAATAAAAAACAGATTTTCAACATACTAATTAGTGAGAGCTTTCAGTATCCATAAGACCTAATTTCTAAGTGCCTTATTGCTAGAATGAGCTCCACTGATAACAGAAAGTTTGATAGTATGAACAAATTCAGAAGGTTCATCAAAGGACTGCTTTAAAATCCAACTTCATGTTTTATTAAATTTAGAAATATATGTTTCCAGCAAATGTTTAGCACAGAACAGATTTCACACCATAGAATATATTTCAAATTATGTCAATAATTCTTTTGGGCATTCCTAAGGGAACCTGAAATAAAAGTTCATTTTGTTCAAAAGCAAAGCCTTATAATCAACAGCACAGCAGATCTAGTATCTTCCATATATACCTACATATTTTGGCCATCTCCACACATCTCTGCATTTTCACCTCTCCTCCTTTCATGACTCCTTATCAGAACTCACACACAGGAACTGCTCTTTTAGTTTCAAGAAATGCAAAGGGATAGTGGAGATGTGTCTTCCATTTTTTTTTTTTTTAAGAAGAAATACATGTAAGCCCCTCAGAGTGAAGACCCTTTCCTCTAAATGAGGGCAGGCACATTCACCTCTACCACTTCCTTCCAATGTACGTGTCGGCAACCTGATGAGTGACTTACGAGGTCTCCAAATTTTCTGCTTCCCTTACCCTAGATCATGCATTCTTAGTGGGGACAAAAATTTGTTCTTGGGGGGAGAAAAAAATTTTTCACTCATTTTATGTATAAAGCACGGATATACATACAGTATAGAAATGGATAAACTGGATATCTGTGATATTAAAATTTCATGGGTGGGAACATTTAGGGGAAAAAATGTTTTAAATGGTTCCCTCAGAGGGTCATAATGAAAAAAAGGTTGAGAAACACTGCCTCGATCGGAACTTCCCAAACCAGGATGCCTTGAATAGTTTACAGCTGTGTCAAGATACTGACCTTCGAAGCTCTGCAGGGGCAGGCTGGTTGCCTCTGGTTCCAAGTGGCCTCCTTCTTCTCCATAGTGTGCCATCTAATATTACAATTTTCTGTGTGTGTCATGACATGAAACAGGTTGGGAAATCTATCTACCTTCTTGGGACAACTGAGAATGTCATTATAGGTAAGGCCCTTCACCTTAGTCTCTCTTCAGGACTCCTTTTCTTACCACATTGAAGTAATAAGGGGTATCCTTTCTTTCCAAGGCTACTTTGTAGCCCATCATTCTGTGGACTTTGCCCTTTCCTTCTTCACCATCTCTTATGCATCCTCCATCTTTCCTTTTCTATTATTCCTTTGCCTCCTTGTCAATAAACATACCTATATCCCTCCTACCTTGGAAATTCTTCATTTGGACACCTAGCTGTTATTCTAATTCTTTTCTTTTCATAGTCAACCATTTAATAAGAAATCTAAAAGTGCTACTTCCAGGATTTTTATTTTGTACTAAATATTTAATAGATACAGAAATAATATTTATAAAATACACATAAGCTATAAATAACCATATTGCAAAAACACCCATGTACCCATCACCCAATTTAAGAAAAGGAATACAGCATAATTTTTACATTTGAAGTACCCTATGTGCCTTCCCCAATCCCATGTCCTTCCTCGTCAATCAGAGTAACTATCTTGAATTGTGTTTTTCATTCTCTTGTTTTCTATGTTATGACCACATGTATGTGTATTCCTAAACATGCTTTTGAACTTTATAGAAATGGGATAATTCACATATATTAAGTTCCTAAAATTCATCTTTGTTGTTATGTGAAATGTAATTTTTAAATTTTGATTGTTCATAACATTCTATCTAAGGCTATACCTTCATTTATTTAGCCATTGCTTCTACTCAACAAAAACTGAACTCTCAAATGCCTTCCAAAACACTGAAGAAATGGTTCCTTCTGAATCATTTCCCCTGGCTACACTAACTGAGCTCATCCCTCTTCTAACCAATTGATCTCTAGCTCAACTCTTTCTGTCCACAAAATATTCACTCCTGGGATTGCTAACTTCTTTCAGTGTCTAAAGAGCTCCTATCTAAATATTCACTCCGGGCATTCCTGGTGGCACAGTGGTTAAGAATCCACCTGCCAATGCAGGGGACAAGGGTTCGATCCCTGGTCCAGGAAGATCCCACATGCCGCGGAGCAACTAAGCCTGTGTGCCACAACTACCGAGCCTGCGCTCTAGAGCCCGTGTGCCACAACTACTGAGCCCGCAAGCCGCAACTACTGAGTCTGTGAGCCACAACTACTGAAGCCCACGCACCTAGAGCCCGTGCTCCTCAACAAGAGAAGCCACCTCAATGAGAAGCCCACACACCACAACGAAGAGTAGCACCCACTCGATGCAACTAGAGAAAGCCCGCGTGCAGCAACAAAGACCCAATGCAGCCAAAAATAAATAAATAAATAAATTTATAAATATTCACTCCTATCTAAAAAGCTTGTAGAATATACCAAAGAGGAGGAAATGCTGAGAAACCAATTTCTATGGTTACACGCAGGAGAAATTGTTAAGGAAAGTAATAAACGTTGCCATCACTGCTAGTTTTTTATACAAATAGTAAGAACCATTTTTCTATTTATTTATTTATTTTTGCCTTTTTTTAATGCACTTCACCAGTTCCTAAGTATATGAAATGTTTCGGGTATAATCTAAGTTGTGTTATTTAATAAGATAACTTCAAATTCGGTGACATGTACTTTGCAGCAAAACAAAGCATGTTCCTTAAACTCATGCATTTATTCATCCAGCAATTACCAAATCCTAACATGCTAGGCACTATCTCTAGGCACTAGAGAGTCATACAAAAAAGAATCATCATATAAAATAATTATGTATGTTAAAAGTATGCTGTGGAAGCATAGAAAAGAGAACCTTTTTTTTTTTTTTTGGCCATGCCGCATGGCTTGCGGTATCTTAGGTCCCCAACTGGGGATCAAACCCATGCCCTCGGCAGTGAAAGTGCAGAGTCCTGACCACTGGACTGGCAGGGAATTCCCAAAGGGAACTATTTTGCAGAAGAGGTGACATTTTAATTGGGTCTGAATGAATGAGCAGAATTTGGTAAGTAAAAGAAGGGAAGTGAGACAGAGGGAACATCGGGTACAAAGGAATGGTATAGAGAAATGACATGATCTTTTTGAGAAAGCAACAAAAACTCAACAAGATGAGAGTTTTAAGAATTGGTGGAGTGGTGGAGAAATGAGATTAGAGAGGGTGATTTTAGGGCAGATTGGGCTTACTGAGTATATTACGCTAGATAATTTGTACTTTATCTCCAGGAAACTTAACTGTGATCTTTAAGTAAGCAAGGGACAGGATCAGCTTTGTTGATCGGGAAGCTAACTCTAACAGCAGTATGGAGGATAGACAGGTTACACTGGGTGATAGTAGAGGCAGGGAGACAATTTATGCAGATGTACCCAGGGAAGATGAATGAACAAAAACCAGGGAGCACGGGGAGACAAAGGGTTGAGACTAACTCAGAAGGTATTTCAAGAGCAGATGAAAAGAGAGAGCATTTAGAGAAAGGGAGTGTGTGATTTTGGGATGTTTTGTTTGTGTAGATAATAATACCACTAACTGACAGGAAACCCGGAAGGAAGAGCAGGTTTGGGGGGAAGATAATGAGTTCAATTTGGAGCTTTGGATCTTCCGTGTGGAAATATCTGTTTAAAGTATGGATCTGGAAGTGAATGAAGGTCGAGACAGGGGATAGAGAGCTGAAGTCACATAACTAAGACAAATGGTTCTCAAACATTTGCATGTGTCAGAATCAATTGCTGGGTTCTACACTAGACTTTCTGACATGGGAGGTCTGGGCTGGGGCCTGAGAATCTGCATTTCTAACAAGATCCCAGGTGATGCTGCTAGTCTGGGGACCACACTTTGAAAACCTCTGAACTAGACAATATCCCTCATAAAGAAGGTGAAAAGTGAGAATAGAATATGATCAAGAACAGAGTCTGGAAGAATACACATACTTAAAGAGGCAGTTAGAAAGGAGGAGTTAGTGAAGGAAAATGGAGAAGAATTTTCAGAGAATGGGAGGAGAATTGGGAGAGTTGCAAAAGGGCAGATTAACTAGTATCAAACAGCTGAACAGAATGAAGACTGAAAACAAGTTACTGGATAAAGTAATTAGGGGGTCACTGTGGAGCTCAGTAAAAAAAGTTATGTAGAGTGAGAGGGATGGAAGACATTGTAAGAAATTTTACAAGTACAGGCTACACTTTGAAAAGTTTGGTTGTAAAGAGTAGAAGGGAGAAAACAGAAGCTTGAGAAGGCAGAACACTGTGGGAAAGGTGATTTAGAACGAAAGAGTCGAGTACAATTGTAAACTAAAGAGGAAAGATGAAAAATAAAAGAGGAAAGATGGAAGAGAGGAAGGTATGGAAGGTACAGGAAAAGTTAAGATAACTGAGAGTAAGGATCCCATTGGAGGTGTAATGGTCTTAGATAAAAGAGTCTGCTCTTCTTCTGAGATGGAGTGAAAAAGGTTAAGAGTAGACACTGTTAGAGCTGAAGGGAAAGGAAGGAGAAGGAAGCTGGGAGACACCTGCCTAAAGCCTCTGTTTTCTCTGCAGAGCTGCCCTGTAAGACACATTAAAGGTGCTTCTTCTGGAAGATGGAAGGCAGTGCCAGATGGAAATCTGAATCTACACAAAGGAAAGAAGAGTGCTGAAAGTGTGAAAAATCTGGGGAAATGTACAAGATACCACCCCCTCATTTTTTATCTTTTTAAAAAATACTTGTTTAAAGCAAAAATAATGTTATAGGATTTATAGCAAAGTAAAATGTATGACAAAAAGAGCCCATAAGAAAGAGTGAAAATCCAAGTATACTAATATAAGGTTCTTATCCTTTATATAAAGTGGTATATTATTATTTGAAAGTAGGTGATAAGGATATAATAAGACCTAGATCAGTAGTTCTCAAAGTATGGTCTAGGGTTTAGAAAGAAGATTAGATCCAGAAATTCCAACCCCTCTCTAACAAAAGTTCCAGAAGGGGAGACTCACAGCATCCTGTGGAAAAGAAATCTTTTTAACCTAATGTTTCCAAAACTTAGCTGACCACAGAACTCACTTTTCAACACCTCAAGAACTATTGTTACATGAAATATATTTTTTAAAAATGTTACTGGTTCTGAGAGATGTTAATAAGCATTAAAAGATACCCTCATCACAGTATCAACACAGATACGCCTTACTTTAAACAAAGTGTGTATTCCCGTATCTAATATAACAGATAAATTAGTAGCTGTTCATTTTGAAGGAAAGAAGTCACAGGCTTTGGGATATCAAGCAGATCTGGGTTTAAACACCATTTGCTAGATATGAGACCTTATCTTTATTTGAGGATTAAATAACATGCATAAAAGAACTAAAAGTAATCTGCCACAGAGTACGTACTCACTAAATAGCAAATGATGGGGACTTCCCTGGTGGTACAGTGGGTAAGACTCTGCGCTCCCAATGCAGGGGGCCTGGGTTCGGTCCCTGGTGGGAAACTAGATCCCGCATGCATGCCACAACTAAGAGTTCGCATGCAGCAACTAAAGAAAGTCCGCATGCCTCAACTAAGAAGCCCACATGCCGCAACTAAAGATCCTGCACGCTGCAACGAAGACCCAGTGCAGCCAAAATAAATTAATAAATAATAAATAAGTAAATAAATATGGAAAAAATAGCAGATGATGACGATGGTGATAAAACAGGGAGGGGTCTTTTAAATAGTACGTCTCAGCACACTTAAAACGAAATTCAGTTCTCAGAAGTTACAACTTTTTTGAGAAGCATGGAGTGAATCTTCTCAATCAATGTTTTTAAAGAGCATAATGTAACATAAAATGTGTTCACTGTGATACCCAACTAAGAGGTTTACTTACTGAGACAGAAAAAAGATTTTACCACTATGCCATGCCATGCACAGACTTCCAATGAGGGCACTTTAGCAAACTGTTTCTCGTAACAGGCAAAATAACAGAGATACTCACTAAAATCTTACTAATAACGGGGTTGTAATTTAAGTTAAATTTCTCACTGAGATGCTGGGCAATACAGTTCTAACAGTCATTGTTGGGTAATATTCATGCTAGTGAATTCATCAAGTAATAGTCACTGAGAGGATTCGGACAGGGGGAAAGAAAGTGATAGTTATTCCAGGCAGTGAAAATTAGATCTCTGTATGGCCACAATGCAAGAAGCAAATCGCAATGATAAAGGATAAAGTTGTGTGCGTCCAAGAGCATATAGAGAGAGTCTTGATAGCTAGGCAGAAGAGTTCTAATTTGATTTGACAGGCAGGAGGAAACCACTGTCAAGTTCATCAGCTTAAAACTAATGCAATAAAAACGATGTTTAAGGTAGACCCATCTACTAGTGACGTTCAACTTGCATTGAATAGGGAGTGAGTCAGGAAGCCTACTTTATTACTTGAATGATGGTTGAACTGAGACATTAGTAGACTACAGTAGTAAGACATACTTGTTATATAAATAAATGAACAAGTGAATTATGTTAATGTACAAATAGACAAGACTTGGTCATTATCTATTCAAAGAGGATGAAAGAGCCAGGTTGAATCAAATGGGTCCATGATGTTAAGGGCAGGTGATGGGGAGAATGGTGCTACCAGGAAAACTGGGAGGGGCATCTCTAGGGGAAATTTGTTCAGGTACCCCAAAATTAAAATGTTCAGTAAAAATTGTAGATATGAAATTAGATTTTAGAGAAGTTGCCTTTGTATAACATATTTCCTTATTCATAAATATACAAAAGTAATTTATATTAAATGTGTCATATATCCTGTGATACAGTTTTCCCCAGGTAGCATTATTTTAAATTATATTGGCTTAGGCTATACCAAAATCCAATTTAGTGAATGCCAGCCTAAAAGCCAGTAGGACTGGATTAAATCTGTCTTTTTAAATGGAATTTATATAAAAACCCCTGTGAATTTAAGTATTATAATTCCCATTTTATAGATAAGAAAAAATATAAGGCAGATTTGAAAGGGATCAACAGAGGAGTGATAAGATTTTAATGGAGTGAATTGACTCCAGCAGTGCTTAAACCTAGCTAACTCTAATTTATCCACAAAAATTGACAGGGACAGCAACACAGCAGCATAAGTAAGCAGGTCAGCCCAAAGTTAATGATAATATAGAATTGGAATATCCTATTTTGCCACAGGAATCTTAAAAATCAGGTATGTCTGATTCTCAAACTAATACCTAGAGATAAGATTAAGTGAGAGTTCTTTTCAAAAATGTGTTCTGCATACTGAGAACATACAGTGTAGTTTCCACCATGAGCAACAACCTGGGATTGAAAATCAAATGGATAGAATGGGAAGACAGACCTCTTAAAATCTGAACCCAAAGGTTCCTGTTTGTACCTAAGGATATGGAGAGATAGGATATCGTTATGAAACAGGGTATCCAATTCTTACCATTAATAACTGGTGTGTAGACAACAATCCCAGCCAAGTTTGGATCAGATACAGTTGTGTCCAGAATAAGGCCCCCGATGCTGAAAGAAACAAAAGCATATAATTTAGGGAAGAGGAAAGGAAATGGACTAATTGGAAGTTGTTCTTGATATACAAACACCCCTACTTTTAAACATAAAATATTTAGACATTTGAAAAATTGAATAAAAAGAAAAAATATTCAAAGTAAAAATCACTGTCAAAAGCAAAATGGTGAAAACAGAACATGGCATAAGCTGTAGCCCCACGTTTCAGGGCTCTCCTTCTGGTCTACGTGTTTACATAGGTTACACGTAAAAAGGAAAAAAGCATAGACTGTAAGTGCATTAAAATGTCTGGAAGGACATGTAAGAAATTATTAACAATGTCCACCCCTACAGGTGACACTGACAGGAGACTCATGGTCATTTTGTATCCTTCTGTACTTATTAGTTTTTTAAAAACCATGTGCATTTATTACCCTTATAATTTAAAAGAAGGTTTAAAGAGTATCTTTTCATATTTGAAGTAAGCAAGCCATTAAAGAGATGACTTTTATTGTGTTAAAACTAGATATAGTAGATTATAGTGTCTGACCATTGGTAAATTAAAACAATGAGTTGCAGCCATAGAAAGAGCTGATCTGAAGAACAGAGGTCTGGAAAAATAACATACAGCTATACAGTGGCAAGATATACACTCTCAGTGTCTCAATGGAGCTTGGAGATTTTTTGTTTGTTTGTTTCCAAGACCATTAACAATTGGTTAACTTCAGTCTGTTGGTCTACGTACTATAAAACAGTGTCAGTCCCAGTATTTCATGGGATCCTGTTGCCAAATCTTCCAGGAAAATGCAATTCACATTACAGAAAAATGAACTATATGCTGTCAGAGAACAGGGTTGATGGTCAACTATCAGATCAAATGTTCTTACCACTACCTGATAGTTAATATTAGGAAATTATTAAATCTTTACTATTTTAATTCTCTAATAATATAAATGAATGGCTAAATATGCCTAAACTGCTAGGAGTTCCCATTAAAAGGTATACTATAAAGTCCAAAAACAGTCATCCTTAGAAATATTTTACTACGTAATTTAAAAAACTATGTATTTCATAGAATAAACTAGTTATATGTCAAAGAATAAATCTCCATGCCAAAACACACAGATCATGCTGTGTATATAACATGAACACTTGCTAAAATACATTTTTAAATATTTTTATTACCCAGGTGATAAAAACTTATCATAGAAAAATTAGAAAATACAAACAAAAAGAAGAAAATAAAAATCAACCATAGGGCTTCCCTGGTGGCGCAGTGGTTGAGAGTCCTCCTGCCGATGCAGGGGACACGGGTTCGTGCCCCAGTCCAGGAAGATCCCACATGCCGTGGAGCTGCTGGGCCCGTGAGCTATGGCCGCTGAGCCTGCGCATCCGGAGCCTGTGCTCCGTGACGGGAGAGGCCACAACAGTGAGAGGCCCGCGTACCGCAAAAAAAAAAAAAAAAAATCAACCACAGTTACATCATTCAGGGTTATACTGTTACCATGTTGATATATAGCCTCCCAGACATTTTAAAACATATATATATATATTTTTAAATAAATTTATTTATTTTTGGCTGTGTTGGGTCTTTGTTGCTGCACGCAGGCTTTCTCTAGTTGAGGTGAGCGGGGGCTACTCTTCATTGCGGTGTGCGGGCTTCTCATTGTAGTGGCTTCTCTTGCTGTGGAGCACGGGCTCCAGGTTCACGAGCTTCAGTAGTTGTGGCACGGGGGCTCAGTAGTTGTGGCTCGCGGGCTCTAGAGCGCAAGCTCAGTAGTTGTGGCGCACGGGCTTAGTTGCTCCGTGGCATGCAGGATCTTCCCAGACCAGGGCTCGAACTTGTGTCCCCTGCATTGGCAGGCGGATTCTTAACCATTGAGCCACGAGGGAAGTCCAAAACATGTATATTTTTAAAAATAAAAACTCAAATTGTAAAAGTAGTTTTCTTCACTTGTATTAAATTTGATTTTTATCAAACAAACATACATGCATCATTTAAAAGGCGAAAGTACCACAAAGCTTATAAAATAGCCCCTAGCCCTAACAACACATCCTGCTCTCCACTAGCAATTCTTTTTAACTTCTTTAACTGTTTCTTCTGGCATTTAATCCTCTATTTCTAAACAGCATGTTTATACTATTTCTTGATTTTTAATTTTAGACATCTACCTAATGACGTCCACTATGGCAGGTGAGCATTTAGTCTCTCTTACCCTTCCCTCCCCACATTAGTCCCTTCACAATTCCCTTCCTTCCTCTATCCTGCCAATCTGGTTATATTATAATTTTTGGTGAAATATTTAGGTTTTACTTTATTTTAACAGTGAAATCATTATTCACAACTGGGCCACAAAGTGTGTTGAGATCTCCCCATTTGTACTGTTTTGCCTTGTTTCATATTTTTCTTAATTTTTTTAGGTACTTATTACTAATTCAGAATCAAATTTGGAACAAAGTTAATGAATGGCCTCTGAATACATACTCATTAGGTAACCAATCAGTTCCTTTTTTTTCCCTTAGAGACATTCCTTCTTAAGGTCACTGTCTTGCCAACCTGGACAGTTGCTCTATAGGTCTGATGCTCAGCTGTCATTCTGTACCTTCCCTTCACCTCCCCACGATGGGTCTTGGTTTATGTACTATGACCAGGTCCCAACATTTCATGGGATCCTGTTGACCAAATCCTCCAGGAAAACACAATCTACATCATAGAAAAATGAACCACATGTTGTCACAGGTTTCCTCATTCCCGTGTCATCTTATTTCTTGATTATTTCCTCATTTTGATAGACATCTTCTCTCAACTTTTATATGAGAGGGTATACGGGAAATAAATTTTTTGAGATCCTGCATGTCTGAAAGCTTCTTGAGTCCACGCTTATGTTTGCTTGATACAGTGAGCACGTTTTATGTTCAAAACAATTTTCCCTCAGAATTGTGAGGTAATCACTTGGTGTTGCAGCTGGACATCATTCCAATTCCCAATCCCTTATATGCAACTGGACTTTTCTCTCTGGAAGCTTTTGGGATTTATGATAATGTGCTTTGCTTGGGGTCCCTCCTACTCATTGTGTGAGGTACTCAGGGGGCCTTTTAAATCTGGAAGCCCATGTTCTTCAATTCTGGGGAATTTTCTTGTATTATTTCTTTGATAATTTCCTCTCCTTATTGTTTGCTCCAACTGTCCACCTCTTTGCTTTCTGGTCTACTTTCCAGGATAGTTCCTCAACTCTACCCTCAAGATTTTTCTTCTGATTCTTTTTGTTTCTACTATTTATACATTTTTATATTCCCAAGAGCTCTTCCAATTTTTCAAATCCTCCTTATTAGAAAATTCTGTTCTTACATTATAGATGCCATAACTGCTCTAATTTCTCTGAGGATACTGGTGATCGTTTTTGGAGACTTTTCAACTATGCCTGCAATTTTGGGGGAACGTTTTTGTTTTTTGTTTTTTGTCTCTGTCATGTTAAAAGCCTTAACCAAATGTCTGGCGACCGTTTACTGTCTGTCCTCCTTAAGGGATACTGCAAAGCATATCTGGAGCTCTCTGTGCACAAGGGCAGAACTTGTCAGCAGGCAGGCCTCACTGAAGAATGATCAGATGGGCATGTAGCTCTTTCACTAAAGGATCCACAGGGTCAGTTTTTGCAGGTTTTTCTTTTGAGCTGATGAGTTTTCCCAGAAAGGAATTATCTAATTTTTTGCCTGGGGGTAAAAGCCAGAGTGCCAGCATTCTATGAGAAAAGAAAAGGAAGTGGGATCGGGTTTTCATTGTTCAGCATGTAGACTTTTCCTTAATTCTTGTTTTTTTATACAGTGTTTAATCCACAGCCTCACTGGTGCAGGTGATTCTAAATCCAGAGGATCTATGATTTACCCTCTCCAGGGTTAATTCCTGTCTTCTATAGAATGGGAGGGGGCAGTCACCTGGGTGGTCAAGCTAGCAAAGGGCTTTTAGGTTCTAATTGCTTCTTACTTTAACTTTCAACCAATCCCCTTCATTTCAGCTTTCAGAAGTTCTTAGTGTCTCTAAATCCTCCACCTTTTGGGGTTTCTGAGGCTCAGTTCAGCTTGCTTCTTATCGGTGTCCCCTTGTCCTGCAGGCAGTTAGGTTTTAGCTTTTTTCATTCTGATAGTTCAGTTAACAACCATAGAACCGATTCCTATCTTACTGATTTTGGTAAATCTTTCACCTACTGTCCTCTCTGCTCCCCTTCTGTTTTTGTGGTTGTATAGCTTTTTTATTCTTTTACTGTCATTTTAATAGCTTCAATAAGGAAGAAGATAAACGTGTCAATCTACCATCTTTAATAGGAAATTCATATTCTTTTCTAGCTTTCTCCTTTCACCAAATGTATAATGAACACCCTTCCACATCAAAGGAATGTTGCAATGCTACTCTTGATGGCTGACTAATATTCCATTTTGTGACTGTGCCACAATTTATTCAATCAACATCTGATTGCTAGACATCTAAGGTGTTCTCTCTCTCTTTTTTGTTATTAAAAATTCCACTGTGATGAAGATTCTTACAACTTAATCACTTGCATAGATCCATAATTATATCTTTAAGTCCTGTCGGAGTCCTAGAAGTGGCGTAGTCAAATGGTATGTACATTTCTAAGGTTTTCTGATACTTATCTGAGCACTTACTGTTCAAAATAAGTAATGTCCTTGTCAGGTTAAAACTCACACAGACAAAGACAAACACCACTAAATTTTAATCATCAATCTGGTAAGGATTTGGTTGGGGAAAAGTTTGAAACTGGTAGCAAATGAGGTTCCATACATCCACTGATTTCAATAACTCTTGTCACTATATCCCTATTACTTGGGATAATAAAGAACCGACTGTATAAAATGATTGACCTAAGAAATAAAAACAGGCAATTGGTTTGTTTTAATATATACATAGATACATGCATATAGAATAACTGCCCCCCACATGCACGCACAAACACACACTTTAATACTAACCTACTTATAACCATAGCTGTTATCACAGGCTCCCAGCCTGAGTGCAGAACCGTCCTTGTGGCTGGATGTTTGGCAGCTATTATAATCCAGATAGGAGTTAGAGCCAAGAAAAAGACACCAACTAATGGAGGAATGTAGTAATAGGTCTCTAAAATTCAAAAAGAGACAACATTTCAATCTCTCTTATAACCATATAGCAAATGTAAGTATTAAAAGTTTACCAGAAGATATGTTATCAAACATACTCATGCTATATACTTTCTATAAATTTCAAACAAATTGAAAACTATAGATAAGGTAAAAATGTTAAATAATGTAACTGAAAGCTAACACATTAATTCAACATTTATTGAAATAGTTATGTGACCTAGATGTGAACAACAACAGTAATAATAACAAGAGTAACAACAGTAAAAAATCTAACATTACTTGGCTCCTACCATTTTCCAAATATTGTGCTAAATGCTTTATGTTCATTGTCTCACTTAATTGTCCTCAGAAGTATGAGGTAGAAACTCATTCCTACCTTATGAAGAAACTGAGGCTTAGGAGCTTAAGAACACCACTAAGAAATAGCAAGAATTGGGAGAAAATGGCATCTGTCTGACACTGAAGTTAGTGCTCTTAACTCCAAACTATAAAGTCTAATAGGACATTGTTTTTACCCATCAGGATCTTATAGCACAAGCATTCCATGGAATATTGGCCAATGGATTGATAATAGATATCCTCCTAATTCTGAATAGTGTTCCAATATCCAAAATGAAATTGAAATACTAGGTTTAATAAACAGATTTCTCCACTGCAAAATTACTCAGAACCTTTAATATGCAAAAATATGCAAACCAGAGTTTGGCCAGACTACTTAGTTTCACATCTGATGTTACAACTTACCTTGGACGAGAAATTTAACTTCTAAAAAGAAAAACAAATATCGTATATTAACGCATATATGTGGAACCTAGAAAAATGGTACAGATGAACTGGTTTGCAGGGCAGAAATAGAGACACAGATGTAGAGAACAAACGTATGGACACCAAGAGGGGAAAGTGGCGGGGGCTGGTGGTATGGGGTGAATTGGGAGATTGGGATTGACATATATACACTAATATTGTATAAAATAGATCACTAGTAAGAACCTCCTGTATAAAAAAATAAATAAAATTTAAAAAGAAGAAATTTAACTTCTATAAATTTAAATTTCCTTATCTATAAAATGGTAAAAATTATTATAACTATTTCATTGGGTTATTGTGAGTCTTAAGAGAATTAACACATGTAATTTAACTAGAATAGCACCCAGGCACATAGCTAACATTTACGGAACACTTACTAGCAACATAATCATCATTGCCATTGTTATTAGCATCTTTCTATTTGTGATATACTCAGATAACAGAGTGCCAGGATATTTTTTTATACCTCTCTGTGGTAGATTGCCTTACTTGATCATAATTATTCATTCTCTCCCCATTCTTGTTAATGCTTTCCTATAGAGAGAGTTTAGGAAAGCTTATTGACTTTGGGCTTGGCTATTTGTCTAGCTTTGTGGACATGATGTATGCCATCTCTGAGCAAAATCTGAAATGTGCTTTTGGAAATTACTAGAAGATTTATAAATATATGTAGATAGACAGATAGTAAAGTGTTTTCAGACACTGAGAACTGGTATTGCAGGACTGTGATCCCTGAGAGAGGGGAAAGAAATGAGATAAGCCCTACAATAGCCTGAGCTTTCTGACTAAAGGCACATTCCAGACCACAGCTCAGGAAGGGAGAATTTCAGCAGAGTGAGTCTAAGGCAGCAGGAATTTACAGGGAAGAATACTGGAGAAGAGGAAGCTATTAGAGAGGGAGCTTGCAAACTGAATACCAAGCCATGCATGCATAGGGTGAATTCCACAAGGCTAAGCCAAGACAATTGGGGATTTGTAAACTAAAAAAATTCCCAGAGTGTACAAAGGGCTAGAAGTCATTTGAGATCTAACCCCCTAGATAGGAGCGCCTCTTTGAAAACTGAGAACATTCAGTGGAGACCAGAGAAGGGATACTTCTTAGTAGTAGGGCTAGCCCTATTGTAATGTCTACTCTAGATCTATTCCACAATGCAGGGTACTAGCCACTATATGATCACAGCTAGATCTAGTCCAGTGAAGCTTAAAACCAAGCCCTGTAAGGCTCAAACTAATCCACAAACAGCTGCCTACAAGAAAAAAGTCCATGAAAACTATAAGATGCTGATGAAAGAAACCGAAGACGACACAAACAGATGGAAAGATATACTGTATTCTTGGATTGGAAGAATCAATACTGTTAAAATGAGCATGCCACCCAAGGCAATCTACAGATTCAACACAATCCCTATCAAATTACCAATAGCATTTTCCACAGAACTAGAACAAAATTTTTTTTAATTTGTATGGAAACAGAAAAGACCCCAAATAGCCAAAGCAGTCCTGAGAAAGAAGAACAAAGCTGGAAAAATCACACTCCCTGACTTCAGACTATACTACAAAGCTACAGTAATCAAAAAAGTATGGTTCCAGCACAAAAACAGACATATAGATCAATGGAACAGAATAGAAAGCCCAGAAATAAAACCATGCACTTATGGTCAATTAATTTACAACAAAGGAGGCAAGAACATACAATAGAGAAGAGACAGTCTCTTCAATAAGTGGTGCTGGGAAAAGTGGACAGTTACATGTAAAAGAATGAAATTAGAACATTCTCTAACACCACATACAAAAACAAACTCAAATGGATTAAAGACCTAAATGTAAGACTGGATACTATAAATCTCCTAGAGGAAAATGTAGGCAGAACACTCTTTGACATAAATTGCAGCAATATTTTTTTGGATCTGTCTCCTAGAGTAATGGAAACAAAAACAAAAATAAACAAATGGGACCTATTAAATTTAAAAGGTTTTGCACAGCAAAGGAAACCATAAACAAAACAAAAAGACAACCCACAGAATGGGAGAAAATATTTGCAAATGATGTGACTGACAAGGGATTAATTTCCAAAATATACAAACAGCTCATATAGCTTAATATCCAAAAAACAAACAACCCAATCAAAATATAGTTAGAAGACCTAAATAAACATTTCTCCAAAGAAGACATACAAATGGTCAACAGGCACATGAAAAAATGCCCAACATCGCTAATTATTAGAGAAATGCAAATCAAAACTACAATGAGTTATCACCTCACACCAGTCAGAATGGTCATTATGAAAAAGTCTACAAATAATAAATGCTGGAGAGGGTGTGGAGAAAAAGGAACCCTCCTACACTGTTGGTGGGAATGTAAATTGGTACAGCCACTATAGAGAACAGTATGGAGGTTCCTTAAAAAACTAAAAATAGAGTTACCACATGATCCAGCAATCCCACTCCTGGGCATATATCCGGAGAAAACCATAATTTGAACAGGTACATGCACCCTCAATGTTCATTGCAGCACTATTGACAATAGCCAAGACATGGAATCAACCTAAATGTCCATCAACAGATGAATGGATAAAGAAGATATGCAATGGAATATTATTCAACCATAAAAAGAATGAAATAATGTCATTTGCAGCAACATGGATGGATCTAGAGATTATTATACTAAGTGAAGTAAGTCAGAGAAAGACAAATATCATACAATATCACTTATATGTGGAATCTAAAACAATGATACAAATGAACTTATTTACAAAACATAAATAGACTCACAGACACAGGAAACAAACTTATGGTTACCAAAGGGGATGGAGGGGGGAGGGGTGGGGGGATGGGGGGAGAGATAAATTAGGAGTTTGGGATTAACATATACACACTATTATATATAAAACAGGCAAACAACAAAGACCTACTGTATAGCACTGGAAACTATACTCAATATCTTGTAATAACCTATAATGGAAAAGAATCTGAAAAAGAGTATATATATATATATATATATATATATATATATATATATATATATATGTATGTATGTATATGTATAACAATCACTTTGCTGTACACTTGAAACTAACACAACACTGTAAATTAACTATACTTCAATCTTTTAAAAAAAGCAAAAAGCAGAACAAATACTCTGTAAGGAAAAAACAGTCAAGCACTTAACATTACATTCACTATGTCTAACATCCAATCAAAAATTATTTTTAAGAGTTTGAAATTATATTTGGTTGCATTTATAAACCTAGTTAAATACCAGGAAATATTCTATTTACTTTAGACATTTCACTTATCTCACAAAAGTTTCCTAGTACTTAAAGTAACCTTTCTAAATCTAATAAATTATATGTACAAATACGGTGAGTCTTATGTTTTCATAAATATTCATGCAATGTATATAAATTTGGTAAGATTTCTATTTAACAATCACAAGAATAAATTAATTACATAATCATTACTTTAAAAATGGAATCAGAAGACTGGCATGTTACTGTAATGGGCTAAGTAACAAGTATATTTAAAAATGTGTACTGCCTCTTTACCATAAAATCATTCATACCATAAATTTGATTCTCAAATATTTTTATACTTAGTTCTAAATCTCCCTAGGGTTAAAAGTTGCCTACCCATTCTTGAAACAGTTGCATCATCCCAAGACATTTTTGGTAATATCATTTTAGCTGATCGAGCTTTTATTATTGTCAGACATCACAGCCAGGACATTCCTACATTTTTCTCAAGGACTCTAATACACATTTTGTATGGTAGGGAATTCATAACTTAAACACAGAGTTGATCTCACAGTCTTTGTAGCCTACAGCCTTAGATTTAAGTTAAATGTTACTAAATTTTTCTGACGTCTCACAAAATTCTTCAACTGTTATTCACACCCTTCTCTTGGACTGAATTTTATATTTTATCATTTTAACATATTTAAAGATCTCCTCACCTATGATTAAGATGTTTAAATTAAATAGAAACTCAATTTTTTTCAAATTAGGTAGGAACAATTACTATAAATATTAAAATAATACCCAAACAAATTTTACACTCATGGCTTTAGCTGGATTTGCCAACACATCTTCAAAATAATTATGCTAACAAAATTCATTTAAATATTTCCTTCCATTTAAAGGGACATAACTAGTGCTACATATAGAGTCATTTTCTCCATAGCTTTTTAAAACATGAAGAAACTTTTATTGGATGGATTTCCAGTTCTCCTTGCTAAACCATTAGATAGGGATAAATAACATTCCAATTAGGAAGCATTCTTACCTCCTAAAACAACTAAGGTTACCAACAATCTCTTTATAGACTCAAACAGCAAACTAAAAGCATTAAAACCCACTAAACACAACTGAAAAGAACTATTCTGCTAGGTTGTCTTAGTATTTTCATCTTCAGGTAAAGAGAGGAGCACCATGCCAGGCTTTTAATTTATTCTCAACATCACATCTCTGGAAGGACATCTTAAGTTGAAGAAAACGCTCACCATCCTAACTCCAGAATCATTGCCCTGGACTGTCAAAGAGGGGGAAAAATTTCTCAGGAAAGAAATAAAAAATAATGAGTGGGCAGTTCCTCAAAAAGTTAAAGAGTTATCATATGATCTAGAAATTCCACTCCTAGGTATATACCAATAGAGTTGAAAACATACGTTCACACAAAAACATGTACGACAATGTTCAAAGCAGCATTATTCATAACAGCCAAAAGTGGGTGCAACCCAAATGTCCAACTAATGGTAAATGGATAAACAAAATGTGATATATCCATACAATGGAATATTATTCAGCCATATTATTAACCCATACAATGAAATATTATTCAGTACTGCATGGTATTCAGAACTGATTTATGCTAAAGCATGAACCTTGAAAACGTACTAATTGAAGGAAACTGGATATAAAAGGTCACATATTGTATGATTCCATTTTTTAAAATGTCTAAAATAGGCAAAGACAGAAACTAGATTAGTGGTTGCCAGTGCTGGGGGGAGGGTGGAATGGGGAGTGACTGCTAAAGTTTCTTTTTGGGGTGATGAAAATGTTCTGGAATGAGATAATAGGTTTCACAGTTTTATAACTATGCTAATACTACTGAATTGTGCACTTTTAAAAGGTGAATTGTATGATGTAATTGAATTATATCTCAATTTTTTTAAATTCCCACAATGAAAAAAAAGGAGGGGGTACTATACTCTTTAAAAATGTCAATGTTATAAAAGATAAAGAACATACATATATTCATACAGACAGATGGACAGAATAAAAGATAAAGTAAATGGAGTAAAATGTTAACATTTGGTGAACATGGGTACAGGGTATACAGGGTTTTTAGTACTATTTTATTTTTGCAACTATTCTATAAGTTTAAAATTATCTCCAAATAAAATTTTTTGACATTAAAAAAAAAGAATGGGAAAACCATGGTAAAATCAAAATATCTAAAATGATTTACTGCAAATGTACTCAATTTCCTGCAAATCTAACATGCCCACTCCCACCAAATTAAATCGTATGTTTAATTGTATAGGACCCTCTTGCCTTTTCCCTGGCTAAATTCTAATCCAATAGTTAGGTGGAAATTACAAATATACAAAAAGAGAAAGGTGCTAAAATATTCCTCTTTTTAGGATATATTGGTGTTTTATAGATAATTAAAGAATTACTTTTAGAAAACCACTATGACACAATCAGTGAGGGAAACTGGTTGATTAAAAGCCAACCATGAACTTCTGCATTAATATCAAAACCTAAAAGTGTCTGCCTTCTAAATTAAATGACCCTTTTTAATACATTTAAATGACCCTAGTCAAAATAATATTTTGTATTAATTTCTGGGGATATCATCTTGTGTAATGTGGTAGGATGAATAATGGTCCTCAAAGACATCCACATCCTAATCTCCAGAACCAGGGAATGTTACCTTATATGGCAAAAAGGGGCTTTGCAGATGTGATTAAGTCAAAGATTTTGAAATAGGGAGATTATCCTGGATTATTTGAGTAAGCCCTAAAGTAATCACAGGTGTGTACTTATAGGCAAGAAGTAGACAGGAATTTGACTACAGAAGACAAAATAATGTGACCACAGAAGCAGAGATCAGTAATGTGGCTACAAGCCAAGGAATGCTAGCGGCTACCAGAAAATGAAACAAGTTAAGGAACGATTCCCCCTGAAACCTCCAGAAGGAACAAGCCCTGCCGACACCTTCATTTTAGCCCTGAATAACAAACTCATTTTGGACTTTGACCTCCAGAACTGTACAAAAATTAATTATTGTTGTTTTAAGCCACAAGGTTGTGGTAATTTGTTACAGCAGCAATGGAAACGAATACAGGACTATAGATAAAACTGTAGAATTTTAAGCCTAATTAATGTCTGTGTACCTCGGTACTGATTCCATGATACAGGTAAACTACAGAAAGGTAAGGATTAACACGGCTAAAGTGGTTCAAACTGCTATGATTCCACTTAACTGCGAAACATAACTGCCATCTTTTTGATTCATGGCTTTCACATTTATCTGGATTGTTGGTGGCATCTTGTAACTGCTGTTACATAATTTCATTAATAGCATTCATTATTTTCACCCTAAATTCTTCTGAAATATGTAGCTGCTATGAGTGACATTTTTATATATTAGCTGTTTGTGTGCAAACAAGAAAGCAATGGGCATGGAAAGTTGTAAACACTTTTTAAAATGCCCTTTATAATAACCATCAGAATTTCCTCACTAGACTGACCTTCTAGGAATCACTCTAAACTGAGATCATACGGTGCTACAGAACTCTGTAGAAGAGTGACATGCACGATAATTTTACATTCTACTTACATCACCACATCAAGGCAGTGATACTCTAGAATGTTTTGTAAATATCCCTGTTAGTCTCCACAGGACCCAAGTAACAATCTGAGGCGGACTGTTATTGCTCTTAGAGCTTATTGCTTCTTAGGCCATCTTTTTAAAGTTAACCTTGAGGAATGAGAAATGAATCAACATTTTGCTTCTCAGATCTTGCCTAAAGAGAGAAAAGCTGATAATTTTTCAAATCAGTATATATCATGTACATACAAGAATTACATAGCCATGTAGTTATAAAAAATTGAAAAAGAGTCTTTAAAATCCTCTTAAAATTATGCATACAAGAAAAAGAAAAGGCAACAATCATTGTGTACAGGTATTTCAGTTACTGGCCCAACGTTAGATCCTTATAATAGTTTTTAAAAATAACTACATGTTTAAAGATTACCATATGGATGAATAAATGCCTTTATACTTTCTCTACAAGTCATACCTAAGCATATCATAATCTAGAGCTTAGATTACTCTCTAAACTGACTTTCTATTTCCTCTTCTATTTTCTTTTTTTTTTAAGATTTTTTTTTGATATGGACTATTTTTTTCTTTAAAGTCTTTATTGAATTTGTTAGAATATTGCTTCTGCTTTATGTTTTGGTTTTTGGGCTGTGAGTCATGTGGGATCTTAGCTCCCCAACCAGGGATTGAACCTGTGTCCCCTGCATTGGAAGTTGAAGTCTTAACCACTGGACTACCAAGGAAGTCCTTCCTCTTCTATTTTCATTTGAAATAGATTTTTTCTAGCCACATGTTGCCATTTTAATTTTTTTATGGTGATACTAATGTCTAAATACTTTCTGCTAAGGCAGTATACTCTATTTTCCTAATACTATGTCCTCATTGAAAGGATCATTTTTTCATTACAATCTATTATGTTATTGGACAGGTACTGTGGCAAAGTCATTTAGAGGGATAACTCTCCTTCATTTTCCATACATATACCACTTCCTAAATAATTTCTATTCACATTAATTGGATAGCTTTCAAAAGGAATAAAACATTTGGTGAAGTGCTATTTATTTAACATCCACTATGTATATGGCACTATGGAGTCAACAAAACAAATAAATAAAATAAAGACACAGTTTTGTCCTCAAGAGGCTTATACCATCATAAGGGAAGATACTACATTTACTTAAAAAGCTATAATGACTGGCCAAATATAAAGAATGACTTAAGAGAAGTGTCAATAAAGTGCTATAGGAATTCAGAGGAGAAAAAATTACCTAAGATTAGGGAAATATATGAATTTAGTTTTGAAAAATGAGGATTCTGACTGGCCTTCATGGAAGAGGGGAATGACATAAGAAAGAAAAGACAAAAATCACAGGTGGCATATGAGAATCAGTAAATGGCCGAGTTTGGCTGGAGTACAAGAAAGGCAAGAGGTACAAGAAAGGGAGGAGCAGGCAGGAGCTTGAGAAGGAAGACTCCAGGAGGCCTGAACGCCAAGTTAAAACTTTAACCTTGTTCACTAAGCAATAAAGACTTCCTCTTTTGTAAAAGACTTTACAAAAATAAAGTCAGTAACCATAAACAAAGCTTTGCTTCTTTTTTGGAGAACTGGAGAGGTGAGAAGGGGGGAAATTCCATATTTACTTCAGATATCAGAAATCAGCACGTTTTATCAGGAGTGAAAGAAAGGTAGCACACTGAATGAATGCAGAGTGAGCTTGTACCGAAGCTAACAGAACGCCAGCGGAGCTGTTCAGTCATTTCTGAATATCCAAAGCTCTACGTGAGGAGTTAAGTGAGACTTTTCTCAATGTCCAATTCTTTGAGAGCCACATAATCCATGGCCTCTATTTATAACCAAAGTGTATGGCTGCCATGAAATCCTCTTTTTATCTCTAAAGACAGCTAAGTATTTCCAATATAGTTCAGGAATTGAACTCTGTCTCCAAGAGCTAGGCATCCCACTCAGCAGGATGAATGGGATCTTGGAATTTAAATATGCCCATGCCTAATCTCTGTGTTCAGAATACCTCCAATAAGAGGCTTCCAACTGCTGGTCCTATGAGGCCCCCTAGTGCTTAAAATGCAAACACTTTATTGTAGAAATCCAAAACTGGCACTTCAGAAACACCTTTAAATTAACTGAGGAATCAATCAGTAGCCCATTAAAAAATATAATTTTAGGGAAACAAATGATACAGACGAAATGTAATAGACCCTGTTTTAATTAGTTCATCTTGAATTACTTTGAGTCAACTTTCAGAAGACAAGTAAAGGCCTAGAAAAGGCTAAGCAATATTTAAAAATAAAATTATTTTACAAAATTATGGTCTCATTACATTTCACTTTTCAAATTTCCTGATCTAGTTAAACTACTAATATATCATCTGTAACACTCAAAATATTGAAAGCTTTAGAGAATAACACATTATGTTAAGTCTTTTATAAGGAGTTTATCACTTATGTAATTTTAAAAAATAAATTCCTCAGAAGTTGATTTATCTTATGGAATATCGTAATAGTCTGTATCATTATAACAATTGTCATATTTATTATGGTAACATTCTTCAATGGCTTCAACTTGTGGAGACATCCTGGTATTTGGCAGGCAGCTGACATCATGGTAATTTAAGTACCCAAGTCTGCAAATAATACACTTTTCTTTTTTATGGGAACAAGATCTTACATTTGGGCCATTGATCATTTACTGTCTTCCACCTTACTTCAACTAGACACATCTTATCTTCTATATGAGAATTTTCCTTTAACATACATATCAATTCTTAATGAGTATTGTTTTTATGTCATTAAATAATTTATGGTAATTTTATATACTACATGAAACTTCTCTTGATATCTCCAAAAGTAGTAGAAAATGACTGCCTTTGACAGGTTAAAGCCCTCTCTTTAGTTCAAAAACATTTATCTGAGACTCTTACTTCTACAAACCAAATATACTTTAGATTTATTCTAAAGTATACCATAAATCTGTCTAGAATCCATGAAAATATATGAGGATATGTGATTAAATGTTTGCTTCTGGCTTGGCTTATAAACTCTCTCTCTCTTTCTCTCTGTCTCTCTCACTCTTTTTTTTTGTATTACTGTGGGTTTCTGTTTTCTTTTAATTTTTTAAAAATTTGGCATCAAAAAAGATGAAACTACAACCAACTTTTAGCACTAAACCTATGCTCACAAATCATATACATCTACATTGACAATAGCCACACAGTATAAATTTGCATTAAAACAATCCATTACATTCTCTAAATACCCTATTACTATTATCAGGAATCACATATATAAGATGACTCCAAATTCACACAGCACTCAGGCTCATTTTCATGGTGATTTTTGGTTGTTAGTATTAATTGCCACGTTGGTTTCTGAAAGGTGGAAAAATCACTAAATTTCAAACTCCAGCATAACCTTATGTTTTGAGATAACAGTGCAACACACATATCAGAATCCTGTGGGTTGACCCATCAGTGGCTACACATTCAGAGGAAAGGGCAGAATTCATAGACTATGACAGATCTGTGTTCAACCTTCCTACCACCAGTGGGTAACACACATAACCTTTATGATCCTCAGTTTTCTCATCTGAAATTAGAAATGATAATCCTTATCTTTTGAGTTTTAAACTCTTTAAGAAGAGAAAAATATGTGAGAACCACAACACATAGTAGGTGTACAACAAGTAACAGTTATTGTTCTAATCAGCCTCAACTACAGTTCTAACACAGATGAAGGCCACCACGGAGTCATGACATTGCTGCAACAATATTTATTTAAAGAGACTCTGAATAATGCATTACAGTTAATTTCAAGTCAACTTACCAAGACAGGAGTACAAACCCTGACTTATCCAAGCTAATATGGCAAGAGTTATAAGGTCGCCAAAACTAGCAGCAATGGGTGTAGCAACATTATCGGGATTTATCCCAGTCTTCTTTGAACCAACGATAACCCCAACCATTATTATTCCTAGAAAAAAATAAAGCTCATTACTTTCTCTGCTATAATTTAAAGAAAATCAATCCCCCGAAATATTGAAATACATAGGCTAGACAAACAGTGTATCACTTCTGGTTAGACTGCTTAGATAAGCTGACTAAAGCAAACAAAACATTTTACTTGAATGCTTTGGCAAAATGTCTTTCAACAAATTCCAAGTGGGGATCACAAAAGATCTGAGAAGTTCAATGCTGCATTTAGAGACCTGAAGAGCTACTGTAAAATAACATTAAAGTTCCAAATTTAGTAACATGCATGTCTTAGATGTAATGTATTCATGTGTATCAAAGTCAAAGATTTTATTTTAACCCTCAAATAAAGTATGAAAATGTCAAAGAAAGGTGAGTCATACTTAAGGACTTCCCTGGTGGCACAGTGGTTAAGAATCCACCTGCCAACGCAGGAGACACGGGTGCAAGCCTTGGTCTGGGAAGATCCCACATGCCGCGGAGCAATGAAGCCCATGTGCCACAACTACTGAGCCTGAGAGCAACAACTACTGAAGCTCGCGCACCTAGAGCCCATGCTCCGCATCAAGAGAAGCGACCGCAATGAGAAGCCTGCGCACGACAACGAAGACCCAATGTAGCCAAAAATAAATAAATTTAAAATAAATAAATAGGTGAGTCATATTTATACACATAGCAATTGGGAAGAAGGCAAACAAAACCAGATTTGTTTACATAGTGGTAGCCAGAAATGCTTGCTTCATTTTATTATTAAAAAGTGTTGAAGTATTAAGAAGAGGGAAGTAATTAAACTTTGAACACTGAAGGCCAGAATACAAGAAGCAGTCTTTGTAAAGGATATTCTTTAAACCCCAAGTTTCTGTCTATGAACCTATAACAACAGAAGATGAAAATGTGACTGTGTACTTATACTTTTAAATCCTTATATTCTTGAATATAGAAATGGGAGAAAAATGATAGCATTACAGCCATACCCGATTATATAGATTTTCTCATGCCAACACATTTAAGAGAATGCAGGGCAGAGAATATTTAAGATTAGTTCATTTATGTGCTAACCATAAATCAATATGGAAGCCTAAATATGGCTATAGACAAAAACCAGAATCTCACTGCATTTTTAGACTGAAAATGACTCTAAATGATTTTATTCTAACATACTCACTTTATAGATAATAAAACTGAGGTCCTAGGAGTAGGTTTAAATTCTTGCATAAGGTCACATAGCTTGTAAGTAACTGTTTTTTCTAATACCCCGTAAAGCCAAATTATTGAAAGTAGAATTTTTGTTCAACGTCTCACGTCTTATATTCTGTAGGCTTTTTCAATCTATGGACTTACCTTTCCCATAATATCATTGTAAACAGAAAAAAACAATAGCAGGAAAAAAACTTAAACATATTATACAATAATCAGTCAAGATGTGATCATATAATTTTTTTTTTCAAAATCAGCACATTTAAAGATCAATGTGGAAAGTTCTCCTATGAAAGAATTCTGTCTATAACTTTTCAGCGGAAAACAAATATTTTGCCATCATGGACCAGTGGAAAGAGCTGGGAGGCAGGAAATGGGTTTTAATTATGATTTTTCTGTGAACAAGCTGATGAAATTGGACAAGTCACCTTGCCTAAGTCAGTTTTCTCACCTACAAAAGGTGGTCAATAATATCTGCTCTACATATATAAAGGTCAGATTATCATAAAATTAGAACACACATTATTAAAAGTAAGAAGGCTAACAAATATATTTTAAAAATCTGAATTTTTATGGTTTTAAAAATCACAGGCAATACAAATACTTGTTAGTCTGAAAAGTTTTAAACAATTTTTTCTAAATGAAACAATATTAGAGAGAAAACAGAAGCAAATGAGCCTAAAGAAACAGAGTGCTAATGCTTTAACACTTTTTCTTTTTACCAGAAATTAGTTTCCCAATAGCATAACTTCACTATGCTTTCACCAGTGTTAACACCATTCAATTCTAGTAATTCTATTATAAAGACAAGAAACTACCCCTGGTACAATTTAAGTACTAAAATAAAATGCTTGAAAATATTTTGGTAGTCAGGTCTTAATTTTAATAAGAGTTTCTAAATTACCAGAACCTAGCCGAAAAAGTTAGCTTTGTTGTATGATCACCTGACAGTAGAGTGTTCCATTTTTAACCTTGCTGGTAATCTAAAATGAGAAGATGGCAATTATAAAATAAAAATTACCAAGTCTTTATGATTACTGTTCCATAATAAGTTAGTTCTCTAGTGTAAAGTTGATATTAATAAATCAATATAAAGAATGATATCCCAACTAAAAAAATTATAATGTAGTTAAACGTTAAAACCTTCTGGCTCTTTAACGTTCTATAGCCAACAATATGCTGTGTTAAGCATATGGTTATACTTGTATTGCCACAGAAACAGTAAAGGAATTTTTTTGAAATCTGAAACTTTAAAAAATTTCAAGAGGGACTGCTTTTTTTTTAAAAAAATATTTATTTATTTATTTTTGGCTGTGTTGGGTCTTCGTTGCTGCACGCGGGCTTTCTCTAGCTGCCGTGAGCGGGGCTACTCTTCGTTGTAGTGCATGGGCTTCTCATTGCGGTGGCTTCTCTTGTTGCAGAGCATGGGCTCTAGGCGCACAGTCTTCAGTAGCTGTGGCGCGCGGGCTCTAGAGCGCAGGCTCAGTAGTTGTGGCGCACAGACTTAGTTGCTCCGCAGCATGTGGGATGTTCCTGGACCAGGGCTCGAACCAGTGTCCCCCGCATTGGCAGGTGGATTCTTAACCACTGTGCCACCAGGGAAACCCAGAGGGACTGCTTTTAAAACTCAGAATTCCTGGAATACTTGTTACTCAAATGACAAGCTGGTAAATCCTCTGCACGATTTCCAGACAGGAGATTCTCAATTAATTTAAATTACAGAAACAAATGAATATCTAGACTATTTTCCTGATCTTGTCTGGGAGCTGCACCAGGGGACCTAAAGCTGGGACACAACCTCAGAAAGCTTGCTCTATACTAAGGATTACGTATAATATATATAAATATATCTGAAATAATCTATTTAAAAAGTTTGTAGATAACTTTCCTCTGTTTTTTATAATGAACAAGTACCATTTAAATAAAAATAGTTAACATGGAAAATAAATAATTAGAAAGTAAAATATTATAGAGTAGACATTTATAAATTTACTTACCCTGCAGAAGAGATGCAATGAAGGCAGTTGCTACACTGCTAGAGCACAAAAGTATGGAATGATCAAGATAGTATTTTCCCTCTGGAATCCAGCCCAATATAATTGCTGCCACAGCTGCTAGAAAGCCAACTACTGTTGCTTGAACCTTAAAAAAGTTTTAATAAAATCCAACAGAATTATTCATTTTGAAAATGCATTTTTTATTTTATGATGTAAATATGCATACAAGGAGTCAGAAGAAAGTATTATATATGGTAATTGAGCTGCCTTACCTTTTGAAGAAGCTACTGTATTTTATTTTACTATTCCCTAAGGTGATGGGTTCTCAAAGTGCCCTGATCTGGCAGCAGTAGGTACGGAATGGGATCTAGGAATCTATTTTTAACAAGCACCCTAAGTGACTTTGATGGTGTAACCCACAGATCACCTAAAAAAATACCAACCTGAAGACTGAAAAGTACCCAGTCCACATAACTGAAGTCTGACTCTAGACACAGTATTGGCAAAAGATTGGATTCTACAATCAAATGATAAGAGTTTGATTCCTAGCTATACCACTTAATCTTGTGGCAAGCTATTTAAATTTATTAATCCAACAAGAATTAATTTAGGATCTACTATGTACAAGGTGCTATGCTTAGTGCTGGGCTACAACAGTGGTCAAAATAGATTTATTTCCTGCCCTCACAGAGCTCTTGGTCAATGGGAGGGACAGACATTAAAAAATAACCTCACAAATAATCACAATTGTGATTAGTGCTATAGAAACCTTAGCTCCTAATCTGAAAAATGATAATGATCATATCGAACATGAAAGGGTTATTTTGATATTTAAATGAATTACATAAATATATAAAGTACTTCCCACAGTGGTGGCACAAAGCAACCCTCAGGAAAAAAAAAAGGCAACTACTTTTAGAATCCTATTAGTCGAATGCTAGAACTAAAAGAAACCCTGAAGGAATCTCCAGTTCACTGATTCTTAACTGTGTTTGTGTCACAGACTCCTTTGACAATTTGGCAAAAATGTTATAGATTCTTCCCTCCACGAAAACACAGATGCATTCAATATTTTGAGTAGAACTTCTGGGTGCTCAGACTCTCTGAAGTCAATCCATGTACTGGAACCCAGGGCTCCAGGTGAAAAACCCAAGTAGTCTGATCTTGTCATAGAGCAAATTAATGGAAAAGCCTGGGCCAGCAAATCCAGATATCCTAGATTCCAGCCCCACATCCTTCATTACAGCAGATTCAGAGCTGAGAGTCAAGCTGTAAGCGCCATTATGGTTGTACCAGTTGCTAAGATACTTCAGAATTCTCTTACTCGTTAGTACATAATATGGTATGTAAAAGAAATAAAATTAATCAATAATTTAAATTCTAGCACTGTGATTCCAAGGTTTTTCTTAGAAATAAAATATAGTGCTTTACTTCTTGGAAATGAAATACAGAGCTAGGGAGCCTATGTAAGACTTACAGCATATGCGCGCGTGCGCGCGCACACACACACACACACACACACACACCCCTGAGATAAATAAGTCCTATTCTGTAAACCTGCAAAGGAAATACCCAGTTGTACGCAAGAGAAGAGCAGAGTCTGGGTTAAGGAGTAGCTGGGAAAGTTAACAGGAGCCATAAATACATGTGAGCGCAAGGCACATCCCTACTGGTGAGGTAATGATTCTTCAGTGGGATTGGGAACTTTGCTTTATATGACAATTTATGGATAGGTTGAGGTGGCCACTGTGTACAATTGTGAAGAAATCTGTGACAGATCATCTGCTTGGGATCCTATTTAATAGTCAGAAGAACACACCCCAGCTAATGCCAGCATAAGCCTCCTCTGTCCTTTCCATCACTCCCCACCTCTACCCTCCATAACTAGCCTCTAGTCGAAGGAACACTGCTAACCCATCCCATGCCCCTCCCCACGCCATCTACTCCCTCATGAGCTTTAGCGGATAAAGCTTCAGAGATAGCACAACCACCACCCCCCACCTGACCTTGTTTTCTTCTCCCCTCTGCTTCTGTCCACAGGTAACTGGGCTCCAACCAGTTGCTGCCTCACTGGCTGGCACCGACTATGTCCTGATGGGCCTGTGTGGGGTTCCCTGTTTCTCATGCATCCTTGGTGGAGTGAGACAAAGACACAGACTTCAGGCTGTGGCAACTAGGATCAGTGAATCCCCGGCCATCACTGGCTCCCATCCTGACCAACAGTTGTGGGGAGAGAGGATGACAAGGGAAGGGTGGAGACTAAGAGTGAAAGGAAAAATTAAAAGCAGAGATGGAAAATTATTAGAATAATTTGATGAATAATTTATAGTACAATTCATATAACTTAGTAAGAGTTTAGGGTATTTAAAGAAAAAAATGGAATATATTTTCAAATTTTAATGTATATATTAATTTATAGTTGTCTACTGGTTGTTAGATATTTTGGTTATTACTCCAGCATAGATTCCTACAGTTTTGAGTTGAAAAGGATCATGCATGTCTCTAGTGCAATACTGTGGAAAAGAAGAGGAAAATTAAGCACAGAAAGGTTACGTTAACAAAGGTTATATAGCTAGTTAATGTTAGAGCTGAGATTAGATACCAGATTTTCTTATTTCTAACCCTGTGATCTTAGAAGTAGTTGCACAGATATTTTTTTAAAGCCTATATTCCAAAATTTCCTTTATTTCTTTGTCTTTGAACATTACATGAAATAAATTGTTTGCCACATGTTCTCAACATTATGTCCTAGTTGAACTAACATTAAAATTAGTGAGCATTTCCTAAGCTTGCACTTGCTAAAGAGGTGCTAGGGGGCTGCAGTCTTGTGTCTTGGAGATAGGTGAGGGTAGTGGGAGAGAAAGAGATATTCCCCTGAGATTAGAAAGAACTGTAGGTAATCTATATATAATTCATGTATATGTAATTGACAATTTAATGTGCTCATTTATATTAACACTGATAACATTAACAAATTAAGGAAAATTCAGCTTAAACAAACATCTTACCATAATATATTTAAAAAGCTGAGTTTAATTAAATAGAGGATTTACTTTTAAAAAAATCAAAGTAGAAAAACAGCACCTAAGCCATGAAGTGCTAAATATTTATTTGTACAGATATTAACTAAAATTCTGGCTCTATTATATACTTATGGTAGAAGAGATTTCATATATTTATTCTATATTTTGCATGTTATACATTTTTCATATTTAGAAGAATCTGATCAGTTTCTAGGAAAAGAAAACTTTCAGAAGCCATGGGTATCCATTTATTCTATCACTTGTTCATAGTACCCAATTATTATTTTAGGTCCCCTGAAACAATTAAATGGTAGACTTAAGAGCACTAACATTTATTGCATTCTTACAGGTAAAGCTCAAGATCTGTAAACAAATATATGTATCACTTACCTGTTTTAAAGCCAAGTTGCCAATTATTAAGTTCCACTTTTCAATGGGTGAATCCATCTTCCCAATATTTACCTGTTAAGATGGACAGTTTCACGTATCACTGAATAATCCACATGCTCTGTACTCTGCTTAAACAGCACATGAAGTCTTAAAGCCAAAAATAATCCTTTAGTATACTGGATGAGCTCACAGTGCACGTTAAATATAATTTTAAATTCACTACAAGTCTTGCATCTCACACTCAGCTTGCCTGGGACGTTTAGGAAAAAAAAATGTTTAACTTAATTACTAGCTCATAAGAACTAGTGGGCCAGTTAGTACTATCTACCTGCCCTCTGATGTTATTTTACAACTAACATCAAGTGTCATACTAACATGCCAAATTTTGTCTACTGAGGCCTAACAGAAATAATTACATAATGTTTAGCTGCTAGCGTTTAATTCCACATCATGAAACTTACGTAATTTCAAGAATTATTGACAAAAAAACCCAGATATAAATAAATCATTCATATGTACATAATTTATATTTGAGTCATGACTAAAATTGTTATCAATAAAAAATTCATTCAGTTCACATGTGAATTTTGATAATGTACTTCACTATTAAAATGTATACATCTGTTGGCTAAATCAAAGAAGAGCCTCCAAAAAATAATATTATTATTCACATATTCAATTGCTCTGTAAGCTAAATCATACTTCTCAACCACTTAGGATTCAAAAAAGGTATATCCCAAACTGATAAGTTTTTCTAATGCAGACATTTGGAAAGCAATAATCATTAAAAATATACTAAGCCAGGTTTCAATTATTCATTATATGGTTGTTCACTGAAGACAGATGAATGGGTAAAGTGGGAGATATATAAGGGTAATTATTTATGGGTAGTTAACCATGGACAAACTAGAGTTTAGTTCACTGGCTTCAAACCAACAGGTTAAGTGCTACATCAACACTTCCTGTATCAATCTGGAAAACATTCTATTCTCTAACTTCACTCTCGACTGTAGTCTCAAAGTATCAAGCAAATGCACATATTAAGATTTCTCAGTGTTTCAGAATAATTATTCCTGGTGCCTTTACTTGTATTATTTCCTTCCTAAGTCTGAAAGTCTAAATTATTGATAAAATATGTGTTTGCAGCTCTAGCAACCTGAGTCCCTGCTCTAGTGAACAAGGTACAAGCAATGTTTAAAGAGTGACCTATCTCGGGTTTAGTGTTCAAGAAATAGGTATGAGAGAAATTACTTTTTTATAACTTTTAGAAAGATGCCTGTAGGTATAGGAAGCAATCAAAATGATTCTGTGAAAAAGTACAAGATGTCAAGACTCCACGACTGCTTGATGATCAATGGAGACACACATTCATCATGGTCTAGGAAAAGATTAAGAAAGGTGAAGATGACAGAATGAATGAGCACCATGAATTAGGTAAGCAGCTGGGCCAGATTCACTTGCTATCATCACTACCAGTGATGCCTGCAGTGACATGCCTCAAAATCCCCTTCTCTAGAGCTTCATCTTACAGTCTGCCAGTGAGAAGAACTTGCCTAAGATTTGAAAGGCAGAAGTGAAGGAAAGGCCATTATTTTTGGAAGGTCTCATTGGTCAGATACAGTAGCATCCAGATCTCTTCACTACAACGCACCCATGGCTTTCTTCCCCTACTCTGGTGCTTCAGGTTGTTTCTCTGATCCTCCTACTTCAACTTCTCCCACATTTGTGTAAGCCCAGATTGGTCTATTAAACTCCTTATTACCACAATACATGACATGGCTCTGTTTTCCCGACCAAACCCAACTGACAGAGCAACTTCACACTATTCAGTTAATTGTATTATAAATGATGATGGTCACAATCTCTAAGTCCCTTCCAGTCTAGGAGTCTCTGAACCTGTAATCCTTTTAGTGTAAGATAAATAATAAATAGCAAGTTGATGTATGATGTGAAATAAAATATATTTCATATTTATGAAATATAATTTATGATGTGAAATTTAAAAAGTAGAATATATTCACAAACAGTAACTTTTTACAAAGAAAAGACTTTTAGAAGAATTTAAAAAAGAAAATAAAACTAGAGAAATGTTGACCCATTTCCATAGTTAGGAAAAAGTTATGGTATGGGCATTAGGGTGGGGTATGGCAAGACACAGAAAATTGACCCTAGTTGCCTCCAACTTGTAAAAACTGCACCAAGACGCGGGCTAACCCACCCTACTGTCCAGAGCCTAGGATTAATGTGAACTATCTATATTTTTTCAGAGTAGCAAGGGAGAAGCATGAATGTTCTATCTAAAGGCCTTTGCTGGATCTTTTTTTTTTTTTTTGCAGTACGCGGGCCTCTCACTGTTGTGGCCTCTCCCATTGTGGAGCACAGGCTCCAGACGCACAGGCTCAGCGGCCATGGCTCACGGGCCCAGCCGCTCCGCGGCATGTGGGATCCTCCCGGACCAGGGCACGAACCCGTGTCCCCTGCATCGGCAGGCGGACTCTCAACCACTGCGCCACCAGGGAAGCACTGTTGGATCTATTTTTATTAGATTAGTTGACCTGATGGTGCTCAGCTAGAGAAACTAAGAACTTGGAAGGTGATAAAGCACATTAGGGCAAGATCTGATAAAGACTTCTGTGCAATCCAGATTTATTTAAATTACATCTATCTTAAAGTATCAGAAACCAGGCCACAATTTCTGCAGATATACTAACTAGTCTTCTAGGAAAGAGTAGAGCTGAGATAGCCAACAGCCTGAAGATGTGCTCTGTTTGGCCAATACAGCGGTTTTAACTTTCTGAATCTGAATGCCTTTAGGTGGAGTCTGCAGTCTCTACTTTTTATAATCCCTACACCCTTCCCCTCCATAAATGTGTATGTTATTTGTAAATCTTGTAAATCTTGGGTAAATCTCAGTAAATCTTGGGTCCTACCCGGGCTAAAGATAAAAGTGGGTTGAGATGACTTTGAAATATAAATACAAATATAGTTATTATAATTGTTATATACACACAAATATAGTTATACATATACAAATATAGTTACTAAAATTGATACTAGAAAATGTACATTTAATACGTAAATACTTGAAACAAGGGTACTGAAAGTCTCCGTTGAAGTATTAGTCTTTATTTTTAAATTTTTAAAAACATCTTTATTGGAGTATAATTGTTTTACAATGTTGCATTAGTTTCTGCTGTATAACAAAGTGAATCAGCTATATGTATACATATATCCCCATATCTCTTGCCTCTTGCGCCTCCCTCCCACCCTCCCTATCCCACCCCTCTAGGTGGTCACAAAGCACCTGAACTGATCCCCCTGTGCTATGTGGCTGCTTCCCACTAGCTATCTGTTTTACATTTGGTAATGTATATATGTCAATGCTATTCTCTCGCTTCATCCCAGCTTACCCTTCCCCCTCCCCATGTCCTCAAGTCCATCCTCTACGTCTGAGCTCAAAAAATAGGTATATTAAAAAAAAAACTATTGTTATTTCTGGGTGATGAGTCTATGGATGATTTTTATTTTCTTCTTTGTTCTTTAGAGAATTTTTCAAATTTTCATCACTGAAAAAATAGTACTGGTATAATGAGAAATTTTATTTAAAAACATTAATTGGTGAATTAAAACACTGGCAACTAGAAAAAGAAATAATCTCAGCTTTTTGTCTAAATGTAGGTCCTACAACATAAATAACATTAAAATTCAAAGAGTATTAAGATGAAAATCATAATATAAACTAAGACCACTCTAAAAATATAAGGAACTGGAGAGTAGCTAAAAAATGGCCTATATCCAGTAAGACACTAAACATTTGGAAGAGAATAACAGGAAGAATAAAAAAAAGTGGAAGGAGTAGAAGGGAAACAAAGAAATGGGAAGAAAGTGGGGAAAGGCTTTTAGGAAAAAAATGTTTCCCTTTAGAGAAGTGAGCATAAAATGCATATAATCCTTGAGTGTTAGCCACTGGTTATTGGTACGTTTTCCCCAGAGGCTGTAAAATCTGCTCTTCTGAAGTTTTAAGGTTGATTCTCATCTATCTAGAAGGACACACTGGCAGTCTTGCACAAAGTATGAAGATTTGACTAAATGACCTCTCTCATGAAGACCACAAATCAAATTTAGAAATATGCAAACAGTCCTGTAAAATATTAGTGTTAGTGAAAATGGTACTTCTTGGGTAGTTATGATGTTAAACTTTATCACATAAAATAAATAAGGATAAAGTCCTTTAAAAATATCAGTTAAAATGACAGAAGAAAATACCATAAATGTGGAATCTAGAAGTAGTAAGGAACTACTCAGCTTTAAGCCTAAAATCTCTAAATACTATTCCCCACTAAAACCAGGCTCCTTAGAGAAATGGCTGGTTCCAGGGCTGGGACAGGGAAGTATAAGATGAGCCTGGAATATCTTATGCCAGAAAGTAACAAAGTACTCAAAACATAATAAGGGCATGTCAAAACAACACAGGAACCAGTTTGAAAGGGCTTCCCCCTAGCCAAATCTGAGACAATCTGGGCATCAAAATGAATAACAGCAGTAATGGATTATGACCCATTGAATAAAATAAGAGTCTATTGAGTCCATACTGAGAGTGGGTGGATGGATGCATGGATGGATAGATAGATAGATAGATAGGTAGATAGATAGATAGAGGTAAGGGAGAGGAGGGAGAGAGAGGGAGGGAGGGAGAGAGAGGGAGGGAGGAAGAGAGGGAGATAAGAAAGACAGGGAGATCTTTTCCTTAGTAGAATGCTAAGTAATAAATGTAGAAGGAATAACAGTTAGAAAATGACAATTCAGCAGCCTTCAATGTAAAAATGGATTCAGACAAAAATCATTAATATATGCTAAGATAATTGGCTAAAGTTTGTTAAGTAACAGGATATGTCTGCAGTCTCAAAGTACCTTCCTACAGGTTATTTAGTAATATATCAAGAGGTAAAATGTAACTTTATAATGGAGAAACCTGGCAAACACTGTTATTCGAATAATCAATGAGAAAAATTATGATACTATTTATATGAAATCCTAAACTAGTGATTGAAAGGGCAGTGATTACCTGAGACCAGAGGGATTACCTGGCAGTGGGATTAACAGCAAAGGAGCATAAGGGAACTTTTTGGGGTTAGGGAAATATTCTATATCTTGTTTGTGGTGATAGTTACACATTTAATATATTTGTCAAAATTCATCAAACTGTACGCTTAATATGGGCATATATTATTACATGTAAATTATACTTCAATAAAGTTTAATTTTTAAAAGATAATTTCATTCAGCAGTAATTGCTTTTATGCTTTTAAAAAATAACATTTATATTCCCACTACCTGGTTTTGTCAAATACTAAAATTTTACCATATTTAGTATACCAATATATCACATATATGTTTAACATCATTATATTGTCAGATATCCAAGGCTTTATTTATATTTATTCAATTTTTTCCTCTAAATTTTTCATATTGAATAATTTCTATTGATCTATCTTCAAGTTCATGAATTCTTTCTTCTGCTATCACCAATCTGACACATTCACTCATTAACACACATTTGTTTAATTCTTTGAACATTTTTTCCCTTTAGTTCTTTGAACATATTTCTACTAGTTGTTTTGGAAGATTTTGTTAAATCCAACATCCAGGCCCAATTTGAGTCACTTTCCATTGACTGAATATGAATCACACTTTTGTGTTTCTTTCCACATCTAGTGATTTCAGTAGAAAACTAGACAGTGTAATAATATGTTATAATAACTCTGGATAATGCTATGTTCTTCTGAGGATAACTGGATTTTCCTTCTAATAGTCAGTTAATTTGCCTAGACTCAAACTACAAACTGTTGTCTCTTCCACAATGTAGAGCAGCTCATATCTCTGCTTGGTTCCTTCAGCTACCAACTTTTAGTCCAGCCTTTTGGGGATCTCCCCGGCACCTGTGTAGTTTAATGGTCAGCCAAAGATTTGGAGAGAATTAATACTCAGATTTTGGGGCTCATCCTCTCTGCAGTTCTCTGCTGCTGGGATTTCCCCATAAATTTCCACCTGCTCTGTCACCTCCAAGCTCTGTTATCTGGTAATTCAAGCCAACAAAACTTCAATTTTCTGCCACTATAGCTGGGCATAGTAACAGAAGGCACTTAGTCAAAAATGCAAAAACTCATAAGTTTTAGCCAGTGTGTTTGTCTTTCAAGTATGGGACTCTCTCACATCTCTGCCTACTTTTCTTCTTTTTTTTCATTTGCCAGACTCCCTGACCTTTGCCATCTCAAGCTGGTAAGACTGTGGGTTTTCTACCACATGAGACCCAAGGATTGGGGAATTCCATCAAGCAAAACAAGCCACAAACTTTGCAACTCTTACCCACTGTAGTTATGGTCTTTAAGGGTAAACTCTAGTTTCTACCTGCTTTTGATCACCTTCCATTGCCTGCAAATAATTTATTATCCAGATTTTGTAAATGTTATTCTCTGGGAAGTTTCACTCAACCACTTTATTAGAATTTTACACCCTTGAAATATTTGATAATAAAACAATATACTAAAACATGTGCGTGCACACACACACACACACAAACACACACACACCCTAATATCTTTCTGAATGTACAGGGGTGATGCATCTGTTCACAGTCTTGATTGTGGTGATGGTTTCACAGGTACATACTGTGTACTGAAACTCATCAAATTAAGACTGAATTTGTGTGGTTTCTTGTATGTCAATTATACCTCAATAAAGCTTCAAAGAAGGGAGAGAGCTAAATATCTAGTTGATTGAAACAGTTCTAGATTAAACTTAAGCAGTTCCACTCCACAAAGCTATGACTATGGGTTGGTATTCATAACTTAAGAAACATACCTCAAAATTAAGAACAATAGAAATATGCAATCTCATTTGTATTTAATCATCAGGATATGACAAGAACACATATAATTCAGAATTATGCCAAATTTAGGAAATAATACTGAGACTGTGATGGTACCTAAATTATGCCATAGTTATTAACATCATTATTGGGGGCTCTATTTTTTTCTTTATTTTAGAAGTTTCACAGTTTGAGTGGGAAGTCTAATGTAAAATTATTAGGGAAAGAGGGTGTTTCCAACTTCACATGCCTCCACTGGAATGTGAGCTCAGTGAAGGCAGGAACATTTTCCGGTTTGTTTATCGCAGAGTCCCTAGCACACGGAGTAGTGCTTGGCATATAGAAAGGGCTCAAAAATATTTTTTCAATTAATGAATTAAAAAGGTAGAATGTTTCAAAGTAATTTCAGAGAATAAAGGTTTGAGGCAACAAAAATCACTTTTGCCTAGAGTGGAAAAGTGCTAGGCAATTTACTCCTGGAAAATAGTTTTAAAGACTTTTTTAAAAAATCCTGTCATTAGGACAGTGAGTATCATTCCTGACTCTTTTCTATCTAGCATTGAGAAGCAGAAAATTTTAGACCTCAGATAACAGATCTTAAACCCAGCAATTTATAGAGTCACTGTACCTGGTTTATTTTTCAATTATATACTACTGTTATATATCTGTAAGAATATCGACTACAACATAGTAGATAACATACTACTATAACATATATCTACTGTTGAAAAGATAAAAATCTAGGAGAAATTATTCAAGTTAATCATTATACCTTTAGAAATAAATTTTGACTGAAGTAAAAGAGGGAGAGATAAAGTTGATTTGGATTCGTCATTATTAAATCTCCCTTGTTAAAACAGGAAACATACTTTACTGGAATATCTTTTTTATCTGTGAACATCTAATCTTTAGCTTCATAGAATAACAAATTTGAAATACAACTGACCTTCAAAGGATTGGGTAAGTAGGCTGCATCTGATATCTTATGTCTTAAGTTCTCCATCTTTATAGGCCTTCCTTAAAATCCTATAAGCTTGTTTAACATGATTCTACTGCAGACAGTCATAAAAATGAGAAAAGACCTTAATGGAGCAAAAAGATTAAAGTAATCATAGACTGGCCTTCTATAGCTATAATGATTTTTACTCCTAATTTCACAAATGAAAAAAAATTGTAAAATTTTTAAGAGAATTATCTTTTGACCATAGATGAAAGAGCTGACTTTCAAATTGTGCTTGTTTTAAGTTTAAAAAAAAATTATACTCATCCATCCTTCTCCCTGGCACAAGGGAGTAGTTAGAAATCTGCTACAGCATCCCAATTAGAGACAATAGGCAACTAAATTAAGGTGGTGGCAGGTGGGGCATAAGGGAAAGGGAAGAGGATTTCACAGGTGGAACTGACAGTCTAGAGAGTAACTAGATAGAGGGGAGGTGATTGGTAACATTAATAAACTGACAAAAGTGATAGAAAGCACAGTTAGAGTGAGAGAAGATAATGAGTTTAATTTTGAAGGTAGAGAGTGGTGCAATCAGCTCCGGAGGACAGGAAAGAGATCGGAGATACAAATCTGAGAGTCAGCAATGTGCCAGGACATGAAATTACTGATGGAGAACATGTAACACAAAGGTACTGAAACTTCAAGAAAACCTCAAATCAAGAGGATGAGCAAAGAAAAAAGTAAACTAAGAAGAAACCATGAAAGAGGTGAGTGAGGAGGGTGTGGGGTCTCAAAGTCAAGGGTAATAAAAATTTCAAGTAGAGAACAGCCAGAGAAGGTGAGGCTTTGGGGTTTTTGTTGTTGAGAAGTCATTACCCCAGAATTGCTTTAATAGCAAATAGAGCATCGGAGCTGGAATACAGCTGACAATGATTCTCCAGCACTCTATCAGAATGGTAGTACTCTGCCTAGGAAACTTGAGATCAAATTCTCTAAGTAATTAAGACACCACAAACTAGATGAATACACCATGTCATTTTAGCTTGATGCCACAAGTTACTAGCTTTCCATCTTCTAATTGGGTTACTTTTACCCCTCTCAGATCCAGAGAAAATTTCAAGTGACAACTCCTGGTCTTTAATTTCAGCTAATCAATCAGCCAATTCTGACAACTCTCTTTGAAAATGAGTTCTGGACTTCAACTCTGTCTCACTACATCCCCTGTTACTACCCCACCCTGATCCAAGCCAACCTCAACTCTGGACTGCAGTATTATTCCAACAGACTCTCAACTTGCCTCCCTGCTTTGGTCTTTGGCCTCTTATAGCTCTGTCTCAACACAACAGTCAAAATCATCTGTTAAAAATATCTATCAAATCACATCACTCAACTGTTCAAAACCTTCCAAAGGCTTCCCATTTCACACAATGACCCACGTCTTCACAATGACCCACAGGTGATCTCACACCCTGTGATTTTCCCCCTCTCTCACTTGGTCCCAGCCCTATCGGCCTCCATGCTGTTCATGTAACAGTGGTTCTCAAACTTTGATGTGTATCAGAATCATCTGGAAAGATTGTTAAAATACAGATGTTGAGTCACACCCCAGAGTTTCTGATTCAGTAGCCTTGGAGCGGGGCTGGGACCTTGCACTTCTAACAAGTTGCTGATGCCGCTGTTCAGAAGGACACATTTTGAGAACCACTAATATAACAAAGCAACAACAGTCCTGTCTCTGGCCCTGGCAATAAAGGGGACATTCTTATCTCAAAGAGCCTCAAAAAATAAAAGCAAACAAATTAGTAGATGGAAAAGTAGTAACTCATGGCATCAAGCCATGATAACATGGTATATTCATCTAGTTTATGGTGTTTTAATTGCTTAGAGAACTGAGTAATTCCTTTAGTTTACGGCTCAGATATCTTATAATCAGTGACCCAATTCTTGACCTATGGAAAATAGCGACTCCATCCCATCTCCCTAAAGAGAGGTCCAGCTAGATGACCCTGCAGTGAGCTGAGCTGAGCTTCTAATCAGCTTTGGAGTTCTCCTGTCTTAAATATGAACAGACAAATAAATATAATCAGACATTTGATAAAAATATCTAATATAAAATATAGGCACCACAACAAATCAAGTTCAAATAATAAGATTAAATTCAGCTTTAATGGTAATACGTAATCAAATTAAACAATTTAACTTGCAGCATATTCTTTTTTAACCAGATGCCCTACAGCATGGCTTATTTCAAAATGGACTGGCATGTTTAATCTGTTATTTGAATCTAAACAAATGTTGGGTAATGCTCAAGAATGTTGCTTTTAGAAATATTTTCTTCAAGGTAAGTTAGCCAAAATTTCAGTTTTCCTGGCAAAGTTATCAAGTTGCTTAAGTGTTGGTATGCCTAACTACATGTATCAGAACAAAGTTCATTTTCTAATAAAATGTACCTAAAGCCACCTTTTAACTCTCATTCTAATAACTTTCTTCTCCCTTAAATGTTGCCACTCTTGTTTTTCAAGACCTCTTCTTTATTCTCCTCTCCTGTCAAAAAGACTCTTGGATTGAGTTCTATCTAGGTAACCCATCAGCTCTTAAAACACAATGCAAGGGTAGACCACTGGGAAAAGATGGCAGATGGAACACATGCATGTAATTTCACTAACTGTGAAAACCTTAATAAAACTACATAAAAGTTTTTGTTTTGTTTTTGAAGACAAAAGCTAGAGGTATACTAGACACACATTCCAGTTGGATGCCAAGTGTTAAAATCAATATTCAGCTGACACCAAATGTCACCATTATATGATGAACTTCTAGGAGATTAGAACAAATGTGAAATTTAATCAAATTTAAAAAATCTTATTACCATCTTATTATTAAATTTTTGAGAAATAAGTTCTTAGCACTGAGGGCTGCTAGATTGATCCTGTGGTCACTATACTTCATATTTGTAATACTATATAGATGCCCACTTTCAAATGAAGTCATTAAACAATCAAGAATGTTTTTGGCTACTTTTGCCAGTCTAGATACTGCTGAGAATGATGGTGTTATCAAATTATTAGGCTTTCTTTCCTAAATATTATATTAGGAAATAAATATAATTGATAAAGGACTTATATCCTCTTTAATTCCCAGGTTTGACATTTTGGTTAATAGTGATGATGCAATTTCATTGAAATAATTGCATAAACTGAAACTTTGTATATTGCTTGATGATGATGCTTTCTAAATATTTTCAGATGAGTCAAAGGGTGTTGTCCTAACACATTTTAAAATTTTAATGTTTTTACATGTACTTACTGCTTCACATGATCACTTGAGAAAAATTTGCATTTAAACCTCGGATCTAAAAGTGTAACAATGGAGCCATGTGACTGGCTTCCAAGACACCAAAAAGTAGTGGATTTCCATTTATATCTCAGCTTTTATTGCATTCACACTAATTTCAGTATCGTCTCAAGAGTAGAATGATAGGACAGATATCATGTAAGAGATACTTGTATACTTCAAGGTACAGCCATTTGGTTACTTAAGAAGCTTCCAATAAAAGAACTGCTTTCTCTGTAGGCAACCACTGGTTATTAGTAAGTCCTGTGACTGCTACCTTCAGAGTATAATATTACGGCTATTTTGTTCAAGCAACCCTTCTTAATATATAACTTTTCCATCCTGTTTTAATATCTTGCAGAAGTACATCACAAGGAAGCTTCTAAATCTCTTCTATGTCATATAATTTTCCTCAGGCCAAGAGAAGTTTTCACTCCTGGAATCTAGAATTGGTAGTTCTCTAATTCTGTAAGAGGGACTTCAGCTCTGAGACCCATGGCTTAGAAGGCCCCACTTTGGCCCTCCTTTAGCTATGCCCCATTCCTTAGGATGAAGAGTGCATAGGGCCCAAGCAGTGTGCCCACTCGAAGCCTGTGTCTCATCCCCTTCTAGGCCACACTCCAGATACCTGGGATCACAAAGCTCCCTGACTAAATGGCCTAGAGCCCAATGGCCTCTTCCGGAAGCCAATCTTCCTGAAGGTAGACCATGCCACCACTGGTGCATGCCCAAGGCAAGGAGCGCTCAAGGGCTGGCTGTTTGTTGGGGGTATAGATGAACGTGAGGTGTGAGGTATGTGTGAGGTCTTTCAAAGTGCAGGACATAGGGCCAAGGGTGGAGAAGGAAGGGGGCAGGCATCAGACCAGGGGCTGGCTCTCTCCATATCACTATGTTCCAAAATAGAACCCAAGAAGTTCAAGAATTCTAAATTTGATCTTGGACTTCCAGATCATCAAAGGATATACTGTATTTGCCAAGGCAGAAAGATAGAGATTTAAAAAAAAATTATTTATTTTGGGCTGCATTGAGTCTCTGTTGCTGCATGCAGGCTTTCTCCCTAGCTGTGGCGAGCGGGGGCTACTCTTCGTTGCAGTGCACGGGCCTCTCATTGCGGTGGCTTCTTTTTGTTACGGAGCACGGGCTCTAGGTGCACGGGCTTCAGTAGTTGTGGCATGGGGGCTCAGTAGTTGTGGCTCGTGGGCTCTAGAGCTCAGGCTCAGTAGATGTGGTGCATGGGCTTAGTTTCTCTGCGGCATGTGGGATCTTCCAGACCAGGGCTCGAACCCGTGTCCCCTGCATTGGCAGGTAGATTCCTAACCACTACGCCACCAGGAAAAGAAAGTCCCTAGAAGTTTTTTTTAATTTGTAAGCTTGTTGTTTAATGTTAAATTACATAGATATACGGTTACATGGGCCTCTGTTTACTACATAGACATACAGTTACACAGGCTCAACTGTGAAAGTGAATCTGTACAGAACGCTTATGAATATTTGACATTATTACACTGACATCATTACACTGATTAGATACAATGTAACCTGGAATGGTCTTTTCCAAGATTTTGATATGGCTGACTCACTTTTATTATTCAGGCTCCAGCTTACACACCACCTCTCGGAGAAGTTTTCCCTAACCACCTAATATAAAATAGCTCTCAGGATTCACCCTTCATCACTCAACTGTTCAAAGCCACAGTTCCTCCTCTGTAAAACAGGAATAGTGTTTATCTCATAGGGTTGTTAAGAGACATCCTTGTTAAGCAGTTAGCACAGTGCTGGCACATTATGAGAGCTCACTAACATCCAATACTTCATTATTGCCTGGGCAGAGTATGGCTATATGACCTTTTATATGTAAGAAAAGGGCTTAGAAATTTCCATAGGGCATATGTAGCATTTTCTCTTAATTGAGCAAGCCAATAATAATGTTAATAAAACATTATTTAATGCATTTCCTTTCCAAGCATCTGCTTCACCCAAGAAACCTTAGGGAACTCACAGCTGCCTGGGGAAAAATGGGGAGAGGGGAAGAGGAGTGAAAGAGGGCTCCCATCAACCACATGGTTGTTCAGCTTCCACATCTTGGTTACCTTTAGATACACAAATGTTTTTTCCTAGTTCATAGATTCATTTGTTGTACCTTCTTTAAGGAAAGAAACAAACTTCATATACTAACAGCACTGCAATTAGTAATGATGACTTAGTTAATTTTTGGCTAACGTTCCGTGGGCTGATGGCTCATTGAAGTGAACCTCACTAGCTACATGGTTTTAATGATAACTTGGTTCCACAATGGTGAACCCCCAAAGAATGTTATAGTGAAAAGACAATGTCCTTTTCGGCTACTAAAAAACCTCAGAACCCTGCTGGTGGCAGTATTATCAAAAGTGTTTAACCTTTATGGATGACAATTCTGCAATATGTGGCTAAAGCCTTAAAAGTATACTTTTTTTTTCCTGTACAGTAATTACAACCCTAGAATTTGCCCAAAAGAAATAAGAAAAGAATGTAAAACTGTATGTATAAGAATATTCATTACAACATTGTTTATAACAGCAAAACATTAAAAAGAACCTATATATTCAATAACGATGATGGATTAAACCGTGGTAGAGCTATACAACAGAAAAACACACAGCCAATAAAAATAATGAGATAGGTCTACATTTATTGATATGGAAAGATGATCATGATGTATCTACAAATGGATATCACAGATTATAAAAGAGAATATATATGATTCCACTTCTTTTTTTTAGAATATACAGTATGTATCTACATTATGATATACCTATGCATGGGTAGAGATGCCCAAGTATACAAGGATCTATATCAAAATATTAATAGTAATTATGTCTAGGTAAATAATTGGGGGGTTGTTATAAATTTTCTTCTTGATACTTTTGTCCCTTTCCTGCAGTTTGTATAATAAACATGTATTACTTTTACAATCACAAAAAGTTTAAATAACAATTTACCAACCATCGAACCATAAAGAATCTCAATATCTGACTTGCGCCATGTTTTAAGCACTGATGATAATTGCTAGAACACCCTGGAATGAAAGGGGGCAAGAATGCTACTTCTTCTCAGGAAAAAGGAAAGCCTATAATCCCCAGATTAGACAACCCAGGGAGCTTTCAGGGCATGATTAACAGGCATAACTACTTAGCATAGCCCTGAGGTTCAGAAATTTACCAGTAGACAGAGGAGAAAATTATTTTCCTGGTGCAAGTTCTCCTCAATAGAGAGAAACAGTATATGTTTATGTACAGATAAAACAGTATATGTTTACGTATAGGAAAAAACTTACTGCGGTGGATAATCTGGATGCCAATGTCATTTCCAAGTTCCCTTTGAGACCAAGAAGTGCAGGAACTAAAATGAAAACTTCTGTTACTTTTTTGAACACCTCCCAGTGCTGTAAGAAAACAAAAAAATAGAATTTTCTGACAACCTTTAAAAAACACTTTAGAATAAAGATTTCTAAAAATCTCAGCCTTTTTTCCGATGTTGCATCTACATTTTGAATAACTACACAGGTCATTTAATCAGTGAACATTTAGCTTAAGCCATTCTCCAGAGTTCTAAAACCTTGAGAGTTACTTTAGAAATTCAGTTAGAGTTGGAAGTAATAGCTGATACACTCACTATATCTCATAGTACATCTAGCTTGCTACACAACTCTGTTACTCTTACAGTCTACTGTACCTCTTTATGATGGCAAGAGTCAGTGTAACTAGTGGTTAAAAACACAGATTCAAGAACCAGATAACCTGTATTTGAATCTTGGTTCCAACACTAATTACAACCAACCCACAGGAATATTACAGTAATATTATTAGCTCGTTTCACAAATGGAGAAATAAGCATTCAAATAAGTTAAAATGATTTTCCCAAGATCAAAAAATGGGACCTAGAATTGACCCCAGGAGTTCTGAGTCATCCCATGTTCTGCTCCCCATTTTAGGGTGTGAGGCAAGAGGCTGCAGAGCACAGGATCATAAAAGAGTACTAAATTGGAAATAAGAAAATTTCTTATTCTAGGCACGGATCTGTCATAACCTGGCTGTGTGATCCTGGATGGAGTTACCTACCATTCTGATCTCAGTTTCTTCATCCATGAAATGAAGATACTACCTGCCCTGTCTAGCCTATGAGGAAATACCATAATAATGAAAACAATAGATATTAAAGTACTTTATAAACTGAAAAAACCATACAAATGACTGAATAACACAAAATGCTACTTTACAAGTGTTATTAAGAGGTGATTGTCCCAAAGGAGACTTTAGGGACTAGGCATATTAATTTATGCCAAAAAATATCAAGAATACAGTCTTGTCACTAACACCAAGACAGGTGAGAAAAGTAAGACAAATCCATCAGATAAATGAAAGAAAATTTCAATTTGTCCCCAAAGTTTCCGTAGAGGCTGTTCCAAATAGGCGCAGAACTAGGGCTAAAGAAGCTTTAGGAAATGTTTATCAGACCAGTCTTTGGTAAAAACCTGGTTTAACAGTTTTACAAGGGAATCCCTCCAGGGTTCAAGTCAATTAAGGATGGGCCTAAAAACAGCACTCGGGGTCCAGTAGCCTCTCAGATTCCTTAACATGTCAAAAAACTAACAAACAATTCTGTCCATGTTTTATGATAGGTAAGAATTCTGCTGTGCTACTGGAATATGCATCCTCCACAGATGACGGTGATGATGATGATGATGAATAACAACAGATAATAATAATAATAAATATTAACAACAGTCAACATTCACTGATTGCTTGTTAGTGCCAGGCACTGTTCTAGGTTTAATCATTTAATCTTCACAACAAATTTATGAGATAGGTATTGTTTTTATCACATTAGACATAATTTGGGATTACCTAGGTCACAATATTAAGACACCTACCTACACAATTTTAGAAACACCAGAATATCCAAATTTCTCTATCAGTCACTGCCATCCCACTTTGGATCTGTTGGGATGCATTCCTTTGGGTTACTACCACCCTTTCCAAGTTCAATTCAAATCAAATGCTCCTGTGAGAATTACTATGAAAACACATCTTAGCATTGATATAACAATAAGAACGATCACGTATTGATTTCCAACCTCATGCCCAATAAATTCTGCATTCTTCTCTCTACACCTGCAGAGGTGGGCTTTCAGAAGTTCTCAAACTTTCTCAGCTCACAGCACCTGTAGTATCTCAGAAATGTTTTCATGACAACCCTAGGCCAAAAGAAATATCTAACAGTCCTACTAAGTAGCTAGGTCCAAACAATTTAATAAGTATTTATTTCCTAACAATTTGGTAGCCATTTGAAGAAATAACACAAATAAATTCAAAGAATAAATCATATTTTTAAGTCATGTTACCACAAGTACTTACTAACAGGATGTGTGTATCTGTTGGGCACTGCACAGCGTCTCAAACCTTGGAATTTGGAAACTACTGCCTTCATTTCTTGTTCTGTATTGATTTTTGTGTGACACTTGCTTTTTTTCCCAGCACCGCTGAAAATGCAGCTTTGCAGAGGTATGTCAGATGGAGTGTGATCTAATGCTGATATGTTGAACCACCTCGAGTCAGTGGTCTGTAGAGTGTCCAAGAGATGTCACTGTGTTTCCCTCAAAAATTTAACATATCCCACATCAACCCTGGGGTGTCCAGACACACAGTTTGGGAAATACGAGAATAGTGAGAAACAGTACAGCACGTTAGTCAAAGAAAAGGGCTCTGGAATCAGATTATATCTGAGTTGCAATTCTGATACGACTACTTTTACTGTATGACTTGAGCAAAACTATGCTTTACTTTATTCATCTAAAATAGGGTCATAAGTGTACCTACCTCATACAGTTGTGCTCAGGACCATGACTGTACATAGTAATAAATAACAATATTGAGGGTTTATTAGCTATAACACCAAGATATATTATCAGTTAATTTTCCTGTCAGGAAGAGGTAATGCCAAAAAAAAAAAAAAAAAAGTCCAGAAAGGGGATGCTGAGGCAGCCAGTGCCCCAAATACATTACACCTACTTATAAATTTTGCCACAATACAAACATGTCCTCTGAGGCTATGTAGACTATTATGCACTGCTAAACTTCTCCACAAGAATCCTCCCTACAGGAAATCAACTTCTAATCTTACCTAATTTTAGACGTCTGTCAATACCCAGAATCTTACGTAAGCACCCATACCTCAAACATAATGTCAGATTGCTTACATATGTCCTATACTCGAAACCTAAAAATCTATTAATGTCCAAAAGGACAAACAAAAATGAAACTTAAAAAAAAAAGAAAAATAAATAAAATTAAATTTAAAAAAAAGAATAAACAAGTTGAGGAATACATCCTTAGAGTCCTAACTTAAAAATAAACAGAAAAAGTTTAAAAATAACTAATTGGTAAAAGAAGCTTATGCAATTTTAAAAAAACTTATATACCCCAGAGCTGGAGAAGATTTGTTTCTCATTTTAACCTAGTTTTAAAAAACTAAACCCATTCACTTTTAGACATATGACCCAGTGACCAACCTCACTCATAATTTTAAAAATGCAAATTAAAAGGTGATCAATTTTCTTCTGTGAGATTGGTAAAGTTCAGAAAGTTGGATAATACTGTCGGTAAGAGTATAAGGAAATAAGCACTCCATTACACTATTGGTTTAACTTCTTTGGGGGAATTCAGCAATATCTATCAAATGTAAAATGCACATAATTTTCAACTCAAAACTCTACTTCACGGAATTTATCCTACAAATAAAGTTGAATGTGAGTTCAAACACATACATATAATGAGTCAACTTCATCACTGTTCATAATCACAAAAGATCTGAGGTACTTTAAATCTCCTTCATTAGCTCACTTGGTAGAAAAACAATGATACACCTTTGCAATAGAACATAACAATAGAGGTCTCCAGAGAAGAATTTGGTAAATCTGTGTGTATCTATAAGGAAGCTCCAAGATAAATTAAGAGCAGGGTGAAGAGCAGCATTATAGGATGCTTTTTGCTTGTGTTTTTTAGTGAATACACACACACACACACATATATATTAGCATATATATATATATATATATATATATCTCAGTGTACATGCATTTAATGTCAGTGGAAGGAGACAGAAAAAAATAATACCAGTAAATTCTAAAGAAGGGAATAGGGGAAGGGCACATAGAAAAGGAGACTTCTGGGAGCTTCAAGATGGTGGAAGAGTAAGACGCGGAGATCACTTTCCTTTCCAAAAATACATCAGAAATACATCTACATGTGGAATAGCTCCTACAGAACACCTACTGAACGTGGGCAGAAGACCTCAGACCTCCCAAAAGATAAGAAAGTCCCCACGTACCTGGGTAGGGCAAAAGAAAAAAGGAAAAACAGAGACAAAGAATAGGGACGGGACTTGCACCTCGGGGAGCGAGCTGTGAAGGAGGAAAGGTTTCCACACACTAGGAAGTCCCTTCGCGGGCGGAGACTGCGGGGGGCGGAGAGGGGAAGCTTCGGAGCTGCGGAGGAGAGCGCAGCAACAGGGGTGTGGAGGGCAGAGCGGAGAGATTCCCACACAGAGGATCGGTGCCGACTGGCACTCCCAGCCCGAGAGACTTGTCTGCTCACCCGCCGGGGCGGGCGGGGCTCGGGGCTGAGGCTTGGGCTTTGGAGGTCAGATCCCAGGGAGAGGACTGGGGTTGGCGGCGTGAACACAGCCTGAAGGGGCTACTGCACCACGGCTAGCCAGGAGGGTGTCAGAGAAAAGGTCTGGACCTGCCGAAGAGGCAAGAGACTTTTTCTTCCCTCTTTGTTACCTGGTGCGCGAGAAGAGGGGATTAACAGCGCCGCTTCAAGGAGCTCCAGAGACGGGCACGAGCCGCGGGAATCAGCGTGGACACCAGAGACGGGCATGGGACGCTAAGGCTGCTGCTGCCGCCACCAAGAAGCCTGTGTGCGAGCACCGGTCACTATCCACACCTCCCCTCCCGGGAGGCTATGCAGCCCGCCACTGCCAGGGTCCCGTGATCCAGGGACGACTTCCCCGGGAGAACACACGGCACGCCTCAGGCTGGTGCAACATCACGCTGGCCTCTGCCACCGCAGGCTCGCCACGCATCCGTACCCCTCCCTCCCCCCGGCCTGAGTGAGCCAAAGGCCCCGAATCAGGTGCTCCTTTAACCCCGTCCTGTCTGAGCGAAGAACTGATGCCCTCAGGCAACCTACACGCAGAGATGGGTCCAAATCCAAAGTTAAACCCCAGGAGCTGTGCGAACAAAGAGAAAGGGAAATTTCTCCCAGTAGGCTCAGAAGCAGCGGATTAAATCTCCACAATCAACTTGATGTACCCTGCATCTGTTGAATACCTGAATAGACAACGAATCATCCCAAATTAAGGAGGTGGACTTTGGGAGCAAAGATAAATATATTTTTTCCCTTTTTCTCTTTTTGTGAGTGTGTATATGTATGCTTCTGTGTGTGATTTTGTCTGTATAGCTTTGCTTTTACCATTTGTCCTAGGGTTCTGTCCGTCCGTTTGTTTTTTTTTAATTCTTTTCTTAATAATTATTTTTTATTTTAATAACTTTATTTCCTTTCTTTTTCTTTCTCTCTCTCTCTCTCTTTCTCTCTTTCTTTCTTTCTATTTTTTCTTCCTTTTATTCTGAGCCATGTGGATGAAAGGCTCTTGGTGCTCCAGCCAGGCATCAGGGCTCTGCCTCTGAGGTGGGAGAGCCAACTTCAGGACACTGGTCCACAAGAGACCTCCCAGCTCCACATAATATCAAATGGTGAAAATCTCCCAGAGATCTCCATCTCAACGCCAAGATCCAGCTTCACTCAACGACCAGCAAGCTACAGTGCTGGACACCCTATGCCAAACAACTAGCAAGACAAGAACACAACCCAATCCGTTAGCAGAGAGGCTGCCTAAAATCATAATAAGGCCACAGACACCCTAAAACATACCACCAGACGTGGACCTGCCCACCAGAAAGACAAGATCCAGCCTCATCCACCAGAACACAGGCACTAGTCCCCTCCACCAGGAAACCTACACAACCCACTGAACCAACCTTAGCCACTGGGGACAGACACCAAAAACAACGGGAACTACAAACTTGCAGCCTGAAAAAAGGAGACCCCAAACACAGTAAGATAAGCAAAATGAGAAGACAGAAAAACACACAGCAGATGAAGGAGCAAGGTAAAAGCCCACCAGACCTAACAAATGAAGAGGAAATAGGCAGTCTACCTGAAAAAGAATTCAGAATAATGATAGTAAAGATGATCCAAAATCTTGGAAATAGAATAGAGAAAATACAAGAAACGTTTAACAAGGACCTAGAAGAACTAAAGAGCAAACAAACAATGATGAACAACACAATAAATGAAACTAAAAATTCTCTAGAAGGGATCAATAGCAGAATAACTGAAGAAAGGATAAGTAACCGGGAAGATAAAATAGTGGAAATAACTACTGCAGAGCAGAATAAAGAAAAAAGAATGAAAAGAACTGAGGACAGTCTCAGAGACCTCTGGGACAACATTAAACACACCAACATTCGAATTATAGGGGTCCCAGAAGAAGAAGAGAAAAAGAAAGGGACTGAGAAAATATTTGAAGAGATTATAGTTGAAAACTTCCCTAATATGGGAAAGGAAATAGTTAACCAAGTCCAGGAAGCACAGAGAGTCCCATACAGGATAAATCCAAGGAGAAACACGCCAAGACACATATTAATCAAACTATCAAAAATTGAATACAAAGAAAAAATATTAAAAGCAGCAAGGGAAAGACAACAAATAACACACAAGGGAATCCCCATAAGGTTAACAGCTGATCTTTCAGCAGAAACTGCAAGCGAGAAGGGAGTGGCAGGACATATTTAAAGTGATGAAGGAGAAAAACCTACAACCAAGATTACTCTACCCAGCAAGGATCTCATTCAGATTTGATGGAGAAATTAAAACCTTTACAGAGAAGCAAAAGCTAAGAGAATTCAGCACCACCAAACCAGCTTTACAACAAATGCTAAAGGAACTTCTCTAGGCAGGAAACACAAGAGAAGGAAAAGACCTACAATAACAAACCCAAAACAATTAAGAAAATGGGAATAGGAACATACATATCAATAATTACCTTAAATGTAAATGAACTAAATGCTCCCACCAAAAGACACAGATTGGCTGAATGGATACAAAAATAAGACCCGTATATATGCTGTCTACAAGAGACCCACTTCAGACCTAGGGACACATACAGACTGAAAGTGAGAGGATGGAAAAAGATATTCCATGCAAATGGAAATCAAAAGAAAGCTGGAGTAGCAATTCTCATATCAGACAAAATAGACTTTAAAATAAAGACTATTACAAGAGACAAAGAAGGACACTACATAATGATCAAGGGATTGATCCAAGAAGACGATATAACAATTGTAAATATTTATGCACCCAACAAAGGAGCACCACCTCAATACATAAGGCAAATACAAAGAGCCATAAAAGGGGAAATCAGCAGTAACACAATCACAGTAGGGGACTTTAAAACACCCCACTTTCACCAATGGACAGATCATCCAAAATGAAAATAAATAAGGAAACACAAGCTTTAAAAGATACATTAAACAAGATGGATTTAATGGCTATTTATACGACATTCCATCCAAAAACAACAGAATACATATTCTTCTAAAGTGCTCATGAAACATTCTCCAGGACAGATCATATCTTGGGTCACAAATCAAGCCTTGGTAAATTTAAGAAAATTGAAATCGTATCAAGTATCTTTTTGGACCACAACGCTATAAGACTAGATATCAATTACAGGAAAAAAATCTGTAAAAAATACAAGCACATGGAGGCTAAACAATACACTACTTAATAACCAAGAGATCACTGAAGAATTCAAACAGGAAATCAAAAAATACCTAGAAACAAATGACAATGAAAACACGACGACCCAAAACCTATGGAATGCAGCAAAAGCAGTTCTAAGAGGGAAGTTTATAGCAATACAGTCCTACCTTAAGAAACAAGAAACAACTCAAATAAACAACCTAACCTTACACCTAAAGCAATTAGAGAAAGAAGAACAAAAAAAGCCCGAAAGTTTGCAGAAGGAAAGAAATCATAAAGATCAGATCAGAAATAAAGGAAAAAGAAATGAAGGAAACAATGGCAAAGATCAATAAAACTAAAAGCTGGTTCTTTGAGAAGATAAACAAAATTGATAAACTATTAGCCAGACTCATCAAGAACAAAAGGGAGGAGACTCAAATCAACAGAATTAGAAATGAAGGAGAAGTAACAACTGACACTGCAGAAATACAAAGGATCATAAGAGATTACTACAAGCAACTCTATGCCAATATAATGGACAACCTGGAAGAAATGGACAAATTCTTAGAAATGCACAACTTGCCAAGACTGAATCAGGAAGAAATAGAAAATATGAACAGACCAATCACAAGCACTGAAATTGAGACTGAGATTAAAAATCTTCAAACCAACAAAAGCCCAGGACCAGATGGCTTCACAGGCAAATTCTATCAAACATTTAGAGAAGATCTAACACCTATCCTTCTCAAACTCTTCCAAATATAGCAGAGGGAGGAACACTCCCAAACTCATTCTATGAGGCCACCACCACCCTGATACCAAAACAAGACAAGGATGTCACAAAGGAAGAAAACTACAGGCCAATATCACTGATGAACATAGATACAAAAATCCTCAACAAAATACTAGCAAACAGAATCCAACAGCACATTAAAAGGATCAGACACCATGATCAAGTGGGGTTTATTCCAGGAATGCAAGGATTCTTCAATATATGCAAATCAATCAATGTGATACACCATATTAACAAATTGAAGGAGAAAAACCATATGATCATCTCCATAGATGCAGAGAAAGCTTTCAACAAAATTCAACACCCATTTATGATAAAAACCCTGCAGAAAGGAGGCATAGAGGGAACTTTGCTCAACATAATAAAGGCCACAAATGACAAACCCACAGCCAACATCGTCCTCAATGGTAAAAAACTGAAAGCATTTCCACTAAGATCAGGAACAAGACAAGGTTGCCCACTCTCACCACTCTTATTCAACATAGTTTTGGAAGTTTTAGCAGCAATCAGAGAAGAAAAGGAAATAAAAGGAATCCAAATCGGAAAAGAAGAAGTAAAGCTGTCCCTGTTTGCAGATGACATGATACTATACATAGAGAATCCTAAAGATGCTACCAGAAAACTGCTAGAGCTAATCAATGAATTTGGTAAAGTAGCAGGGTACAAAATTAATGCACAGAAATCTATGGCATTCCTATACACTAATGATGAAAAATCTGAAAGTGAAATCAAGAAAACACTCCCATTTACCACTGCAACAAAAAGAATAAAATATCTAGGAATAAACCTACCTAAGGAGACAAAAGACCTGTACAGAGAAAATTATAAGACACTGATGAAAGAAATTAAAGACGATACAAATAGATGGAGACATATACCATGTTCTTGGATTGGAAGAATCAACATTGTGAAAATGACTATACTGCCCAAAGCAATCTACAGATTCAATGTAATCCCTATCAAACTACCACTGGCATTTTTCACAGAACTAGAACAAAAAATTTCAAAATTTGTATGGAAACACAAAAGACCCCGAATAGCCAAAGCAATCTTGAGAACGAAAAACGGAGCTGGAGGAATCAGGCTCCCTGACTTCAGACCATACTACAAAGCTACAGTAATCAAGACAGTATGGTACTGGCACAAACACAGAAATATAGATCAGTGGAACAGGATAGAAAGCCCAGAGATAAACCCACACACATACAGTCACCTTATCTTTGATAAAGGAGGCAGGAATGTACAGTGGAGAAAGGACAGCCTCTTCAATAAGTGGTGCTGGGAAAACTGGACAGGTACATGTAAAAGTATGAAATTAGAACACTCCCTAACACCATATACAAAAATAAACTCAAAATGGATTAAAGACCTCAATGTAAGGCCGGATACTCTCAAACTCTTAGAAGAAAACGTAGGCAGCACACTATATGGCATAAATCACAGCAAGATCCTTTTTGCCCCACCTCCTAGAGAAATGGAAATAAAAACAAAAATAAACAAATGGGACTTAATGAAACTTAAAAGCTTTTGCACAGCAAAGGAAACCATAAATAAGACCAAAAGACAACCCTCAGAATGGGAGAAATTATTTGCAAATGAAGCAACTGCCAAAGGATTAATCTCCAAAATTTATAAGCAGCTCATGCAGTTTAATAACAAAAAAACAAAAACTCCAGTCCAAAAACAGGCAGAAGACCTAAATAGACATTTCTCCAAAGAAGATATATGGACTGCCAACAAACACATGAAAGAATGCTGAACATCACTAATCATTAGAGAAATGCAAGTCAAAACTACAATGATATATCATCTCACACCATTCAGAATGGCCATCATCAAAAAATCTAGAAACAATAAATGCTGGAGAGGGTGTGGAGAAAAGGGAACCCTCTTGCACTGTTGGTGGGAATGTAAATTGATACAGCCACTGTCGAGAACAGTATGGAAGTTCCTTAAAAAACTACAAATAGAACTACCATATGACCCAGCAATCCCACTACTGGGCATATACCCTGAGAAAACCATAATTCAAAAAGAGTCATGTACCAAAATGTTCATTGCAGCTCTATTTACAATAGCCTGGAGATGGAAACAACCTAAGTGTCCATCATCGGATGAATGGATAAAGAAGATATGGCACATATATACAATGGAATATTACTCAGCCATAAAAAGAAACGAAATTGAGCTATTTGTAATGAGGTGGATAGACCTAGAGTCTGTCATACAGAGTGAAGTAAGTCAGAAAGAGAGAGACAAATACCATATGCTAACACATATATATGGAATTTAAGGGGAAAAAAATGTCATGAAGAGCCTAGGGGTAAGACAGGAATAAAGACACAGACCTACTAGAGAATGGACTTTGAAGATATGGTGAGGGGAAGGGTAAGCTGTGACAAAGCGAGAGAGAGGCATGGACATATATACACTACCAAACGTAAGGTAGATAGCTAGTGGGAAGCAGCCACATAGCACAGGGAGATAGCTCGGTGCTTTGTGATCGCCTGGAGGGGTGGGATAGGGAGGGTGGGAGGGAGGGAGACGCAAGAGGGATGAAATATGGGAACATATGTATATATATATATAACTGATTCATTTTGTTGTAAAGCAGAAACTAACACACCATTGTAAAGCAATTATACTCCAATAAAGATGTTTAAAAAAAAAAAAAAAGCCCAGGACCGGATGGCTTCACAGGCCATCACAGGTTGAATTCACAGGTTGAATTCTATCAAACATTTAGAGAAGAACTAACACCCACCCTTCTCAAACTCTTCCAAAATATAGCAGAGGGAGGAACACTCCCAAACTCATTCTACCAGGCCACCATCACCCTGATACCAAAACAAGACAAAGATGTCACAAAGAAAGAAAATTACAGGCCAATATCACTGAGAAACACAGATGCAAAAATCCTCAACAAAATACTAGCAAACAGAATCCAACAGCACATTAAAAGGATCAGACACCATGATGAAGTGGGGTTTATTCCAGGAATGCAAGGATTCTTCAATATATGCAAATCAATCAATGTGATACACCATATTAACAAACTGAAGGAGAAAAACCATATGATCATCTCAATAGATGCAGAAAAAGCTTTCAACAAAATTCAACACCCATTTATGATAAAAACCCTGCAGAAAGTAAGCATAGAGGGAACTTTGCTCAACATAATAAAGGCCATATATGACAAACCCACAGCCAACATTGTCCTCAATGGTGAAAGACTGAAAGCATTTCCACTAAGATCAGGAACAGGACAAGGGTGCCCACTCTCACCACTCTTATTCAGCATAGTTTTGGAAGTTTCAGCCACAGCAATCAGAGTAGAAAAAGAAATAAAAGGATCAAATTGGAGAAGAAGACGTAAAGCTGTCACTCTTTGCAGATGACATGATACTATACATAGAGAATCCTAAAGATGCTACCAGAAAACTACTAGAGCTAATCAATTAATTCGGTGAAGCAGCAGGATACAAAATTAATGGACAGAAATCTCTAGCATTCCTATACACTAATGATGAAAAATCTGAAAGTGAAATTGAGGAAACACTCCCATTTACCACTACAACAGAAAGAATAAAATATCTAGGAATAAACCTACCTAAGGGACAAAAGACCTGTATGCAGAAAATTATAAGACACTGATGAAGGAAATTAAAGATGATACAAATAGATGGACAGATATATCAGGTTCTTGGATTGGAAGAATCAACATTGTGAAAATGACTATACTGCCCAAAGCAATCTACAGATTCAATGTAATCCCTATCAAACTACCACTGGCATTTTTCACAGAACTAGAACAAAAAATTTCAAAATTTGTATGGAAACACAAAAGACCCCGAATAGCCAAAGCAATCTTGAGAACGAAAAACAGAGCTGGAGGAATCAGGCTCCCTGACTTCAGACCATACTACAAAGCTACAGTAATCAAGACAGTATGGTACTGGCACAAACAAAGAAATATAGATCAATGGAACAGCATAGAAAGCCCAGAGATAAACCCACACACATATGGTCACCTTATCTTTGATAAAGGAGGCAAGAATATACAGTGGAGAAAAGACAGCCTCTTCAATAAGTGGTGCTGGGAAAACTGGAGAGGTCGATGTAAGAGTATGAAATTAGAACACTCCCTGACACCATACATGAAAATAAACTCAAAATGGATTAAAGACCTAAATGTAAGGCCAGACACTATAAAACTCTTACAGGAAAACATAGGCAGAACACTTTATGACATAAATCACAGCAAGATCCTTTTGACCCACCTCCCAGAGAAATGGAAATAAAAACAAAAATAAACATATGGGACCTAATGAAACTTAAAAGCTTTTGCACAGCAAAGAAAACCATAAATAAGACCAAAAGACAACCCTCAGAATGGGAGAAAATATTTGCAAATGAAGCAACTGCCAAAGGATTAATCTACAAAATTTACAAGCAGCTCATGCAGTTCAATATCAAAAAAACAAACAACCCAATCCAAAAATGGGCAGAAGACCTAAACAGACATTTCTCCAAAGAAGATACACAGATTGCCAACAAACACATGAAAGGATGCTCAACATCACTAACCATTAGAGAAATGCAAATCAAAACTACAATGAGGGGCTTCCCTGGTGGCGCAGTGGTTGAGAGTCTGCCTGCCGATGCAGGAGACACGGGTTCGTGCTCCGATCCGGGAAGATCCCACATGCCGCAGAGCGGCTAGGCCTGTGAGCCATGGCCGCTGAGCCAGCATGTCCGGAACCTATGCTCCACAACGGGAGAGGCCACAACAGTGAGGGACCCGCGTACCGCAAACAAACAACAAAAAAACTATAATAAGATATCATTTCACATTGGTCAGAATGGCCATCATCAAAAAATCAACAAACAATAAATGCTGGAGAGGGTGTGGAGAAAAGGGAACCGTCCTGCAGTGTTGGTGGGAATGTAAATTGATACAGCCACTATGGAGAATAGTATGGAGGTTCCCTAAAAAACTAAAAATAGAACTACCATACGAGACAGCAATCCCACTATTGGGCATATACCCAGAGAAAACCATAATTCAAAAAGAGTCATGTACCAAAAGGTTCATTGCAGCTCTATTTACAGTAGCCAGGACATGGAAGCAACCTAAGTGTCCATCAACATATGAATGGATAAAGAAGATGTGGCACACATATACCGTGGAATATTACTCAGCCATAAAAAGAAACGAAATTGAGTTATTTGTAGTGGGGTGGATGGACCTAGAGTCTGTCATACAGAGTGAAATAAGTCAGAAAGAGAAAAACAAATACCATATGCTAACACATATATATCGACTCTAAGGAAAAAAAAATGTCATGAAGAACCTAGGGGCAAGACAGGAATAAAGACACAGACCTACTAGAGAATGGACTTGAGGACATGGGGAGGGGGAAGGGTAAGCTGTGACAAAGTGAGAGAGTGGCATGGACATATATACACTACCAAACATAAAATAGATAGCTAGTGGGAAGCAGCCACAGAGCACATGGAGATCAGCTCAGTGCTTTGTGACCACCTAGAGGGGTGGGATAGGGAGGGTGGGAGGGAGGGAGATGCAAGAGGGAAGAGATATGGGAACATATGTATATGTATAACTGATTCACTTTGTTATAAAGCAGAAACTAACACACCATTGTAAAGCAATTATACTCCAATAAAGATGTTAAAAAAAAAAAGGAGACTTCTTTCTCCTTTATATATTGTTTTATACAGCTTAAATATGCTTTACCAGATACATTATGTTTTTCATTAAACTTTTTGAAATAATTATAGATTCACTTGCAGTTATTAAAAATAATAGAGAGATCCCATGTATCCTTTATCCAGTTTCCCCCAATGCTAATATCTCGCAAAACTCTAGGACAATCTCACAACCAGGATATTGATATTGATATAGTCAAGATACTGAACATTTCCATCACCACAATGATTCCTCCTGTTGCCCTTTTATAGCCACGTCCACTTTTCTCCACTCCCAGCCCTTCTTAATCCCTGGCAACTGCTAATCTGTTCTCCATTTCCATAAAATGTTGATTTAAGAATTTTTATAAATGAATATTATATGTATAACCTTTTGAGATTTGCTTTTTCCACTCAGCATAATTCTCTGGAGATTCATCTAGATTGTTGCATGTGTCAACAGTTCATTCTTTTTGTTGCTGAGTGGTATCCCATCATATGGATTTACCAGAGTTTGTTAAACCATTTGACTGTTGAAGGACTTCTGGCGTGTATCCCAGTTCTTGGCTATTATGAGTAAGGCTGCTGTAAACATTCACGTACAGGAGTTGTGTTAGCGTAAGTCTTCATTCTCTGGAATAAATGCCCAGGAATGCAAGTCCTAGGTTGTATGATAGTTAATAGGTTTTTTTTTTTTAAAGAAACTGTCAAAGTGTTTTCCAGAACGGCTGTGTCATTCTAAATTCCCAACAGCAATATATGAGTGATACCTTTTCTCTACATGCTCAACAGCATTTGATACTACCACTATTTTTTATTATAATCATTCTGATAGGTACACAGTGATATTTCATTGTGGTTTTCATTTGCGTTCCTCTAATGGCTAAAGATACTAAATATCTTTTCAAGTTTATTTGCCATCTGTACATATTCTTCTGTGAAACGTCTCTATGCTTTTTTTTTTTTTTTTTTGCCAATTTTCTAACTGGGCTGTTTTTGTTAAAATGTTGAGCTTTCGAGAGTTCTTTATTCTAGCCTTTTGCCAGATGTGTGGTTTGCAAATAATTTCTTTCTCTCTGTAAGTTGGCTTTTCATCCTTTCAACAAGGTCTTTCACAGAACAAAATCTTTATTTGATAAAGTCCAATTTATCCATTTTCCATTTTATGGATCACACTTTTGGTGTCAAAAGTTTAAGCGTGTCTATCCCTCCACCAAATACCACAGTCTTGATTACTGTGGTCATTTTAATAAGCTTGGAATCAAGTAGACTGATCCTTCCCACTTTGATTTTTAAAAAGAAAATTCTATTTTCTTTCCCTTTGCGTATACATTTTAATATTATTTATTCTATTAAAAAATCTTGTGGAGATTTTTAAAGTTCTGTTAAACGTGTATCAGTTTGGGGAGGACTGACATCTTTATTATGTTGAGTCTTCTAAGCCATGAATATGGCAAGTCTCTCCATTTATTTAGATCTTCCTTGATTATTTTCATCAGTGTTTTGTAGCTTTCAGCATACAAATCCTGTATGTGTTTTCTAACATTTACATCTAGGTGTTTGTTTTTTGAGTAAATGTTATTGTATTTTTAATTTCAATGTCCACATACTCATTGCTAGAAATAAAATTTATTTTTTGTATGTATTGTGTATCCTGGGCCTTACTGAACTCATTTATCAGTTCTTGGAGTTGTTTTTTGTTTTTGTTTTGGTAGATTCCTTGGGATTTTCTTAGTAGACAATCATGTCATCTGCAAACAGGAACAGTTTTATTTCATCCTTTCCCATCTGTATGTCTTTTATTTCCTTTTCTTGACTTACTGCACTATGCTGAATAAAGGTATTGAGTGTGGACATCCTTGCCTTGTACCTGATCTTAGGGGAAAACCGCATTCGGTATTTCATCATTAAATTAAGTATAATGTTGAGGAAGTTCCACTCTATTCCTATTTATTTGAGTTTTTTTTTTTATCATAAACGGGTGTTGAATTTTGTCAAATGCTTTTTCTGTATCATTTGACATGGTCATGTGATTTTCTTCTTTAGCCTATTAATATGGTGAATTATATTGATTTTCAAATAGTGAACAAGATTTGCATCCCTGGAATAAACCTCATTTTTCATGGTATATAATTCATTTTATGCTGCTAAATTCTATTTGCCAATGTTTGTTAAGGATTTTTTTGGTCTATATTCAGGAGAAGTATTGGTCTGTAGGTTTTTTGGGTTTTTTGGTTTGTTTTTTGCATTGTCTTTGGTTTGGTATCTGGGTAATACCAGCTTCTTAAAACGAATTGATAAGTGTTCCCTCCTCTTCTATCTTCCAGAAAACCTTGTGTAGAATTAGTGTTGACTCTGCTTTAAACATGTGGTAGAATTTTCAGGTAAAACTATCTGTGTCTGAAGATTTCTTTTTTGGGAGTTTTTAAAATTATGAACTCAATTTCCTTAATAAGTATAGAGCTATTCAAGTTATCCACTTCATTTCGGGTGGATTGTGGTAATTGTGTTTTTTGAGGAAGTGGCCCACTTTAAGTTGTAAAATTTACGTGTGCAGAGTTGTTTGTAGTACTTCTGTACTATCCTTTTGATGTCCACAGGATCTGTAGTGATATCCCCTATTTCGTTCTGATCTTGGGAATTTATGTCTTCTTTTTTTTCATTGTCAGTCTTGCTACAAATTGTCAGACTTATTGATCTTTTCAAAGAACCAGATGTTCGTTTCACTGACTTTTTTCTACTGTTTTCCTGCCTTCAGTTTCATTGATTTTTGCTTTTATATTTATTATTTCCTTTCTTCTGCTTGCTTTTGGTATATTTTGCTCATTTTTTCTAAGCTTTACTGAGGTATAATTGACAAATAGAATTGTAATATATTTTAAGGGTACAGTATGATGACTTGATATACATATACACTATGAAAGGAATTCCACCAACAAGTTAATTAACATATCTATCACCTCACAGTTACTTTTTTTTTTTTTTTTTGGTGAGAATACTTAAGATCTACTCTCTTAGCAAATATTGAGTACACAATACAATATTATCAACTACAGTCACCATGCTGTACATTAGATTCTAGGAGCATACTTACCTTAACTGAAAGTTTGTACCCTTTCACCAACTTCTCCCCATTTCCCTCACCCCCTCAGGCCCTGGCAACCACCATTCTACTCTCTGTTTTTATGAGTTTGACTTTTTTTTTTAAGATTCCACATGTAAGTGATACAATGCAATATTTGTCTTTCTCTATCTGGCTTATTTCACTTAGCAGAATGCCCTCCAGGCTCCCCACTGGGCCTTTGCTGATGTGGATGTGGGTGAGGCCACGGTTTTTTCCCTAGTGTTTGGCTAGAGTAGAACAGTTTTTGTCTAAAACTGTTTTGTCTTGCTAGGGTGTCCCTTTCCTAGTCCTTCAGCTACAAAGAGCAGGCTTTTGTTGGTTTTGTTTTATTTTGTCTGCCCTTGTTGGCATTTCTTGGTTGCTGGCTTCTTTAGCTCTGAGTCTGGGATATATGAAGCAAAATAAATAGAACTAACCCAACTAAAAATGTAAAAGACCTGTGTTCAGAAACTGTAAAACATCAATGAGGGGAATTAAAGATGACCTAAATAAATGGAGGCTATTATTCCACATACCTGTGTTGGAAGACTAAACAGTGTAGAGTCAATTCTCCCCCTTATTATATCTGAATCACAATCGCTACTACTTTTTTTGAAAACTGACAAGGTTTTATACTAAAACATACATAGTGATGCAAAGGGAAAAGAATAACCAAAGCACTCTTCAGGAAGAATAAAGAGAGAACATTCTCTAAGATATCAAGATTTATAAACTAGAGTAATGATGATGGTGTGGCATTCACGACAAGAGACATAAATACACCAAAGGAACAGAATTGAGAGCACAGAAGTTGACTACACATAAATGGGAAAATATTTATAACAAATATTTTGGTTATATAACAGTGCAGAGATAATTGGAAATCCATGTGGAAAGGAAAAAATATAACCTCTACCTCACACTCTGTACAAAAACCGACTCCCAGTAGGGAATAATCTAAATGTAAAAGGCAAAACAAAGCTTCAAGGAGCTATTATAAGAGAATATCTTAATTCAAAGGGTATGGAATGATTTCTTAAACAGGAGACGAAAAGCACAGACCATAGAAAAGTAGGGAAAAGGGGACTGTAAAAATTAAGAACTTCTGGTCATCCAAACACACAACTGAGAGAGTAAAAAAGCAAGCCACAAAGGGGAAAAAATTTTGTAATACATATAACTAAAAGGCTTACATCCAGAATATGCAAATAACTCCTATAAATCAAGACAAAGATAAACGATCAAATAGAAAATGGGCAAAGAAACTTCACCAATGATATCCAAATGGTCAGTAAACATCATTAGTCATCAGGAAAATCCCAATTAAAACCTCAATGAGATGCCACCCCACATATGCCAGAATTTCTGAAATTAAAAAGACTTTTGATACCTTGTATAAATAATAATATAGAGCACTGGACCTCTCATATACTGCTATATTAGTCTGTAAATTGGTACAACCACTTTGGAAAACCATTTGACAAATGCTACATTTAAATATCTGCATAATCTAAGACCTAGAGATTCCATTTCTACATATATACCCAAGAGAAATGTATGCACACGTACAGCAAGAGCCTGGAAACACCATTAGGCCCAATGTCCATCAACAGTAGAATGGCTTAAAAAAATAGTAGAATGGATTTTAAAAAATAGTAGAATGGATAAATTGTGATGTATTTATACACTGGATTACAACACAGCAATAAAAATAAATGAACAACAGTTTCCTAAAACTTACGTAATGTTGACCAAAAACACCCAAACATAAAAGAATATATACTCTATACTTCCACTGGATAAATTCTGAAAAGAATTAAGTAAAACCAAGCAGTGGTGCTTAATAATACATGCTTATAAAGACAAAAAAGCTCTCATAAAAATCAGATTATTGATTATCTTTGGTGATGGAGGAAAAAAGGAAGCTATTGGAAGGGAGCACTAATGAAGTATAGGTAAGAGTCTACTTCTTGACCCAGGTGATGGTTATATGGTTGTTTGTGTCATGAAAATTCACTGAGCTGTATGTTTTTGTTTTCACTGAGCTGTTTGTTTTCACCCTGTATGTTTTCAATTTCACAATTTAAAAGTTTTTAAAACGTCATTCAAATGAAATCTTTCAAAACATTTACATTATGTCTTCATGATTTTTAACACTGAAGTTTAACACTATAAAGTCCTTAGGGCTAGCAGTATTAAAGTTCATAAAATCATAAAAGGAACTTTTCCCAATTACATATGTGCTCTTCTCTCAAATAGCAACAAGAAATAAGTGAACACACACCAGAGGAAGGTACATAATGAACTACGTAAATATTCTGCTTAACAATCTATACTCTAACATATTTTTCCTATAGATGTTATCATCCTATAGCTAAATGATGAGTGTTTCTTCAGAGTAACTGGTATATGAAGAAAAAAAAAGTCAACCCGAAACAGCATATTCATTTTTGCAGCTATGATACTATGGTAATAATTTGAAACAATTATATTTCAAGTGGACAGATAGGTTTGGTCTCCCTAGAGTATTACAGTCTATTCAAAAATTCAATATACTTAACACAGTATATCTTTTCATATCTTTTCTCCATCTGATGGTGGAAAAATTATGTTTCTATTTATGTACATTTTCCATTTAGATAAAAATGTTATCTGTTTAAAAGTGTCTTAGAGTCACAGATAACCTGAGGTTTCTTTTAGGGAGCAAACAATGAAAGACAAAGGCACATGAGGATAATGTTTCTAACCCTTTCCCAGAGCCAAGCGTTCTCTGACTGATGAATGAAAACTGATAGTAACAGAATGCCACCTTTTAACAATTTACTGCCTTAGAAAGGTAATTATATAATAGGTAATTTTGTAATTTTATATAATACTACATTAAGAACTCCTACAAGTCAATAAGTAATGTACCCATTTTTTAAATGGATAAAAGATACAAAAAAGTATATAAGAAATAGTCACAGAAAAGGTAAGAATGGCCAATAAACACATGAAAAGATGCTAAGATATTAATAATAATTAAAGAATGTTAATTAAAATATGATAACATTTTCCTATCAATTGGCAAAAATGAAAAAGATCAAGAATATCCAATGTTGATAAGGGTACGGATAGATAAAAGTACTTATATACTGATGGCAGGACTACAAATTGGTACAAACTTTTTGAAAGGCAATTTGACAATACCTATAAAAATTTTAAACACATACAGCTGCCCTAATACCCAGCAATCCCATTTTTAAAATCTATCCTATGAAAAAATTAGTATGAGTGTGTAAAGATAAATTTATAAGGATATCTGTTATAGCACCAGCATGGGAGAATGAATAAGTAAATTTTGGTGTATATATACAATGGAAATATCAAGCACTCTTTTTTTTTTTTTTTTTTTTTGCGGTACGCGGGCCTCTCACTGTTGTGGCCTCTCCCGTTGCGGAGCACAGGCTCCAGACACGCAGGCTCAGCGGCCATGGCTCACGGGCTCAGCCGCTCCATGGCATGTGGGATCTTCCCGGACCGGGGCACGAACCCGTGTCCCCTGCATCGGCAGGCGGACTCTCAACCACTGCGCCACCAGGGAAGCCCTCAAGCACTCTTTTTAAAATGCTGAATATCTTTGTTACTAATTTGGAAAGATGTCCAAGATACATTAATAAGCAATGCAAATAAGCTGCAGAAAAATATATATAGCATTTCATTTATATTTTTGAAAAAAGACTGCACATATGCATGTATATAAGCATAGAAAAATGTCTGCAACTATATACAGCAAACTCTTAACAATGGTAACCTCTGGAGGGGAAGAGAGTTTTGGTTTGGAGATGAGGAATAGGAAAGACTTATCTTTTATTTAATCCTCTGCATTGTCCGAATTCATTTTAATGAGCATATATTAATTTTTATTTTTAAAATAAGGATGTATTTAAATATAACATTTATTGAGTTATTCATTTAGCTGATTTACCCAATTGGGGATTACTTTACTATATAATATTTTATGAAAAGTTACTTTATGGTCAGAATGAGACAATTCTCTTAGAACTTCTAAAGGAAAACAAACAAAAAAACAGAAATAGCAGATTCTTCACCAAAGTCAGCATCAGTTCATTTTAACTAAGGGATAAATTAAATCTAAATATAATGTTTGAAATTAGTAACCAACACAAAGCACTTTAAACAACAAAGACAGTGAAGTTAAACAAAGATGAAAACCCACCTGGACTATATCCAAAACCATGCCAGCTGAGACTGTTCCAAAGCCAGCTAACAAAAATGGCACAAGTATCTGCAGTGCCATGACACCACTGGACTCCTTTGGTAATTTCTGGTTTGCTTCCACAATGACATCTTCATCACCATCTCTAGATACATCTTCATCTTGTAACATGGCCGTAGTTTCTGAAGCCTCCCTTCCATCACAATAATTGTAGTTGGCGTAGTCATCATACTTTTGGCTACAGCTTGATGGCGTGTGCCCACTGTTGCCATGAAAAGATGGCTCTGAGAAACTGTGATATTCCATGTGTTGTTCAGATCTATTACTAAAAGTTTGTGCTGCAGTTGATAACCCATCTTGCCAAATGCTATTTCCTTTTTTGTGCCTGTCTTCCTGGTTTTTCTGGTAAATTACCGGAACCATACTCAACAGTAAGTTTAAAAACTTATCAGATTGAATTGTATTTAAACTTAAAGTCCAGTCTACAAAACCTCCTCCACTACTTGGACCACCACTTGTTCTGTTAGTAATAGATCTTCCTTTACTATTAGTCATATTGTCATCGCAAAAGACCCTGTACGCCTTAGATCTCAAGCTTCATGAACCATAGCAGATGAATCAGAACCACATGAATGCTGGTTTAAATTAAGATGTTGACTTCATTGTGTAGAAAACAACGTTTCCACTAACAGAAGATGTTTAGAAGTTCCACAGAGGGATTGGATCTGGAAAAACAAAATAAAATAATTTTTAAAAGTCAGATTAACTATCTTGATACTTCATAATTAAAGGTATAAAATAACACATGTTCTTAAACCAACCCTAATGTACTGACATTATACCCTTTGGGCTTAACACATAACTGCTTTGTACACAGAAATGTAGTATACAGCTTCTTTGTGTGTTCTATCTCGGTTAAAAATGTTTATCTTCGTATACTTTATGTAATTAATACCCATGTAAAGTCTTCAAATGTCTCCGAAATTCTACAATAGACAAAGTTATTAAATAAAGTAATGGCTTCCATTACTTATACTGAGGTCTCAGAATCAAATTGCTACAACCCTTTACATATGCAGGCACAACAAAGGTAAAGTATATGACATTATATTTTAAACATATTAAATAATAATCTGTGTTACTTTATTTACAACTTAATATAATATACATTTTGTTATTAAAATATGAAGAAACGATGATAATGTTTGCCATGAAATTATTTGATAAATATCCTAAATAGTGTACATGGCATTTACTTCACATGTAAAATTAGGCTGATGTCATATTTGTAGTTTCTGACATACAAAAAATTCATTATAGTTGATTTAGGAATATAATCCCTCTGTTACCTAAGAAATAACCAAAATGAAAAGGGATTACAAATATTCATTTAATCCTATTTTGCAAGCCAACCAAAAGAAAGCTTGCAATGCACTTATCACTTAATGCCCTTCTCAAAGTCAGCTCTGACCCTTAATCCCAGAGTATGCTCCTGATTGGCTGGTTATGGACAAGATTCTCTCTAAAGATCCTGAACTAAAGACACAGACACATTGTGTAAGCTGGTTTGAGAGTGACAGGCACTGAAGTTGTGAGGTCATACATCACCTGCCCAGGTAGAGTCTGACTCTTGGGACAGCTGCCACCACAGGTACGTACGTTTTCAAAGTTATTAGGGTGGGTCTAAGGCCTCAGGTGTTTCTCAGGAATCCCAGCCCCGTCTTACATTTATAAAAGCATCCAAGATCAACAAACTGGTTCTGATTTGATAAGGGATAGATGGCCCATTCCCTAACTGGACTGCCCACCCACCAAGCTAGGCTAAGAATTGTTGCTACAATACTGCTGCTTTTAATGAAAACCATTCTATTCTTCAATATTTGTTTTCAATTTCTTAGAATATCGATCTCCTCTCCTTGGATAGGAAGATCAATAACAAGGAATGGCAAAGGGAAAAAGAAAAGGGACTATGTTGGGGACAAGTGGATGCTAGGATCTGGTTCATCTATTTCATCATTCACTCACTTTCCTTTCTTCCCTCTTGTGATTATGGAGGGGTCTGGGAATTCCTGCTGGGGAATAGTCTTAAAATATAGATTCTAGGACTCTGGACCTACTGACTCAGAATATATTTGAGGCATATAAACCTTTTTTTTTTTTTTAAGCTCCCCAAGTGATTACAGTACAGACATCCTGTGGACCTGCAGAGAATCCGATGAGATTAAGTACTAGTTGCCATCTTTGCCACTTGCAGGCTGATCAGTATGCAGACAAAGGCAGTGTTTAAAGAAAATCAAAGGAATGGAAGCAATGTCCGGAGTGAAGCAAAGAAGAACCCAAGCAGTCCACAAAGAGGAAGAAAGCCAGAACAGCTGCCTGAGAACTTTCCATGTAAGAAGGGCTCAGCTGTATGTCTGGAACTTATGAGATTTCCAGCAGCCTTACACGAGTCAGACTGAGTGGGTTTCTGTTCCTTCAACCAATTCACCTCTTTTTTGTTTGTTTGTTTGTTTGTTTTTTGCGGTATGCGGGCCTCTCACTGTTGGGGCCCCTCCCGTTGCGGAGCACAGCCTCCGGACGTGCAGGCCCAGTGGCCATGGCTCACGGGCCCAGCCGCTCCACGGCATGTGGGATCTTCCTAGACCAGGGTACGAACCCGCGTCCCCTGCATCGGCAGGCGGACTCTCCACCACTGCGCCACCAGGGAAGCCCCAATTCACCTCTTTTTAAGTAGTGAGCATTTCACTGCCCCAAAGAGATCTCTAATCAAACAAAAAAACAGAGCAAATCTCAAAGAGATAAAGCTTTAAGACAAGTCTGAAGGGCCAGTGATGGATATAGGCAATTTCTTCTTCCCCTTGAAGCAGAATTATAAGGGTAATCAAAATGGAAATGCAGAGAAATGTAGATAAACAATAAAGAGAGATGACCATATGTATATCACCATTCAGTCACCATTCAGCTCAAAAAGCATGCTCAGGAAAATTGACCAGCTAACACTAAATAGGAAAATGGAGTGAGGAGAAGGTTAAAAAGAGAGGAATTTCCCAAAACAAGTCATCTCTCTTAGAGTATTTGCAGGACATGGTTAAGCACATAGTCTGCACTGAGTTGGCCAGCAGGATCCAGATGCGAAGACACATCCAGCTCTTACTTTTGCCCCTAGTATTCTTTCTTTAGAAAGTTAGATGGAGAGGTGGATATTCTGTACACAGGGCCACTGTGTACAGAGACCAGATAGAGCCTTTGGGTAAATTTAAAACAGTACCTCCCGGAAAAAGGAAGCCACAGGAATGGAGTTTCCGGCTGGATTTCAGCCCCCCTCCACGCCCTCAGCCAAGCACCTTCAGGCACTGCAGGATCTGCACAACCTTGAACAACAAGACTGGGCAGTTGTGTGAAATGGGAAACTACGCTTAAAGAGCATACAACAAACAAACAAAACACCACATTTTTATTGTTGTTTTCCTCAGCATCTTTCCCCAGTTTTTCAGCTTATGGTATTTCCATCTCCCACGTAAAACCACACTGCCCTGTTCCATGAGGTTCTAGTAGGCCTAGCATCACAGTCCCCTCCCCTCCAGACCACATAATGACAAGTGCCTGGAGCAGGCCTGAGTCCTACCCTGGAATTTCACGTATTTGTTGGCTTATTATTTCCTGAATGGCTACTAGATCCTGGGGCTGCCCCATTAACAAAAGAGGCACTATTCTTGCTTCAAGGATTCTTCCTTGTAGTGGGGAGGAACAACAATCAGGTGAGCAAATAAATGAGATAATTTGTGGTAAAGGCAGTGAAGGAAACAGTTGATAGAGCAAAGAGTGAACGACTTGCAGGGCTACTTCAGAGGGGAAGGCCTCTGGAAGGGTGTTTTCTCACTTCCTTTTGGAAGGAAATAATTCTGAAGCTGTCACTCTGTCTTCCTCCTCAAAAAGCTCCCTCTACCACCACTACCACCACCACCACCACTAACACTTGGAGGAAAGCTCATGTGTGTTAGAAAGGGATCCAGAGAAACAGAGAATCAGAGCTAGGAGATGATGAGAGGGTTCTGACATCACGATGAGAATGTCTATCTCATTTATTTAAAGCCCGTTCCATCTCTGTTCTTCCCAATTATATGGGCCAAGAAATCTCCACTGCTTAAGCTAGTCTGAGTGGTGTTTCTGTCCTAACATCTGTTTTTTAAATAATGCAATTTGGAAGTACTAGGAATTACCTTGCTACCAGTGCATGCCACGGACCACATACCACCGTCTTGCACTGAGGAAAATGTGTTTCTTTTTATTTATCCTTCATTTTATCCAGTTAATGAGTGATCAGTTATTCTAATGCTTGCATATTGACAAGGTCTATTATCTCCCTTAAAGACTCCTTAAATTTTCTTCCTTTAAAGAAATCACTTAGAAACTCATTGAATAATGGTTACAATCAAAATATTTTGTGGTTGATTTAAAATAGGTAATGTACACATATGCCACTAAATAAAAAGTTGGTTGGGTTGCTCTATATTGTTATTCATCCATGAATGAGTAAAAACAACTAAAAATTTTAAAAAATAAGTGAATAGAACTGGGCAAAGTTTCCCCTGGTTTTAGGTGCTTTAAGTTAAAGAATACCAGTGGAGATATTTATGGGTTACTCTTTAGCTACCTAATAGGTAATTTTAATCTAGTACCAACATAGCCGAAAATAAACAGTGTCTTTAAAATTTTAGGTTAGCTTAGGTTTAAATTCTCAATTCTCTTTGTAAGTTATAAAGCAAGCAATCTCTAGGAAAAAGGAATCCACTACTTTATTTGCTAATGGCCAATGTTTGCACAAAACAGGTTTCCAAAAAAAAAAAAAAAAGCATCTGCAGCAGGTAGAACAGGTACAGTGATTAACATTGTGGCTTGATTTTTTTTTCCAAATTACTACATGAAAAAGAAGGTCATGTAAGGTCAATAAAAATATCAGGCATGATTCAAAAACCCTAGATTGAGTGGCTACATCAGATGCTGTTATGTAGCAATTTTGTTCCGAAGATTCTTTAGGTGTTATGTGGAGCCAACACAGGGGCAAGTCTATTCGAGTGCCTTAAACCCTTGTTACTCAAAGTATGGTCCACGGTGCAGCAGCACTGGTATCACCTGGGTGGTTATGAGAAATGCAGGATCTCAGCTCCCATGCATAACCCAACCTACTGAATCACAACTTGTGCTTTTAATAGCATCTCCAAGTGATTTATGTACACATGGAAGTTTGAGAAGCACTTCCCTGAACATTCAAAAAAGAATCTGATTTACACCCATTAGACTAAAAATTAGATGTTGTCAGACTTTCAAATGTGAACAAAGACATGAGAACTGGTAACACATACAACACCACTAGTGCAAGTGTAAACTTTACAACCATGTTGGAAAACAATTTGGTATTATCTACTAAAACTGAAGAGGTGGGCTTCCCTGGTGGCGGAGTGGTTGAGAGTCTGCCTGCCGATGCAGGGGACATGGGTTTGTGCCCCGGTCCGGGAAGATTCCACATGCCGCGGAGCGGCTGGGCCCGTGAGCCATGGCCGCTGGGCCTGCACGTCCGGAGCCTGTGCTCCGCAACAGGAGAGGCCACAACAGTGAGAGGCCCGCATACCGAAGAAAAAAAAAAACAACAAAAAAAACACAGAAAAAAACTGAAGAGGCATATGCCCCACATTCCAGCAATTCCACACCTAAGTACATACTCTGAAGCAACTCTTGCTTTGTACACCAGGAGACACATAAAAGAATATCCTTAGCAATATTTTCACACTAGCAAAAGAACTGGAATTAACTCAAGAAAAAAGATAAATGGCGGGACAGTCACACAATGGAATATATGAAGAAGGGGATGATAAGCAAGCACAAATTTCAAGAGAATGGTTACATTTGGGGAAGTAGTACAAAAGCACACAGGGAACTCCAAAAGTAGTGGTTGTATTTTTTAGGCTTGATGGTATATACGTGTTTATTATTGTTTTTTAAACATTTTCATTACATCACATGAGTGCTTCAGTCACATGAGTGATATTGTGAGAGATTTTCTTACTCCCATTTATTGCTCCCCTCCTATAAGATGATTGTTTTCTCCACCTGTTGCCATGTTACCTGCAGGGACTATGGGAGGATTATACTGCCTGACATCCCCTGACATCAGGTTTGGGCATCTGACTCATGATGGCAGCAACATCTACAAACAGAAATAGTTCAGCTATGGCTTCTTTTCCATCTGACATGGGAATGACATGTCTTAGGTAAGTGCTGCTTCTTCAGACTGGGTCCTGGGACAAAGATAACACACAGAGCTGCAGCAACCTACAAGCAACATGCAACACGAGAAAGAAAGCTTTGCTGATGAAAGCCACTGAGAGTGCGGAATTGTTTACCACCACAGCATGATCTAACAAAAGCTAACCAAAAAAGTAAATATTTTAAAGAAGAATCTGAACCACAGATTCCCATCTAGTTTAGTTTAAGAGAATCTCTCTGATATATGAGCACATAAGGATTCCGTCTATGGTTAAAGAGTTTGAAAACAGTGTTTTCCAAACATTCAGATCTCATTAACCAAATTTCCCCCCAAATTTTACCAATTTAAAAATGATCTTTCCTTTAAAAATAAAAATGCAGAAAGGACAAAATCTTGGACTAAAAGCCTTTCCATTGAGCACATTAAGATTTATCAAGAACTCACTTCATGCTCCCTGTGAAAGCTTTGTCATGGGCCAGCATTAATCTATAGAGTTGTGTCAGGGAACCACTGACTTAAAGGAAAACAAACTAATACAAAACAATCCTGATGAATTCAACTGTAGTTACGAAAACAAAAAAAACATTAATGCTATAATTGCTTCTTTTTAGAAGAAAAAGAATTGTATTGTATGTGTGTTGATTTACCAAATCAGTATCTTGGAGAAAATCTGCCTATCGTGCTGGAAGAGGCATTCTGTTCCATTGCAAAGGTTAAATAATACACTTGAAAAATTCATCAGAGCTGTGAGTTAGCAGGCCTAAGTCACGCCTCATTACTAAGAGAGGCAATAAATGGAAGTTTAACACTGTTATCTTCCCATAACAACAACAAAAAGATTATCGCACTTAGTCTAAAATCTCAGAACTTGTTGGGGGGTGGGTATTTTACATTTGTATAAGCACACATAAAACCACAGCACTATCACACACACACACACACACACACACACACACACACACACACACACACAATAACCTAGAAGTCAAGCCAGCTTATGGTTACTGTGTATTCTTAGTTTCACCACTCTGCAAGTGTGCATTCTGCTTTTTTTAAAATTTATTTATTTATTTTGTTTATTTATTTTTGGCTGCGTTGGGTCTTCTTTGCTGCGCGTGGGCTTTCTCTAGTTGCGGCAAGTGGGAGCTACTCTTCATTGCGGTGCGTGGGCTTCTCATTGCAGTGACTTCTCTTGTGGAGCATGGGCTCTAGGCGTGCGGGCTTCAGTAGTTGTGGCACACGGGCTTAGTTGCTCCGCAGCATGTGGTATCTTCCCGGCCCAGGGCTCAACCCGTGTCCCCTGCATTGGCAGGTGGATTCTTAACCACTGTGCCACCAGGGAAGTCCCCATTCTGCTTCTTTCATTTCCTCTGAATATATGTCTTCTGTTTCTGTTTGTTATGAAGATGTAGATAGTCACCAAACAGGATGTGTTATGTGGTCAGTTAAATCAGATTTCAGAGAGGTCATGCCAGCCAAAACTAGCTAGACCTTAGCCAATATTGCACAAATTATTTTCTTGTTTTATAAAAAATTTTGGTACATTCTTTTGAATAATATCCAGTAAGTACTTAATTGAATAGCAGGTTCACACAGAAGGATTATGTCTATTTAATTTGCTTTTTACAGCACTCAAACCGCAGGCTGCCTTTACGGCCGCTCAGTTTTCTTCCACTACGTTCATTTAAAGAATGAAACTTGGGCTTCCCTGGTGGCGCAGTGGTTGAGAATCCGCCTGCCGATGCAGGGGACATGGGTTCGTGCCCCGGTCCAGGAAGATCCCACATGCCGCAAAGCGGCTGGGCCCATGAGCCATGGCCGCTGAGCCTGCGCGTCCGGAGCCTGTGCTCCGCAACGGGAGAGGCCACAACAGTGAGAGGCCTGCGTACCGCAAAAAAAACCCAAATAACTGCTACCTCACAAATACTGTCCTCCCCGATTAAAAGGCTCACCTCTAAAGTGGAATCAACGTATCCCCCCCCCCCCCCACACACACACTTTTTTTGCTTTGGTTGAAATGCATAGAGTTAGCTCCTAGAAAAAAAAATGCTGACTTTTTGGCTTAAACTGGAAACTGTCTAATTAAACTGAATTCAAGCACTTACACAGGTTTCATTTAGGTAACATTTAGGTAATTTAGGTAGTGATGTCAAGCTTTCTTGATTTGGTAGTCCTGATATTCTCTAACAAACACAGAAGCTTGAGAAATCATGGGCATGATTCAGCTCCTGATATCCCAAAGCTAAAGGACTCCATAAAACAATCACTCATTTCTAAGATTGCCCACTGATAGAACAGAGTAACATCATAAAATTTATCAATCCTAAAGTTTCTATAGGCCTAAAAGACAGCCAAACATTTGTAAAGAATTTGTTTGAGCCCAGAGAAAGAATCAGTGGGTATAATAAATCTTCAGTATAATAAATCCTCAATACATCTCAAATAATGTTCCAGAGGAAACCAGAACCAGACAACTGATTTGTTTTCAGAATCACAACCCTCAACCCCACTTAAAAACATAATTTTTTAAAAAGAATGATTTATTTGGAAGAAGGATACACCGAAGACAAGCCAATGAATCAACTAAAACAAAATCCGCAATTGAAACATTTCTGCTTATTGAGAAAATGTTGACAGAATAAATATAGTGTGTGTCCAAAGAACTAAGTGTATTGCATAAACAAAGTACAGTTCATTCTACCAAGTGCACTGACTGATACTTGGTAGAATGAACTTTGATTATATTTATCCCCTATCAAATCAACTGAAAAAAAAACCCAATCATTTAACTAGATTCTGATTAGATTAAGAGCAATACAGATTTATAATACAGGTAGTAAACAATGACCAGAAATATCACTTAGTACTACTGTTTGAAACAACTCGGTGAATAGTTGGTAGCAAAGGAGCTAAATCAGAGAACTCTGTTTTGAAGCCGAGAAACTGCTTTTAAACGACAAAAGAGTATATTTCTCCCATTTTAAAACATTTCTTACATGGATCTTATTCAAAAAAACTACTTAACCACACTCTTGCAATTAACTTGCAACTGACATTCCTTAATTTCCTGCAAACTACTGCTGAGAACATCACCACCTTATCAATCACCCTAGATAGAGTCACATGAAACTTTACTTAGAAATTATAGCTACAGAAAGCCTTGCTACTGAAAACTGGTATTTTTCTTTTTCTTTACTGAAGATTGAGCGACCCTTTTATTTTACTTCAGCAACAAGGAAACTTACAGCTACATCTGAAACTCACATCTATGATCAATTTATTCATCTTCACGTTACACTCCTAGTTTTATTTTCTCTGGTAGTGGTTTCATAATTTTTTTAAAACCCAATATTTCTTGTAAATGTTATTTTTTATAAAGTGACTCAACACCTTTGTGTAAAAGGTAGTATACATGAGAATAAAACATAAATAATACATTTCCTTACTGGTTTTCCCTGGCACTTATAAATCTGAAATACCTAAATTTAGAGACTAGGTAACTGGAGTTCAGCATTTCAAATGAAGAGAAATTATTATTCAGAACTCACCAAAAAGTATACTTTCATACTTTTAGCCTTAATACATCCTTATACTCTTAAAGGGAATTCCATTTTTAAAACGCAAACGCACTTCTAGCGCCAACTTAAAATATACACTTTATTCTTCGTACAATTAAAGTGAAAACTGAATATAAAATCTTCCAGAATTGTAAAGTGTAGAATGGATAACCACGTGTCAAAGTAAAAATCTTCTTTCTAAGAAAAGGAAAAGGGAAAAATGATTTGCCACGTGTAAGGTTAACATTTTTCTTCTACATTTGAAGACCAAGAGTGCCCCATAATTTTCATGGTGATCCCATTCCAAATATTTACTCAGAGCCATTCTACCCCTCCAGGGGCCCTTCTCCCTCCCCTATCCCTGAGGTTGAAGCAGCACGCTACCCCCTGCTGAGCAGGCCACATAGAATTACACTACCTTCTACTAGGTGACGAAACAGGACCGCTCCCAAACCCAGGGAGGTCTTCCTCAGGTGGTGGCCTACCATCACCTTCCCTCGCTGGGACACCTTCACAATGGTACCACCCAGGGAGATGACACCAATCTTCCCCCTTCCCAAACTGTACTTTCCCTCAATACTGCTCCCTGGTACACAGAGCTGTGAAGGCAGGGCAAGTGCACAAACTCACAGCAAGAGGCTCTATTAGATTAGGTGAACCACAGGTACACAGCGTTACCTTACTCAACTATTTTGGCATCAAACTGAAAGAATGATCTAACTCTTTCAGTATCTTTACTCTCTGCAATCAAGTCTCTCCTCTACCCTTTGGTCAGAGCTACGTACTTTTTAATTCAAACACCAGTTAAAAAAAAAAAAAAAAGGAGCCCAAGGGCTCTAGGTCCAACTTGAAGTTCAAACTAAAACTACCCTCAAAGTCACCCCAAAACAACTTAGTTGCCACATACTGGCCTTTGCTCATAAAAATATCCTGACTACCTTTCTTTCCCAGCTCATTTGGAAATGGTGCTTCTAACATCCACTGGCATAGAGTTTTTCTCTTTTTTCTCTTTTTTCTCTTTTTCTTATTTCTATTTTCTATTTTTCACAGAAGTGATATGTGTTCGATGCAAAATAAACAAATAAATCAAGGACAAACAAAGTTGTTTATTCTGGAAACCCACCATCCAGAGATAATCACTGATGATATATTAGTGCATATGATAACTTTATTGTTGATATATTTTTTCTATATCTATGTTTAAAACAAAAATTGGTTCATATTACACACAGTTTGGCATCCTGCTTTTTGCATTTCATAAAGTATCAAAAAAGAGTGTCTTATCAGTATCCTACAAAGTTATTTTTAATGGCTACTTAAAATTTCCTCTTTCTAAAACTCCCAGGGGCTCTAAAATTTCTTCTTTCCTACTTCTCCCCCTCCACGGTTTCCCAGTAGGAACACAACTAAAAGGCAACATTCATTCAATTAATACATCCTAAACACTTCCAGAAAACTAACATTCCACTGTATTCACAGCAATTATTTCATTTATATTTTATATTGTTAGATGATCATGAATAAACAACTGTATCTGTGCCACCAAGTCCCAAGGAAGGGCCAGGCTGCCATCAAGTCTACAGTGTTTCTCCCCCATGAGCCATGACATATAATTCAAAATAACTCCAAACAAAATAAGAGGCACAACAAGGTACAACTTTTCCTAGAAAGACTATTTCATTGTTTCTTTAAAAGTCACAAAACATTAACAGATGGCCAACAGGCACATGAAAAAATGCTCAACAACATATTAGAGAAATGCAAATCAAAACCACAATGAGGTATCATTTCACACTGGTCAGAACAGCCATAACCAAAAAGTCTACAAATAATAAAGGCTGGAGAGGGTGTGGAGAAAAGGGAGCCCTCCTACAGTGTTTTTTTGTGGGAATGTAAATTAGTGCAGCCACTATGGAAAACACTATGGAGGTTCCTTTAAAAAACTAAAAACAGAACCACCATATGACCCAGCAATACCACTCCTGAGCATATATCCAGAAAATATGAAAACTCTAGTTCACCTCAGTGTTCACAGCAGCACTATTTACAAGAGCCAAGACATAGAAACAACCTAAATGTCCACTGACAGATGAATGGATAAAAAAGTGGTATATATATACAATGGAATATTACTCAGCCATAAAAACAAATGAAATATTTGCAGCAACATGGACGGACCTAGAGATTATCAAACTAAGTCAGACAGAGAAAGACAAATATTACATGATATCACTTATATGTGGAATCTTAAAAAATAATACAAATGAATCTATATACAAAATAGAAACAGACTCACAGACATAGAAAACAAAATTATGGTTACCAAAGGGCAAAGGGAGGGAGGGGAAGGGATAAATTAGAAGTACGGGATTAACAGATACAAACCACTATACATAAAAGAGATAAGCAACAGGATTTACTGTTTAGCACAGGGAACTATATTCAATATCTTGTAATAACCCATAATGGAAAATAATCTGAAATATATATATTTAAAAAAACTGAAAAAAATTTCAAAATATTATTTAATTTTTTTTCTCTCTTTTGGTGCCCCCTTGCTAATGCTCAAACACATGCTTACATTGTCTATTAAGCACTGCCTCCTGGGATTGAGAAAAGAATAGGTTTTGTTCCAAGGAATAATATGAGTTTAAACTCAGATGATAAAATCTATGCACAATCAAAATCCCAGACTTGAGCACACAGATTTCAGTCAAACACATTTTGAAACGGAGAATATTAACTGCTTGTTCAAAGTTGTATTATTCATGTGGAATCACTGGCAAATGCTTTATGCTGTGTTTGAAACTGTACAAAGCTTCCCGAGATATATGCAATGCTTTCATTATATGAATAAATGGATAACATGATTTGCATTGAGTGGTTTTACGGGGGAATTTCAAGTGACTTATTCAGCAAATCTCCACACTTCAATTAAAAGAGACGATTTGCTTCCAAAAAATTAAATGTGAAGAAGTGTCAACACACTAATGATACTGACAGTAGTTTACAGGCTGGGTTCTAAAGTCAAACTGCTTTGGCTTAAATTCTGACTTTCACTAGCTATGGGACGTATGCCTCTATACTTTAGATTCCTCATGAAAAAATATCTCCTCCATTGGGTTACTGTGAGAATTAAATGACTTAATACATGTAAGGTGCTTAGAACAGTGTATTGAGCCTTCAATAAATATTAGCTAGTTACCATCATCCTTATTCATTATTATATATTTTTGTAAAAGGCTCAAAACCTACTTTCCACCTCTTTCTCCCCTTACTAAGGAACAGACTAGACCACAGAATCACAGAAATGTTATACAGTGCTGTATTAAACCCCTACCTTATAATTTTCAGATCAACTGTTTTGTTCCTACTTTCTTTAAAAAATACACTGAAGTTTAATATTTACATTGTATACACTGCACTCATCCTATTTTTCATTTAACTGCTAGCATGCTATAAAATACTGTATATCTATAATGACCAGTATATACACAGAACAAATGGTACCTATATATACTGAACACCACAGGTCTTCAGGAAACCACAATGTTTTAAAAGGAAAAAAGAAGATGAAAGCTGGAATAGGAAGTAGCTCTAATACTGCTGTTAAATTTAAATATCATATCTAATGTACTTTTTTACTTTTAAAAAGGTATCTAAATAACATTTTTACAATTTACAAGTAAAACAGACTACCTTAAACCATTAGTGTAAGGTTTATTCTAGACTAGAGAACTAAGTCTGCTCAACCAGAACGAGAAATATTACAGATAGAATCCATCATGAGTTTGCCTGGGGTTATTCTGAAACCTATAATCCAGAAATGACAGACAAGAGTTCTCTGACTTTTTTTTTTTTTTCCAAAGAGTACTAGAACATTACCATAAAAATTCTTTACTGTTTGTTATGTAAAGGATAGAGGAAAGTGGCAGATAAAATGAAGAAAATAGGCCAGGCTTTGGACTCTGGGCCTACCTATTAATTTTGCTTTCTTGATCATAGATATAACAGTCTGCTTTAAATCTCAGGAGAATATACTGGTTAATAATGAAAAAGATTTATTTCCCCACTAAATGTTCTTTGGCCTGATTACTTTCCTATATTGTTTATTCATACCTTACCAGGAATGTGAATAGCTTATCAAAAAGCCACTCTCAGAATAAAAAAAACCCACTTCTTCAAAAAACTAAAGTCTAGGGAATTCCCTGGATGTCCAGTGGTTAGGGCTCCATGCTTCCAATGCAGGGGGCATGGGTTTGATACTTGGTCGGGGAACTAAGATCCTGCAAGCCATGTGGTGTGGCCAAAAAAAAAAAAAAGAACTAGAGTCTAATCCATAAGTCCTCCCAAATATTTAAAAACTTAAACCCCAAAGAAAGGAGAACAATCACCCATTCTACAGAACATCAAAACCACTGAAAGCAAAAAGAATAGACTTTGCTTGTATGTACTTGTATAATCTTTTCTGAAAACCTAGGAGGTAGACATGTTCATACACTACAGTTCAGGAAACTGAGTCTCAGAGAGGTTAAGTAATATGCTCAAGTTACAAAGTCAGTAAAATAAAGACACAGGACTCAAATTCACAACTTTCTTACCAGCTAATGATAAAGCAGAAATGACAGGCATTCCCTGTACACCAGTGTGAGTGGCCACGGAGACGAGGATTACAGAACAAGTCCTTCAGTGCTCCCTCCCAACTCCATGCGCTACACCGGAATCTAGCAGGTTGGATTCAAGTTATTTTTGAACACAGTTGATTGCTCAAGAACGGAAACAGCTCCCTCCCAAGTCTCACCCCCTAATTCACAGGTGAATTATCTTCTGCCTTATCTTCTGTTAATAAATAAATGAGCAATTATTTACTGAAGATCCAGAAATGTAACCATACCATAAATTGCCCTTTTTATAAGTGCCATATAATGTGGTGTAGAAGGAAGAGACCACTTATATCTTTAGTATCTGCCCCTCAAACGCTCTTGTTTTATAATACATAATTGCACTTATTTACATGAAGGTTGCTCTTTACTAGTCTGTGAGCTTTTGATACAAAATTCTGCATATTCCCCACTCAGTATTAGTCAAAATGTAGGTGGTGTCCACTAAAAATGTTGAAAGGAGTGAACGAAACATTGACGAGTTGAACCTTAAATAACAACATTTAGAGAGATGGAGAAAAAGAAGGGGAAGTACGTCCTAATGAGGTGGCTGGCAACCAGGCAGACGACTGCTGGGGAAATGGATAGGCAGGTCTGAGTAGAAGATCCGTATCACCAAGCAGCAAAAAAACGGTAAACTGGAAGATCTGGAATTCCTGACTGCAGGGTTAGGACTTCATTTTCTAAATTAGGCCAAAGGTTTCTGAACATTTATTTTTAATGCAGGGGAATGCTTTGTTTAAATTAAACCCTACTCGAAACCCCAATATAGAAAACAGGTAAAAGCAAAGCCGTACCGGTTGAAGCCCCACTCAGTCCCCATCTTACCTAATTGAGAAGCCCCCAAAGCCCCTCTTTGGAGCACAGTTTGAAAACCACTGGGTTAGAAAAAGGTCTGGAAGGACAGATACCAAAGTGCTCAGAGCACTGACTTCTGGAGAACTGGGTTGGCCTAGGTTGAGGGAGCAGGGTAAGGAAGGACTTGAAATACTATTTTCACTTTTTAAATCCTGCCTTTTTTTATATTATTTGAACTTCTGTTTATATTGAGCACTTTTTACTTTTTAATTTCAAAAGAAATAAGATACCATTGATCTAAAAAAGCATTTTTAATGGTTAAATTTCTTCACGAGAATTGCCACATTTATTTATTTTTTTAAAGAAGATGTTGGGGGTAGGAGTTTATTAAATTATTTATTTATGGGGCTTCCCTGGTGGCGCAGTAGTTGAGTCCGCCTGCTGATGCAGGGGACACAGGTTCGTGCCCCGGTCCGGGAAGATCCCACATGCCGAGGAGCGGCTGGGCCCGTGAGCCATGGCCGCTGAGCCTGCGCGTCTGGAGCCTGTGCTCCGCAACGGGAGAGGCCACAACAGTGAGAGGCCCGCGTAACGCAAAAAAAAAAAAAAAAAAAAAAAAAAAAAAAAAATTTACTGAGTTTTGGGTCTTCGTTTCTGTGCCAGGGCTTTCTCTAGTTGTGGCAAGCGGGGGCCACCATTCATCGCGGTGCGCGGGCCTCTCACTATCGCGGCCTCTCTTGTTGCAGAGCACAGGCTCCAGATGCGCAGGCTCAGTAGTTGTGGCCCACGGGCCCAGCTGCTCCGCGGCATGCGGGATCCTCCCAGACCAGGGCTCAAACCAGTGTCCCCCGTATTAGCAGGCAGACTCCCAACCACTGCGCCACCAGGGATGCCCCGAGAATTGCCACATTTTAATGAATCATTTCCTTATAGCAGGATATTTTCTTGACTAAATTATACTGCAATGAAAATGAACATCTTTGTGCATAAGACTTTCTCATATTTAGAATGATTTTCTTAGGATAAATTTATACAAGTTAATGGTTCCCATTTAAGTTCAATTAGTATTTTTTAAAAGTCATCCTATAGGGACTTCCCTGGTGGTGCAGTCGTTAAGAATCCGCCTGCCAATGCAGGGGACACAGGTTCGAGCCCTGGTCGGGGAAGATCCCACATGCCGCGGAGCAACTAAGTCTGGCCGCCACAACTACTGAGCCTGTGCTCTGGAGCCCGTGAGCCACAACTACTGAAGCCCGCGTGCCTAGAGCCCGTGCTCCGCAGCAAGAGAAGCCACCGCAATGAGAAGCCTGAGCACCGCAACAAAGAGTAGCCCCCGCTCGCCACAACTAGAGAAAATCCGTGTGCAGCAACCAAGAACCAACACAGCCAAAAATAAATAAATAAATAAATGTTTTTAAAAAGCCATCCTATAGTAGCAAGATTTGATCCTAGCATGCATGTTTAAGATATATAAAATCTAGGGCTTCCCTGGTGGTGCAGTGGTTGAGAGTCCGCCTGCCGATGCAGGGGACACGGGTTCGTGCCCCGGTCCGGGAAGATCCCACATGCCATGGAGCAGATAAGCCCGTGAGCCATGGCAGCTAAGCCTGCGCATCCGGAGCCTGTGCTCCACAACGGGAGAGGCCACAACAGTGAGAGGCCCTCATACTGCAAAAAAAAAAAAAAAAAAAAAAAAAAGATATATAAAATCTAATTTACAAAACAAATTAGCAAAGTTTCCATATCTCAAAAAATGTATTAAAGAAAAATCTGAAACAGAACTTGAAGCCTCTCTACCTTTCATGAATTTCTCATAACTTCTCTTGCCACTTATCAAAACCATACACTGAAACAATTTTCCTTCACAGTTGGGTTTCACTATCCAATTCTGTGAAGTCACAGTACTGTGACAGTACAATCATTCTCTGGCAACAAACTGACATCACTAAATTCTTAATGGTAAGTTCTGTTGGGTATATGGATGTTCTATTTTTACTTCTAAGATCAAAATCTATTTTCTGTTGCCTCTCCATTAAGCTCATATGATTGATACATTTTTTTTTTCTTGGACAAGAAAGTAGGATTTATTGGTGGGCGTGAGTAAGGAGGGGACAGCGCCAAGGCTCTCGCGAGTGCAGGGCCCGCCGTCTATCCAGGGGGCCACAACGAGGGATGCATTCGACTCCACAGCCATCCGGGAGAAGCCGCTTTTCTGCCACCATGTTTTCAAATTTGTCCGCATTAAACTTTGTAAATCCCCACTTCTTGCAGATGTGGATCTTCTGGGGCCAGGGAACTTGAACTTGGCCCTGCTGTGGGCCTCAATCACATGTTCCTTGTTCTGCAGCTTGGTGCAGATGGACATCATGACGTGGCCAATGTGGACCCTGACCCCTGTGCCCTGGGGCTTTCCAAAGGCACCACCCATACCTGTCTGGAGCCTAGACTGGGGACAGCATGCCAGTCATTAATGTCCACTGGAAAGGGCTGTCTTCGAGGCCCCTTAGGGCAACCTATACAGGCAACAGGCTGCATACACTACCGAGGAGGCTGCTGTTTGCAACCATTGCGCACCAGGCCCCCATGGGGAAAAGAGCACAGTTGGCTGGATTGGCTGCAGATGATTGATACATTTTAATCAATGTATTCTCTTTGTCCCCAGCCATCTTTATAAAACTGCCTTTTGGTGAGTGCTCAGAGAATGCCTATCTGTTCAAACAAAATATAAATGGCTGCCCGATTGCCTCCTCCTGTGAACAGCCTGCAATGTTCTGTACTTCTTGAAAGCAGAAACCCAAGAGTCAGAAAGTCTGTTGTTCTTTTTCTTATCTCTACTACTGTTTTAGTATAACAAAAGTACTTTTTGTTAAATTAACTTTTTGTTAAATAAGTGAATGGAGTTCTATCACTAATGAATCCAACTGGGCAAAAAGAATTTCTAATAAAAACCTTTTTCCGGCTTCCCTGGTGGCGCAGTGGTTAGGAATCCACCTGCCAATGTGGGGGACACGGGTTCGAGCCCTGGCCCGGAAGATCCCACATGCCGCGGAGCAACTAAGCCTGTGCACCACAACTACTGAGCCTGCGCTCTAGAGCCCACGAGCCACAACTACTGAGCCCATGTGCCACAACTACTGAAGCCTGTGCACCTAGAGCCTGTGCTCCACAACAAGAGAAGCCACCACAATGAGAAGCCTGCGCACCGCAACGAAGAGTAGCCCCCACTCACCGCGACTAGAGAAAGCCCGCGTACAGCAACGAAGACCCAACACATCCAAAAATAAAATAAAATAAATAAATAAGTAAATAAATAAAAAGTAAAACAACAACAACAAAAAAAAACCTTTTTCTTTTTCCAAAAGCAAGTCTAGAAACATCAAGGTCACTTCTACTACTATGTAACAGTTCTAATAGTCAGGGTATTTAGACTCTATCAGCAAAGATTTGCCTAGTGCCTACTGGGCATGGGGCACCATGCTAAACGCCAGGCGTTCAGTGTGAACAAGACAGAAGCAAGGCCTGCTCTCATAGATCTTTCCCTCTTGGTGCAAAGGCACTTTGGCAAACCATGAATCTTTATGAAACGAGAAGTTCCAGTACCAAAAATAGAAATATTCTTTAGAAGAAAGAGACCGGAACCAGACTTTGGAATACCTGTAACACTGGGCCGAGGAATGCAAAGTTTATATTTGAGTAGAGGAAAACGAGGCATTCAAAGGGATCCTTAGAAAATATTAATCTAATCAGGCTCTGATTAAACCTTTTCAATGGCTTCTCATTTCCTCTAAGATAAAGCCAAAATGTTTAAAAAGGGTAACTAAATCTTGCATCACCATTCCCACCTACCCAAGATCTTTGGCTGTGGTCATACTGTTCTTTTTCTCTGTTTCCTTTATTGTAGGGATTTTCAAACTTTATACATCACAATCTAGTAAAGTATCTATGTGTGACACGCTTATTTTCTATTTTATTTCTTTTTAAAAACATGCAGTTCACAACCACTAAATTAATTTTACAATCTCCTGGTAGGTGCCTAGGTGCCTGCAGCTTGAAAAATACCACCTTGGTATATACCACACTCTCTCTCTCTCACTTCTTGGCCTTTCCACACATTCTTTTTGCCGGAAACATTCTTGCTCATCCTCCTTCTTGCCTTTTTCTGGCTACTTCCTATGCTACTTTGTGACCTGAGCTCTTAAACATCACTTCCCTGACCCTCTTAGATTAGTTCCCCCTCCTCTGTGTTCCTGAAGTACTCTATGCTTTCTAACATTCATTAAGCTTTACTGTAATTGTATGTGTGCTAATTGTCTTTCTAGGCTGTAAACTCCATAAGCATCAGGACCCATTCTTGGTCTCTGCTGAATCCTGAGAGCCTAGCCCAGTGCCTGTTACTTATTAGGCACTCAGTCAATGAGGAGTAAAGCAAGTAAGGAAATGGACTTGAATAATCTATATATTTAACCGCACAATGAAATGAGCACCCACTTAAAAACTGTTAAGAGGTTTAGCCAGTTCAAAGGAAAATATATTCTCAGTTCCAATTATATAAATGGTGATTAAGTTCCTAAGCTAGCCTATAAAACGCTATTACCCACAAGCACTTAACTGATGAGCGGATGGCTGCTTATTTGCCTCTCTGCAAGGACAGGAGAACTTTCACTCCTCTAAGTAGGAGAAAACAGGATTAAAGGGACACCTTGCTTCCTCCCTACTCTATCAGTTCCTCCTAGAGCAAAGTGACTTATCTAATGGCTGAGATAAGACTAAAGGTCAATATTCCAGACAGGCCCCAGCCCTGAGCTCTCACTGGCTCTTGGATTTATCTGTCTTCAAGAAGAGAAGGTTCTCCTTTCCCTTCCGACTCGCATGAGGAAATTTCCCCAAGACAGGGCTTTCCCTGCCTGCAGGGGAGACCTGCAGTTTTTTAGGTGCTATAGAATCACGTGGGTAGATAAATTAAGAAGGAACAGAGGAAGTGTGGGTCTAAGCTAAATTCTCCAATCCAGCTTTACCAGAAATGAAAATTAAATTATATTTTAATAGTACTATAATCCTCATCTGGCTTCTTGAATCTGATCTCAATTTGCAGAATCTGGAGAGAGGAGATGTAATCAGCAAACTGAAAAGCTCCAAGAGGAGTAACAGTCATCCCAGTCTGATTTCTGGGTCTGAGGAGAAGAGTAGCACAGAGCAACAAGGTGGAACAAAAGGGAAGGGAATGAAATGAAGGAGGAAAGGGTTTCTTTCACTTTTCCTCGTTTGAATTTTTCTTGGGCAAAAATGTCTAAAGAAGTTGAACCTATCTTTGTGTCCTACAACCTTCCCCTCCAAATTGTTTCTCATTCTTGCTTCTCTTTTCTCATCTTCCAGACCTTTTATGCTGCCCATAGATCTCCATTTTCAACACCCACACTTGTAGAAATAGACCAGGTTTTCCCCAAACCTCCAAAATGTTCCATGATCCCATACCACTAACGTCTCCTATCCCTCCTCATGTCAAAACTCCCATTTCCTCAGTGCAGCTGATCTGGAGGAAAGCAATCTGATTAAATTCGTTCACATTAAGATAAAACAACTGGCTGACAGTCTAGCCAGCCTACTAGAGATACACATATTTTTTATTTTATACACACACACACAGACATTTTTAAGCTATAGAAATCTAACTACAGTAATTTCAGAGAAAAGATGAGGGGTGCCTAAAAATCTCCCATAAAGGAGGCAGGTCCGCTCTGATCAGCATTTCCCAGGGATCACATCCCCAAAGTTGTTCCCACATTTTCCCCAACTTTCAGCCCTTAAGTGACACTAAAAACCCCAGGGGGCAGAGAAAGCCAACTTGGGAAAGCATTTGTAACTACAGGATATTTAGTCATCCATTGGGTAAGTCAGTTACAATCAATATTAGGTTGGATAGGTTATAATTTCAGTATGTTTGACAATCATTCTATTAGGTAAAACATATACTCAGGTTATATATTGCAATTATTACCTCATTCTACTAATGAGGTCAATGAGGCATAAAGGGGTTAAATAACATTTCCATTGTTTAAAGTTTAGTAGTTGAAGAGCAGGACTGGACGGCTCTTCACCCACTTTGAATCAGTTGTTTATCCATTAATTCCACTTGAAAATCTCTAATTTTATTTTCCATAACGTTTCTGAAATTTGGTAGTGTACTTTAGAACAGTCATATTAGAGTAAAAGAAAAATGAGCTTGAATTCCTGGGAGGTAAACATCATGTCTTTTTCAGTGGTTTTTGTATGAAAGACCTGAGGCTGATGCTGAATTCGTGTGCGCTCAGAAATTAAGCACGGAATAGGCAAAGTAGCATTCATTCAGCTGCAAGTGGCTCTTAACTTCAGCGCCATAAAAGATACTTATTTGCCGCCCAAATATGAATATAGCTGTAATAAAGACTACACACACTTAGGATGATAAGATCTTCCACTTTGCCTGAGAAGTATATGAAATTTTAATTGAGTAATTGGTGTTTGCTATTTTTTTATTAGTTTGCTTAGCTAGCCACCAAAATAAATTATTTGTAATTAAAGTGATGACTGGGACTTTCCAAACCAAGCATAGAATACATGGAAATGCTGTGTGTGTTCTCTCTTGACTTTGGTCATGAACACACTTTTTGTGGCTTTTCTCAAAATACCAGAAAGGTAAAGGGGCAGTAAGGCACCCAAGAAATGACAGTTAGCATATTCCGACAGACTTAAACGGCACTTATTCACTTCCCCCAGGTAGAAGCATTATGTTGCTTGGTATCAGGTTGGTTGGGTTTTTCGGTCAGTACTCGTCCCCCAAACCTAGAATTTTTAAAATATAATTCAACAATAAAAAGACAACCCTATTAAAATATGGGCAAAAGATCTGAATAGACATTTCTCCAAAGCAGATACACAAGTGGCCAATAAGCACATGAAAAGATGCTCAACATAATTAGTCATAAAGAAATGCAAATCAACACTACTTCATACTCACCAGAATGTAATAAAAACTAGCAAATAGTCAATAACAAGTGTTGGTGAGAATGTGAAGAACCTGGAACCCTCCTACACTGATGAGAATGTAAAATGGTGCAACTACTTTGGAAAAGTCTGACAGTTCCTGAAAAAGTTAAATATACAGACCCAAAAGAATGGGAATCATATGCCCACATAAAAACTTGTACACAAATGTTCATAGCAGCATTATTCACAATGGCCAAAAAGTAGAAACATCCTTAATGTCCATCAACTGAAAATGGATAAACAAAATGTGATATTGTAGTACATCAATACAATGGAATACTATCCAGCCATAAAAAATAAGTACTGATACATGCTACACATGGATAAACCTTGAAAACATTATGCTGTGTGAAGGAAGCCAGACACTAAAAGCCACATAATGTATGATTCCACTTATATGAAACTTACAGAATAGGCAAATCCATAGAGACGGAAAGGGGATTAGTGGTTGCCAGGGGGTGGGATAACGGGGGAATGAGGAGTGACTTTTAATGGGTATAGGGTTTCATTCTGGGGTGATGAAAATGTTCTGCATGGTGGTGATAGTGGTGATAGTTGCAAAACTCGGTGAAAACACTAAAGGCCGCGCTTTAAAAGGATGAATTTTGTGGTATGTGAACTATTTCTCAATTTTTAAAAAAAATTCTTCATTTACAGAAAGAAATTACATAGACATGTAATATACCTACAAATGTATTACATACATATACGTATTCTCTTTCTATGAATCAACGTTTGGGGTGTTTTTTAGTTGAGATATATATCACATATATAAAGAAAGGAATGAAAGAGCACGGTGACACGGAGCAATTGTGAGCCCTGAAGCCTTGGATCTGGGGTGTGCCCCAGCCTGACTCGCAGGGTCTCCATCCGTGCTCACCTTCCACCCATCACTCAGCCACCACCCGCTGTCCGGTCCACTGTCAGGGCCGGGCACAACCCACCACGGCCGCCCGGCTCCGCTGCGGGCGCCCCAGGGCCGGCCAGCCCTCCCGCCCGAGGTGGGGCTGCCGCGGCGGGCCGGGCTCGGGCGCTGCCTGCGGGCCCGGAGGGGACACGGCGGCTCGGGCGGGCCCCGCCGCTCGGCCGCTCCCCCTGCCCTGGCCTCCCTACGCCCCGGCCGCCGGGTCTCAAGCCTCCCTCCAGTACCTGGGATGCGCCCGAACCCCGCGCCGCTGCCAAAGCCGAGACTTTCCCTCCATTATAACCTGCCCGGAAAGCGGTGCGAGGAGAGGGGACCCCGCCTCCTCAGACGCGACCGAGGCACCGTGGCAGGGGACGGAAGGGGCATTCACCTAGTTCCCCCGCGGCGGCGGCGGCGGCGGCTGCCCAGCGGCCGTGGCTCCTTCCTCTGGCGCGCCTCCTCGCGCCGTCGCAGCCCCACGGTGACAGCCCCGGAGCCGGCGCCCTCCCTCCGCGGGCTTCCAGCCGCCCGCCCCGCCCCCGCGCGGCCGCCCAGCGCAGGCGCAGCCGCGCCACCGCCCCGGGGGAAGCGAGAGCCTGGTGATGTGGCCGCTGGGTTGGCGATCGGGAGCGCGAGCGCCGCCTTCTCCCGGACCTTTGGCCGCAACCTGACGAACGCTGGCCGAGAACCCGGGCCGAGAACCCGATAGGGCAGAGCAAAAGGGGAATATTTCAAGGGATGCTACTCAGCAGAGAAGGGCTGTGGACTTCCTTGTTCGTCAGCCCCCTCCATCCCCACCGACCCACGCACATCCACATCGCTGGCTGCTCCTCGGTCCGAGCCCCCAAATCTATGACTCATGATTTCTGTTCTCAGACCAGGGACCTCCTGCTGGCCGTCTTCGTACTTCCTTCTCACAGACCGGGGTTAAAACTGTGTAAGCCTTTCTTAAGAGCAGTGCAGAATGGGCCATGCTTGATCCGAGGTAGGAGAGAAGGGGAGCGACCCCCAGGAGAATGAGATTTAGGGCAGCTCCCAGCAGTGGGAGAGAGGTGTACAGGCAAAGTGCATGGGCCCTGTGGAGGTGTCTGGAATGCCACACTTTTCAAGCTTGCCCGTGTTTGTTTTGTAGTCTATATAAAAGTGAGCCACAGTTTGCAACGTAAAGCCGAGAACTCGTGTATTTTATTTAACAACTATCTTCTGAGCATCTTTTGCAGGTAATGGGCAACGCCGCGAAGGTATTCCAGTGACCCAAACAAAGGTTTCCGTCCTCAGGCTCTTCTTCTAAAAGAGAGACTGTCATTTAAAAAAATTACACAGCAAATGACACTTCCTCAAATCAAAGCTTCCACCAACTCTAAGTCACTCCAATGAATTAGTAGCAGATTTTCAGGTGCTAAAGGATATCAGAGAGTACATTTATCCCGTTTGTTTCTTTTGCTTTGCCATCAGAGTTTTGACCTTCACCTTCAGGGTGCTTCTGTACCAGTCTTGGCCATCTGGGGTAATGCTTTTTATAATGGCCCATGCAAGTGTTCTTCACCCCTGAACATCATTATTAGGAAAGAAAGTATAATTGGAAGGAATATGGAAAAACAGTGTTTTGACTGCCTTTTCAAGTGGTTTCTGTTCTTAATGCTTTGAATTGCATATCACTCAGAGGTAATTAGCTGCTGTTGAAAGTTTGCCAGAAGTAAAAGTTCCAAACGGATGTGTTCCTCCTCTGGGTCCTGCAGTCTTTCAAGATTTCTGCGCAAAGCATACATAGGAGAGGCCACCCTCTACCGGCTTTGAAAATTCTACCAACATTTCTTCTCAGAGAGCTGATGGCTTCCATTGCCCTGAATTTCATTAGTCGCCATGTATGTAGCAACCTTCTGCTTATACAGCACCCTTCGTTCTGTATGCCACAACATAGAGTATATTTTTTTAGTTATTTTAAGCTTCGAGTTGGAATCCAAATTTAAGTTTCAACCCTGAAAATAGCTCAGGGTGGAAGCTGGCGAAGAGCTACCCCCTTCTGAAAAGTTAGGTCCCGATGTGTGCAGGCAACACCACATTACTAGTTCATCTTCTACCTGACAGCTGGCAACCCTAAATGTGAAGCAAGTGACTTAGAGTTGAGGATATGTAGTAATCACTGTTGGATGATTGCTAGAGAAAAGGCTGGGAGTTATGAAAGTGTGTAACAAAGGAACCTGTCTGTTCTGGCGGATAAGAAAGATCTCTTTGAGGAAGTGACATTTAATCTGAGCCTTGAAGAATAAAGAGGAGGAGGCCTGGCAACAAAGGGAAGGGGGTGGGGTGGGGAGTGTGCCCTTGAAGCTACAGAAACTGCGGATTTGAAAGCCCTTTGGTAGGAAGGGGTTTCACCTGTGGAGGCCTTGGGTCAGGGCCACTGTGGCCAGAGTGAGATGGCTCGTTCTGCAGGAGAAGCCGGCAGGAGCCTTGAGGACCGCGCTGAGGACTTTGGATTTATTCCTAAAGACAAAAGGAAGCCACTGAAGAGTTGGAGAGGGTCCATTTGGACATGGTCAGATTTGTCTTTATGAAAGACATTGCTGGTCATATGTGTGGACCAGGAATAGGAAGGGAGCAATGGAGGAGGCGTGAAGGCCCGTTTGTGGGCAATGGGGATTTAGGAGGTAGTGGGTCAAAGAAGTAGATCAGGGTTAGAACTGCAAAGGCTTGGTCTTTGACTGTGTGTGGAAGGTGAAGGAGAGAAAAGTGTCCAAAAATGAGTCCCAGGTTTCTGGCTTGAGCTTATCCTACTTGCTGAGAGGGAGAATCTGGAGGAGGAAGGCTAAAGGGGACCATTTTGAGTTACTTTGGACATGCTGGGTTTGCAGCCTCTATGAGCTATCCAAGTGAAGATGCTGAGTATATATTTGGAAAATAAATCTGGAACTCAAAGTAGAGATCTGGACTGAAGATAAAGCTAAATTTTAAGAGAACAGGGAATATGACTTGTTTGTAAGAATTGAACCTCTAGAGAAGATGAGTAGAAGCAAAGGGAATCTAAATTTACTACTTGTGAGATGCTTCACAGAGGTTATTTTATTTAATCCTCACCCCCTGTGAGGGCGGTGTTATAATGCCGTTTTTCAGATGAGGAAACTAAGGGTTAAATCCTTGCTCAAAATTACTTAAATCCCCAATTAAATAAGAATCTCTGCGGGTAGTTTTGATGATCACTGAGGTTCAAGAACCACCCTGTGGACTGTTTAAAAGTGGTCCCACAAACCATATAAAACACTCATAAAGAAAAGAGGATTAGAGGAAAGCATGATTCAGAGGACATGCAGCCCATGCAGCCCATGTTTGCAGACATATGTCCCATTTCTTCCCCCTCCCCCGCATCCTACAATATTAACACTCCTCCCAGGAATCTCTAGAACATTCATTTGTTCATTCAATCAACAAGTAGTCATGGTAGACCTACTATGTGCCAAATAATAATAATAGTAGTCATTCATTCATTTACAAATATTTACTGAGCACTTACCTAATGCCATGCTCTCTCTGTTCTGTGTTCTGGGAATAGAGCAGTGACCAAAATAAACAAATTCCTGCCTTACAGAGTTCACATTCAAGTGGAGAAAGACAACAAACAAAGACATATGCTTGTATATGTATATTGATAGACAAATGTATATCCCATATGGTGGTAACTACTATGAAGACAAAGAAAACATAGGAGTTGGAGAGTTTGGGGGCAGGTTGTGGGGATGTGCAGACAGAAAGGGAGACTTTCTGTCTATAGGGTGATCCAGGGAGGTCTTGCAGGTCTGAACAGAAAGGAGTGAGGGAAGAGCTCTGCTATCTGGGAAGTACAGCAAGCACAAAGGTCCTGAGACAGAAGTGTGTTTGTTGTGTTCAAGAGACAGCAGAGTCCTGTGTGGCTGGAGTGATGTGATCAAGGGAAGAGTGGTCCCAGGTGCAGGCAGAGCAGTGGCTGGAGGCAGGTCACGAGGCTTGTAGGCCATGGTGAGGTCTTTGGCTTTCACTCTGGGTGAGACAGGAGCCACTGAAGGGCTCTGAGCAGAGAAGTGGTTTAGGGTTCAACGGGATCCCCGGTGGAGGACTGAATGAGACTCTGAGAAGAAAGTCAGGAGACAGGAATGAGGTCACCTGTTGAGGTCTCGCTGTTCTAATCGCCTTGTCGGAGTGAACTCACCCAGTCTTCGTGACAACTCTCTACGTTAAGTACTGCTGTTATTCCCACTTTATGGGTGAGTAACTGAGCCATTACAGTGTGCCTCAGATTCCACAGCTGTAAAATGGGGATGATAAGACTCCCGAGTTTACCACTGTTTGTCAGGGAAGACACACAACTCAATAAACAATTACAACAATATCTGGGGCTGTGAGGGAGAGTCTGAGGGGCTGCAGTTGTACAAAGCAGCAGTATCTTCCAAAGTTTGTGGGGAGGGAAGACAGGCAGGAGTCAGGGAAGACTTACAAGAAGAAGTGATAGTGAGCTGAAATCTAAAGGATCAATAGTTCAACTAAAAGCCATTTTAGGAGGTAGGATAGGAAAGGAAGGAGAGTATCCCAGGCAGACGGAACTACTTATGCAAAAAAGAGGGGGGACAGGGATTTTAAGGAATTGAAGAATTTCAGTGTGACATTTGTATCTCCTTTAGAACACCTTGTTGATTGGTCCCTATTGAGAGTTTTCCTCCAAGAACTCATGGTAATGTTTCAAGGGTTCCCTATTCCTGGTGTCTTTAGAACGTGTCTCTGAGAAAGCAGAGGTCGGCTATCCTTGAATACTCATCAGGGCCCTGTCGTTCCTCAACCATGCCCATGGGTTCCTGCCTCCCAGCTTCGGGGCTTGGTGTTCTCATTAACTAGGACACTCCATTCTCCCATAAGCCTTCCCGAGTCTGCACCCACCAGCTGAACTCAGGGTCTTCGCCCACCAGCTGAACTCAGGGTCTTCGCTCTTCGCTTCCATGATGGCCAGTGAAGGGCATGATCATGGCACTTAATTAAAATACCACGTTGGAAATGTTTACTTATCTGTCCATCGTTCTACTAGGTTGTCAGCAGGGCTTTTAAATCTCAGACTAGCACACTGTTGTTAGCCTTGAACAGATACTCAATAATTTTCACCCTGAAGTGAATAAATAAATACATTTTAATTGACCTTCCTTTACTTTTAGTGGTGCTGCTACCAGCATTTTGATTTTCTGTTCCAGTTCCACTCCCAGCAGAAATATTAATAGATTTTATTTTTTTTAATTTTTAAAATAAATTTATTTATTTATTTTTGGCTGTGTTGGGTCTTCATTGCTGTGCACGGGCTTTCTCTAGTTGCAGCAAGTGGGGGCTACTCTTCATTGCAGTGTGCGGGCTCTTGTTGCAGAGCACAGGCTCTAGGCGCGTGGTCTTCAGTAGTTGTGGCACGCAGGCTCAGTAGTTGTGGCTTGCGGGCTCTAGCGTGCAGGCTCAATAGTTGTGACGTATGGGCTTAGTTGCTCCAGGAATGTGGGATCTTCCCAGACCGGGGCTCGAACCCATGTACCCTGCATTGGCAGGCGGATTCTTAACAACTGCGCCACCAGGGAAGTCCCTTAATAGATTTAAAAATGTAATTATATATGGCGTTATTCTGGCTTCTTGAATCTGACTTTTCGGATTTTGTTGGGAGACAGGTTTTCTGTAACACTGGATGCTGATGGCTGAGATATTTTTCAGGGACATCTGGGTATTGACTACTCTTCTGGGGATGAGGATGTGGCCTTGCTGATACTGTTTGGTTTAAGGACCTGGCAAACCCAATATTTGTGTTTGTTTTATTAATTTATTTATTTATGGCTGTGTTGGGTCTTCATTGCTGCGCGTGGGCCTTCTCTAGTTGCAGCGAGTGGAGGCTACTCTTCATCGTGGTATGCGGGCTTCTCATTGTGGTGGCTTCTTTTGTTGCGGAGCACGGGCTCTAGGTGCACGAGCTTCAGTAGTTGTGGCATGAAGGCTCAGTAGTTGTGACTTGTGGGCTCTAGAACGCAGGCTCAGTAGTTGTGGTGCATGGGCTTAGTTGCTCTGTGGCATGTCAGATCTTCCCAGACCAGGGCTCGAACTGTGTCCCCTGCATTGGCAGGCGGATGCTTAACCACTGTGCCACCAGGGAAGTCCAAACCCAATATTTGTGACCATTCCCTTAAATGGATGTTCATATATCTCCCCCACCCCGAAAAGACTGTATAAAACCATTCATAGAAACGGACTCACAGATCTAGAGAACTGACTTGTGGTTGCCAAGGGGGAGGTGGGGTAAGGGAGGGATGGAGTGGGAGTCTGGGGTTAGCAGATGCAAACTATTATATATAGAATGGATAAACAACAAGATACTACTGTATAGCACAGGGAACTATATTCAATATCCTGTGATAAACCATAATGGAAAAGAATATGAAAAAGAATATATATGTATAACTGAATCAATCACTTTGCTGTACAGCAGAAATGAACACAGCATTGTAAATCAACTATACTTCAATAAAATAAATTTTTTAAAAAACTGTTCATAGCAGCTTTGTCATAGTTGTCTAAGACTAGAAATAATCAAAAGTTCATCACAGGAGAATGGAAAAACTAAGTTAATAATAGAATTACTCCACAATGAAGTGAAACAAATTATGGATGTACTTAACAAAATGGATGAATCTCACTGACACTATGCTGAAAGAGAGAGAGCCTTGACAGAAAAAATATACATACTATGCATATTTGTTTTCCATTGCTGCTGTGACAAATTACCACAAACTTAGTGCCTTAAAACAAAACATTTGTTATCTTACAGTTCTGTAAGTTAGAAGTCCAAAATGAATCTCACTGAACCAAAAGTAAGGTGTCAGCAGGGCTGCATTTCTTCTGGGGGCTCTCTTCTAGGGGAGAATCCTTTTCCAGCTTCTAGAGGCAGACCTCATTGATTGGCTTGTGGCCCCCTTCCATCTCTTCAAAGCCAGCAGTGTACACAATGTCTCTGACCCTCCTTCCATCCTCGCATCTCTTTGACTCTTTTCTGCCACCTTCTTCCACTTTTAAGGACACTTGTGAGTACATTGGGCCTACCCAGACAATCCAGGATTATCTCCCTATTTTAAAGTCAGCTGATTAGCAACCTTAGATCCCTTTTGTCACGTAATGCATTTTGAATAAATATATTGAGAATAATGAAAGTCAGATTTCCAGTGGTACTCTGCTGAACTGGTTCTCTTGGTGGGGGGTAAAATAAAAACAAACTTGATTTGCAGCATTTGTCAATTGCAATGGTATAAATCCTCTCCTGGATGATTTCAGACAACAACCAGCTCACAAAATTACAAATAGCTAGTAATCAGCCTTCTTGAGCTGGTTCATGCTGGTTCCAGCACGTTGCTGCAAGCTTCTCATTCTTGAAGCTTTTAAACATAAATAGAGAAGTAAATATAGATATATTGTGGATAAGAGAGTGTATGTGTGTGTTTCCTTGCCCTCTACAATGGGAAGGCCTAAAAGCTAGGACACATAATTAGCAATTAACACACCTAGCTAGCTAACACATTCAGATCTTACTTTCTAAATATCATTCTCAACATTAAAAGGAGCCAGTGCTCCTTGGAGAAAAGGTTAATTCCAGGGCTGGGACAGGGAAAGTACAAAATGAATCTGCAATAACTTGTACCAGAAATTAAGGAAATGCTCAAAGAACGATGGGGATACATAAAAAGGAGAGATTTGCAAATTGAAAGGGCTCCTGCTGGGACAATTTTAGTATTAAAATAAATTATAATAGTAATGGATGAAAGCCCATTAAATAGAATAAAAATCCATGAGTCACACAGGTATACATAAGTGAATAGATAAGTAAATAGGAGAAGAGAAAGCTCTTTCTCACAGTAGAATACCAACTAATACATAGAAAATCATCAATAGATGTAAAAATTAAGGAGTGAAAGTTTAATGAGACAATATATTTACATATCTCCCCACAAATACTTGTTAATTGAAAATAAATAACTAGTAATTTGACAGTGCAGAAATTTCACGAACACCTTAACCAAGTGATCAAAGTTAACATCACCAGTAATGAGACAAAACTACATGATGTGCTGCCTGATATAATGGACTGAGAAGGACCTAGTATCACCTCTGTGGTTTATTTGCGAAAAATATATAATTTGAGTCTAATTGCAAAGAAACAGGAGAGAGACCCAAATTGAGGGACAGTCTATGAAATCTCTGGTCTATCCTCTTCAAAAATGTCAAAGTCATAAAAGAAAAAATGACTGAGAAACTGTCACAGATTGATAGAGAGGACTGAATGCAGCGCGTGATCTTGTGTTGGATCCTCGACTGGCAAAAAAAAAGTTATAAAGGACAGTATTGAGAAAATTAAAGTTTGAATACAAACAAGGGGTTACATAATGGTACTATATTCATGTTAAACTGTCTGATTTGTTCATTGTACTCTGGTTATGTAAGAAAATATCCTTAGGATTTATATACTGATGTATTTATAGGTTAAACAGAGTAAGAAGTCTACAATTTGCTCTTGAATTATTCAAAAAAAAGGATTGTGTTGTATGGTGTGGGGAGAGAAAGAGAAAAATATGACAAAGCAAAAAACAAATGGGACAAAATATATCCATTTTTGAATCTGGGTAAACGGTTTACAGGGGTTATAATACTGTTGCAACTTGTCTATAAATCAGAAATGTTATCCCCCAAAAAGCGACAAAAAATTGAGATGGGGGAACAGGGACATAAAGGGTTATTTTGGTAACATCCCACCAGTGCAGAGGTAAAAGCCATACAAAAACGTGCTGGTTCTGCTTCTGCTCTCTGTAGCCACCCCTCTTTTGATACCTTCTGTATTCTTGGCTAAAAAAAAATCAGGAACTTCTAGCCAGTGTGTAGGTGGTCTGTTTGGGCAGCTTCAAAGGAAGACAGCTTCTGTGAAAATGAAAGTATTCATTTTAAAATAATAGAGATCTCTCTGTCATGGATGGCAACTTGGGGGCCCTGTCATAGTTTATAACCAGAATGTCTAAACCTGCAAAGTGCTCTTAACATAAGATAGATGGAAGAGGTAGTGTAGGGTGAGAAAAAGGGAACAGTACAAACTGTACACAATTTACCAATGTTTTAAAAAAAAGTGTTTCCTTCCAGTCCTCTCTCAGGATTTAACTCATGGGTGTTAGTTCTGGTTCATTAATATTTAGCAGAATTTAACACAGATCTCATTTGTTCCATACTATGGATGGAACTTTGACAAAGAAACGACACCTTGCACTGTATACAAAATTCAACCCTTAAAATATTCTTTTCTAAATTCCAGCAGGTGAGGCAGAGAATCAAGGTTTAAGCCAGTTTATTTAAGGCGGCTACTCTTCCGAACTAGAAATAAAATCCTGTTCCCCATGCCTCCCTACTCCCTCCCCCTGCGTGAACATGTTATGTTGCTAGAAAATAAAGCATTTCTTTGACACAAATGTTTGATTTTATCCGTAGCATTAAATGGATGAATTATGAGGCTAACCAAAATGAATTATTTGCAATGTAATTACACCATAATTTTCAGCATTAAAATATCCATGTCTCTAGAGATAAAATAGTTTTGATTTGCAAAACTGGATAATTAAATTAAGTAGATAATTGTTCCTATGGGCCTGATAGTCAGGTAATAGCAACTTGAAAAGTTACCAACATAAATAATCAGTTTGGTGAGTCTGCTGAAGATAAAAAATGAGTAAAATTTACCTCTTAGGAAAAGACTCTCAAAATAATAAATCCCAAATATTATTGGCTGCAGTAAACATGTGGATGCCTCCCTAATTTCCTTTGCACCCTCTCCGTATAACAGCAGCTCTGCCTTCTGGGTGATATTGCCACGCCTACCCCCAGCTGGAGGGGTAAGCCCTGATTTGCCTAAACCAATTAGGCTCATCCTAATTGTTTCAGCTAATTCAATGGCGGGCCCACAACCCAAGTTGTTTAGTTTTACATTTTAACTTTTGGATAGCAAATCTTAATTCCAATTTCTTGGAAAAGTTTTAAGGTAACACCCAATCAGCAATCGGGGGCTGCTTCCCTTCTCTCATGATTAGAGCTTTTGCCCATGATAATAACTATAACCTATATGCAGGTCAACCAACAAGTCTCTTACATTTATATGCCTTTTAAGTATCTTAAAATTTAAAACAGTTCATCTTCTTTTTGTATGATTTTCCCTTTGAAGAAAACAGAAATTTAACCTGTAGAATTTCCCATATTCTAGATTAGGCTGATTGCTTCCTTGAGTAGTTTCACTTATCCCTCTCTTCCTTATATTTCCTATAAAGTGGTAGTTAGAACCAGGTGCTTGATTTAGAAGAGTTGTCATTATTTTACAAAACATATTAGGTGGTACTGCGCACTTCCTAATGCATTAAGGCAGCAGGGCACAAACTGGTTGGTCACACTTTTAGTGATGTCAGAATGGTTGGCAGATCCAGATTTTGTCAGTTTGGGCTAGTGGGAATTTCTGGAGTTAGTTCCAGATTCCTTTTGACATGACCCCAATAGTGTTTGAGAGCTTCCTTGTTTTCTGGCTCCACAGGTGTCCCAGGTTTATATTTCCTGACCCAGACTTGAAATCAGTCATTTATCTAAGAAGCTCTATTCCTTTTAGTGGGGAAAGGTATTTAACAGGCACGATCTGGGCTCAGGGATACTTGTATGGTGGGTTGCTATTGTTTCTAGACCTTCCAGTGGACCAAGCTAGGGAATAAGTAGTTTTTCAGAAAGAGAAAAGGAAACCATGAATTTATACAGATATTGCCAATTCAAATTTAAGATTACAGGAGGGTTTTGCTTTTATTTCTTTTCTCTTGAACAAAACATCTAAGCTGCAAATGGTGTTAATATAATTACTTATTTGCTCTATCTAAAATATTTACATAGCAGTTTCAAAATAACCATACCAATAGTAGTATGAAAAATTAAGATGATTGAATACAATTTTAGATTTCTCTGAGGGTGTGTAGCTATTGTCATTGTCCTTAAGATACATCTTACTAAGGATGTACCATCCAAATATTGAGGTTTAAAGTCGCCTAAAATAATTCTTTTCTGTGTTGTTAGGCCACAAACTTGATATATAGTTAAATTCAGTTATTTCAGTCTGTTTTCAGTTTTGGGTGGGTTTTCTTTCCTTTTGTATTTAATTTTTTTAAAAGTATAAAGTATTTACATGATTCCGAAGACAAAACTATAAAACAGCACATTCGGAGAAGTCTAATACCTTCCCTGTTTCTTCCTTTCCCCTATAGGTAACTATTTCATTCTTTTTTGGCTTATCCTCCATTGCTTCTTTTTGAATACATAAGTATATGTGCATATGTATGTATGTGTGCATGTATATAAACATATATAGGTATTTCCCTCATTTTATTACACAAAAGGCTGCATATTATAAACACTCTTGCAATTTGCTTTTTATTCACTTATCAATATACCCAGAAAATCACTCCATAGCAGGATATACATATTTTTCTCATCTTTTACATTGCATAGTATTCCATTTTGTGTTTATTCAACTAGATCCTCAATGATAGACATCTGGGTTATTTTAATTTTTACTATTGCAAATAGTGCCACAGTGTGTATGTTATCTTGAATTTTTTCCCAGAGTATTGATAGGAATTTCTGGGTATAAAGGTAAATGCATATGTGTAATTTTACTAGATAATGCCTATTCCTTCCCATAGCAACTCGACCATTTTGCATTCCCAACATTAGTGTATGACAATGCCTGGATCCCCACAACTTTGCCAGTAGGTATGTTGTAATTTTTTATTCTTGCCTCTCTGATAGATGAGAAATGGTTCTCCAGTGTCATTTTCTCTTGTGTGTTTGTTTGTTTAATATGAGTTTGAGCACCTTTTCTTTTAAATATGCTTGAGCATTATTTGTATTTCTATTTCTGTGAATTGTTGGTTCATTTCTCCAACCCGTTTTTCCGTGGAGTTATTGGTCTTTTTCTTCTCAGGTTTTAGAAGCTTTTAATGTTATGAGTATTGACCCTTTCCAGTGAGATAAGTTGGAAATCTTGTTTTCAAGTTTGTCATTTGCCTTTTTACATTGCTTATGCTGATTTTTGTTATATAAAGTTTATGTTTGAATTTTAATATAGTCAGATCATGGATCTTTTCTCTTACTGCTTCTATATTTTGAATGATAGTTAAGAAAAATTTCCCCATTGATTCCAGTTATAAAGAAAATGTTTTCTCCCTCCCTCCCTCCCTCCCTCTCTCTCTGTACTTTGAAGGTTTCATTTTTAAAATTTGAATCTTTAATACATTTTGAATTTATTTGGTTGCATAGCGTGTGGAATGGATGCAAATTTCCCTTTTTTTTCCAAATGGCTATTCTTTTGTTCCACTGCCACTTAGTAAAAAGCCCATTTCTCCCTACTGATCTGAGATGCTCCCCTTATCTACACCAAATTTCCCAGTGCTCTGGGATCTCCTTCTGAGTTTTCTTTTTTGTCCCCTCTTTTGTTTGTGTACCAATACTGTTTTTAATTATTATGCAGACTTTATGTTTTTAATATCTACCAGGGGTAGCTCCCCCTTCCCACTATAGCTTTTCCTTTTCAGAGTCTCCCTGCTGCTACTGTTTGTTCGTCTTTTTGTATGAACTTTATAATCTCTCAAAGAGAAAAAAATATCTTTTGGTATTTATATTAGGATTGGGAAAATTTCATAGTGTACTTTAGGAGATTGACATGTTTTGACGTTGAATCTTTCTATCCAAGACCATGGATTATCTATGTTATATCGTTCCATTTACTGAAATCTGTTTTCTATATTTCCAGAATGTTTTATGGTTTTCTTCATACATTTTTTGCAGATTTCTTGTTAAGCTTATGACGAGGTATTTTATCTTATTCCTCTTATAAATGGGTTTTCCCTTCCACTATATTTTCAGACTGGGTGGCATTTTTGTGTGTTTATTTTATTTCTTGCTACTTTACCAAATTCTCTTGTTAGTAGCAGTTTTTCTGATGCTTCCCCCTCTTCCACCCCCAGGTATACCATCATAACATCTGCATCTAGAAATAGTCTTACTTCATGCTTTCGAATTCTTGTTTCTCACTGTTTCCTCTTATGTAACTGTTTTGGCTAACATTGCCAATTCAGTGTTTAGGTACTAGTGAAGACTCTGAACATCCTTGTATTTTGTCTGGAGACTTCAGCAGGAAAGCCCTGTATTTCCCCATTAAGTTAAATGCTGATTTTGGGGCAGAGGTATACACATTTTATCATGCATAATGGGTATCAATTTTTATCTTACTGAATGTTGAATTTTGTCAAATATCTTTTTAACATCTATAGAGATGATTATGTGACTTTTCTTCTTAATTCTGTTAAACTGATATATTATATTAATGACTATACTATTTTAATAAATATACTAATTGCTCCTGGAATCAGCATCTCTTATATGGCATCTATTTTTTAATGTGCTCTTGGATTCTGTTTGCTAATATTTAATTTGTTGCATCAATATTCATAATTAAGACTGGTCTTGAGTAAAGGCTGTCAGTGCCTCACCCATACCACGTTGGCACTTACTATTTGTGTACACACCTGCCCAGTTTTCAATGACCAGCATTTACAACTCTTTGCCTGAAGATTTTCTCTGGCCAGTGGAGCCCACTTAACTAGAGAGCAAGGAGCAGGCCAGAAATGCTGGGAAATTTGCACCCCGTTGGAGCAGCCCTCAACCAATGACTAACATGAGCTGGTGGATAAATACCAAGGCTCACCCAGGATGACTCTGGGAATTCCCCAGCAGGATTAAGTTCCAGTTGCCCTTAGCCACAATTTGCTTGATAGTAACACATTATTGGTTCCCTTCCTTCCTCGTTTCTCTTTCCCCCTCTGACTCCCAAGCTACTAGCACTTGAACCTCGTCTCTATATTGGCTTTCTAGGGAAACCCAATTAAGCCAGGTGTATAATTTTCTTCTCCTTTTCTTTAAACTTTATTTATTTTATTTATTTATTTTTGGCTGCATTGGGTCTTCGTTGCTGTGCACAGGCTTTCTCTAGTTGCGGTGAGCGGGGGCTACTCTTCATTGCGGTGCGTGGGCTTCTCATTGCAGTGGCTTCTCCTGATGCGGAGCACGGGTTCTAGGTGCGCGGGCTTCAGTAGTTGTGGTGCACAGGCTTAGTTGCTCCACGGCATGTGGGATCTTCCCGGACCAGGGTTAGAACCCATGTCTCCTGCATTGGCAGGCGGATTCTTAACCACTGCACCACCAGGGAAGTCCCTAATTTTCTTTTTTGTACAATCATTGTGAAGTTTGGGTATCAATGCTATATTCATTTCTTAGAACTTGGGAAATTTCCTTTTATTTCCCATACTCTGAAATAGTTTAAGTAGCATTAGATTTATCTAATCTTTAAAAGTTTGATAGAAAGCCCCTTGTAAAACCAACTGGGCATGGTGTTTTTATGTGGGAGCTCTGAAAACCTTCTCTGTAATGTCTGTAGAAATTGCTCTCTTTAGACTTGCTATTGATTCTAGGGAAATTTTGTAAATTATATATTTATGGAACATTAACCATTTCAAATGGTTTCATACAGGTTTTCAGTTTTATTTGCATAGAGTTGTGCAAAGTAGTGTTTATAAGTTTTTATATATTTCCTCTGATTTTATGGTTATTGTTCCATTACCTTTTATTTCATATGTTTATACCTTCAAACCTTCCTCCACTCCCTATCTTGGTTTAGGTTAGCTAGTGGTTTGTCATTTTCTTGACTTTTTCAGTACTTAGCTTTTGGGGGGCACAGTTTCATTCACTAGTTCCTCTTGATGCAAGGATTGATTAGCAGTGTGTTTTTACAGTTTTAGGTGGAAGAGATTTTTTTAATGTCATTATTTGCCAGTTATATAGAATTGTGATCACAGAAGGCCCCTTATATCATTTACATTTTTGGAATGTATTGACATTTTCTTTGTGGACTATAATATGTCAATTTGGTGAATTTTCCATGTGATTTAGAAGAAAGTTTAATCTCTATTATCAGGATTCAGTGTTTACATTTATTAGATCTACTTTGTTTACAATTTTGTTTAGGTCTTCTGTATCCATACACATTTTTTTGTCCAGTTAGGTCTATTCTGTTATGAAAGCGTGTTAAAATTTCCAATTATTAGTTTCTGCTTATTTATCTTTGCATTCCTTTTCAGTTTGCTTTATAATACTCGTTGCTGTTTTATTGGGCACATGGATATTAATGATAGTTTCCTCTTTGCAAATTGCAGTATTTAGCATTATAAAGTGTCTTTTTGTTTCCTTTAGGGGGAACAAGGCTGAATTCTTGCTTGTCTAATAATAAAGCCATGACCCTGTTTACTTTTTTTAAATTGAGATATAATTGGTATATAACATTGTATTAGTTTTAGGTGTAGAACATAATGATTTGATATATGTATTACTGCAAAATGATTACCAGAATAAGTTAACATCCATCACCTCACACACCTAAAATTATTTTTCTTGTGATGAGAACTTTTAAGATCTATTCTCTTAGCAACTTTCAAATATACAAGACAGTATAGTTAACTATAGTCACCATGCTGTACATTACATCTCCAGGAATTAGTTATCTTACTAGAAGTTCACCCATTTCACCCACTGCCACGCCTATCCTCTGGCAACCACCAATCTGTACCTATGTGTTCTATTGGTTTTTTTTTTTTTACATTCCACATATAAGTGAGAACACACAGTATTTGTCTTTCTCTGTCTGACTTATTTTGCTTAGCATAATAACCTTGAGGTCCATGCACGTTGTTACAAATGGGAAGATTTCCTTCTTTATATTGCTGAATTTATATAAGTATCACATTTTCTTTATCCATCCACCTGTTGATAGACACTTAGGTTGTTTCCATGTCTTGGCTATTGGAAATAATGCTGCAAAATATGGAGGTGCTGATATGTTTTTGAGATAGTGATTTCATTTCCTTCAGATAAACACCCAGAAGTGAACTTGGTGGATTATATGATAGTTCTATTTTTAATTTTCTGAGGAACCTCCATACTGTTTTCCACAGTGGCTGCACCGATTTTTATTTCCATAAACAGTGTTCAAGTGTTCCCTTTTTTCCACATCCTCTCCAACACTTGCTGTTTCTTGTCTTTTTCATAATAGCCATTCTATCAGGTGTGAGGTGATATCTCATTGTGGCTTTGATCCCCCCCACCCTTTTTTAAATTTAGGTTTTATTTAGAATGGTTATAGATATACCAGGTACACTTAAATTTTTAAAAACACCATCCTTTTATTTTTACCATTTTAATCTTATATTTTAGGTAAGTCTCTTCTATCCAGCATAGAGTTGGATATTGACTTTTTATCCAATCTGAAAATTCTTTTCTTTTTATAGGTCAGTTAAGCCCTATTGCATGTATTGATACAATTGATATGCTTTGCTTCAGTTTTGTCATAATCATATAAAGTCTTTCCTATGAAGTCTGTTTTATTTCTTTCTCTCTCTCTTTCTATCTCATTAATTTGGGTATTTAGGAATATTTTTATTTTGTTCTAATATCTTTACTCAATACCATTCAGTACGCCCCCTTTTTTATATTGTCTTCCCACTATGAACAATATTGTAATTTGCAAGTCATCTCCTCTTTCTCTTCTCTCCTTTACCCCCAGCATCTAACTTAAAGTATTACCCTTTTAGTCCCAGTTTTTTAAAAGTCAGCTTTTCTCTTCATATATAGTCTCTGCTTCCTCCCCATTTTTCATATTTGTGTTATATCCATATTATCAAAACCTATATAAATTAAATACTATTCTTTCAACCTTATTCTCACTGTTTGTCTCCAATTCTACTGTAAAATGCTCACCACCAAAACTTAAGTTGAATTTCTCCAATTATTTTCTGAATCGTATTCTCTAGTAAATTCTTTAAAAGGGGTATGGGAACAATATTTCCTGAGTCCTTGTATGTTCATAATGGTCTATGTCTCCAAAACATTATCATATATCTGATAAGAATATGTAAATAACTCATACAATCTGAGTTAAAATGGGCAATGGATGTGAATACACAGTTCTCCAAAGTAGATATACAAACGATCAGTGAACACATGAAAAGATGCTCAACATCACTCATCATTAGAGAAATGCAAATCAAAACTACAATGAGTTATCACCTCGCACTGACTAGGATGGCCACTGTAAAAAAAAAAAGGAAGAAAGAAAGAAAGAAAAAGAAAATAAGCATTAGTGAGGATGTGGAGAAATTGGAACGCTTATGCCCTACTGGTGGGAATAAGATAGTGCAGTCACTATGGAAACCAGTACAAAAGTTCTTAAAAAGTTAAAAATAGAATTACCATATAGTCAGTAATCACACTTCTGGGTATAAATCCAAAAGAATTGAAAGCAGTACCTCAAAGATATATTTGCATACCTATGTTCATTGCAGCATTATTCACAATATCCGGGAGGAAGCAACCCAGCTATCAAGGGACGAATGGGTAAAGGAAATGTGGTATGTGCATGGAATGGATTATTATTCAGCCTTTATTTTATTTTATTATTATTATCATTTTTTGCGGTATGCGGGCCTCTCACTGTTGTGGCCTCTCCCGCTGCGGAGCACAGGCTCCGGACGCGCAGGCTCCGCGGCCATGGCTCACGGGCCCAGCCGCTCCGCAGCATGTGGGATCTTCTCGGACCGGGACACGAACCCGTGTCCCTTCCATCGTCAGGCTGACTCTCAACCACTGCGCCACCAGGGAAGCCCCTATTCAGCTTTTAAAAAGAAGGGAATACTATTACTTGCCACAGCGTGGATAAACTTTGAGAACATTATACTAAGTGAAATCTGCCAGTTGCGAAAAGACAAATATTGTATGATTCCACTTATATGAAGTATCTGAAATAGTTAAACTCATAGAAACAGAAGTTAAAATGGTGATTGTCAGGGTTTCCCTGGTGGCGCTGTGGTTGAAAGGGGAGAGGCCACAACAGTGAGAGGCCCGCGTACCGCAAAAAAAATAATAATAAAATAAAATAAAAAATGGTGATTGTCAGGGAGAAATGGGGAGGTTGCTCAGTGGATATAGAGTTTCAGTTTTGCAAAAAATTCTACAGATCTGTTACATAAGAATGTAGAGTTAACACTTCTGAACTGTACCCCTGAAAACAGTTAAGATGGTACATTCTGTGTTATGTGTTTTTTTTTAACCACAATTAAAAACAAAAAAAAAAGAAAAGGAAGGCAACCCTACCGTGCGCTCTTTCGGTTTAGCTAAAAAGCCAGGCTTGCCAGCTCTTTCATCCAATCACAGGGTCCCCAGACCCTCCTCCTTCCTTTTCCCACGGTAGGAATGGCCTACTCACTCCGCTAGGGGCCGCCCTCGCCGCAGGCCACCCTCGCTCCGCCCTCGCCCCGCCCCTCCGACTTTCCTCTAATTGTAGTCCTGGCCCCGCCCCCTTCCCCAGCCTTTTTCCGGCATCCGGACCTGGAGGGGCTGCTCTGAAGACGGGCGAGCAGCATGGAGGCCCACGGAGAATCCCAGCCCGACGCGAGCTGTTCCTCGTTTTCCCGGGACGGCTCCGGGGTCTCGGTGTCCAGGGAGCTGCTGACGGCGGGCAGCGGCGGCCGCGGAGGTGACGGGCGGGTGGCGGCGGCGTGGGGCGCGCACGTGCGGCAGGGGTGGCGCTGCCGGAGCAGCCGGGGACCGGTCGGCGGCTCCCTGCCCAGGCCCGGCCCCACCGAGGGACCCCCGGGGTGGCCGCAGGACTCGGTGTGGGACCGGGCGGCTGGGGGCGCGCACCCGGCCTCGGGCCTGGGCGTGGTTTCTGTATCCCGCACCGCGGTGAGCGCCCACTGATGTGCGCCACAGCAAGACACCTCCCCTAAGGGGACGGCCTTATGGTCGGCTCTGGGTCCCAGCAGTTGACTGGTAAGGGGAGCGGATGAGTATTAACCACCCTTCCTCGGCAGATTCCCACAGAGCCACCCTTAGTGCCTCTCTCTAGAGGAAGACGGGTACAGGAAATCCGCACAGGATTTCAGACATCATAATAGAGAATTAAAAAGCAAGGATTCGAATCCCAGCCCCACGAGTTATTCGCTATGGAACTTCAGGAGAGTTCTTTACATTCCCAACGCCTCAGTTTTTACATTGGGAAAATAGAAGTAGTAGTATCTATAGAATTTGTTTTTCTTTTTTTTTTTTTCTGAGAAGAAGAATACACCTAAGGTCTTGGGCATATTCTCCTTAAATACTATTTTGAAGAAAACATTCTATGAGAATCCAGAGCATCCAGAGAAGTTGTCATAATAATAGCCGAAGCTTTCTTAGTGCCTGCTTTGACCCAGGAATTAATTCACTAATTTAATCCTCACCACCACCCTGTGTAGAAGGCTTTGTTATCGCCATTTATAGATGAGGAAACTCAGACCTGGTGTATCACACAGATGAGTAACTTGCTGGAGATGGTGTGGCTGGGAAGTGGCAAAGTTGAGATTTGAATCCAGTCAGCCTGGCTCCAGAGCCCATGCTCTTTGCACTAGTCCAATTGCCAGGTCTAAGGTAGTAAGCAAGGAATGTTGAGCTGCTGCTCTGAGGGTGAACGGGATTTTTACACCAGAGTGAAGAGATTTTCGAGGTGTTGGAAACACGGTGCGCAAAGCCTTGGGTTTTGAAAGTCAAGTCCTGTTCTCTGAGCTCTGATGAGCTGGAGAGTTGGGTTGATTTGAGGAGTTGTGAATGTAAGGCTGAATAGATGGAGTTGGGAGTGGGGAGGTTTAAAGAGCTGTTTTGTCTAGGTTGGGAACTAATCTGGCAGGCATGTTTTATAAATGAAGAAATTCATGCTCAGAAAGCTTAGGTAATTTGTCCAATATAATGCAGCTGGTAAACAATTTCTGGCTCCACTTAACCCTTATGGTACTTTGTATCACTTCTTGTGTTCTGTCATTGCCGACCCACATTTGTTATCGATGGGTTTCTGACCCAGAAAGGTGCAGTTCAGTGTTCTTTTATTACCAGGCATTGGTAACGCAGAGATGTAGGAGACAGATTTAAGAAAGGGGAGATCTGTGTGCAGAACTAAAATGTTGTAATGGAACTTGGAGTGCTTCTTTTTTTAAAAAATGTGTTGGGAAGTGAGGAACAAATGGTCAAAACCTGAGGGCTTGAGGGTGGTCTTGGAAAGTTTGCTGATGGGCTCCTGTTTCTTTACGCTATAGTAAACGAAGTGTGTGTGTTTGCAGGTATATGGGACAGGTTGCTCATCAACTCCAAGCCTAATTCCAGAAAGAATTCCACTCTTCAAACAGTTCGAATAGAGAGGAGTCCCCGTAAGTACTCTTCCCTCTCTCTCTCTTCCTTTCTCTCTCTCTCAAGAACCCTCTGTGATGTGAAATTCTGCCTAATTAAACGCTTATTTGATGGGACAGTATCTGCCTTTGTTGTCAGATATCAAACCACAGAGGGTGAAGCCGAGCAAGTCTTACTTGGGAATTACGTTGTGAATTCAGTGCACAAGGATAATACATTATTCCCCTGCTTTAAGAGGGTAACCTTGCCCAGAAAAAATCCTTGTGGGATGGATTTTTGGAAATCAAAACCAATTATTGTTACTCTCCATGGGAAATTTTTCTAGAGGTTACTGAGTCCCGAATTCAATATTCATGTGTGGGAAAACACTATCAGATCCCATTAAATTGGACATAATTACTTAAATAGTAAATGTTACTCATAACATAACAGGGCTAGTTCTCTTCATTAATTACTGTGTCATATTGCTGTACTGCACACTCGTAGACCACTCAGACTTTGTTCAGGTAGCATTCATGTAATACTCAGGTGCTGTGTAATTCACTCTGAATGTTTAAAAAAAAAAAGAAGAAAGACAAGAAGTAGTAAAAACAATGTAAATGATGCATGAAGTTATCATTTCTATAAACTAAGAAATGATGAGTATTCCGAGAGGGGAACTTAACTATAGTATGCACTAAATCTACAACAGCTAAAATGCCTGCATGGCGGCTCCCCGTTCAAATCCAAGCTTTTGTGTGGACATAGGTTTTTATTTTGGGGGGGTACATATCTCTGAGTGGAACTTGTGGGTCATATGAAAAGTATTCTTTAATAAAGAAAAAAATTGCCAAACTCTTTTCCAAGTTGGGTATGCCATCTGGAATCCTTCCAGCCGTCCTGTTTCACAATTAAAGGCCATTTCTTGACCTTCACCTCGACTTTCTTCTCCTCTTCCGTACTCTGGACATTTCAGTCAGCTGTTCTGTGGTTGTGTCAGTGACTTAAGGAGTTCTGAGAGCCCATGATGTGCATAGTTATGTGCCGGGCCTCTTTTTAGAGCTAAAGAAATTAGAAATTCCTTGTTTATTGACTCCCCTGTGCTTACCATAGTGCCTTTCAGTTATCATCCCTGTTTTACAGGTGAGTAAACAGGTTTTGATTGATTAAACTAAACGTATTAGTTAGACTTCTGTGGTTGTAAATGACTGAAACCCAGTTCACATTGCCTTCAGCCAAACGATGTTGGCTCATTTTGTTGGGGAAAAATACCCCAGTGATTTCAGGTACATCTGCATCCAGGTGCTTGGCATCATCTGGGATCTTCTGCTCTGTATCTCTTAGTTCTGCTTTCCTAGGTGTTGACTTCATCTAGAACAAGCTCGTCCAGGACGGGTGGCAGGTGGGCCAGTTTATCAGCAGCTCCAGGCTTACATTCAGCAGCTCACTTAGTCATTTACTTGGAAAGAAGGGATATTTCTCTCAACAGTTCCAACCAGAGTCCCAGGGTGATCTCTGATTGGCCTGACAGATCACAGTGTCGTTAAACCAAATGATAGTGGCCAAGGTTGTGGAACACGTCGGCATGAATGGGGTAGGGACAAGAGTGACTAAGAGTGACAGAGCTTAAAAGGAAAGTCATCGTTACATTATCAGAAGAAAGGGGAGCAGATGTTGGGCAGGTAAAAACAGCCATTGCTTCATTAACATGCCCAAGATAACTCAGATAGTAAGAGGTGGTACTGGGGTTCTATTATCATCGTCGGCGTGACCCCAAAGCCTCGGAGCCTCGTGCATTTAACTATTAAGTCCTACTGCCTACTTATTCAGTTACTGTTTGTGGAATGCCAGCCTTCTAGGAATTTCCAGTCCTGGGCATATACGAGAAACACAAAACATTGAGAAATAATTGCAGGATTGTGTAGTCCTACCGTTTTAAGAATTCAGGAGAGGATGGGAGTTTGTAAAATGGAAGGAACTTGAAAGATTTTATTATAATTATTGTTATTCCTGTCAAATTTAGAAGTGTTTTTACAGGAAATTCTGGATTTAAAAATTTGAAGTTTGGCCAAATACTAACATAAATATTGATAAACTATATTTTCCCTCCTTAGTATTGGACCAAGTACAGAGCTTTCTCCCACAGATGGCTCAGGCAAATGAAAAGCTAAGGAAGGAAATGGCAGCTGCACCACCTGGTCATTTCAATATTGAAAATATTGACGAGACTGTCGGAAAAGTTATACAAATGGTAACTACGCTTTGTTTTCATTTCATAATGTAAAATTACCAGTATGCCTCGTCACCTGAAAAAGAGAACTTTAAAATTTTAATTCTGCGTGTTTTTTTCCTTCTTTCAAAGTCAGCTCATGTTTCCAGTACTGCATAGATACTCGGTCATTTGATGATTAAGGATCTCATAGGTCAGTAAGCTTCCCTGGGTGAAGTTTAGGAATTTAGTAATTCAGCATCAGAGGAAGGCCTTTTTCAAGTCAAATAGTACATTTGTTATCTTGAAGCATTTATTTACTAAGTGTTCTAACTGGATTTTTTTCTTATTTTCCCATCTAAGGCCCCAAAGAGGTAATCATAGTCTGATTCATTGAGAATGCAAAAGTAAATGATGTGTATAACAGAATAACTGATCACATAAGCCACACGTGAAAACTGTCTCTCAATTTAGGCTCATATCTTATTTCTACACTGGAATTCCCTGTATGACACTCATGTCTGGACAGCACTGACACCATTGTTGAGAATCATATCTGATTCATCAGCAGATCTGGCAGCTCTACCTCCAGAACACATCCAAAATCCAGCCATTTCCACATGGCATCCACCACCCTTTCTCTAGGTGATTACGGTCTCCCCTCTGGATTATCCTGGTCATTTCCCAACCAGTCTTCCTGCTTCCACCCTTTCTTCCCAGAGTCTGTTCTTCACCCAGTGTGTGTGGCCTGCAGTTTGGGAACCAGGGGGCTTGCCATCACGTTTCTAATTAATTCAGAGTCCTTCGTGGGCCTGTGTGATCCTGCCTCCAGCTCTCGGTTGACCTTGTCTCCCACCAAGGACCCTCAGTGACTGCACTGCAGTCTCCATCTCCTTGCTCCGGGCCTTTTCCCTCCTTGCAGAATGCCCCTCCCCAGATTCCTGCGTCTTGACTCCTTCCATCTCTCATCACTTGTCACCTTGAGAGGCCTTCTCGGTGGCTCTATTATTAGCTTTTATTTTTTTAAATTTTCACTGCCCTACACTATGCTTTCTGTGTAATTGTTTATTGTCTTTCTTTCCCAACTAGAACAGAAGTCAGCAAACATTTTCTGTTGGGGGCCAGATAGTGAATACATTAGGCTTTGTGGGCCCTACTGTGTCCATTGTGACTACTCATTTCTGCCATTTCGCTGTCTAAGCAGCTGCAGGTGATATGTAATGAATAGGCAAGTTTTATAAGCTTTATTTATGGACACCGAAATTTGAATTTCATATAATTTTCATGTTTCATGAAATATTACTCTTTTGATTAGCTTTTTCTACCACTGAAAAGTGTAAAAACCATTCTTAGCTCAGAGCTGCACGAAAACAGGCAGTGGGCTGGGTCTGCCCTGCAGGCCGTGATTTGCCAACTCCTCCTCAAAAACATAAGTTCCACAAAGGCCAGGATTTTGTTGTTGTTGAGCCACTAGTGTGGTACCTGGTTCATGTTGATACTTGTTAATATTTGTTGAGTGAATTGTGTTGAATATAATCAGGATATATAGAATTCGGTTGTGGGGGACTTTTTAGACTTGCAGTAAATATAAATCATTATGGTGGACTCTGGCAACTGAAAGAATAATAGTGCCATATTGTATTAAGAACTTTTCTTGTCCGGGGGAATTCCCTAGCGGTCCAGGGGTTGGGGCCCCATGCTTTCAATGCTGAGGGCCTGGGTTTGAGCCCTGGTCAAGGAACTAAGATCTTGCAAGCCACGTGGCACAGCCAAAAAAAAGAATGTTTTCTGTCCTGCGTGCCTCTTGGGCCAAAGGTTGGTCCCTTCCCAAAGTTGTTACTGTAACTTTTTAGGGAACTGCCCTGAAATAAATTTCCCACATGGTGGTGTTTTGCAGGATGTGGCCTTGTTTGAGATGAATCAGTCTGATTCAAAAGAAGAGGACAGTTCAGAAGAGAATTCACAAGACTGTTCAGAGGACAGTTCAGAATTTGAGGATGAAGATGATAGCACTTCTTCTGAAGGTGAAGTTACCATCGATACCATTAAGCTTCCTCATTCAGAAGATGGAAAAGGCAAAATAGAGGTTCTGGACCATCCTGCCAGTGAGAAAAAAGAAGCAGGGAAATAAACAATCTGAGAAACAGGTGATAGATGCCTGCTAATTCTGTGAAAAAGAATGTGGCTTGCCGGTTATTTTGCATTTCAGATACCTGTGGTGCTTTTTTGCAATATTGAATGTATTTTGCTTCTTGGAGAAACAGAAGCTGGCTTTTAAAGAGTTGGAAGAGATAGCATTTGGGCATCTTCTAAGAGCAGACTGTTTTTGATCTCATGCTAAAGAGATTTAGTTTAGAAAGCTTAACTTTATGTATGGTGATGAGTGAATTTGTTGGCATCTTCTTTCATCAGCATAGACTTCAGAAATCTCAAACTTATTTTAAAGTAAAAATACAAGTTACCCATTTGTTTTTGTTTTAAATTGGCCTCTTGGGGCTTCCCTGGTGGCACAGTGGTTGAGAGTCCGCCTGCTGAGGCAGAGGACACAGGTTCATGCCCTGGTCTGGGAAGATCCCACATGCGCGGAGCAGCTGGGCCCGTGAGCCTTGGCCGCTGAGCCTGCGCGTCCAGAGCCTGTGCTCCGCAACGGGAGAGGCCACAACAGTGAGAGGCCCGTGTACTGCAAAAAAAAAAAAAAAAAAAAATTGGCCTCTTGGATAAAACAACCTAGGTTGGGTTTTTTTTTAGGTTATTATAAAGTCACATTTATTTGTTACCATCAAAATGGGTCCAGTGAGGGGGAACTTTTTAACATCTTTATTGGAGTATAGTTTCTTCACAATGTTGTATTAGTTTCTGCTCTATAACAAAGTGAATCAGCTATATGTATACATATATACCCATATCCCCTCCCTCTCGCGTCTCCCTTCCACGCTCCCTATCCCACCCCGAGGGAGAAATTTTTTACAAAGAAAAGAATTACTTATATTTAGATGCCCTCAGACATATCTACTTTAATTTAAAAAAAATCCTTTCCAGTTTGTGCTGGAAAACTGGTGCTCTGTGGTTTAATCACTGTCAGTGACTCTGTAGCCTCTCAATGCATGTAGAATTTGCCGGTTGGAAAAATTTGTGGTTTTTTTGGTTTTGTTTTTTCTTTTTCTCATAAAGGAATTTTTTTGTTTGTTTCAGCTATTAAAATTATTCCTCCCAGTTGCCCACAGTTTTGAAACCTATTAATTGTAGAGAATAGGGACACCCCAGGAAAATAGGGCACAGTACATAAAAAGGTAGTAACAGGTTTTCTCTTTCAAAAGACAAAATGATCCTGCATTGGAGTTGCCTTTCTGCCACATTCTTGATCTTATTTAACTTGTTTGGGATCTCATCTGCCATGGGACTGGCTTTGCTCAGGATATAGACCTGAGAATTTAAAGGACTGTCTCCAAGCGCATTGAGCTGATGGGACTTTGTTGCCTAATATTATAGGGGTTTGTTTTAACTGTTTTCTCCTACTCCTCTCATTAGCCTACGACATCTTGTAAATACTCTGAAGATAATTCTCCAAGTTCCTTCTGGTATTTTTCATTGGGAATTGGAAATTGGCTGTGCACTCAAAGTATGCAGAAGTGAACAGATTTGGAAAGGAGACTTCTCAGCTGCAAAGGGTATTATGCTGTACTTTGTAGCACCAAACACAGGTGTGATGAATTATTGGTGTGAATATTTAAGGATTGTCTTCTACTAGATAATATTTATGCCACATTGTGGGAAGAGTTGCATTTGTCTGGTTCACTCCTTAGCTTGGTGCATGGTACACAGTAGGCACCGAATGATGTAGATAAATGAATTTACAGGTATATTGAGGCTGTACAGGGCATTTTAAGCCATGGTATCCATGTGGATATGAAAGTGTACCTTCACCGGAAATACAAAGCCTAGTAGAAATAGTCTGATGGTCAGTGAAAGAGACTAGTCAGTCTAGAAATATATACTAGTGTGTAGAATTATATTTCTCTCCTGCCATGACCTTCTCCTATAATACAACTAGGTATTCTATACAGTTAAAGAAGTCAACTAAATTCAGTTCCTCTGGACATTCTTATGACATAGGAGGAAAAGGAAAAACAAAAATTTAATATGTGATAGGGATGTCGTTTTAAGTAAGTGTAAAATGGTTGAATTATTTAATATACAGAGTCAGGGATGGCTGTTTTTAAACAGCGTTGGATACTAAGATAAATTATGTATGTCTTAAAGGTTTAAATATAAAGAAATTATAAGTTTCATACTAAAATATAGGTGAATATTTAATAACATAGTTGGGCAAAGTTTTTTTTTTTTTTTTTTTTAAAGCAGAACATCAAAGCTTGAAATTACAAAGGAAAAGAGCATAGAGTCAAGTTTGAGAATCACTGGTCTAGGTCTTAGGTCCTCTTGACTTCACTTTACCCACCGGATCCCAGGAATACTTCCACCACACTCTCATGGCAACATATTACTTCACTTGACCTACCAAGACCTCTCATTCTGTCACACCCCAACCATCCCATCTGTTTCCGTCATTTGTCCCAAAGCTGCTTTAGAGTAGTCTATACCATCTGCTTAAACTCCTAACTTTTCAGCCCTCTGCAATTTGGCTTTTGAAACTGTTTCCCTAAAGTCTTCCATTACTGAGTATTCATTCGGCTGCCATCTGAACTAGACTGTGAATGGAACTCAATTTCTTCCTCTTCAGATCATCCCCTAAAGAAAAAAAAAAAAAAGAGATCATCCCCTGTTTTCGTCCTCCCAGTGAATGATACCACTAAACTAAAGCCTGGAGTTTTGGGGGCTCCGAAATATGAACTAGAATGGAATTTCCACAAGGCTGGTGACTTTGTCTGGAACATGGCTATACTGTGCGGCATGCGGGATCTTAGTTCCCCAACCAGGGATTGAACGCAGGCCCCCTGCATTGGGAGTGCAGAGTCTTAACCACTGGAGCGCCAGGGAAGTAAGTCCCCTCTAGCCCTTTTTTGGTTGTTGTTGAATTTTATTTTATTTGTTTATTTTTTGTACGGCAGGTTCTTATTAGTTATCCATTTTATACATAGTGTATATATGTCAATCCCAATCTCCCAGTTCATCCCACCCCGCCACCCCCTTTTAAATTAGTGTATCATTTAAGAATGTTTATATCATGTAAATCATATCTCTGATAAGGGGTTAACATCCAGAATATATAAAGAACTCCCACAACTCATCAAAAAACCCAGTTTAAAAATGGGCAAAGGACTTGAATAGACATTTCTCCAGAGAAGAAATACAAATGTCCAATAAGCACATGAAAAGATGTGCTTTTATATCATTGACATTAGAGAAATGCAAATAAAAACCACAATGAGATACTACCACATCCATTGGGATGGCTATTATAAAAATAAACAAAACAGAAAATAGCAACTGTTGACTAGGATGTGGAGAAATTGGAATCCTTGTGAATTGCTGGTGGGAATGTAAAATGGTACAGGCCCTCAAACCAAAAAATGTAGGGACTTCCCTAGTGGCACAGTGGTTAAGAATCCGTCTGCCAATGCAGGGGACACAGGTTCAATCCCTGGTCCAGGAAGTTACCACATGTTGCAGAGCAGCTAAGCCTGTGAGCCACAACTACTGAGCCCACGCGCTGCAGCTACTAAAACCTGTATGCTTAGAGTCCGTGCTCCACAACAAGAGAAGCCATTGCAATGAGAAGCCTGTGCACTGCTACGAAGAGTAGCCCTCCACTCAGCTTAACTAGAGAAAGCCCGTGCACAGCAATGAAGACCCAATGCAGCCAAAAAAAATAAATAAAATTGAAAAAAAAATGTAGAATTATTAAAAAAAAAAGCATAAAATTCATAAATATTTAAAACTAGTGGGTGGCAAAGAAATTTAAAAGTCAAGGGACAAATTGGGAAAAATAATTTCATTGTAAGGCAAGAGTGAGTGTTATATAATGGACTCTTTCAAATTAGTAAAAAAAAAAAAGACTAGTATCTCAATAGTGAAAAGGCCTTAGGACTTGAACAGGTAATTCACAGGAAAAAAATGTTCGGTCCCATTTCTCAAAGAAATGCAAATGAAACCAATGTTGTATTTTTTACCTCTCAAAGTGGCAGATCAAACAACAGCTAGTACTTAACTGAGCCCTTTTTATGTGTCAGCCACTATTCTGAGTGTTTTATGTTTAAGAGTTACTGCCACTCACACACAAAAATTTCTCGAGTTATACATTTAACATCGGTGCACTTTATGTATGTTATACCTTAATTAAAAAGCTGTTTTGTTTGTAAGCAGTGTGCTCTACAGTCTCTTGGAAATTAAATCACCATTGTGCTTTGGTTGGTCTGACCCTGTGGGTTCTCTGCCTGATGCTTTGGTGTGAGGTGATGGCCGCCATTTGGAGAACAATTCTGTTCCTGCTAAGGCTGATGAAATGTTCTCTTCAACCTTGTGTATTATCTTTCTATGGCTCTTTGACAGTCATAAATCAGAAAATTAGGTGTAATGGTCTTTGAAGCAAAAATATTCTTAATGAATCTCCTCTATCTATTCTCCTAATACTTTAACTGTGCATCAAATATGGTACTTATAAAACAAACTGCCTTGCAGAGTAGCTCGTATTCCTGTGCCTGAGTCCACTACTGTGGTAGGAAAGACAAGTAAAGAGGTTGAGTCTTCCATTTGTATTTTCCTCAGTGCTTGGCATGGTGCCTTTCACTCGGAATGTACGATAAATGTTTGTGAAACTTTTTTTTCCTCTTGATGCCAATAAAGTAATACATCTTAAACATCAGTGGTTCACAGTCCTGAGGAAAGAAAGACAGGTTTACTATCTTTTGATTGGTAGACTTTTCCCAGAAGTTTAATGGTGGAATCTTTGTGGTTGATTCCTCACCATATGTTCATGGAAGATCCTTGCCAGTGATTGGCTTGGGGATGGGCATGTGACAACCTTCCCAAAGAGGCACAAGCCAAGTCTTGTTAGTAGGCTTTTGGAAAGAAGATTTCTCATTCTAAAAAAGAGGTACATGAAAGGATGGCTGCTTTCTTTTGGAACATGGATATCTTGTGACTGGATATGATTCCTGGAACTCTGGCCTAGTGGCCATAAATGGAGCCAGCTCTTGAGGGTACAGTCGGCATGTCAAGGATAGCAAAGAGAAGCAAGGAACATCACTGAATTACTGCATCAAATAACTAGACCAGACTATCACTGGATTTCTTGTTTTGTGACACAATAAATTTCCTTTTTGTTAAAAAAAAAAAAAAAGGCCACCATCTTATGAGATATTCTCTTGTACCTACTTCACAGATTTAAGAAAAAAAAAGTGGAAGGGAGACACTAAGCAAATTTTTTTAAAGCCTTACAATAGGTAACTGGTGGAGCCAACTTTTAAGTTCAGTCAGCCACATCCTGCCATTGTGGGCCTACCAGTCACTATGCCACAAGCATGGGCTCTGAAGCTGGATCGATCCCAGCCCAGCCACTTTCCATCTGTAAAACGGGGATAAGAGTATCTCCCTTATGAGGTTTCAGTAAGAAATTAATGAGTTAATACTCATCATATGCTTAGAACAGTGTTTGGTAAGTGTGAGGTATTATGATGCTGTAAGAATAATGCACATGGCTTCCCTGGTGGCGCAGTGGTTCACAATCTGCCTGCCAGTGCAGGGGACACGGGTTCGAGCCCTGGTCCGGGAAGATCCCACATGCCGTGGAGCAACGAAGCCCGTGTGCCACAACTACTGAGCCTGCGCTCTAGAGCCTGCGAGCCACAACTACTGAAGCCTGCATGCCACAACTACTGAAGCCCGTGCACCTAGAGCCGGTGCTCTGCAACAAGAGAGAAGCCATTGCAATGAGAAGCCCGCGCACACCACAACAAAGAGTAGCCCCAGCTCACCGCAACTAGAGAAAGCCCGCGTGCAGCAACGAAGACCCAACGCAGCCAAAAATAAATCAATAAATTAATTAAATTTTTTTTAAAAAGAATAATGCACAGTGGTGGCAAAACTTTGGAGAAACTGTTGGTAAGATTACAGATTGCTATATCCTTTTAATCAGATTCCACCTCTAGGAATTTATTCTAATTAAGCAAATAACAGTTTTGTTCACAAATTTCTATCTAAGATTGTGACATTTAAAATAGAAAGCAAATACAAATGTCCAACAGTAGAGAACAAGTTGAATTAAAGCCACTGAACATATGCAATGGTATGTTTATTGACATAGAAAGATGCTTACATATTGTTAATTGAAAAAAGCAGGTAAAGTTATGTACAGTATTATACTAGTTCTAAAAAAAAGTGTATTCATAGAAAAAATCTGGAACATCTCAAATATCATCTGTGGTTATTTGTGGAGAGTTTATGGTTGAATCTTACCTTCCCATTTTATTATTTTTACAAAATTAGGTATTAATCATTTAAAAAATCCGCTTGGGTGTTATTTGCATAATAGGTATAATAATAATAATCCACCCTGTCCATCATGTCTCATGTCTGATAATCTACTTGTAGCCCAGGTTTCCCTTGATAGTTTCTATTGTCTTAGAAGGGAGGTATGGGGGAACCAGTTTAGTTCCTTGCCCTGTCTCTAGTCATTTCCACAAAAGCTCTTGCAGTTAATGTTCACTCTGCTTAGCTTTTTACTTTGACAAATATTTAACATTTGCCTACTATTCATTACTGAGGGCCTGATTCAGGCATCGGCAGTAACAGCATCTTAGCTTGGTTAAGACTACCAGTTTCATTGCTTGAGTGCCTGTTCTGCCACTGAATAGCTGTGTGATCTGGGCAGGTTTCTTAACCTCTTTCATTTGAAAGCAAATATTTATTGAGCTCCTCCTACGTGTTAAGACACTGGAGATATGTCCTTGAATGAAAGAAGCACCTGTTCATGAAGCTTACGTTCTAATGGGAAGAAATCGATGATAAGAACTACGCCAGGTGGTGGTAAGTGCTACAATAATAATGCAGGAGAAGGAGACTAAAGAATGAGGACAGATGAGGTGTGAATGTGGGGATCTATGTGCTATTTTAGGAAGAGTGGTCAGCAAATGGATCTCTACTAAGATGATGTTTGAGCAGAGACTTGGAGGAAGTAAGGCAGCCACCAGCTGAGGGTGGTGTGTGGGGAAAGAGTTTGAGGAAGAGGCAGTGGTGTGCTGGCGCTGGCCCACACTTGTTCTAATTACACGCATCTCATCCCAACTCTGTGTTCAGTGAAGTCAAGTTGGTAGCTTGAAATCCGCCTTGGTGAGAGCATCTGTACACAGAAATCAGCAAATGCTACAAATCAGAGTTTTCTTTTCCTTTCAGAGAGCCACTTGTTAAATATCTACCAGCACACCACTAAGAAGAAAGAGCAGTAAGTGCAAAGGCCCTGAGGTAGGAGTGTGCTTGATCAGTTGGAGGAACATCAAGGCAGCCAGGGTGGCTAAAGAGAATGAGAGGGTAGTTGATAGGAGATGAAGTTAGAGGTAGCTGGGAACAGAACTGATAGGACTTTGCACAGTAAGTACACTGGACTTTATTCTAAGTGAAATGGGGGCCATTAGAAGGTTTTGAGCAGAGGAGTGACACCATCTGACTCAAGCTTTGAAGAGAGCCACACAGGGGGGAATCGGGAAAGCCAGTCAAGAGTCTGGCGATAACCTCTTGGTAGTGGTGGAGCCAGGAAAAAGAGCACCTTGATTTATTCATCTTTTCAGATGTTGTGAAGATTAAGTTGGCTTAGCATGGTGACTAGCGCACAGCAGCCCCTCAATAAATGATAGCTGTTGTTATTGATAGATGCCAATCCTGGGGGTGGGGGAGGGGTGCTCATATCTAATTAGGAAGACCAGTAATTCCAGCACCAAGTGGTAAGTACTATGTTCCAGACAAGTGAGAGGATAGAGGAGAGACACTTACAACCAAGTTGGGGGGTAGGAGAGGCCAGGGAGGGTGTATTTGAGCAAAAGACTAGGGGGGTGGGTGGGGGCAGGGGGCTACTTTAGCAAAGGCATCAGGAAGTGGACTTGGAAGGAAAACAACTTTTAAAAGGGTCTACACCTCCCCAACTCCCCAGTTTGGGGGACAGATCACAGCTTTGTCCTTTAGATTAGCAAAATCAGTGATCTGAAGAAATGGTGATAAATTAATTACTCAGTGTGTTAATTAAATCACCTAGTAGGCTGTGCATCGTTACCGTTCCAATTCAGATTCACTGGTAATTTTATAAATTCCATGGAGCCTTTGATTCTGGTCAGCAGGCGGATATAAAAACTCAAGCCGCTGAGAACTTTAGAACTCGCTATGGGAAAAGGGAGTTCTTAATCTGGAGGTCAAGCGTGGGTTTTAGGAGGTCTGTGAATCTCTTGAAGATATTTGCAGAACTAGGTGTGTACGTGTGAATTTGGGACAGAGGAGATCTAGCTTTTATCAGATTCTCAAAGAGGTTTATGGCCCCAAAACTATTAAAAGCACTGCTACTGAGAGTAATATTAGAGGGTAAAAGTCATTCTAGAAGAAATGGCCAGGTTTTTGTTTGCCATTTCATCTATCATTAAAATATCTGGTAAAGTGATACTTTAAATCACATGAAATCAGTTAAAACACTGCATTTAAAAAGTGGTTCCTTTCTATTAAGAACATTGTCATTTTATTCAAATATGAACTGTCAGTTTGAACCCAGCTGGGTCCACATTTAGAATTTCACCTGTGCCGAGCTCTGAATGAGCTGTGGTACAATACAAAATGCTTACAGGCAAAATTTGCTCTGTTGACCATCCAGGATCATACCTGATATTCTTCCTATTGAATGTTTTCTGCCCCTGATTTTTGTTATTGTTGTTTATTGATTACTGATTCCCTACATTCTTCTGACGTTAAGCTGCTGAGTTTCCGAAGTAACAAGTAATCCCTAAGGGCTTCTTCAAAGCCAATGAGATAGAGATGTTTACTGAAATTTTACTTTAAAAGGATTCATGGAAATTAATTGCTCTGACCACCTGCCAAAGACTCAATTCAGGATCTCACCTTCTTCTAGTCATACATGGATGGGTAGAATCTACCCACCTACTCTTGTCTGACATGAGCAATTACGTGAGTACTACATGGGTTGTAATAATTCCTCTTTCTTGAGCACAGAGAATGGTCCAGACACCTTGTTGAGTGCGTTATGTATATTATCCCGCCGGATCCTTACAACACCTAATGAGATAGGGACTTTATCCCTGTGTTATAGATGCCAAATCTGGGCTTTGAGATATTAGGTAACTAATTTGCCCAAGATCACCCAGCTAGTGGGCAGCAGAACCAATTGGTAGGAGAATGGGAAACCAAATGTCCTAGAAGGACGAATGAGCTGTAGAAAGAAAAGCACCCTTTTCCTTGTACCATTTTTCACTACATGGTATTTTCCAGTGCTGCTGTATCAGGTGCTGGATCGGACAATGGAGGAGAAAAGCAGCATAGGAATTGATGACTACTGGAAAGGGCTGTAGGGAAATTAATTCATTGAACTAATATATCTCACTATATTTTTAAAATAGTGACGGGGAAAGCACTTAACTTTTATTGAGTATTTGAGGATTTACCACAAACAAAGCCCAGTGCAAGGTGCTGTACTAAGATTATTGCATTGAATCTTCATTCTAAGGCTTCCGAGGGAGGCACTACTGTCCCCATTTTACATATAAGGAGACTGAGGCTCTGAGAAGTTGCATAAGTTTCCCAAAGTCACATAGATAGTAAGATGGTATGGTATGAACCAAGATCAGCCTCCAAAAGCTATTTACTTTATAATACATCATACTATAAAATGCACTTTAAAAGCTATTGACTAGAATTTAAACTATTTGGGGCCAAAGATCATGTCATTAAATTTTGTATACTCCTCAGGACATAATATAGTACCTGGTACTTGGTAGGTACTCAAGAAATGTTTCTGGGTTGGTCACTCATCACAGTGGGTTGAAAAATAGAACATCAAAGGCACAAAGATGTATCTTATTTCCAAAAAGAAAAAAAAAAAAAAAAAAGAACTTCCTTCAAATTCCTTAGAGGATATACTCTTCCTTGAGAGCAAAATTACAGAAAATCTTTTTAACAACCCCATATGCCTGGTTCAGAGGTTAAAACCTGTACATATTATACAAGGGCTCCTAACAATGCACTTTCTGTACTATAACTGCATGATATTGACGTCTGCAAGGTGAACAACCATGACGAGGTTAGTCTTGGTGGGGAACAAAAGCAGTTGATACTTTAGAAATATGTGTGGTATATGACATAGTCAAAACCCAACAACTACACATCATTTTAAGGTATAAAAGGGGTATTAGAAAATACTCAGGAACGTGTGTAAATGCTTAGACACGTGGCCCGACCCTCTTTGTGGTCCTTGTGGTTTTTTTCGGCTGGTGGCTGACACCTCCTTCCTCAGCACAGCCCGGCTTCTTCAGTGTGGAGAGCTGCGGAGCGGTGCTGTCTGAGCGGGGTTCCTGATGACGCCACTGCTCTAATATTCCAGCGTCACGGTCTTGGTTTTGAGATATTCGTTTAGAGCTTCCTCACCTAGGGAAGAGAAAAGCAGCCGATGGACCACGTTCACAGGTGGAAGTGATGTCGCTAGATCTTGGACACAGGTGCAGGCATATCAGTCACTAAGCGAATAGAATGGGGCTGAGGCAGTGCTTCTCATGCTTTAAATTTCATGTGAATCACCTGCAGATCTTGTGACACTGTAGATTCTGATTGGATTAGGTCCGGCAGAGGCCCCAAGATGATATGTTTCTAACCACTCCCCGATGATGCTGAGGCTTGTGGGGCACAGTTTGAGGAGCGAGGGTTTAGACCAGCTACCAGGCCTTCTAAGGACCAGAGTGTTGGCTTATCACTTTCTACCCCAAACCCTTCCTTTATTTCCCAGCGTGATGACAAATGTCCACGTCTATTCCTTGCCCGTTTAGGCTGAACAGAAGTGATCAGGATACTGTCCTTCTGATTACATTAAATGAAGCAGAATAGAGCATTAGATTAAATGCTTCTGATTACATTAAATGAAGCAGAATAGAGCAAAGAAAGTTTGAGATCATTTGGTCTCATCTTATTTTAAAGTTAAGGGAAAGGCAGTTTTCCTGACTTACATAGTATGTTAGAGACACAGAGGCATATCCAGGAAAAAATAAATAGGTCTGCCTTTCTACTTCTATTCTGTTCCTATTTTGAGCTACCACAATCATTGATTTCTACAACAGTTAAAGGGCATGAATACCACAGGTGAAACTAATGAGTATATGATTCTGGAAGTTGAGCTGAACCCAGGCTTCTTAATGTTAAATTAGAATCACCTTAGGGAGCTTTTAAAATTCCTGATCCCAGGTCATACCCCAGACCAATTAGATCAGCATCTTTCCTTTTTTTTAAAAGCTCCCAGGTGATTCTAATCCAATGTGCACCTGGGAACCATTGGGCTGAGGGAGTTTCAAATTAGGAGAGAAGAAACTGTTAGACAAAGTCTACTGTTTTATAATAAAACAGACATGAAGTGTGTCGATCATTCTCTATCAAAAGACAAGTGGAACACTGTTGTCTCACTTTATAAAAATAATTTCCCTAAGAAAATCTCCCCATGTGTTTTGGATCCAGGGATGAAAGCCAGATTGAAGACATGAAAAAAAAAAAAGACTTTACCTTCAACTCAATGGAATTTAAAACGAGAGCCACTTTTATTGTTGCAAATACACTGCCAAAAGTCTTCAGGAAAGAGAAAATGTAAAAATACCCCAAATTAACCCAATTTATGTTAGCAGACTGTAACTGCAGTAAATCACAAGCATTTCAATTTTTGAAACAACCTGCCAGACTGACTATGGGGCGTGAGAACATGGGCTGCGTAGCCAACTGTCTGGCTTTGCATTCTTTTTGCCAGTGGCTGTCTGGCTGACTTTGGGCAAGTTACCCCAAATCTCTGAGCCCCATTTTTCCCGTCTGTAAAATAAAGATAATAATGGCACCTACACTCCCATGGCTATTGTGAGGACTGCTCGTGCTATTACAGGTAGAGTATCAGAATAGGGCCTGGTACATATTTAGTGTTCAAAGTAAGCTGTAACTGGAAATGTGATAGTGTTACTGCCCACGGTGAATTACATTTTGGGCTCTCTGCAGACTCTCAATCTGAGCTCCCAGATGCCCAGAAAACTCTGCCAGTTTCAATGTTGTCTCTGAAAGACTGCCAGGTGGCTCAGAGACAGGATTTATTCTTGGGGCTAGCCGGTTATTGCCTTCTACCCATTTTCCTTTCTTGGTTCCACTTGGTCCCATGACGTCTAAACCAAGTTCATGCTGAATGTCAGGTTAAAAAAAAAACAAACCTAACATATTTTAGCTAGAAGATATTGTCAGGGTTTTCTTTTCAACATGAATCTTCTTTTTTAAAAGGAAACACTTTTCCACACAATTTGAGTACTTTTCTATATTTACGTTATGTTCAATAAAAATGTTTAACTTTGAAAAAAATGAGTACCCTTGAAAGCCCAGATCCAACTGCCATGTAGGAAATGCCCTTTAAAGCAATACAAGAGTGTTGCATGAAGCATGAAGCAGACTGTTCTGTGATGTGCAGTAGAAAGGTAAGGCATATTCATACCTAAGTCTTTTCCAAAGCCAGATTGCTTAACTCCACCAAAAGGGGCTGCCACATCCGTCTTGTTGTAGGTGTTAATGAAAACAGTTCCTGCGTCTAGCTTTTCACTCACATACATAGCTTTATTTATGTCTCTCGTAAAAACCCCTGAGGCCAAGCCGTACTCTGTATTATTTGCTCGCTGCAACACTCCATCGATGTCCCTGCAAGATGTTTTTAGAAGACATAAAACCTCATTAAATGCAAAAGCAAAACACTTTCATTTTCTGTTCTAATGTTTTTCCCCTCCGTGCTAGAAACAGGAAAACATTACTGCCAATGTGCTTACATTTTTATAAATGAAATATTCCAGGCTTACACCAAAAGAAACTCCCAATGAAATATTACAACTCTAGTATTATATTTTTCACATATATCATGAAACACCTTTTAAAATCTGAAGTCATCTTTTCAGCCTTCTTCATTGCTTCTCCTTCATGATTACCCCATTTGTTTTCCTCTCCCTTGAGCTCCATTTACAGACATATTCTCAGAGCACCCGCAGTGTCCCTCCATCTATTCAGATTTTACATGCACATTTCAAGGCTCATTCACTCGATGCCTCACCCTGAAGCCTTCCCAGATCCCACTGTTTAGGCAGTGTAGTGTAGTGGCCCGGTGAGAAGGCTCCACAGCCAGACTGCCTGGGTGACCTTGGGTGAATCACTTCATCTCCCCTGCTTTTGTTTATTCTTGTGAAAAAATGGAAATAATAATAATAGCACCTGTCTTCTTGTCATGAGGATTAAATGAGCTAATAGTGTCTGAAGCACAGGAAATGCTCAATGAAAGTTAGCTATAATAGGGTAGCACATATTCCTCCAATTCAGTATTTTGGTTTACCTTTTCGTGTATTTGGTGTTCACCCTCCAACTAGACTGGAACCTCCCCGAGGGCAGGGATAACATCTTGCTTTTCTGTATACTAGGGTGTTGCACCATCACGTGAGAGTGAACGCAGTTAATATGCCCATCCAATAAAAGGGTAGTAAATCATCCTTAAATGGGTCTGGTGACTTCCCTGCCTTTTGACTCAGTATGTGTACACACCAAGTAAGTGCAGACGTGAACCTGCTCTTCTCTCAGTTGGGTCCAGTTCCAACATGCCTGCCATAGTGTGAGTATCTCATCTTTGTGAGTGTCATACTAATGTTAAAAAAATGCATGAACTGCAACATGGCCAGCAAATGTAAGCCAAGATTTTATCTGGGGCTCCGGCAAAGAAACACGATTTCTTTTCCAAAACTGGAGCGAAAATTAGTTGTGCTGAATTCTTTGAGAGACAGCATAGGCTTCAATGTGGTGTCTTCCCAAGGGATTTTCAAAGGTAATCCTGACTATACACAATCTTCAACTCTCATGAGAAATGTGGACTCTAACTTGGAAAGGACTGAGGCTCTGCTAAAACTCTCACACTTGATGCATTGCACCTGATTGCACTGCGAATACTTACAGCCTGGACTAAGGCCGAAAGACGGCTGTATGCCATTGCCCATTGAGGACTACTGAGATGACGTAGCTTCACAGCACACCTTGCCCACTTTTAGAATAATAATGAGCGTAATGACTGCAATGTCACCAACAGCAAACACTTGACTTATTTAACACTTAGAATGACCCAAAAAGGTAGATACTATTAATAACCCAACTTCACAAATAGATAAACTGCACAAATAGAGAAACTTAATAGAGGAATTAAGTGGCCCAAGCCCACAGAGGTGGTCAGTGCAGACTCTACCTACTACACCTCCCACCTAGGCCCTCTGGGGTTAATTGTCCGTCTCCTTGTCTGTCTCCCCTATTAGATGGTGACCTCCTTGAGGACAGGAACAGTGACTTATCTAGGCTTACATCCCCTAAAACTGGCTTCTAATATCTGCATATTTAACACAAGGACCATCCTATGGGGAAACTTATAATAAGGAAAAGACGGTAACAGGGCATCCTTGGATCAGTATGTCAAAAGGTTACTCGCTACAGCTTAGTGTCCCCAAAGGTCTCTCACAGTATGTCTGTTCAAGACCAAGAAGTCCTTCTGAACTCTGTATTCTGTTTTCTCATTGGTTAAAGGAAAACTAAAGCCAGAATTCTGAAGAATTGTGTGCAGTATACCATGAGTCTCTATTGTGTTAAATATTCTGACATGAGCTCAGTTACCATACGGCCCTCTTTGATATGCTAAACACTGAGCATATCAAAGTTTCAGGCACCATAACAAACCAGTATGTCATTCACGGTTGATTATATGGTGATTGTGGACATTTCTACAAAGAGTTGAGTATTAGGCTTTTGGGGGCATGATCCCCTATGGAGAAAACACTCTTTCTTTGGGAAAATCAGATTTCATAGATGCTGCCTTCCCTAGAAATGTAAATGCGAAAACCAGTTCTGTTATTCTCAGTTACTGACCTTATTCCAGAGACATTTCAAATGCTGACTGTACAAAAACTAAAACTTAGCGAACATCCCATAATGTCAGCCATTAGTTTAAACTAAGGAGCAAAAATATATTACAATCTACATTGGTTAGCATTCTCTTCTAATTATTAAGACAATTATTCTTACGGTAGAAAATTATATGTTCATTGATTTTATGCTCTGTACATACCACAATGACAGAAAAAAGAAAAGTATCTAGGCAATCCGGTCAAATTATGCCTGAGGAACATACCCATTTTGGAATTTAGAAATGACCATAATAGGCCCGAAGGATTCCTCTTTGGCAAGATACATGTGGTCTTCCACATCTGTGAAGACAGTAGGTTCCATAAAAAAGCCTATTTGAAAAACAGAAGAAAATAACATCAATTGAAGGGTAATTTTCAATTAGTAGTTCTCTCGTTTAATTACATTATAAATTTTTTTCTTCCGTTATGGGTCAGTAAAACCAAGAAGACTTTCATTTTCCTGTTTGGTGTTAGCGTTCCCAGGTTATTACATTTTTAATGTCCTTATTACAAAACTTTCAAACATATGTAAAAGTAGAGAAACTAGTATAATGAATAGTAAAATAAATCTTTATGCATATTTTGCCATATTTGATTCTTTTTTTTCTTGCTGAAATAGCTTAAAGCAAATTCCAGAGATTACAATTTATACTCCACAAGTATTTCAGTACAAACCTGTAAAAAACAAGGACATGTTATTACACACCACAATACATTATCACACCTAACAAAATTAACGCCAATTCCTTATTCATAGTTTATATTTCAATTCCTTTTTTTAAGTTCCAGTTTTTTAATTGAGATGCAATGACATAGAACATATTAGTTTCAGCTGTACACCATAATGATTCACTACTTGTATTCAATTTCTGATTTCTGGAAAATATCTTTTTATAGTTGACTTGTTTGATTCAGAATTCAAATAAGTTCCATACTGCATTCGGTTGTTAGATAGCTTAAGGGTCCATTAACTTTAGAATATTTCTCCCCTTTACCCTGCCCCTTATTTTTCATGCCATTGACTTGTTAAACAGACTGGTTCAGTTGTCCCGCAGAATATTTTATGCATTTCAGATTTGTCATTGCTTCCTTGGGATGATATTTAATTTGTTCCTCTATCCCCTGTATTTCTTGTAAATGGAAAATATGACCTAAAGGCATGATTAAATTCATGGTTAAACATTTTTGGCAAGAATACTTCATAGACGATGCTGTGTTACACACTGGATCCCACAGGGGGCACATCATAACCAGCTGTCCTGCTGGTGCTCAATCTACCTACAACAGTAAAACATGAGGTTTTCCAGTTGTTGTTTGTTTGTTTTTCTCTCCTTTTGGGTATCATGACATTGAGCCATTCACATACTTCTGTAACAACTACTACCTTAGACAACAGGAATGAATCCTTCCCAGGCTAAGCTGGCTAAGATTTAATCTCACGTTGCCAGGAATGAAAATCACCAGTGCCTGAATAACACCTTATCCATTACACTTGTTTACTTACGCTGCTAAGGGCCTGTCACGTCCATTTTATTTGATTTTAACGGCCTCGTAAAGCAGGATATGCACATTTCATCACATTTTACAACTGAGGCTCAGAAGAACTGTTGTTGAAGGTGTCACAGCTTATAAGTGGCCAAGCAGGATCTAGAAAGTAATTCTTATCATAACGTAAATGACACTACTTTTCAGGCAAGATGGTGCTGCAACGAAAACTGTTACCATTTATTCCGACTTAAGAAGCCAGGCCCCCAGCACACCTCCTATGGAGGTGGTCTTACCTGGCCTTTGGACTTGTCTTCCTCCGTACACCAAGGTGGCCCCCTCTTTCACTCCGGCTTCACAGTACTGCAGGAGCTTTTCCAGATGGGCCTTATGATTTTGGGGCCCGTGATCAGTAGATCTGTCAAGTGGATCACCAATTTTCATCTTTTTAATTTCTTCCACCTGTACGTCACCCAGTTCACAAAACACAATTGACTGTTAATAATAAGAATGGATACCCTTGACCGAGTTTCTACTGTGTGATAGGTGTTGTACTAAGCTGTTCAAAGATGTGTCCTCGTTTAGTCTTCAGTAGCACTGGAGGTAGATATTTATTATTTCCATCTTATATGAGGAAACCGAGGATCAGAAAGGCTAAGTGACTCGCCCAAGGGCACACAGCCACTAAATACTGTAGAGTTTTCTTGCCTTGAAAGCCCAAGCTTGTAACCACTGAGTTTTAAAATTATCCCGAATGCTAATTCATTAAAATAGCAAACCTGATGTTCTGGAATTTTTGTTAATACAGCATACCTACACTCTTCATGGCAAAATAATTTCGAAAATGGCCACATTGTTGTCTTTTTCCTTTCCCCAAATGTGGAAGACTGCCCTTGTGAAATTCTCACAGTACAGCCACACCAGAGGATATACTAGAATGTTCCAATGAAAAACCATCTTTATCGAAGAATGTTCATCACTGATATGTGCTCCTTGGTTATCTTAATCTATTTCTGCGTTTCCTGATGTTAAGTCCAATTCTACTAAGGAGAAAGAAAGGGAGTTACCATGACCCCACAGGGCCATGAATTTGAGTTTAGGTCTGGCAATAATCCCTCAGTAAGTGCTCAAGAAATATGTGCTGAATGAATAAATGAATACTGTTCATATGTGTGCAAAACATGTTTGTTGATGGACTGATACAGCAAATCCTTGACATTTCTGGTCTCAGCATTTTAAATTTCAACAAGTTGTTGTGAAAGCCCATGACATGTAGTGCTGTACCTTGCATTTTACTAAGGCACAAAACTGAATTATGGGGATGTTCATGAGGCAGCCACTGCCCTCCATCTGCCTCTCCATATGACTTCCTTGTTTTCCACTCTCATGAGGAAAGATGCCTTTGCTTCTTGCGGGGTGGGATGGGGGAATTGGCTCTGAAGGAAAAAAGGCTGGGTGCTGGTTTTTTAAATAGAAACAAATTCGTGATTACTATTACCATAATAATGATAGAGTGTAGTATGGTTTTTTTAAATTAATTAATTAATTTTATTTTTGGCTGCGTTGGGTCTTCGTTGCTGTGCACGGGCTTTCTCTAGTTGCGGCGAGCGGGTGCTACTCTTTGCTGTGGTGCGCGGGCTTCTCATTGCGGTGGCTTCTCCTGTTGCGGAGCACAGGCTCTAGGCGCGCAGGGTTCAGTAGTTGTGGCACGTGGGCTCAGTAGTTGTGGCTCACAGGCTCTAGAGCGCAGGCTCAGTAGTTGTGGTGCACGGGTTTAGCTGTTGCCCGGAATGTGGGATCTTCCTGGACAAGGGCTCGACCTCGTGTCCCCTGCATTGGTAGGCAGATTCTTAACCACTGAGCCACTGTGGAAGTCCCTGTGTAGTATGTTTAGAGTTCATTTTAGCCACAGAATTCATCTTAATAGTTCTATGAATGACGTTTAGTCTCATATTTATGGAATCATGCCCAACTACAGGGGGTATGTACGTATGTATGTATATGTATCTGTCTATCTATCTTAGTGGAGGAAATTATATACTATCATTTAACTGTAAATTCAGGATTTGTAAGAATCTAGTGGTAAATCTCTCATAGCCAATTTAGGGATTTATAATAATCTAGGAGTATATCTTCTACAAATATCAAGGATCTAATATACTATAAATGCAGAGCAAGGTATAGGTAGTAATAGCCCTTAAGCATACCTTATCAAGTTTTCTAATATAGACCTATAACTTTTTACTATGAAAAATCATAGGGACTTCCCTGGTGGCTCAGTGGTTAAGAATCCACCTGCCAATGCAGGGGACACGGGTTCGAGCCCTGGTCCAGGAAGATCCCACATGCCGCGGAGCAACTGAGCCCATGCACCACAACTGCTGAGCCTTCGCTCTAGAGCCTGTGCTCTGCAACAAGAGAAGCCACCGCAGTGAGAAGCCCGTGCTCCACAACAAAGAGTAGCCCCCGCTCACTGCAACTACAGAAAGCCCACGCGCAGCAACGAAGACCCAATGCAGCCAAAAATAAATAAATAAATAAAATTTTTTTTAAAAGAAAAATTATAAACATATAAAAGTAGGTAAATAATATAATGAAACTCCACATACCGATCAGTCAGCTTCCACAACTGCCAACTCATGACCAATTTATTCCCCCACTTACTTCCTTCCCTTTTGGATTATTTTGAAGCAAAGTCCAGATATCATAGTCTAATCTGTAAATATGTCAGAAACTACTTCTAAAAGATAAGGATTGTGTTCTTTTTAAAAAATATAACCATAGCACTATCATCACTATCATAACTATCATTAATAATCCCAGAAGTACTTTTAAAGTAAAGGCAATTTCTATACAAATCACAGAACAAATTTGAAGACGCTTACCACTCTCGTCACAAATTCATCATGGATGGATTCTTCCACAAACAACCGACCAGCTGCAATACAGTTCTCTCCTTTGTTGAAAAATACTGCTCCCATGCCCTTCGGCAGCAAAAGAGAAAATACTGTTATTGCTTGGGAAGTCAAGATTGCGGTAAAATTGCACACACTGAGAATTAGATGTTATTGGAAGACAGTAGACAACACAGAGAAGACAGAGAAAAACACAAGCCCTTGGCCAAGTTAGTGTTGCTTGGAGGTTCTTGGTTTTGATATTTTTAGGAATTTTGCTTCTCCTTTCCCCCTTTTGGTCCATGAGTACTTAAAAAAAAATGTACATAACATGAAGGACATAGTGATTAAAAACAGATTTTGTGTTGCAAGAAAATTTAGATTATTCTATACATTTATATGTAATATTTCTATCCCAAATTTTGCTTTTATAAATCTCTACATCAGTTTTAAAAACCTGGCCTCCAAGTTTCAAAAACACGTTTAATTATAATGACATTATTTTTTTAAATTAAGTGCCCTGAGCAGTCCCAAATCTAAACATAAAGAGAATGGTTTCTGTTTATGATTAGATAGAACCAAGCGTTGGGCTTCCCTGGTGGCGCAGTGGTTGAGAATCTGCCTGCCAATGCTGGGGACATGGGTTCGAGCCCTGGTCCAGGAAGATCCCACATGCCATGGAGCAACTAGGCCCGTGCACCACAACTACTAAGCCTGTGCTATAGAGCCTGCGAGCCACAACTACTGAGCCCGCACACCACAACTACTGAAGCCCACACACCTAGAGCCTGTGCTCCGCAACAAGAGAAACCACCACAATGAGAAGCCCGCACACCGCAAGGAAAGTAGCGCTCACCGCAACTAGAGAAAGCCCATGTGCAGCAACGAAGACTCATCGCAGCCAAAAATAAAATCAATTAACTAATTAAGTAAAAAAAAAACCAAAAAAAAACACCCCAACCAAGCGTCATTCTAAGGTTCCTGATGAGAAGGAGGTAGAATGTGTTTCCGAAGTGGGCACCTAGTTAGGTGGACTTGACCTACTCTTACCATTCGTACGGCCTTGTCAAGTTCACAGTCACTGAATATTATAAGTGGGGATTTGCCACCAAGTTCAAGGGAAACTTTCTTCAAGTTGCTCATAGCACAGCTAGAGAAAAATAAAGGGAATATGAGCATTTAGTTTGTCTATCAGTTTCTCTCTCTGTTTCTTCAACCATAAATTACTACTTAGCATGGGAAATATAACTGAGCCTCAGAAATATTAAGAAACGTATTCAAAGACAAAACATGAATGGTAGAATGGTGATAACAGTTGAAGCTGGGTGATGAGCACACAGGAGTTCATTACACTATTCTGTAAGCTCTGTGAATATTAGAAATCTTTTGTAATAGAAACGGGTTTCTTTTTAAATTCTGTGGTCAAATGATTAGAGATTATCATATGTAAATTCAGATTCTTTAGGTGTAAGAATTTTGGTTACATAAAGACCTGGCAAAGAACTTAACCTTTAACCAGATTACTGGCACATCGGGGGAAAAAAATCAATTTTTAGAAGTATACTGTTTATTTCTCCCTGTTTGCAAAAGCATTGTTATTTAAAGTGCTTTAAAAATACTCTTAAAAATTCAGAAAGAAGGAAAAAAATCACAAAATTCTACTCCATGGCTCAATAGCAACTATTTTTTTTTTTTTTTACAATTTTGATATACTTATTTCTGATCTGTATCAAAGCACAGCCTTTGTCTTATTTAACATAGTTAGGATTACCCAATATATACAATTTTATACCTTATTTTTCTTTCTATTTACCGTTTAACACTCCAATGTTATTAAAATTCTACATGACTGCACAGTATTCTATTACATTAACAAACTTTAACCACTGCCACATTTTGGACATTTAGATGGTTTGCATTTTTCTGAACTAATGTTACTGCTTTTTAGGAATTAATTTTATAAATAATCCAGATTTGATTTGTCTTTTATATGTCTTTTCAATTTCTTACTTATGCTCCAAAACCAATTTGGGCTCCAGCTTTAGTACTGAAAATGTTTTGTGCTTAATGACTGTTAAAGCTATCAGAACTTTCAGTACAACTCTGGTTTTGGTGACTCTGGGCTTTACACTTTGGAAAGTATTTTATTGTATTCAAACATTTCAATACCCTACTGTGGTAAGATTTCTCTTCTAAATTCGATGTTATTTTTCTCCCTCCAAAAGCACCTTATTTAAAAAAGCAAAAACAAAGCCAAAGACCTGGTTTTACAGGATTTTTAGCAAATCAACACACTAAAACCAATACCTCTTCATGATCTGTTTGCCAATCAGAGTGGAACCAGTGAAACCGAGTTTCCGGATATCAGGATGTTCAGAAAGGCGCTGTCCTGCTATGCCACCTGTGGAATTACGGAATAAAACAGAGACTAAAACATTATCGAGTTTTTATGGTAAAGGTGGCTTTGAATTCATTGAAGTAGATTTCTAAGCTCTCATTTAAATCTCAGTTTTACACTTTCTGTACTAATAACAAAGTGACAAAAATCTGAATAATATCCTCCATGCAACTGTCAGTACCCCAAAGATGGGTATGCCTTGAGTTTTTAATCTTCCAAAGCCATTTTAAAAAATTGAAATGGGCCACCGTAGGGTGGTTTTACAATGTCATACAATTTCCACCCCTCCCACCCTACTCATCTGCCACTGTATTTCCACTTTCAGATTTTAGCACATGGTAAGTATGTTTATACTTAACTGTTTGGTAAACTGTATTTAGTTTTAATATAGTTATAAGTCAGGACAAAACACCAGTGGGAAAACTCAGCTACCCTTGAACCATTCATTAGTTACAGCAAAGTGGGTCCTTGCTGGCTTACCTGAGCCTGGAATGATGTTGATTACCCCCTTTGGAAAGCCTGCTTTAACAGAGAGCTCTGCAAACTTCAAAGCAGTCAAGGGCGTGACCTGAGCAGAAGCAGACAGCAATTACCTACTTCAGATTCTGTCCTGTCCTTTAGATCAGCACCCAGCTTTCCTGCTATGGCCGTACCAGAGTTCATTTTATTTTTTCTTTTATTGTGACGTAATTTCTGACTTACAGCAAAGTTGCAAAAAATAGTACAAACAATTCCTATGTATCCATCACCCAGATTCCTCAAATGTTAACATTTTACTACATTTGCTTTATCCTCTTTCTCTCTCCCAATGTTTTTTGAACTGTTTAAGAAGTAAAATTTGATGTGTCCCTTTACCTCTAAATACTTTTGTGTACATTTCTTAAAAACAAAGGATTCTTTTACATAACCACAATACAATCACCAAAATCAGGAAATTAACAACTGCTAGAATACCTAATTTACACTCCTTTTTCAGTTTTCACCAATGGTCCCAATAATGTGCTTTACAGAAAAAGAAAATCCAAGATCATGCATTGCATTTAGTTACCACGTCTATAGTTTCCCTTCCTCTGAAAGAGGTTCTGAGTTTTCTTTTATATTTCATTACACTGACGTTTTCGATAAAAACAGACCAGTTATTTTGTACAATGTCCTTTTGTCTGGATTTGCTGTTTCCACGTGATTAGATTCAGGTTATGCACTTTTGGCGAGAACACCACAGGAGTGATGCTGAATTCTCCTCAGTGCATCATATCAAGAGGAACATGCTGTTGAATAGTCCCAATGTTGGAAAGGTTAACTTTGATCCTTTGGTAAGGGTGATCTGCCAGGTTTTATCACTGTAAGTTACTGTAAAAAGAAAGGGAGCTACTTTGAGGCTTTACTCTTTGTAGTTAATAAATATTTTTTAGGGAGCTACTTTGAGGCTATTTAAATATTCAGTTACTCCTCAAATTTCCACTAGTTTTAGTATCCATTGATGATTCCTGCCTGAATCAATCATTATGATGATGGTTGCTAAGTGGTGATTTTCTAATTCCATCATTCCTTCTACATATATTCATTAGTTGGCTTTCCACTATAAGAGCTTTCCGTTCTATTTAATCAATTAACATCAGTGTGAACTCATGGATTCTTACTTTATTCAAATGGTTATAATCTTTTACTACTGTTAATTTTTTTGAGGTTCAAATTGTTCCAGCTTTGGCTGATGGATCCTGTGTGGATCCTCTGCCTTTCTGACATGTCCCGATCATTCTTTGAGCATTTCCTTGCTTTTTGGCCCAACAAGATGTTCCAGGCACACCTTGTATTTTCCCTGTTCCAACCATTTTTTCAAGAGGCCCAGGTTTCTTTTAGTGCAGAATAGTATTTTAAAACTGTGATATAATGGGAAATATATATTTGGCCTTTGTCTCTGGGTCCTGGCCCAGAGTTCCTAAAACCTTGGAATCTCAAATGAAAAATGCCTTCCATATGTTAATGAAATGGCTGGTAGCTGGGAGCCCCTTAGGTAGCTTCAGGATGGGTTTTTGTAGCCAGAAAGATCAGGCCATGGTTAGAGAGTTGGAACTTTCAGCCCCAAACCAGGGGAGAGGGACTGAAGTTTGAGTTCAATCACCGACAGCCAATGATTGAATCAGTCGTACCTATGAAATGAAATTTCCATAAAGACCTCTCAACAGTGGGTTGAGGGCTCATTCTATCCTTCTTCCTGTTCATATCTGTAACTCTCTTCAACAGTGAAAAGCATAGCTCCCAATATCCACAATATATTTACTTGTTTGCTTAATCCTAAAATGTACAGAAAGTAATTTGAGAATTATTAAGCCATGTCCCTGTGAAAAAGAAGCCTACTAACTTCAATACTTATTTTCAGTGTTTTTGCCTCTAGTCTGAGGACATAGAGTGCAAGCGTCATTCACAAGTTACTCGGGTGAGTGCTTCCTCACTCCCTTCGGCGTGGTGATGTTGTTCATTTGAAATTTGGCTTGACTGATTTTTTTGTATCCGATTTTGGCCTCATCTACGTTGATTGTGTTTCTTTTCTTTATTTGTTCATTTGCTGTCTTGTTGAGTATGGGAAACATGCTTCCCAAAGTGAGGACTATACAAGAGCACATTCAGAGAAGTGTCGTTCTCCTGGCCAACCACCTCCCACCCCCAGTCCTTTCCACCACATCCTGCCCAAGTCTTGTAGTTAATCAACCTAATTAGTCTCCGCTTTATCCCTCGTATGTTTCTTTTTGCTCAAATGAAAACATACTTATTTTCCCTTTCTTTTTACAAAAAAATTGGTATAGTTATGGATCTCATTTTAAAGATCTATTACAGCAATGCATATCTCAGAAGCAAAATGGAAGTCATATTTTTACACTCTTAAAAAGCAATGCTGATCAAGTCTTAAATTAGTACTCGGTTACCTTGGTCTCAAAAAATGGAATGGGCAAAAATTGAGCTGTGAATAGAAAATAGTAGAGCTATTTTATTTTGTATATTTTAACGGAAGAAGATGTGAAATAAATCAAACATAACTAACATTTATTATGTGGCTGGATAATGGTACTCTCACTCCGTCTGAATGAAGGTCAGATGGTCACTGGTCACAGAGGTACGTGTGGTATCCTAGGAAAGAATAGGAGCTCACAAGGCCAAGGGAAAAACAGTGGTTTCCTCACTTGCTCCTGTGCTTTCAGAATATTGCCGTGTGTTGACGTTTAAAGGCCAGGTTGCATGGATTCATAGACTATGTTGTTGTTTTAACTAATGCAAACTTCATAAAATGATCAAGTGACTTAAAAAGAATCTACATAGAAACTGCATAATAAATAATACTAATAGAGCAAATACAAGTAAACAACAAGAAAAAGCAGGGTTAACATTTTTCCTCCTTCTAGTAACAGGTCCATGACAATAAGATTGTGAGGTTTAAAAAAAATGGCAATCTAGTTAGACTTGACAAGAAATTTCAAATGCCCAAATATTTGAAATTGTCAAGAAGATATTTCAAATAGTGGATTTATACCTACTATAGTTAAAGACAATCCTAGACCAAAGTGTATATTATTATGCCTTAGTATGAAGCCATCATGATTAGAAAGACTTTTTTAAAAACTATCCTAAATTAGTGATAAGATTTTTAAAGTAAGAATAAAAAGATTTTATGCCATTAATAAATAAAATAAATTGTTTCATCTTTATCTCATCCCTTTTCATTTTATTGATTTTCTTCCATTTGGCTAACCAACAGGAATATAGGTTTATATTATGGCAGGATTACAGGTTTAAATGATATATGCAAAAGCATTTAGCAGTGTTCTGGGCACGAGTAGGTCATTATTAAATATTAAATTAAAAAAGGTGTTAGAGCCTGACAGACCTGGACCAGTTCAGACCATGGGAATCTGTACTTCTTACTGGTAAAGGGGGGAAAGCCAACTGATTCAGCCCTCCTGCCATTTCCACAGGGCCTTAATGCTATCAATGGTTTCATATCATAATAAAAAGATATCTCCCACATAACAATGGCAACTTTGGGTCTTTCATTCTCAGGATTAAAATTATAATCAATCATTAAACTATCAGTTTTAAATTGCAGATAGAGTTAGACCAATTTCCACAGGAACAGAAATTTTATGTCTTTGTCACTGATAATATGCCTGGCAAACAGTGGGCACTCAATACATGTTTGTAAATTTTGAACATTCTATGTAATCACTAGGGTTTTCCAATGCTTAGCACTCTCTCTGGATGCCATACAGTGGTTCTCAACCCTGACTGTACCTTAGAAACTAATGTGAAGATTTTAAGTAATACCGATGCATGGCCTCTGACCCAGACCAATTAAATTAGAATCTCTGCCAATGGGGCCCAGATATCAGTATTTTTAAAAGAGAACTCCAGATGATTCTAATGTGCAGCCAGGATTGAGCACCACTGGGCTAGGTTATCTACCTTCTCTCTTCACTTTACTAGCTTCTTGCTGTTTAATGAGTGTTGCTGCTTGGGAGAAACAGCACTTACACAGAATGCTGGTGAACTGTTCCATTCCCATGGAAGGATGAGCCAGCAGCTATCACACGAACACATGTATCTTTTAACTAAGTGATTCTGCTATTAGGAACATACCACCCTATAAAGATAATTGCACATGTGCATGATGCCATATTTAAAAGGTTATTAACTGCAACATAGTTTATAACAGCAAAAAGATGGGAAAATCTCAATATCTATTAATTAGGTATTGGTTAAATAAAATATTGTTTATCTACACACTGGAAACTGTTTTAAAAAAAGAAGTTTTGGGGACTTCCCTGGTGGTCCAGTGGGTAAGACTCTGAGCTCCCAATGCAGGGGGCCCGGGTTCGATCTGTATTTGGGGAACTAGACCCTGCATGCATGCCGCAACTAAGAGTCCGCATGCTGCAAATAAAAGATCCCGCATGCTGCAACTAAGACCCGGCACGGCATAAATAAATAAATACATAAATACATACATACATATTTTAAAATTTTTAAAAATTAAAGAAAAAGTGCTTAACACAGCATGTGGCACATACTAAGTGCTCAATAAATTTTTTTTTTAAGTTATTTTTCCCCCTTTGGTAGTATGTATAGAATGCTACTATTTTATTTTATTTTAATTTTGTATTGTATTATGGTTAGAACACTTAACATGACATTTACCCTCTTAAATTGTTAAGTATACAATACAGTATAGTTAACTACAGGCAAAATGATGTGTAGCAGATTTCTAGAACTTACTCATCTTGCATAATTGAAACTTTATGCCTGTTGATTAGCAATTTCCCATTTCCCCTTCTCCTCCTGTGTGTTTTTTAATTGGTTAAAAAATATATTTTTAAAATTATTTATTCATTTAATTTAAAAAATATGTTTGTATACACAGATAATATTTCTGTAATACCTAAGAAACTAATAAATAACAATAACATTGGTGGCCTCTGGGAGGTAAATTGGTGGGCTGGGGGAATAAGATGGAGACTTTTCACTATCTACCTCTTGGTATCTTTTGAATTAAAAAAATTTTTGAATGTATACCTGTTTTTTTTACTGAAATTGTTTTTAATGAGGAAAACAAGATGGCTGTGGTCACATGACTATGTAGTTATGACAAACAAAATTGTATTTTTTTTAAATCCTAAAAGAAGAAATAAAAGAATAGTTCATAAGTAACAAACTGTAAACTCTTCTTGAATAGAGACCAAGTTTTCTCCACAACGTGGGTACCTCAGAATGTCTACCAATGTGCACTGTCCGGAGTAAATGCTCAGCCAGGTGTTAAGTTGGCTACCATATTTTTTTCTTGAAAAGCTACTGTAGCATTAAAAAGATGTTTTTGAGAACTCTTATCATCTGAATTATTTTTTAAATTATTTCCTCATTTTCCACATGTATATATTTCCACACAGCTGCCACAATTATATACATTCTTTTGCATTCTTTTGCATGCATGTAAAGTTTTTGCATGTAAAGTTATCTTGCATAACTTTACAATATTTTTGATAATGAAAATTTGAATGCCTGCAAAAAACTTTTTCTTTTGATATGTCATAGCTACTCTAAATCACTACTGGGCATGTGGCATTTTGCAAGAATTGAATTGGTTTGTAGAAATTTAATGGATTTCACTGACATACACTATGCCTGCTTCCACTGTCATGGAAGTTCTAAATTTTGGAATCCTCATAGGATACACTGGGTAGCTATTAAAAATGAATATTTACTAATATGAAAAGACGCCCATGATATATGAAATGATGTTGTGATTTTTGATCCCATTTTTGCTTAAAGACATAATATTTGTAAATGTACGTCTCTGGTTTTAAGTAAACGGGAGAGGAGGAGGTGCTGTACCTTGCCCCGCGCGCCTTACCTGCGCCGGCTTGAGCACTAAAGTGTTGCCTGCTGCCAAGCACGCGGCGCTCTTCCACGCCAGCATCATCAGCGGGTAGTTCCAGGGGATGATAATAGCACAGACACTGCCGGGGAAGAAAGAGACATCCTCAGTCCTCTCGAACTAACACAAGTCACTCAGAAGCGCTCTCCTTGTCTTACCCAAGTGGCTCCTTCCTGGTGAAGGTCAGATTGCGATTTGGACGGGCCTGGTTGATGGGAATTGTAGAACCCTGAAGAATGAAAAAGGTTGATACTGTTTTACTAATTTCAGTGGGTAAACTTAACGAATCCATTTTCCGTCTGCCTCTCTTGCTTTTTCTTAGCTGCTATTAAAAAAGCAGTGTTCAATTGATGAGAAATACATCTACACCTAAAAAGGAACTGCTATGTCTTTCTCAAAAGAACTGACACACAGGGAAAAAAAAACCATAATTCTAATTTAATCGCCTCCATTCCCAATTTCTTGGCATGGCAGAGAAGGTTAACTGCCTGAGCAATATCCATTCTCCCCTCCGTTCTTAGTAACAGAAACCCTATATTAATAATGGGAATGGCAACGTGCCCAGATAAACTACTACGTTCCCCAGTTTCCACAGCAGATAGGGATGGCCAATGGAAGACGTAAGCACAAAGCACTGAAAGGGGAACACGCTTTAAAGTAGGCTGACTCAGCTTGGACAAGTGCTCTTTTACTCTCCCCCTCACTCTCACTCTTTCCTTCTTCCTTCTCAGAATGTTGCTAAAAAGGCTGGCACTGCAGTGGTTATCATGAGACCAAGAGGCAGCCATGAGGGTAGAGATCATATGGTGTAAGGACGCCCTGGCAAAGAAAGAGCAGGAATCTTTATCTCACACACTGGACTTGAGTGCCTGCTTTGGACTCTTGAAAGTGAGATAAAAACAAACTTCTTAGTTGGGTTTTCTATTATACGCAGCCAAATTTGATCCCAACTGATTCATGACAGTAGTCTTTTAACGGAAGCTATACATCTGTTTTGCCACATAAAATATTATTGCTGTTACTAACACAAGTAAGTGTACAGTCTCTTATCTGAAACCCTTGGGGCCAGGTGTGTTTTGCGTTTCAGAATTTTTTGACTTTAGAAACATAATATAATGTATATACCTTATACAATGTTATTATATCTATAACCTCCAATAAGGTCTGGGGAAGCCCCCCATAATCAAGCATATTAATATTTATTCAGTGAAATATATGAACATTCACTCTAAGTGATATGAATAGAGATTATAGACTCATCTTGGTTCAGGTCAGGTTTTGGCGCCAAAGGAGTCTGAACCAATCAAACAAATCGATTTTCAGGTTTCACAGCAATTTGGATTTCATAACTGAGGATGAAGGATGGACTTGAACTGCTCTTACTAAATACTTATATATGTATGATTTTGTGGCTGAACAATAATAAAAACGACATTTATGTGCAAGACCTACTATGGTGCAGACTTTAATCCTGTAGTATATAAACACTTGTTTCTAATCCTCATAACATAACTTGCAAGGTATGGATTATTGTGACCATTTTACAGATGAGGAAAGTAAGGCACAGAGAGGTAAATAACTTTAACAACAATAGCTGGTAAGTGTCAAAGCTGAGGCTTGGAACCAGTTCTCTCTGACTCTGTATTAATGGTGTTGGCGGCAATGTGCCCAGATAAAATATTATGTTTCCCAGTCTCCTCAGCAGAGACAGCCAGTGGGAGATGTAAGCACAAGGTATAGGAGGATCGGAATGCTTTTTAAAGTCCTTTACCTTTCTCCCTCTTCCCCACTTCCTTCTTGCTGCTGGGAATGTGGCTGTGATGGCTCGTGCTTCAATGGTTACCATGAGTCTATGAGTGGCATGCATTCTTTTGTTTGCTGCAAGCCCTATTTCCCTTCTGTATCCCAATACCAAAGCCACGTATAGTTGCCATTTATCATCACACATGTAATATTTATTTTCTTGTAGAAAAAAGGAAATGGAAATTTTTATTGAACTCATGTCTTTAAAATCTTGTTCTTATAACCAGTCTGCATAGCCCATCTATGTTAGCTCTCTGACCTCTATAGGTATTTGAGTTTTCAATTCCTCCATGATACCAGGCTTCTCTCTATATGCCAACAAGACTGTTAGATGCTCTCAAGAGCATTAGATTTTAGGTTCAGAAAATCTTGAGTTCAAATCCTAGCTCTATGGTTTACTTGCTATGTGACCATAGGTAAGTCATTCATTGTCCTCAAGCCTCAATTTCCTCACCTGTAATAAGAGTTAATAGACATCCACCTCCCTCAGATGATTGTTATAAGGATAAGATGAGAAAACCTACATAAGGGGTGGTTCTGACAAAGTGTCTTTACAGACTAATAAACATTCGTCCCTTTTCCTCTTGGAATGACCTACATGGAGACAAACAACATTTGCACTTACTTGAATTTTGTCACACCAGCCAGCAAAATACCTGAATGTTTGCACAGACATTCCAATGTGAGTCTTCAGAGCCAAGGTGTAGACAGCCCCTGAATCGAGGGCTTCAATGGTCGCCAGCTCTTCTTGGTTCTCTTCCAGTAGGTCTGCTAGTCTGTATGCATAAAGAAATTCATTCAACAAATATTGAGTCTCTACTGCATTTAATGCGTCATCCTAAGGGCTGAGAACTCAGAGGTGAACACAAATGAACCAGGTCTCTGTCCTCATGGAGAACATGGTCTAGTAGGGAAGACAGACATTCAACAAAAAATTTCATTAATGATTTGTTTTAAGAGCTATAATGAAGAAGCAGAGGGTGTTGGAAGTCTGTATCATTTGCATCATAGATGTATAAGCAGTAACATGGAATAGTGATTGAGCCACAGTAATCCAAGGAGATCAATGACAGAAAACAGTGGGAATGTGGATAGTTCATGAATATACTGGGAGATGTTAGGGGGCAAACCACACTCCTAGAGAACCCAGGAACACTTGAGGATTTCTGGTTGGGACAGAAATATTTCCAACACTAGATGAAAAGGACAAAGACAGAAAAACATGGAATGAATGATAAACACTGCAACAGGTTTCTGTTTGGTGTCTAGTTTCTTTGGGAAGATAAGTACAGGACTGTCTAATGACTATGAAATAGTCCAAGTTCATCTTTTGTGTTCACCTCTTCCATTTGTTTTCCTTCCTTCCTTTAGTGGTTCTGAGATGTTCCTTTTGGACCATTCCAAAGGCAGGCTTGAAATCCTCCTCCCTAATGTTTCTTTCAGATCCTGTCCCAAGAAATCTTTGGACAAAGTCAGCTATTTGGCTTTTAGTAAGTAGAAAACTGAATTTATGATCGAATCTGATTACTCTTGGCATACTCAGCTACCGATTTATAATACCCTTTCCAGGCCTTAGTGTTTTTCCTCCTTGCTTCTACTCCCTACACATGAAGTAGACTTAAAATGTCCCTTTGGAAACAGCAGGGTGCTGGATGTTCTCCATGTGCTCTCGTCTCCACCCTGCTCTGTGATCCCTGGAGGATGACCTTTATAGACTACATCACTGGCTCCCGTGCTCTCTCACTGGGCATAGCTAATGAGGGGCCAGTGGGAGGCACCCCCAAGAGACTGGCGAACTGGAGAATAAAATGGTCTGGGATATGAATCCTCCAGTTGCCTCAGCGATGGGCTGTAGACCAGCAGATGCTGCGTCCCTCTACCCAAACCCGCTGTAGTGTGGTCTTCTCCTACAGCTATCGATCTTACCTGATTCTAGTAACAGCTCCTTCCTCTGTCCCTTCAGGCCTTGGAGTAAGAGCACCTGCCCCCTGTTCTACCCCTGCCTGGGTGCTTCATTATCCTTTGACAGATTCCCTTGACTTTGCTCACATCTTTACAAATACATAGTCCTTTACTAAACTTCTTCTGGTACAGGGACGCTGACTGAAACAAGCAACAGTACGAAAATCAGGAACTCATATATATGGGATTTTATAGGATGCAAGGAACAAAAGACGTGCTATATAACAGGTGCATGCTAGAATGTTTTGAAGAAAATCTTAAAATCTTGGCAATCTAGTCAGTATCCAAAGGCCACAGGCGGTGTCCTTAAAAATCGTACCTGTACATCAATATTCCTCTTTCTCGTGCATTCATTCTTCCCCATTCACCATTTTCAAAAGCATCTTTGGCTGCTGCCACTGCTTTATCAACATCCACCAAAGAGGCATAGGATACTTTGCATATCGTCTATTTCAAGGTAGGAAAAAATAGGTTCTAGGTTATCTATATATGGAGATATGCAATTATGTTTCTTGGGATTAATTATTATACTATAAAATTCAAAGAATTTTTATGATGGAAAATCAATACTTCCAGTAATATAGTAAAGAAAAAGAAACAATTTTAACATGAAAATTATGAGCCTAAAATTTAGTACTTCGCATGTCACACCACACTATGAGAAGACACATTTAGGAAACTGTATTTCTTCTCTCGCCTTGGGGAAGCTGAATTTCTCACCACGAGCTTGCAAAGTCTGAGATTTTTTTTCACACATATAGCTTTATGTGGAACTGTGCTTCTGATGTGTATAGGCATAGTGATCCAACTAAACTCATCATAAATATCCATTCTTTAAAGTTGGTTACTGTAGTTAACAGCGGCCAGTACCAGAAATGAATAGTTGAAAGAAATGCATGAAGTACATTTATATTAAGTGCTCAGGGTCAGAGTAATAGAATAAGTAACTTTTTAAGACTGTTTTATAACAGTGTATAAATGAAAAAAATCCATGATCGGTGGTCACTACACACGCTAAGAAATTACTCACAGATCCATCTGTTGGGTTGATGGTGTCATAAGTCTTTCCATCATCGGCATCTGTGAACTGTCCATTTATGAAGCACTGATGTGGCATTTTTACTGTCATTTCATTGACCTCCTTTGAAACCTAAGAGAGAGAATTATATTAATAGATTCAATGGATTTCTGTGCGTATGCATTTGATACCAAATAGCAATAAAGAAGCTTATTCACTAATGCAGAGGGAGGCGTTAAGTCAATGGGATTCTAGTGCTGACTGTCCAGAAGAGACAAGCATGTGTAATATTTAGGCCTCATGATGCTTAGATTGGCCATTGAGACGGGAGGTCAGCTTCTGGGATGACCGAAGTACTCTAGGGGGAGCTTTATAAAGATCTGTTTTCTTCCTCATAGAGATGAAATATGACTCAGAAGACCTCAAGATAATGGAAACACCACCATCTAGTGGCAACATCTGTGGAGTGCACCAACTACTGTCATTCAAAGTTTTGAAATTGCCTGTCAATAGGTTTCCTTTTACACTGGTGCCATTTTAAGTTTTCTTTCCAGTGTTCTTCCCCATTTTCACTTTCCCTCTCTTACATATGTGTTGCTTAAATTGTACTCTCTACTATTAGCTGGCAAGTGAATTTAGATTAGTCCATTAACCTCTATAAATCTCAGTTTTTTCAACAATAAAATGGGGATAATATACCTGCTTCATACAGTTATTAAGAGACATAATTAAAATTATATATGTGAAAGAGCATTATTGGCATAAGATCACACATCAATGAGGCATTAAAAAGGAAATTTAATGATTTCAGAAATTATTTTACATAGAGAAATTGATGATGCCTAGAAAAGAAACAAAAAATAGCAAGAGGGTAGCTTGCTGCTCATCACCAGTAAGTATTAGAGAAATACAAATCAAAACTACAATCAGGTACCACCTCACACGGGTCAGAATGGCCATCATTAAACAGTCTACAAATAACAAATGCTGGAGAGGATGTGGAGAAAAGGGAACCCTCCTCCACTGTTGGTGGGAATTATATTGGTGCAGTCACTATGGAAAACGGTATGGAGGTTCCTTAAAAAACTAAAAATAGAGTTGCCATATGATCCAGCAATCCCACTCCTGGGCGTATATCCAGATAAAACTCTAAATTTGAGAAGATACACGCACCCCAATGTTCATAGCAGCACTACTTACATAGCCAAGACATGGAAACAACCTAAATGTCCATCAACAGATGAATGGATAAAGAAGATGCGGCATATATATATACATATACATATAAACAATGGAATACTACTCAGCCATAAAAAAGCAATGTGCAATAACTGAAATTTTACAAGTCACTGGAGAGGTTCAACAGTAGATTCAAGCAGGCAGAAGAAAGAATTAGCAAGCCAGACAATGGGTCAATAGAGATATCCAGTCTGAAAATAGGAAGGAAAAAGAATTTAAAAAATGAATAGAGGGACTTCCCTGGTGGTCCAGTGGGTAAGATGCTGCACTGCCAATGGAGGGGGCCCGGGTTCAATCCTTGGTTGGGGAGCTAGATCCCACATGCATGCTGCAACTAAGAGTTCACATGCCACAACTAAAGATCCCATGTGCCGCAATGAAGACCCAGCGCAGCCAAAATAAATTTTAAAAATAAATAAATATTTTTAAAAAATGAATAGAGCCTTAGAAGCCTGCAGGACACCATCAAATGTACCAACACATGCATAATGAGAGTCCCAGGAATGAGTGGAGAAGAGGAGAGGGGCAGAAAGAATATTTGAAGAAATAACGGCTGAAAATGTGCCAAATTTGATGAAAAACATTAGTCTGCACGTCCGAGAAGCTCAATAAACTCCAAGTAGAAATATCTCAGAGATCCATCTTAAACACGTCATATAAAAATGGTCAAGAGCCAAAGACAAAGAGGGAATCTTGAAAGCCGCAAGGGAGGAGCAACTCATCACATAAAAGGGATCCTCAATAAAATTAACAGATGACTTATCCTCAGAAACCACGGAGGCCAGAAAGCAATAGGATGATATATTCATAGTGCTGAAAGAGACTGTCAACCGAAAATTCCACATACAGCAAAAACACCCTCCAAGAACAAAGGAGAAATTAAGTCATTCTCAAACGAATGAAACTAGCACATTGCTAGCACATGAACATTGCTTGCACATGAACATTGCTAGCACACTGCCTTTCAAAAAGTACTAAAAAGTGTCCTTCTGGCAGAAATGGAAGGACACTAGACAGTAATTTAAATCTACATGAAGAAATAAAGAACACTGACAAAGGTAAATATAAGTCAGCATAAATGTATTCTTGTTTTTAAACCCTTTTCTTCTTCTATCTGATTTGAAAGACAACTGCATAAAGCAATAATTATAAAACTATGTTGGTGGGTTTATAATGTATAAAGATGTATTTGTATGACAGTAATAGCACAAATAAGGGGGTAGGGAGCAGAGCTATACTGTAGCAAATTTTTTCTACACTATTGGTATTGAGTTGGTATTAATCTGAGCTAGGATGTTTTAAGAAAAACGTCTCTTGAAATCCTCAAGGCAACCATTAAGGAAATAAAAATATATAGCAAAAGAGATTAAACTGGCATACTAGACAATATCCATTTAACAAAAAAGAGAGCAGTAAAGGAGTAGAGGAGCAAAAAAGGCATAAAACAAGACATATAGAAGCCCAAGTGGCAAAAGAACAAACAGATTAATTGGACTTAATCAAATTTTAAAACTTCTGTGTGTGAAAGGACACTATCAGAAAAGTGAAAAGAAAACCCACAGAAAGGGGCAAAATATTTACAAATAATAAATCTGATTAGGGTCTAGTATCCAAAATATACTAAGGTCTCCTACAACTCAAAAATTAGAAAGACAAATATCCCAGTTAAAAAAGAAGCAAAGGATTTGAGGGAATTCCCTGGTGGTCCAGTGGTTAGGACTGGGTGTCCTCACTTCCAGCGGCCTGGGTTCCATCCCTGGTCAGGGAACTAAGATCTTACAAGCTGCTTGGTGAGGCCAAAAAAACCAAACCAAACCAAAACAAAAGAAACAACAACAATGACAAAAAAAAACCCCAAAACAGGTGAAATATTTGAATAGGTATTTCTCCAAAGAAGACATACAAGTGGCCAATAAGCACATGAAAAGATGTTTATCATTAGTCATTAGGGAAATGTAAATCAAAACCAGAACAAGATGTCACTTCACACCTGCTAGAACAGCTGAAAGAGAAAAGACAGACAATAGCATATGTTGGTGAGGACATGAAGAAATTAGAAGCTTCCTACATTGTTACTGGCATTGTAAAATGGTGTAGTCACTTTGGAAAGCAGATGGGCAGTTCCTCAAAAAGTTAAACATAGAGTTACTATATGACTCATCAATTCCACTTCTAGATATTTACCCAAGAGAACTGAGAACATATGTTCACACAAAAACTTATACCTGAATTTTCATAACAGCATTATTTATAATAGCCCCAAAATAGAAACAGTCCAAATGTACATCAACTGAGGAAAGGATAAACAAAATGTAGTTTATCCACACAATGGACTATTACTTGGCTAGGAAAAAGGGATGAAGTGATAATCTACTCTACAATACGGATGAACCTTGAACACGTTATGCTAAATGAAAGAAGCCAGCTGCAAGAGGCCACTTATTACCTAATTCCATTTATATGAAATGTCTAGAATAGGCAAATCCATAGAAACAGAAAGTAAATTAGAGAGGAGAGCAGAGAATGACTGCCAAGGGATACAGGGTTTCTTTGTAGGAGGTGATAAAAATGTTCCATAACCAGCTAGTGGTGATGGTTGTACAACTCGGTGAAATACTAAAAAACAATGAATTATACATTTTATTTTATTTTATTTATTTATTTATTTTTTTTTTTTTGCGGTACGCGGGACTCTCACTGTTGTGGCCTCTCCCGTTGTGGAGCACAGGCTCCGGATGCTCAGGCTCAGCGGCCATGGCTCACGGGCCCAGCCGCTCCGCGGCACGTGGGATCCTCCCGGACCAGGGCACGAATCCGCGTCCCCTGCATTGGCAGGCGGACACTCAACCACTGTGCCACCAGTGAAGCCTGAATTATACATTTTAAAAGGGTGAAATGTATGGTACCTGAATTATAATCTCAATAAAACTGTCATTTTAAAAAGGTTGTAAATGTAAAAACAAATGGATGAAAGGTACAGCATTCTTTTATAGTAGGAAGGTCTTAACGATTTAGGTTTTCAACACCATGGACAGGCTTACATAATCCACCACTAGCTCCGCTTCTTGATCTTCTCCTCTCAGTTTCCTCACGACTTTTTGGATGAAGTCTTCAAACTTGGTGGCCATATAAACATCCTCATTCTGTAACTGAAGTCCTCCACATTTCTGTCTTATCTCTTCAACCAGCCTGAAAGGAAGAACCAGCTCATGTTACTGACATTTTTAAAAGAGTTTAGAGGGACTGTGATTACATTTAACGTGCTTTGAAGTAGGACGTATATCACATGCCTATTTATATCCCATGAGATCTTCTATGATAATAATCAGAGAAATTGATAAGATTGGGAGAAAAAAATTTTAAAGCTGCCTTGAAGGACAGTGGCAATTTTTAAACTTTTAATTTATTTTTAAAAAATTTTATTTATTTTTGGCTGTATCGCATGGCATGTGGGATCTTAGTTCCCCGACCAGGGATCGAACCTGCACCCCCTGCATTGGAAGTGCGTAGTCTTAACCACTGGACTGCCAGGGAAGTCCCAGCAATTTTTTTTATACATGACTAGAAATACAAGAAATCAAGGCAAAGACATTTTAATTACTTGCAAGCAAGATGATAAAGGGCACATAAAATCAGTTTCTTTCCTTTCAAAATACTCAAGGAATAAGAAATAAGGAAATTTTCTGAACTATGACGATTATAAGAAACCAAAGTCATACCATAGAATATTTTCTCTAGATCCTGTGAAACAATAAAACAAACATTTGTTTGTATTACATGGCTAAGATAGGTACTAAATAGAACCATCGGGAAGGTTAATATAATTTGTAAAGTCCTTTTCAACCCTTTGATTTTTCACTGTTAATTTTTCAAATCATAGCTCTAATTTGACATTTCTTGAGTAGCAAAGGTGTACCAGACAGAGGTGTACTAGAAAGCTCACCACAGGGGTTGCTCAGCCATTTATTCCCTAAGAGAGATGAGGTGCCTTGGTAGTCCAAGCTAATAATATCAGATGATTATGGTAAGTCAGACACTCAAACAGGAAATGGGTAACTCCTGCAGCAGTATCTTGTTAGCAAAAAACTAGTGTTAAAAGTACAATGTTGAAATCTTTAGTTGAGCAAATGAGAAGGTTCTGGGAACTCATGAACCATAGCTGAGAAATCTGTAACTTGAGGAACCAAAACTTTTAACTTCTGGTAATGATATTTGCTCTTGAGAGGATTGTTTTTGATGATTGGAATAAAAAAGATCCACGAATGAAGGGAGTTTGTCTTGTTCATGACTGTATCCCCAGTGCAAAAAACTGTTCCTGATGTCATAAATGTTCAATAAATTTTGTTAAATACATGAATGAATAAATAAATAAATAGACAGAATGTTCATCAAGAACACTTGCTTTGCCGACATGAAGGATTGTCAAGAGGAGTTTACCTTGTTTATTTAGTAAATGGCCATAGTGTGGCCCTCAAAGAAAAAGCACCTCTGCAAGACTCGCCACTGTTAGGATCCTGGTCTGCTCTTCATGCCACAGAGGGTGGCTTTCTAGTCCTCTAGCCCTTTCTACTTGTTTGCAACCTCTGTAGAGAAATTCTGACTGTAGAGTGATTACCCTTACTCTTGCAAGAAGTCTGGCAATCCTCATTCTAGATATATCATACCGGGTAACTTAGGGAGATAGGAGAAAAAGATTAGGGGTAAGCATAATCAGTGTAAGGTATCCTTTTAGGTGAGACTGTATAGGGAAATCCCTTTTAACATTCTCACTCAGAACTTCTAAATGCTAACTGGAGGAGAATCAACTAAGAAATATGAAGACAGATTTTTAAATGAAACAAATAATTAGAAGGGTTGCTTTCTAGGTGTAGAGTAAATATGAAAATAACTCCTGGTTAGCAACGAAGAGAAGGGAACAAATACATATATTTGACCATGGAAACAAACAAACCAAAAAAGATGAAGAAAAGAGAAATACAGTAGATGGGTACAATAGAGTGATAACAACCAGTACAAAGGATTTTGATTTGATTTTCAAAGTCAAAGTCAAAATCCCTGGTGGAGGGGTATGAGTCAGTAAGGTGGTGGTTTTACCTGACAACATCCATTGAACTTGCTCCAGATTTAAAGAAGTCTGTTGAATCTTCAATAACAGGGACGTTGCTTAAAATTCCAGCCCAGATGACCTGCACAAGGGAAACTTTTATGAGGGAGCTGCCATGTAGAACACTGTGGCAGAGACTAGTTAGCTTCTCACCAAACCTACTTCTTTTCCTGGATTGATTACAATTCTCAGCATCTCTTCAAGTTAGAGGCGGCCGTGTGACTGACTTCTAGCCGGTGAATATGAATATAAGTGACCTGTACTCCCAGACTTGTCCCATGAAAAACCTCCTTGACACAGTGCTCTGTGTTCTTGTGCTCTTCTTGGCTGTCTGGGATGGAGATGACCCCCAGCAGGACCTTGAAGATAGCCCAGCCTGGGTTCCTGCTTGACTCCACCCCTAACCTTCATGTTCCAGCTTCACCCCTAACCCCCAGGCCAACCTAGAACTGCCTTGGATTATTTATGTGAGTGACAAATAAATGTGCATATAAATTTTGGCACTGATTTCCTTTTGCAGCTAATACGAAAAAGAGGAAATAAAAGTTCCATCCCAACTACTTTGAGGATTAATGGTACCAGTTAACAAAAATGGTTTCGTTTTCCAAGATAAGAGTAACATTAAGAACTTCCCGTGTTCACCTTGATGGTCTCTGCCACCTTCACCTCTTCGGCTGTAAGTTCCACCACTGATGTCTCACCCGCTGAAAAGTACTGAGAGGCAGGAATCATTTTTCCATCTTCAAACTGCAGATTTCTCACCATCAGCTATAAAATAACAACAAAACAAGCAGAAGAATTGAGGATTAGGACAATTCAAAAGTGAGACTGGTGGGAGGAGTCTTATATGGGTATAAGAAGCAGCTTATTTGACAAGTATAAAAATATGGATTAGGGCTTCCCTGGTGGCGCAGTGGTTGAGAGTCCGCCTGCCGATGCAGGGGACACGGGTTCGTGCCCCGGTCCGGGAAGATCCCACATGCCGCAGAGCGGCTGGGCCCGTGAGCCATGGCCGCTGAGCCTGGGCGTCCAGAGCCTGTGCTCTGCAACGGGAGAGGCCACAGCGGTGAGAGGCCCACGTACCGAAAAAAAAAAAAAAAGGATTAAAAGCACTCACCGTCATGTGTAAAAGGACTGAAATGGTGTTTCAGCCGTGGCAGCAGAAAGGAGGAAGTTACGTCTACGGGTAGGTATATCTCAAAATGGATGATAAGCCCTCCCAAAATTGACATTCGGATATAGGTATTGGGTCTAAAGCCTACTGTAACTACCACTGCTACTAGTACAAGCACTACTACTGCCATCTTTGGAACACTTAACTCTGCAGCATGCACTGTGCTAAGTACGTATATGCTGAAGTATCTTATTCAATCCCATAAATCCTGATGGAGGCAGGTGTCCTTATTATCCCCATTTTACTGATGAGGAAATGGAGGCTCAATGAGATTAAGTACTTTGCCCAGTGCCACACAGCGAGTAACAGAGCTGGGGTTACAGCCCAGGACCAGATGGACTCTGCAGCCTACAATCTTAGTAACTGATCTATCCTGTAAGCCATCAGAAAGTGTCTGTGAGCTGCAAATGCCCCTTTGCTTTCTTTACTGGGCAGCTGCCCAAGAGCCCAGAGAGGCCCAGAGTCCACGCTCCCAAGCACTGGCAGAGTGGGTGGGCGCCTGCCTGGTGAGGCAGAAGGGGGAGCCTCTGAAGAAGGCCACACCATCTGATCCTCCCAGACTCTGCCAGTGGGAAGGCAGACAGACAAGATTACTCTCTGTTTTACAGATGCGGAAACTGAGCCTCCGAGGGGAGAGGCGTCCTGCCCAAGACCAGTAAGTGGCAGAGCAGGGATTCACGACCTGTTTCCTGACTAAACTCCAAGATCTTTCTACTGTATCACGAACCAGGCTGTGCAGGTCCTCGGGGCCCGTCCTGAGAAGCCTTCTTCTCATCAAGGTACCTAGAGCCAGCTCATCCCCAGAGAGAAATGGAGCACAGACACCTTGAGCTCCCACATCCCACTGCAAAGCCAGACTACCCTGTGAAAGCTAGTCCCTCAATAGCTTGGGTTTAGCAAAGGAAACCAAAAAAGTTATTTTAGAGGTAACCATGTTGAACACTCACTGCTTTTCCATCGTTACCAAAAAGAACAAGGCCGCTTTTGGTAACTAGACCGGGCTTCCTGGCACCTTTAATTTCCAGTGGTTCTCCAGGAGGGATGGAGCTATTCAGTAATGATGAGCCGTAGAAAGTGACCACCTAATAAAGAGATCAAACCCAGATTTTGAAAGGGGGAAGTGGAGGCTGGTTACAAGGGTGTATGCGAGCAGCAGTCCTGGCAAAAAAGCTGAAGTTGCAATTCTCATCTATGACAAAATTTGGGACCCCCCCACCCCCAATGATATCAAGCATCTATGGAAATGACACAAAGCAAGAGACGGTCTGTGAATGTGTGATTGAAGAGTTAAAAAAAATGCCGCACATCCAGGTGACACGAGTATACATTTATCATTTATGCACGTTGACACAAAGGTGAATGAGATAAAAGCTCTCACAGACTTTGCAGCCTGAAGGTAGGGTTTGTGGGGGAAGTGGAGGTGTCGGTGGGGTATCAGGGAGGGCAGATGCAGAGTAGTAAACAAACTATTATATTGCAGTGGGATGTACGATGGGAGGTACAGGTGCTTTGTGTGTCGGTTTATGGAAACAGGACTGGATCCAGACTGTAACTAAGAGAACTGGATACTAATTGATTTGTTGTTATAATTATTATTATAATTCTATGGCCATTAGCTATCATTTATTGAGCACTATAATATTTAATAGTTATTGAATACTCATTCTATGCCAGGGACTAAGTACTTCGATGAATTAACGTGTATTAACTCATTTCATCTTCACAACAACCCCAAACCTATAAAGGAGGCACTATTATTAGTCTCATTCTACAATGAGGAAACCAAGGCACCCATTGGTTAAATAACCTGCACCCAATGGTTAAATAACCTGCCAAAGGTTACATGGCAAATAGTTGCAAAGCCAGAATTTTAATGGAAACATTCTGGTTTCAGATCCCACACTTTTTTGTGTGAGTATATCTGCTTTGAAAAACTGGGTATTATCAGTTGTGGTGAAATATATTCATATGCTATGATGATGTCACTCTAGTCTAAGATATACACCCAGTACTAACCATGTGATCAAGGGTACATGTGCAAGGATGTCCATGGTAGCATTCTTTATTTTTTTATTGAAGTATAGTTGATATATAATATAAAGTTACAGGTGTACAATATAGTGACTCACAATTTTTAAAGGTTATACTCCATTTATATTTATAAAATATTGGCTATATTCCCTGCGTTGTACAATATATCCTTGTAGCTTAATTTATAAATAATAGTTTGTACCTCTTAATCCCCTACTCCTATCTTGCCCCCCAGCCCTTTCTCTCTCCCCACTGGTAACCACTAATTTGTTCTCTGTATCTGTGAGTCTGCTTCTTTTATATTACATTCACTAGTTTGTTGTACTTTTTAGATTCCATATATAAGTGATATCATACAGTATTTGTCTTTCTCTGCCTGACTTATTTCACTTACCATAATGCCCTCCAATCCCACCCTTTAAGCACTGCACTAAACCTCTTCCCTTGGTCCTTCGTTGATCCCACATACTTTTACTGACACCTAATATGCACTAAGAACCCTGTGTAAGTGCTGAGAGTATCAAGACAATAACATGATGCTCTTGCCCCTGAGGGGTTCACAGTCTACAGGGGTAAGAGGGATAGATACATAAAGAGATGCTTATAGTATATAATATGCTGTGTCAGAGCTAGGCAGGGCATTACGGGAACAGAGAGAAGGGACGCCCAATCCCGCCAGGCTGGGCGTGTGAGGTCAGGAGACTTCCTACAAGAGGTGAAACCTGAGAAGCTGAGTTGAGTGGAGATCCCACAGGGATTAGAAGGCCTTTCCTGCCCCCCCCACCCCCCGCCCCCCGCCCCTGCTGCATCCCTCCCCATGCCTCTCACACCTGATCCTCACACCTGGAGCTACAACTTCACTGAACTCTACTGCGAGTCCCTGTCCAGGTAATATGCTCTCCTACCTCTGGGTCTTTAACTCTTTGACTCATTCTCTACCTGTTGACCTCTTCTCGAAGTGCAAGCAAAACAGTCAGCTTTTCTAGAAAGCCTTTCCTAAGACACCTGAGTCTGGGCCTCAGTTACATCATTTGTCTACTTCATTGTGCGTGTTTATTCACTTCTCTGCCTTCTCCATAAAACTGCAGTCGCCCTGAGAGCAGAGGCTGTGCCTAGTGTCTGCTTCACACCAAATGCTCAATACATGGGGAGTAAAGAGGGAGGTGGTCACGTGTACCTAGAGCTCTTTTAGCTGGTCACGTGTACCTAGAACACAGACTCTCCTCACAACCAAAGGAAGAACCAGAGGAAGACTAGACTTATGTGTAATACCTCTTACAAAGGTTATATGCAAAAAAAGAAAAAGGTTCCTAGAACATACCTGTCCATTTATCTCTGTCCAAGCTCCAGGGACTTTATCATGACCTCGGATCCAGTTATGTAAAGCTTCAGCAGACTGATCCCAAGAGATCTAGAAATGCACAAAGCACAGGTTGAACTTCTAATGCTGCAAGTCTCAAAGGCAATAGAAACATTTCTCTCCATCAGTGGCGGACATGAGTAGGGATGGGGTAGCAGCCTCCCTTGGAGATTTACCTTTTGGTAGGAAATGGTAAACTGAGAACTGCTTAAAGGTGGACGACAATAAACTCTGAGATGTGTTACTGAGTTGATATAAATACCTCAGCGTTTTCCTTTTTCTGGATACCTTCATATGTTGCAGCTTCTTCTGACTGGGGCATACGAGCAGCTTTTCCATCGGCTATGAGCTGGACAGCTTCCACCTAAAGCCAAAAATATTAACTGTGTTAGAGCCCAGTGGTCAACAATGACATGGCCTGTTTAACTGAAGTTTCTGTTGAACAGAATTACTACATATAAATCAATCTGTCCAGAGAGTCAGACTTTGATAAAAATAACTACCATTTCTTTGGATCCATAATTATGCCAGGCAGTGTGGTGGCTACTTTATGTAAAATATCCCTTGCAGCATCATACCAGTCCTACAACATGGGTATTATTAGTCCTGTTTTACAGAGGAGGAAACTGAGGACTGCAAAAAGCCTCAAGCTACTAGCTCGAGGAAAAGCAACTAGCTCAAGATCACAGAGATAGCTTGCAGGTGGTAGAAGCAGGATCCGCATCCAGGTCTATCTACTGCCAATATCCATCCTGTACTTTTTAAAATGACTCCTTTATTTGAGCAAATTTCAATCTCCCCTTGGTGTTTCAATGGAAATTTCAGGAATATAATTGTAAAATAAGTCATTGTGGGTTATTTCTGCTCATCATGATGATTCTAGAAAGTCATATTTAAGGAATTCAACTGGCTTTCTAGCTTAGGACACCTGGAATTAAAAAACAATTAAAACTGTCCATGAGTTTGATTGCCTTTGGGATGTGTCCTACATCTCCTTCCATGCCATATTTATGTTTACCTTGAGTTGAGAGCCTCTCTCCTTCACTGGGAGACCTATGTGAGCTCAAGTTCTCAGTTTTCTCTCTAAGTACTCACAGCTGAGTACTCCAACCTCCACAAGAGCACGTGGTGGGAGCCACCTGAGAACAGGGCCAAGTTTACAGCTCATTCATTCCACCTATTTCTGGCTATAATATCACCAGGTACAGGATCCAGGCTTGCTCGAATGCTACTGAACACACAAAATACTATTTTGATTATAATGATCATTTTGAGCACCTATGTGTGCCAGATGCTTTACACAAACGTCATTTAATTTTCACAACAACCCTGTAAGTCAGGCAGTATTATCCACATTTTATAGATGAGGAAACCAAGGCTAAAGAGGCTAAGTGACCTGCCTATTATACAGCAAATAAGTGGTAAAACGAGAACTACTCTCTTAATCGTTAAATGATACAAAGCACTGCTCTCCTCTCTCCTAAATCAATGGCTGCTTCTTTATATCATCTTACTGTCCATCTCTGTGTTGTACTTCTACCATACCAAACTATAGAAGACATTAAATGATGTGGAAATTATCTTTCAATGTTTTTACAGGTTAATGTATTTTTTCTTTGTGGTGCACATGTTTTGAGCCTTTAATCCAGAGCATATCTGAACAAATAAAGCAGTGTTAAATTTCACCCTTTTACATAGACTGATTTTTTTTTTTTTTTTTTTTTTGCAGTAAGCAGGCCTCTCACTGTTGTGGCCTCTCCCATTGCGGAGCACAGGCTCCGGATGCGCAGGCTCAGCGGCCATGGCTCACAGGCCCAGCCGCTCCGCGGCATGTGGGATCTTCCCGGACTGGGTCACGAACCCGTGTCCCCTGCATTGGCAGGCGGACTCTCAACCACTGCGCCACCAGGGAAGCCCCATAGACTGATTTTAAATGTTTTTGAAGAAAGCCCAAATTACATATCAAAATTTCTTAAGATTCTGCCGCTTCTTTACAATTAGTCATTATAAACAGGGTTGGAGATTCAAATATTTGGTAAAATGAATGAAGGAGTTTGATTACTACTTTATCCACTTGATCACTGTTCTCAGAAGAACAAGTCAGATTCATAGACTAAGAAATTCTAAAGTGCAGATTTCCACCCTCAAAATACCATCCTACTGGCAAATATAAAATCTAATTTTATTTTGGGGCTTTTTATTTTTAGTACAAATTCACAGGAGCAAATTCTCAATAAAAGAAAAACTTTAAAGCGTTACTAAATTCTCCTTGATAGCATAAATATACTGACCATGGCCTTGATTCCTTCAGGAAAAAGAAATCGATTATAAAGTGCATCCACTGTATCATTGGGTTCGACATCACATGACCTCTGGAGGAGGATTGGTCCTGTGTCTAAACCATCATCAGCCCAGAAAACAGAAAACCCAGCTTTCTTATCTCCCATGATTAGAGTCCTGGGAAAAGAAGAGTTTCAACATAAAATGTTGGTTAACTGTATCATAAGGTGATAAATTAGTGACATTAAAGTACAAGGTGTTTACAATGGAAAATAGACAGTGAATGAAACTATTGTGAAAATTACAGCAGAGCTGGGAGATGTAAACACTCAAAAAAAGCAGAACTTAATGGTACTGCTACTTTATACAACCTCATCTCTGTAGTCTTTCTCGTTAACACATACTAATGACTTATAGTCTATTCAAAAAGCCATTAGAGACCATCAGTACTACCCCTCACTGATTCCCAGGTGTCGGCTTTCTACTGCAGCATCAAGTAATTTTGCCCACCCATGTCCAGTTCCTACATTGTACCTGACCCTGTATTAGGCAGAATAAGATAATGGAAGATAAAACAGAAGATGATCAGTGCAATGTGAAAAGGAGAACTGATTATTAATTTAGGTTGTGTAATTCAGGTACAAGTGTCACTTAGAGCTAGAATTAGTTCTAGATTAGCTATAAATTGTGGTAAAAGATGGTTGATTAATTCAACTATTTGTATTTTGTATTCTATAAGTTTAGCCTAAGAGGAAATGCTGGCCCTACAGACCTTATAATACACACAATAAGCCAGATATATGGAAATACATACATAAGAGAATATCAGAGAGCAGGCTAATATAGACAGAGTATGAACGGGTAGGTCAGCCATGCTCTCCATCTAATCATTTTTACCTCTCTGAGCTACTAATCAAGCAAGACCTAAATCAATCAACCAACCAGTCAATCAACCACTCTTTTCAGCAATATTGAGGAATTAATTGGCATTGTGTTATCTAAGAGCCTTGAAAATATTCATGTATTTTGACCCAATGATTCTGCATGTGCAAGCAATGTGAACTGAGGAAAAAATACATGTTTAAGTACACAGATATCCACTATAGTACTATTTACAAGAGCAAAAAAGAAATCAATTCATGTAATTGGCCTTAAAATACAATGAAATGCTTTTTTTACCACATTTAAACTAAGTATAGATTTTCTGCCTATCTGATAACTTGACACTAAGAGACAGCTGGGAGATGTGCAGGTAAAGAAGAAAAGGTAGAGAAGGTGGGAAAGGCCCACCTTGACCCACAGTATAGTATACCTATAGGACTGGGCACCTACAGTATACCAGGCAGCGTTCTTGATACTGGGACATACGGCAGTAAAAATGTTAGACCAGAGTCCTATTTCCCCTCAAGAGGCTTAAAGTAGAATGGGGGAAGTCACACCATGAGAAAGATAATTTCAGGTAATTCAGCATTTCCTGAAATGTACTTGAGATATTCTATGCAAAAAAAAGTTCTACGGCCAAGTGTGGGAACACTTTGTACTCAGATTCCCTCTTGGAGATTATGATGCCCACATTGAAGCACATATTAAAATTTCTGAGTCCTGAGATAAAGAAATCCAGCATAAACCAAACTCGTCTAACCACAGGACCTTTGCCTGCTCAATACCTAGTTACATCTGATAGAGCCAATACTCCATAGATTATTCTTGGGAAACACTGTTCTGGCTTATGCAGTACCTCTAGATCTCAGGGGAGTTTGTGCAACAGTAGCAGTCAATCGGGACAATTGTTCAAGCATACCTAGTTGCTTGATCACCTAGGTAAAACACAGAAAGATTACAAGCAATGGGAATGGGCCCATCTTGGTTATTTAAAAAAATCTCACCAGTTGATAGCAGAGGCTCCTCTGTGTCTGGGAAGGATAGATGGGTGATAAATGATGGAACCATGCTTAGGGCTGTCAATTACATCCATGGGGATGAACTGCGTGCAGAAGGGAAGCACGTTTAGCTCAGCACCCACAGATCTGTAGGCCTCCGCCACCTCCTTTATGGTCTTGCCCTTGACTCTCCATCTAGGGAACTTGAACACAGGGGTCCCATTTTTCTCTGCAGCCAAAGCTGAGCATGAAAGAGAAGATTATTTTCATCAAAAAAGTTTTAGCCATAATTTTGTATTACTATGGATCCACACATTGTAATTTCATGAAACATTTACAAATAAAACATGATAAAGAACAATTTAGATTCTGACCAGGATTTGACATGATACAATTTTATCAAGATGCATCTATTTTTCTAATGTGATTTTTATCTATATAGTTAAGGCATAATATGATTCAACTCAGAAGTTTGTGGCTAGACAACGTTTTGAGATTTTAACTGAAGCTGCTTCTTTTATAGATCAAAAATTGTACCTTTATTACTGATACAGCTATTTAAGCTATTTATTACTATTTATTAGCTATAATACTATTTATTAGCTATTTATTACTGATACAGCTATTTAAAGGACATTGTTTGTTTCTTAGGATTTGGAGTCAAGTGCCAAAACATCACCACCCCAATTAGACGTAGCCTCTGGTACAGATGGAAAACCTTGATTCCCTTCCCATACCTGTTTCCTGGGGGGGAAGTCCCTTTTATCACAGGGAAAACTGTAGACTGGAACACACTCTCCCCGCCAAACAGGCAGATCCCAAAAGATAAATGGAGAAAGTGATAGGGATAGAATAAGATAGTTACACAGCTTAAAATCCCACTAGGGAAAGATAGAGAGAGAGAGACTTCAGGAGATCACCATAAGCTAGACACCAACCAGAAAATGCCCAGACCATCGGGCAGCTAAGCAACAATCAGAACATTTTGAAACTAAACAGACTGACTTAGGCCAATACCACAGAAAAACAGATATAAGCCTGCATTCGGCCTTGGGAGGTCTATGAGATAACAGACCCTGAGAAAAACTGCATTCTTGCATGTAGCCAAGACAGGTAAACAGGTGAAAGGGGAAAGAAACTAGGTGGAAGGGGACATTATACCCAAACCTGAGACAAATTACCATATTTTAGTATATGTTACCACCCTTTTGCTAATATGCATATGAAATAGCACCATGACAGTCCCGGTTAGACCATGTAGGGTCAAAGGAGGAACTAATGATGTAAGCCTTGACATATACACAAAATGAAGAAGAAGGTGGTCTTCTCCCCTCCCATTTTTTCTTTGACTATAAAAACGTAGCCCTCTGGGGTCTTCCCTGGTGGTCCAGTGGTTAAGACTCGTGCTCCCAATGCAGGGGGCCCAGGTTCGATCCCTGGTAGGGGAACTAGATCCTGCATGCATGCCACGACTAAAGATCCCGCATGCCGCAACGAAGGTCCCATACTCAGCAACGAAGATCCCCCGCGCCACAAGCAGTGCTGCCAAATAAATAAATAAACATTAAAAAAAAAAAAAAGTAGCCCTCTTTGTTCTTGGGGCCGCACTCCCTTGCCGGCCTGCTTGTATCCCTCAAGCCTCCTATACTAATAAACTCAGTCTTTGCCTGCCACTTTGCCTCACCCTGAACTCTTTCTGTGCTGAGACAAAAGAACCTGAGCTTCAGTAAGTCCTGACACTAGGTAAGCGGTTTCAATGAAAAGAAAAGACAGTGGGTTCAAGTCCCCTCCTAGGTCAGGGATCGTGATTCAAGCCCTAGTCCGAGGTGTGGCTGGGTTTGAGTCCCATCTGAGGAGGAGTGTGGTTTCAAAAGTAGCTGAGTTGAGCTGCGTCTGTCTAGTTCCTTCTCCTAAATTCGCCCATAAAATAAGTTAGTGGAGGAGAGAGGCCAAGAGTGGAGAATCCATGCTCCCCGTAAGGGTTTGCCGTACTGAAGCAGATCCCAGACTCTTTGCTCAGGAAATGTCCCTTCTGAAAGGAATGACTCCTTCCTACCTCTGTGTGAAACGGAATGGCCCTCCAAAGTACAGACAGCACAAGCCCATTTTTTCCATAATAAAATAGCACTTTTATTAACTATATACCTTACATATATTAAGTATATATATATTTATTCTCCATCAATAACACAAAGAAACTACCTTTTCGGCAATATCCAGAAGTCTTAACTAAGGCATTGTACCTGCATGTTCGGGCTTCCTTTCCTTTCTCCCCATCTAATCATCAACATTCATAGACTCTGCAGGGGATGATGCCTCCATGAAGCCTAAAGGCCAAAGCCTAACAAGTCCTAAAATGGCCCTGGCCTTCAAGGTGATGCTTTAGTCAATCCAATTGGGAGAATCTGAGAGACCAGTATAATAATGTTTACAAAATGTAAATGTTCCTAAAATGTTCAAAAAGCTGTGAACAAAACAAAATGTCAGATGATAGGAAAATGGGTAAATGGTGGTGAAGAAAATGTGGTGAGGGCTTCCCTGGTGGCGCAGTGGTTGAGAGTCCGCCTGCCGATGCAGGGGACACGGGTTCGTGTCCCGGTCCGGGAAGATCCCACATGCCGCGGAGCAGCTGGGCCCGTGAGCCATGGCCACTGAGCCTGCGCGTCCGGAGCCTGTGCTCTGCAACGGGAGAGGCCACAAAAGTGAGAGGCCCGTGTACCGCAAAAAAAAAAAAAAAAAAGTGGTGAAATTGGGAGAAAATTGTGAAAGGTTAGACTGGGAAAGAAAAATGGGGTGGAAGAGACTTAGAAGTCTTCATTTGAAAAATCCACTCCACTGAGACAAACTTGAGCCATTCAGGTGTTGCTCCCCCATATTGATTTTTGGCTGCCCCAGGACTATTTTTTGTTGCTCTAGTTGACTATACTGACAACAAAAATCGCCGCTGTCATTATTGATCCTTTTTATGAATCAGGTGCCGTGCTGAGCCGTTTACATACATTATCTCATTTAATCCATGTGAGATGGGTATCACTGAACTAAGCTTAATGAGTTTAAGTGACTTGTCCAGGGTCACACAGCTATCAAGTGGCAGAGTCAGAACTAGTTTCATGATTCTAGAACATACACTGTTAACCATATGCTGGGACCAGGCACCAGGGAAAAGTTCATTTCCCAGGAAACAGTCTGAAAGGAGGTGTAAGAGTCACATGCTTGCAACTCTTCTGAAGTTCACTGTACATGGTAGAGACTCTTAGTTGCCCCTTTCCTCCTTTACCAAGGATTCCTCTACTTTAGCTGAACACATGGCCACCCCAAATAAAATCTGTATTTCTCAGTCTGTTCTGCAAATAGATTTGGCCTATGACTAAGTTCTAGCCAACAGGATACAAGTGGGAGTAATATGTAAAACTTCTGGATTATGCTTAATAAAGGCTTGCCCTCTGCTTCCCATCTTGCCCTTTCTGCTTGCTGGAATGCAGAGTTGATAGTGGGGGCTGAAGCCACTACCTTGGACCATGAGATGGAAGCCCAGTGTTAATAATGGCAAGACAACAAACTGAAGGAGCCTTCACTGTGATAAATATCTGGCTGCCACAACAGCTGTGATGGTCAATCCAAACTTGAGAAAGGGACTTCTCTCTTATTTAAGCTAATATTATTTGAGGTCCTCCTGATTCAACAGCCAATCTGATACCTCAAATGTAAGTCCTTCCAAACATCCCATACACAAAGCTGGTGGGAATAGATAATGATGAGACAGGTAGTCCCAGCGACGGGAATCTGTCCCCTTCTGCCCTTGGAGCCAGGTATGAATTCACGAGGCAGATTCCCTCAGAATTTCCCAGGTTGAGATAATCTTTTTCTGAAACACGGATAATTTCTACATCAAGTGGTTAAATCCATGTGCATATGTGCTCTTGGCCCAACTCTGTTTTAGCTTGACTCTTTTTTTTTCTTCCAGTTTTACTGAGATATAATTGATATACAACACTGTGTAAGTTTAAGGTGTACAGCATAATGATTTGACTTACATACATCATGAAATGATTATCACAATAAGTTTAGTGAACATTCATCCTCTCAGATAGATATAAAATTAAAGGAAAAGAAACAAATTTTTCCCTGTGCTGAGAACTCTAGGAATTTACTTTCTTAACAACTTTCACATATAACGTACAGCGGTGTGAATTATATTTATCATGCTATGCACTACATCCCTAGTCCTTATTTATCTTATAATGGGAAGTTTGTACCTTTTGACTGCCTTCATCCAACTACCCCAGTAACAAGAACTAGAATAAACCCCAGAGCTGATTCCTCCAAGAAAGAAAAGTAAAATTTTAGGGTTATCACAGATATTGTTTTCCAACCAATGTATTGCATCATACCAGTGATTTATAAAGATTCAAGTCATAAGTCACGATTTCTAGATGCTAGTTCTTATTCCCTACCTGTAGACTGTTTCTTGCACTCTTTCTCAACATAACTATAGCATGCAAATCAGAATCACGCTGTCGGTTTGCTCTGAGGATGGCTATTTTCTTTACCTACCTTAATAACCAAGCAGTCATAGCTATAATTTGTTCTGAGATAAATGTATTCTTTATGACCCCACATCAATTGCTATTGTTGGGTGTGGCCTTCCCTGCATTCCTATCGGCACCTCTGCAACAGACATTACTCTAGATGTCCCATAGCACCTTTGGAAAGTCACAAGTGTAATTCAGGAAAAACACATGCTTGGAAATTCCTCTGAGGGACCTGGTGATTACCATGGAGGTAAGTGGAGAAACTTAGTAAAATAGGGGCCGGCATCTTTGTCTTGAGGCCCACAGAGAAGGGAGAGTTTCTGAGTCTGTATCTGCCACACAAATAGACTTGGCCTAAGAAGGCTTTCAACAGGCAGAGTGGAGGCCAGTGCAGTCCTTGATCCAGGTGTTCCAAGATACACTCACCCAGTGGGTCAGCTTTTCCATCCTTATCTGGAACTGTGAACACTCCCACAACTCGGTGGCCCTCTTTGCAGAGGTGGCTGTAGACTTCTTGTCCAAAGAGGCTCTGACCAATAAGTGCCACCTTCAGCTTGTTTTTGAAATAAACCTGTGAAGCAATTCAACAGTGACAGGTATTAGTATGGATAGAAGACATATGGATAATAAACACTCTTTTTTTTCAATCATACAAGATGACTTGGGCATTACAAAAGGCTCAAAGATCTACACAGTAAAATAGTTATTGACATACACTGAACTCAGACTACATGCTATATAGGTAGTAGTGAAAATAATTTCACACCTAAGTATTCCTCATTTTCCCTTTGCTCTAACTCCCTTGATTATTCATTATAATCATTGGGATTGCATATATTTTTACAAGGCATTTCAACTCCTTGATGAAATGAGGCCAGATGTTAACAAACAAGCATAAGTTTCATAGTTAAAAGGGGTGTAATTCTGAGCAAGATCTACTTCAATATTGACAATGCTTTTATGTCCTGCAATTTTTTATGCCCACCTCCAAAAGATGCCAAGAGCTAACATCTAGTATAACATAGGGGTCAGAAGCAGATCCTAGACTATCTGAGGTCAAACCTAGGGTCACCCACCCCTTGTTAGTTGTGTGACCTTTAGCAAGTAACTAACTTCCATTTGCCTTTTATTCTCCTCATCTGTAAAACTGGAATAACACCAACTCACACAATTCTGATTGAGGTAGATGACAAGATGCATTAGGCTTAATGCGGTGTCTGACACAAAGCACTGTTTAAGTAAAAGCTTTAATAATGTTTTAAAGGCTTTCCTATATACTAGACAATTCTGTGTTTTTTTCACACGGTCCAGAATTCTACAGTCCTTGGTAAGTGGCATAAACTCATTTGGTCTTAAGACGTGGACTGAACTAATGAAATGTTCTTTATAGTCCTTGTAGGTTTCTTATAAGTTAATGCAGTCATTTGGCTTCAAACTTGACCTACACTGATAATGCCACTTACAGTCTTTACTTATAGTATATTGTAATTTGCTGCAGAAAAGTCAATGTGGGGCTTCCCTGGTGGCGCAGTGGTTGAGAGTCCGTCTGCCGATGCAGGGGACACGGGTTCATGCCCCGGTCCGGGAAGATCCCACATGCCGCGGAGCGGCTAGGCCCGTGAGCCATGACCGCTGAGCCTGCGCGTCCGGAGCCTGTGCTCCGCAACGGGAGAGGCCAGAACAGTGAGAGCCCCACGTAACACACACACAAAAAAAGTCAATGTGCTTCATTACAGATACTATCCCAGACCCTGCTGTAAATTGTGCGTAAGGTCCTATATACCATATTGATCTTCTCAAATGTGAATGATTCTGAACCCCACATTTGGCCCCATAGATTTCAGATAAGGAATTGAGGGCTGCACATAATTTCATTTATTTTAATCCTCACAACTATCCTGTTTTCTTATTCCCCATTTTGTGCCATTTTATGAATGAAGAAACCAAGACTTAGAAATATCAAGTATATCTCCAAGGTCATACTAGCAAAACAAGGGAGAGGTAGGATTTGAATCCAGGGCCATCTGACTCCAAAACCCACGAAGGTACTTAAAAATAAAATGAGCCACTACTGCCCATCTCTTCCATCTCCTTTTTTAGAACTTTAACACTGATGCACAAAAATGCAGTGATTGTCAATAAATATAAACACCACATAGATAAGAGTGGCACTAAAGGAGTTAAAGTTTTTAAGGACTGTCTTTAAGCAATTATGCCTTCTGTAAATTCTCCCAAGATGAAACCTTTTCACAAAGCTTAAGGTAACATGTTGACATGATGATTGTTAAGATGGTGATGAAGAGCCACCAGGTGAAGCAGGCTAGCTGCAGGATTGTGCATGGAGAGGTAATCAGAGGGTCACCACCTCCTATGAGCTTCCCGTCTTGGCAAAGAACCAACCCCAGCTCCCCAGAGTTCTTTCCATCTTTCATTCCTCCACGTTAGAATACGTCTCCACAGGATTTGGATTTAGAATATTTTTCCTTCAATCTAAATGGAATTCATTAATGTTCCAGAAAGTCATTCTAACTTAGTAAAGCCTCACTGTTAAAATCTGACTATGAGGAAAACAATTTTCCCTTATTTCCCACTTTCTTAAGGGCATTGATGGCATCCCTTTTTAGGCATAAACTTAAAAGCCTATAGGTTCAGGGACTTCCCTGGTGGCGCAGTGGTTAAGAATCTGCCTGCCAATGCAGGGGACATGGGTTCAAGCCCTGGTCTGGGAAGATCCCACATGCCGCAGAGCAACAAAGCCCGTGCACCACAACTACTGAGCCTGCACTCTAGAGCCCACGAGCCACAACTACTGAAGCCCACGAGCCACAACTATTGAAGCCCACGCACCTAGAGCCCGTGCTCCGCAACAAGAGAAGCCACCGCAATGAGAAGCCCGCGCACCGCAATGAAGAGTAGCCCCCGCTCGCCACAACTAGAAAAAGCCCGCGTGCAGCAACAAAGACCCAATGCAGCCAAAAAAAAAAAAAAAAAAAAAGCATAGGGGTTCACATCTTCCCTGTGAGCTGATAATTAAACAATTAAGGTTTTGGTATAAAAATTCTTTTCCATGCCCAGCCAAAGCTTCTATCCCAAAAGAGCCTAGAGCTTCAACATCTAATAGATTCTTGCAAACAAACAGATTAACTCTGTAAGAACAGCACAATTTGCCTGCAGATAATGGATGACTATTTCATTTCCTCTCATCAAAAATATCAAAATGTTCTCTAAGTATTCTATCTTAAAATCCTATAATTAATGCTGTTGCTTGAAATAGAACTGACCTGACGTGTTGGCTATCTTACAAAATTTGGCTTCACCTCATACCATTACCAACACCAAATATTTTAAGACTTCTAAAATTATTAGTCTTAAAACATACAAGAGCCAAGAGGATGAGCTGACTCAATTGTAATGTGCTCTCAGCTGTCATCTGGTTATTGGGAGTTCAATTCCAGAGTCAACACTGCCCCAGAAAGACAGTGTTTAAAGAAACCATGTCAGTATCTCCGGAAATTCTACATTCACTGAAACACTTTCTGAGCTTAGTGGTAAAACTGAAACTATAAAGGTGAGTTTCTAGCAGTGAGAAAAATTTCAGAGTTTAAGATTTTAAGTATTTATAATGAGTTAGTATCATTCCAAAGAACTGGACTGGGATATTTCACCTTAGTCTTATTTTTCCAAGTATGATCTGAGGGCTGACTGCCCGTGTTGGCAGAATCAGCTGGGAGGAAATGTTAAAAATGTGGTTTCCTGGGCCCCATCCCTGATCTACTGAGTCAGACCATCAGGAAGCAGGCACTAACTCAAAAGCATATGAGGAAGTTTGGATCCTGCCTCTGCAGTTTAGTAGCCCAGGAAGCTGCATTTGAACAGCTCTCCATTGATTGACAGGCACACTAAAGTCTGCGAATCTCTGCTATACAGAGTGTGTGTCCGCCCCCTACAAAAAAGATTTTGCCCTGGGGAGTTTGGGTCAAGGAAAAAGTGGTGGAAGTAGTAGCAAACAGTTTAACGAGACCCTGGTATGTGTCAGGTATTTAATATGTGTTTCCTCATTTTGATTGCCCAATGACTCCCAAGAGGCAGACATTAATAAGCCATTTTACAGATGGCTTTACAGATGAAGAAACTAAAACAAAGAGAGGTTAAGATACAGCCTGGGGCTTCCCTGGTGGCGCAGTGGTTGGGAGTCCGCCTGCCAGTGCAGGGGACACGGGTTCCATCCCTGGTCCGGGAGGATCCCACATACTGTGGAGCAACTAAGCCTGTGCACCAAAACTACTGAGACCACACGCCACAACCGCTGAAGCCCGTGCACCTGGAGCCCATGCTCTGCAGCGGGAGGGGCCGCCGCAGTGAGGGGCCCGCATGCCGTGGCAAGGAGTGACCCCTGAGAGGACCCAATGCAGCCAAAAATAAAATAAAATAAGTGAATTAAAAAGAAGAACGAAAGCGCTTCCCTGGTGACGCAGTGGTTAAGAATCCGCCTGCCAATGCAGGGGACGCGGGTTCAAGCCCTGGTCTGGGAAGATCCCACGTGTCGCAGAGCAACTGAGCCCGTGTGCCACAACTACTGAGCCAGCATACCACAACTACTGAAGCCCACGCACCTAGAGCCCGTGCTCCGCAACAAGAGAAGCCACCGCAATGAGAAGCCCGTGGGCAGCAGCAAAGACCCAACGCAGCCAAAAATAAATATAAATAAAATAAATAAATTTATTAAAAAAAAAGAAAGAAAATGCATGGTATTAAAAAAAAAGATACAGCCTGGAGTCAAATCACTACTCAGTGGCAGCTCTGAGATTCTAATCTAGTCATTACCCCAGTGCCATTGTTTTTCTGTAACACCAGCTGTGCTACTTTGAGCTCAGCCTCATCAATTAAAATCTGAATAATAATAGTACCTATCTCATAAGGTTGTTAGGAGGATTTAGTGGGATAAAGCATGTAATGCATTAGTGCAGTGTGTGGCAATAACAAAGGCTCAATAAATGTCAACTAGTATCATTATTATACCGCAAGTAATGCCCAGGTAAATAAAAATGATGATAATGGATCTTTCCTACTGGGAGTGTACCATAAGGCAGGCACTGTATTGAGCCTTTTTCACTGATTAAAAAAAATGTATCAAATCCTTATCATATGTCTTTAAGCCTTACTGTGATCCATTTTACAAATGAGAAAACATAGGGCTCGGGGAAGTTAAGTAACCTGTCCACGGACAGGGCTAATAAGGGGCAGAGGAAGGATTCAAACTCAGATCTGTTTCACTTCAGCAGATGTGCTTCTATGGCTTTCCTATGTTGATGGTTCCCCCACCCCTTCTTTTTTAAAAGGAAAATTTGGCGATAGTTTGACAGGTCAGTTACGGGAAATAGTTCCATCAGACTTTCTAAGGGAATATCATGGTGGTCCTGACATGGGAGACAGCACCATTCATTAAAGGGTTAGGCTGATGACCAGAGAACATACTTTAAGGCACTATCAGTGCCTTGTTATATTGGTGAGAAAGAAGAAGGGGGCATAAAATGACCCACAGCATTTCTAAATCCGGGTGATAAGTGCTGTTATCTTGGGGTTCTCTAGAGATAACATTCTGCATTAGAAGAGGCCTTTGCAGGGAATAGAGCTTTTGTTTCTTAAGCTATCAACTATTGCATTCCCAGGCTATCCACATCCTGGTGAAATTCTTCAGGAAGCAAGTTAATATGGACTCTGATTATGTTCCAAGGGTTTAAAGAAAAATACACACAGTCTTCTCTGGAGAACTTAAAGGCACAGTGCTAAGAGTCTGTGCTGATCCGAAGCCCTTTTGTGAAGCAGATGTTACCTTAATAGAACCAACAGAGCAGGATGTAAAATAAGGTCAAAGCTGTCCACATGAGCAGTTGTGAGAACTGGCAGTTTTCCCAATGAGAACTGGAAAGGAGAAAGGACCTTCCCACAAAAGAATAAAACAAAATAAATTTTTCTGAGACACTGAGATGCCTAACTCTTAATGGACCATTTGGCACATGGTTCCCCAAATCGTGCCTGATGGTGCGCAAGATCTGTTCACCAAGCATGTTTTGAGCATTTGCCAAGCTCTGGGCACAGTGCATGGTGGGGTTGCAATCAGTGGCCTGGCAAAGAGGATTTTATTGGGCCCACAGAGCATCTGCAGAAGAACTGTGATAAGATTTTTAGGAGGTTTCACATTAGCAGGCTGAATTTCTGACTTCTCTTTAAAAATCAGGAGGTTTGTCAACCATGGTTAACATTCCCATGCGGAAACGGTTGGCTGCAGCTGAGCAGGGGCTGCTCCCTTTAACTCTGAACGTGGCCTTTCACTCCTTCCAGCCCAAATGCTACTTTTGTCTTATCTGTTTGGCCTCAGGGGGTGGGGGGGGGGCGTTGTTTGGGATCCCTAAGCTGAAGGCACAAGAGTAGTCCCTGCCCTAGTTTGGTTGAGTGCCTTTTCATATTTTATTGTCCACTTGTATTTCCCTTCCATTATTATCCTTTACCTAAAGGCAAGTTTAATCATTTGTCCCACTAATCTGTGGACTCCTTGAAAGCAGGGACTATTTATCTCTTGTTTATTGTTTTATCCTTTTTGGCTGTGAGACTCTAAAAAAATTATGTCACTTCTCTGGGTCTCAGTTTCCTGATTTGTAGAATGGGCATTATAATAGTACCCACTTCATTGAGATGTTATGAAGACTAAATGAGTATTTGTAAAGCATTTATAACAGTGCCTGGTGCATACAAAGTCTTATATCAATGATACCTATTATTATTATTATTATTTCTTCAGGATTTAGATGAAGTGCTCAGTACATAATACACAATTTAATACGGTTTGAAGTTGAATCTGAAGGTCCTAAATCAAATTACATGCCAATGCTGAGGGTCAGGCAATAAGGAAACAAGTTAAGGACCTGGTTGCTAGAACTAGGGTATAAAGCCAGTACTTGGTTTCAAGAAGCAGGGGAGGGTCCAGCCTCTTGAATTGGATCATAAAGTAACCTTAAGTCCTGGAACCAAGCTATGAATCCAGAGCAACAGCCAGGCTTGTCCCAGACACTGGCAGAGGAAATGACAGCTAAAGAACAGAGTGCCAAATAAATATTAAGGCTAAGTAGCTCCCACCATCGGGAGAAATTAAGAAGTAATGAGCCAGGCAAGATACTGGAAGTGGACAATAATAACTAATTGACAAAGGGTCTTATTGCTGTATATAGTTGCACTAGTTAATAAGATCCAGTCATATCATTAAGCTGAGATCATTAAATATTTCTAAGTCCATTTCTTTAAGACAGAGAATGGAAAAATTAATTATATCAGGAAGTGTTATGAACTAATTTCCTCCTTGGATTTTGTTAAGTTCTGAGAGATTTTTTTTTTCATTCCTCTTTCATTCTGCTTTAATACCAAACTCAAAAGCGCTGTGTGATTTAAAAAAATTTTTTTCATACGAAGGTACAATTTACATACAATGAACACACCATTTTCAATGCAAAATTCTTTCAGTTTGGACAAACACACAGTCATGTAACCAGTTACAATCAAGATAAAGAACAGTTCCATCACTCCCCCAAATCCCCTCCCATCCCTTTGCTGTCAATCCCTCCCCCTATCTCCAGCCTGGCCTTTTTTTCCATCACTTTAGGTTTACTCTTTCCAATGTGTCAGACAAATGGACTCATATACATATGCAGCCCTTTGAGTCTGCCTTCTTACACTTAGCATACATATTTGAGTTTCATCCATGTTGTTGTATATATCAGTAGTCCATTCCTTTTTTTTTCTGAGTAAGATTCCACTATATGGATGGATATACCACAGTTTGCTTATCCTGCCACCAGCTGAAAGACATTTAAATTGGTGATTATGAATAATCTCTTTGTAAACATCCATAAATAGGTATTTGTGTGAACATAAGTTTTAATTTCTCTTGGGTAAATACCTATGAGGGCAACTGCTGGGTCATTTGATGGGTTTATGTTTAATTTTATTAAAAAAAAAGTCGGTTTTCCAAAGCAGCTGTACCATTTTATGCTCCCACCAGCCATGTCTGATTTTGAACAATTCTTATGGAACACGGTCCAAAGGATGAATCTCCATTTTCTATGGAGTAAAACGTCCCAAATTCTTCACTTATTATTCCATGTCTTCCTTTGGCCATTGAAGAACCTGCCTCCTTCCCAGCCATGTGGCACTGCTCTCCCACATGTATTCCTGGAGATAGACTCAGGCCCCTGACCCCTGACCATACCTGGCACTTCCCCACAAGAGTGTTTTTGTTTATGCCACTTGCCACCTGGGATGTTCATCTTTTATTACTGAAATCTTATATAACCCCATTATTGGCATTTTTTTCATCCTTCAGGAATCCCTTCTGCTCTCCAAAAAAAGACAATTAAATGAAAGGTGTTGACAGAGGAGGCCAATAAAACAGACATGCACGAGCCCCTTGTTCTCTGTGCCATCCAACCCAGATTCCCGTGTGCCACGTGGCAGGAGAAAGCTAAGGAGGAGTCCAGAGCTCTGCATAGGAGAGCAAGCAAAATATCTGCCAGAGCAAGTTTCTTTCTGCTTATTTAAAAAAAGGTGAATACTCCCCAAGTAACTAGAACTGACTGCACGGGATAAAGTGAATTCTCATCACTTGTGGCTGTCTGGGGGACAAAAGCTTTTCCATTTATGCAACTTTGGGCCAGTTCTTGATGCTACTCAAGACTTCTCTCTGCTCCAAGTTTTTTACATCTGGATATGTACACATGCGCATATGACTTTGGCAGAGAAGAGGAATCAAAAAGCAAATTCTTTTCTAACACAGCAAACATGCACTTCCTATAAAAGAGATGATGTACATGGGGTGGACTTTTTCTTCCTTAAACAGCTTGGAGTCTGCCTAGATGCAGGGAGGCATCTCTCCTCAGGCCCCTGAAGTGCTGAAGGCAGCGCCCCATGCAACGTGTCCTCCCTCGTTCCGTTTCTGGAGAGGCTGATGCAATTCCAAGGCGTGGGGCTGGGCCAGGGCTAGGTTTCTGCACCATACTTTACTAATGTTCCAGGGTGGCTGCTTCTGCAGCGCCTGGTGATCCTAGAAATCTTGCCGCCTGCGGCTCAGGAATAATGAGCTTGCGGTCACCGGCTCCGAGTGCCATTATCTGAATGGGCCCTGCATGCCAGTCGGGAGCGCTCACACCTCTCAGGCCGCGGAGGAGGACCCGGTTGACTTGATACCACTCTCCTCCAGGAGGTGGTCTCGGTCCTGTACCTCGGCTCCATCTCGTAACCAGGCAGGGATCTCACAGTTGAAATGAAAACGGAAAGGGAACCGACTCTGTCCCTCTTGCCGAGCGACTGTTTCCACCCTGTCAATCCCAGCCAGACATCCTCAGCCCCGTCCCGGTAGAAGACAATGGCTCGCTCGACAAGCCCCATTCAGGACCCTCCCCGGACCCTTCTCTTCACTCTCCCCGTTTTAAAAACGTCGTCCTGGCCTTTAGCAAAGTAAACACTTTGCTCAAAGTAAACACTGCCCTCCCTCAGCCCCGCTGCCCGGCCCGCCCTCTCCGGATCTGGAAAGCAGCCCCCGGGTGAGAGCCGGGACGCTCGCCGGGGCCGGACTCACCTGGCCGGTGGAGAAGCGCCGGAGTGCCTGGTTGCCCTGCCACAACATGCTGGAAAGAAGCGCTCGTGCGGGCGGCGCGGGAGGCAAGCGGGAGGCACGCGGGGGCGGCTCAGCCTAGGCGCGGCCTGCGGCCTCGGAGTCCCCGGCGAGTCCCGGGACGCAGCTCGCGGCCCCGCCCCCTCATCTGTCAGGGCTCCCGCGGCCAATCCCGAACGACTGGGCGGGGCGTGCTCCAGCCTCCCGGAGCAGCGCTGGTGCCCAGCCTGAGCGACAGCTTCTGGCGGCTGCCTCGGTGCAGTCTCACTATCTGTGGGATCTTCTCCCAGTTACTCACACACTCTGAAGTACATAAGGATCTGCCTTAAAAGTCAGTCTGACACCCCAGGTCATGTCCTTAACACAGTCCTGAGAAGACAACAGGCAAGTGCGTGGAGCCGCGAAAGATAAACGGGTGAGGGCACCTTCGCGACGTAAGTATCCTGATTCCTATCTCGTAGTCTGACAAGAAGATTTAATGAGAGATTGTGTATAAAGCACCTGGCAAAGGGCTTGGCACAGAGTTGGTCCCGATAGATGATAGACAAATAGATCGGTTGATAGATGATAGACACCCGACAGCTTTTTGCCTCACCTCTCTGAAGAAACGCTCAAGACATGCTTTAGCTGAGCACTTGTCTCAAACAGAACTCCTTAGCCTGGCATTCAAGACCGTCTGTAGTTTGGCACTTACTCTTATTTCTCGCTGCTCTTTTGCACGTGTAATTCAGCGTGACCATAGTACTTGCTTATTCCTTCCTGGACAACGTTTCCCAGGAAAGCTTGCCACCTGTCACTTGTCACCATCTAGGCATGACCAAATTCCTTCTCTTCTTAAAGATATAGCTCAAATGCTGCCTCCTACAGGTATTTTTCCTGATTCTTTCCTCCCTAAGCTCCTTACTTCCTCAAAGTAACCTTTCACTCCTCTGAACCAGGAAGGATTTTTGTCTATGCAGCTCTATGAAGCCTCAGTCTGTTACTACTATTTATGTAGCAGTCATCTTCTCTACTGGAAGCTCTTTGCAGGCTGACTCCATGCCTTATTTATCAAGATTTACAGTACTTAGCACTAAGCAGAGCTTAGAAAATACTTGTTGAGAAGGTAAGAAGGAAAGAAAAAGAACCACTCTTTAAAAAAATTTTTTAATTGAAGTATAGTTGATTTACAATGTTGTGTTAATTTCTTCTGTACAGCAAAGTGACTCAGTTATACTCAGTTGCATATATATACATATTCATTCTAGAAAAAGAACCATTCTTAAAGCCTGGAGAATTGCAGCAAACATCCAGGGTTTTGCTTTAGGAACTGCCCCTTGACAATTCACCCCATTTCTCTGACTGCATTTTTGTGAATTCTTGCATCTCTTAAACTTCCAAATATTGATATTCATTTTATTTGTTCTAAACCAGGGAGGATGGGCAAGGACTGTGGTTTTTCCTGAGTGAAGATTCCATAGTTATATACTCCAACTCCCAACTTTAGAAAATGAGCTTATGTTCACCCAAATATAAGAAAATATGCATGATGTCTAAGATTTTCATCTTTAAGAACCAAAAATGTAGTCCTCTTGATAATTGGAGGTTAGACCAGATACAACTAGAGAGTTTGACAAACCAAAAATTGCCTGCCAACCTAGACTTCTCTTGCTAGCAAAAATGGAGATGAAATAAACTTCAGAAACAAAAACTTGAGAGACTTTGTCATCAGCAGACATACAATAAAGGGAATATTAAAGTATCCTTCAAGCAGGAGGAAAATTACCTACTTGGAAGCCCGGAAATGCAGGAAGGAATAAAGACCAACAAAAAAGGCAAATATGTGAGTGAATTTAAGTAAACATTGACCATATGAACAATAATAATAAAATCTTGTAGATACATATATATCCACAAGATATATATATATATATCCATGAAAATATACAAACAGCAATAAAAAATTGTCAGATAGGGACTTCCCTCGTGGCCCAGTGGCTAAGGCTCCGTGCTCCCAATGCAGGGGACCCAAGTTCGATCCCTGGTCAGGGAACTAGATCCCACATGCCGCAACTAAGAGTTCACGTGCCGCAAGTAAAGATCCCACACGCTGCAATGAAGATACTGGTGCAGCCAAATAAATAAATATTTTTAAAAAGTGTTGGATAGTTGGGAGGGCTGGGAGGAATGGAATATTCTTTAGGCAGAAAGATAATAATCCTAGATGGAAGCTCAGAAATGAAGGAATAAAGAGCTTTAGAGAGGGTAAATACAAGGACAAGTTTTAATTAATATTGTCTAAAATGCTTCTAATAATGTTCTATGGAGTTCAAAAATATGTATAATTAAAATACATGACAACAATAGCATATGATTTTCAGGGAGAAAAGGTTAAGTTAAAGGTTCTAAGCTTGCAGCATTGTCTTGGAAATAATAAAAGTACTAATTTATGTTAGACTTAATAAGTTAAGGATGCATATTATAATCTCTAGTACAACCACTAAAAGGATAGTAATACAATGTATTAATACAACGTAGTAATTACTTACTTACTTAATTAATTAAGTAATTAAGTAATTAATTAATTACTACATTAATACAATGTAGTAATACAATGTATTACTATTACTATGTAACTACCAAGTTAATAGAGTGTAAAACTATTAAGACAATAAAATGATAAAAAACTCAATCCAAAAGAAGGCAAGAAAGGAGAGAAAAAGGAACATGCGTGAAAAATAGAAGGAAATTAGTAAGATGTTAGATTTAAGCCAGTAATTGCGGTAAATGAAAACGGACTAAATGTTTTGTTTTTTTGCGGTATGCGGGCCTCTCACTGTTGTGGCCCCTCTCGTTGCAGAGCACAGGCTCCAGACGCGCAGGCTCAGCGGCCATGGCTCACGGGCCCAGCTGCTCCGCGGCATGTGGGATCTGCCCGGACCGGGGCACGAACCCGTGTTTCCTGCATCGGCAGGCGGACTCTCAACCACTGCACCACCAGGGAAGCCCAAAAATGGACTAAATGTTTTAATGAAAAGACAAAGATCATCGGGTTGGTTAAAAAACAAAACTCTGATGAGAGAGACTCATAAAATATAAAGATTCCGAAAGCACTCATAAAATATAAAGATGCCAATTTTTAAAAAAAACACTCAAACACTAACCAAAAGAAAATGTTAATCTGACAGGAAGATAAAAATTCTAAGTTTGTATACACTTAATAACACAGCCTCAAATTTTATAAAGCAAAAATTACAGAACTTCAAGGAAAAATAGACAAACCTGTAACCATACTTGAAGATTTTTTAAACATTGTAATAATTTTTTATTGAACTATAGTTGATTTACAATGTTATGTTAATTTCTGCTGTATAGCAAAGTGATTCAGTTTTATATATATATATTTTTTTTAAATTTTCTTTTCTATTATGGTTTATCACAGAATATTGAACATAGTTTCCTGTGCTATACAGTAGGACCTTGTTGTTTATCCATTCTCTATATAATAGTTTGCATCTACTAACCCCAAACTCCCACTCCATCCCTCTCCCACCTCCACCTACCCCATGGCAATCACAAGTCTGTTCTCTATGTCTGTGAGTCTGTTTCTGTTTCATAAAAGTTCATTTGTGTCATATTTTAGATTCCACATATAAATGATATCATTTGGTATTTGTCTTTCTCTTTGACTTACTTCATACTTGAAGATTTTTAACATACTTCTCTTAATAACTGATAGAAACAGGCAAAATATTAGCAATGATACAGAATATTTAAATGAGATGATTAATGCATTTGGCCTAATTAAAACATCTAGAAGCACCCAATTACCAAATATGCATTCTTTTTGTTTATTTATTTATTTTTTAAACTTTTATTTGCATTTATTTTTTGCGGCATTTATTCCCAGGCCATAAGTTTTTGTTTCTTCTGGGATGTCTTTTTCTTCTGGGCAACCTCCTCTTCTGGTTTAGGAACAATCTCTTCTTTTTCAGTAAGGATCATCTCAATGTGGCAGGGAGAGCTCATGCATGGGTTGATCCAACCATGAGCTCTGTTAAGTCCTGCGCCGCATCCTGGGGGCTTTGTTCACCTGGATGTGCTCTACATCTAAGCCCTTGAGTTCAGCATCACTCTCTGCATTTTTGAGCATGTGCAGTAAAAATTCAGCACTTTCTTTGGGCCACCGACCTGAGTCCAGCTCCACTGTTTGGCCTGGGCACACCTACCAGCTCCACCATTGTAACGACAGAATGGCACACATTGCTTCTTTAAAGTGACATCTTGCAGATACTTGGTGGCTTTACGGATATGCATACACTTACTGGCCTGAGCAGTTTCACAAGTGTTCTGAGAGTGAACACGAAGATTTGAATCTCTTGACTTGCATGAGTTTGTGGTGTTTTCTGGGTCAAGTGAATAGCAAACCATGTTTTAGAGGTCACTGCGAGACACTGGACCTTCAGAGTCGTCACCGACCACAGGCTGCCTGTACCCCTGCCAGCCCCATTCCCAATCATCGAGCCCCTCTGCGGCCCGCAGAGGCCTGAGAGCACGGGGCGCCAAGCCAGGGACTCCGACACATCCCCCCGCATGGAACTCTGCTCCGGAGGGTCTCGAAATCAGCACCGCCAAGGCCAGGATGGCAGCGATAACCAGAGGATTCACCATTCGAGAGAGATGCCTCACATTCTTTCTCAATACATACAAAGTATTTTCAAAAATTCACCGTATGCTAGCCTATAAAGAATGTAAGTCATAGAGTTTGACTCTGGCTATAGTGGAATGAAGCTAGAAATCAATAACAAGAAGATAATTAGTGTAATCGCCACTTCTTTGGAAATTATGAAATACACTTCTAAATAATGATAGGGGGAAGTCACTGGAAGAGATGGCATGTTCTTTGCTTTTCCCAGTGTCAGGTGTATGAGGGAGCCCTGGATCTGCAGACATTCCCACGACATCTTTGCTGAGATGAAGGAAATGAGAGAAAAAGTGCCTAGTCTAGAGAAAAATGAAGATGCAAAGTTGAAAGCGAGCTATCTTCATCTGAGAAGAAAGTCTGGGGGCAGAGCTCTTGAGGAAATAGTTGCAAAAAAGCCTTTTAAAAAATTCTGAGAATTACAACATGGATAAAGAAAAAATTAAGATCAAGCAATTTCTTTTATTATTATTATTATCAAGGTATAGTTGATATACAATATTATATGTTTCAGGTGTACAAAAAAGTGATTCACAATTTTTAAAGGTTACACTCCATTTATAGTTATTATAAACTACTGGCTACATTCCCTGTGTCATACAATATATGCTTGTAGTTTATTTATTTTGTACACAGTAGTTTGTACCTCTTAATCCCCTGCCTCTATCTTGCCCCTCAAGCAACTTCTACTGTAGCCTCAAATGAGACATAGGTGTCTAGAGACCATGTCTCCCACTCGACGGGAACTTCCAAACAGAGACCATTGCTGTGGCTAGTGAACTGTCTGGCTGAGTAAAAGAACTGAATTGGGAATCTTCTCATTTTTATTGTTTCTTCTTAATATATTACTTCTCAGCTATTTGTTTCCTTTCATACACTATGTCATTGGGACAGCTTGATAGGTAGCAGTGAGATGTGCTGTTTCTTGAAGGGGTATAATCTTAAAATTTGAATGTGTATAATTTTTGGATTAAATAATGCACCAATGAAAAAGACACATCAGAGCAGTATAAAGTAATTTTCTGAAAACAACTGTATATATTTCCTATTTTCTAGTGTAGAACTAGTTCTAACAAGTAATAAGCAAATTTTATGATGTTAATGTTTTGGGTTTCTTCACTTAATTTTAAACTTTTAATATTTTTCTTATTTCATATAATCTCTATTGTTACTTTACTCTTTTTCTTTTTGGATTTTGTAAAACATTAGTTTAAGACCACAGATTAGAAGACATCACGTATTTCAAGCAGGTATGAAAGACTTGTGTCCCTGTAGCTGAACTTGATTTGCCTTAACCTTGTTTCATTTTTAAAAATAGAATTTTTCCTGGGCAATATTTGCCTATTCTGGTGTAACCTTGTGTGACCCTAATGCTTATGTAAGAGAGCCCATGGTACCTAGTGTTTTTCACTTCTGTAGTGTTAGAATATCTTTTTGTTTTTGTTGAAGAGGTGAATGAAGTATGTACACGCATAGACTGTTGAATTCACTTTTGTGCCATTTTTGTAAATACAGTAACTTGTACAACTTTTTGCATATGTCTGAACTGACTTCACACATTAGGTGATAGATGATGTGCAAAGTGGAAACCCAAGAATTCCCACAAAAAACTCTGTGTGTAGAGCTGTGTATAGTAAAAGTGATTTATAGTCTTGACCTTCTAGAATATCACACTGAAATCTTTACTCAGTCTGCCATGGATAAGTGTTTACTTTTGTGACTGATATCTGTGACATTCAGGGGCCTTGTTCAAATATGATATGTTGCTCAGGGATCTATTTTGTCCTGGATAGAGCATTCATTCAGAATTTTATGAAACTGCAAGTCATATAATTTATAAACTATTTTAAAATATAAATTTATTTATTTGTTTCTATTTTTGGCTGAATTGGGTCTTTGTTGCTGTGTGTGGGCTTTCTCTAGTTGCAGTGAGCCGGAGCTACTCTTCATTGCGGTGTGCGGGCTTCTCATTGTCATGGCTTCTCTTGTTGCAAGACACAGGCTCTAGGCGCGTGGGCTTCAGCAGTTGTGGCACACAGGCTCTAGAGCGCAGGCTCAGTAGTTGTGGTGCATAGGCTTAGTTGCTCCGCGGCATGTGGGATCTTCCTGGACCAGGGATCAAACTCGTGTCCCCTACATTGGCAGGCGGATTCTTACCAGTGAGCCACCAGGGAAGCCCTAATTTATAAACTTTTTTAAACATAGAAAAATTTTACTTTCATAGTCAACTTCAGGATTTTAGAATAAAGTTCTAGGAGTTTTCATACTCTTGTTTGGTTGCTTATTTGACTCAAACTGATGTGCAGCCATTTTTGCTACTTGGAAACAGAGCTGTGTGTATTTATTTATTTTGTATTTGTTCTACTGAATACTCTACATTATTCATTTTTAGAATGGTGTTTCCTTTATAAATTCTCATTTTAATTAACACACTCTTGAACTTGTATTATTATTAATGTTTGATTATTGTTTAAGTGAAAATAACTTCATGATAAAACAAATACTTGAGAGCACTGGCCGAGGAATCTACAACAGGAAGAACTGGAGTAGGGGCCAAAAGGCAGAGCAACCAGCAGATTTCAGCAATCTCATGGCGGTACAGAGAACAAATGGAGTTTGAGCAGCCAGGACTTGAGTCAAGATCTTGGCAATAAGGGAGATACAGAGGTGAACTTAGCTCCTGACACTCACTTGATTTATGCTTCTTTTTTGGCTGCGTTGGGTCTTCGTTGCTGCGTGCAGCCTTTCTCTAGTTGCAGCGAGCGGGGGCTACTCTTCGTTGTGGTGCACGGGCTTCTCATTGCGGTGGCTTTTCTTCTTGCATAGCATGGGCTCTAGGCGCACGGGCTTCAGTAGTTGCAGTGTGTGGACTCAGTAGTTGTGGCACGTGGGCTCAGTAGTTGTGGCACGCAGGCCCTAGAGCACATGGGATCAGTAGTTGCAGTGTGCAGGCTCTAGGGCAAGTGGGCTTCAGTAGTTGTGGCACGTGGGTGCAGTAGTTGTGGTTTCCAGGCTCTAGAGCACAGGCTCAGTAGTTGTGGCGCACACAGGCTTAGTTGCTCCGCGGCATGTGGGATCTTTCCGGACCAGGGATTGAACCCGTGTCCCCTGCATTGGCAGGTGGATTCTTAACCACTGTGCCCCCAGGGGAGTCCCCTGACACTTGATTTCAGTTTGAGGTATGTACTGATTCTTAAGATACATGGATTAGAGGCTATAGAACAAAGCAGAAAATGGCTAAAAAGCAAAGCAGAGTTTCCAGTACCCAGAAGTTGGAGCTGAACATCTGCCAGAATGAGGTAATCCAGGAAACAACTCATCCCTCTCAACTGATACTCCTGGAAGGCATCCCCCGAGTGTAATCTAGAGGTAGAGCAACTGCTGTAAGACTGCAGCCCAGCCTCACATGAGCTCAGCCCTCACTGTAATGAACTGATCTGCCCTACTTTAGTTGCCTGCCAAAAAATAAGGTCAATCTCTTCTGTAGAAAGATAAGATCATCTAGAACCTCTGTAATTGTTTATTTTCCTGCATTCAATCAAAAGCCTTCAGGGACAGCCAGAAAAATGGCCCAAAGAAATAAACTGTATCATAGGAGAACTGCTAGGGTAGAAATGACCAGCACCACTTTCATATTCCCACCAGTAATCTCTGTGCAATAAATAAATAATATATTGTTCCATCATGTCTGCCCCCACCAATTTGTGTCGACTTTAAGGACAAGGGTTCAATAAATAATTTTTGAGCACCTACCATGTTCTAGGTTCTGTGGTAGTTGGTGGGCATGGATAGATGACGAGACAGAAGATTCGCTTCCCTCACGCTGTTTTATAGTCCAGCTGGGAATGGCAAAGAAGCGAAGTGTGATCAGTGCTATAAAAGATGAAACAGAGTTTTATGGAAACACAAAGCAGGAGGACCTAACTCAGGGCTAGTCAGTGTGCTGATCAACCTTGCACCCCAGTTCTCAGCATAGTTCTTTTTTTTTTTTTTTTTTGTGATTTTCAAACTATTTATTTGCTTATTATTCGTGGCAGAAACCTTTCTGAATGGAAATCTTAGGCAGAGGCTCAATCCATGAAAGAAATAAAAGAGATCCTGAGATGGTGAGTCAGGGCTTCCTTCTTACCCTCCCCTGAAGACCCCAGCAGCACAGCTGGAAAACCTAGCATTGGGGAGCTTAGCATAGTTCCTGACACATGGAATATATGTTTATGGAACACAGAAATAAATGAATCTAGTGACTGGATAGAGGCTGAGGAACAGAGAAAGGAGTGACTAGCTCAGTTTCACATCATAAGGGAGGATTTCACAAAAGATTTACCACCCTGCCCACTCTGACCCCCCTCACTCTAAAAGGTAAGTTTTGAAGGGGAAGAGTTTACCAAAAGATAAAGGTGGAAACAGCATCAGAGGTACAAGAAACAGCAAGTAAAAGTTATGAAGGAGAGAAATAGCACGGTAAGATCAGAAAATGCTTTCTTGATGGTAACTGGGATAACCACTTTTAAACCTTTACTTAGAAGCAAAATACATTTTTTAAAGGAAATATCATGAAAAAGCCCAATACATTAAGAAATAAAAGACAGGGGCAAGGGGATCCTCTGAGAGAAGGAGAGCCCTTAATCCCCTGCTGTGACCTCCAAGGCACTTCCAGGAAGAGACTTTATTAAGCTCATTTTGTAAGCCACTGGTCTACAACGAGTATTCACTGGAGTCAGGGGGAGTAGGCCAAGATGGAGAGGTGGTGTGGGGTCTCATAGGGCCTGTATACCATGCTAAGTAGGTGATGGAAAGCATTGAATCTTTTTCTTCCGCTCATTACTAAATATTGTAAAATGCCAAAATGTATAAGAACAAAAACATCAAATCATCAATCCCACGGTTCAAGGATAACTACTCAACATCTGGGTGTTTTTCCTCACTGAAGCATAGTTAAGCAATACAGGGAGGAAATTCCATTGCATTTTAGGAAAATGCTTTTCTTAACAGCATGCAAGGTGGTAAGTGACACCGGAGGCCGTTTAGGAGAAACTGTAATAGGCCAAACAAGTCATCCCCATTACAGTGGGAAGGACAGAAGGGATCAATTTGAAAGACATTGTTAAAGTCAGCTGAACCCTGTGACTGACGGATGGAGGGAGAATGAGGGCTTCTGTGGGAAATGAAACCATTTACTAAGACATGGACTGCATACAGGATGAGAAGCAGGTTTTGGAGTGGAAGCTCATGAGTTCACTTGTAGGCGAACTGAATTGGATAAGATGCCTGTGGGAAGTTCCTGTGGAGATATCTATCTGACTACAGAAAAATCATGAGGGATACACCTAACACCACTGTGAATCTCAAACTTTGGTGATAGAGAAAACTTTCCCTCACACTCCTGAGGTTCTCCAAACCATATTCCTGCCAAGAGAATTTCTTGTTTAAATCATCACCCTTCAAACTGATCACCTTTCAAATTCCCCCCCCAGTTTTTTCTCTCTTTTGATAATCTTCATTTTGATTAGAGAAAACAGTTAATTGCATAATTCCTCTGAGAACCTGTAATAGATTATTAAAATCTTAGAAGCTCTTTTATCCTGGAGCCTAAACATAAGAAGCATCTAAATAATGAAATTGTTCTAAAAGGAATTTTGAAATGGTGATCTTTTTTAAAAAAAATCATCCTACTGTAATAATCAAATAATTATTTGCTCTAGTACCTGGCAAATAGTGACAGTGTGGTCTGCTTGACTGCAAATGACCAAATGGCTGTTTAATGTAATGGCCATGTAATGCTTTTGCCTCCCGCCATCTAAGCCCTCATCTTGGGATAACAGTACTCTGGTTTTCATGTGAGGATCTGTTTCTCCTCCTGTCTTAGGCCATGTGGTTTCTATGAAGTTACCTCTTCCCCTAAACCCCCTTGGAGCCAGGGGTGGAGCACATGATCTACACTAAGCCAATCAGGGCATCCCTCTCACCCTCTTAATTACAATGATTGGTTAAAAATGTGCAAAGTATCCTAGTAAGGCTAGTCAAGGCCTACAAGACAATTCTGGGACTTCTCTTTGAGCTATCAGTTAAGCATGCTCTTTATCTCTCCTTTGCTAGATGTGACATTGTGCTGATATGAGCCTGAAGTTGCCAAGGGCTAGCATATGCAACCTGAAGAATGTAGCAAAATCTGCAAGAGATGGAAGAGAAACAGTGAAAAGTCAAGACCTGACATCATTTGAATCCTAGAACCAGATGCACAAGAAGGCCAGTCCCACCACTACATTTTAAAATTAACATACAGTAAAATTGACTTTATTTTTGGTATACAGTTCTATAAGTTTTAGCATATGTATAGATTTTGTATAAGGAACACCACAATCAGGATACAGAATAGTTCCATTCCCCTAACACCCCCCCGCAAATTCTTGCCCTATCCCTTTGTAGTCATGTCTACCAACCACCCCTGAACGCTGATAACCACTGACATGTTCTCTATCCCTGTTGTTTTATCTTTTCAAGAATGTCAAATAAATGGACTCATGTAGTATGTAAGTTATTAGACTGGTTTTCTTCATTCAGCATAATGCCCTTGAGATTCATGCTAATATTTAGAAATTTTCCATTGTGGTCAGAGAATATAACTGTAACATTTCAATCCATTTAAATGTACTGAGACTTGTTTTATGGCCTAGCATGTGGCCTGTCTTGCTGGGTATTCCTTGTATACTTGGAAAAAAAGTCTATTTTGCTGTTTTGGGGTGAAATGTTTTATAAATATCAATCAAGACAAGCTGGTTAAGAGTATTTTTCAGTTCTATATTCTGTCTCCTTGTTATATCAAATACTGAGAGGGACATGTTAAAATTTGCAACTATAATTATTTTATCTATTTTTCTTTCTAATTCTGTCAGATTTTAGTCAGTTAAAATTTACCACTTGTTGTAAAAAAAAAAAGTAAGTTCACTGACATTCTGGATTCTGTTACATTCTTAAGAAAATTATTGTGGCTTTAATTTAGAAAGAAGTGAATTTGCCTGGACTCAAACCCTGTAGAGTGTAGTAGCTTATATTTCTGCTTAGTTCTCCATTTAAACAAAGATTTGGCCAATGTTTTTGCTCAGATTATGGGGTTCACCCTCTTCACTGTTCCCCTAATGATCAGTTTTCCCTTCTAAATGTCAAGCTACTCTCTCTGCTAGCCCTGTCTCTGTTCTCTGCTATCTTAAACCCACAGGGCTTCAGCTTTTGCTGCCTGAGGTGCACATCTGTTGGGGAATATATGTTGTCAGAGGGCAGCAAACACACCTCTCACCCAATGTTATTGTTTTCCAAGGACTCCTGACAGCTATTGCTATATTTCAGCAGGTCCTGTGCATGTAGTTGAATGCAGCCAAGGATTTTGACAGAGTTTTTATTTGGATTTTGGATCTTTTCCCTTCTGTGGGTCCTTTGTTTCAGGACTCCCTCCCAAGTTTCTAGGTTCTCTTCTAACAACCTTGAACTTAGTTTGCTACCACCTTGAGCCAATAAGACTTCAGTGTTGGGACTTCCCTGGTGGTGCAGTGGTTAAGAATTCTCCTGCCAATGCAGGGGACATGGGTTCGATCCCTGGTCCGGGAAGATCCCACATGCCGTAGAGCAGCTAATCCCATGCACCACAACTACCGAGCCTGCGCTCTAGAGCCTGCGAGCCACAACTACTGAGCCCGTGAGCCACAACTACTGAGCCCGCATGCCATAACTACTGAAGCCTGCGTGCCTAGAGCCAATGCTCCATAACAAGAGAAGCCACCGCAATGAGAAGCCCACGCTCCGCAAGGAAGAGTAGCCCCTGCTCACCGCAACTAGAGAAAGCCCGCGCGCAGCAACGAAGACCCAACACAGCCAAAAATAAATAAATAAACATATATACATATAAAAAAAAAGACTGCAGTGTTTCACTCCTGTATTTGAAGGGGTGAGGGACACTGTCAGGTAAAAAGCCACAGATTCATAATTATCACCAGTTGCTGAGTAAATTCTGTGGTTTCTGCCTAAATTCATTGTCTTTCAGATCTTTAAAAAGTTATCTTTATTATATTTTGTCTACTTTTTGTTATTAGCTGCACGTGGGTTCACGTGACTGCTTTAGGCTGCCACCAGTGCCTCTTGAGAAGGACACAGAAGTATCTTTGTGGATTACTTTAATATGTTGATTTTTGTAAGATTTAATATGTAAGATTTTTCTAAGGTAGTTATTTTTTTTAATTAGGTTATTTCAACCCAGTCTGTAAACTAAAACTTATGTAGAAAAACATATATATGTATGTGTGTATATGTATATTGTTCATTTTGCTCTTTTGGAGTTAAAACAAGGGTTGGCAAACTTTTTCTTAAAGGGCCAGATAGATATTTTAGGCTTGTGGGCCATATGGTCACTGTTGCAACCACTCAACCCTGCCATTGTATTGTGAAGTAGCCATAGACAAAAATGCAAATAAATGGGCATGACTGTGTTCCAAAAAAAACTTTATTTACAAAAGCAGATAGTGGATCTGCTGACTGTACTTTGCCACTCCCTAACTAAAATTATCTTAATAATGTATCTTATCAGACAACTGGGCTCTTTGGAAGATTTTAGTCACTATGGTGTATCAAACAGAGAAGGTCCTGATTAAATACTGGTGGAAGAAGTGACTAATTTAAAAAGCCACTTTATTAAGTGATTTTTTTTTTCCACTTACACATTCTTTAACCAACAATGCCACCTCCTGACTAAGAGGAAATAATTTTCCTGTAAAATGAATATTATAGAGCAATTGAAAAAATAATTATTGGTTTATTCTTTCAACAAATATATATAAATATATATAGTATACCAAGCGCTATACTTGGCATTGAACTGTATCAAAGAGACATGGATGTTTATAGAGTTTATAATCTAGTGGGAGAGATAAGCAACGATTAAGCAAGTAACCCCCAAATAAATAATCCAAAGTTTTGATGAGAGCTACAAAGGAAAGAAGTATACAGTGAATTTCATGTAATAGAAGTACCTATTTGGGCTTGTGTATTCAGGGATGTCCTCACTAAGGAAGTGATATTTAATCTGAGATATCAGAGATAACTGGAAGATAGCCAGTGGGGGGTAGAACTTTCCAGGCAAAAAGAGGGCACAGTATGTGTACAGACCTTCATGTGAAAAAGAGCTCAGTTTGTTGGAGGAACTAAAAGACCAATGTGGCTGGATCATAATGAGTGAAAAAGAAAGAGCCTGGAGAGGATGCTGGCGAGGTAGACAGGTTTTTCCTATAGATGCTGTATTTTATTGTAGGCACAATTGGAAGCCACTGATAGTTTTTTAAACAAAGGAGTAGAATACTCTGATTATATTTTAAAAATCAAGCTCTGACTACTAAGTCAAGAATTAGCTAGAGGGGGAAAAGAATGGCAACAGGGAAGTAAACAACTTTATTAAAAACAAAAATAGAAAAGCCTTCATGGCTTCTGGCTATGACTGCCTGGCTTATGTCAGAACAACCCTCTTGCCGAGAACAACTAGAAGAGCTGGTAAAATACATTTTAAAATCTTTCCGGGGGGAGAATTTTTAATTGTGGTAAAAAGCACATAACATAAAATTTACGTTTTTAAGTGTACAGTTAAGCAGTGTTAACTATATTCGCATTGCTGTGTAACAGATCTCTAGAATTTTTTTTTTTTTTTTTTCTGCGGTACGCGGGCCTCTCACAGCCGTGGCCTCTCCCGTGCGGAGCACAGGCTCTGGACGCGCAGGCTCAGCGGCCATGGCTCACGGGCCCAGCCGCTCCGCGGCATGTGGGATCTTCCCGGGCACGAACCCGCGTCCCCTGCATCGGCAGGCAGACCCTCAACCACTGTGCCACCAGGGAAGCCCACTTTTTTTTTTTTTTTAAATGGTAGAATTGTAGCAGCTCTTTGTATATACTGGATATTAACCCCTTATCAGATATGATTTGCAATTATTTTCTCCCATTCCGTAAGTTGCTTTTTAACTCTGTTGATCGTTTCCTTTAACGTGCATAGGCTTTTAAGTTCGGTGTAGTCTCATCTGTCCATTTTTGCTTTTGTCGCTAAAAATCTTTTTGAAGGCATTGGAGACTTAGGTAGGTGAGGATTTGAGAAATCGAGATTCAGGAGAGAAGGTCCAGAGAGGGGAACCTCAAGGCATTTGCTGATTTGTAAGTACCAGAAAGCAGCAGCTGCGAGGTTGAAAAGCTAAGCAGAGGTTTGGCAGGACTTGCCCAGTACCCCTGCAGAGCTACATCCTGGGATTAAGATGATACAGAAATAGACCAGCCCTCACAAAGACAAAAACCCAGTTTGGAATCAGAACAGTCTAGACTGGGTTAAAGTAGTCTGCCCCTACTCTAATAACCTTCCAGAAGAGATAGTAATCCGCTCTGGAGGAAGATAACACCATCCAGATCCTCAACTTATCTCTGTAAGTTTTCATACTTAAAGACAAGGATGCACTAAAAAATTTATCAGCCTTATCAGGAAACAAGACCAAATGGTGGAAAACCAAGAGGGGGGAAAAAAAAAACCCACACACATACCAAACAACAGAGTAGAGACATACAGATAAATCCAGATATCGGAATTATCAGAAAAGATGTACTATATGTACAGACGTGAATAATAGACTTCCAAATATGTCTATGTCCTAATTTCCAAAGCTATGTTTATGATAACCTATGATTATGTTACCTTACCTGTTTAAAGGGACTCTGTGGATGTGATTAAGTTAAGGTTCTTGAGAAAGGGAGATTATCGTGGATTGTCTGAATGGGCCCAGTGTAATTGCAAGGGTCCTTAGAAGGGGAAGTCAGGAGAATCAGCGTCACTAGTAGATGTGATGGCAGAAGAGACTGGAATAATGCATGGAAGCCAAAAAAGGCAGGAAAGTGGATTCTCCCCTCAGTGTCTCCAGGAGGGACCAGCCCGGCCAAGACCTTGATTTTAGCACGGTGAGATTCATGTCGGACTTCTGATCTCCCCAGCTGTAAGATAATAAATCCGTGCTGTTTTAAGCCACTGAGTTTGTGGCAATTTATTACAGCCATAATAGGAAAATAGTACATAGCCTGACAGGGGATACAGTTATACAAACATACAATTTCAAAATAAATACTATGGAGGCACAGGGCTGGAGTGCTCAGTGCAACCTGGGATCCACAGAATCAGGTATGATGGTAACCTACATGATCCCATAATCATTGATCATCCATGAGTATAGGAATCCAAAAACCCAGCTGAATGGCAGATTTTTGGAATAATCAGGAGGCTGAAACAAAACTTCATTGTATCTCTAATTAAGAAGTTTGATTTGATGAACATAGTACTCTGCATTCAATACTTAAAGAACACCTCTTTTTTTTCAGGCTTACATCCATTTTCTCATTTCACCACTTATTAGGCTACAAATTAGGATATAAAGGAAGTCTCATAATATTTGAAAGAATCGATATCACACAGACCATCATCTCTGACCATATGAAATTGGGTTAGATATCAATTTTGAATGATAAATCAAAAATCCCCATGCATTTGGGAATTGAAAAACACATTCAAAAGCACAATAAAAATAACTACTATGTCAAAGAAAAACATTTAATGAATATTGAACTTAATAAAAATGTCCAGATGGTAGTGAGCTAGAAAGCTCTAGGAGCCGTCTGTAGGATGATGAAATTAATGGAGCACCTCAGGCATCTGAACATCCTGAGAGGAAATTTAGACAATTGGTGAAGACTTTCAGGTTGAATTGGTAAAAACAAAACTAAGCAAACAACATTAAAAAAAACCCAAAATAATTATGCCAGGAAAAACAAAAAGCTTTGCATGGAAAAAATATCATAGTCTACTACATGGCTCAACTATGAGTTGCGTTAATAGAGTCATAACACTGAATATTGACCTACCAAAATTATTATATAACTATATTGGAAAAAGGGTGGGATGGCAGAGATATGGATGGTGGGGTGAGGGGATAAAGATAGTTACATCCTCATCTCCCATAGTGGGAAGACAATATATAATTCCCAAAGTTGAAAATTAAAGAATATTGTCATTATGCTATTTAGAGAAACGGAAGTAAGTATTAAAATAATCAACTAAGAGAGATAGAAGTGGTTGCCTTTGGGGACAGGAAAATGGGGGAGGGGGTGGGTGAGACTTTGCTGTTTTTCATAATAAACTTTGTATAACTGTATGATTCTAGACCAGGGGTTGGCAAATCTTTTCTGTAAAGGACTAGACAGTAAACATTCTAGGCTTTGCAGGCCATATGTTCTCTGTTGCAGATTGGAAAAAGCCTTGTATTCCATCCTATGAAGTGTAAACTCCATGCCAAGGACAATGGAATTCATTGATGGACTTAAAGTGGGGCATTCCCTGATCAGATAGGTTTTGAGAAACTTCACTCAGTGGTGTGGACAATGCAAAGAAAAGATCTGTCATGATAGGTTTAGGAAGACTCAGACTGCTGTCCAGGTGAGAGATTATTTTGTAAAGAAATATATGAATTACCATATTAGGTATCTTTTTGACAGATACACATAGGACTCTGACAGATTACTAAGAGAAATGCCTTTAGTGAATTATTACCATAGATTTTCTATTGTAGGAAACATACTTTAAATGTATATTAAGAAACAAGTTCACCAAGAACTTAGCACTGTTTTATACACACACACACACACACACACACACACTCACTATGTTTTGGTACAGAATAAACTGGTACTTAAGTTGTGGGTATAAGGGTTAACGGCAAGGTGCCAGAGGGCAGGCACATTCTGAAGGGAACTGTTCTAAAGTTCTTTGAGGCTCTCAAAATAGCACAATACTTCCCCTTCTAGTTCCAAGCTTGCCTTTCAGAAAGTACTGTTAAGAATGAAGAAAAGTAGAAAGAAGGATATTTAATTTTTCAAAATGATTATTTGCCTTTGATAGCCTAGGCCTGGGAAATATAGAACATCTGTTGTAATAAATAACTTTCAGAGAGCACATTTCAGTTTATAGTGAATGTGCTTTATTTATTTACTTAGGATGTGGACCGTTTTTAATATTTATTTTTATTATTTATTTATTTAGGCTGCGCTGGGTCTTAGCTGTAGCACATGGGATCTCCGTTGCGGCATGTGGGATCTTTAGTTGCAACATGCAAATTCTTAGTTGAGGCATGCATGTGGGATCTAGTTCCCCAACCAGGGATTGAACCCAGGCCCCCCACGGAGTCTTACCCACTGGACCACCAAGGAAGTCCCTGAATGTGCTTTAGATTTAGTATCTAACTTGTAATTCTCTAATAAATTTGTAAATTCTAGGCATGGAATTTGATTTAAAGATATGTAAGTTCAAGACAGGCAATCCCTGACCTGTCCACATTGCTATATTTAAAATGGATAACCAACTGAGGACCTACTGTATAGCACAGGGGACTCTGCTCAATAATATGTAATGGCCTAGATGGGAAAAAAATTAGAAAAAGCACAGATACCTGTATATGTGTAACTGAGTCACTTTGCTGTATACCTGCAACTATCACAACATTGTTAATCAACTATACTCCAATATAAAATAAAAAGTTAAAAAAAGAGGCAATCCCTGAGACCTCTTTTAAAATTAAGGATACGATGAGTCAGAACAGCAAACATTTCTATAGTATGTGGCTGGCATTGCTCTGTGCCTCTTACATGTATGAACTAAATTAGTCCTCATAACAATCCTATGAGGAGTTTACTATTATTATTCCCACTTTACAAATGAGGAAATTGAAGCAGAGGTTAAATTACTTGGCCCAAAACCCCATGGCTAGTAAGTGGCAGAGCTATGATTTGGACCTACACAATTTGACTGTAGAAACTTGTGTTTTTGATTATTACATGACACTGCCTCTTGCACTGATTTAATAGATTAGTGGACATGCAGATTCAAATTGCTCTGACCTGTAATTTCAATGTATCATAATGAGCTATTGGGAGATTAATTACAGTGATTAACACAAATGTGAAGAATACAGCAAAGTCAAACTCATGATCACACATAAGTAAAAGGAAAAATGTCTGCCAACCGTGAGGCACTGATGTTACCTGTCATTTTCAAGTTGCCTTTCTTTTTTCCTTTCTAAAATGCCCACTAAGACTGCAAGCACCATAGGGGTGGGACCCACCTTTCTTGTCTGTTTTTTCATAATAATCTCTGCATCTAGCATGGTACCTGGTACCTAGTGGGCACTCAAATATTTGACCTACTGCAGATTCAAGGGCCTCAGGGAATGCTCTTTCAAGAGGCCGTTTACTATCTTTGATTAAGTTAGTTATTTTTGGTCCTTTTTAAGACTACAGAAGACCTTCATAAATTCTCACTGTTAAAGATTTAAAAACATGTAAGTAGACACAATAAAACTTGAAAATTCACTTTCTAATCACCAACACATACTCTTTTCCAGTTGACAACTGTCCTGTTAGGTGTGATCTGAGTTCTCTTTCTATGCATCTACATGCACATATGCCAATACACGTTTATATAAATATACAAATGTAACCACAAATACACATTTTTCTCCTGTCAGTTTCTCATGTCTCTATAAACCTACTTCATTTCTTTTAACAGTTATCTAGTATTTCGTAGTATGGCCATATTAAACTTTATGTAATTACTCCCTATTCATGGACGTTTACCTGGATTCTTACTAGTATCTATTAAAAACCATGCAGCAATGAACACTGCTGTGCAAATACTTGTAGACACGTAGCCTTACTGGGTAACACGGATCCTTGTTCACCGAAAAGCCAGTTAGTGGGTAGGTACCTTTTAGAACCCACTTAAACAGCGCTTCTTCTTCCCCCCTGCCTTTTTAAGAAGAGGTGGGTAGAGAGCCGGTGAGCGCAATATTAGCAGAGAAGTAAAATTCCTCGCTTAAGGTGTTCGTAAAGTAAACTCCTCCTCTTGCACACCGCTTTTTTTCTCAAGAACAATCTGCATAAGGCGTGCAGAACAAGAGGTCGGACGGTGACTACCGGGAAGACGTAGGATAAACGGGCTTCTGGGAAGAAGCGCCTGGACGGCGACGTCCTAGAGAACCGCATCTGCTGAGCCCCGACCCCATCAATTTTGCCCTTTTTAGGCTAGACTGAGGGAGCACTTCTCCTAGTATTAAAAATGGCTCGAAGATAGCAGAGCGAAATTGAAGGTATTGATGTGGCGTGAAAAGTGAACTGAACGGTGGCGAGGCCCAAACAGCAACGGGAGGACACCGCGAGGACCACCGCCGGCGCCGCGGCAGCCTCCTCGAGCCACCACGGAGGACTCGCTTTCCCAGCGGCCCCCGCGACCCGCCGGGGCAACGAGCCCGGCCGGCCCTCGCGAGTGGGGGCGGGACTGAAGCCGGAAGTCACGTGCGGTTACCGCCGCCCGGTTGAGGCCGCCGTCGTCGCCAAGGCTGTTTGGGGCTGTGACTGTGGGAGGCACCGGAGTGATGGCGGTGGAGACTCTGTCCCCGGACTGGGAGTTCGACCGCGTTGACGACGGCTCACAGAGTAAGGGAGCGGCAGGCAAGGGTTGCGGGTGGACGCTCCCCGGCCCGCCTCAGCCCCGGCAGCGCTCCTGCGGGAGGGCTCTGCGTCGCTGTCGGCGCGCAGCCGTCCGCTTCGGGACATTTTCTGCGCCCCGGGGTGTGAGAGGGACGCGCTCGCGAACCTAACTTTCCGGGTTGGGATCCCCGGCGATGCTGGGTCAGGCCCGGCCACGGCTCGGCCTTCGGGGCGGTGACTGTCCTGGGGAGCCCGCTGTGGTCCTGGGGAGCCCGCTGTGGCCCGGGGGGCGCGGCGTCCACTTTGTGCAGCCGGGGGCTCGGGCGGGGCGCGCCCGGGGAGGGCCCGCAGCCCGGGGAGCGGAGGCTGCCTTGTCTCTGGCCGCCCGGGGCTTTCGCCAGATCTTCAAAGCGTGCAGTGGTAGGTGAGGCTGAGGTCCAGGTTCCTGTTTCGGTTTCCTGTCTTTCTTCGTTTTCCTCCCAAACCAACTTTTGGAAGTCTGAGTGTTTTTACCTTCATATTCATATGCTTATCTTCTCTAGAAGATAGCGAAAAAGAACTCATTTCGCGGTAAAAAAATAAACACGTGAATGTCAAGTTTATCTCCTCCCGTGCCTTTTATTTACGTTAAGTGGTATTTTTCAAAAGTGATGTCCTGTAGTTTCCAGCGCACCTAAAAAGGTTTCAGAAATTACAGCAAATCTGCTTCTGATTTTACTTAATAAAATTGGATTGTCTCATTTTAACCTAGCAAATTCAGTTCCACGCAGCAAAATTTAGAGGCCAAACTATTTCAGTGAAACTTTACCTAAGATGAATGCAAATTGGTGATCTGTTTCTGACCTTTGGTGATATGAATCTGCGTAGGTGATATAAGAGAGATTGGAACATACTGCTTGTGAATTTGTTTTTTTAATGTAGTTTTCTCAAAAGGTGAATGTAATTTTTAAAAATTAGGGGTAGGGCTTCCCTGGTGGTGCAGTGGTTAAGAATCTGCCTGCCAATGCAGGGGACACTGGTTCCATCCCTGGTCCGGGAAGATCCCACATGCCGCAGAGCAACTAAGCCCGTGCGCCACAACTACTGAGCCTGCGGTCCAGAGCCCGCGAGCCACAACTACTGAAGCCTGCGCGCCACAACTATTGAAGCCTGCGCGCCTAGAGCCCGTGCTCTGTAGCAAGAGAAGCCACTGCAGTGAGAAGCCCACACACCGCAACGAAGAAGAGTAGCCCCCCACTTGCTGCAACTAGAGAAAGCCTGCGCGCAGCAACGAAGACCCATTGCAGCCCAAAATAATAATAAAATAAATAAATTTATTTAAAAAAATTACGTGTAAATTTTGCATAATTTTACAAAAGACAGGCACATTAGATGTAATTAGGTTTTATTAGCCTCTCAAAGAAGCATGAGCTTAATTCAGGATGGTTAGCAGTTTTTCACAAAACATTCCATAAGTTATAAGCTCCTATGCAGCATGAAAAAATGATCCTGGTGGTATTGAATCTTTCAACTTGTTTACAGAGAAGATAACTGTATTTACTGTTAAAGTGAACTGCATCTTGTCGTGTATGAAGTTTTATGGACAGAGGTTCCCTACTTTAGTATCTGCAAAATATTGGAATGAAAATATGTTTTGGGTTTGAAAAATGGTTCAATCAGAATGATCTGATTCACTCAAAAGACTTTCCACATGCCAGGAACTGTGGTAGGTATTAGGGATACAAAGATAAAACAAGGAATTAAGTCTGTTGGAAGAGATAAGCATGTAAATAGGTTTTTGCATTTTTTACTCTTGAAGAATCATTATGGAGTTCTTATTTCAAATCTTTTTATTTTAACTTTTACCAACTTAAAAATTTATCAGCAAGGAATGTTAATGTTATTACAGGTTTTCTCTTGCCTGCTACTTTATGAATTTCCAAACAGACTAAATGAATAATTCATTGGCATGTTTTTCTAGCATTGCGATTAAGAACTCATTTGCTGTTTAAACGCAGCTTTGGTCATTTCCCACGTAACTGAAAATTAGACATGTACTTGGGATTTCGAGAATCTTCATGCAGTTTTAAAAATTTAAGCTGTAGGGAAGAGTGGACTTCTCTTCTCTGTGCCTTGTTTTCATTAATTTTTGGAATATGAATCATATCTAGACTAATTTTTTTCCAGAATTGCCTAGATGAATACTATAATGAGATGGGAACCTTAATGAACTAATTGATCCACCTGATTTGGAGCATTAGTTGCAAAATAGGGGAGAATGTGAAGCTAGGTCTTTATCCTTAATGAGTTAGAACATACCTTATCTTAGAGTTGCTTGGCATTGCTAATTTGAGGAGAGAAAATTTTTATTTTTTTTAGAAGACAGCGATGGAATAAAGTAATTCATATCAATAAAAGAAACTGAGTTGGAGTTGAATTTGCTGCCTTTGGAATGAGTAATGAATTCTTATGTTTAATAAGGTGGAATATTTACTGTCATTAACTTTGCTGAGTAGGCAAACTTTTATTGTCCAGTTTATTCCAGTGAGTTCCTAGAGTCATCTATTAATGTGTAAATTCTGTAAATATCAGCACAGTATTCTGTACTCACTGTCCTTTAGTGGCTTTTCCAATTCTGTTATGATAGTTAAATAATTAAAACAAAATATCTTGGTAAATTTGAGGCATTACAGGAATAATATGATGAAGCAGGTCTAAAACCATTTAAAAAACAATATTTAGGTGTATTTTTAGATGTAGTTTACTGTGTAATTAAGCATTACATTTTAAAATTTTGCTTCTATGACAACACAGATTTTTGCACCTAAATCAGGTCATGATTTTTTTTTTTTTTTTTTTGCACAAAAAAGTTGTTTATGACTGAAACATAGAATCAGGACATTGAGTTGTCTAAGGCATTATTCACATATTTTAGATTTTGGAGTAAACGGTATAGTAACTTTTTCCTAGTATTTTAAAGTTGCAGTTTTAAGATGATATCTCTAAGTGGTAACATCTACTGTTTTTTACAATTATCGTATCTGTTTGGAAAAGATTGAAAGTTCAGTTATTGTTTAACTTTAAAACTTTATTTTCAAGAAGTCCAGACATTCCGAAGTGATACATTAACAATGCTTAGTATCTACTTTGCTGTGACTTTTGAGATTATTTGAAGTAAATGTCTTGTAATTCATTACTTATACTTCTTACAAACTTTTAAAATTTAAATTTAGAAATTCATGCTGAAGTCCAGCTTAAGAATTATGGGAAATTTCTTGAGGAGTATACCTCTCAGTTGAGAAGAATTGAGGACGCACTGGATGATTCAATTGGAGATGTTTGGGATTTCAATCTTGATCCTATAGCATTAAAGGTTTGATTTTGTTTTATTTTTTAATTTATGTATACTTTTTAAGGACATACTGTATCTTGAAAACAGTTTTCAAAATTGGGATATGTATTTTTATTATTTGGAATCTAAAAGAACTAAAATAAACTTGGAGAAAAATGGTTAATTTCCGTTTCTCTAAGCCATGCATGTGTTTTTGTTTTCCTTTTCAAAGAATGACACAAACTCAAAGTCTTCAGTGTCAAAGAATGACACGAACTCCAACTCTTTGAGCTAACTTGTTTTTCATTATCAAGAAAATGAAGAGGATTGGAATAGCATATTGAAGCTTTACTTGTTTTTTTAATTGAGGTTATTTTACATACAGTGAGAAGCATAGATTTAAAATACTGTTCAGTGAATTTTACCAAGCACCTATTCCCATGTATCTCATATCCCAATCAAGATACTGAATATTTCCATGATTTCCCAGAAGCTCCCTTATGCTATTTAGGGGACCTTAATATGGGAGTGATTTTTTTAAGATATAAAATAAGTCACTCCTGCTCTGTTCCATTTTGAGGTAGTTCTGTTTTATCTTTGAAACTGTTGGCGCTTAAGTCATAGCTAACATTTATTGAGTACTTATTATGTGCTAGACAACTGTCCTAAGTCGCACGTTGACTTACTTTAATAACAGCTTTCCTGAGATGTAATTCATATATCGTACAATTCTTTGGTTTTTACTGTATTCATAGAATTGTGCCACCATCACCAGAGTCAACTTTAGAACATTTTCACCAGCCCAAAAAGAAATCCCATAGCCATTAGCAGTCACTGCCCATCTGGTGTGGTGCTAGTGCTGAGTACAGGGTCGAACACAAATTTCCATAGAAGAGAGATAGTCTCTCAGTTCGTGTATTTAGAATTTTCATGATTTTTTTCAAATTAAAAAGAAATTTTATTTTCCTTTGTTTCTATAGCTTTTGCCTTATGAACAGTCTTCCCTTTTGGAACTCATAAAGACTGAAAACAAGGTACAGATTCCTAAACCTAAAAATCTATTTTTAAAATGCTTTAGTTATCTGCTATAATTTACTTTTTTCCTTTTGTGTTTTTACTCATGAAACTAGGTCTTAAACAAAGTCATCACTGTTTATGCTGCACTTTGTTGTGAAATCAAGAAATTAAAATATGAGGTAATTATTTGTACTCTTAAGACCTTAAAAACATGATTTAAAAGCAAATATGTGCTTATATGTGTACAGTGTGCATAAATATTTAGTGAATGTTGAATGAACTGTATATTTATAATAGTAGTAATAATGAGTACCATTCACTGGGTGTTTACTGTGTACCAAACATCATGCTAACCCCGTTAATGCTAATAACCACCCAGGAGGTATGTGAGGAATAGATGAGGAAACCAAAGCTGAAAGAGTGTCACTCAACCTAACATTTTACTGGTAATAATGGTTTGAGTCTGGGTCTGCATTCCTTCTGTGTTACTTGTCATATATAATGGCTTTCTGGATATAACTGATTTTTTTTTTAAAGCTTTGCATTTTTAATATGTTCTGTGTTTCCTCACCCATGAGCCATTAAAACTCTGGTAGAAGATGGTAAACTTCATCTTTTTTTCTCTACCTTTTTGATACTATGTGGTTGCTTTTTCTCTCATGAACTAGTGGGAGGATGTGGGAAATTACAGAGTGGTCAGATAAGACAAAGTAAAGGCTAAAGAAATCAAGAAATAAGGTTGAGTATCAGTAAGATCTTTGGTACTCTAAAGATAAATTACATTTACCTATATTGCAAGCAGTTTTTGACTTTAAGTGAATTTATGTATGTGATGTAGTCATCTGCTTACTATTAAATAGGGATAACTAAGAGAGCTTAGGAATTTAAAAACAAAATAGCAACCTTATAAAATTATTTTAATTTTTTTTAAACAGGCTGAAACTAAATTTTACAATGGTCTCTTGTTTTATGGAGAAGGAGGTAAGTTTTAAAATTTCACATTGTAATGTTGTGATGCTTTTTTTTTGCGATTGAAATGAACAAAAAGTTAACTGGCAATTCTAGGACTGTCATGATCATGTGAAGTATTAGTGTGAGAAAATTAACATTCAGATTTTTTGTCGGTTTATATTTTTGTTTGGTAAACAGGTAAAAAAAACCTCAGTGATGAAGCAGCAGCAAATTCTGTATGAAGTTTATTTTGATATTTTTATAAATTACAAAGCACTGTAGCTAGATGAGGATTTTCCTTGAATTCATTAAATAGTGAAACAGATGGTTACTTTTAATTGTGTGATTAATGATTGTTTCATTTTTCTCTTCAGTGTAAAAATTCTGTTTTCAATACTGTGCAGATTAGAAGATGTCCTAATGAATAAAAATCACATTTTTTCTTTTGGTGTTGATTAAAATAAAAAATTGAAATATTCTTCATGTTGCCTTTTAAAGCTACAGATTCCAGCATGGTGGAAGGCGATTGCCAAATTCAGATGGGGAGATTTATTTCATTCTTACAGGTAAATGGTTTTTACTTTTTATTGAGCCTTTTCTTTGAAAAGTTTGAGTAAATCACACATAATCAGAAAAGAGTTATGAAACCTTCAAATGCTAAGAATGTGTACTGTGAGGGTAAGATACTTAGTTGGAGATGGATTAAATTGATAGTTAAGGAGATTGTAATTCCTGGAAGATTTTCATAGCATTTTTAGTAAGATAAGCTATCAAAATAAGTTTCTTCGTATAATTTCATTTATGGACAGTTTATCACCATGCCTTTTAAAATAATTTAAATTTTGTACCTGGTAGGAAAGGATACTTTATGTTTGAAAAAGTTGTTAATGGAGATCATTAAGCTGTTATGTGAGCTATGATGAGGTTTAAAAGCAGCAGCACATGATGCTTCTAACCAGATGTTTCAGTTTAGATATGCTTTTCATCACTGCAAAGTTTTAGTTATTCTAGGTCTTTTGGTTTATCAAAAGAATGAAATAACTTCTGTTTCTCTGTTATAAAAGCAATGCTTATATAATATGACAAAGGCAAAAATTGGAGATAAGGGAACAGTACTCATAATCTCACTTACCTTCTGATTGTTGGATATAAGATTTGATATATTTCATTGAATCACGCATGCTACTATATTCAAATCTTTTATATCTTTACTACTTTTTTTGGTCTTCTTACCTAACAGAGCATTTTGTTGAAAGTATCCTCTATGATGGTTTGTGTCAGTCAGGGTTCAGTCCAGAAAACAAATCACATGAGGTATTTCAAAAGGGGAGATTTAATAGAGCTACCATATGATCCAGCAATGCCACTCCTGGGCATATATTCTGAAAGACAAAAACTCTAATTCAAAAAGATACATGCACCCCAGTGATACAGCATTATTTATAATTGCCAAGTTATGAAAGCAACCTAAGTGTCCATCAACAGATGAATGGATAAAGAAGATGTGGTACATAGATACAAAAATGGAATAATACTCATCCATAGAAAAGAGTGAAATAATGCCATTTGCAGCAACAGAGCTGGACCTAGAGATTTTCATACTAAGTGAAGTAAGTCAGACAGAGAGAGACAAATATTATGTGATATCACTTATATGTGGAACCTAAAAAATAATACAAATGAATTTGTTTACAAAACTGAAACAAACTCACAAACATAGAAAACAAACTTATGGTTGCCAAAGGGGAAAGGTGGTGGGGAGCGATAAATTAGGAGCTTGGGATTAACAGATACACAATACTATACATAAAATAGGTAAACAACAAGGATTTACTGTATAGCACAGGGAACTATACTCAATCTTTTGTAATAACCTATAATGGAAGAGAATCTGAAAAAAATATATATAATTGAATCACTTTGCTGTACATCTGAAACTAACTATTATAAATCAACTATACTTCAATTAAAGAAAGAAAGAGAAAAAAAAAAGGAGGAGATTTAATATAGAGAATTGGTTCCATAAGAATTGGAGGGCTGAAAGAAAAAACAGTGAGGTAAGCCAGAGGAAGCAGATATCACCTCTACATCTAGGGTAAAAAAGGGAAAAGTTTCGGGTTGCCAGAGTCTGGGAGCTATAGGAGGAGGAGCCCTAGGGAATTAGTATCATACCTCTGAGGAAGCAGTGCTGCCTGGTTGCTGCTGGTAGAGTTTAAAATTGAAGATTGGTTCTGTAGTGCTGAAAGAAGGAGGAGCCTGGGGCAAGCTGCCATTGCTGGGGTGAACTGTTCCTGCCTGGATTATGTTGATAAAAACAGCAAGAAATAGGAAGGATGTCCATTTTCTGCCTTCTAGTCTGCTTTTAATGCCACCTGTTGGCAGAACCTAACAGGAAGCCTGCTGGGCAGGAGTCTAAGAAATGTTAATTTACAAGGTTGAAGTGAATGTGTCAGTTTCTCTAGTTTTGTCAAATTTTGCATTTCTTATTTTGAGGATGTTTTATTTGGTGCATACAAGTTTATAATTGTTCATAATTTCCAGTAAATGGAATCTTTTATTGTGTGGTGATCTTCTTAAGCTGTGATAATAATTATGTAGGTAATAAATAGTTACATATATGGTCATTAGCTATAGTAATGCTAATAAAATCTGTTTGATATTAATATCATTGCCCCAGCTCTGTTTTAGTTAGCATTTTTTTAAAATTCTTTTTATTCTTTCAGCCTTTCAGTGTTATTATGTTTTAGTTGTGTTTCTTTAAAACTGCATCTATCTGGATTTTGCTTTTTTATATAATCTGAAAATTTCTGTGTTTTAATTGGTTAATTCTGTTTCTATTTCTGTCTTATATAAATAGTGTATTATGTATCTGGACTTATTTCTGCCTTTTTGTTTTGTGCTTTCTATTTGTCCTGCATTTTCTGTTCTTTCCTCTGCTTTTATTAGACTTTTAGAAGTTTAATAAGAAATGTAAAACTAGAGCTGTTTAAATAAAATTGAAATGTATTATTTTCACTTTCAAAAAATTTAAATTGTGGATCTAACAGCTGCATATGATTCCATTTTTAAACATTCAACAAATGTTTTATGAGCCTAGCATATGTTAGAAACTGTTCTTGGTGCTTGGGATACAGCAGTGCACAAAACCAACAGAAATTTCTGCCCTCATAGAGCTTACAGTTTAGAGCAGCCATAAGTTTAATTAGGTTCTAAATATTTTAGGATAGATGTGAGTTAACTATTTAATGACAAACATATTCCTGGGATAATTAATATTTCACTTGATGTGTGCCAAGCCTGTTCATAGATAAGGTTCAAGGTAATAAACATTTGAAGTTATTTCAGAGTGACTTCTGAAGACCCCTTCCCCTCATTGTCATACTTTCTAAACTGGCAGCTTCTGAGCTTCTTCATTCATTCAGATGTTCACTCATTTATTCATTTAATAGGCAGACATTTATTGAGAAGCAGTTGAGGGTTAGCCACCATACTGGGCAGTGGCCATTCAAAGAAGGAATAAGACAGTCTCTGTCAGTTAGGAGTTATATGAGTAATGAAAACAAGACTTAAAATAGAAGGATGAATGAAATGCTGTAGGGGCAAAGAGGTAGAAATAACGTTGGGAGGTGAATTAAGAACTGATTGCTTGAAGGATGCTTGAAGTTGTCTTTCTGCAGGTTAACTGGAGATTTTTAGTAGAAAACTATTTTGTTTAGCATTGTTACCATAAAAATTCAGTCAGAAATAGTGACATTTACTCAACTTGTAACATATACTCAACTTGTCATTTCAGGAACTGTCTTGTTTTGTTACGAGGTGCTATGAAGTGGTGATGAATGTAGTCCATCAGTTGGCTGCCCTCTATATCAGTAACAAGTAATGGATTTTAGAAATGTTTTTACATTTTTAATAGAGATGCAGGAAATGTTTTTCTTAAACTAGCTAAATATCTGAAAGTTTTTCATTTGTTCACTCACTTATTCACTCATTCCTTCATTCACTTATTCAGCGTTCTTTGAACACTCATGATGTTTTAAACACTACTTGATGTGTGTAATCCATAGGTTAGTAAGACAGTTTCTGCCATGGTGAATGAGCCCATTATCTGTCTGAACGAGAATGTTGACAGAATAATCTTAAAGAAATCTGATTGTATAGAAAAGGCTAATATAGAATTAGTATATGTACCAAGTTGTCTCTACTTATTTCCTCTTTCCTTTACATTGAAGGGTCCTTGGATTAGAATCATGTGACACTTTTCTTAAACTACAGAATCTTGGGGAGTGGGGCTAGGTAATCTACCCTGAAAAATTTTTGTGAGTAATTCTAATGCTCTTCCAAGTTTGGAGACCACTGCCCTAAATCAAGAAAAAGACCACATTTTCATAGAGCCCTTAGTATTCTTAACCACCACAAAGTAATATCTTGCATTTGATTAAAACTGTATATTTAAAAATTTTCCCATTTATTACTTAATTATAATGTTACAAAACTTTGTTTAGGTATATGACTAGGGAGTCTCAATTATGAGAAGAGAGATAACTGAAGCCCAAAGGAATTATTTGCCAAGATTCCATAGCAAGTTAGGTACTGCTTTTTTGGTCACCAGTCCATTCATTGTTGTTCTTACTATACCATGCTGCATCTCAACTCTCTTTATAAAGTGAAAGACTGTGTTAACTGTTTCTCATTCTCATGTTTTTCCAGTCAGTCAGTTATTTATTTTATGTTCGTGCTCTCACTGAAGTTCTCCTCATGGCAGAAGTGAATGAGAGCACAGCTCCCCCCAACCCCTGCTGTACTTGGTGTGTAATTCAAAGAGACTCCCCACTACCACACTGCTGCCCTTGAAAGAGGAAATTTGTCTGAATTTTGTGTTTAATTTTTAAAATATTCTATCTTGTGGGATATTTATATATGCTTTGATAAGTATTAATTTATTTACTGTTGAGTAGATTGACTCTCTAGGAAGTAAAATTGAATTATCCTGGGGCTTTTGACTTTGGTATAATCCCATTTGTATGCATTGTTTTTTCAGTAGGAATGAGAATGCTAGCAATAAATCCAACTGAAAAGAGGTCTAGTTCCCAAATGCCAGTTTGGGTGGGATAAAGATTCTAGTTGAAAATTGCGAAATTCTGATAGTTTAGAAAGAAATAAATACCAGTTTTGTTATTTCTTTAGCTCCATCCCAAGTTAGATCCTTTAGGTTTGAATGGCTAAGGGTTATTCATGGGTTGCCTATTGACATATACCTACCCACTGAGGAGTTGGGTGTAGGCAAGGAGAGCCCAGACTCTGTATGTACAAGTTATCTGCTTGGGAAAGTGGAATACGATAATAATTCTTTGGGTCGTGTAAATTTTAGTGACTAAAGCCTAAATAAAAATAAATACATATTAAAATTCCAAGAGCTTCTGCTGTTATGTGTTTTCCTTAAACATGAACTGTGACAAAAAAGGAGATTTTTTTTTTTTTTAACTTGGGTGTTATTTTATTACAGGATTGCACCCAAAATTATAGAGACAACTGGAGTTCATTTTCAGGTAAAAGTAATTTAACTTGACCTGTAAAATTGTAATTTTTAGTATATTTTACTTTGGAGTTTGTATGATTGGGGAGTACAACAATTATTGCAAGGCTCTTAAAGGAGTTCTTTTTTTTGCTTTTGTTCTCTTTTATCTGTGAAGTTGATGAGGCATTACTGACCCACTATCAGTGTAACTCTTCCTAGTATTGGCCCAATGCAGACTCTCCAGGTGGTCTCTTCAGAGAATCTACAGTATCACGATCAAGGATGAAATATTGGGTGAAGGGTTTCCCAATTTAAGGTTGATGGTTCCATCTGAGGATTAACAGTTTCATCTGTAGTTTAATTTACCCACTGCTTTAATTTAGTAATTAGCCCAAGTGTGTTTAACTTAAAAAATCCACATGAAGCTTAACTTCTAACTAGTGATTAAATGATAATCATTTAAGGTTTTTTGACAGACTATGTATGAGCACTTGGGAGAGCTGCTAACAGTTCTGCTTACCCTGGATGAAATTATTGACAATCATATCACACTGAAAGACCACTGGACTATGTACAAAAGGTGAGCCAATTACAATGTTTAAAATACTCTTACTTTGTATAGGTAATGTATTAGTAAAAAATGAATAAATATAAATAGTACAGATCCGTTAGGAGACCTGAAGATCTGTACTTAGAAGGATCTCATGTCAGATTTTCTTTGAAGACAGTAACCATTCTTTTAATTTCAGGTAGGCTTTTTGAGCGTATGATATACTTGTACAAAGCATCCTAATTCTTAAAGTGTAGTTGTTAATTTGACTATCTTAGGACTCAGATTCATTTTTTCCTTGTTCTATACGAATGATAGTTGTTTGTTCTCCGCTTGGTTTTATTTTATACTCCAGAACTTTTAAAAGTCAAGGCATTTTGTTTTATTCAATCTATAAGCATTCACTAAATGTCTTATCTAGAGAGCACCAGATATCTGAATTTAAGATGATATAAAAAGGTATGATTAGAAAACTAAATATGTTAGGATTGTTTTTGTTCAAATTTTCAAATGTGTAGAGCCAAACAAGTGATACAAATATAAAACTTTGATTTCTGGGAATATTTTTAATACAATAATTTATTAGGCAAATCAAAGGTCTTTCTCCTACTTTTCTACAAGGTTACTGAAATCTGTCCATCACAACCCTTCAAAATTTGGAATTCAGGAAGAAAAACTAAAGCCATTTGAAAAGTTCTTGCTGAAGCTAGAAGGACAGTTACTTGATGGAATGATATTTCAGGTATGAGTGCTGTATCAGGCTATAGTAAATGGGCTTATATTAGTAGACCCATCTCAGAATTGTTGTGGGTCACTTTTATAGCATATTGTTGTGACTATATTTTTCTTTAAAAGTGCTTAGGCTTAAAACATGGTTAATGTACTAAAATATAGTTATATCAGTATCTAGTAGGAAATGAAATTAATAGTATACTGGTTGTATTTGTGATAAGTGTTTTTTAAATTACGTAAAAGGATAAAACTGTTCAAGGGTTAGTATCTGAGTAGTTGTGTCAAGCATTTTGTTTATTGTTAACCTCTAGATTCAGGTTTGTAAGACAGCCTTTTATAAGTCTGTTTTAATTTCCTACTCGGAATATAATTTGCATCTGCACAATCCAGGTAGCTTCTAACCACGTGTGGCTGTTTAAATGTAAATTAATTAAAAAAAAAATTCATTTCTTCTGCTACACTAGCAACATGTCAAATTCTTAATAGCTGCATGTAATCTCATTATCACACTGTGCACCTTAAACTTATATATGTTATATGCCAGTGATATCTCAGTAAAGCTGGGAGAAAAGCCAGCTGTGGCTAACAATCGTATCAGACAGCACAGATATAAAACATTTTCATCATCACAGAAAGTTCTGTTGGATGGCACAGCTTTGGGTAGCATCCACCAGAAATTGCATTACAGTACCCTTGAACAATATGGGTTTGAACTGCACAGGTCCACTTAAATATGTATATTTTTCAATAGTAAACGCTATAGTATTACACAGTCCACGGTTGGCTGAATGCAAGTGTGCGGAGAAACCGTGGATGCAGAGGGCTAGCTCTAAATTATACGGGGATTAACCCCCACTTGTTCAAGGGTCAACTGTGTGTTCCATTTAAAATCTGATTCAAGGTTACCTTTAATTTATATTTTAGATGATCACAGTTTTTACAGAATGATCACAACTCTTGTTTATACCAACGTAACTGTTAATCTGTTAATTTCAGAAGAATTTTTTTGTTGATTCTTTTTCCAGGAGCCATTTCTACACATAATGTAATAAAGTGTTAGGAAAGTAATTGTAAACAGAAAAAGTCTCCTCTTAAAATTGCAAATTAAAATAATAAAGCATGCTTTCCCATGCTTCATCAGATACACCTTCTATAATCACTTGTGTGTATCTCTTCATGTAGAATTATAGATTTTGGTTCGGTTTTATTACTTTCACATAAGGGGTACTCAAATATGTAAGTACATATACATTTCCCATTCAGAAGGATTTAGATATTAGGTTAAGGTTAAAAACCTGAGCCTCAGTGTTAGTAAAATCAAAATGATGAATGTAGGAGTTTATCACTCTATATTTAAATCTGTTTAAAGCATATTAAGTCATAATAGCTTATGAGAGTGTAAATTTCTCTAAATGTTTCCTGTCTAGGCCTGTATAGAACAGCAGTTTGATTCTCTCAATGGAGGAGTATCTGTGTCAAAAAATAGCACTTTTGCTGAAGAATTTGCACATAGTATTCGCTCAATTTTTGCAAATGTAGAAGCCAAACTTGGTAATGTAACATGCATTTTTTGGTTTTCATTTAAAAGTTTTCATTTCCTTTAAAGCAGAATTTTAAGTATATTCTGTTTTTCTCTCATGTTATTGTTTTATAAGGCGAACCTTCTGAAATTGACCAGAGAGACAAGTATGTAGGAATTTGTGGACTCTTTGTATTGCACTTTCAGATTTTTCGAACGGTTGATAAAAAGTTTTACAAGTCTTTATTGGACATTTGTAAGAAGGTAAGAACTTGGAACTTCTATTTTTTTCAATTTGAATAGATGGAAAAGATTTGGGATAAAATTGGGTATTTTAAAATGTATTTTATTCCTGCTTACAAAAATAATAATTTTTATAATATTTTGTAATAATAATTACAAAAATAATATCATAATATTCATTTTAAAGAATATTTAAAATATTTAAGCAGTCCAGAAATAAGTAACATAGTAAATATGTTATAGAAAATACCCCATAATTCCACATTGTATAAATACATATTAGTGGATGCTTTTCCACATTTTTTCCTGTACATTAACTTGCTATTACTACTTCTTCCTCTTTCTTTTCCTTCGCTTTCTCTTCTTGCCACCCATTCTCATTATTGAAGTAGGAAGAAATTTAAAACAATTTTTTTCTCTGTCTTTGCTGTTTCCATGATGTGGCACCTTTTTTCAAAATTGAAAATTTAGATGGTTTATATAATCAAGTGATATATGACCATGAGAACCCAGCCATCTTGGATATTTATTTTGTATTTTTTCACTAAAATAGAGTGAAAGTAAAGGTCATGAAGACTCAAGTTTCTGTTTAATTTTTGCATATTTTTGTTCATCTGAAAATCTGTGAGAGTGTGTGTGTGTGTTGTTTAATATTTAGACAGAATAAAATTAGTGTCATGCTCCACACCAGATATAGGAATGCCTTTACTCTGTGCCACATTAACATAATTTATCTCATATTAATGAGTATCTTTTTATCATTATTTTTCTTGAAATAGGTTGTTTTCCATTGCATGTTGTAGGATTATTAAACAGTTTGTTGCTTAACCTGCATTTAATGATTTTCCTCCTCTTTCATTTCCTGTTTCAGGTACCAGCCATCACTCTGACTGCTAATATTATTTGGTTTCCTGACAATTTTTTGATCCAGAAAATACCAGCAGCTGCCAAACTTCTGGATAGAAAAAGTCTTCAAGCCATTAAAATCTACAGAGATACTTTCCTACAGCAGAAAGCTCAGTCCCTTACCAAGTAGGTTTTATAAGTACCCATAATGTAAATATTTAGATAGTTTATATTTTCAAATTTTATACTGATTCTAAATATGCAGAAAGCATTTGAATTATAAGATCAGACATAGTTACTCATTACCAGAGAAAACGTTGGGCAGTCTCAAGGAGATTTATTTTCTAGGAGTGTTTTTTGTTTTAAATGTTGTAGGCTTAAACTCAATTTAAGATGTAGGCAAATTATACTTTATGGAAACATAGATATGTGTGCATACATTCATATACTTTTTGTCAGGTGCATTAAATATTTTTGTGTGTAAAGTGAAGTCTCTGCAGTAGATGCCAGTTGATGACATTTAGAACATTGTGTGTACATGACTCAATGTTGATTTTTGCAGGAGTTGACTTTAGTTTAATGCACTCCTTTTTTTTATTTTTATGAAAGTAATGTATGCACATATTTAAGAAGTTAAGAAGTACTAAAGGTTCAGAGGAAAAAGATGATTGTCCTCTGCCCCATTCCCCCCTGTGCCTTCGTCCTGCTTCCTAAAAGAACACTTTTAACTCTTAGTTTCTTCTGATACTTACATCTTTTAGCTTATCTTACTGTGTAAAATTTCAGATATACACAAAATAGAGAAAATAGTATAATGAGCCCCCATGTTCTCATCACATAGCCTTAACAATTAAATTTACTGTACATTGTCACTTGAGTATACTGCTAAAATTTCACGTTGACTGGGATGAAGATTTTAAGTGAAGCGACACAGGACTCTGCCAGTGGCCCTGTACTGGACAGTTTTTAACTGTAACATGGTTAAAGGGTAATAGGGATATTTACCTACTTTCTGTTAATCTTGACTATTGAGGGGAAATTGGGTCACTCCTGTACAGTGGGGCAAAGAGGAGTATATCTGGAATATACGAGATCCCCTAAAGCACCTCTTAGTACTCCCAAGTCCTATAATTAAAGTAGGTGGAGAGTGACAAGTCAATTCAGGCAGGACTACTCATGGCAGAGATTTCAGGGCTCTCCAATACACTCTGAAACAGAGTTGAGGAGGGATAAAGACATAAGTTTGGATTTAGATTAAAGAGATGAGCTCAGTAGGATGGAGAGACAGGACCAGGCTTGGTAGCAGTAATTTTAAAAAACGTGTATGTTTTAGTTATCAGAGACTTCATATTCTTTAACAGTATGATGCAGTTGCTAAAACTGTCAGTTTGTACTTAGATTACATTAATAACTATACCCAAGTTATGGAAGCTAGTAGTTATAATATCTAGGCTAGGGGAATTGGTAGTTCCATTAAATTCTTATTGGTCAGATTATAATGAGTGTTTGGTGGTGCCACATTTTAAGAGTGTCACAAACGGTAGCATCTTCAGATGAACCTGATCAGGATGTTAGATCTGAGAACCATGACCTTTGAAGACTCACTGAAAAGTCTCTATATAGTTTGGCCTTTAAAAGAGAAATCTGAGGAATGATGTATTAGATTTCTTTAAATATTTGAAGGGCATTCAGGTTGAAGAGGGAACAGATTTGATCTCTGTGGCTCCAGGAAGTTGAATTAGAACCAAAAGATGAATGTGACAGATATTAATAATAATTGCCAACATTATCAAGCTTGTAACTATGTAGTAGGCATTATGCTAAAGCTTTAAACACATTGTCTTTTGTAAACCCTGTAACAGTCTTATATGGGAAATAACAAAGTCACAACTAGTATTTACCCTATGCTTTCTATAAGCCAATAACTATTCCAGGAACTTCATGTGTATCATCTTTTTTAATCATCAGAAAATCCTATGAGGTAGGTACTGTTGTCATGTCCATTTTATAGGTGAGAAAATTGAGACACAGAGGGATTGAACTTACCCAAATTGAAACAACTAATATGTGGCAGAGCTGGGAAGTCTAACTCTAGAGCACAAGCTCTTAACACTACCCTATAGTGTTTCTCTATATTTTTATCCCATTTTCAGGTAAGGAAAATGAGGCTTAGAGAAATGAACTTTGCCAGGTCACACAGCTGGGTACGTATCAGAGAAGGCATGCAAACCCACGCCCGTCCTACTCTAGAGCCTTTGCGACAGAGTTGTGTAGGCTGCCCTGAGAGGTAATGTACCCTTTCACTAGAGCTACGCAGGCAGAATAGAGATGACCATCAGTCCAGGGTGCTGGAGGAACTGAGTCTTATTATGTAAAAGATTGAATAAGTTGACTTTCAAAGACACCCCCCCTCCCCCGTTTGATAACATTTCAATATTTCTAAATTCTTTAATTTCAAAAACATACCTCTCTGCAGTCACTATAGAGCTCCTTTGAGCTGAAGAGGGCAGTGTCTTTTTCATTCTCTTCATTAACTGCCAAAGAAACCTAAAATTCACAACACTAAAATGAAACCCAGGAGAGAGGAGGTGGTGTGATCAGCATGAGCTTTGTCTGACATTTTAGAAGAAGTTGAGGAAGTGACTAAGGGCTGTCCCAGTCAGGCTCCAGAGTTCATCATGGAGGAAGAGGAAACAGTGGGGGACAGTTTTCCTGCCTCTGCACCATACATTAGACCCCACGTGGCCAAGTGCCCCCAGCCACCTCTTTGACTAGGGTCCAAGGTTTGTAGGTTGCTGCATTTTGCTTTTTGTTCACAACCATTTTGATGCTGGGGATACTGCCCTTGGAGGGTAGAGGTATGAACCTTTGTTTCAAACCCCCAGTTGACGTACAAGTGTTGACACTGTTGAGTGCTTTATATTAGGACAGGAGATTTGTTCTTTCTCCCTAGTGTTAGTCCTGTTTGTACTTTGAAATGAAGCTGACAATCTGACAGGACCCTTTTTGGACTCACTTTGTCAATTAACTTGGCTTTTTAAAACTTGAAGCAGTTTCATTTTTATATATTTACAGGAGATAAAGATTATCTGGTGTCTGGATGTAGGAATGATGGGTGGAGTGACAGACCTCTGCTTTATCCCGTGTAGTGTGACCTAAAACTCAGTGATTCTTGACTGCCCTTGACTGTGTATTAGCCGCCTTCTTAATGTTACTGACTGGATTGCCATCAACTTGATTGCTGTTATAGGCCTCTTCCTTCTGTCCCTGCTTGTGACTTTACTGTTCCCTTCTGTACATGGTATCCCTGCTTGGGTCCTGATCACAGCCTCTTCCTTAAAGTGCAGGCATTGCCCTAAGACTCTGCTCTTACTCTGCATTCCAGACTTCTAAATCAAATCATCCACAAGTCAAATAATACATTTTAGTGCCATTTGAGGCAAAGCCAGAAGTGCAGCTATTGGTTTCTTTTGTATAATGGAATCCTGGCTCAGAAGAAATAATTTTTATCAGATTTGATTGAATTAATTAAAATTAAACTTAATTTTTTTTTTTTTTTTTGCGGTATGCGGGCTTCTCACTGCTGTGGCCCCTCCCGTCACGGAGCACAGTCTCCGGACACGCAGGCTCAGCGGCCATGGCCCATGGGCCCAGCCGCTCCGCGGCATGTGGGATCCTCCCGGACCGGGGCACGAACCCGTGTCCCCTGCATCGGCAGGCGGACTCCCAACCACTGCGCTGCCAGGGAAGCCCAAACTTAATTGTTTTTAAAATAAAAGAAGTATAGCTTAAACAGCTTGTGGGCTAAAAGTTCTCATCTTGAGTAATTTGAAATGCATTGATACAGTGATTTAGTGTTAGTAAGCAGCCTGCATAGTAGAATTATATTATTGATTTAGTTTTTCCACGATGGGAAAGCTTCCTAGGTTTGGGATGAAGTCCTGGCTCGGCTGTGACCTAGTTATATGATGTTGGGCACATTACTTCTCTGTGTGTCAGTTTCCTCTTCTGTAAAATGGAGATCGTAATACTTAACCTCATAAGGTTAATGTGAGGATTTAATGAGTTAATTTGTGTAAAGTGCTTATAACAGTGGCTGGGCATATAGTAAGCATTCAGTAAATGTTAGCTTTTATATTCAGATTCTGACAGCTTCCATTCATCTCTGGTTCAAGCTGTCATCCCCTTTTTCCTGCATTATCACAGGAGCTTCCTAAGTGGTTTTCCTGCTTTTACCATTGTCCCCTTTATAGTTTATTTTCAGCATACCAGTCAAAGTGATATTGATCCTCTTCAGAGTTAGAGTAGGTCACTCTGCCCAAATCCTCTAGAGGCTTTCCACTGAAGTCTTTACTGCCCTACCAGGCATTACACAAACCCCCTTTCCACTCTCCACTTTCCTATTCCTCCACCCCCGCCAACCCCTGTATCTCTCTGATCGTTTCTGTTCTCATCTCTGCCCTCTGTGCTCCTGTCATACTGACTTATTTGTTATTACTTGAATATGCCAGACAGACTGCTGTTTTGGGATGATTGCATTTGTTATTTACTTTCCTAAAGTTCTCCTATATATTTGCATGGATTACTTATTCAACTTCAAATCTTGACTCAAAATCAGCTTTACAATAGGCCTACTTTGATCACTGTGTTTAAAATTGTACTTACCACCCCAGTGGCTCTTTTCCCTGCTATATTTTTTCCATAGCACATATCTGACATCTTACAGATTTCAGTTTCTGATTTCTTTATTATACAAGTCTCCTTTCTAGAATGTAAGCTTCGTGGGGGCAGAGATTTTTGTTTATTGTGTTTACTGCCCTTTTTTGTTTTTAGTACTGAGAAACAGTGCCTGGCATGTATAGGCATTCAGTAAATATTTGCTGCTTAAGTAAATTATATTTGTATATATGATATATGTATATATTGAAAACCAGAAAGATGAAGTGGCTGCTGCAGAGAAATACTCCATCCAGTATGAAGAAATGGAAGTAAATTTTCTTTCCTATGCTGAATAACCTCAATATTTTCCTTTGTTAGAGATGTACAGTCTTACTACGTCTTTGTGAGCTCATGGATGATGAAAATGGAATCTATTTTATCTAAAGAGCAGAGAATGGATAAATTTGCTGAAGACCTCACCAATAGATGTAATGTTTTTATACAGGTAGTTGCATCTTCTTACTTAGAATATTTGGGGTGGGGGTCATTTCTTTGTTAATCCAGTGTACAGAAGGTGCACTTAGAAAAAACTGTAAAGGGTAGGATGTGTTTTTGTTTTTAAAACTGAAAATTGATTTGGTTATGTATGTTTGGATCTGTTTGACTTTAATTAATGAATTTAGATTTTCTAATATATGCATTTAAATCTCTACACTCCCTCCAAGGCATGACTTTTTTGCTGTATCCCATAAGTTTTTTTTTGTTTATCCCATAAGTTTTGATGTGTTGTATTTTTATTATTCTTTAGTTCAGAATATTAAAAAACATTTATTGTGATTTTTACTTTGCTCTCTTGGTAATTTTGAAATAGAATTCTTAGTTTCTAAATGCATGAGGGTTTCCTAGTTATCTTTTTATTATTGATTTCTAGCAGTACTAAGATACTTGCAGTATTTTAAAGTTTGTTGAGGCCCATTGTGGCCCAGCCTGTGGACAGCTTTGGCAAACATTTCATGTATACTTAAAAAGAATGTAATTTGCTTTTTGTTGGTTGTGGTGTTATATATATATCAAGTAGGGTCATGTTTGTTAATGATTTTGTCTGAATATTCTATCAGTTACTGAGACAGCTGGGTTAGAATCTCCCACTATTATTGTGGATTTTTCTATTTATCCTTCGTAGCTTTGTCAGCTTTTGTTTTATATACTTTGAGACGAAGTAAGTGCATAACATTTAGAATTGTTATAGTTTACTGGTGAGTCAAACCTTTTATCATTGTGACGTGTCCCTTTTTATCTCTAGTAATGCTTTTTGTCATAGGTCTTTTGTGTGTGATAGTAACATAGCTGTACCAGTTTTCTTTTAATTAAGGTCTATATGGTCCATCTGTTGTCATCCTTTTACTTGCAGCCTGTTTGACTTCTTTATTTAATGTGGGTCTCCTATAAGCAGCCTGTATTTCTCCCCAATAAAACCGTTTTCTGTATATGTCAATACTGATATTTAGATTTAAAATTAGCACCTGATTAGTTGTTTTCTATTTGTCTCACTTGTTCTGTGTCCCTATCCTTTTCCTTTCTTGCTCTCTTTTGAATTATTTTTATTATTTCATTCTTCCTTCTATTGGTTTGTTAATTCAGTATTTTACTCTTTTTTTAGTGGTTAATGTAGAGATATTAAGGTGCATTATTGAACATTCAACTCCAATATAAATTAGTAGTTTCACCACTTTCCAGACAGTATAAGGATCTTAAGCCACTTGAATTCTATTTATCCCTCTCTCACCTGTGCTGCTGCTGTGTATTTTGATTCTGTATATATTTTAAATCTTATAAGGCATTGTTGCTGTTGTTTTTAATAGTATTCATTTAGATTTACCCATGTATTTACCCATTCTGTTGTTTTTTATCCTTCCTGCATCTCCTCATCTTTCTACTTGTAGTATACCTGTTAGTATTTCATTTAATTTTGTTTTTGTTGAGAAGTCAGCTGTCAGTTTTGTTGCTTTTTCAATATGTGTCTTTGTGTAATTGCTTATAAGATTTACTTTTTGGTTTTTAGCGATATTATTACTTTGATGAACCTATGTGTGGTTTTCTTTGTGTTTGTGCTGCTTGGGATTTGTAGAGCTTCTGGAAAATTCTCAGTCATTAACTCTTTAAGTACTATTTCTGTTCTCTTTCTGTTCTAATTATTTTTTCAGTTACATCTAACCTGCTATTAAACCCATCTGCTGACTTATTTTTTTCTGAGTTCTTAATTTTAATTATTTTACTTTTCAGTTTGTTTCTTTTTTATAGTTTCCAGTTGTTTTCTGAAATAATTTTGTGTTTTATTTCTTCAACATATTCAACATAACTGTTTTGAAGCCCATGTCTAATAATTTCATTATCTAGGTCTTTCTGTTATCTATTTTTTGTTGTTGTTTGTTTTTGGATATGTCTTATATCTTTGTATGCCTTGTTATTTTTAATAACGCATGTTGTACATGGAAAAACTGTAGATATAATTGAGGATCTGGGTATTGTTTTTCTTCCTCCAGAGAGGATTTAATTTTTGCTTCTGATACACAGCTAGTCTAGGACAAGCAGCACCCAGATCACCTCAGCCCAGTCATAGATTGAGATGACTTAAAGTGGGACCTAAATTCTATGATGGCTGTCTTTTCTAGTTCATGCTTACTTTCTAGGGGGAGTTTTTAAGAACCCAACTCAGAGCCTAGGTGATTTGCCAGGACCCCGTCCCCTCCTTGATGGGCCATGGACTCATATTTTTACCCTCCTTCCCTTGTGGGTTTGGCTTCTGTCTTTACTACTCTCTTTGGGAATGGGCAGATGCCTCTGTGGGAAAGCAGCCACAAATGCCAGGCTCATGTCTTTGGGTTTCTGTTTTCTCCCAGGTCTTGGCCTTGTATTTTCTTATTTTCTTGATAGCTCTTTGATGCTTTTCAAGAGATTTTAAAAATGTTTTGCCCAGATTTCCTAGTTGTTTTCTGTGGAAAGGTTGGTCCAAATTATTCTGCAGTTAACGGAAACAGACCCCAGACCTCCCCCCTCCCCATTTAGATGTTTAAAATACATCTTTTGTCAATGTCCTTCACAAATTAATGACCATCAAGGAATGGTGTGGTATTGGCCCGTGAGTTCTCTGTCCCCTTTCCCCCACAAAAAAGAAACTCCCTTTTTTTTTTACCTGCCTTAGAGTTATACTTTTGCTGTTCCTTGTCTCTGCTTTTTAACTTTTCCCAGTGCTGCGCTAGGGCAGAGTCTGGTGTAATAGTCCTGTAGCTGACAAGGTAAGACTTGTGGCTCTTCCCTGCATGTATGCCCCAAGCTTTGGTCTTATTGTCACCTCTTAGGATGCTACCTTCTCTCTCATTTCTTAGTTCTCTTAATTTTATCACATCTCTTCACCACAGAGCTATTACTGGTTCACAAAAATCCCCTCTCTCCCCATTGGGTATCACTCCTTTAGTGAGCCATTGTTACTGATGGTAGAGCAGGAGAAAAAGGTTGAGAATCACTGGCATATAGCTTCTGCCCTGGCTCATTGGATATATTCACAATAACGTAGTTCATCTCTAAACTGTACATGTATCTTTTTTTGGTCCTTCTTTATAAACCTAAAGAATCTCCATTGTTATGTTTCTCTGTGTCCTTTTTGGATCTAAATGAAAATATATGTGAGAGGTAATACCGTTTTTCCTGTTTTGTATTCTATACTGTTTCCCTGGGTTTACTAGCACTAAATTTTTTTTTTTAAACCTTAGAAGACCTGTGGCTTCCTTCATAAGTAGAAGGATAGGAGAGAATCTGTTCTTATTGGGCTGGAAAGAGAGAAAGACTGAATAGCACCAGCATAGCAGGGACATGGTAGCAGATGGCTAGTAGGGATTGTCCTGGGTGAAAAAGAAACGGGGATTCGCTTGGAACTGAGAAATACTGTTGGATATCTGTACCGGCCAGAGAGCAGCTCTCTTTCTCCTTCTCATTTTTCAATTCCTACTTCCTTAGAGTCCTCAGCTCTTGTCTTAAGCTGCAGCAGATAGGAGTCTTTATCCTCTTGCCTGGCAGGTAAGATAAGGATGAATAGATATCTTCCTGACATCCAAATCGTTCCTGTGAAAGTCTTGTTTTAATGGAAAGATTCTTTAACTGTGGTTATATGCTGTAATGTCAACCTTACTAAACTTCTGGTAAGTGATAGGTTACATAACTTTTAAGGGCTGCTTTGAAACTTAACAACCATGAATAACATTGTGTAAGAAAGAATATTTCAAAATCTTAAGAGCTGACTTTAAAATGAACTTTAAAAACACTAGTTATTGGCAAGTTGAAGAATTATTATTACATAGAGAATGAACTCTTGAAGAAATGAAACCTTTTCTTGTGATTATAATCAATGTTTTATATTATTTTTTATAGGGCTTTTTATATGCATACAGTATTAGTACCATTATTAAAACCACAATGAATCTCTACATGTCCATGCAAAAGCCAATGACCAAAACATCAGTTAAGGCATTATGCAGGCTTGTTGAACTTCTCAAGGTAGGTTTTAGATTATGTTACCTTGCCATTATAATTGAGAAATGACCCGAGCTTAAAGCAGGATTTTTTCTTTTGGTTAAGATTTGACTTCTTGATTATGAGAATAAAAAAATTATGGAAAAGTGTACTCATCTCTCAGTTGGATAACGGAACTAGCCACTGAAAGAAATTTCTGAGTAGTTTTCTATGAATGGCCAATAAACTTTATTAAAAGTTAACATGTAGTGAAAGAGAAAAGAAGGAAAATGAAAAGGTATTAGCCTAAGTATTGGTAAAGTTTTACTCACGGAAGTTTTAAGCATGTTGCATGAGTTTTAAAAATACATGAGACAGGCTTCCCTGGTGGCGCAGTGGTTGAGAGTCCGCCTGCCGATGCAGGGGACGCGGGTTCGTGCCCCAGTCCGGGAAGATCCCACATGCCGCGGAGCGGCTGGGCCCGTGAGCCATGGCTGCTGAGCCTGCGCGTCTGGAGCCTGTGCTCCGCAACGGGAGAGGCCACAACAGTGAGAGGCCTGCATACCGCAAAGAAAAGAAAAAAAAAACATGAGACGTTAATATTATTCTATAGTATTCTAATGCATATGAGGCTAGTCAGCAGAGGCTGTTTATTTTGTAATTTAGAGAAAGTGTTATAGTTTTGGGATTTGAATACTTTTGAAAATGTGGTAAAATGCTTCTTAGCATACTCTGTATAAATAAAAAAAAGAAACTCCTTACAGGCAGGAGAGCCCACTTTTAACCTTTTGTAAAAACTGAAATAAAGATTTGCTAGTAAATTTCTGCTAATAGTGGCTTTAGATTTGCTTAGGAAATAAAGATAGTTTGGAGATTGTGTCTTTAGATTTTTAGCATTTTTTTCTTTAAGGTATTACCAGTTATATTTATTTTTTATGAAATACAGAAGTATATATATGTATAGATGCATATATATCTTATATCTAATATATAAGCATAATTTTAAAAATAATAAACACTTAAAAACCTATCATCCCACTTAGGAAATAGAATGTTACCAATATTTTCAAAGCCCCTGTGTTGTCCCTCCCTGATCGCATCCTATCCTACCTCCTCAGAGGAACCACAGTCCTGAATTTTATCATTCCCTTGTTTCTTTTTAGTTTGCCACATATGAATGAATCTGTCAACCATTCATTGTTTAGTTATGTTTTTGAAATTTGTATTAATGTATTCTTCATGTATTCTTTGGCTTGGCTCATTTTACTCAAAATTTTTTATTTGAACTTAACCATGTTGGGATGAATAGCTGTAGTTCATTAATTTTCTTTACTGTGTAGCTTTCCTGGGGATGGACTTTTGGGTTTTTTTCCAGTTTTTGCTATTATAAAAATGTTGCCATTTTTGTATATGTCTCTTGGTGTAATTGTGCAGAAGTTTTTCTGAAGTATTGTATATCTGTGAGTGGATTGCTGGGTTCTGTGATATGTACATAATCAGCTTTTCAAGATGATGCCAGATTGTTTTCCCAAGTAGTTCTATCAGTTTACACACCTTCCACAATATATTAGACTTCCCATTGTTCCCTAACTGACCAACATTGGTATCATCGGCCTTTTGTGTGTGTGTGCACGTGCACATTGGTGTTTATAAATGATTTTATACTTAACATTCATTTCTCTGATTGTTAATGATGGTATCTTGTCTAATACTGTTAACTGTGTTTCTTTTGTGAAAAATATATTCATGTCTTCAGTTATCTATTGAAATTTTTGCCTTTTTTAAAAAAAAGTGTTTAATTTGTTTGGTGTCTTTACATATTCTGTGTACTAATCCCTTGTGTGTGGCAGATATTTTCTCATACATTGGCTTGTCTTTTAATTTTCTTTATAGTGACTTTTGATAAATAGAAATCATTAATTTAATATAGTTGAATTTACCAGTCTTATCCTTTATGGTAGTGCTTTTTGCATCTCATTTACAAATGTCTTACCTAGCTCAAGGTTATAAAGATATGCTATAATTTTACCTAAACGTTTTGAGTTGATTTTCATAAAATCACTTGTGATTCTTTTTAGGCAATAGAACATATGTTCTACAGGAGAAGCCTGGTTGTGGCTGATTCAGTCTCACATATAACACAGCACCTTCAGCATCAGGCTCTTAATTCTATTTCCGTGGCCAAGGTATGAAAGTTCGTATGTATTCAGCATAATTATATCATCTTTCTATTTTGCCCTTCCTGTTGTTTTATTTGTGTTTTCTAGTTAAACCTGTGTACTCCATTTCTTCAAATACAGTATTCTTGGTTATTATCTCCATGGTATTTTATGATTTTACTTAGAGTGATCAGGGTTATCTTTACTCTGAACTTGTAGCATTAACACAGTTCTATTAAAAAATGACATATTATGCATTTTTAAAATATGATGCATCTTCTTTTAAGAAATGATTTTCTTATTACATCAATACGGTAATTTTGAAGTATGCCTAGTAATTTGCTGTCCCTGACAGTGCTCAGCGATAATGTTATGGCAGTAAAGCATCTAACATTATCACAAGAAGCTGAACGGGGAAAGTATTTGTCTAAGTGCTCTTAAATTGAATCATGGAAAAGATAACTGAGAAATTTTTCTTCTGCATCTTTTGTTATTGCCTCGGATTTAAAGCTGATATTTCCTGTTTTCTTTTATCTTTAAGAAAAGAGTAATTTCTGACAAAAAATATAGTGAACAGCGTCTTGATGTGCTCTCTGCTCTAGTTTTGGCTGAAAACACTCTAAATGGACCAAGCACAAAGCAACGACGACTTATTGTTTCTTTGGCACTAAGTGTTGGCACACAAATGGTAAGTGTATTGCTATTATTTATGGAATAAAAGTGAGATCTGAGGTTTCACACTTCCCTTATTACTGACCTAAGAAACCTGTCTTACAAGTGCAATTTCTCTGCCTTTTTCCCCTCCCTGATAGAAAACATTTAAAGATGAAGAACTCTTTCCACTTCAAGTAGTCATGAAAAAGCTGGATCTTATCAGTGAACTTAGAGAAAGGTAAGTAGGTATATGTAATGATACTCAAAAGATAGGGGTAATGGAAACATCAGGGCTTTTTTTTTTTTTTAAGGATAGCAAGACAAGGAATATAACTTAGGTAGACCATTAGTTCCTTTTCATAACTTCTTTAGCGTGACTAAAAGTAGACTGTGACAAGCGATCATATTTCTTTAACTTTGCTTCTACAGCAAGGATGTAGCTTTTGGAAGAACTCACATGAGAAAATATGATATAGCCCTTAGAGCATCTGGCAGACCCTGGAACATTATTGTGATTGTTGTGATGTGTATCTGTGATGGACTTAAAATTGCTGCTTTATAACAAGACTTCATCTATTTGTGAGAGACTTAGAGCCATCTGACATAGTCTTCTGTAATTTTATTTGGGGCATGAATTTGAATTACATTGTTGGGTAGCCAATCACTAAGATGAATTAGGTTTTGGAAGCGTTATTTATATAGCTCCTGTGGCGTTATTGTTTTCTTTTTATTAAGCAAGCAGTAAGTTTCTTAATGGGAAAGTGGGTCTTCTGAATTTTGATTCCCAGCCGAATTAAGGTTTCAGCACAATTTGTATTTAATGCTCATATTTGTAACATGATGTTTTTGTTGTTCTGAGAAGCTCAGATTTTTGTAGTTAGTGGCATTTAACTTTCCACCCTTGGTAGAAATACTGAGCCTTCTTTACTCTAAGATACTTAATGATCATTTTGTTGCCTGATAATGTGTGAGATAGTCACTTAACACAGATTATAGACAGGTTGAGTGCGACTGGTTTTTGTTGTTGTTGTCATTGTTTTGGTCACAGTTTTTTGAAAAGTCTCCGTTTCAGCTTTGAGACAGGTGCATGTGATGCAGGTCTTGTAAGTCTAGTCATATCAAATAATATTGAAAATAAATTTATTTTAAACTCAAAGTTATCTGTATATATTTTTTAATACCTTTATTGGAGTATAATTGCTTTACAATGTTGTGTTAGTTTCTGCTGCACAACAAAGTGAAAGAGCTGTAAGTATACATATATCCCCATATCCCCTCCCTCTTTAGCCTCCTTCCCACTCTCCCTATCCCACCCTATATTGTTTCTTAAGTATGCTTTAAAACTGAAGTGTATTTGCAGAATTCTGACAGTGTCGGGTATTGGAGTGTTTTGTTACCGTTGTTCAATTTGAAAAATACTTATTTTGTTGCTTTTCTATACTAATTTTGGGTTAAATGATGTAAGGAAAACAAAAGAGTAAGACAGAGCTTTTACCCTTATGATACATAATGTCATTCCTCTTATTATTTTTTGGGGTTACTTCAATTTTGGTACCACTAATTATTACTTTACATTGTAGAGTACAAACACAATGTGACTGTTGTTTTTTATACTGGCATCGAGCTGTCTTCCCAATTTATTTAGACGATGTATATGAAAATGCTGTTGATGCAGCCAGATTACATGTAAGTAAAGAATAATGTAAAGAATAAACCCATCATTTTTTTGTCACTGTGTAAACCACTTTAATTAATTTTAAAATAGATCATTTAATAAACTGTTTTAAAACTGCTGATGCTGTTTTTTAATAGTGCTATGCATATTCAATAAAATTTATATAGTCTTAGATAAATTTTATATTACTACTAATGAATTAATATATATTTCACTCTTCTCATATTCCTAATCATTCTCATTGCACTGGGTTTTAGTTTGTGTCAAAATAATATGACTTATTTGTCAGTAAGTTATATGTTGTTCAGATCTTTCCATTTCTTTATGGAAATGAGTGTATTTGAATGATCAAGGTAGGAAAAGGATAAGTTAATGTGCATTTTTTGTATACTTAAAGTATATGCTTCTGAGAATAAAATTCAACTCTTACTTAGGAAAGTAAGATAGTCATGTGTAAAAAAGCCTTCAGATTGAGGTTTTGTCTTTTAAGGCAGGTGATTAACCTTTGTAATATAATTTAGAAATGTAATTTTTCTAAATTCATGTACATTCTACTTTTCATCTTAGTACATGTTCAGTGCTTTACGTGACTGTGTACCTGCTATGATGCATGCAAGGCATTTAGAGTCCTATGAAGTACTTCTGGATTGCTATGACAAGGAAATCATGGAAATTTTAAATGAGGTAACATATTTTGAGATTGAAAAGCTTAAAACATGTCTAGAATGCAATGTTTAGAAAAACTTTTTGGATTGAAGCAGGCTTTCACAAATTTAAGATTATTATTGTAAATCACAAAGGAACTATCACTATTGTGCTAAATTGGTCTTTAATTCCTAATTTTTAATATAGAAATCCAGGAATTTGGAAAACTTTTTTTACTTTAATAAGTAGTATATTTGAATTTAAAGTTCTGTTTGTTAGAAGAATACAAATGGAAAAGTTGGTTTGACTATTGTCTGCAGCTAATGGTCATATAGTTAAGGTATCTTAACTATTAATGTTTTATTGAATTTCATTTGGAAAGCTAATGACTGAAATATTTTATCTTTAAAAATATAAAGCCTATTACTTGTGTAACAGATAATTTGCAATATAGTACATCCGTCCCTGTTTTAATGAAGTGTGTATTATAAACACTGATATCTTTAAAATTAAATTTCCAACTAGCAGTATTTTTATATGGAGGGAGGAATTAAAAATGAGTAAACTTCACAATATAAACCTTATATAGGTTTGATAAAATTGTGCAATTTTTAAATATAATTTCTCATATTAAATACTTGTATTTAGAAAATAAGATACATGTCTGGCCAGTACTTAGAACCCCGTGGTACACGAGAAAAAATGATTAATTTCATTGCCTTTAGCTCAATGAGTTTTGTGATTTTTTTTTAATGATTATTACAAGGAAGCTTTAAAAAATTTTTCTCTCTTGCGTATTCTCAGGACCTTTCCTCCTTTGTTGCCAGTTTCTATAAATTTTTTGCTTTAAATTGTATATTCATATTCCTTGTAATGAAGCCATCCGACGTTAGCTTTTGATTTCTTTTTCAAGGGTGTTATACTTAAAATACTAATGAATTCATTAGAACTCATCTAACTGCTCCCTGGTCAAAAATAATCATTGATTTCAATAGATAGCAAAATAATTTCACTCTCCCAATAAAATAATATTTTACCATAGAGTATTTAGACTCTTAAACCAGTTTGACACATTTTTTCATCATTGCACAGATATTAAAGCTCTAACAGTGAGAACATAGACACCTAGAAGAATAATACAATTAGAATATTACTTTGAAAAATTAAGATAGCAATTCTTTTGTGAATAGCATTTGCTGGACAAGTTGTGCAAAGAAATAGAGAAGGACCTGCGACTTTCTGTGCATACTCATTTAAAGCTGGATGACAGAAACCCTTTCAAAGTTGGCATGAAAGACCTGGCCCTTTTTTTCTCTCTGAATCCAATTCGGTTTTTCAATCGTTTCATTGACATTCGAGGTGAGTGTTCTGGTTTCCTTCTTAGGGTCATATTCTATATCTGTTTGCCCTGTTAAAGAGCAAATAACAAAAACGAAACCTTGAGAAAATCTTTCTTTGTATTAGTGCATTTATTCTTGAATTCCTTTTTGTTTCTTCATTTTTATTTTCCTAGCACCTTATTTTAAAGGAAGAAATTTAATGTTCAAAGACAGGTTGTTTCCTTTTTAGTTTCATTTCTCTTCCTTTCCTGCTGTTCATGAATCAGAAAAGTTTTGATTGGTTTTTTTTTTTAAGCTTATGTAACTCACTACCTAGACAAGACTTTCTACAATCTAACGACAGTAGCTCTTCACGACTGGGCCACTTACAGTGAAATGAGAAATTTAGCTACTCAGCGTTATGGATTGGTTATGACTGAGGCACATCTTCCTAGTCAGACTTTGGAACAGGTATAGTATAAACTGTTCTTGGTATAGTCTGATTGTAGCATGATAACAGTATTTCTCTAAGAAAAATTCTTTCTTTTTATTTTATTTAGTACATGTTTATATTCCAAGAAAAAACCTCACACTTGAGAGGAATAAAAAATTAGATGGTGCTAAATTGCTTTATGAAAGAATTTACCACAGCCTTCCAAATGTTTATACTTTTCCTTTTGTTGAAAATTTGAAATATACATAGATTTATATACAGCTTTTCGGAAACGTGTCGGGATAGTGAAGTGACTTCTGCCGAATTTTAAAAAGTTTAATCAAGGTGACAGTTAAGGATTTTAAACCTAAATACAATATATAAGCTTTAATGTCTTAGAAAATTGGTTAAATTTATGTAATTGTATTTGTCTTAAAATGAGGAGTGCAAACAAGTATTTAGGTTTACTAATTCAATAAGCTGATTTACAGTATGGCAGTATCTCATGAGTGCAAAGGTTTGTTTTCAGTTAATGTGCATCTAATTCTTTCTAAGATAATCCAGATAATATTTACCAAGAAATCGTAATTCAGTTCCAAAAGTTGAAGATCATAATTTTTCATTCATCTTACTGCATATATAGGGACCAATTGCAGGATCAGTTTGTATATCCTTTCATTCATTTATTTATAAATTTAATATTTACTGAAAACATGCTAGACACTGAACTACATTTAGGGATACAAAAATAAATAAAAACAGTCTCAGCTCATGTGGGAGAAAAAAATGAGTAAATGAATTTTTAGATTAAAACATGAGAAAATTTATAATAAAAGCTTAATCAAAGGGGTATTGTGATATTACTTTGACCCCCAATTAGAAAAGCTGTGGAACAGTTTGTATGATACCATTAGGTATTAGAGTAATAACTGAAGAAAGAAGGATTCTTGTTAGGTAACTTGTATATTAAAAGTGGTCTAGTATGATTAAAAGAAGCATAAGGATTTGGAATTAGATTTTTTTAAATCCCTGGGTTCTGCCTCTTCCTAGTTTCCTTGCGGAACTCCCTTAGCTTCATTTTCTTCAGCTGTGGAATTAAGAATAATACCTTATATTGGTGAATTCCATATAAAGAACCTTGCACAATGCCTGAAAAATAGTATATATTTTATAAATGTATACTGTTTATATATAATACACATATTCTGGCTATTATATATAGAATAATAGCCAGAATCTGGCTGTTATTTTAGAACCTTTTAGAATCTAAAATAGAATTCTAAAATAATTAGAATTCTATAATAGAATTTTAAAATAATTAGAATTCTGAAATAGAATTCTAAAATTCTAAAATCTAAAATAGATTCTAAAATCTATTTTTATAATCTGGCCGTTAGTTTACTTTGCAAAAAATATAGAAAAGATCCTTGGGAAGACAAATATTCTCAAGAGTGGTGGCAAAATGATTGTGAGTCATGGATCTTTGAAATTTTAAATTTAACTGTTCCTGTCTACACAAAAGGAATAAGATAACAAGCAGTCAGATTTCCCCAAGCAGATAGTCCTAACTGTACATGTCTGAAGGCTCTTTTTAACCTTTGGTTGTACTTTTTGTATAGTTGTTCTTTAAAATAATTTTAAAATATTGGGAGACTTGGTATAAGCAGTAAGTCACTATGTTGATATGTCTGATTACTTTAAACTAATAATAATAGAACTTCTTTGTGGATTGTTTTGTAGGGCCTGGATGTCTTGGAAATTATGAGAAACATTCATATATTTGTGTCTCGATACCTCTATAATCTCAACAATCAAGTGAGTGAGTTTCAGAAAAAAATTTTTTTATATCTTTATTGGAGTATAATTGCTTTACAATGTTGTGTTAGTTTCTGCTATACAGCAAAGTCAATCAGCTATGTGTATACATATATCTCCATATCCCCTCCCTCTTTAGCCTCCCTCCCACCCTCCCTATCCCACCCCTCTAGGTTGTCACAAAGCATTGAGGTGATCTCCCTGTGCTATGCACCAGCTTCCCACTAGCCATCCATTTTACATTTGGTAGTGTATATATGTCAGTGCTACTCTCTCACTTTGTCCCAGCTTCCCCTTCCCCCCACACCCATGTCCTCAAGTCCATTCTCTACGTCTGTGTCTTTATTCCTGCCCTGCCACTAGGTTCATCAGTACCATTTTTTTAGATTCCATATATGTGCATTGGCATATGCTATTTGTTTTTCTCTTTCTGACTGACTTCACTCTGTATGACAGAGTCTAGGTCCACCCACCTCATTACAAATAACCCAGTTTTGTTCCTTTTTACAACTGAATAATAGTCCATTGTATAAATGTGCCACATCTTCTTTATCTATTCATCTGTTGATGGAGATTTAGGTTGCTTCCATGACCTGGCTATTGTAAATAGTGCTGCAGTGAGCATTGTGGTACATGACTCTTTTTGAATTACGGTTTTCTCAGGGTATATGCCCAGTACTGGGATTGCTGGGTCATATGGTAGTTCTACTTTTAATTTTTTAAGGAACCTCCATACTGTTCTCCATAGTGGCTGTATCAATTTACATTCCCACCAACAGTGCAGGAGAGTTCCCTCCCTTTTCTCCACACCCTCTCCAGCATTTTTTGTTTGTAGATTTTTTGATGATGGCCATTCTGACTGGTGTGAGGTGATACCTCACTGTGGTTTTGATTAGCATTTCTCTAATGATTAGTGATGTTGAGCATTCTTTCATGTGTGTGTTGGCAATCTGTATGTCTTCTTTAGAGAAATGTCTGTTTAGGTCTTCCACCCATTTTTGGATTGTGTTGTGTGTTTTTTTGATATTGAGCTGCATGAGCTGCTTGTATATTTTGGAGATTAATCCTTTGTCAGTTGCTTTGTTTGCAAATATTTTCTCCCATTCTGCGGGTTGTCTTTTTGTCTTGTTTATGGTTTCGTTTGCGGTGCAAAAGCTTTTAAGTTTCATTAGGTCCCATTTGTTTATTTTTGGTTTTGTTTCCATTACTGTAGGAGGTGGGTCAAAAAGGATCTTGCTGTGATTTATGTCACAGAGTGTTTTCCTCTACGAGTTTTATAGTGTCTGGCCTTACATTTAGGTCTTTAATCCATTTTAAGTTTATTTTTGTGTATGGTGTTAGAAGTGTTCTAATTTCATTCTTTTACATGTAGCTGCACCACTTATTGAAGAGGCTGTCTTTTCTCCATGGTGTATTCTTGCCTCCTTTGTCAAGGATAAGGTGACCATAATGTGCGTGCAAGAAAAATTTTTTTAATGTAGAAAGGCTGAGGGGCAAAGAATTGATTCTCAATAGTGCAAGTTAGTAAAATAAAGAAGACAAAAAATAATTGTTTAGAGATCATCTTGTTTATTCTTTTGCTTTGACTGTATTATCATTTTGAATGACTTTTCAATTATCTTTAATAAAATAAAATTGTAAAATTCTTGGGTTAACTGGCCAGTGTTTGCTACTGATTGTGTTTGTTTCATTACAGATTTTTATTGAACGAACAAGCAATAACAAACATTTGAACACTATTAACATTCGGCATATTGCTAATTCAATTCGAACACATGGCACAGGAATCATGAATACAACAGTAAGAACCTTCTGGGAGGGAGGTTGTGTGGGTAATAGACCCCTGTTGAATTTGGTAGTTTGAAAAGTAGTTTTTTTCATCAAATATTCTGGTAAATATACATTATTGCTTGTTTATATTATACCTTAATCTCCATTTTTCTGTTTGGTATAACTAAAATGTCTGTCACTGAAATTGTGTTAGATGTCATGGAAGCTTTGTAATTCAAAAGGCACCTTAGGGACTTCCTTGGCGGGCCAGTGGCTAAGACTTCTCCTTCCAATGCAGGTGGTGTGAGTTTGATCCCTGGTCGGGGAGCTAAGATGCCACATGCCTCGCAGCCAAAAAATCCAAAACATAAAACAGAAGCAGTATTGTAACAAATTCAATAAAGACTTTAAAAATGGTCCACATCAAAAAAATCTTAAAAACAAAAAAAGGCACTTTAGAATGTTTTACTGTCTTAAGATCATCATTATAAATAACATTGGAGATTTGAGGACATCAGCATTAAGTATATATCTGGGTGGATTGTTTGATATTTTCTGTAAGTTGCTTCTGAAAGCAAATCATTGATAGTTTATTTAACATCAGTCATGTTCTTTTTTTGGGAGGGCGTTTACTAGTTATTTGATATCTATAAAAATAGCAATTTTCTGAAAAAATATCTTGAATCTTCTTAGAAATGGGCATTCAGTCACTTGCAAGAATCATTTGAGCTTATATGCTATGTTTCCTTCAATGGAAAAAGAGAAGTCTTTAAATTTACCTGGTTTTCAGGCCACAGTTTCTCCTTGAGGAAAGAAGAATGCAAATGTTTAAACAGTAAAGTGTTCTTAAGCATATTTGAGTAAGGGAATAGGGAGAAGTTACATGACTGGAAAGTTACATAGGGACCATTTTAGTGTAGTGGGGAAGCCATAGAAGTCTTTGAGCTGATAAGTAATGTGATTGGAGCTCTGTTAGTGGTTATCAATAGAGGAAGGGGCCATAGGTAGTCAGAGTTTCAAATTTAAAACAAGGAGTTATCCATGTAGAGATGTCTGAGCCTTTCAGGATGAATAAACTCTGAACCTTTAAGGATCAAACTCTTCTTTGACCTCATCTGTCAAACACTCATTCATGTAACAGATATAATTATGCTCATATTTTATGTGTCTCAGGCACTGTGCTGGGCACTGGGATAAGAAAAACAGACATTTCCTGCTGTCATAGTAATTGTACTCTAGCAGGAAAAACAGTTGTTAATCAGTTAACCACACTAATGAATGTAAATTCCTGATGTCTGGTGATGATGAGGTGAGCATAGAAGAAATAAGAGTTACCTGGCAGAGTTACCCACTCTTAAGAATGGAAAGGGTATGGGCTTCCCTGGTGGCGCAGTGCTTAAGAATCTGCCTGCCAGTGCAGGAGACACGGGTTCGAGCCCTGGTCTGGGAAGATCCCACATGCCGCGGAGCAACTAAGCCCGTGCACCACAACTACTGAAGCCCGTGCACCACAACTAGTGAAGCCCACGCACCATAGAGCCCGTGCTCGGCAACAAGAGAAGCCACCACAATGAGAAGCCTGCGCACCACAACGAAGCGTAGCCCCCGTTCGCCGCAACTAGAGAGAGCCCGTGCAGCAACAAAGACCCAACGCAGCCATGAATGAATAAATAAATAAGTGTATGGAAAAGAATGGAAAGGGTAAAGAAGAGACTACTAAGACTACTACTGCTGAGGAGATCAAGAAAAAGCAATGTTTAAGCCACAAGAAAAGTTCTGAGAAAGCACGCATTTATATAACTGGGTGATGAAGACTGTTACAAAGGGCATACTTGTGCAAAAATAATTAGTAATATTTGAGGGTGGTGGGGATGGAAATTAGTACAAGGCTTTCATCTATAGGTCAGAATTAATCTTGTTATTTTGACTTTAATCTCAGCTCCAATCCTACTTTTTCCAGTGTTTTCTGAGTCTAGGTCAGGGCCTTTTAACCCATTCTCAGAACACCTATACTTCTCATTTTAGAAATTATTGCAGTTGAGATATAATAGTTTATTTAACATATACTTGTCTTAAAATGCCTGTCCTGCTAGAATATACACTTCATGATGATGACCATGTCTAGCATGAGAGCAGGTACATTGCCTTGTACATAAGAGGTGCTCAAAATATTTATGGATAAATAATTGAATGTTTACCCTCTTCCTTCAGGAAAGGTCTCTTGCACCATGTTTCTTACTTTAGTATCGTTTTAGACATGTAGATTAGTAATAAGTAATCTTATGAATGGTGGAACATAGAAGCTTCTGAGTGTGGTTTATGACTTGAAAACTAGAGCGTCAAATCTGGTTTATGATTCTCACTATAGCTCTTAGTCTTATTATGAAAGTATTTTCCATTTTTTTAATTTCTTTTTTCCTTTTGTGTCATAAAAATAAGGGGAGCTTTTAGAAAGCTCTGTAAACTTGGGCAAAAAAAACTTCATTTATTTAAATAATTCAGGTCCAACATGAATTAGACTTTATAAATAGATTATTTTATTCAGTAATATTGATTTGAAATTAATTTTCATAACATTCTCCAATTTTTGAAATTTTAATTTTATAGGTTAATTTCACCTACCAGTTTTTGAAAAAGAAGTTCTATATATTTAGCCAATTTATGTATGATGAACATATCAAATCCAGATTGATTAAAGATATTCGGTTTTTCAGGGAAATCAAGGACCAAAATGATCATAAGGTATTTTTACATCTTCTTTTTAAGGTAGTTTGATTTAACTGTTGAGTATATAAGCATACCTTATATTACTGTGCTCTGCTTTATTGTGCTTCTCAGATACTTCCTTTCTTACAAATTTGTTTGTGGCAAACCTGTGTTTTCAGATGATGGTTAGCATTTTTTAGTAATAAAGTATTTTTAAATTAAGGCATGTACATTTTTTTACACATAATGGTATTGCACACTTAATAGACTGCAGTGCAATGTAAACATAACTTTTATATGCACTGGGAAACCAAAAAATTCATGTTACTTTATTGCGATATTTGCTTCATTGTGGTGGTCTTGAACCAAACCTGCAGTATCTCCAAGGTTTGCCTGTATGGCAAATGTTTATGCTAAAATTCATTTTGGGTTTTTCTTCTCTTGGGTTGTTTTTTTCTTTATTATTTTTCACATAACGTCTCCTTGATTTGGCTTCCTATTTTCTATATTTTCCCTTGCAATTTCTTACTCTTTGCATTCACTGTAAACAAAAGTGTAAGGAAAAATTAAATGATCAATGTAGTCAGGTGTTACCTTTCTTTCTTTTAAAATAATACACAAGCAGAACATACTCATTTTGAAACATTTAGGCAATATAGAGTGCATAAACTAAATCTCCTCCTTCATTTCTCTTTCCTTCCAGTTCCATTTTCTGGAGGCAGTTGCTATTAACAGTGTCATGTGATGCCCTCCAGATGTCTGTGTGATAAACATGTATTTGTGCATTACAAATACTGCTTTTTTTTCTTAACAAAAATGGACTAAAACTAAACATACTGTTTTGTGGTGTGCTTATCACATGTCAGTACCTATAGGTGTACCTCATTCTTTTAAAGAGTTGATAGTAAAGATGTATACTGTAACTCCTTTAACCTTCTCCTACTGAGTGGATATTTAGTTTTTTCTGTGTTACAAATGGTGCTACACATAACATCTTCGAACATTTATCTGTGTGTTCAAGTATTTTTGAAAGATTCCTTGAAGAGGAAAAGGGCAAAGAATATGAGTATTTAAAATTCTGATACATATTGCCAAGTACTCTAAAAATACTGTACCAACTGACAGTCCCATCTATAATTTATAAGAATGTCATTTTCCCTTCACCCTCAGGGCTAAGTTTTCCCATAGTGAAATGAAGAATTGCAAGTGGTAACAGTACAGAGGCATATAGCCATGTGGATGGAGAACCAACAGGCTTAGATGGATCTTAACGTTTGATGTGCCGCATCCAGAACTGTCTTAAGCATCACCTAGTTCCAGCCCTTTTATACACTAGTTTAGTTCTTTTCAGTGTCAGAGCGGCAAAATATTACTTTCTGGTGAAATAATTATTAAAATTACAGATTACAGTTATCAGTACAAAATTATATTCACTCATCTTTATTGGAACAGAAGTTACTAGTGTTTAGAGAAATAAATAATAATACTGTTGTTGGATAAGTATTGTTTCCATTTTTTATTAATATAAAATGATTAATTTTCTAAATCTTTTAATGGGCTAAGACTTGAAAAATTATAAATCCCTGATACTTCTCAGGCCATGGAAACTTGGTCACACATTTCTGAACAAATGTTTCTAGGAGGAATTGATTTCTTTTATCTGTCTGACAGAGTTGTTGGGTCTAGGGAGACAAATAATGTTGGTGGAAAACCTAAAGTTGGTGGCATTAATAATTATTCTCCTTATTTAATTTGTATTTACCTTGAATATTGGTAGTTTTTGTGCTATAAATTTTTTGTCATTAGACTTCAGTGACTTTTTTTAAGCACAATGGAAATACAAAATTAGAAAGGACAGTGGTATTGGTAGGCATTTTACGTTTTAGGGGTCTTTGTTAATAATGGTAGTCTTCAAATTATCTCTCTAGTATCCTTTTGAAAGAGCAGAAAAATTCAATCGAGGCATCAGAAAACTTGGAATAACCCCAGAGGGACAAAGCTACCTTGATCAGTTCAGGCAGCTCATCAGCCAGATTGGTAAGTTATTGTAAAAGTGTTGTTGGGAAATAAAGTACAAACCCCAAGAATCTATCGCATATTTTAAGTATCTCATACGAATAAACTTCAGTATGTGAGTGCCTGAGTTCAGCTTTATTCCACTAATAATTTCCTTTTCTTACTAAAAGTTTTTCAAGTATGATTAGACTGTTGGTGCATAATAATTAAGAGATTGTGGATTAATTTAAATAAATGAAATATTTATAAATAAAATAATATAAATATTTTTGTGGATAAGCTCTTCAGTTAAATTAAAAATATAATAACTAACTCATCTCAAAGGCCATACTCATGGTAAATAGTCAACTGGTAACTATTTATTGGGTACCTACTCTGTTCAAGGCACTGTTTTAGACTTTTAAAAGTTAAGCCTAAATGCAAAGGTGTAAAATGTTTATGTGAAAAGTTAACTAATAATTTTTCTATGCTACATCATTTCATATTTATATATAATTTCTTGAGTTGTCCTTCTGCTTACAAGTAGAACTTGTCTTCTGAAATGTGTAATACTATATTTAAAAACAAGAACTGCATTTAAAAATAATCCTAGATTAAAAAAACTTTATGCTTACTAGAGCTTTTCACATGTATTATCTCTATTAATATCCACACAGTAACCCTTGAGATTGGCACGTAGTCATGTTTTTAAAGATGAAAAAAGAGAAACACAAGAGAGATAAGTGGCTTTGCTGGGACTTTTTTGGCTCCAAGTCCAAAGGTGTTTTGTATTCTTCACAGTTGCAGACACCAAGCAGTTAGTAAATTCTTACTGACTATAATTTGGTAAAATTGTGCCTCCTGAGATTCATTCATTCATTTATCAAACATTTATAAAGGCTCTGTTATACCAGATATTTTTCTAGATGCTGAGAATACAAATAGCCTTTGTTCTAAGGGGCTTTAAGTTTACTAGTGGGAAGGGTGTTATAAGCATTTAGTTAGGTAGTAAAGTCAGTGAGCACTAGCTTAAGTTTTATAAATTAATTGGTTTACATATTAGGCCTTTCTATTTTGTATTAGTACAAGAACTTAGAGAATTTTACCTTAGTAAATTTTTAATTTTAAACAATTTAATAATGAAGTATTTTCAAATAAGTACTTTTTTATTCATAGTAATATTTGATGACAGATTGTAAACGCTTGGAGCAATAGTTTTTAACCCTTTCTGAGAATCTGATGAAAACTCTGGATTGATTTTTGTTTTTCCCAGAACAATGCCCATATGCACGTCACGTACATTTTTGAGTATAGTATACTGGAGTTCAGATGCTCGAAGTCAGAGTCCATGGGCCTCAAATTAAGAGCTGTTTTTCTGGAGCAGTGTTGCTTAAAACTTCACTTAATTCATATACCAGTATGAGTTTTTTCCCCCATGTGAATACTGCCTGGCTGGATTCTGGCTACATTTTGAAGGTAGAGCCAACATAATTTGCCCATTGATTAGATATAAAGTGTGAGAGAAGGGAAAGAGTCAGGGATGACTTCAGCGCATTTGGCCTGAGCTACTGGAAGGATAGAATTGTCAGTTTCTAAGGTAGAAAATATAATTGGGGGTGAAGATCTTGAGTTTGAGTTGAACTTACTAAATTAAAATTTCTCTTAGACATGTAGGTGTAGGCATTGGATAAAAAAGCCTAGAGGAGTAGCCCAGATTGGAGATATTAGTTTGGGAGGCATCAAATAAGGATTTCTGAATATCACTTCCATCTGTGTGTGTGTATGAGAGTGAGAGAGAGACACAAACACATACTTAATGTGAGTGAAGAAATTATTGATATAGTAATAAAGTGATTTTTTAAAATGTAGTCAGCATTTAATGACTTTACAAGTGAAAGTTACATTTATTTTAAAAATATTTAATATAGATGTATATATATACCTTTATATTTTAAGTGCACAAATATGTAAGTTTTATTTTTATGGAGCAAAAACTGAAGTGTAAAATACAGCAAAATTTCTTGCTACTTAGGAGTGGAAACCTTGTAATTGCTATAAATAACTGTATTCCTGATTATTAGAACTTAGAGTTATTTGTATAAACATCTGATTTTTTTTGTGTGTGGTTTTTAAGGTAATGCTATGGGCTACGTACGGATGATAAGATCTGGTGGGCTTCATTGTAGCAGCAATGCCATTAGGTATGGATGCAAACATATTTTTGCCTTGTTTATGCCATTTAGAAATTTTATGTCATTTAAATATGTCTTTTTTATAAGTAATATTGTAGAGAGGGTTTTTTTCTTTTCTGTTGATACATTTTGAGGTCAAATATGGAAGAAAATCATTAGTTGTACTAGTTAAATTTTTTCTCAAATTTTAAGACTACAGCAGACCGTTGAAAAGCTTTATTTAGTTAACTTATAAATAAAGCTTATAGTTAACTTAAAGTTATAATTTCTTTTATTGGTACAGTTTGTGAGTGGTTCTATAGATTACATGATTTTTAAGGATAATTTGATTATTCATATATCTAAAATTCAATTGTGGAACTAAAGTGGTTATATTAATAATATAACTGAAATGCAAAATTCTTTCCAAAGATACAGTTGAAAAATTTAGAGTCTTATGGTACTGCTTTCATATCTGTGTCAGTTGCACATATTTAAGTTAATAAATTCCTTCCCAAATTCTTATGTAGATTTGTACCTGATCTTGAAGATATTGTAAATTTTGAAGAACTAGTAAAAGAAGAAGGTCTTGCAGAAGAAACATTAAAAGCAGCTAGGTAATCTAATTTTGGAATAATTTAAATTTGGAGATTTGAAAAGTGTATGTTCATTTAAATGTTAAAGACAAGACTAGAGGGTAATATATAAACTTATATGTCAGTGTTTTTACTCTGCAAGTAATGGTCTCAGTTTATGAAATACAATTTTTTCAAAACTACAGTATTCTGATGCCTTTCCAACTTCCCTAAAAGGAATCTTCTAGACCATGGGTTTCTAATACATGTGACTGTTGAACACTTGACACGTGGCTAGTCCGAATTGAAATGTGCTAAAGTGTAAAGTTCATAACTGATTTTGACGATTTAGTGTTTAAAAAAAGAATGCCAAATATCTCATTAATAAAATTCATTTCACTTATTTCTTTTTACTCTTTTTAAATATTTCTATTTGCCAACTAGTATTTCTAGAATACTAGTCCTTCCTTTCATGTAATCTGTAGCAGCAGTGTCCAGTACAGTAGTCACTACCACATGTAGCTGTTGAATACTGGAAATAGGGCTAATGGGACTAGGGAACTGAATTAAAATTTTTATTTCATTTAAATTTAAATAGCTAATGACTATCTTATTGGACAGTGCAGATCTACAGACTTGAGTAAATGGTGATTTTGGAAAACAATTTAAAACTTGAGAGAGGCATGCAGAATTGTTAAGAAAGTCTTTAGAAAACTAAGTTATAGTATTAATAATTGTAACACTTATTGAGTCAGGCATGAAAGAGCACCCCTGGGCAAAGTGGAGACAATTTGAATATCAAAAAGAATAATGGTAGAAATTGCTTATAATACATTGAATTTAAAAAAGAAACCGTGAGTATAGTGATAATAAGAAAAGTTGGAGAAGCAGAGGGAAAGTTCCTTTTTACAGTGCTAGCCAGCTAGTAAATACAGAAGGGATGAGAAAATTTAGGAAAAAAAACAGTTTTGCAACCATCACTGTAATACTTGAAATGAGACAAATCGTCAGTGGGTTCTAAAACATTTTTGGAGAACAGAGTATTCATTCACTATGAAAAAATTATCTCAGAAATTGATTATTAATCACAAAGGGAAAAAACATCTTCACAATGCAGAGACTGATGTATTCCACCTTAACCAAGTGATCAAACTTAGCATCACCAGTAATAGGACATGCTGACATTATAGGGCCCCCTGATGTAATGTAATGGCAAGTACCTATTTTGTATTCTCGCCCAAAATATTTACTCATCAAGTGAAGGAAAGTTCATGGCAGGTGAAGTCATGGAGTTATGAGGTTATGATAATGAGTTGATTATCTAAGTGGACATTAAGTCTTCCAGAATGATGAGGAGAACTGGAGTAGGTCTCATAGTCCAAGATAAACACATGTAGAGCAGTGGTTAAAACTGTTATAGATGCCTGCTTTCAGGAGGGGGTAGTTGGATATAGTTGGATCATGAGTCTCAAAGGAGAGATTTCTAAGACCGTCTAGTGGTGGGGGAATAATAATTTGAAAGTGGTAATAGCTATACATAAGGGATGTAGGAGAAAAAGCAGTTAATGTTTCTGAAGGTTAAGTGGGAAGCTAAGTTCTTCAAAAGGAGATGGGTTTCAGTTGAGGTAAGGAGGTATAGAAGAAGTGTTAGTGAAGAGATTTAAGATGAAAACGAACTTATTCACAATGAAATGGAATTCTACAGGGCTTATTGTGAGAAGAAGAAATAGAAAATTCTATAAAGTTCCAAGAGGCCCTACATATTCTGTTTTAGGGACTAAGTTAATTAAATCATTGATTAGCCTCTGTCCATAAAAAAATGAGTTCATTCTGAACCCCAAGGAAGTTTACTTAGAGATGTCTTATATTTCACATTTTTGAGTGCTCTCATCTAAACTAATGAGAAGTGGATTTTAAAAGCCACATCTTCTTTTGAGAAAGGAACCAAGTAAATAATTTTTTTGCATTTTAGGCATTTGGATTCCGTCCTCAGTGATCACACACGAAATTCTGCCGAAGGCACAGAGTATTTCAAAATGCTTGTGGATGTTTTTGCTCCAGAATTTAGAAGGCCGAAGAATATACATCTCCGAAATTTCTATATCATTGTTCCACCTCTGGTGAGTATTTTTAGTACCCAAAATGAATTTTTTGAAAAAGTATTAATAAATAGATCCAGTTTTTATTACAGCAGGAAATGCAAACAGACTATATTGTTGACTTTCTGGTTGTAGATAAAACTAAATGTGGTCTCAGTGAATGCGGCCTAGAATTTTTACTTATTAGCTATGTAGAATGAGACTTATTCATAGTTCAGATAGATTCTTATTTGTTCATAACAGCCAGAGAAATCCTAGTGTGATTTAAATTACTTGAGCATACACTATTTTACACACACACACACACAACACACGCACACACACACACACACACACACACACACACACACATAATCTTTGGGCTGAATTATACCATATAGTCATTTTAAGTGATTAGTGTAGACTGTTACAATATGAAGTATTTCTTAAAAGCATACTATTTGAGGACAACTTCTTTCTTTTTGGTAGTAAATATGAACATCTAAGCTAAAATTTTAGTGCTTTCTTGTTGTAGTATATGGTATGTTTTGCTCTAATTCTGTAGTTGGCATCTTAAAAATAGCTCAAGTTAACCAAAATTGCAATATAAAAACAATTGTCACAGTGGGGAAAATGGAGTTAAGAGATGAGAGAGGTATATATAGCAATAAGAGTTATTTTTCTATAAAGGTTTCTATAACAAAGCTCTTTCTTAAAAAATTTGTAAATGGATAGCTCTAAAATCTAAATATCACTGAGCAGATGTAGCTTTTGATTACATCTAACTTTGATCTAGTTATAACTTCACGTTGCTGCCTGAATTAACACATATGTTCTAACATATTTAAACCATTATTATCCATTGAAAGCAGCTGATGGTCTATGGACAGCTTTTTTCTTCACGGATTTTCCTTTCTACTGTTTTTTTTTATACGTTAATTGTTAATGCTCTCTTATAATAATTGTTACGTAGCAAAAATGTCCACAGTTATCTGATAGGCATTATCTTTTCATCTTCAGATATGAATAGAAGTGTCAGACTGGAGGCGAGTCTATCTTAGTTATACTTTGATAATAGTAGTTAACTCATGGTGAGTTCTCACCATCTTTCTTTAATTTGAAGTCATGGTAAACAGCAATGGCAAACCGTTGTGGGATTGAGGAAGAGTCTAGTTTTGCAGAGCTGCTGTCAGATTTCAGTTAGTGATGGAGAAAACAAGAGGGATTACAAACACTACAAAGAAGAGAAGTATAGGACACTATTCTTGTGTCCTTGAGTTTATAATCTAATTCCAGAAAGAAGACAAACAAATGAGATATCTAAAGATTTAAGTAACAGTTGACAAAGATTTTATAAAATGTCATTAATTGCCAAGTAAGTTTTACAGGCAAAATAAGTGGAACTTGATAATCTTGTTTACAGTGTAGGCTATTATAGTACTTACCACACTGTACCATAATTAGTTTTAAACAGGTCTCTCTATATCCCAGTGCTGTGCTATCCTTCTGTAGCCCCTAATGGCTACTTAAATGTAAATTAGTTAAAATTTTATGAAGAAATTCAGTTCCTGAGTTTTACCATACACATTTCAAGTGCACAGTGGCCATTATGTGGCTGGCTTACTGTATCGGACAGTGTAGATACACAGCATTTCTGTCATTGCCAGGAGTGCTGCTCTGTAGAGTGTGAACTCTTTGATGGTATTCATTTTTTTTATTGTAATTATTTAATAATGCCTGGTATTATTATTAAGTTTCAGTAAATATTTGTTGAATAAATGCTATGATTAGGTAAGGTATTTCAGAGGAGCTAAACTTTCAGGGAAGTGCTATTTTTGGGGGGAATTTGTTTATCCAAATGACTACTAAGCCTTTTAAACTGAGAATATGGTAAGAACTACTATTGTAAAATGAATTGGGTGGGCAGAAGTAAGGACTGCCATGCTTAAGAGTGCTTAAGCTTTTAAGTAAAGCAGGCCTACTTTTCTGACTACAACCTTGATTTAGAGTATGACTTTAGGCAAGTTACTAAACCACTCAAGTCTCAGTGCCTTCATTTGTTAAATGTGCATAATATTTTAGAATGAACCATACACAAAAGCGCTGTGCTTGGGTTAAGTGGTGATTGAGGGAGTGCTCATATTTAAAGGACTTGGAAAGAAGAGCCATTAAGAGATACTTACACAGATTATGACCTCACCAAGAGGCTATTTATACGAGGGAAATGTTTCAAATCAAAAGGACAGGAGCTTAGAAGAGATCCTGTTTATAATTTTTGAAATGTCTGTTTTAGGAACTGAAGATTTTTTAGCACAATTCTTTCTCTAATATGTTGTTATATCTTTTTAGACCCTCAACTTCGTAGAGCATTCCATTAGTTGCAAGGAGAAATTGAATAAAAAAAATAAAATTGGAGCTGCCTTTACTGATGATGGCTTTGCCATGGGTAAGCTTAGTGGAATTGTTTTCTCATGAATTTTATGTTTACCTTACAATGGATTTTTCAGAATGTTTGCTTGAGAATAGAGCTGTGTGCTCTTTGTAGATCTGTTTTTCATGAGCAGTGTTTACTGTATTTTTTGGCTGGGTCATCTGACTGACCATTATTTATACTGTTGTTCATGCTCCTTTGGTATTGCTAATCATTTAGAGTGGTTGGACCTAATTATTTAGGCTTTGTTTTTGTTGTGGTTTTATTTACAGTTTGAGCATCTTGTATTTAGTTTCCTGTAGCTTCCTAGTTGTTGTCTATTCAGCAGTGGAAGTTTTTCCCCACCTTTACAGCCATGTTATCTCCAGGTGATTTTCATAGTCATGTTATTTCTTCTTGATTGGCCTTTTTTTTAGTTCTTTATATGTTTTTAAGGAGGAATTAAGCCATGTTGCTAAACTTATTCATTTGTGCTGTAAAATGTAATTTGAAAGAGGATTAATTCAAAATGGTTAGCTTAATTTTAGGAATTATTGGTGGAGTAGAATATAACTTGTCTACACATTGTAATTTCGTTTTGGTTTTGCTGGTGACTCTAGGTGTGGCTTATATTCTGAAGCTTTTGGATCAGTACCAGGAATTTGACTCACTTCACTGGTTCCAGTCTGTTAGAGAGAAGTACCTGAAGGAGATAAGAGCAGTTGCTAAGCAACAGAATGTGCAGTCAACTAGTCAGGATGAAAAACTACTACAAACCATGAATCTCACTCAGAAGCGACTGGATGTTTATCTACAGGTAGACGAGAGTAACAGTCAGATCTGCTTTGACTTTTTTTTTTTGCTTTGACTTTTTAATATCCATTACTTGATCATTGAAGAAACATAAATCATATTGAAACTCCCATTTTAACAAGTGAGATGAATAGTGGTCATAAGAGTATATTTTTAAATGAATGGTATTTGGAAGCCATTTGACTCATATCTTAAAAAATGGGTGGATTACACAGTTCAGTTTCTGTATTTGCGATTTGCACTCACTAGAGCTTTTTAGAAATAATGAGATATTAAATATAAATTTGATGTTTTACTAAAGTATTTTCAGCTTTTATTTCTAATTTTTTTAATTTACTTAGGAATTTGAATTGCTCTGTTTCTCACTGAGCAGTGCAAGAATTTTCTTCAGAGCTGACAAGACTGCAGCTGAAGAAAACCAAGAAAAGAAAGAGAAAGAAGGTCAGTGAGTGGCTTAAATTTGGAAAGACCAATAAATCTGTCTTTAGTAGTAGACACGAATACCCCATTTTATCTAGTCAGACTTTTATTTTTGAAAAATAATATAGACCTAGAAATGTCTTTTTAAAGAAGTAAAGCCTAAGGGAATCATTTGTGAAACTGAAAAGAAATTTAACATAGATTATGCATTTCATTCTGAGATAACTCTTTATTCAGTTCATCTCTTAATTAAAAAAAATTTACCAAGTTTAGGGTTTTTTCTTTCACCCTTCAACTGTATCAGATAAGAAGGAACAAATTAGAGGAGGAGACTAAATGTTGGCTTAAGTCAGAGCTGCTGATGACTAGACACTGACTGAATGTATGGGACAGGTGATTAAGGAGACATAAAATAGGGCCATTTTAGTGTCACAGTAATAGCCTCCTGTGCTCCTCCATAGCCATGCCTTGGAGAATTAGAGAGCAGTAGAGCCATAATAGCTGATAGTCATTAAGGAGAGGATTCTGTCCGTTATATTCTTTGTGGGTGTAAATCGTTCAGCATTTCATACTTAAGGGACCCTCATGGTACATTTCTCTCAAATTTGAAATTTAGCAACAATTGTCTTCCCTGAAGAATGGATATTTCCTTTTTTTCTGTTATGGAAATTATGTAACTTAGGTTTCCTCTTTAGAAGCTTAAAACTAGGTACAGCAACATGACAGGTTTCATGTTTGCTCTTTTTCCTTTTTCTTACTTGTATTTCACAAATCAAGAATAAAAGATACTTCATAAAACGTGATGTTTTTATTAATCTTATTTTGCCAGTTAGATTTTAAAATAAATATGTTTTTCACACTGAATAGAGGTGATTCATTTGGGTAGACTACTTATATCAGTTACCCTATTCCCTGTTGATAATGTTCCATCAGTATTACTTATTAGCATGTGCAGGCATTTTTGGAATCTAGACTGAATAATAATCGTGTTCTTGAAGAATGACTGCCGGCTGTTACCTGGAAGATACTAAATATTTATTAAATAAAAAAATATGTGTGTTATGTTTGGGTTCATTTAAAAATAATATTTAGCAAAGCCATCTGGAAGAATCTGAGTCAGTATAATCTAAATTGTGAAGAAACTGAGTTATTGCTTACGTTCTGCTCAGGCCTTTCATGATGCCAGAACCTTGTCTCCAGCCTAGGTAACTGGGAATATTCTGCAGGTGGATTGGCCATTTACTTTAAGGCCTAAAGCATTAAGACAAAACAGACATTTCAGTCTTAGTGGAGCTCCTTGCTTTGGACTGCTGTTCTTAAGGAGCTTTCTAGGGTTTTGGGTAGTGTATGTCACTCACGTGCCTGATGCTGGGTGGTGGTTCTGTTTTAGGACTCTCTTTTAGCTAAAATTTGCTCAGAGATGTTGTCAAAGTTGCTGAAAACATTAGTTTTTCTCTGTTAATGAAATATATATATATGACATTTTTCACAAAAGGCAGAAATTCATTTTATCACAGTCATAATAAAAACTGCATTTAAAAATAAATTATAAATACAGTTGGAAAGTTATTCATTCTGGACAATTTTATATGTGAATTTGTAACCATGTTTCTATCAATAATAGCACTACAATTTCTTGGCCCAGCTGGGGGAAGGTGCAGTGTGAAACCCACCTCAGATGCAGTTTTGCTCTCTCACAATTCTCTACCACTATTACAAACCAGTCAAAACAATTACATTTGCAATATTTAGCCTAGATTTCTAAAAAATTAAGGTAAATAAACTACATATAATTTGTGATATTAGAGAAACATTTGGTGGATGTAGCATTTTCTTAATTTGAAATTTAGCAGTATAGTCCTTCTTAATTTTTTTTTTAGTCCTTCTTATTTACTTAATTCACTTTTTAAAATGAACATAAATATGTCCATTATTTTCACTCATGCTTCCAGAAGAGACTAAAACAAGCAACGGAGACCTGTCCGACAGCACTGTGTCTGCAGATCCTGTTGTCAAATGATACTGATGGTATGCGTTGCCCCTATGAAATCAGAATTGTATATGAAATGGATGTTAATAAGCTAATAACCAAGTGTTTCCTGGGTCACATCTCTGGGAAATATTTAGATGCTGCAACTCTCTAAGGCAGTGCTCTAAAGTTAAGTCCATTCTTCTTCTGAAGGCTCTACTTTTCAAAGGTTGAGAATGAGATTTTAAAATCAGATTTTTGTCTGGACTTTGGCTAGATGTGCCTGGGAACAGTTATTTGAAATGAAGTTTTAGAAGGGTTAACTTAAATTCCTAAACTGCCACCTCAGACCTCTTGTAATCTACATGAATGTTTATAATTTGTATTTGTATAGGTCTTTGATCCATATTTGTCTCAGTCATTGGAAATTCAGTGCATATACTATGTACAGCCAGTAATGTTTAAACAAAAGGAATTGAGCCTGAAATTCATGAAGCATACATATCAATATTCTTATAAAAGGGATATATGAAGATGGTTTTGATACTAGAGGTGAGGCATAAGTGTTATGTACCCTTTTTGTACAGTGTGAACTGATTCATTGTTAATTTCATGTGGCTCACTAGAGCTGCTGCTGTCTGTGGTGAGATATTTTATAACTAGTTTACATTGCTTTGAGAACATTTAACCTCCAAAAACTGCTTTAAATTTAAGATTTACTTAATACTCAAGGGGGAAGAAAATACAGATAAAGCCATAGAGTCCTGCTTGAAGCTTTACTTTTGGCTGAAGGCATTATGTATGATAGCAGAGAAAATTGAATGAATTCTTATTTCTACATCCAAACTCAGGTTTCTTCTACATTAGGTTGAACTGAAGTCTTGATGATGGTTTGGGCAGACTTTTTCTTTAAACCAAGTATAATCTAAGAAATCAGATTAAGCACTGTGCAGGCTTTTAAAAAATTACCACTGTGAGAATAAAGTTCTAATAAACTAAACCACTTACTGATTTAAAAGGTACAGAAAGATTTTGAGTAAATTTAGTTCCTGGCAAGCTATTAGCTTTATTTTTGTAAAGATTATATCAGTTAAATGGTTAATCATGGCCTATAATCTTTTAATATAATACAGTGATACCTTTACAGTGAAAACAAAAAAGTTTAAAACTTTATGTGTAATACTAACATCATTTTAGGAAACACTTGATTTTTCCATTGCACTTGCCTATTAAGCATTTCTTTGGGTAAATCCTGCAAGTAATTCTAACATTGTTGTTTGATTTCCAGCTTTTGGAACGGGTGTACAATGCCCTGTCTGTATTCATTGATCACGGTCAGGGTAACTTTCCCAGCTCAAGATAACACTTTCATTGTTAAAATTCAGAAGAAACAGAATAGGTAGGAAGTGTTTTTTGTTTATTATGTAAACATGATTTACAGAGTTATGTACAATGGATGGATTAAAGGCATTTAATATTTGTAATATGTACTAACTGTAGAAATGGCCCTAAAGCATGCTGCATAATTAATAATTTATATTTTCATTATTGTAAATGTTTATATTAATGATCTTGCATTTGATTGTATCAAATTGGTCACCATTTCATAGCAACAGTATTGTTTTTTCTGTTTTTCTTCTCTAACTTCCCTAAAATCATCTCCTTTAATAGAGATAGAAATTCTAAATAGAAGAGAATCAGATGTCTCTGTCATTATCCCCACACATGTCAGTTATTTTATCAATACTAGATAGAGTTCACATGCTGACTGCATGGATACCTACAATTGAGAAAAATGTGACAGATTATTATTTTGCCTTTAGTTCAAAATAATGTCACTGCAGTCTGGATGAGGTATAATAAGTTTACTTATTTGAAATAAAATCTCTGAAAAGATTAAGCATATTTAAATGCTGTTAAAAGTGCAGAGCAACAGGGCTTGAGTGTTTTACACCTAAGTTGATGTACACATTTAGATGACAGTTTTCCTTGCTGATGTATTGTTAATATTCTCATTTTTTTCAGACATACTGCAGTTTAAAAATCAGTGTGAGCATTTGTTGTAAACTCACAGAAAACTTAATGTTCAAATTCTCAGGAATTAAGGACTAACCATAACATTGTCAGTTCTAATTAAATTTTATAAAAGATGGCAAGTTTGTTATCTCCGTTAAGTGGGGCTTTCCTCTTCCCCAGTTCTAAGAGAATACAATATGCATTGATATAATAGAACATTAATAAATATAATTTCAAAAATTTACTTCCTCTGGATGTTTATGTTCAAAATTGAATGTCTTAACCCCAGTAGTTCTTATATTGATCTTTTTGGAGTTCCTTTTATCTAATAGTGTGTGGAATCTCTTTAAAAAAATACTTGCGTGCACATAGGCAAAATTTCAAGTATAAAACTGGTACTGGCTCCTCTTTGTGTATCCCAGGTGGACTTTCGTTTTCTTTCCTTTTTATATTCTTAATCTTTCTATTGCTTGCTATTTTCAAATAAAAGAACCCACATGAATGTTTAATTTTAAATCTTAATCCTGGGAAGGGATCTTTAGTTTGCAATGCTGTAGTGCCGTTTGCAGTCATGACTTGAACTGAAACAGTCGTAATAAAGGAAAGCCTTTTAAATACTGTGCTGGAGAAAAATGTTCTTGCTCAGAAAGTCTGATTGCTGCTCCTTCTGAGGAGAAAAGTTTGTAAGGTTGTGGGAAAGATGAGACAATACCATCACATACATTGTCACGTTACTCTTTTCTGTTGGATTGGCCAAACGTAAAAGGTAGACTTTAACCAATTTTAATAATTTTAGTTCTTCTTCCAGCTTAAGGTGCAGAAGTTTCAGACTGATGGTATACCTTTTCTTAACAGAGACTTAATGCTACAGTTTTTTGTTTTTAGATATTAGGAACAATTTAACAGGTTGTCAAAGACTTCAGTTTTAAAAAAGGAATCCAGAATAAGTGGGTCTATAGAGATTACATGAAGTCATAGGACTGTGCAGTGAACTCAGAGATGGTGACAGCAAAAGGAGAGTTTGGTTTATACGAGAAGTTCTTATATACTGTATGAAAGGTCGATTTGGACAAGTATATGGATATTTCCCTCTATTGTAATAGTTTGGTTCTTCTTTACCACCTAGTTTACCGGATAGCGCCGGTTGTTCCTATGAGTGGAGACATACTCAGGAAAGTAGATGAAATTTATCTCCCAATCAGTGCAGATCTGATGTCGTAATTCTGGGACCACCTTTAAGGACTGTACATTCTGTAGTGCAGGTAAGATCTGTGTGTATTGACACATTCTTTGGTAGTGCCCTCATTGTTATTAACGTGAGGGAAAAAAAGTTAGCACTTCTGTACCCGGAAGCACCAACTATATAAAATTAGTATTACAGTAATCATTTCAGAATGTGTACAAAAGGTAATAAGGCATTAAAGATGCACTTTTAAGTTGATGTGATTACTGAATATCAGAATAATCTTCAAAGATTAATGTATTGAGAGAAGCATTTGGAGATCGCTTTGTCTCTGGTTTTCTCTGTGTGCTAGTAATATAGCACATAGTGGTTAGAAGTGTAGATTTTGGAGCCAGACTGATTTGAATCCTGATTTGCTGCTTACAAGGTTACTTAACCTTTCTGTGCTTCATTTCCTCAGGCATAAAATGGTGTAATAATATAGCTCACAGATTGTTTGAGGATTTAATTTGTATAAAGTACTTTATTAGGAAACTACTATAAATATTAGCTATTATTATGATTGCTCTTACAAGCAGAAATATACTTGGCATATAATTATTAGCTGTTGAAAAGTTTGAAGATAAACTGTCTGTATTTGAGTTGGTCTCATAAAAACTATTTCTTTTTAAATGGCTCAGCTAAGTGTTGACAATGTAAGGCAGGTCCTGCTCTTCCCTAACGGTAATTCTGACAGGTGGCTAAACAACCAAAGGCAATGCTGGGAAATGAAAATTGGTGAGGCTAGCTTATTTATCCCAGGGATGCAAGGATTCTTCAATATATGCAAATCAGTCAATGTGATACACCATATTAACAAACTGAAGGAATAAAAACCATATGATCATCTCAATAGACGCAGAAAAAGCTTTTGACAAAATTCAATACCCATTTATGATAAAAACTCTCCAGAAAATGGGCAAAGAGGGAACCTAAACATAATAAAGGCCGTATATGACAAACCCACAGCAAGCATAATATTCAGTGGTGAAAAACTGGAAGCATGTCCACTAAGATCAGGAACAAGACAAGGATGTCCACTTTCACCGTTCTTATTCAACATAGGTTTGGAAGTCCCCTAGCCACAGCAATCAGAAGAAAAAAATAAAAGGAATACAAATTGGAAAAGAAGAACTGTCACTGTTTGCAGATGACATGATACCATACATAGACAATCCTAAAGATGCCACCAGAAAACTACTAGAACTAATCAATGAATTTGGTAAAGTTGCAGGATACAAAATTAATGCACAGAAATCTGGCATTCCTATACACCAACAACGAAAAACCAGAAAGAGAAATTAAGGAAACACTCCCATTTACCATTGCAACAAAAAGAATAAAATACCTAGGAATAAACCTGCCTAAGGAGGCAAAAGACTTGTACTCAGAAAACTATAAAACACTGATGAAAGAAATCAAAGATGACATAAACAGATGGAGAAATATACCATGTTCTTGGATTGGAAGAATCAATATTGTGAAAATGACTATACTACCCAAAGCAATCTACAGATTCAATGCAACCCCTATCAAACTACCAATGGCATTCTTCACAGAATTAGAATAAAAAAATTTCCAATTCGTATGGAAACACGAAAGACACCCCAAATAGCCAGAGCAATCTTGTGAAAGAAAAATGGAGTTGGAGGAATCAGGCTCCCTGACTTCAAACTATACCACAAAGCTACAGTAATCAAGACAGCATGGTACTGGCACAAAAACAAATATAGATCAATGGTACAGGACAGAAAGCCCAGAGATAAACCCACACACGTATGGGCACCTAATTTACAACAAAGGAGGCAAGAACATACAATGGAGAAAAAACTGCGTCTTCAATAAGTGGTGCTGGGAAAACTGGACCAGCTACATGTAAAAGAATGAAATTAGAACACTCTCTAACACCATACACAAAAACAAATTCCAAATGGATTAAAGACTTAAATATAAGACCAGACACTATAAAACTCTTAATTAGAGGAAAGCATAGGAAGAACACTCTTTGACATAAATCACAGCAGCGAGATCTTTTTTGATCCACCTCCTAGAGTAATGGAAATAAAAACAAAAATAAACAAATGGGACTTAGTTAAACTTAAAATCTTTTGCACAGCAAAAAAAACCATAAACAAGACAAAAACACAACCCTCAGAATGGGAGGAAATGTTTGCAAATGAAACAATAGACAAAGGATTAATCTCCAAAATATACAAACAGCTCATGGAGTTCAATATCAAAAAAACAAAAAATCCAGTTAAAAAACGGGCAGAGGACCTAAATAGACATTTCACCAAGGAAGACACACAGATGGCCAAGAGGCACATGAAAAGATGCTCAACATCACTTATTACTAGTGAAATGCAAATCAAAACTACCATGAGGTATTACCTCATGTCGGTCGGAATGGCCATTATCAAAAAATCTAGAAACAATAAATGCTGGAAAGGGTGTGGTGAAAAGGGAACCCTCCTGCACTGTTGGTGGGAATGTAAATTGATACAGCCACTTTGGAAAACAGTATGGAGGTTCCTTATAAAAACTAGAAATAGAACTACCATATGACCCAGCAATCCCACTACTGGGCATACACCCTGAGAAAACCATAACTGAAAAAGAGTCACGTACCACAATGTCTGTGCAGCACTATTTACAATAGCCAGGACATGGAAACAACCTAAATGTCCACTGACAGATGAATGGATAAAGAACATGTGGTACATATATACAATGGAACATTACTCAGCCATAAAAAGAAACGAAATTGAGTTATTTGTAGTGAGGTGGATGGACCTAGAGTCTATACAGAGTGAAGTCAGTCAGAAAGAGAAAAACAAATACCGTATGCTAACACATATATATGGAATCTAAAAAAAAAAAGGCTCTGATGAACCTAGGGGCAGGACAGGAATAAAGGGGTAGACGTAGAGAATGGACTTGAGGACATGGGGAGTGGGAAGGGCAAGCTGGGGCGAAGTGAGAGGGTAGCACTGACATACATACACTACCAAATGTAAAATGAATGGCTAGCAGGAAGCTGGTGCATAGCAGAGGGAGATCAGCTCCGTGCTTTGTGATGACCTAGAGGGTGGGATAGGGAGGGTGGGGGGGAGGCTCGAGGGAGGAGATATGGGGACGTGTGTGCATATGGCTGATTCGCTTTGTTGTGCAACAGAAACTAACAGTATTGTGAAGCAATTTTACTCCAATAAAGATCTATTAAAAATAAAATGCATGCTTAAGTCTTCAAAAAACTCATTTTCCACCCTCCCACCTTTCATTTACATGGCACTTATTTTCAGAGGGCCTTAATGTGCATTAACACACATTTCAGTTAAGTTGAAAGTCACCCACTCTTTCTAAACTTAAAAAATTTATTTAAAAACATGATGCATGTACAAGAGTATATAATATGTACTGTTTAGTGAATGAAAATAGAATGCTTGTGTAGACACCAGGTAGGTTAAGAGCTTATTGCTACCACCTTAGGTGCTCCCATCATTCCTCCTCAGGTCTCGGCTCCCCTTTCTACTGCAGAGGAAACCACAGTGCACTGGGCTTTTCTTGGGGGTTACAACCATCTATATTTTTAAAAACAATATGATGGTGTTTTGCATGTTTTTGTAAAGTTAATATAAATGTATTCTGACTTCTTTAATTCATTGTCATTTTTTAAATTCATCAGTGTTGATGCATATAGCTATATAGTTTATTTAGCTGTATTTCCCTCATATTGTGTTACATGAATACACAGATATTTAGTCTGTAGGTAAGATTTGGGTTATTTCCAAATTTGGGATACTATGAATAGTGCTGCTGTAATCGTCATTGTACATGTCTCTGGGTACGTGTGTTGAGTTTCTGCAGTGTGTGTCACAAGTGAATCTCCTAGGTGGTAGGGCCAGGTGTACCTGCAAGGTCGTTGGAGAGAATGCAAAACCGTGCTCCCATCCCAGCGGTAGGTGAGGTTATTCCTCATTGTTCCCATCCCTACCAGCAGCTTAATTTCTGCAGTCTGTAGTCAGTATCTGTGTGGTTAATTTGCACTTCCTTGATTTTTATATGATTGAGCATATTTCTGTTTAAGAGCCTTTTTTATTCTATAAAATGCCTTCATGACTTCTATTTTTCTTTCAATTTATCTTTTTCTTACTAATTGTAGGAATACTTTGTATATTCTGGATACTAATTTTTGTTGGTCATATGTGCTTGCTGAATATGCTCAGTTAATTTTGTGTTTTCATTCTGTGTTTTTTTGTGAAGTTAGTTTTAATGTATTGGATTTCAGTCTTTTGGTTTTTCATGATTTGCAGGCTTTGTGGCTTAGTTAAGCCACAGTTTTGTTTTTTTTTTTGGTAATACAGTCGATTTACAATATTGTGCTAGTTTCAGGTGTACAGCAAAGTGATTCATTTATATATATCAATTATTTTTCAAATTATTTTCCATTATAGGTTATTACAAGGTATTGAATATAGTTCCCTGTGCTATACGGTAAATCCTTGCTGCTTATCTATTTTACATATAGTAGTTATATATATATACTAGTATTTGTTATTCCCATATTCCTAATTTGTCTACCCCACCCCGCCTTCTCCTTTGGTAAAGTTTGTTTTCTTGTCTTAGTCTTTTTCTGTTTATAGATTTATTTATTTTTTAGATTCCACATGTAAGTGATACCATACGATATTTGTCTTTCTCTGACTGACTGACTTCACTAAGTATAATATCGTCTGGGTCCACCCATGTTGCTGCAAATGCCAATATTTCGTTCTTTTTTATGGCCGAATAATATTCCACTGTGTGTGTGTATTTATATATATGCACACCACATCTTTCTAAGCCAGTTGTCTGTTGATGGCACCTGCGTTGTTTCCGTGTCTTGGCTATTGAAAATAGTGCTGGCTGCATGTATCTTCTAAAATTAGTTTCCATCTTTTCCAGATATATACCCAGGAGTGGGATTGCTGGATCATATGGTAGCTCTGTTTGTTTAGTCTTTTTGTTTTCCATAGGCCACACATTATTAAAATTTTTTTAATTAAAAAAACTGATTGTAGTTTCTAACAATGTTGTTCTCCTCCCATCCTGAACAATCCTAAGCAAGAATTCAGGGGACTGTGGCTCTTGAAGCCTGTCAGAACTTACTGATCTACTATGATTACGATATAGAAATTTATAAGACATTAGTTAACACCGAACTGATGATTTTATGGTGTATAATTTCATACTGTTTTGACTAGCTCACTGTGTCTCTGACAGTGCACACATTATAGAAGTGGATTCCTCAGTTAAACCCTTTAACCTAATTTTGAATTGCAAAAGTTATTAATCCACCATTTTAAGAGCAGCACCTTTTAAAAACTTGGCATTGAGATCACGTTATTCCACTCATGTTGCATAGTACGTCCCCTCTGCTGTGATTTCATTATGATGTCCTGGTTTTCTTTTGGGAATTAACTGTTAAAGGTACAGAACCAACTTTAGTTTTTTTTCAGGGATGTTCTAGAAAATAACCACAAAAAGCAAAAGAAACAGAAAGATAGTTTTTATTTGCTAGCTTTTATTGCTAGGTTAATTTATTACAAAGAAAGTGATATTACTGTTGAACTTCGTTATAATTAAACATACTGTACCAATTAAAGATCATTATACTTGTTTCCTAGTGGGCTGGGATGCCTGGAACCGTCTGTGTCAGGATGGAAATTGGAACTTTTATACCAAGCCCCATGGCCAGCTGTGCTTCAAGTGAGTTTTAAAGTTAATTGATCCCTTCTTTAAGGAGGGTCTGGCTCAGAAGAAACAGGAATTGGTAGAGCTGCACCCTGTCCATGGTGATCCACCCCTAAAAACAGTATCTAAAGGACCATGAACTTCTGAATGCTGGTTCATTAAGGTTCCACTGTAAAACTAAACATCTTTTGTGGTACTCATCTGCTTGTCTTTTTATTGCATGATGTTTGGACAGTCACCAAAACTAGACCTGCATTTCTGCCAGTGCTTGAGCCTCAAAGCACAGGGCTCATCACCTAACTGCACAAATTAATGCTGTTAGGTCCAATTATGAGACAAACTTGATTATAAATATACAATTTTCAGAATGACAGGCACTTAAAGCTCATTAAGTAAAATACAAAAATAGATTATATTAATAGGAAATATTTAGTGTTTATCAAATTATAAATGTAGGCTTTTACCATTTTTTGAAAAGATACTGGAAACTGAAAAGAGATGACACTGAAATAAAGTGAACAATGCATTTTTCCCATAGCTTTCATTCTGAGCGCTGAACAATGCAATCTAAGAAAAGGACTTACCACAAAGCACCTAAAATAACATTTGTAGATGGGTATGTTGTCAACCATTTCTTACTGTTTCCCTCCCAAGTCTCAGTATCAAGGCATCAATAGTACGTTCCACAAGCAGCTGTCAGCATTCTGAAACCAAGTGGTGTGCCTGTATCAGAGAAGTTGAAAACCCTTAAGGAGGTAGCTCTCCTTCCTGGGTGCTCTTCACCCAAAGGCGCAAGAAGGTTATGCTTCAGATTCTGCGCCTCTATTTTCACTTGGACTTCCATCATTGTCATCTGGTTGATCGTTTAACAGTACATATTTTCCATCATTGGTTAGTGGTATGGACAGCATTAATTGAGCCAATGCTTCTGGATCCTGAAGTTACGGGAGTTTAAGAAAGAAAAGAAAATGCTTAAAATGCACTTAAAACCCCTTTGGCTTGGCTGTCATTATGTTCTGTAATCTAGCCTCATTCCTTCTGACTCGTCTATGTGCGCCTTCAGGTGGGTCTCCTTGAATCTCTAAAGAAACCCTCAGTTGAATTACTTCCTCCAGAAACTAGGCCAAGTTTCTACCTCTAAGCCAAAATATCATTACAGAGCCAGCTCAGAATCATCTTTCTGGAAAGAGTCCAGAGAGGAACTTCCCTCACAACTTTGACCTTGTCTTTAAACTCCTTTTCTTCCTTTTACTCTATACCAAGAGTTGGCAAACTATGGCCATTTGGCTCACCGCCTGTTTTTATAAATGAAGTTTTACTGGAACATAGCCATGCCAATTCATTTACATACTATGGCAGCTTTTGTGTTAACAACAGCAGAGTAGGGTAGTTGGCAACAGAGATAGTAAGCTGAGAAAGGTTTATTATCTGGCCCTTTACAGAAAGTTTGCCAACTCTGATCTACACCATAAAGTACAAACTTGCAGGGCTTGCTATGTTTTCATTATGTTGGTCTTAGTCCTTGATCTGTCTGCCCCTCCCTGATAGATTAGAACTGCACAAGTATGATACCCACTAGCTATTCAATACATGTTACTATTTACATTAACTAAAAATTTAAAATCCAGTTCCTTAGTCACACTAGCCACATTTCAATCTGCATATTAAATAGATCCTTTCCATTACTGCAGAAAGTTCTACTGGACAGTGCTGAACCAGAAGCCCCCTGTTCACTGCTGTAATTCCAGGGGTTTTCTTGTACAAAATTTAATCTCAAAAATTAGTTGGGTAAATGAAAGATTGCAAACTGCTGATAGGTCTGAGAGTCTTCATTTCCAATAAGCTTCCAGGTAACGTCTCAGTGTTGCTGGGCCTGTGACCACTCTGAGGAGGAAGACCTTAGAGCGTGTGGTAGATGCTGAGGTTTGTACCAGCTTCATTTGAAAGAAAGGAAATCTAGCCAACAACAACAGCAACAAAAAAACTGATAAAACAGTAGGAGGTGCAGCAGTGATACTTACTAAGAACTCTACGTGTTACCAGCGACCATGGAACTAGCTGATCAAAAATGCCTGGTAGTTAGAAGGCTTAAAAGGAAATCCCAAACTTGGCCACCCTGCCTAGTGAGCACCATTTCTCTTTTTGAGAGCTATCTAGGTGTAAAGATAGCCTTTGAGTTGTTGTTAAACCAGCACTAAAATGCACCTTACCTTCTGAACCTCAATGATTTCTTTTCCCAAGTTAATAGCATAACATATCTGCAAAAGACAAGAAAAGTAGTGTTTGGCAAAGGCAGAAAAGGATAAAGAATTTCAGAAAGAAATGTGATTATGAGAGTACAACGAGGTCACTGTCTGCTCACGTCAGCATGGGGACAAAGGACCTGGCTGTAGGAGACTCATCACACAGGGCTCTGAACACTAGCGTCCACCCGTCCTGGTCTCCTGTTGCCGGTTTGTGCGTACAAAGAATATCCAGGTTAAGTGAAAACTGAAGGTATTAAATCGTTTAAAGTTCTTACCGGGATACTTTTTTCCTTTCTCTCTTAACCATATTTAACCACTGCACGTTCATACACAGTGGTAAACAGATACTTCCTGAAAGAAGGGTTGATTCATTTTGATTAATTCTAAGTAGTGAATGCAGTTTTTCACACTAAAGAACAGTTTAGATATACTTTCCTGACATCTGCTTCCTTGGTTTGCTCTCTGAGAATAGATTTTCTCCATTGTAACTTTTGCTTTAATTTTTTAAAAAAGAATAAATTTGAGGGGAACTGCTTTAAACATTTCCGGATAGCTCTACTAAACACTTATATTTCACCATTAAGTTCTTCATTCACTCTATTTTGGTTGATATGTATTTTCCACAAGGAAATTATACTCCAGTTTTCTTTTGGTGGGGCCTTACTAGGAGGTATTATTATCTAAACTACTCAATGGGGACCTGAAGAATAGTCAACTAAATATCCAAGGAGGTTGTGTAAAATAACCCTTTAAGTATCTTTGTTTGGGCTGAAGTATTATGGAATCTTAAGATGAAGAAAATAACAAGACCTTTTCGCCTTCTGAGTTGCTTTCAAAAACATATGTGCTCAGGGACTCTCCGCCTGTGGATTCGGGCATGCGGACCACAAAGCCAACCAGTCTCTTGTTTTCTTGATGAGCAGCAAACTGGGTGACACTGGTGAGTTCAAACTAGAAAAAAATAGGAATAGACCTAATATCACACAACAAACTGGAATTAAAAAAGACAAGATCATTTTCCATGGCAAAAGTCATGAAAAAAGTACACTATTAGTGACATTTAATTTGGCAAATCAAATTTACTAAGTGCCTACTTTGTATTTCAGGTGGCTACAAAGGTGAATTAAGGAGTAATCACTAAAATTAGCATGCATGAGGGTACTTACATTGGCCCTTGTTACTTGAGTCTGAGGATCTATCAACCTGAAAATTTAAGAGATTCACTGTATCACAAATGTTGGGTAAAATTATATCCTTAGATGAGTTTGTACAAGTTCAGAATAAAATCACACAAAACCCCTCGAAATATGAAAATATAAGACCTAGTTGAGGGCGAGGTGAGATCGCTCCATGTGACGATCCAAAGGGAGCATGTGCCATGATTTCTGCCTTTGTTGAACCTGTGTAGTTAAACCTCAGGGTATCTTTAATGGAAGATTATAGCAAATAGAGAATTTCACAGTATTTTAGTGCTTAGCCAAAAAGGCTGCATTATAATTCTCTAGAAAATTCTCCAGAAAATTAATGTGGATGGATCTTATTCCATATAGCCTCCATCTCAGCACTTACTATCAGTCTGTTTCCCTTAAAGTACTGGATAAATGGATACTTTTAAGTTTAACATTTTTTTTTTTTAAACATGGGGTAGAGGTGAGACAACAGTGAAGGGATTTTAACAAAACTATTCCCTATCAGTTTGGGTGTAGGAGGAGTAACTTTAAGAAGGTATTCTAGATAAATTCTTTAACAACATTTTAAGCATCATCAGTGTCTCTGAGAAAATTAACTGCATTAGAGAATTTACTGCTGTTTTATATATAGATAAAAATTTCTACTTTCTAACACATGATATTGTGTATATAAATTATTATTGATTCACTGTAAGTTTCGTAAGTGAAAGCAAAAAATCTGTTAAAAAGATGGTTATAATTCTGTTTAAATGAAATGTCCAGAATAGGCAAATCTATAGAAACAGCAAGATTAGTGGCTAGGGCTGAGCAGGTTGCAGGGGAGAAGGGAATGACTACTAACAGGTATGGGTTTTCTTCGGGGGGATGATGAAAATGTTCTAAAACTGTTTGTGGTGATGGTTGCACAAATCTGAATATACTAAAAAACACTCTAAAGGGGCAAATTGTACAGTATGTAAGTTATATCTCAATAAAGCTGTCCCCCCCCAAATGGTTACAATTTGAAAGGTATGCAGTTATACTTGTTAAAGCATGGTGTATTTTATAATCAGAGGGCTTAAGACTGAATTCCAACCTGGCTACTTATTTATGATCTTGTGTAAGTCACCCTGACTTCTCTCAACTGCTTTGTAAAATTGGGATAAGAACCTCCATATTTCAAAGAGGTGGTTAAGAAAACGAGAAAATGTGTATGGAATTTTAAGCTACAAAGCTAAATAAATAAATTTTTATGTCCCTATAAATGAGTATGAATTTAATGAGTTTTAAAATTTACATCATCAATTTCCCTCGAGTTGGGATAACTTTAAATATTTTGTAAAATTTTTCTATAAATGAAGATTTAAACCATTCATATCATTTTGTGAGTAACTTTTAAGTTTGCTGTCTACATCAGGTAACCTGGATTTGCTTAAGATCTGATTTTCTGTGTGACTTCTAAATTGTCTCAAAACATAAATTCCCATACAAGGATATGTATGGTAAAATTTACCATTGTTGATATTTAACACATCACAACGTTGTACAACCGTCACCACTATCTAGTTCCTGAACACCTTCAGCACCTCAAAGGGAAATTCCATCCCTGTTACAGCATCGCTTCCCATTCAGCTTTCTTCTCAGCCCTTGGCAGCTTCTCACTGATCTGCTTTGTCTCTATAGATCTGCCTGTTCTAGATATTTCATATAAATGACCGTACAGTATGTGGCTTTTTGTGTCTGTCTTTCAATTAGCATAATGTTTTAAAGGCTCATCCATGTTGTAATATGTACCAGTACTTCATTCCTTTTTAAGGCTGAATAATATCCCACTGTATGTATATACCACATTTTGTTTATCTATTCATCTTTTGATGGACGTTTGGATTATTTCTACCTTTTGGCTACTGCGAATAGTATTACTATATGAACACTTGTTTTCAATTCTTTTGGGTATCTACCCAGGAATGGAATTCTATGTTTAAGTTATAGAGGAACTGCCAGATTATTTCCCACAGTGGCTGAACAATGTTATATGCCCACCAGCAATGGGTTCCAATTTCTCCACATCCTTGCTAACACCTGTTACTTTCTTTAAAAAAAAAAAAAATCCATAGCCATCCTAGTGGGTGTGAAGTGGTTCTGGATTTGATTTGCATGCCCTAGTGACTCATGACACTGAGCATCTTTCCATGTGCTTGTCGGCCAATTACATATCTTCGGAGGAATGTCAACTCAAGTAGACATTCTTCCATTTCTTACCTGGGTTCTTTCTTTGTTGGTTTGTGAGCGTTCTTTATACTGGGCACTGTGCCTCTATTAGGTAAATGATTTGCAGATGTTCCCTCCCGTTCTGTGGGCTGTCTTTGCACCTTCTGGGATAGTGTTGTCTGGTGTACGATGGTTTTTCACATTGCTTTTACATACATTTACTCTGATCTTTTTGGTGGTGATTTTAAGAAAGATTATCATAAGCTTTGTAGCTTATGAAAGCTTTCAATGCCTATGAAGGGTCCAGGACATACTTAGAGAAAATCTTTAAATAAATATAAGGCTTTATTCATAAGAACCTCATTCTCAGCAAAAGGTTTATAACAAATGAAAAGGACTGATTTTAATAAATGGAAGAAACTATATTCTGATTTTTGCCAAACTGCTAATTAACTTTTTTGAAACTATCATTTATTACTTTCTGTGCCCATCACAGCTGTAAGTGTTTTACATGAATTAACTCACTTATTCCTCATGACAATACCATGGGGTGTGGATATGGTGGTTTTCATTTTATAGCTGAAGAAACCGAGGCACAAAGGCTAAGTAACTTGCTCAAGTTCATACAGCTAATAAATGCCAAAGTCAGGAATAAGGCTCTAAAGCAGTGCTGCTCTGCTGTCCCACAGAAATTTAGTGTAAGCCTCATATGTAATTTAAAAATTTCTAGCAGCCACATCAAAAAAAGTGAAAACAGCTGAAATTAATACACTTTAATAGGTTGAAAATATTACCAGCTAGGTGCATTATTAATTTAAAAATTATTTTGCATTCTTTTCTGGGGGGGATAGTATGAGATCTTAAATGTTTGGTATGTGTTTTACACTTAAAACACTTCTCAATTCAGATGAGTTAGGTTTCAAGTGTTACATGTAGCTACAGTATTGTACAGCGCAGGTCTTAATGCCCATGGCAGCCACAGCTTGACTGTCGTTTGCCATCATTCATATGGATCTTATTACTTGAAACCACAAATCATGTAGCTGACATGACTTGGCTTCTTTATTTTCAGCCCAACAAACATTAATCAGATTTTCCTTGTGGTGGTCTAGTTATCTCAGGCAGGCTCATGTTCTGTTTTCATAGTTTTTAATTTTTATAAATAGTACTCTCAGAGATGGAAGAGAAAAAACAAAAACCCTTCCACTTGCAACCTCTGAGATACAGAGAGTAACTCTCGAGTGATGGCGTCTTTACGCCCAACAGGGTAGAATTCACTCACCACTAAAGATACCAGTTGCTAAAAATATCAGCTCTTGTCTTTAAGGGCACTTCGTCTAGCCAATGTATCTTATAAAACCAAAATGTAAAAAACAGCAGAAACATGAGTAGCATCTTTACTTACTGTGAACATTCTAGATGGTTAAACGTGCTTTCAAAGGGGAATCAGTCGAAGCTGTAAGAAAATCTGAAAACGAAACTGAATGTACCTCAGAGCTTGACTGGTGACCATCAGATGGGATTCTGTCATACGGAAGATGTTATGAATAGCCCGAGCAGCCAATACTTGTCTCATCGCTTCGTAAATCACTTCAGTAGTGTTGTCTGTTTTAACTGCCATTGATCCCAAAAACCGAACTATAAACATCTGTTGCAAAAGAGAATCTGCAAGAGAGCATTTTCTGCTCAGGATCATTTCACTTCCTGCCTGTCGATGCGCATACCAGAAGCACATGTGCTGGTCTGAGAATAGGCTGAAGACCTAGGGTTTGCCTTGCTTTCTGGAGGGCTTTCTACCAAAACTTCTGAATACTCTGCTTTTATATAAGCCACAAATTGCCAAAGCTCTGAATCTCCTATTGTCCATATTTTGTCTGTTTGGAACTATTCATTAGACTAGAAAAGCACCTCTTTTTCTTCATCTATAAAATGAAACCACACGAACATCCTTCTAGCATGAAAACTCTAGGTTGACTACACGTAAGTGGCAGTATATGCATCTTACTTTTTCTCTGAAAATAAGAGCTTTTCCACTAGACAATAGAAAATTCATTCATTACTTTGGCCTGCTGTAAAGTCCTCTTACAGAAGAAAATGTATTTGAAGAAATAAGACCTGATGTTGGGTTTCGTTCAAATCATGCACATCATTTATTACTGAAGGGCAGTGATGACGTTCCATAAACTAATGGAGACTGCAGAACTATTAGCTTATTTGATGCTAATGAGCTGGCAGTATTGGCTTCTTGATAATGGCACGTAACCTGACAAACTGAGTAACAGCAGCCACACCTGGAAGATCATGAAGAAGGTTTAAAAGATCCTTTTTTTTTTTTTCTGTAAGAACAGTAATTCACTTATCCACCATTTGAAACTAAGAACCTACTTTTTCTTCACTTGTCCTCCCTATGAGTATCCTTGCCCCTAAAAAATAAGGGTTAAAAAAACTTATTAGGAAAATATAACTGATATGTTGTAAATGGTTACTCCCATATGAAGCTAGTTTTTACAAGTCAGAAAGTTTTTTATGTAGACAGTTAAGAAACTGGACTGTGTGAGAAGTCAGCTAGATAGAGAGTCAGATTAGATGCAGAGCCTATTAACATCATTTTTTCTTTTTTTACCTAAAGCTGTAAGGAATGCCAGTTCTCAAGTCCTACTTTTAAATTTAAATAAGTGGCATTTCATTCCAATGACATTCTCAGGCTTCAGTCAAGGGCTGTGTTAAAATGAGGTCTTGCCCGCACTTCTAAATTGCCTTGGCTGGGAAGTGTAGCTCTTGGGAGTAGCAGGTTTTGGTCATTGTAGCTCTTGGGAGTAGCAGGTTTTGGTCAGCTCTACTGAGTATGTTCTTACGTACCTTGTAAGAATGTAAATCAAACACCAAAAATCAGAATCTGAATTTGAACAAATTAAATACCATTTTTTTTTCATGTCATCTTCAAATTTAAGAATGAGTTATTGGGACTTCCCTGGTGGCGCAGTGGTTGAGAATCTGCCTGCTAATGCAGGGGACACGGGTTCGAGCCCTGGTCTGGGAAGATCCCACATGCCGCGGAGCAACTGGGCCCGTGAGCCACAACCACTGAGCCTGCGCGTCTGGAGTCTGTGCTCCACAGCAAGAGAGGCCGCGACAGTGAGAGGCCTGCGCACCGCGATGAAGAGTGGCCCCCGCTTGCCACAACTAGAGAAAGCCCTCGCACAGAAACGAAGACCCAACACAGCCAAAATAAATAAATAAATTTATAAAAAAAAAAAAAAAAAAGAATGAGTTATTTGTGTTTTTGGTTTTCTAAAATGAAATAGCAAGTCTGTGACTCACCCAGATTTTATCCTCTTGGACTTTGTTTTGCAGTAATGTTATAGCAAATTTAGATTTGGCAGCATTTCTCTGCAGGAGCTACAAAAAGGGCATGGATGTGGCTGATGGTACGACAGCTGCAGGAAATCTGTCAGCCTCCCCTTAGTGTTTATGCCAGCATGGTCCTAACTGCATGTGTCCTAGTGAGTCTGCAGAGAACACACATCTGTGCATCATAATTTCAATTCATATTTCAAGTCAAAGCTCTTTAGAACATGACTTCACATCTTATTTCAACGGCCCTGGTCATTTTGTGCCGGGGAAAGAATAAGTACACAGAACTAGCCACTTACCTTCTGTTTCTGGAAACGTCTCATCCTCAGTTTCACCAAAAGGGTTGATACGCCTAGGGGAATAGCCAGAGTCAAACATCCTGACAGTTTCAGCTAAAGGGACACGTGACACTTGAACTCTAAGTCAGAAGGTGATAGTCTCTGGAGGTGGGTAGGGACACGAGATGTTAAATTTATTTTCAGTTCTCCCAGAGATAAACCCCCTTAGCCCATACCTGCTCCCTCTGTTCTGATCAAGGAATTCTGTAGCAGGAAGTACAATGTCAAACTGAATAGGTGTTCCAGGTGCAATTAGTTGTTCAGCTTCAGGTATGACTGCTGCTTTGGGAACAATCTTGTCATTTTCCACCTCTGAATTTTTCATGTTCTGGCTGGAGTACAAAATAGGAAAAAAAATTTTTTTTAAATCCCTTTTAACCTTAAGCTTTTACAATCAAATGAATACTTGTTGAATGCCGATGTAACTTTTACAAGTAGATAAGGGAGAAGATTTAACCCACTCTACCAATAAATCTTCGTAAAATGTCGTTCACGTCCATGGTTAAAATCCCTCAGATCTCCACATTACCTATAGCTTGTTCTGGTGCACAGCATTCTGCATTGTTAAGACTACTTATTATATTACCTGTTAATTTCCTGTTTGTATCTTTCTCTCGTTGAGACAGGTTTTTGAGGGTGGGAGCTATATAGCTAAATCATATTTATTACTTGGTATGTAGTAGGCACTCAAAACCGTTAGCTGAATGAACAATACATCTTGGCCTAGCATTCAACCACCTGGCTGTCCTTTCTCCTGAAGGTCTCCCTCTCCCCTCCCTTAATGCATCCTCCACTAGAGCTACACCAAACACCCACGTGCTTCTCATTTCCAGCTCCATCGCAGGTCTGCTGCTCACTCACTCTCTCCTGCACGTCAAACACCAGCTCAAATTGCCACTCATCCGCTAGGCCTTTCAAGCCAGCCTGACCCTCTCCTTCCTCTGCAGTCCTGTGGTTCTTCTCAGTAGGCCACGAGGACAGTCTTGGATCTCTATGTGCCTCCTGAGCTTAGCACTGTGCCCACATGTACTGTTTTGAGACTGTGGCACGTAAAAGGAGAGCACGGTCTGTAGTAATTAATGTGCCTCCATGTTTCTCTTCCAGTGTCAGAATGCTGTAATTTAACCTTTCATGTTTATAATCTTTTCTCCCCAGCTAGAGTGTAAAAACCTTTGAGGGGCAAATCATGTAAAAGTATTTTGATTTCTTACATTGTTTGAACCATAAGAAGACTCTCAATATCTTTCCATTCATTTGATATTTTGTATATCAGTATTGCAAATTTCTCAAGTATGTCAATAAGTAAATAGGTTGTATGGGGCTTCCCTGGTGGCACAGTGGTTGGGAATCCGCCTGGCAACGCAGGGGACACGGGTTCGAGCCCTGGTCCAGGAGGATCCCACATGCCGCAGAGTGGCTGAGCCCATGTGCCACAACTACTGAGCCTGCGCTCTAAAGCCTATGAGCCACGACTACTGAGCCCACGTGCTGCAACTGCTGAAGCCCGTGCGCCTAGAGCCTGTGCTCCACAACAAGAGAGGCTACTGCAACGAGAAGCCGGCACACCACAACGAAGAGTAGCCCCCGCTCGCCACAACCAGAGAAAGCCCATGCGCGGCAGCGAAGACCCAATGCAGCCAAAATAAATAAATAAATTAAAAAAAATAGGTTGTATGGAACTGTTATAGTATCAGCTGACGAATGAGCATAATGAATGGAAAATGGATACAAGCACAATAGACAGAATGGTAGATGGTCACTGCAAGGAGAGATGCTTAGTTTTTACCTCCGTTATTAACAGAAAAGGAAACAGGCCTCTAGAGAAGTTGAGTGGTAATCCTGAAGGCACTCAGTTATCTGGGGTCAGCTAGATTAAGAACTGAGGTCTCCTCACTGCCAGCACAGCGCTCTCCCACAGTGTCACACTGCCTCAGTAACCAAAATCAATCACATCTGCTCTATGAACCAGTCTTTAAGAGAGGAGTATGATACAGTAAGTGAAGCACTGGAGGAAGGGGTGAGTAGAAGCTTCAAGGGAAGGAAGCGAGTCCCAAGATTTTGGCTCCCTAGTGGGTATGAGGGGAGATCACACAAGGAAGACAGGACGGGGCCGGGCTGTTAACACCATCGGGTGAGGTCTAACTGGACTCTGCATGTAGGCGGCCACTGAAGACTCTTCGAACAGAGGAGTGAAATGATAGAAATTAAAGCATCACGTGTGATCTGCATGTCACCAACTCGAATGGACACTTTGGGATCATCATCCCGTTTGATCTCCCGAAGCATCTAACATAACTGACCTCTCCTCCGTGAGATTCTCCTTCTTGGTTTGTGCTGATGCCACACGTTATAGGTTTTCCTCCTACTCTTCTGCTGTTCCTGAAGTGTTTTTTGCAGGCTCCTCCTCTAATCCACATGTTGGAGCTCTTTAGACTTCTGTCCCAGGCTCCACTTCCCTCCCTCTACACTCTCCCTAGCTGACCTCTTCCACCACCACTTCCATGCTGATGGGCTCCCAATTCAGACTCAGCCCAGACATTTTCTTTGCCCTCCAGACATATATCAGTTGACTACTTGACAATTCACTGGAATGTCTCACAAGCCTCTCAAACTTATGTCATAAACCGAACTCCTGATACTACCAACTCTTCATGTCTTCATGGTGGTGTCATATCGCCACCAACTGCCAAGGTGTTCAACCCAGACTGTGGTCATCCTTTGTTTGTTCCTTTCTTTCCACTCCACATCTCACATAACAAACGTCCTACAGATTCTGCCTTCAAAGTAAGTCCCCAATCCACCTACTTTTCATCTCCTCTGCCATGATCCGTTTAAGACACCATTGTGTTCTCCTGGACTATTGCTACAGACTCCTCACTGGACACCTGCTTGCCCAGCTCTGCCTTGTGTGTCCTCCACAGCAGCCAGAGCTGACCTTGGAAAATGTAAAGTGGATCATCTCTCTTTCTCTCACTCTCTCACACACACACCCCTACCTCTAAAACCCTTCCAGAGCTCCCCAAACCCCTGCCCTGACTTCCTTCATGATCTGTCCCTACCCCCCTCCCTCCCAACCTCGTCTTGCTCTATGACCTCCCTCTGCCGACCACTGTCTAGTTACAGTGATCTCCTTTCAGTTCCTGAAAGACACCAAGCTCTTCTCTGCCATTCAGCCTCCACAGCTGGGATCAGGAATGCACTACCTCTGGCTCTTTGCAAGAGAGGCTACTTCTCATCTCTTACTTCTCAATTTAATTATCTCTACAGACAGGCCCTAAATAGGTCTCCTCCTCATTCTCCATGACAGCACCCTCATCTTTAACATAATAGTGCTTTCCTGTATTTTAACTCAGTATTTGTTTACCTTTTGCCTGTCTTCTCCTACAAGTCTGTAAGTTTCACGATCTAGCTCAGCGCCTGGAAACATACATCTGTTGAACAGCTGGATAAGTGAATGAATATTACATATAAGTAACCGCAGAACGAGGGAAGGCCACGTAGGAAATCTGCTTGGAAGTGAACGGCAGTTTGTTCCCAAGAACAGAGTTTCTCTGCTTCATTCTCCCACTGTCATCAAAACACCTCTTTATTCCTAATGAGCTGACCCTAAGAGAGATGCTAGCCCGGCCCTCCACTGCTCTGGGGCCATCATCTGGCAGCCACATCTGTCACCCTTCCGATCTTTGCATTGATTCAGCTGTCTGGCTACACTCATTTTTTTTCCCTAGGGATTCTTCTGCATCCCTTCTATGGGTTCCTTTCTAAGAATGTGATTTACTTATTCTATTGTAGAACAGAGGAGAAAAATCAGTTACTGAATAAATAAATCTGAGCTGCAGACTGTTTTTTTTAGAAAACCAATCACACCTTCTGATTACACCCCAGAAAGACAGCATTTTAGAGCTGGAAGAGGCCTTGGAGGTGGTCTGATTTCTCTCATCTTATATCACAAAGTTGAGGAGACAGAGGCCCAGAGTGCTGACGACCCACTCAAGGACATCTAGCTGTGTTCAGAGCTGTTATTAAGACCATGTCGCCTAACTCCAGGTCTAGTGCAGGGTTCTCCACTATGTCCCTTTAACACTTGTGTGGCTTTACAGAGAGAAGACAGACACATTTAGCCAGTACAATGCTCACAGGTTAGCCCCACTGGCCGGATCTGTATTTCCATTTCCATTTATAAAGTGCTTTCCTTAAAGCTGCACTTAGTAAACATGCTACTTTTGTGTAAACTGTTACCCTTAAATTATGGCACTGGAGTGTTCTCAGACTTGTTGCCTCGTCCCCATTTTTGTTCCCTTTGCTCAGGTTCTCATGTTCTGTTTCACAGCTACTATCACAGGGACATCCCGTGGGGCCTCGCTGCCCTCCCTTCTCCCGCCCCACCCGCTCTCTCCCAGAAGGTGCCGCCCAGCAGTCTTTCCAGCCGGTTCTGACTATGCCTCCCCTCTTGTCAAAGCCTGCAGTTCTGTTCCCCTGCCTGTGGCTCCTCAGCAGGGCACCTAGCTCTTTCACCATCGGACTCAGCCTATTCTCTGCTTTCTCTCGGGCCGTTCCTCCTGGCGTCCCAGGGCTGGGTGTGCGAGCGCTGGCTCCACACTGCACCGCACTGAGACCCTGGGAAGTTACTCAACCACTCTGAGCTTTCTGACAACTTTCTTCTGGAGTCATTAGACAGTATCTGTAAAACATGTAATGGGATTCTTTCTACCATGCCACTAAAGATGGAGGCCTAATACAGTCATGATTTCAACTTGCACTGTGATGCCATGCTTTCATTAGCATAACAGATAATACAGCCTTCTATTATTTAATCAAATGGAAACTCCCATTAAGATGGCATTCCTGGAATAAATCCTAAAGCAGTATTCAAAACGAGGAAAGCTGTATGTGTGAAAATGCTCACTATAAACGACAAGAGCAAACAAAGGAAGGGGAAGCAAACTAAATATTCAAATAGTCAATAATAATAAATGATGGATAGTGTGTAAAGGAACAATTACGAAAAATGTGAAAATATGAAAAATATATATGTGAAACAAATGCACATATGATAAGGCCTGCACCATAACATGGACACACAAAAGGTGATTTTCTTCCTTATTTAAAAAAAATTTTGTTTTGGTTTCATGATTTTGTTGATGCTGATACGAAATGTGGGGAGAACTCCTGACTAGCAGGATACTCAATGCATGTCCTATGTGCTCAGGCTGCAGCTGCATGGTCCAGGGGAAGGAGGTGGACATGGAAAGCAGATAGCTTTGAATTCTGACTCGGCCCCTCATTTGTGGTGTGAACATGGGCAAAGTATTTACCCTTTCCTGGTCAGAGTTACTGCTTCTGTACAACAGGGCTGAACACCACGGTGCTGTAAAGATGAAATTCCTAGTACAGGTGAAATCCCTACTACACAGTTTGGCTCCACGAAAGCTAGTTTTTTTCTGTCCTTTAGTTACCTGGGGCAAGGGCTTTCTTGTTTTTTTGCAAAACTTGTAACTGGAGTCACTGCTTGCAGAGCCGTCTGATTCAACTTGATGGCGACTGCCTAAAAATCCAGAGGAAGACAGGCTCAGTTCCAAGAGGTGGACGCTTACCTTTCACATTGAGAAAAGAGCTGAGACGCATGTAGGGCAGCTGTGAATTACCTCTGGGTTGTCAGTCAGGTAGATCTGTCTGGAGATGTTGTTTATTGCACATATCCACTGTAGATGACATTAAAAAAACGTGCTGAATCCCAAAGTCACCCACTATACTAGAACAGAAGTGAAACAAACAAAACCTTTACCTCTTCGTTTTCCTTTCTGCTTTCCGCCTGGAGGATTATTCCCCTGAAATAAAGTACATCTAAGTAAGTGCTTCCTGGACCTCAGTGACTGAATATCTGCATGCAGCGGGCCAGGAATAAGATACAAATAATTCTGCTCTACTTCTGCGAAGGCGTCACTCTTAAAGGGACTCCACACCTGCCAGTCCCTTTGTTCCTCATCTCATCTGTGGGAGGTGGGGAACATGGATTTTATCCCTATTTCTTATCTGAAGGAACCAAGGCCCAGAGGAGTTAAGTAACTGCCTGGGACTGTGACTAGAGTCCAGAAGCTTCGTTCCCAGGTCATTTGCCATCACCCAGAGAGGAAGGATGATGTCTAAAAATGCTCTGCCATTCTGGGAGAAGAGATGGTCTACATCATACCAACGCTGCCCCCTCCCCATGAATGTGCTATTGTTCAAATAAAATCTCAACTCAGAAGCCCAACAGAGAAAGCAAACGCAAGCAGGGCAGCTCTGACTGAGAACAGGGCCACTCCTCTCCCTCAAGCAGGTGAAGCCTGGAGCACTTCATGGGGCTCCAAACTCCTTGGAGCAGTTTGAAACCACTGCTCTAAGTGAGAGGGGGTCCCACTGGGATGGGATCTACTGTGATGATACACGGCTGCCATTCTGCAAACACGGCCTCTCCTGGGCCCAAGGTGCACGGCAGATGTGGGGACAGAGTGCTGACGAATAACTCTGCTGCAGCAGCATGTCCTGTTCACATCTCCTGTGTCAGCTGGGGAAGCGGACTCCTCAGGCAGGCACCCACTCTCCCCATCAGCCCCCAGACCCCGTGATGTGGACACAAAGGCTTGTCTAGAACAGACGAGGAGCGGCTATGGCCCCACCCCTCTCTGAGTCTCTGCTGACAAACAGCTCCTATTGCCGTCTTACACATGGAGGTCACCTCTTCTCCATAGCCACAGACAAATCCTCTCTGGGACCTCTTAGATAAGGCAGGCTGGATTCCATATGGTCATGTGTGCTTGCTTAAAGAGGACATAAAACCACCCTCCCGAAAGGTCAACACCACCCAGAACGGGGCCTCCCCTGTCGAGGGCTGGCACAGAGGAGTGACCTAGGAGGCCCTTGGCAAAAGTGGGGTCACTGCACCTGTTTCCTCCCACATAAAACCCGTGTGGCCTACGCTTTTCCATTGGGAGTGGTGATCTGGAAGCAGTATCGTCGGTCTTCACAGTCCACCGCCATCACTGAGCAGTTGTCCAGATCCTGGATCAAGCCTCCAGCCACGGCGCCCCTGGGCTGACACATGAGATTCCCGCCTTGGGTGAAGAAGTAGAGTCTCTCCCAGGTGGTGGTGACCAGCCCTGTTTTACTGTAAGAATTGTGTTGTGAAAAGCTCATTAGTCCTAGGAAGCATAAGAGGCACCTCAGTCTTACTGCCTCTTTATGGGTATTGGTAGCATTTTAGAAATAATGTGTTGCTTTACATTAAAGCAAATCTTCTTTGAAAGGAATTCAAGTGCAAAGAGTAGCAGGAGAGGCACAGGTTAGCCTGAATGAGCTGGGAGCTGATGGGCTCTGCTCAGACGGGAAAGGCTGGTCCACAGCCAACTCCAGGGTGGGGGCAGGGGGTGCCCACCCCCACTGCAGCCAGTCTCTGGCTTCTAAAGCCGGGATCTGGAAACAGAATTAGTCCATCACCATCGGGAACTGAAAACCTGGAAGATCATTTCTCTAAGACACAGAGCTGAACTGCTCTAAGTCTAGTTAGAGTGACCAGGGTTACCCTGGCCACAGCGCACACCCCAGAATCCTGGGCACTTTATACCAGATTGGGTTCTGCTCCAGCTACATGTTATGCTTCTTCTGTGGGCTGTTTACAAGAGAAAAATCTAGTTCCTGGCAAATAAAACCAGAACCTTGTGGAGTTTTCTATCTGTACAGAACTAAAGGAGACCTCTGGCTTGTGATCTCAATGCGCTTTACAGACCTCTGAAAGGCTCTAACCTGGTAAGAAAACAGCTGGCAATTCCTCTTCACACATCTTCCACTTAGGGGATATCAAATGTATTTATTTGATTCGGTATTTACTGAGTAGCGACTATGTATGGGGCACTAGGTTTCCTGCCTCAATAATGGTAACAGCTAACATTTGAGTACTTATACCTGCTAGGAATTACCTCACTCAATCTTTGAGACAACTTTATGAAGTAGGTGCAATCTTCAGCTCTATTTTACAGATGAAATGCCGGGGCAGCGGGGCCCAGCTGGGCCAGGATGTCTGACCAAAGTCAGAGCTCACCACCACACCTGACAACAACCCCACCTGCTCTCAGACACAGTCAAACCTGGGCACCTCTTTAATTCATAGTGAACATCTGAAACCTGAGGGTTAAACATGGGGTTCAGTCTATATGAACCTAGATGATTCTGGAAGCTTCCTGGCCCTCAGACTCTGGCCTCAGTGCTGCATCACCGGCACACTGCTCTCTCCCATCAGGGGGTCTGGGGAAGGGTCTCAATGGTGTAGGATGATGACAGTTAAGAGCAGTCTATGTCAAACGGCCAGGGTGACCAGGGAGGGGCGGCCTGTGGTGTCTGGAGAGTCTACGCACTGACTGGGTTCTTACTCACACGACTGTTTCAAGCCCCATCTCTCAGTGCAGTTTGGGACCTGGGCCCAGACACTTCCTATGTCCCAGGCAGGAGGGGCGCTGTGGCGGGAGCTATAACCCAACCTCACACACCCCCGCCCTCTGATGGGGCACTTAACAGGTGCTTTTTAGCCACTCCCAGGGAACACAGATTTTAGAAAAGGAGGCAGGCATGAACTCTCACTTTCTAAGGTTAAGGTAACCAGCCTTCTGGATGAGGTTCCTGTTGATCTGGGGTGCAGCCACATCGAAATCTGGAGTGTAAACAGCTTCCTCAAGAGAAAGTAATTCTTGCTGGGATGCCTGCATCTTCTCCGCTTCCGCTTCCAGTTCCACCTGGATGCTTGAGACAGAAGGTGTCAGGTCAGTCACTTGTCACAGCAGATGGTGGAGCCTCCCCATGGCTTCCTGCCTCACACAGGGGAGCACGACACTCCACCTCCGAGGCTCTGAAAGCTGGAGATCACAGAGACTCCGGTCTGTGCTACCAAATTGTTTATATGACTGTTGTTTTCGAACAGAGCATAACGAATACCACTGGACGATGCCTGAACCCAGCTAAATAATTTCTCTGTTGACACAGTGGTATCCAGGCACAGACTTGTCGATGCAAGTTTTAGAAGATGAACCCATCCTCAGGAGCCGCGTGTGCTGGCAGCCTGTGAAAGAGCCAGAAAGGCAAGAAGGAAATGGCAGTCATTCGTGGCCCCCACCCCCCGGTTTAGGCAGGAATGGTGGGGACGGCCACTGGAGACCGGAAAGTGACCAGGAGGTGGTACCAAGGCGTGACAGCAAAGCCAAGAGCAATGCTTTTCCTTGTATGAGAGCCACACAACTGCCCTGAGACGGTGCAGGCTGGCCGGCCCGTCTGCCCATGGTCTGAGGCGTGGAAAAGCTGGAAGCTTTAGCTTGAAATAAGCAGCTGCCCTTTCTCCCCATAACGTGAGGCCTCAACAGCTACCCCACCCAGGGGTGACAGCCTGGGTGACAGTCCTAAACACAGTCTGCCAAAATGGGCCCTCCATCCGAGAAAACAAACTCTAGAGGCGTTGTTCCACTTCTCCACTGTGTAAAGGAGGTAGGACTGAATTCCGATGTTGAAATCGGGAGGAACCCTAGGGGCTAGCGAGTCTAGTGTTTTACAGAGTGAGCTCCTCAGCATTTCCTTTCAAAAGCGTTCTGTAGGTGAGTGAGATTGGGCTTGTGTGTTCCAGATGCTCCTCTTAGAGGTTCACAGTGTATACCACCTGTATCCTGTTTAATGCAACCCTAAGGCAAGCCGTCAGTCCAAGTTAATTTTGGCTATTTTGATGTTTGAATGCAACGATCTGGGGCTCCACCAACAAACTTCATTAGTTTAACAGGGTTGTCATTGCCAAGGCTGAGAATGGAATGAGAAAAAAGAAGTTAAGCTGTACAGAAGTGGACAGAGGGAGCCAGAAGTATACAGAACCGCTTAGGTCCTTCAGCTTTTGGGAGAAGCCTCTTTGAAGATCTGATGAAAGGTAAGGATTGTCTCCCCCAGAAAAGCCCTCATGTGAACCAACGTGACACCATGCACACAACTCCAGGGAGTTTTTAGTAACTGTACCCCCTCTGCTCCCCGATCCATACAGGGAGGCTCAAAAACTGAGCTAGGGCTTCCCTGGTGGCGCAGTTGTTGAGAGTCCGCCTGCCGATGCAGGGGACGCGGGTTCATGCCCCGGTCCGGGAGGATCCCACATGCCGCGGAGCGGCTGGGCCCGTGAGCCATGGCCGCCGAACCTGGGCGTCCGGAGCCTGTGCTCCGCAACGGGAAAGGCCACAGCAGGGAGAGGCCCGCATACCGCAAAAAAACAAAAAAAAAACAAAAAAAACCAAAAAACTCTGAGCTAATCCAAGCCTCCCAGAACTCAAAGAACAGGGTAGAAAAGTGACTGCCTTCAACTGTTCCCTTCGAAGATTTTTATTTTAAATCATGTTTCATTTAATTAAAAAAAAAAGCGTGTGTGTGTGTGTGTGTGTGTGTGTGTGTGTGTGTGTGTGTGTGAGAGAGTGAGAGAGAGAGAGAGAGAGAGAGAGAGAGAAGGAGCCAAGAAAAAAGCCTGAAGTGTATCACTGTGAAGTAGGGACTGAAAGAAAAGCCCCTGGAACTGTGGGGTGGTGTGAAATGCCACCCATCTGGGTTTAGGCTGGGTTCTGAATCCTCTCACACCCTGACGCAGTGAGACCAGGCATCCACCTCCCGGGGAAGGACTGCAGAGCCCAGAGCCACCACTAGACGTTGTTCCTTGGCCACTCGGGCTGGCTGGCTGCTGATGCCAAGCAATGTGGCAGCAAGACCCCACCTAGTGGCACAGGCGCAGCAGTATTTATCTACTCACCAGGATACAACGTAAGGGATAAGAAAACTAGAATTCTTAGCTGAATGCTTCAGCCGTTTGAACCAGGAGGTTCCTGTGCTCCCAGGTTCCACTGGGAGCTCTGCCTGCTGCTCCTGTAACAAGATGTGCCTGGTCAGGCAGCAGAAGCATGACTCACAGAACTAGACCTGGCCCTCGGGAGCAGGCTGTGTGGCCGGGGCTTTCAACGCCAGTCACAAAACTGTGGGAACAGCTGGTGCTGCACTTTGGTGGCCTAGTAACGGCTCAGAGAGACACTGACAAGGAGAGAGGACACAGGCTGCAGGATGTGTGGAAAGATACACACTGCAGCATCTCGGAAATGGGCATGAATGTCCTGCCACCAGTTAATAAAAAAATCTAGTACATGAAAAAAATTTGAAGCACAGGTAGTTCTCTCAGAAACAAAAACCATGGGATTCTGAGAGTTAAGGAAGGTAAGAGAAAGACAGTGAGAGACAAGGGAGAGAGGGTTTTTAAATGACAATTTAATAGGCTCCCTTCTCTCACTTTCTCCTAACCCTCCAGGGGCTAACAATCAAATTAAAAGGCAGGAAACTGAGCTCGGATTTCACAAATTGCCTTCTAGCATAATTATAAATCTAACCTGCAACCAACGATCAGGAAGAAAACAGCTCAGGGACTTTCAGGAAGGAATATATGCTTTCCTAAACCACAACTCTCCCCTAGGGCCTGTATGATGCTCAGCACTGGTCTTCCTTGGGATTCATTCTCTATCTTCAGCATTTTACGGAAACTTCTGTCTAAAGAAATTTACTGCTTGGCCTCCTTAAGGTATTTTGAAATGCAACATCCTCAAGAAAATGAACAACTTTCTCTTCATTTTTCCACACAAAATCCTATACTTATACTTGTTTTGTATATTTACCTATCAACTACACACGTATATACAGAGAGACGTTATTTCTATACTCCAGGAATCATGAGGAGTACACGTCTGCGCTGTTAATGAAATAAGCCTGGTGCTGGCAGCGCCTGGGCGCCTCCCGCGAGCTCACTACCGCAGACGCTGATGACAGGAAGCAAGAAGACTCAGGGCAGCCCCAGCCTTAATTAAACGTGGGCAGGACAGTCTGCAGAGATGACACTGTATTTGTTAAAAATAAACATTTGCAAGGCTGAACTGCAGTTTGTTAAATTAATTCAAAAAAAGGCTTAAGGCCTTATTTATCTATCATAAATCAATGTGATGTTAAGTTTCCTGAAAAGTTGCAGCACTTCTGGCCGCTAACCCTATTAGGTCTCAAAGAAAAAAGCAAGCATCTCTTCTAAACTGGCCTCATAGGCTTATAGCATGTGAAATGTGAATATTAACAAAAGGAGATCCTAAGAATAGGAACTTGGACTTAATGGGAAAGTACTCCTGTGGACATTATAATCTTTTATTTAGTCTTTTAATGTAGTAGATAGGACTCTGGCTCCACACGGGTCAAGAACTGCAGAAATCATGACTTTTTAACCACACCAAGAGCAGCAGCTAAGAGGAGGGCGCTGTTCTGAGCGTTCATGGAGTGGAGGGGGCAGGGGGCTCTCTGGGGCCCTCTCCCCACCTCCCAGAGAGACTGATTCAGCAGGAGAGGCAAAAGGCACACGAGATGCAAACCGGAGCGCAGCATTACCTTTGAACCATGTCTGCAACGGAGGCTAAGAAGCTGTCCATACTCTGGGAAAACATCTCTGCTCCCTTCTTAAAAAAGTTAATCTGAAAGATATAATTATGATATTCTGAAAATTGTCTAAGAAAGGCGATCGATGAATTCATGACATGTGAGACTAAGAGCACAGGGGCAGCAGACACTGGCTGGCCCCTCCTCACGCACTTGCTGCCTCTCTGCTGAGCCCCACCTCACTGGCTGAGATTGACTCCCAAAGCCCCTGGTGTATCTGTAGAGGGAGGAGGGTGAAGCCTCCTACTTTGCTGCCTTGCTGCAAGGCAGTAAAGACCAGGGATAATATAAGTGCTTGGTACATACCACCTCATCCATAATTGCTACTGATAATTATTTTGATATTATCATCAGCAGCGTTTTTCCTGTGTGAATTCTAGACAGTAAACGGTTTCTTGAGGGCAAGGATTAGGTCTTGTTCACCTTTGCATCTCCAGGGGCTAAACTGGTGACCAATGACATGCACAGCACCAGCAAGGAGCAGACAAGCAGCGTGCGGCTCTCAGTGAAGTGAAGGCCACCACCGACTGCCCCTGCTCATCGAGCCACGTGCGGCTCTGAACACAGGCTGTGTGGATGGTGGTTTGGCTGCGATCTTGCAGAGGGAAGACCGGGCAGAAGATCCTTAAAAGGCTCTTCCAACCCAGACATCAACTTCAAAGTGACTGTGTATGAGAAGGACACAGCAGGACTGCACAGGTGCTGGACACGGGGGACAAGGCCCCTGCTGCTCCCCAGCATTCTGATCTGGAAGCAGCCCTGGCCCTGGGTGGTGGGCATGGAGATCGACCTCTCACCTCTAGAAGGCTAGTAGGTGTCATCAGCACAGTCTGACTCCTTACAGCTGGCTCCCCAGACATCCTGGGGAAGTATGTACACCAAGGTACTTAGTTTTCACAGTACAGAAACACGATGATCATGATTAACCTAATGCAAGGTATACCTGCAGGGAGATGTTCTGGCCCCATGATCTTTGAACCATACAGAGATCAACACTGTAAATGCCATCCTGAGTCCCTGAAATGTTGAATATCAAGGTCTGTTAAACAAGCATTCTACATTTCTAAGTGCACAACATCAAGGTGGCTTTTTCTCTCCTTTCCCTCCCTGACCTCCTTAGAATTTATACTCTAAAGTCCATGTCTTAGCTCCTCCACTACTCTGTAAATGCCTAGGGCAGGGGCTCATGCAATCCCTAAAAAAAACCTGATGAATGAATGGATGAAGGAAGGGATACGACACTGGCTTCTACAGCCACATTATGTAGTACTTACCCTGTAAATGAGACACTAGAGTTCATTTTTGTGTTCTCATGAACCTGTACACAGATAACAAAACCTCAGTTTGTATGAAGGCCTGAGGAATGAATCATGGTCTAACTGGAAACCTCTTTAATGAGGGCCACGGAAGGAAGAAATGGAGTCAAACCACCTCCACTAAGGTGGGTGGTGCTGAGAAGTCTCGTTCAGTGCAACATCATCCAAAGACCTAAGTTCATGGCCCTTTGTGAACAGCAGGAAGTACTACGGTCATATGATCATCAACTGACAAAGTAGATGCTCAATGGGCATTGGTTAAAGAGGGCTGATGAGGCAGTAGGACAGCAAATGCTTTAGAATCATCCCAAAGATTCATGGTGTCAGACAACAACCTGGTCTTTAGGAAGAAACTATAGTTTTCATCAGGATTAAAAATCCTCACCCTCTGCAGGGTGAGATTTTTATTTGGTCTTCTGTCTTGAAATCTGCATACTTTTCATATGAAAAATGAAACATGCCATCCTCGGTCCTCAAAAATGCTGCTGCCACCACCCAACAATGACGGTGTGCTCTGTTCTGACTTCCTAGGCACGGGGGCTACACTGGTGCTAATGCACCCAATGTCTTGTCCTCCCCACTGTGTCCAGGCTGGGAGAGGTGGTGGAGTCCTTGGCCATGGAAGCGAGTGAAACCAGCCAGTATCAAACCCATCCTTTAGGACTTGTGAAGACCCTCCTCTAAACAACCAAGCTCCCCAAGCACTGATCTATCAGGCCTGGAGCAGTTCATCCTTCTGAGATGCTGAGTCCAGGTCCCTCCCTGACTCAGGGTCTCCAACTGAGCAGGAATTACTGCTTCAAAGGCAAGAAATGTCAATCAGGGAGGACAGATGTGAAAGGAGGTATTAATCACAGAGAGCAAAGGAGTACTGGCATTCTCTAACAAAGCAAGGACATCGGCAGGGGCACAGGTGCAACAGGAGAGGGGAGGGTGACGGAGACTGAGCGAGTATACACGTGTGGACACAGTGCCCATTATGAGGAAGCAGGGGAAGCTCCCAAGGATTTGCTGAAGACTGAAGCCCACAGCTGCACAGTGCTAGTTTTTGGTTTAATCCAGCTTTACTCAGCTGACACAGAAAGATTTTATTGCTCTAATTAAATACTACCTCTAAAGACACCAAGCTGACCTTAGTGTCCCTATCACTCAACAATAAAATAACCATATGAAGAAGACAGACAGCTGAGCTTAGATGTTTAAAGATCCTCTCTTGTTCTCCTTTTCCCTGAATGAAACTGATCCTGTATTCTTTTGTAATATATGTATTTTTAAAATGTATTTAAAAAAATAGATGCTCACATGTGGGTTTTTTTAAGTTGCTTTTTTTCTTCTCAACATTTTGCTTCCTCACATTCCTTTCTGTTCCTAGATTGTCAACTGAGAGAAGGTTCCCAGCTGTGTTTCTCACATGCCCAAGTGAGGTTTTGGAGTCAACCTAAGTGGGGCTAAAGCAGGGCAGGGATGGAGGGTGAGGGCTAGTGCCGCACGGTCAAGGGCCCATCCCAAAACTGGAGCCTCCCTGCAAACAAACGTTCAGTAGCCCACGAAATGGGAGGAAGCAGCCAGATAAATATTCTACAGAGACTTCACCAGGCAATGGCAACATTTCCCCACGCCCCAGATGCCCAGGTGCCAGCAATAACCTCAGCAACTTATCTTTAAAGAACAGCCCAGCTGAGGGTGACCCTTACCACACCGAGCAGCAAAGGATCGTGCGGAGTCCTGGGTTGTAGGCCTAGCTCCACCAACCTGGGAGTCAGCTGCTTCTCAGGAAACTGGACCAGGCCTGGCTTTCATCTGAATCCGACACAAAGGGTCATGCCAGCTCCTCCCCACAGGAGTCTTGAGATCAAAGCCATCATTTCCTGCACGTATAGCCTAGTAAGTCCAACTAATGATGACCCAGCCCCTCTGGAAGCTCTCCAAGTGCTGAATCTCAGAAATTTCTAGGGAGGCTGTGCACCTGTGTTTCTTTCTCTGATGATGCCTCAGTATCTCCTAAGGGCTACGTCAGCAGAATGCCATGCTGTTCTCCACAGCTGGCTTAGGTCTGACGCCTCAGGGAAAGGGATCACCCTACCTGTCCGTGGGCAAAGCCTAGCATGGGCTCCATCATGGCCACTCGCTTTCTGTACTGCAGTGCGTTGAGAGCACAGTAGTACTGAAGGGATGAAAGATGCTGTTTCCGCCGGGCAGCTGCCACCTCCTTTACAATTTCAGTCTTCACCTGGTTAAAAGGGGAAAGGAAAACAAACATCAAGTTGTCCAAAGCAAGTGGCAATTCTGTAAGAGCATGCAACTTCAAAACATGTTTGTTTATTCATTAGAACAGTTTTTTGTGACAAATAAAAAACAGATGAGATTCCACCTCAAGTTTTTAAAAATTCCAAATTAAAAATACCAAATTAATGGCATCTCAGCGTTTGTGAGGCTGCACTGGGGTGAAGACAATACTTTCTGCTGGTAGCACTACAAAGAGCTACAATCCTTTAGGAAAACAATATGGCAGCGTGCATTCGAAGCCATAACTATTTTGGTTCACTCATAAGACTGTACTCCCAGGAAATCATGGAACAGGAGTAAAAGCTATATGCCTGAAAATATTCGATATTATCTGTAGCAGCTAAAAAGCTAGAGAGCGGGAGTTAAAAAATCAGAGTCAACATTCAGGGCAAGGAGTTCAAGTGCCCAAGTATATGTGAGTCAGATAACCATATGAGCTGTCAAGCTTAAGTTAGAATCATTATGTGATTGTCATTTTACAATGGTTCCAAGTTGACATTTAATAAACCAGTTTGAAAAAAGCTAGAACAGAGAAGAAGTCTACTTATGAGATTTGGAATAAATATTTTAAAAATCCAGGGACTTCTCAGGTGGCAGAGTGGTTAAGAATCTGCCTGCCAATGCAGGGGACACAGATTCGATCCCTGGTCCGGGAAGATCCCACATGCCGCGGAGCAACTAAGCCCGTGCGCCACAACTACTGAGCCTGTGCCCCAGAGACCGCAAGCCACAACTACTGAGCCTGCGTGCTGCAATTACTGAAGCCTGTACGCCTAAAGCCCATACTCCACAAAAAGAGAAGCCACCACAATGAGAAGCCCATGCACCACAGCCAAGAGTAGCCCCTGCTCGCCGCAACTAGAGAAAGCCCATGCGCAGCAACGAAGACCCAACGCAACCAAAAATAAATAAATAAATATATTATTTTTTTAAATCCATGTACAGGAGGAAAAAAAGAATTCATCAGGACACCCTCAATGCCACAAATTCACAATAGGGCAACATAAAAGGAGCTTAAGTAAATGAAGTGAAAAATGGAAGGTAGGTATTCGTACCTTTTCATTCTCCTTTTTTTTAGGAAGCCTGCTATATTTTGCCATTGAGAGGTCATGCTCTAAAAATAAAGAGATATTTTAGCACCTAGATGGGCTGAAAGGCAAGAACATTCATTCAGCATCTCCTCCCACAGACATACTAAACTCACATACCAAGAACAGAGAAGATGCTTACCATTGCTGGCGAGTCCAAAAAGATCCTTTAAAGTGCTTACTTCTGAACAAGAGAAAAGAAACATCTTAAAGCAAAGAAAAATAAAATATGCTAACCTGGAGCTCTGTGCTTTCCCAAGAAAATAAAGGTATGTGCGTGGAAGGGGGAACCTCTGCCAGCACCCTCGGGTCCTGGTGCCTGGGGATGCTTGTTTTAATGAAAGAAATATGAAGCAATCTAGTATACTGTACTTGCAACAAGCCGACACCAATAAATATTACTCCATGTGGGTGCCACACCCATCATGCACAAAGACGGCTTAACAAAGTCTAAGACCAAAAAAACAAAAAGTTAGTGAGAGCAATGACTGTCCGAGGTTAAAAATTTAAAAACACAGAGATATTTAAAAGGAAGTGACTCTTCGATTCTAAAACAATCCATTTTTTACTTTGTCAAACAGAGCAAAGCATTTTCACATCTTCTACATTGTTTTTCGATCCGTTTCAAAACTGCCTCCAGCTTTTAAATTTCTCGTCACATTTTTCTTACTCTTTCTGATAGGGGGCTGCTTTCTGCCTTTCTCTTCTTTAATTTTTCATTTCTTTCTCATCTTCTACTTCCTGATGGAGCAGTTTTAGAGTTTCTTCCTCATCAATTTTAAATAGCTTCCTAAATAACTCTTGTATTCTCTTCATTCAGATTATGTACTTATATTGGTGGGTAAACAAAAAAGGCAACAAAATGTAAAATAAAACACCACTCCCACTACTGGGCATATACCCCGAGAAAACCATAATTCAAAAAGAGTCTTGGGGCTTCCCTGGTGGCGCAATGGTTGGGAGTCCGCCTGCTGATGTGGGGCACGTGGGTTCGTGCCCCGGTCCGGGAGGATCCCACATGCTGTGGAGCGGCTGGGCCCGTGAGCCATGGCCGCTGAGCCTGTGCTCTGCAACAGGAGGGGCCACAGTGGTGAGAGGCCCACATACAGCAAAAAAAAACCCCCAAACCCCCAAAAAACCCAAAAAGAGTCATGTACCACATGTTCACTGCAGCTCTATTTACAATAGCCAGGACATGGAAGCAACCTAAGTGTCCATCGACAGATGAATGGATAAAGACGATGTGGCACATATATACAATGGAATATTACTCAGCCATAAAAAGAAACGAAATTGAGTTATTTGTAGTGAGTCTGTCATACAGAGTAAAGTTAAGTCAGAAAGAGAAAAACAAATACCGTATGCTAACACACATATATGGAATCTTAAAAAAAAAAAATGGTTCTGATGAACCTAGGGGCAGGCCAGGAATAAAGATGCAGACATAGAGAATGGACTTGAGGACACGGGGAGGGGGAAGGGTAAGCTGGGATGAAGTAAGAGAGTAGCACTGACATATATACACTACCAAATGTAAAATCGATAGCTAGTGGGAAGCAGCTGCATAACACAGGGAGATCAGTTTGGTGCTTTGTGACCATCTAGAGGGGTGGGATAGGGAGGGTGGGAGGGAGGGAGATGCAAGAGGGAGGAGATATGGGGATATATGTATATATACAGCTGATTCACTTTGTTATAAAGCAGAAACTAACACACCATTGTAAAGTAATTATACTCCAATAAAGATGTTAAAAAACAAAAGCAAAACAACAAAAAAAAACACCACTAAGCAGAGGGGATGCCAGATTCTAATTTGGTTCTGATTCTGACTCAGGTATGACCCAAGCCAGATACTTAAAATTTCTGTCTTGGTGTCAGCAGAAAAGTATACCTTGATTAACTTTTTTCATAAATACTAAGAGCTTCTCCTTTTACTACTACTAGACAGTTTTATTTTCTTAAAAAAAAAATCATCATCCTGGGTAAATATCACTGATAGCGGCTGAGCCCTTTTGGACGAACAAAGGCCACATCAACACGACTGGGCATTCTCAATCCTAGGTTCCTATAAACAAACCTGAAAGACATCAATCTGACAATACAAGTCTTAGGGGGTAATTATTTTGTTTCTAAAAGACTTGGAGTTTGTTTTTTAAATGATATCCCCACACATTTCTAATGTTTTCATTTAGAGAAAATCTTTTTTAAAAATGCACTCAATGAGGCTTTCAGTTACTACTGGATAATCAGCACATGACCGCATTGAAGTTTGGGTTTTACATGCGATTACAGATGAGCAACACTAAAAAACACTAAAAGCCCTGCTCAATCAAGGTTTCTCTTTATACAAGCTTACATATTATTTATTATTTTTTATTTATCAAGTGTTAGTGCTATCGCTCTGCCCTTGGGTAGAGTTTATGCCAGTTCTGCTATTTCCCCCATAGGCTGCAGATGACATGATCACAGGGGATCTCAAAGTGAGGGGAAAAAAAGCTTCATATTTAAGATTTGGCCTTCCATTTACTGCATCTTTTCTGCCTAAAAAGAAAGTTTTAAACTTTTTGTTTTTAAACAGGAAGTACTATACTGAACAACAGATATTTCAGCACTCAGGTTTAGACTTTTTTGGTCTGCAATGTTTTATAATCAGTGTTCTAGAAAATACAATTCTTTATTCTCTATGCAATGAATATTTTCAAAGACATAAGAAAGGACTAAAGGACTAGAAAATCTGCATTCCCTTTTGTAATATCAACTAAGTTTTTTCAAGATTATTTATTTATTTATTTTTTTGCGGTATGCGGGCCTCTCACTGTTGTGGCCTCTCCCGTTGTGAAGCATAGGCCCCGGACGCGCAGGCTCAGCAGCCATGGCTCACAGGCCCAGCCGCCCCACGGCATGTGGGATCTTCCCGGACCAGGGCACGAACCCATGTCCCCTGCATCGGGAGGTGGACTCTCAACCACTGCGCCACCAGGGAAGCCCTTATTTATTCTTTATATTTAGTTTTTGACTACCTTGATTTCAAATGATATAAAATTATTCTAAAGTTTTATTTTAGGTGAAGAATCAAAATTAATCCAGAAGATCAACTAGGCTCTCTGAACTAGTCACAGATACTCCCACTCACTAAAATGGAGCTCCATCAGAACAGGGACCCTATCTACCTTGTTCACAGCTGTACCCCCAGAGTCTCGCAGAGATAAAGCATGGTCCCCACTCTGTCCTTTCTTCTCCAAGCCTCCCACTTTACATTCCAAAGTGTTCATGGCTCCTCAAGAACAGCATGCCTTTACAAATGTCCCCTAACCTGTAATATAAGCCTGCCGTCTTTGTTTACTTGGTAAACATTTATTTATCAAAACCCAGCTCAGAGATCTTCTTCTTCTCTGGGAAGCCTTCCCTGGCACCTCATCCTCAAAGGGTAATCACGCCTTACTGTGTGCCATTTCTATTCCTTGTACATCTCTGTCCTGCTGCCCTCATCACACAAGATTACAATTGTCTGCTTCCAAGTCTGTTTTCTTATTGGCCTGTGACTTCCTTTAGGTGAGCCAAGAACATAGTGAAGATTTAATAAAAGCTGAAAAAGAGGGCATTTCTCAATGATCCACACAGTTAAACAAATAATTGCAGTAAAAATTACTATTAAATGAATTAATATTCTTAAATTATATGGCACTGAACTCAGTTACTTTACCTGTAAGATCCTTTTCTCGAAACTGTATAATAGGTAGAACCATTGTGTCTGCCAACTGTTTAGCCAGCTCTGTATGGAGAACATTAAGCTGAAAGAAAGAGAAATCTACTGAAGAAAATTATACCCACTATTACTGACACTGTCTTATTTCACTGAGGGATCACACTGAACACATCCATGTGGTTAAAGAGCTCGGTTATACTTCCTTAGCAAATAAATACCCTTCATAAAGCAGTAAATGACATAAGCTAAGAGGTATTAAAAACTAAATGCAAGTTTCCAGCTGACCGGGGCATCAGTTAAGTTTGCTAAGAGTCTCCGAGCCCACAGTTATTGTTTAAACTGTGCAAGATGTGGCTCTGTGCTCTTGATGTGAGCCACACCCACCTAGACAGGGAGAAAGCTCTGATGTGCTGGCAGCACAGGTCAGCACTTTGCCGGGCCTCTGTGTGCTCCCACCTAAGAGGGGGCTGAAGTCACCCCTGAAAGACAGGCCTGCTGGGAACCTACTAACCCTGCAACTACAGACACTGGGGGCCCGGGAATTGCCGTGGAGAAAGAATGTTCCCCGCAGAAATAACTCAGCCAGATTTCAGACATCTGACCTTTCTAAGCACAAGAAAGCTGTATTCAAATGTGCTCCTCCTCACTAGATAATTTTAACAGCCCTTGATTCTTTCTCCCCTTCTACCTCAAGGCCTTAACTAAATCCTGTCTTTGTAAATCGTCTAGGAGAAATAAAAATGATCGCCATCAGCACTACCACTTTTGAGCTCTTCTGTGTGCCGCCTTTACATGCTTTATACCACTCAGTTCCCACCTACTCTGTTAGATGGGTGTTAGTTATTATCCTCATTTTTACAGGAGGGCAAATAGATCGCCAAATCCAGCGAGCAACTAAGTGACACACCTGGGATTTTAATCCTGGGCTACTGGGATCCAAAATCTATGCTCTTTCCAACACACTGTGTGGGATACAGAGTGTGTCTTTCATGCTCACAAAGCTGCCACAACTTTAAACATGTGGTAGTCAGTAATGAACACAGTGCAAGGCCCAGACTTCCGGATATTGTGAGGGTGCTCTGGGATTCCTGCTGGGTATATAAGGGGAGGTCACCCAGCAGTCATCTTGTGGAGTAAACATCTGGCAAAGTTTTCTTTCAGCAGTGATAGCAGTCACGTGTCCGAATCCCCCTTCTGCACACGGATCTCCCCGCAACAGATCCGGTCCTTCAGGGTTGTGCTTGCAGAGGCTGCTCTGACAAGCTTAAAGACTGGCTTCAGGTCAACCATCTGTCGGGCCAGGGAGTGACAGGCCAAGAAGTCAATGCTCTCCCTATCTTTCAATCAAGCCAAAGAATGGCAGCTTTTTCTGAGGGGAACACATGAAGACAGCCATGCCAAAACATGCATTAGGATATAATGTGTTAACTACTTTTCCTGAATAGCTTCAATAAGAAATGTACTGTTTTTTGTTTTTTTTTTTTTTTTACTAACAGTTAATTAGATGAATTGGCTCTGCGCCGAATGCTCTGATATAATTATTTAATTTAACCTTTATAACAGCCTAATTTTGTGGGCTGTCCTGCTACTGCCATTTATGGATGAAAAAAACAAAACTCAGAGAGGTTAAATGGTTTTCTTTCCAGTGGTTATGCACTTCAAGAATGGCAAACTTCCTAGCTACTCTACTACTGCTTCTTAAGGATCAAGTGGTCTGTGTCACCAACTTTTTGCCTTGGGGCTTTGAGAGGTAAGGGATGATCACTTCCAAACACAGCACCTTTGCTGAGGAGAGTGCGAAGAGCACAGACCACCTCTTGGCACTTCAGTATCGTCACACGGAAAATGGGCATAACAGCATCTTCCTTGCATGGCTCTTTTGACGATAAAACAAAACATGAATAGGAAACACTCAGAGCACAGGGCCTGACACATAGTGGGCAATGAAATCCATAATGTCAAAGATTTCCTGTCTCAGATGCACTAAAAGGAAGTAATCTAGAAACCTTGCTTTTGGTACAATCACCAAGGATAAAAAATCTCTGTATGCCTAGGACATCGAATACCTGAATCTAATGCATTCTATTAAATATAAGCAACACAAATCTCTACTTTTAGTTGGATTTTTCAATTTCTGAGTCAAGTTACTTCTCTTGAAAAATTTTCAACCTGATGCAGGCCCACCTTTTGAGAAAACCACCTCAAAAGCTACTCCACTCTTCCCACCTGAGTTAACTGCTTTCACTGGCTTAGTTCTTGACATCAAGAGGCTTGTTTAAAAACTTAGTGTTAGGCTTCCAGGAGGCCATGACACTGCCTTTAAATCACAATTCTAGGCTTCCATCCTTCTGGAATGATTCACCCCCCACTAAAGGAACTGTCATTAGCTAATAGGCAAATGAAAAGATGCTCGACATCGCTAACTGTTAGAGAAATGCAAATCACAACTACAATGAGGTACCACCTCACACCGGTCAGAATGGCCATCATTAAAAAGTCTACAAACACTAAATGCTGGAGAGGGTGTGGAGAAAAGGGAACCCTCCTACACTATTGGTGGGAACGTAAATTGGTGCAGCCACTAAAGAAATCAGTATGGAGGTTCCTTAAAAAACTTAAAAACAGAGTTACCATATGACCTAGCAATCCCAATCCTGGGCATATATCCACAGAAAACTCTAATTCGAAAAGATACATGCACCCCAATGTTCACAGCAGCACTATTTACATGGCCAAGACACAGAAGCAACCTAAGTGTCCACTGACAGATGAATGGATAAAGATGTGGTGTGTGTACACGTACACACACACACACACACACACACACACACACACACAAAATGGACTACTACTCAGTCATAAAAAAGAATGAAATAATGCCATCTGCAGCAACATGGATGGACCTGGAGATTATCATATTAAGTGAAGTTAAGTCAGAGAGAGAAAGACAAATATCATATGATATTACTTATACATGGAATCTAAAACATGATACAAATGAACTTATTAACAAAACAAAAACAGACTCACAGACATAGAAAGCAAACTTATAGTTTCCAAAGGGGAAGAGGGGAGGAATAAATTAGGAGTTTGGGATTAGCAGATACCGCCTACTATATATAAAGTAGATAAACAACATGGTCCTACTGTATAGCACAGGGAACTATATTCAATATCGTGTACTAAACTATAACAGAAAAGAATATGAAAAAAAGATACATATATCTGAATCACTTTGCTGTACACCAGAAACTAACATTGTAAATCAACTATATTTCAATAAAAAATTAATTCAAAAAAAAGAATCATCATTCCCACCCATGAAAATACAGCTCTGAGTAAATATCTTAAAGTAGAAATCCTGGTTTAGGGTTTTGACAACTAATCACATCTCCTGAGCAAATCTCCTCTAGTCAAGAAAACACATAACTTCAGTGGGTGTAGACTACTGCTTCTCCCCCTGGGTTATTCATTCACTGTTAATTAAGAAAAATTCTTCTCCCCACCTTCAAAAAAATTTACTTTCTGCTCCTCTCTAATTCCATTCTCCATTCATCCTCCTCCTCTTCTGGAATAGATATGCATCCATATTATCACACACTTCAAAAAGCCACAGCAGTGGGACAGAGGACAAAGTTCACAAGGAAGTGGACAGTTTGTATCTATATCCCCGGTGCCTAGAATTGCATCTGCTAGATAGTAGGTGGTCAGTAAATGTTTGCTGAATGAATAATGCCTCGGTGAACTGATCTGTTGAATGAATGAACAGGCACCTGGTACAATTTCATATGAACGTTATTTTCCATTTTATGAACTGAAGATAGCGTTACGTTCATATCAATGATTGCACAGTGAAATGGCATCTGTACATTGCCTGTTTTGCTTATTCTCTATGGTGATATTCTACTGTAGGTACTACACACTCCTTGGAAGGTGAAACAGTTCATACCTACCTAATTTGGCAGAGGGTTCTGCCCAACACCTGTAGCATCTGAGCTCATGTTTTTTACAATTATGATTTATGTACTTTTTCTACAACAATACCTGCTTTTCACAAATATTCCAAATGTATTATACAATACAGCTACAAAAACAGTTGTAAGAAATCTCTCTTTAGTGGGTTCAATCGCACTCCCCCCAAAGATATGTTTATACCAAACACCATGTGAATATTTGGGAAAAGGGTCTTTGCAGATTCAATAAAGGATCTCAAAAAAAGACCACCCTAGGTTATCCTGGTGGGCCCTAAATCCACTGACAAGAGCTCTTATAAGAAGAAAAGACACAGACAGAAGAGAAAAAACACGAGGGTGGCGTGGGGAGAGAAGGCCATGTGAAGTCAGGGGCAGAGACTGCAGTTATGCTGCCACAAGCCAAGGAACACCCAGAGTCACCAGATGTTGGAAGAAGCAAAGAAGGATTCTCCCCTAGATCTTTGGAGGGAACGTGGCACTGCCAACAACTTGATTTCATACTTCAGGCCTCCAGAACTGTGAGAGAATAAACTTCTATTGTTTTAGGCCACCTACCTGTAATTTTATTACAGCAGCCCTGAGAAACTAATTCTCCCTCCTTAGGAAACTGAATTCTTAGAAGTCTTTCTTTCAGTCTATTGTTCATATATATACCAAAGCCTTTCCCCTCAAACCAGAAACAAATGGAACAGCATACAACCTCTTTTATGAAATGAACCTTGGAAGATAAGGTTGAGATACCTTCTCAGATATTTAAGTAGATATCTAAAAATAAAAAGTGGGCCAAAATAAAGATGAAAGAAAGTTCAAAAAAGAATCAAATAAAATGTTGCCATGTGGCTATCTTACCTCATCCACCACTTTGGAAAAGTAGTGGAGTGTAGAAATTACTTCTTCATCGCCTTTGCCAAGAGCAAAATTCTACCACCAAAGAAGAAAAGCAGCAGGTGTTAACTGAATGCTAGGGAATTCAGCACCATAGCGTTACCCCACAATACCCTGCCCTCCACCTCGACTTCCTCTCTTCTCCCAAGAGCACATCATGTCAGAGCATCTGCAGAGAACTAGAGCTCTCCCCTTGTTCTGCCCCAGCCACACGGTCAACCGCCCTTCCCAGGCTATTCCTTTATCGGTCAGCACCCTTCTGTTGAGATATAACGGTATCTTTCAGTTTATTTCCTGGAATTCTTAGTGTTGATTCACTTGTAGTCCCTCGGAAAATATGAACCCTCAGGGCAGTTGATTACTTCTGTAGGCTAATAAGAATACATCATAAAAACTTTGGGATAATCATCAGAATTTATCAGTGGATAGGAAAAGGCAAGACAAAAGAAAAAATGGAAATTGCCTATGGAAAAAAGAAAGGAAGGAAGGAAGGTCTCTAAAGGTTGCCTCTAGAGAATTCCTTTATAAGAACTCCGCTTGAGTCCTAAGCACAGCATTATATGCCACATATATATCAAGTTACCTGTTTTTCATATGCCAGCAGTTGCTTAGAAAGCTGTTGAGTAGCCAGGCACATTTCATTCTGTAGGGAGAAGAGAAAAACAAGTAAGATTTGTCCAGTGCATACAAAGTCACTGAAAAATGCCACCTCAGAGACTCATTTAAACATAATATGTATGTATCTGTAAAATAATAAAATATTTTGTTCAGAAATTATTTGGAAAACAAGACCAAAACAAATTAAAAGGTTAAAGCTTGCTTTTTCCTCCCCATCATTTATAAACTGACGTTCCTTCTGGTCATTCAGTCAGTAAACAAATGTACTGAACAACTAACATGTGCCAAACCTCCAGCAAAGACGTGGTCCCTGCCCTCATGGGGTTTACTGGGGAAGCAGACACTAAAAAATAGTTACAAGCATGAGAACCACAAAGGAAATACTGCGTGCAGTAGGAGGCTCTGACTGGAGGATCTACATGGTCCTCAAGAAGACCATGGAAGAGATGTTCTAAGCAGACCCCTGGAGAAAGACCAGGAGCTAGCCATGGGGATGAGCTTTCCAGAAGGAGGGACAAGCATGTAGTAAAAGCACCCTGCCTGTCTGAAGAGCTATAAAGCAGGGCATAGCTGGAACATGGGGTGCAAGGCATGGAAATGAGACAAGCCTGGCAACATAGGCAGAGCAAGGGCATGCGGGGCTCCATGGCCCAGTTGCAGACTTTAAGTGCAGTGGGAATTTAAGCAACATTATGACCCAGTCAGATTCTACCAAACTTATAGCACTAGGTCAGTAATGATGGATGGTAACACAGAAGCACAGCTACAATGCCTGGGAAGGCCCTTTGTGTGTTTTTCACTGACCAATACTGTCCACTTTCTTCTTCTCATATTTATCCCTCTGATCTCTGGCTATACAGCAGCCGTCTACCACCATCCTCCCATCATCAACACATCCAGCCTAGAAAACGTGTCTTATGTTTCTAAAGCTCAGTTAAGGATTCTTTTTAAGTTCAGGGTGTATTCCTAAGAGAGGGAGGGAGCTACTGGGTCTGACCTGGAGCAGATAAGGGGAGGGCACTGGCCAGCCTTGGCCTCCACTTCCTTTCTAATTCCCCTGGGTTTGCTGTTCCTTAGGGGTAAGGCCTGAACTCTGCTGGAGCTTGTTTTATTTTTCATGGGCCTCCTTTGCAAGACCCATCAGAGCCTAATCCTATGTTTTTTGGGCCTTCTTTGCAGATAACTGGTCAACCTGTTCCCTGACTTCCTTCATCTGCCCCAAGAAACAGCCATCAGTAGACCCTGAAACGTGGTGCTCTCTCTTCTCCCCCAGAATAAAGTCAGGCAAACATAATGATAATTCCTGGCTTTGGCATCCTACTGAGGTGCCACCACTTTGAAAACTAACCAGAGCTGGCAGTCACAAAGCCAAGAGGAGGGCAAACAAACAAATCCAGAAGTACTATGTCCTGGATCTAGACAAGAGCATGCAACCATTACCTAGCACACAGCAGGCACTCCACAAATGTTTGATGAATGAAGGAACAAACAAGGTTCGAAGATTCATATAAATTTCAAGTTTTTAAACAATACCTGGAATCATAGTGTGAGGGGAAAAATACTTCCTAACCCTGTAAGGCAACATCACAAATGGTGGGAAATAAAATACAGAGTGGACCGGCATAAAGCAGTCAGCCAGGAAACAGCCAGTTGACCATCTTTAGCAGTGCTGTTTTGAAGATCAGGGCGCATGGGAACAAGGGTCTTAGCCCATTCACTGAGCTGCTACCCTGCTGTATCAGAAAATCCCCATCTCCTCTTCTCTGAGTTAGCAGCAGTGCGTTTAAGATGGATTTGTTCAAGTTACCTTGGCATCTGCCTCCCCAAGCAGCCCCATGTAGACTATGACTTGCAGACCCACAGAATCATCCTAACAATAGCAGCTAACATTTACACAGCACTTAATTCATGCCAGATACCAACTAACTGCAATCCAGGCATTATGTCATTTAATTCTGACAACCCTGTCAGGCATGTTCTAATTAGTAACTCAATTTTACAGAAGAAATGGAGGCACAGAGATGTTAGGCCACCTGCCCAAGGTCACACAGCTAGTTAGCAGCAGGGCTGGGATGTGAATTCATGTCTGTCTAAAATCCACACTCTTAAACACTACTCTCTAAGATCCCAAGTCCTGCTAAGAGAAAAGACCTGAGAAGGCCATTGCCTTAGGCTAGAGTTGACAAACTTCTCCTGTAAAAGGCTAGATAGCAATTATTTTTGGCTTATGGGATATACAGTCTCTGTCACAACACAAGAGCAGCCATAAATAATTCATGAACAAATGAGTATGGCTTTGTTCCAATAAAACTTTATTTACAAAAATAAGAGGCCAGTCCAAGGGTTGTAAAGTACTGATCCTGCTTTAGACAGTAACTGTCTCAAAAGAGCTGTCCTCTGCCACAGCTCCCTCAGGAGGCTCTCCATGAAGCTACAATCCTTCAGATTCAAGGATTGAATTCTACTCTTCTAGTTTCTACTCTTCTAGTCCATTCTTTTCTTTATTTTAGCTAAGTCTAAAATATTACTCCCCCATATCTGTATTCTTTAGAGACCGGTCAACAGATACGATAACTGCCCTCCGTGCTTTCTTAACAAGCAAGTGCCACAGGCTACTTGAATTCTTCTCTCCTTTAGAAGGTACTGGCAAGCACCCCACGTGTAGTGGACACACCTGCCAGGGAGCTGCTGGCATCCGACTGTGCCCAGGTCAATGGGGGGCACTCGTGTGCCATGCGCACAACTCCACTGAGGCCAGGAAGAAGGGGCACAGCACACAACAGACAACTGCTTCCAAAATTCCTGTGTACAGTGGACTCTGCCGGGTCTCCCCTAGAAATACTTTCTGAAAGTGCTATGTATTTCAGATGTGTGTGATTTCAGGCAGCAAGATTCTGTTCTACCAGCATGATTCCACTGGGTACAAACAATACATGTACAAAATGGCCTGTCATCTGCCCTGAAAAGAAATGAACCTCTCCTATACAGAGCACATGACATGAAAAGTCTTTTAAACTAGACCAACTTTAATCTTACTCACTGTAAGATTCTACTGTACACAAAGGTTTTATGAAATGCTTTACCTAATTAATACACATCCTGTGAGGTAAGCCTGCTTAATTATCTCTTCAATAAGACTTGCAAAACTGGAACTTGCGTGAAGAGTAAATATTAGCAGTAACAATAATAAAGATAGCTGCTAACATTTACTGAGTCTTTTTTAGGACCTGACATTGCTGTTAAGCACTTTTTATATATTATTACATTTAATTCTTACAAGGCACTTATGAGGTAGGGTATATTCTTACCCTCATTTTACAAATGAGGAGAAAAAGGTTCAGAAAGGATAATACCTTTCTATAATTACACAACTAGTAACTGGCAAGGCAACGATTCAACTCAGATCTGTCAGACTCAAAATCTAAAGTCCAAGTGCTTAACACCATACTATTCTGATCTGAAATCCAAAACTGTATTTAATAGTACTGTACTCAGTGAGCAGGCCTCACAGGCGCTACAGATACCAGCATAAATCCCATACTTTTCTAGCTGTAGTCCAGCAAAAGTGGTGGCGTAAAATGTAGATTCTAAATGGAGTTCTGCGAGTAAGAGTCCGACACCCTGGAAAAGCTCTCTGGTTACTATCTATGCTATTGGGTACCTCATAGGAAGCCTTAAGAGATGACCTGACGAAGGGTTTACCGACAGAGTATCTATGTTCATCAGAACTTCCCAAGGCTGGTGCCAAGGCAGAAAGACCAGTGGTTAACAAACCCGGAAGGAAAACTGAGCTCTGGGCAAAGGAATGTTTACCTTATGGTGGCACAGAGCGCTCGCTAACTGCAACTGTCACCTGAAACTACCCAAAGGCCTCTGGGCAGGAATGGAGAGGCCAGGAGCAGAGGCAGAGGAAATCCACTAGAGTCCAAGTCGCAGTGTAGGCACTGCTTTGATCTAGGCTAAACAACTGGCCAGAAATGTTACCTAAAGCCAAGTGGCTGAGAGTCTGATTCATCACAGCACTACCCCAAAGCTGGGGTCAGGGGGTCGCACTGGATCAGGAGCCCCCGGGGGGGGGGGCTGCGCACAGAGGGAGTGGTGAGGAATGTAGCAAGGACAGAGGCTGGAGAGCTGTGTTTGGGGCAGGCCATGTGGGGATGCTTGCTGAGGACTCTGACATTATTCTGCCAGCACCAGGGAAGCCCCAAGGAACTTTGGCAGGAGAATGACAAGGTCAGATGTGAGCAGAAGAAAAATCATGAATGGCTGTGGTGGAAAAAGAGGATGACATGAGGGTCAGGAGACCACCTGAAGTCGAGTGAGAGAGAAAGAAGGCTGAGCCCGAGCCAGAAAGTAGCAGAGATATGCCTGGTATTGCTGAGGCAAAAACAACAGGCTAGAGTGAATGAGGAAGGAGGGGGAGTCCAAGACGAATGGACCCTATACTGGATGACCCATGATGGCAGTGGACCGAGCTAGGGTGCTGACAAGGGGACACAGATCTGGGAGGGACAATAAATCGCACAGAGGGGGTGTGCCGACGGTCTGGTCGAGGTGGCCCGGATGCAGTCTTTCATTTAACACCTATTTATCAAACACTGAGTGGGGCCACGGAAGGTGCTGGCCATTGGAGACAAAGACAATCTGCTCTCAGAGCTCACAGCGCACAGGGAGGAAAGAAAATCCCCCACTGTCCCTCAGTGCTCTGACCAACAAGAGTGCAGGGCATCTGGGCACACGGGTGAACGGTGCTTTCGTCCGAAGGGAGAAAAGGAAGAAAGAAAAGGTGTCAGACACCTCGGACCTGAGGTCAGTCTTAAAAGCCATTTGCTGGGAAGGCCATTTGCCAGGGCAAGGGGTCCATGTGGAGTCCTGGAAGCAGGAAGGGCATAGCAAAGTCTCGAGATGTGCAGAGGGCCTGGCACATTCTGGAACAGCCAAAGACGAAGCTAGAGGAGTAGGCTGAAACCCAGCTCACGAAGAGCTTTGCGCGCCTTGATGAGGAGTTTTTACCTCTGCCTGTGGTTACAGGGAGCCACAGAAGCAGGTGAAGACAGGGAGGGAAGGGAGGTTTCCATGTGGCAGCTCGAGAGTAAAGGATGGATTGAAGGGGAAACAAGCCCCTGACGACAGGAAGACTGCTTAGGACGGTGCTGCAATAGCCCAGGTAAGAGCTGAAAACTCACTCTCCACAGTGACAATAGGCAAAAGTCGTTTGGAATAAGGACCTAGAGACGAGGGCTAGAAATAGATTCTGAATGGCCAGGCTTTGCTGAAGAAGTGACCTTGCCCAGGAAACGAGTAGAGACTAACCAGAGAAGGACTCCTGTGGAATTTTGGAGAACACCAAGACTTAAGGGGCAGGCAGCATAAGGGTGCCAGGAAAGGAGAAAAATCAAGAATGGTGGGTAGAGACTCGGCACAGACACTGTCACAGGAACCAAAGAAGGACAGTTTCGAGGGGGTCATTGTTAATAGCATCGGGTGCTACCTGGGATGGAGGGTGGAGAGAGGCTATGAACCAGGCATTAAGCAGCCTGTGCTGCCAGTGGGGGATCGAGCCCAGACTGAGGTGCCTGAGGAGCAAATATCAACTACGCAGTGAGGAAGTGAGGAATGTACAGACTGCTCCTTCAGGAAGTTCAAGATCAGAGGACCAAGCTTCTATTTAACCCAAGTAGCAGTCCCAGGGTACAGTGCTATCATAACTACTATTATTCTAAGGCTTAGAAGGTGGTTATGTTAACAGTGAGCACTTCGTGCCAGGGACTGATCTTATACTTTACAGGTATTAGTTCTAATAACAACCTATGAGGTGGGTATTATTATGGCCTCTGTTTAACCAACAAGGAAACTCAGGCAATCATGTGACTTGCCCAAGGTCACATAGCAAGTGGCCAAGTCAAGACTGGAACTCAGATCTGATGCATCTAAGGTCTCATACTTAACCTCATACCTAATGAATGAGCCTGGCCCGGAATAATCTTCCATACTAATCTGAAAGCCTTCAATGGCAGAATGAGGGAAGGCTGTAGATCCCACATGCAAATCAAGTGCAAAAACTCAGGTCTCTGAAGGTGCTTCCAGAAACCACTCAGGGGCTCTCTACTCCCAAATGCCTTAAGCTACACACATATTTCTCTGTCCCTGTCACAGAAACCTCAATTTGACTGTTTTTGAGAGCTGTTAAAATGCACTGATTGAAACCATTATGGATAAAAACCAATTAAACAAGGGAAGTTACTCTGGGATACAAAAAGGAGCTGGCTCCCACCCATAACACACTACAAAGCTGTTAGGCTGATAAGTGTGGGTGTTCTATGGTGAAAAGAACAACCTTTGAAGACTCCCACTTCCTTAGCCTCTGCTGCCATTTCTAGAGACCAGTATGTCAAAAGAGTACAGCAAAGGGGTTCAGAGTGACAGTGGAGGTTTTGGAGTCAAAGGCCTGAGTTCAAATTCTGTTCCTGCCACTCATCAGCTGTGTGACCACAGGCGAGTTATATAACCTCTCTTATATAATAATACCTCTCCTTTATTGTTAAAGCTAAATGAGATTATACACAGGTGGTGCCTTGCCTAGTGTGTGGTATGTTTATGTGCCTAATAATATTTTTATTATTAAAATATACAGTTCTGATCCTGTCTGCCTCCCAAATCCTTCTCTCTCCCCTATCACAAGCTCACACTCCGGGATGCCCACTACTCTGTTTCCCAAGAGGAACATTAACTTATTTAGCTTGATATCTATATCTATTATCATTTCTAAAGAAAAATATTTTCTTCTTTATAATACCAAATGTATGCATATCTTCCCTTCAAGGTATTTTACTCCTATCCCCTCCCACGGTCTCACCCCAGTTTGAAAAGATACTACTCCCAACTCCAATGCAGGCTTTTACATTTTAGGATCAGGAGTTCTGCACTCCCAAAGGTCTGGTTCAGAGCAGCTGCAGAGATGAGACTGTGTTTGTGTAAGCCTGCTTCGCTGAAAGGAAGTGAGAGAGCCTGAACCACGGTTCTCACTTCGAAAAATTCCATCCAAAATGTACTTAAAAAAAAATCAACAAAACAAACAAAAAATTCCATCCAGACTGAAGGCACCAACTACAGAGGCTTGTCATCTTTTGGAGGAGAAAGACAGGTTCCAGGAGATGCCAGGTTTCACTAATACTGCTAGGAACATCATTTGACCTTCCCGTTTTCTCAATACAATGTCTGAGAGGAGAAGTAAGAAATTTACGTAAGTAAATTTCATTGTAAGACCCTAAAAAATCCATTTCGAAAAGATTTTTTAAAATTTTAACCTCTCTAGGAAAGAAACAAAATCACGGTAGATATACAGAATCAAAACAAGTATACCAAATGTATTAAATGCAAAATTTGAGCAGATTTTACTGAATAAGTATACCTATGCATCTATTCAGACACTATAGAAGTTTTAAATTTAGTCAATAGTTTGAAAGATAGCAGAGCTTTCTAAGTAACCCGTCTCTTGCTGCATGAGAAGTGTGTACGGCTTCCTTCATTCAGATGACCCATGATGGAGTACTCAGTTCCCCCATGTGCAAAGGCACATCTGACAATTAGGAGACCAGATGTGACCAGGGACTGCTGTAAAATGCTGAAAACAGCTTATAGCCTATAGCTTCATTCTACTGCTTAAGCCAAATAAAATTTAAAATCTCCCCCAAACTAGCCAAAATCAGCAAAACTGTTTGTTCACAGAACTTTCCTCTAGTTTTTTTTACTCTTCCTCTTTCTAAAACTAAGGTCCAAATACTATTCACTATATCAGAATCCAGAAACTTACCATGTGGCCTGATTTTAAGTATCTTTTATGAACATTTATCAGCAGCATAAATATGGTTTAAAAAATACAGTAATGAAAAACAACATCTTACTAAGTGCCTCTGTTTTTAAAAATGAAATTATAAAACTCTATTAATGCAATTTAACACAACTAGGTGTAAAATATTTAAGGAAGAATGTTAAATAAAACCAGGTAAACATAACTTTGGGGAAAAAAGTTGAATGAAAACATTGGTAACTCTTTTCTTTCTTTCTTTCTCTTTCTTCCCACCCTCATACATATAAACAAACTGATCAAAGAGGAGTTAGAAAGTTTTCTTTTTTATTTAATTGAAAAGAAACAAAACAAAACATCTTCAAATAAACCTGAAAAACAACTGACCCTGACCCAGCCGACCTGAATGCCACTGACCACTGCTTGTATCTGTCACTGAGTGGGCAGCACTAGCCAGACGTTCTTGCTAGCTTCTGCTGCAGGAAATGCCGAGGCAGAAGGAAGGGCTTCTGCCAGTAACCCATGTGATGATCATGTGATGTGAAGTAAAAGCTGGTTACAGCCTCTTGGAATGCAAGACCCACTTAATTTTGGCAAAATGCAGTTTTCTGGCTCAAAAGAAAAAAACGCATAAGAGAGCATCTGGACATCTCCAAGTAAATGATTCTGACAGACATGGAAAGGCAGAACAGAGACTCTTGGGAGTGGTGGAGTCACAGTCTGTAAGTCTTGGGACTCTTAAACATGAGAAAAATCATTTAATAACAATATTCAAACTACTAAAGAGCAGGTATAAGCTCAGTAAAAAATTTTCTGTTCTCTTAAATTTTGAATAGTTAGGGAAAAATACAAAACATGTAATAGAAATAAATAGGGCTTTAAAAAAATCGACAGACTATGTCCCAGTTTTTAAATGTTTTACCTAAACAAACGAGCAAAATCACAAATGTGCACATGATTCTTTTGGTCGTTAAAATTAGTTCCAATTAATCAAGTTACACTTCTATAATACAGTAGTTTGCAAATATCTATCTCCAGCCTGAACTCTGGACCTGAACTTTCAACAAGATCTCTTTCCCCACTCTTATGTCCCATGGACACCTCAAAATCAGCCTCTCAAGAAAGAATTAAGGGGAACTCCCTGGCGGTTCAGTGATTAGGACTCTGCACTTTCACTGCCAAGGGCCCAGGTTCAATCCCTGGTCAGGGAACTAAGATCCTGCAAGCCATGGTACGACCAAAAAAAAAAAAAAAAAGGAAAGAATTAAGATTGACATCCCTGCCATTCCTGCCACTGCCACACACACACACACACACACACACACACACACACACACACACACACACACACACACACACACACCCTGCTCCTCTTCCTGTATTCTCCCAACTATGCACCCTGTTATTGAAGTCAAAGACGTGGGCATCATTCTTGATTCATCCTTCACCCATCCAACCCCTTCACATAGACTCAGTCACCAATCCACTTCTTCCCAATTCCACTGCCGCTTCCCTAGCTCAGGCTACCACCCTTATGCTTAGTAGTTAATTGTTTGGGCTTTGGCTTCAGGCTGACTTGCTCTACCATGTATTAATGGGGTGGCATTGGAAAGTCATTCATCATCAGAATCCTTAAATCTCCTGACCTATAAAATGAAGATATAATAACAACAGCCACCTCAGAGTTGTTAGGGAATTGAAGTGAACTGATTACATGTAAAAGCCCCTGAAACTGCACCTGGAACCTATGAAGTATTCAATAAGTCTCAACTATCATAATCATCCTCCTTTTGGGTGCCCAGCACAATTCCTCCAGGTTAGGTGACCCTTCTCTCCTAGCGCCTCTAACACTCTTTGGTAATTATTTTTGTCTGTCTCCCAACCCAGTTGTAAGCTCCCTAATGGCAAGAGCTGAGTTTTTTCCCCATATAGGATATGAATGAATGATTAATAAAACCATGATAATAATAAATGATTATATATGAATATTAAGAGCTATGTAAAATAAATGAGTATACATGATTATTGATATATTATATTATTATTATACACTGAATGTGGTATTTATTTAGAGATCGTCAATGAGAAAAAGGAACATATTAACAGATACAGGCTTAAGTCAGCAAGGAATCAATAATGAAAAGTATCGGTTGCCATAATATTTTGATGTGTAACATAACAAATTTTATTTTTAAGTAACTCACAAGTTTTCTCTTAGAAAGTAACATACATGGGCATTTCTTGATCTTAAAAAGATCCACTTTTGCTACTCAGCAATTTATTTTCCATGGTTTTGCAAGGCAGAGATATTTGTTCCTCAAAACAAAGAAGCCACCCAACAGTTCCAGAACTGTGACTCAAGTCTTTTCAGAGGAAGCCCTTGAAAAAACATCTCTACTCGCCTGCACTGACATCTAAGACTGACCATTTATGAGAAAGACAAAGAGCCATGCCTTAGAATACTGAACCCACTCATTCACAAGTAGGAAGAGGAGACTCAAATGTTTCCCTTTGGAGTAGAATTTTTTTAAAAATTAAAAAGCAGTTATGTGGTACCTTTCTACTGGGTCTACTAGTTACAGAAAAATTACCCTATTTCTTAACCTGTGAAAATGAACTGTCCTCAGTTTTTTGAGGTGAACAGAAGAGAAAAACAATTGTGATTTTATTTCAAAAGTTTAAATGGTGGTCTTCTGACTCAAATCTCTCGACCTCCTGAGAGAAGTTCAAGGTGGGCAGAGGGCTCCCACTCTGTTCCTCTCCAGGTGAGGGGGCAGGAGGATACCTGGGCTCCATAGACGCGTTGCATTGCCTGGAGCAGCTGGTTGGTATAATCCGTGAGAGTGCCAGCATCTTCTTCAAATACACTCAGTAAAGAGCGAGTCTGCAAGAAAAGAGGTCAATTTTATTTTTAAGTGGAGAAGTTACAATGGAGGTAAAACAAACACACGCACACAGAGATATGGGGAGGGAAGATGTCTGTTGTCTGGCTTTACTTTTTTATTGCTAATACTAATATAAGCTGATTCCTAGAGCTTTAATTCAGAACTTCTTTTCTAATCCTTTAGACTACATTGCGAGGGCAAACTGAATACAGTTTGAGTACTGGGGCCAGGGAAAGAAAGCCAATTTTTAAAGGGTTAAGAAGACTCAAGGGCTATTATCATCTGTCTCGACGTTAGCCTCTACCTAAGTACCAGTAAAGTCCATCCAATAAAATAAATGTTAAAAAGGGCAGTCCTCCCTTCAAGCCCATAAACTGAACTCAATGTCTGGCCTGTCTGTATACCTGGGGTGTGGTCACCCAGCACTGCATCATCACAGCAGTTAACCATCTGTCCGGTTTTCTGCAATCCTGGAAGTCTTGCAGGGGTGTGTCATTCTTTCCACTTAAGATACTACAGTCAGGCTCCATGTCTTTCGTCATATTCTATTCAACCAATTTTCAAACTCATGACCAGGAAATTTCATGTACCATGGGCCCACCAGTGGAAGCTCTGGGCACAAAACTCAAATAGCAACTTAAGAATGCTAGCTCAGTTCCTTTGGGAAGACTACTCAGTGCTTCGAGAGCAGCTGAGCAATGTCTTAGATGAAAGGTATTTCCTCTCATTTTCATGCGTAGTGCCTGATACGCTGAGCACTGAAGAAATATTTATATATTGGACGGTGCCTAAAGAAGTATCAAGGGAGCACATAAGAGACCATATCTATTCAAGGGACTTTTGTTAATGTGTCCAGCACAGTGGGAATTTCAAATACTACATTAGTGATAATGGGATCTATATTTCAGAAAATAACCCATTAGGCATAGAATGGAGAGTAAGCTATAGAAATGTCTTTAATGAGATGATACCAAAGGCACCTTACAAAGAACAATCCATTAAGGTTCGTTATTTTCCTGCAAATGAATTTCAATTCCTTCTTTCTTTTTCTAACCTATCTCAGGTAAGAGAATAATAACTGACCCAAAAGCACCCCCAATAAACTGGAAGAGGAACCCCGACGTTTGAATCATTCTACCTTTGATTTTGTTGACAAACTCTGGTGGAATTCACAGCAGTACATGCTTATCCTGGTTTTGCCCGAGGTCTTTAAGGCTAAAAATACCTGCTCTCAGACCAATGTACTCTCTTCAGTACCAATTCTTATCAACAGAAGGATCAGAACAAACAAAACAAAAATCATGGATGTGACCCACTGGATCTCATAATCCATTAATGGATGTCAATGAGTAGGTGAAAAACATTGGTTTAGAATTCTTTATTACATCTCTTTAAAATACACTACTTGAAAAACAAAGATTGTTAAAAGACGTTTTGAGAACCTACAGTGATTGGTCTATCACTCTACATTCATTCATGTATATACTTCTGCCTTCATCCAATATTTGATGAAACGTTGTGTTGGGATCTGAGATTCAAAGGTGATCAGAACCAACTCTGTCTTCCAGGAGCTTACAGTCTACTGGGGCCTCTCAAAGGATCTGGGATCCCCTTGGGACTGTGTCAATCCTGGGTCCAAATTTAGGCTCTAACACCAATTTGCAGGGAACACTAGAGGTAATGAATTACATAAAGTGCCTACCAGTGCCTAATACCCAATGATAGCAGATGGTGCTGATTATGAAGAAGATAATGAACTTTGCTTATAACATGTTGGACACTAAGGGTTTCACATGTTACGATTTCATTTCAACACTAAAGCAACACTATTATCTACACAGTTATCTATAAATGTCATCTAATAGGAGAGAATCTTTTGGTATTTGTGGTGCCAATGCTGGAGAAGTCCTTCAATGTTTATGATGATTCTCGTTCCTTTCTTTGCTATAACAGTATATCTAAGAGAATGAAAAAGAGTGATACAACTGGATTGAGGATATTTAATTTTTTAAATACTACTGATGTCCATTTAGTTGAGTCCTATTTATTGTTTTTAATACTCTTAGAAATCAAATACATAGAATGGAAAATGAGCCACAGGATGAAAAGAGAGGGCTTATATAAATGTCCTCCATAAAGAGAGTAGAAAGAAAACTAAAACTACCATTTACTCTGTACTTCCTATGTGTCCGACACTGTGCTGAGCACTAAATATTACTTCATTTAATCCTTCCAACAATTTTATGAGGTAGACACCACAGTTACATTAATCCCATTTTAGAGATGATGAAACTGAGGCTCATCAAGGTTAAGAAACTTGCTCAACCTCCCACAGCTGGGAAGCAGCAAGGTTGCGATGTAAACCCAGGTCTGGCTGGTACCAATGGCCATGCTTTCTCCACCGCAGGAGGCTGCATCCACCACCTAGCAAAGGTGGGTCTCATCAGTGGGCATGCTCTTTGGCCCACAGCCCACCATCCTGTCTGGAGGCAGAATGCTGACTGCTTGGAGCTGACTTCTCTTGGGTCATCCTACTGTCATGCTCTCATCTGTGATAACTGCCAAAACTACATCACAAGTTTTTTTCTTCTTTATATTCTGAACATGTTTACCATGACATCCACTGGAACTGACAAAAACACTCCCGTCTTCCCTTTCTAACTTAACTAGGCCATGATCATCCTTGAAAAAAAATATAGCCAGCTATCTCAGACACTGTTTTAATATCCACATTTATCAGCTCCGCATCTGCTTAAACTTATATTTGGAAGAACAAGAATGTTCTGAGACCTAAAGAAGGAATAAGACCAAGGACCAGGCAGGTATACCAGTTGCTCGAAAGTTCCACAAAAAAATCCAAAAGACTGGTGCATATCACTTATAAAGACAATAACAGCAATCATTTATGGAGTTACTATAATATGCAGGCATGAAGATACTTTACATATGTTATTTATTCTTCATAAGAATTAAGCAACTATTTTTATTCTAATTTTACCCATGTTGAAACACAAGCGGTTGTGTTTGAGTAACCTGCAGAATCAAGATTTAAATTCCGTCCTTTTTCTACTACCCTACACTCTCAAGAGTATGCATGGACAGAAAAACGAAACCAAACACCTTAGCCTTAGCTCCACATTACCCTCTATCTTAGAATAAAGAAACTGGGTGTCATCTAATAAACTAGTCCTAGACATTTTTCACTCCTAAGAATAGCATCTAGTTATATAATGGCACAATTTTAACAGCTGTGATTGTAAAATATACACACGCACACACAAGTGTATATTTTATATATATTTAAATACATTTTAAATGTTTTAATACTTATCATATATAAGTATAAATATTATACATATATATATTTTTTAAGGTAAAAACAATTAAAACTCTTATTCCCATAGTGTGGGAGAGGGAGAGAAATGTCTCAGTAGAACCAAGCCTACTGAAAGGAAAATGTATCATAAACAAAGAGTACAGCAGGACAAAAGCCCTCCACAATGAAGACAAAACCACTAGGTAATGTTTTGAGGCATCCTGCTTGAGTTAAAAAAGGCCTGGTTTCCCAGCTGGACCTCTCACTGAATAATCTCAGAACTTAATCTTTAAATTCTCTGTGCTTCAGCTGTGCCAACTGCAAAGGAAACAAACAAATATCGTAACAAAACAGCAAGCAACAGTGCTACACTTTATCTCAAAAGCACACTACTTACAGGAAAGAGAATAAGCCCCTGGAGAGGTGTGAACTGCAGCAGCTCAAAGCAGCATTTGTGTTCCTATCACAGCAGCATTCACACAGTACTGCAACTGCTGCTTTCCTTATCTGTCTCCCAGAACAGACTGTGAACCAGCGGAGGGAAGGCATTCTTATCTTATTTGTCATTACATTCCCAGCATCTAGCAGCACCTAGCGAGGAGCAGAGGCTCGCAAACAGCAATGGAGACAAGTAGCTTAATCCCTAAAACATTTCATCTTTCATACACCAGAGGTAACCAGAAATAATACATGTATGCACAAAGACTTGTCTTATAATACACTGTGCAGCACTGTGAACTTAAAAGGGCATGAATAGATGTGTATAAGGTCAGTCAACTGCTATTCAGCTCTTCTTGGGTCACTGAGCTCAAATATAAAAGCTTCTGTGTTCATTTAATGAATCCTGTGCAACCAGGTTACTGGAGCAACCCTCATAAATACTCTACATAAAACAAGAGGAAACAATAGATGGTTTCTTAAGATCACTTCCTTTTAGTGAAACATTTTAGGTCACTGATGACAGAAAAGCCAGGTGCTAGGTAGCTGGGCTAACTTTAACAACATAGGCAGACTGCCTGGGTTCCAATCCCGGCTCTGCCACTTGATAATGTATAATCTTGGGAGCAAGTTATTTAACTTCTCAGCTCCTTGGTAATTTTAATACAGTACCTACTTCAAAAGACTGTTGAAAGGATTAGCTAAGTTAACATATGTAAAGCACTGAGAACAGGGCCTGGCACATAAAAATGCATGTATGACACAGGTGTTTGCTATTGCTTTTATTCTTTACAGATAAAACTAAGGAGTTGGATTAGATTCCTTCCAGTTACAAGTCTATGAATCTCGTTGGCAGTAAAGCTGCATTAGGCACATATCCCATACAAAAGAGCTAAATATGTTTTGATGGTTATCAAGGACCTTCCTGGAAGTTTGCTTCCATTCAAATCTCACCAAGAACCCTCACAGGGTGACACCCACGTCTCAAAAGCAATGACAAATTCCCTACATAAAGAGGAACATTAAATAGAAATGACAATGCCTCTTAACCTCTTCTTCCTCATACAAGCTCAGTTATAAATCATGCAGATATGTTAGACTTGTAAGCCCCTTAAATATTATCTGCTCCGTGACCCTCATTCTGCAGATGAGAAAACCCAGCCAGTCACAGGATGAGGATGAGTGACTCGCCCAAATCAAATGATAAGTTAGTGTTAGAGCCACAATTAGGACCCAAGTGGCCTGACTCGTTTGCCAGTCCGCTGTCTCCTACCTCACTGCTGAGCACATCCTATAAACAACTCAGAACCAGTGCCTATTCACGGATGTGAGAGCCAAAAATTCCAAATGTAACTCCTCGGTGAGCGCAACATGGAGAATCAGTTAGTGCCACTTCTTTAACCTGGCTCAGCCATCACCATATCCAGTTAGGAAAGCAATATATCTTTGCACCTCAGTTTCTCCAACTACAAACCAAGTGGAAACCCCTGTTCAAAATGATATCATTAGAAATTCCACAATATTATCTTCAGATCGCACGCAACAGGTGTGAGGATGGACAAAATGACTTCTACCCAGGGTTTTGATCCCATTAAAATGCCAGAAGTTTAGAGGCTTCAGAGAGGCCTTTGAGAAGTCAATCAGACCAGCGGATAACAATTAAAAAAAAAGAAAAAAATCACAGCTTGCTTACACTTTCTTACTTGCCTATGTAAAGAAGATCACAAAGAAATGGGCACAAGGCAACTAAGCACAGTCCTTTTGACTACTAATTCTGAACTGGAGAGATGCAGAGTGGGTGTAGGTAAGTCCATCAGAGGATCATCCCGGGGAGGCACAATTCACTAAGAAGAAAATGGAAAGGAAGCACAAAGGGATGAGAAACGGTGAAAGGAAAAGAGGTTACTCTTACTCTAATTTTTCAAGAGTTGAGATACTAGGGAATAAAGAGAGGTATTTAAATAACCCAAGGGTGCAGAGCCTCTAGGGCAGATATGAAGCTGGGGAAATGTTAATGAAGAACGAAGGTTCCCTGGGGAAAGGTGCACTGACTTATGAAGTAATGTCATTCTGCATACATTTACTACATTTGCACACCAGCTTTCATCTGCAGAGCTCAAAGGGCTTGATTCTCACCTCGGGTGCGCTAATGAAGTTCCCCTGTGCGGCAAATAGGGCAGGTATTGTAATTTCCTCTTCACGAATGGGAAAACAGGGCCAAAGGGAGGTCTGACACCGCTTGGGAAGAGGTCTAGGCTCTCTGCATCCCACTCCGGTCCTAAATCCACCAGGTCCCATCATATCAGTAGTAGTAATAGTAAGTAAGACTGACTTCTTATTTTGTACCAGACATTGCCCGCGAACAACTTGACAGGCATTTCCTTATTTAATTCTAACAACTCTAGGAGACAGGTACAATTATTCCTATCTTACGACAAAGCTGAGGCAACCCGGGGCACTTGGTGGAGCCCAAGCGTAGGCCGAGCAGCCTCGGTTTCAGCTGAGTTTGGGAAAAGGGTCGGGACACAAAGACTCCGGCCGCGGGGGGCTTTCCCGACGTCTCCAGCCCTTTCTGAGGGATGCCGGCTCCCGGAGCATCCCGGACTCAAGACACAGGGCCGGGCCCGCCCCCTCTTCGCCCCCGAGGGGCCCGGCGTACTCCCAGCCTCCACCCTGGGGCTGGTAGGGCCTCCTCGGCTTCAAGCCCTCGGGCGAGGGGGACCCGGGCGGCGGGAGGTACCTGGGGGCTGTCCTGCAACGCCTCCTCTAGCAGGAGCTTGTCCACGGCGGGCATGGTGCCGCGCGGCGGGGCCGAGGGCCGGACGAAAGCACGGAGGGCAGGTGACGCGGCGGCCGAGAGTGCTCGAGGCTCAGGCGACGAGGCGGACGACGTTCTGTGCCCAGGGCGGCCCCGCGTGCGCCCACGCCTGGCCAGTGAGTGACCGCCGCCCGCCCGCCGGCCCTCCCCTCCGCCCAGCCCTCAGCGGAGCCGGATCAACAGGAAGTGTGGCGAGCGCCCGACCCGACACCGGAAGTGTGGCGGCCCCGCTTTCCCCCCGCGCCCACCTCTCGCGGGAAACCGCAGACCCCCACGGGTCAGCCAGGCGCCAAGTGAACGTTTAGGGTGTTAGGCTCAGCAGTTAAGGGGCCGAATCTTATGCCGGTCAATGCATCTAAAGCCCAGGAGGGGGAACTCAAGAGCGGAAAGATAAGGTTTTATCTACTTGTGGCTATCCAGATTTTTTGAGTCAAGGAGATAGGAGCTAACAGTTTTGCTGATTTGAAAATCTGTGAAATGCTGTGTGAAAATCCCGCGCTTCCCGCGCCACTTTTTCTACGTAAATCTCAGTGCCCTCGTAACAGCTCTGAGAGCGGAGAGATCAGCTAGTTCTAGGGGAAAAAAAGGGGGTCACTGAATCATCTGTGATATTTAGAAGTAACCTTTTGGGAAACCACAGCTATTTAATTTGGCCAATATGATTAGGGCTCGTCCTCGTCGATTGCTGTGTTTTGTCATTTTGGAAAGTTTCATAATCAAGTTTTTAGAAGTGGAAGGGGTAGATAATCTAGTTCAGTGTTGTCATTTAGAGATTAAATAATAATAATAAGGGACCCAAATAATGAAGTGATTTGGTCAGAGTCTGTTAACGAAAGAAAGCTAAAGAAAGAAGAGAAGGAGGGAAGGGGGAGTACTTGACATCTTTTAATACCAAAGGCAAGGGTTTCAGAATCTCCTTCTTTAGGAATCTGTAAGATTTGCGTAATAGGACACGCAACCAAAAACAAACAAAAACGGTCAGAATATGGTAAAATAATACAAATTCTGTGTTTTATAGAAACACTTAGGTATATTAAGGCACAATCTGAATTGCCAACACCTCTGAAAGTCTGATCACATGCTGCCTGATCACTTGAAAACTCCAAGGCCATTCATTATTCCCTGTCTGGCTCTAGATCAGCACTAACCTTTCCTGAGCCATCGTGTAGGCTCCATGGCGAAATCATCCAGCATCCTTTCCCCACCATATTCTTTCTTCTTCTTGGGTAGAACCATGCTCACACCGTGTTTCATCCTTTTTCTGTATTTTATTTTATTATTTTTTTTGCAATACGCGGGCCCCTCACTGCCGTGGCCTCTCCCGTCGCGGAGCACAGGCTCCGGACGTGCAGGCTCAGCGGCTATGGTCCACGGGCCCAGCCGCTGCGCGGCATGTGGGATCCTCCCTCACCAGGGCACGAACCCGTGTCCCCTGCATCGGCAGGCGGACTCTCAACCACTGCGCCACCAGGGAAGCCCCTTTTTCTGTATTTTCTATTAAGTACCATTCAGTTAAGTTCACCTCATATACTCTCCCAACTCTTTTCTCACTGAAATCCTCTTGCACAAGGTCAGACTCAAGCACTTCCTGCTCCCTTCCTGGCCCCAAAGATCACTGAACAGGCATCGCCTTGATTGTCATCCAACATGACTTACCCAGTAGTGCTTTTTCTTTCTACGTGTGGGTCTTACTTCCTGTATAAATAGTAAGCCTCTCTGTGTCACCTTCCTTCTATTCTGAATACTGAGACACATAATAACAAATACAAGTTTGCTGTTTATGACATGTTCATTTCTTCCAACTCTTTTCCAATTACTTAAGAGAAATTTCCCTCGACCTTCCATCTTGCTTTGTTCCCACCCTTCCATCCAACTGGAAACTCAACATTTGTTAATTGCCTACCAAGCAAACAATAATGATCATGCTGATAAGAATAGTATAAGACTGTGCCAAGGGAGAGAAATGCATGCATTTTTATTTGAAAATAGATGTAAAAAGGAAACAGTAGGGCTTCCCTGGTGGCACAGTGGTTGAGAATCTGCCTGCTAATGCAGGGGACACGGGTTCGAGCCCTGGTCTGGGAGGATCCCACATGCCGCGGAGCAACTAGGCCCGTGAGCCACAACTACTGAGCCTGCGCGTGTGGAGCCTGTGCTCCGCAACAAGAGACGCCGCGATAGTGAGAGGCCCGGGCACCGCGATGAAGAGTGGCCCCCGCTTGCCACAACTAGAGAAAGCCCTCGCACAGAAACGAAGACTCAACACAGCAAAAATAAATAAATTAATTAATAAACTCCTACCCCCAACATCTTCTTAAAAAAAAAAAAAAAAAGGAGATAGTACCCTCCAGAACACTTGAAAGGTCTCAGAAGTCCCCTTTGGAATTACCACATTTTTCATGCACCACCTCATCTCCTAATTAAAGTTACTTTTCCTCAATCACCAGTATTCCAAATTGTTTAAACCACATTCTGACACAATGACATTACTTTTCTACACTTTATTGCTACACTATTGGCTAAACAGCCTTAGTGGGATTTCTTGGCACTTAATTACCATTTATAAAATTGTTTCCGTGGGAAAATGCATCCCAAATTCAAACCAACTAAGTTACAAAACCAATTCTGGGAATACAACACACTTGCAAACTTAATTTAATTAATTTCATTCATTCATTAATTCATCCATTTAATAAATATATTAAATAATATAAATAAATATATATTTATATATAAATAAATATAATTTATAAATATTATTCATTCATTTATTTATATAAATATAAATTTATATATATAAATAAATATTCATCCAATTATTCATTCATTTAAATATATAAATATATTTTTTAAATATAATATTTTTTTAAAAAAATATGCTCGATGTTAAGCACTGTATCTCTCACTCATTTTACTGTCTTTATTATGACCCTTATTTAAATTCTGAAGCCAAATATTCTCCTCTTCAACAGAAAATCTGTGCAAAACTATGTAAGAGGAATTTTCATGTAAACATGAGAAATTTAAAAAAATGTTTCATTAAAAATATTGGTCCCTATTAAACTATTGTGAGGGTGGATTTCAAACATCCACACAACTATATCTGAAATCCCTGGACAGCTGTGAGGTTGGTGACAAGAAAGTACACAAATGAACAATTTAGAGTTGCCATGTCCTCTGCAGAGAGAAAGGATGAACTCTGGAGCTATACTCTTTTTACCCATTGAAGACGAATGGGGAAAAGTACACTGGCTGTTTCCATAGGTACCTATCCATGTGTCCTGTATTAATCAGGATTTTTTCAGTTGCGACTGACAGAAACCTAACTCCAGTTTGCTTAAAGAAAACATAAAAGTCTGGGAGAAACTGAGGGGTGAGAAGACTGTATTTCTTAGATTATTTGTACACTGATGAGGATAATCCAATAGAGTAGGGAGGAAAATTGAAGATAAAGGAGGGTGAAGGGACAATTGCAGGATGAATGTCCTTGAGCAGACAAAAAGGAGTGGGATACAAGTCACACATGACGGAAGCAGGGACAGTGCATTCAGGCTGATACATGAGACAGTAGTTTGGTGGATGAAACGGAGGAGGCTGAAGGAGTTCTTTTCTGATTGCTTCTGTTTTCTCAGTCCTTATTTCATACATCTTTATTTCTTTAACACCAAGCTCAGGACCTGGCTTTTAATTGACTTTCAATGAAAATTTGCTCAGTGAGTGAAGGAATTCAGTAACGGTATCAGTTAGGGTTAGATTTGGCTGTAACTAATAAGAAAAAGATAATAGTGTCAAGCACCATAGAAGTTTATGTCTCTTCCAAGAGGGTAGCATGGCCTTCCATGGTGTCAGTCACAGTTTCCTTCTATCCTGTCCTCTGGCTTTCCTTCCCAAAGTCACTCCATGGCCCAAGATGGCTGCTGGCCTTCCAGTCATTAAGTCGACCTTCCAAACCAGAAGGTTGGAGGAAGCGACAGAGGACATGTTTCAACCAGAAACTGCACATACCACTTCTGCTTACATCCCATCCTATAAGCCAGAACTTAGTTGTGCAGCCATATATAGCTACAAGGGAAGCTGGAAAATTGACCTTTTCCCAGGCTTAGTATGCCCAGCTAAAAACCAAGGATTCTCCTCATATACTGCTGGTGGGAATGTAAAATGGCACAGCCACTGTGGAAAATAGTTTGGCAGCTCTTCAAAATGTTAAAGTTATCATATGACCCAGCAACTCCCTCCTAGTGTAAACCCAAGAGAATTGAAAACATCTGTCCACACAAAAACTTGTACATGAATGTTCAGGGTAGCATTATTCATAATAGCCAAAAAGTGGGAAACAACCCAAATGTCCATCGACTATAGATGGATAAACAAAATATGGTATTATGGTATACCCATACTATGGAATATTATTTGCCAATAAAAAGGAATGAAGTACTTATGCATGCTACAATGTGAATGAACCTTAAAAACATACTAAATAAAAGAAGCCAGACACTAAAGATCACCTAATATAAGATTCCAACTCTAGGAAATGTTCAGAATAGGAAAATCCATTCGGATAGAAAATAGATTAATGGCTGCCAGAGAGGATGGAGGGAGGAGAGAATGGGGAGCAACTGCTAATGGGCATGGGGTTTATTTGGGGGGTAATGAAATAATTTGGAATTAGATAGCGATGAGGGTTGCACAACCTTGTGAATCTACTAAAAATATTGAGTTGTATACTTTAAAACACTGAGTTTTATGATATGTGCATTCTATCTCAATAAAAATAAAAATTTTAAAAAATTCTGGGGTTCTATTATTGAAAGAAAAGAGACGGGAGTAATAATTTGGGGACAATGGTTTCTGCCACAATTCCCTAGAATGAGTTAGTCAGAAAAGATTCTCTTTAGGCTACGCTTAGGTTAATGAAATAGAAGGAAAAGAAAGTTCTATAAAGAAGAGTATGTGCCACCTCACACCAGTCAGAACGGCCATCCTCAAAAAGTCTACAAATAGGGCTTCCCTCGTGGTGCAGTGGTTAAGAATCCGCCTGCCAGTGCAGGGGACACGGGTTCAATCCCTGGTCCAGGAAGAGCCCACATGCCACGGAGCAACTAAGCCTGTGTGCCACAATTACTGAGCCCACGTTCTCGAGCTGCACACCGCAACAAATACCATATATATCACTTATATGTGGAATCTAAAAAATACAACAAACTAGTGAATATAACAAAAAAAAGAAACAGACTCACAGATACAGAGAACAACTTAGTGGTTACCAGTGGGGAGAGGGAAGGGGGGAGGAGCAACATAGGGGTAGGGAATTAAGAGGTACAAACTACTATGTATAAGGTAAGCTACAAAGATACATTGTACAGCACAGGGAATATAACCAATATTTTATAATAACTATAAATGGAGTATAACCTCTAAAAATTGTGAATCACTATATTGTACACCTGTGACTTACATAATATTGTACATCAACTGTACTTCAATTTTAAAAATAAAATAAAGAAAAATAAAATTATTGAGAATTTCTAGACAGCCGACAGCAGAGCATTAAACCAATGGGTGAGTTCAAGCTGCTTTAAATGAAATACCAGACCCTTTATAATCAATTAGGCTGAAGCCTCCTTTCTTTCCTTTCTCCATTCACTCTCCCACTTATTTGCCCCACAGAATTTATTCTCCTCCAAGGATGAACTTATCATTTTCTCTCACACCAACCTCATTGCCTGAAATGTCTGAGATTCTCCATGCATCTTAAGTCTCAGTTCAAAGGCTGCCTCCTCTGTGAAGACTGCCTTGACTCTCCCAGGAAGATTAAGACCTCATCTACTTTTGCCTGCACTCTGATATAGCCTGTGGTCATTATATATTGCATCGCCATTGCCTGTGGGTCCGTGTCCCCAAGACTGTAAGCTCTTTGAAGGCAGGAACTGTCTCTTTTCTTTTTTGAATTCACAGCATCCATCAGAGTGTCTGGCAAATGATAGGAGCTCACACAGTAAAATATTTGTAAATTTAATGAAAGAATGAGACAGTGCCTGGCATACAGTAGGTATTCATTAATTAATTGATTCTTTCAAAAGTAGTTACTGGATGCCACTATATAATGGACTCTGTGCCATATCTGTCCCTCCTTCAACAAATAGTGAGCGAGTGTCTATTGCATGTCAGGGCCTATGACAGAAGCTGGGAACACACTGGTGAACAAGATAGGCAGGCCCCCTTCTTTCTAAGACCTTATATTCCAGTTAGCCCTCGAGAAATGTGATTTCACTTCCTCTCTCTTCCTCTGCACCTCCCAAGAGGTAACCAAATCAGTCCTACATATTTTAAGACTTTCTCTGCTTCCACCTTCTGCTGGGGATTCTCTTTCTCTGCTTTGCTCTCAGGTACCAAGAGATGGATGCTTGATCTTGCCAGAGCTGTTTTGTTTTGTTCTGTTTTGTTTTTTTCAACCACTGCAGAGATCAGCTCTTTGGCCCCTGCACCAGCTCAGGCCTTCTCACTAAATTACTCCAGAGGTAATTCCCCTTAGGCTCAAGGAGATCACTCAGTGCAGACCAATGTTTTCAATCTCTTCCCCTCCCCTAATTGTTTCTCTTACAAATTAGAGGTTTATTTCCTCGTAGCATATATCATGTCTGGTAATCAAAACTGTGTGTGTCTCGTTTGGAGTGCAGTTGGCTCCAGAGCTCAGCTCAGGCTAAGGAGCGAGAGAATAGAACTGTTTGGATGCTTGAGTTCTGGGTGACATAGGCCAATTTTCCATCCTCCCTTCACTTCTCTGTGACCTTCTGCCCTCGTGTAATTTCTAAGTGTTCTTCAGGAGAGAGGAATGTCACAAAGTGTCTGTATTAGAGAAGTCTTACTCATACAGAGCTGATTTTCCCCATGTTCTCCTAGCTGAGATGAAATGTTTCACACTTAATCATGGCTAAAAAACAAATTTTGGGGAAGTCTGACCAGTCTCACTTTCAGCAACTATTTATGACTTAGAGAATTGTGGAACTGTTTAAGTGATGAACTCTCGTAAGGGTCATACTAGGGACCCAGTAAGGCACCCATTCATATGTTGAAGCCCTGACCCCCAGTGTGATGGTATTTGGAGATGGGCCCTTTGGGACGTCATTAGACTTAGATAAGGTGGGGGTGGGACCCTAATGATGGGGTTAGTGGCTTTATAAGAAGAAGAGAGAGAGGTCGCTCCCTCCCCACCATGTGAGGACACAGTGAGAAGATGGCCTTCTGCAAGTCAGGAAGAGGGCTCACACCAGGAATTAGCCAGTACTTTGATCTTGGACTTCCTAGTCTCCGGAAGTCATAATTAATTTCCACACACCTCTGTTAAGTGCTAGTCACTGTTGAATAGTTTGGGTCCCTCCAGGGCATGTTAGAGGCTAGACTGACCACATCAACTGCCTCAACCTCTCACTGTACTTTTTTTTTTTTTTTTTTTTTTTGCGGTACACGGGCCTCTCACTGTTGTGGCCTCTTCCGCTGCGGAGCACAGGCTCCGGACGCGCAGGCTCAGCGGCCATGGCTCAGGGGCCCAGCCGCTCCGCGGCATGTGGGATCTTCCCGGACCGGGGCACGAACCCATGTCCCCTGCACCGGCAGGCGGACTCTCAACCACTGCGCCACCAGGGAAGCCCCTCTCTCACTGCACTTTTTAAATTCAACTGATGACCCCAGCTGAACTCTGACAACTTGGAAGTGGCAGTGGGTTGCTGGATCCAATGACCACTTGCAAACATTCCCAATCCATGAATAGGATGTCATGGAATTCTTGTTCCTGAATAAACTGCTGTTAAATCATTATTTTTGACACTGGAGGACTCAGAATCCTCACTGGAGAATCTCGACATGGAGGACTCAACTCTCAGTCACAGCATTTCGGCGCACTCTGCTCTCCAGGAGGTCACTGAAGACTTAAATGAGGCAGATGGGCTGGTCCATCTCCAGCTTGAGACTGCCCTGTTGTAATGGGGAAGAGCCAAATCTGACTACATGTTGGATCTGTTTCCTTTACTTTAACCTTTGCTTCCCATTGCTTTTGTTCACTGAAAGGATACTGTCTGTACATAACGGCCTGCCTCTGGGAACCCTGCCCCTCTGCCTGAAGGTTAAACCAAAATGCCTTTGTTCAGGGAAACATCCGGACCCTGTCCACCTGTGGATGGTTACAAGAAAGAAGAAATTAACACATCCCCTCCCCGAGGCCAGGCCGGCCATTCCAGGGGATAGTTGCAAAACTTATGGCCTTTTTACTTTACTTCCTCATCTCCTCCCCCTCTCTGTTCTATAAAAGAAACTGGCATCCCAACCCCAATAAGATGGCTCTTTTGAGACACTAGTCCGCCATCTTCTCCGCCTGCCGGCTTTCCGAATCAAGTCGTATTCCTTGCCTCAGCACCTCATCTCCCGATTCATTGGCCTGTGGTAGGGCAAGCAGAGTGAGCTTGGACTCGGCAACACTACAGCAACTTCACTTATCAAATAGAATATTTTGGAATACCTGGAACGACAGCAACAATAATAGGTAATGATAGCTCCCATAAATGGAGGCCTAATATATGTCAGATGGTGTGCTAATACTTTATAATATATTACATGTAATTGAAGTCTCACAGCATCCATGCAAGCTATGTACCATTATTCCTGTCTTATGTATTTGGAAAGAGAGGCACACATAGCTAGTTTGGAGGTAGAACTAGGATTTGGACTCAGGTCCACCTGACTCCAATGCATTTGCTTTGCTCACCACACTGCACTCCCACTCCCACCCTGCAAATCAAAAATGTGATTCTATACCTCAGCCTTACTTTCTGGGAAAATCTATAATTGACTCAGAGTTTGATAGTTAGAAAAGTCCAATCCTCTGGTCCAGGAACCAGTGAAGAGGTGTCTTGAAGTGGGACTCTTCTTGCAAAGATTCCTTTGATCTAGCATTTTAGGAACAGGATGTGCTTCCCATGTCATTGAATTGTCAGTTTGTTATTAAGAGAAAACTTTTTTGAGGAGGGTCAAAAATCTTGGGAAAAAAAAAGAGACTTTGGTCTTCTTTGCCTTATTAAACAGAGTAGATTGGACATAACTAATTCCACTCTTGGTATGTCAAGACCATTTTTTATATAAGCATGTAATGTGAGCATCTAACATAAGTAGTGTCATCCCTGGGGCTACTGCAAGCTGCTTTGTAGGGAGCTCTTGCTTCTATATTAACTGGCATGAGCTTTTGGTTTTGTTTCATTTCTTTTTTGGTTTTGTTTCATTTTTGGTTTTGTTTCATTTCTGTTTCTTGTTTCTCCTTCCTCTTAGGCAGTAACCTGTCACTTTTTCTGAAGTCAAAGGGACTTGTTCTGGTAGTACCTCCCCACTCCCCCAGTTTCCAATTTCCTTTATCGAATCTGTTATTCTTTGAAAACCATCTTGAGTTAATTGAATTGGGAACTTTAGTTTTCAAAAAATTTCAGTCAACTGTGGGTAAGGGTGTGTGGCCACCTCTTGACTCTCCCTGTAGCCAACGCGTGTGGATTCATGATGGTGCTGATTCTTATCACTGTCTCTTTTGTTTTATTCTGGGTTTGTGACAATGTTTTAGGTATCATAGCTTCTTGTGAGTCTGGTCTTTGAACAAGATGGCATTACTCATATAGCAATGATGGATGCTATTACTTCCAAGGAAGAGACAGCCTTACTCCAACTGGCTTAAATAATAAGGAAATGTATCATCTCACATGACACTAAGTCCAGAGATAGGGCAGACTTCAGGGTTGCTTGATTTTAATAGCTCAACAGCATTATCAGCGACCCAGACTTTCCATCTCTTGGTTTTGCTGTGTCTAGAACAGCTCATTGTTATAAGATGGCTATTAGCAGCAGCTGAGGCACCATCTGAGAGCAGTGAGGGAATCATTGTTATAAGCTTGAAATATGAATTCTTCTCTTTAATCTGATGGTCTAATGTAAGCAACAAGCCCACCTCTGGAACAATGCCATCTGCCAGGGGAATTCAATGCTCTGATTGGCTTAGACCAGGGGTCAGCAAACTTCTTCCGTAAAGGACCAGGCAGTAAATATTTTAGATTTTGCCAGCCATACAGTCTCTGTAACTCAACTGTGCTGTTGTATCACAAAAGCAGTCATAGGAAATGATGGGTGTGGCTGTTTTCATATAAATGTTATTTACAAAAACAGGTAGCAGGACCATTGGTAGTTCACCAATCTCCGTAGACTAACCAGCATCCACCCCTGAACCTACTGATGAATCAGCATCTCCAGAGTCATGCGGGATAGGAGTGGACCTGTGTGAAGAACGAGGAAATGTGGTCTGTTAGGAAGGAAGGGGGATGGATGCTAGTAGCAGACAATGTGATTCACTGCATTGTTTTTGGAAAGAGGGGAGTTTGAAACCACCGCCTTTTTCAAATACCATGAAAAGCAAAGGAAGGAACTCCGAACGCCTATCAACCAAAAAAATGTAAATTTTTTACAGCTTTTCACAAAGCTGATCACTTCAAGTGCTACTCTCTTTCCTTACACCTGGGCTCCAGCCTTTCTAAGAAAGCACAATTCCTGGAAGGCGACAGCTTCTCTTGAGCCTTGGCACTTGCGCTTCCCTTCCTTAGGCGTGTACACTCCCATCTTTGTCACTTGTTCCTAGTCATCCCTCCTGCTCTGTCTTGGAGATCTTCACTGACCCTAAGGTGGGATGCTTCTCACTGTGCATACCTCCATGATAGTGTGTGGCACCCTGCACTGTAAAGATCTGTTTACAGATGGGTATCCCACCTAATAGCGCCATCCTGGAGGGTTCGGCATGTGGGATCTTCCCAGACCGGGGCACGATCCCGTGTCCCCTGCATCGGCAGGCGGACTCTCAACCACTGCGCCACCAGGGAAACCCCGTATTTCTTGAATGCATGAGCATTTGTGCCTTGGATGATGAAAGGAATCACTGTCAACTGAAAAAAAACAAAAAGCACAACGTGAGAGGTGTGAGTTAAGTTCTTTGGGGGCAAAATGAGGACTATACCCCGGGAGACAGCATCTCAGATAGCTCTGAGGAACCTCTCCAAAGAGGTGTTGGGACAAGGTCAGTATTATAGACGATTTTAGTGAAGGGGCGACGGGGGGGGGCATGCAGTCAAACACATTTTGGCAGAGGCCTGTGGCTGGTCACGAGGAGCAGATGTCACTGCGAATGATTTTAGTGTTTTCCTAGATATGCGAAGATAAAAGAATTGGGCTCATAAAATCTTCTCCTGAAAATATCTAACTATCGGAAAGACTGTTTTGCCAGTTTTTCCCAGAACACAGAGTGCCTCATTCCTAATCTCCACCCTGAACTCCTTTCAGGGTATGTTAAAGGTCAGTGACTACAGCGGCTAGTGACCTAATCCTTGTAGAGGTAGATGGCAGGTGACAATTTTTAGTTGGCATTACTCTTTCCGTATGTTTGGGGTGTTAACCCCTGTGGTCAGAGTAGCAAAAGGTAGAAATCATTTTTTCCTGAATGCCTTTCTTGTTGAATATGAGTTTCAGGCATTTGACCCTCTAATCTTTAAATATGGAGCTGATTTGATGTTTTTTTCTGTGTGCCTGTGTCATTCTGACTTCAGACTTCATTTCCAAATGAAGCAGCAAAATGCAATACAATATCTGTCTGTGCTGTGAGACCCCCTCAATCCCGCATTCACCTCCCACTCCCCCCACCAATTTACTCACGAAGAGGTAAGTGTCTCTGGCCTCTGGCTCTCTAGAGAGGTCAGCAGATGGATTCCTCGCTCTTCAGTTTTCTCTGGATCTCTCCCGGGAGTGTATCCAGGTCACCTTACTGATAGCAGAATTTCACTCCTGGAATTCTTGGTATTTGCATTGGCGCTCAATGGATTTGCAGATAAAGATCTCTGGTGGGCGGGTGGAGGAAGGGTCTCTCCTCAACCCCTCCTGCAGCAAGTATCCAGTGAATACATGGGCTTAGAGGGATGACTGCCTTGCCTTGGTTACCGGCCAGCTCTTTACTTAGCTTCTCTAATCTACAACTTCCTCGCTGATAGGGAGACGATAATAAAAGTCCCTACATCATAAGCTTTTTAAAATAATTAAATAAAATTATACATCTAAAGTGTAGCATTGAATCTGGCATACAGTAAGCTCAATAACAAAAGCTACTAATTGATGTCCCAAATGCATGTGGGTGTATAATTGATGATATAATAAATTTAATTTTCTAGTCTAGAGATTCTAGATATGATTCATCTAAACCTCTGGGGGAAGGTTTCTAGATATTATTACAAAACACGCCAACCTGGAAGCAGCAAAATGCAATACAATATCAGGATTAGGTTCAGCGGTGAGTAACAAAGACCTCAAATCACCATGGCTTAAACAACATAGAAATTTCTCCTTTACATAAAAGCTCAGAATTGGCAGTCTAGGGCCGGGATAGCATTTTACTCTGCAAGGTCCTCAGGGATCTAGGTTCTCTCTAATTCCCACCCCCAGCTTTACTGCGGTATAATTGACAAAATTATATATATTTAAATTGTACAACTTGATTATTTAATATATGTATACATTGTGAAATGAGTAACACAATCAAGTTAATTAATACATTCATCATGTTACACAGTTACTTTTTTTTTTTGGTAAGAACACTTGAGATATATTTTCTTTTTTTTTTTAACTTTTATTTATGTATTTTTGGCTGTATTGGGTCTTCGTTGCTGCGCATGGGCTCTCTCTAGTTGCGGTGAGCGGGGGCTACTTTTCGTTGAGGCATGAGGGCTTCTCATTGCATTGGCTTCTCTTGTTGCAGAGCACGGGCTCTAGGCACGCGGGCTTCAGTAGTTGTGGTTCGTGGGCTCTAGAGCTCAGGCTCAGTAGTTGTGGTGCACGGGCTTAGTTGCTCCACGGCATGTGGGATCTTCCCGGACCAGGGCTCGAACCCGTGTCCCCTGCATTGGCAGACAGATTCTTAACGACTGCGCCACCAGGGAAGTTCGAGATATATTTTCTTAGCATATTGCAAGTATACAGTACATTATTATTAACTATAGTCACTATGAAGTATATTAGATCCTCAGAACCTATTCATCTTATAACTAAGTTTGTACCCTTGAACCAACATCTCCCCATTTACCCCATCCCCAGCCTTTGACAACCACCATTCTCCTCTGTTTCTATGAGTTTGACTTTTTTTTTTAAGATTCCATATGTGAGTGGAATATACAGTATTTGTCCTTGTCTGGCTTATTTCACTTAGCATAATGCCCTCCAGGTTCATCCATGTTGTCACAAATGGCAGGATTTCATTCTTTTTTAAGTGAATAATATATCTTTAACTATTTCACATTTACTTTATCCATTCATCCATCCACAGACAGACACTTAGGTTTTTCCTCTATCTTGATGCTTCACCATACAGAGACTCCAAAGGTCACTTCATGATCCAAGAGGGCTTCTCAGCTCCATCCATCAAATCTAAATTCCAGGCAGGAGGAAGTAAAAAAGGGGCAAAGAGGAAAGAGTAAATGGTGCAAGCCTGCATTCTTTTAAGGAGGATTCCTGGAAGCTGTCACATGACACTTCCACTTAGATCTCATTGGCCAGAACTGAGTCACAGGGCCTTACCCAGCAGCAAAGGAGGCTGAGGAACCCAGCCTTTCTTCTGCATTGCCATATGCCCAGCCACAAATCAGGTGGTCTATTACAATGGAGGAAAGGGAAGATGAAGATTGAAAACAATCTCTGCCATGAAAACCTACCTTTCTCCTCATGATATTTATTATAATCAGGGACATGAAGTGAGGTCCCTAAAACTTCACTGTATTATTTTTAATAAATTCAATAATAAATCCCAACGTTATGCTTGGCACTGATATACATGCCATAAATCTTGGCACGGGGGATACAGAGACAAATAGGGAAGAGTTCCTCCCCAAATAAAAAATAGTACAATGTTTTAGGTGCTGTACTAGTGGTGGTTACAAAGTGTCACTGGATTTGGAGGAAGGAATGATTAAACCTTCTGGGGAAGAGTGTCACGGGGGATGTCCTGAGGAGGCTTCATAGAAAACAACTTTTGTTTGGGAACTTCATAGATAAAGAACCTTTAGATAAAGAGGATAGGATAAAAAAAACCTTTAGATAAAGAGGATATCCTCTTTATCTTTAGATAAAGAGGATAAAAACCTTTATCTATCTCATAGATAAAGAGAGCAGATACAAGCCTAAAGCCAACTGCTGGGAGCATTCGCCACTGTAGGCAAGGGATGCTTGGCTGAAGAAAGTGCATTCAAGCAGAGTTAGAGAGAAAGGGAATGGATAAGGAGAACCCTCCCCCTCCCTGTTTTGTGCACCCCAAGGAACCAGAAGGAAAGAGTGGAATACAATGATCATTCCTTACTTTCAATGATGAAACTTGGCTAGACCACTTATGGCCCTAGCCCAATTTTTTCCCCCTGAAATATTGGATACTTTTCACAGAGAGCTAATTTATCGTAATGTGAATGGGGCGGAGAGATCCTTTTTAGAGACAGATTAAAAGTATTAAATTGCAGACTTAGCTGATGTATGCCCAATATGAAATTTCTGCTGAAATAATAGAAAATAATCTCATTGAGAGAGTAATCAAAGCTCTGGGGGAAAAGCTTCAATGATGGCAATGAAACCAATCTCAGTTTATAATTACCAATGAGGAAATGGATTGATAAGTTTAGCTAGCTTTCCCAAATCATGGGGCTTTATCGTGGAAGGAACTCAGATTTTCTCCTTCCTGGCAATGTCGGGTTCCCTCAGTTACTAAGCCTCTTTTGAATACAGACATGGAGTTTTCTATACTGCATACATGGGATGACAAATTGAAATAATAATATATATTAATATATAATAATTATAACAATTGTATAATAATATATAATAATTATATATATAATAAATAATATATAATAATAATAATACTCCATTATGGAGTAATCACAGTTCGGGCAGACAGAAATGGGCGACCATTGAGGATCTGGTCTCAGATACGTCTCTGTACCACCGAAAACTTGAACTTTCTTTGTACTATACCAGACCCAAGGACACCACCGGCCATATTCAGAACACCACCTGACAGCTACAACCTTATGGTCTCAAGGTCTCCCCTTGTATCGATGCAACCATTTCAGACCCCAACAAATCTTTACTTAACAAACACCCTTACTTCTTGCCAGCTCCAATTATAATTTTTGGTGAATAACTCATGTAACTAACGGTAACCTTGTGATTTTTGCCTTCATAAGCCTCCCCCATTTCGTAGTCTGGCAGAACACAATTCAAGTGCTTCTTGAATCTGTGTCCTGGGCTGCAGTCCCAGCAAACCCCACATAAACACCTTTTTATTTCAATCAGGTCTCTGTTTCTAAAATTCTGGTTAACCCATATGACGTTTCAAATTCCAATTTGTTTTCTATTTTGTTCCAGCATGCATACATTCTAACATAAGCTCACATGTACAAGCTGAAAAAAGACCTATAGTTAACCGTGAAAAATGTCTTGATAAAGCTTTCATCATGCATCTGGGTAACAAATTAGCATAGATTGTGATGCTACAGAACCATCACTATAAACGTAGAAGCCATCACATGTCAAAACTGGATTCAAAATAATTTGAAGACACTTCTTTCTAAAAGAGCATAGAATGACTCCATTTCATTAGAATCTAGGGAAGAAGAGAAAAAGTATTCAGCCATCCAAGGCACTGCTAAGTGTGACATAAGCCTCCCTGCGGTTGGGGTGGGAGCCTTTGAGAAACCCGGAGTCCATCCAAGAGAAAGATACAAGGTGCCGTGTGCAAAATATGCTGCTCTCAGCAGGAAAAATAAGGGCAAAGTAAAATTAAAGTAGCGATGGTGTTAGGCTGTTTTGTTCCACGTGAAGGAGGTTTTTTTTTTTTTTAGTGCTAATAAACTTGAATGGCCTATTGTGAAATAATTTCACTATGTAATTGTCAAGGAAATGCAATAAAAGTTACCCAAACATTAAATGTCACCTTTAACTTATAAAACTTCTTGTTGCCCAGTGGTTTTGTATTCTAGATGGTTTAATTCTCTTTCTCTATCTTTTAACTTACTTTTAATTCCCTTCTGCTTTTGCATTTTTTTTTTTTTTTTGCGGTACGCGGGCCTCTCACTGCCGTGGCCTCTCCCGTTGCGGAGCACAGGCTCCGGACGCGTAGGCCCAGGGGCCATGGTTCACGGGCGCAGCCGCTCCGCGACATGTGGGATCCTCCCGGACCGGGGCACGAACCGGTGTCCCCTGCATCGGCAGGCGGACTCTCAACCACTGCGCCACCAGGGAAGCCCTGCTTTTGCATTTTTGAGAGAACGATTGCCATTCCATAAATCAGATACAATTTTACTCTCACTCTTTTGGACTTTCCTTGGGAACTTTTGTTTTTGACTCTTAAGAACCCACCAACCTCCTGGCCAGGGTCTTCCTCTAGCTGAGCCACACCTGGGTTTCCAGCACAAGAGGTTGAGAGGTGGCAGACTCAGTTAGCCTGAGGGGCTGTGTGTTATTAAGCATGCAGATCCTGGGTTTGAATACTGGCCCTGCCACTTTCTAGCTGTGTGACTTTGGACAGATTATTTAACCTCTCTGTGTCTCAGTTACCTACCTCCAAAGGTTGCTGAGAGGATTAAATGAGTGCCTAGTGCATAGTGAGTGCTCAAAGAAATGTTAGCTATTATCATTATTGTGTTCTAATACTCCATCAAGATATTTATGTTTGATGCAAATGCTTCTTTAATGTTTTCTTTAATATAATATGTCCTAAAGTGGAGAGTCCAGTTATTGAAGTCAAAAGATCTTGGTTTGAAGTTCAGCATTGTCACATTCTAAGTGTATGACTTTGGGCAAATCAGATTTTTGTTTTGTTTTTGTTCCTCAGTTTTCTCAACCATAAAATGTAAAGGGGGATGGAGAATGGGATGATTTCTCAGTCATTCATTTAACAAAGTCATTCATTTAGCACTTTATATTCATCTTCAAAATCCATGTGATTGCTTTAAGCATTTTATATTTTGTGTCTGCCTAATATTATCCCAGGTATTACTTTTTCAAGTGGAGTCATTCATCAAGGGTTCTCCCACACCACCTCCTTCCCCCACCTCATATCAGCTTTCCCAAATGCTGAGCATTACCTCATAAGACTGAAGCCTGCCCTCCCAGGAGTTCTTAACCCTCCCCATGACACTACGTACTCCCACGTACTAAGGAAATTTTTAGGTCCCTTGAGTTTAGCTTCAATTCCATTCCTTTCTCTCTTACTAAAGAAAGCACTTTGGAAAACAAGTGAAAATGCAGTTATTAGAAGGATAATCTTGAATCTTTTAAAATTTAAAAACATAAGTGTAAGTCATTAGAAAACTTGGTCATCTCTCAAATGACACAAGATAAATGAGATTGAGAACCACTGGCTTTCATGGCATACTGAGCAAGAAAGGGATTGAAAATGAAATGAAGAAGAAAGCCTTGAGCAGTAACTTCTGTGGTGCCAGGCTATAGCTGATGATATTACCTGGAATCTGGTCCCGGAGAGGAATCTTTCCTGACTTCCATCCAGGAAGTTACACTGTCTACCAAAAGTAATGGAATTGGATCTCTTCCCCTCCACAGGGAAAGTGCCAAACTTCCTGAGCAATTGACTGAAAACTGTATCTAAGATAATGCTTGAAAATGTCCATTAGCAGAGATCAAGAATAAGTAGCCCATAAACCCAAAGCTATCAGAAAAAAGGAACTAATAAATATTAGTGCAGAGAGAAACCAAATTGGGAATAGAAAAATGTTAGAGAAAATCAACAAAACCAAGAGCTGGATCTTTGAAAAGATCACCAAAATTGGCAAACCTTTAGCTAGATTGATAAAGAAAAAGAGAAGAATGAAATAACTAAAATCAGAAAAGAAAAAGTGGACATTACTACTGATCTTACAGAAATAAAAAGGATTATAAGGGAGTACTATGAACAACTGTACATCAACAAGTTGGATAACTGAAATGAAATAGAAAAGCTCCTAGAAACACACAAACTACAAAGACCAACTCATGAAGAAATATAAAATCTGAACAGACCTATAACTGATAAAGAGATTGAATCAGTAATCAAAACCCTCACAAAAAATAAAAGCCTAGGACCAAATGACTTCACTAGTGTATTCCACCAAACACTAAAAGAAGAATAAATACCAGTCCTCCTCAATGTCTTGCAAAAAATCGAAAAGGAGGGAACACTTCCAAACTCGTTTAATAAGGCCATTGCTCTTATACCAAAGCCAAACAAAAATGTTACAAGAAAACTACAAATGGATATCCCATATGAATATTTATGCAAATATATTCAAAAATACTAGCGAAAATAATTCAATAGAATATTAAAAGGATTATATACTATGAGTAAATGGAATTTATTCCTGCAATGCAAGGATGGTTCAACAAATGTAAGTCAATGTATTACACCACAGAAACAGACTGAAAGGATAAAAAAAACTTGAAAAATTCAACATATTTTCATGATACAATAACTCAACAAACTACTTCAACATAATAAAGTCCATATATGAAAAGCCCACAGCTAACATCATACTCAATGGTGAAAGAATGAAAATGTTTTCTCTAAGAGCAGGAACAAGACAAGGATACCTGCTCTCCCTACAATTATTTAACATAGTATTGGCAGTCTTAGCCAGAGAAATTAGTCAAGAAACAAAAATAAAAGGCAAGGGCTTCCCTGGTGGCGCAGTGGTTGAGAGTCCGCCTGCCGATGCAGGGGACACAGGTTCGTGCCCCGGTCCGGGAAGATCCCACATGCCGCGGAGCGGCTGGGCCCGTGAGCCATGGCCGCTGAGCCTGCGCGTCCAGAGCCTGTGCTCCGCAACGGGAGAGGCCACAACAGTGAGAGGCCCACGTACAGCAAAAATAAATAAATAAATAAAAGGCAAATTGGATAGGAAGAAGTAAAATTATCTCTCTTCCAGTTTACATAATATTACATGCAGAAAACTAAAGATTACACACACACACACAAAACTGTTAGAACTAATAAACGAATTAAGCAAAGTTGCAGGATACAAAGTCAAAGCACAAAAATCAGTTGTGCTTCTTTGCACTAACGATAAATAATCCAAAAAAGAATTAAGGAAAATAATTCAATTTACAATAACATCAAACTACATATTATTTACATATGGTACCCAAGGTCTTACACCCTATTTTCTTCAGAGAAATGACCAGAAAATCTGAAGTTTAATGCTTTCCACTTACAAGCTTACCTAAGCCCTACTAAAACGGGGCTGAGATTTCTGAATTGTTTCTCTGCTTTGACAGAGCTTTGATTTTTAATCCCGGTCTGTTTGGTTCCAAAGTTCATGCATTTTCTTTTATATCAAATACCTATCTAGTTGGATGCAAAACTGGAAAAAAAAAAACCCTTCATCTTTTCTGATACTCATATGATGAATGTTACTGGTGTATCAGGACCAAGGAATAGGAAATTCATAACCAGCAGATGTTCATGGCCAGCAGTAATCAATTCTAAAGTGCTTGAAACTGGTTGGGAGAAATTTTCATAATCTAACAAAACTTTTCACCTACCTCCTTTACCCTTTCTAGTCACTTTTGAGTTCCCTAAGATAAATGTTTAAGATATAAAAAACATTCTTTATTCATTGTATTTGCTTTTATATTTACTTTCATTACCATCACTGAAACATCTTGCTCCCGCAATTTTTCCTGCAAATAGAATTTGAACAACACCAAGGCATAAATAAGTCTCTGGGGGTTGATCTGGGAGCCCTACCATTTAGAAATTGTTTCTATGAGAAAACATGTTCCAATTCTAAACAAACAAATTGGAACACAATCCTTTTGTACATTGGACATGGCTGATTTGTGCCAGGTTAAAAGCATGGATTGGAAGTAGGATTAATTGAATTCTAAATGCTGGCTCTGCTTCCACCTGGGTTTGTCATCTTGAGCACGCTTCTAAACCACTCTGAACCTCTGTTTCCTCTTTTCTAACATGGGGGAAATAATAGTACCTACTGCAAAGGGTTGCTGAAAGATAAGAATGATATAATGTATGTAAAGCACATTGTAAAAATTCAAAAATATTAGCTATTATGATCATGTTCTTAAGGTGCCCTTTAGACCCCAGACTACACAAGTTGGGAACTAGAAAGATCAGGGCTCAGGCCCAAAGTCCCTTCTAGCATGAAATCCAGTGGTTTATTACAGAGAGATTACTCTCTGTAATATTAATAATAATAATAATAATACTCACTATTACTGGTGAGGATTCCTTGTATCAATATAACCCTGGAAAGTTTCACAATATTCTGTACCTGTGTTTTCTTCTTTAGGATAGAGGTAAGTAATAACAAAACCTGCCTCTCCTTTGTTTTCCCTCCAGTTTTATTGGGATATAATTGACAGGTAACATTGTGTAAGTTTAGGGTATACAACATGATCATTTGATACATGGATATATTGTAAAACAGTTAACATAATAAGGTTAGTTAACCCCTCCATCACCTCACATAGTTACCTTTTGTGTGTGTGTGATGATTACATTTAAAATCTACTCTCTTAGCAACTTGCAGATATATAATACACTTTTGTTAACTATCATCACCAGGCTGCACGTTAGATCCACAGAACCTATTCATCTCGTAATGGAATTTTGGACGGTTTCACCAATATCTCCTCCTTTCCCCCACTCTCAGCCCCTGGCAACCACCTGTCTATTCTATTGCCTATTTCTATGAGCTCAAAAACCCACCTCTCCTTAACTCACAGAACTACTGAGAAGATGAAGGAGATGATCTTTGCTCTCAAGGTCTTTGAACTAAACAATGCCATGAATAAGGTGCCACGAATCTCAGACTTGTGCAACTTTACACATACAGTCCTTTTTCTTTGGTGAGTAAAAAGGTGGGAGACCAGACTAATTCACAAGCTTCGGTTGCATTGAAGAACTTGGGAAACAGATTGACTTGAGGTCTGGTCGTAGCTCTGACCCTTGCCTGCTATGTGACTTTGAGCGAGTCACTTAATTGCTTAGGGGTAATATCAGTATTTACCTCAGAGGACCACGCTGAAGATGAAATGAGATGTTACACATGGCATACTTGACACAGTGTCTGACACAGGCTCGGTGGTCAGAACATTAGAGATGATGAAGATGGTGATGATGATGGTCGTGATTATGATGACAATAATGATGGTGAGGATGATGGTGGTGATGTTACTGATGATGATGGTGGTGATGGTGGTAATGAGGATGGTGATGGTCACGGTGACGATGATGATTTTGTTGATTTACTGCTTAAAATGATCTACACTGACATATCACAGCTGTTCATTTTTCTTTTCAGAGGTGCTGTTGCAGCCACAGGTGCTTAAAATACAGACCTGAATTCTCCAAAGGTACTCCCTTCTCTATTTTCTAACATAGTCTTTTTGAAATTGTTGCCCTGGTCAAATTACCTTGTTGGTTCCATATCTACTTTTTGTCCTATAAGCCACATAATTAGAGAGAGAGAGAGATGATGCTAGACATATCTTTCTACGTTTTCTTTTTTCATTTAGTTTAATGAATTTTCTGCTTGTTTTAAAGAAGTAATGATGTCAGCACAGTGTGCAGATTGTCATTTTGGTGGATCTTTGTAGTATTTGACAAGATTTGACAAAGAGTTTTCAAAAATTGTTAGGTTTGTCAAAATTCTAGTCTGTACTTTGTCAAGACCCATCATCATTTATTATAAATCAGAGACTGGTCGGATAAAAGCACTGTCATAGCAGAGGTTGTCAGTCTGTGCTCCTCAGGGCCCCTGTACCACCTTCAACCTAAACAGCCACAATTTTATATCCTAGAATTCCAGATAAGATTTCATTTGAAAAGAGGTTGCACAGCTAAAATGTTCGTGCTTTTTTACATGCATGTCTTCCTGTAGACTTAGACAGGAAATATATTTTCAGACAAGAAGAAAATTATAATTAGTCATCTTAGTGTGTCAGAAAGGTAATGGAGGAGTGACAAGAAGTATAAGGGAAAAAGGGAGGTAAATAAAGACGATAGACAAGGCACATTTGATTAGGAAAGTGAATTTTAAAAACATTTTTTGTTTGATATAAGGTTAACATATCCATGAATCTGAGTTCAACCACCAGCTCCTTGAGGATACGAGCTGGGTTTTAAATTGGGTTTTGTACATCATTAGGAATTGCAGAGTTCAGGTATGGCCAGATCCAGGAGCTCAAAAACTGATTACTTACTGGTCTCTTTCTTTTCATCACTCTGCTTTCCTATGTTGACTTCATGTTCAGACAGGATTTTGCCAGCATCAGTGATGACTGCTGCCATGGTCCTAGCTAGTGATCCTGGGGGTGGGGGGTTAAGGTGTGGAAAAGTACTCTACTAGAGCTTGACCCTCATTAGCCTGACTTGAGTCATGTGCCCATATCTTAGCCAATCACTGTGGTTAGGGGAATGAAGTACTCTCATTGGCCATTTCTGGGTCATGTTCATTGCTAGAGCTAGGGCCAGGAGGTAAATTCTATTTGATGTATGTGGACCTTAGAGTAAGGAAGGGGTGTGATCCCAGAGGAAAATTAGGGTGCTCTTCCCAAGAGGCAAAGCAGTTGATATATATTACACCCCTGAGGCTACCTCACCTCTCTCCTCTGGTTCACTCCCAAAATTCTCAAAAGCAAATATTGTAAATATGTAAAGTTAAGATACCAGTTTTGAAGTAAGACATCCTGTGTTTAAATTCTGTTACTGCCACTTACTAACTTGGTGTGTCCCTGGACAAATGACTTAACTTCTTTGAGCTTCATTGGTTGCTGAGATTAAATGAGATAAGGCTAAAGCAACACTGGGATGCTTGGGCCTAGTAAGAACACAACCAATGTTATATTTCACAGAAACTCTGTTAACCGCCATCTACCTAATTCATCCATCTGATTAAACTTCACTCTCCATTCTCTCTTAAAACATACAGATAGACACCCAGGACACACCTATGGCTTTCTGGACACTTCTGTTCCCACCTTTTGAGTTGCAATTGTTCCTAAACCAAACCTGTATATCCCACTTGTGCTTGTTATAATAATCACATATTTATTACTAAACCAATGCCATAGAAGTGCAAAAAGAGAGTTGTTTCTGTGAAATGTCTTTTGAATGCTTTATGAATGCTCTGGAAAGATTTGATAAAAGTGAATTACTAAAAAGAATTGCTACAAAATTAGAGATGGGCAAAACTAGTGTAAAAGATTGGGAAAAATGGTAAAGTTCTAGAAGGATTCTGCCCACAAAATGGTTTATGAGTGTGGTTTATTCAAGAAACATGATACAGAACTCTAATCACAGACCTTTCCTTTACTCAAGTAAAAATTTTGGCTATAGTGTATCAGTTGACTGTTGACTGTATACACAGTTACGTGTTTTAAATTCAGATAATGCCTAAGGCATCTATGAACTATTTTTCTTTTTTTTTTTTTGCGGTACGCGGGCCTCTCACTGCTGTGGCCTCTCCCGTTGTGGAGCACAGGCTCCGGACGCGTAGGCTTAGCGGCCACGGCTCATGGGCCCAGCTGCTCCGTGGCACGTGGGATCTTCCCGGACCGGGGCACGAACCCGTGTCCCCTGCATCGGCAGGCGGACTCTCAACCACTGCACCACCAGGGAAGCCCTCTATGAACTAATTTTTATGATTCCATGCTTCAGTTATTTTTTTAACTGACTAAACAATAACCAGCTCTAATTGCTTTATATAGTTAGAAAATGGCATCTACTGTATTATTATTATTATTATCACTAGGACTACTACTTCACTCATTGTCATCACTTTTTTTTTAACATCTTTATTCGAGTATGATTGCTTTACAATGTTGTCTTAATTTCTGCTGTATAACAAAATGAATCTGCTGTATGTATACATATAACCCCATATCCCCTCCCTCTTGCGTCTCCCTCCCGCCCTCCCTATCCCACCCCTCTAGGTGGTCACAAAGCACCGAGCTGATCTCCCTGTGCTATGCGGCTGCTTCCCACTACCTATCTATTTTACATTTTGTCATCACTTTTTAACCTCCCATTCACTCCTCAACCATTTACAATCTGGCACCTATACCTATCACTCTCCTGGAACTCTTGTCTAAGAAATTTGTAAATGCAATTCTTTACTTATTCTTTAAACATTACAGTTTCTCGGAATTCTGCCTCCTCTGAAATATTCAGACTCCAGGGGACTATTTCCAAATGCCTCATGAAGCTGAAGAACTAGAAAATCTAATCAGTCTATTTAGGATCCAATTTTCTGTATTATCAGTACCACCACTGATGGCCCACCTGGGTCATGGGGGTCCTTGTCCACTGCTGTAGGACACCTCTGTTGTCCCAAGTACCTGCACAGGCTTCTTTCATGGTCTCCAACATTCCAGGTCCCAGACTCACACTCACATACTCCGTCTCCATTCCTGCAGCATGTCCACCATGCCAGGGGTCTCCAGAGCAAAGGGACCACTTCTGCCACATGCTGGGACCAACACCTTAGACCTGGCTGTTGAGCCTATGTCTCCTGTTCCCTCTGGAGAGCTCTTTCTTGGGCCTTTGTTGCTTTTCTCTCAGTACTGAATTCAGTCAGGACAATCCCAGTGTCCTAGAGTTTTGTAGGGAAAATTGTCAAAGTCATTAAGATGAACCAAAAGAGTACTATTTGTCTTCAGTGAAAAACAAGGTGTTTTCTGGCACATCTTTCTGGATTATCTGATTGTATGGGAGCTCTGTGCCTTCTGCTGTCTTTAAGGGATTTTATAACTGTAATCTGAAGACAGTTAATAGCAATGTAAACTATACTTTTCCATGGATAAAGGCAAATTCTCTCTGCTGTAAGGACAATTGTTTCCCCTTCCTCACCCAAAGAAGCCTGTTTTGCACCTATTTCTAAGTTTATCTTTGCACTCATGATTGACCTATGTAAGTGGGATACTTTGAATTCTCTTCTGAACTGATTGCAACATCTTATGGCTACTTCATTAATTAATGAGTTAACTAAAATCTTTGACAAATGTTCATTATACGTTTGTATAAGAGTCATGATTATACCATCTTTAAAAAATTATTCATTCTTTAACAGTTTTTAGTACCTTGATCCTCCAAAGGGTAGCCCTTGTCAGACCAGAGTCCTGTTACACCCTCCCCCAGGACAACAGGTAACAACTTTCCTTCCATTTACACTGGTAGGAGAAGCCACCTACATAGTTCTTCCCAGAGCTGAGAAACTCTGCACCAAGATGATTTGCTGTTTCCATTTGGAGAAGCAGCTGACAGCTCTCACATGGCAACTTCTCTCTCTCAGTTTCCTTCTAACCGGGCTCCTCCCTACAGGAGTTCACAAACTCATTTTTCACGTTCTGCATGAACCTGTTCGTCTGTATCCTTGTGTCATCCACCTCCATCCACCCACTTTCTAGATCTTTTGGAGTGAGGACATGTCTTTTTCATCTCTGTAGTCTCCACAGTGTCTAAAATTGTGCCTTGCCTATAGTAGGTGTTCAGAAAATGTTTGCTGAATTTATATTATATTATAGGATGGAGAGAAATAAAGTGGCAGTCAGAGCAAGGATCTTAAAGTATAATATTAGGCTGATAGAATTTTAGAATTAAAAGGAACCTTAACCATCTTCTAGTGGATATGAGGAGAGGAAAACTAAAGTGGGAGTAGTAGCTGTCTATCGACAGTCGCTTCAGGTGCACCTTCATAATGCAAGGTCACTGGCTCCCTCCCTGCTCTAAGGGACCAACGTGCCCCTACAGACCTATGGGGCTTTTACTGCCTTTGAATCAAGAATAGACCTTTACACAAACAAGGCCAAAACTTTGTATCATTTCAAATCTGGGACATACTGAACTAACAAGGACAGAGTGATTATAAGGCAAATAATAACCTGGCACTTGCCATGCAGGGAATTCTAGATAAAGAGAAAAGTATTCTGTAATACCTTGAGATTCCTTCTTAGCCAGCACTCAGTGATCCCAGAGGAGATTAAAAATACCACCAAGATTTTTTTTTTCATGAAACTAACCTACAATGTTATCAATTTAATGTAGAACACACAGCCTTAGCCATTCTTCTGAAATTGATTTTTACAACAGCAAAATTTAAGAACAGTGCTGTACGTGGGCATACCAATGAGGTTTGGTCTTCATATATTTGTAAATGAAATAATATAGAATAAATTAATGAGCTCCATTCATCTCTGGGAGTGTCAAGTTCAGAATCACAGACTTTCAGAACCATAGAGCTAAGACTATCTTGGATTTTCCAATTTAACACCCATGAGAAACACAGTGTTTACCTTTTGTAAGCATGTTCCAACATCACAAGAGGAAGAGAAACTGACTCTCCAAAATAATAACTATCGTTAATTGAGCACCGTCAACATCCTTTAGCCAAAGGAGCTTCTTCAGTCCATCAGGAACACACCTGTGGTTGAACAGGCTGGGTTTACTGCTCATGGCAGCCGGGGACAATGCACACCATGGAAACCATGGGGCATCTCAGTAAGGGGTATTAGAAAGAAACTATGACAGGATTTGGGTGTTGGTTGGGTAATCTTGGGGAGGGTCTGATAAAGCAAGAGCCCACTCTAGATTGGGTGCTATCAGGAAGCAGGGACAATACCACGATTGGGCATTTCAATAAATCTTATCTCTAGGCAAGGCAGACCAGAGTCGGGGATGAAGCTGTATGGTAATTGGTAAGGAAGTAGCAGTCACTGATTTTAGCAGAGACGGGGGATGTTTGGTATTTTGTGGGCTACATGCAACCTTCATTTATCTTGCTTTATCATGGTCTCAGTGTGGCCTTGTCTGATGTTAATATCCTGTGAGATGGTTTATGTCCAGCAGGAGAGCACACCAGTGCCTGGATATCAAAGGCTGCTTTGTCAGCATTAACTATGCATTGAGTGCTTCACACATATTATTTCACTTAAACCCTACAATTCTATTAGGCAGATATTATGAGTCTCATATTACAAATGAGACATTAGAGATTTGGAGAAATTAACATTAGCAGTGAGTAAACGGCAGGCAGAGTCAGGACTGATATAAACTGGGTGGATGTAGGTGCCAGTAGTAAAGGTTGGGAGATTGGGACTTGGGAAGGATGAGTGTTCCTCAGCTCTGCATCTGCCCAGGGCTCTTTGGAATCTCTGTAAACCAAAGAAACCTTCCTTTCAGGTGGGTGAAGGCACTTGGTCATTAACTAACAAAGATTAATTTCACAAGAAGCCCATATAAGTATCCAATAATTTACTAGTGCGTTTTAAATTGGTGTGTCTTTAAAATGTAAAAAGGCAAACATTAACTCTCAAGTCTACTATGCTGTACCACTTCTGGCTCCTTGAGAAGTCGTTACTTATTTATTAAGAAATACTCTCTACCGCCAGCCGCATTCTTTAATTTTCTTTCGAAAATAGCAACCAACATATGCTGCTTTCAGTTGTTGGAATGAATCAGTGTCGATTTACAGACTCAGTCATGGGAACCGTTCCAGGGTTACTCGCTCTAAATAATCTATTAAAGGTAGGTAAGAAATGAAATGAAAGTTGATTTTTAAAAGTTCAGCCAGAAAAATGAAAAATTAGTCTCTCTGATAATTTTTAATTTGAAAAATACTTTCAATACTCTCCCTCCAATAATTCTTGAAATTACTCTGTCGATTTCAAAAGTATCCCCTACTTCTGAATACTACAGATGCCTTGCTTTAGAAACACACTAATCTATATAATAAAGGATATGAATATGAATCTACTATGCTTAAAAAGCTAGAAAACAATTTCAGAACAGTCATCAATGCTTTCCCTGAACTAATGTAACAAACTCTACAGAAAAAAATTAAATGATTCTCAGTATCCTGAAAAAGAGAAAAATTTACTTTTACATTTTGGCTGATGACTGACTGCAAATTTCTCTAACATCTATCTGGTTCTAGGTACTCCTTTTTTTTTGGTACTCCTTCTTTTTACTCAGTTGTTAAAAAAATGCTCGTTTCAGCAAATGAATTTTAAAGAAAGAGCAAAGCAAACACTAGAGAAGGCGGGTGTTTCTTTTCTGAACTCTAAAAGGAAGAAGCACCATTTTCACTGCTGGTGATCACATTCTGAGAAACCCAGGGTTGAAACCTGCTCTTCGCTTTTGATATTTTTATTTTTCTTCCTTGATTTTCATCATGTACCTTCACTGCTCAAAACCTTATTTGAAAAGCTGTATTTTTTTAAACGAGATTTAAAAAAAATTTATTTTAGTTTATTTATTTATTTTTGGCTGCATTGGGTCTTCGTTGCTGCGCAGGATTTCTCTAGGCGAGCCAGGGCTTCTCTTCATTACGGTGCGCTGGCTTCTCATTGCGGTGGCTTCTCTTTTTGCGGAGCCCGGGCTCTAGGTGCGTGGGCTGCAGTAGTTGTGGCACGCGGGCTCAGTAGTTGTGGCTCGCGGGCTCTAGAGCGCAGGCTCAGTAGTTGTTGCGCACTGGCTTAGTCGCTCCACAGCATGTGGGATCTTCCCGGACCAGGGATAGAATCCGTGTCCCCTGCATTGGCAGGCGGATTCCTAACCACTGTGCCACCAGGGAAGTCCCTAAATGACATTTTAAAGTCATAAAGAACAAAAAGGTATACAATACAGAGAAATATCTTCCCCAGTCACTTAATTCCCCTTCTCAGAGTCAATCCATGTTTTCAGTTGGTTGTGTATCCCTGCTTCCAGATGTTTTATGCGTTCACACATAAATATATATTTGTATGTGTACGTGTATCAATTTCTTCTTAAAAATAACTTTATATTTTGAACTAGTTTATGAATCACAAGAAACTTCAAAAATGGTATAGAGAGTTCCTACGTACACTTTACCCAGCTTTCCCCCCAAAACATCTAGCATAAGCATAGCATATGCTCAAAACCAAGAAAAATGACATTAATATCATTGATCTAATACTACCAACTTAGATACAGACCTTATTCCATCCATTTGTTTTTATCCATCCTATTTTCATATAACTGCATATTCTAATTGCATTATTATATTATAATAATATAGCATTATCTTAGCATAACAGTATTTATACATTCTATTTAGCATCTTGCTTTTCTACGTTTAACAATATAACTTGGAAATTGTCTCATATCAATACATACAGCACTTTTTCATTCTTTTTAAAAGACTGTAGGGTGTTACTACGTGGAAAATCAGTTTAACCAGATTTCTCTGGTACACTTTCAGGTCGTTCTCAATCTTTTTACAATTACCAACATTCTATAATCAATAATCAATACATATGTTAATTGCACATGTGTGATTATATCTGTAGGAAGAATATTCAGAAATAAGATGAGGGGATAAAAGGCTATGTGGATATGTAATTTTGATATTGCCAGATTCGTCTCCAGGAAGATTTATCCATTTACATTCTCTCCAGTTTTGTGGTAGAAAATTCCTCTTTCCTGAAACCCTCACTAAGATAGTTTACTAATCTGATAGAGGAAAAAGTATATCCCAATGTGGATGTGATTTTTACGTTTTAGGTTTAGCATATTTTTATATGTCTAAGGGCCATTTGTATTGTCTTTATTGCCAATGTATTGTGTCTTTTCCCGTGTCTGCTAACTAAATGTAGAGAAATCCAGCGGATTCTCTGTAGAGGATTTTGAAGGCCTGAGGGATGCAGGGCCGCGGGTGAAAGGGGTCTGGCTCCTGAATTACCATGTGGAAGGTAACCTACCAACCAAGAACATTCTCAGTAGGCTTCATGTGTCACACTACTGAGATTTGAGAGTATTTGTTCCAGCAGCTAATGTTATGTTAATCAGTCCTGAAAGAATACAGATGTTGGTAACAGCAAGATATGGGGTAGGCGTTGTGTTACCGTGTGCTTCTATGTGGGTGTCTGATCCAACTGGAGGTTTGGAAGAATATTGAAACATATTTGTAACTCACAAGGTTGGGGAAACCTGGAACTGGAAGCCTGGGGACCATCCTATTGAAGTCCCTGGAGAGTTATTTCAGACTGAACAGCTTAGACCAGGGCACGTACTGCTGGAGCAGGTGAGGAAACATGGGCGAGAACAACCTGTCCATTAGGAGATGTGATTTCCAAAAAGGTGGGGAGATAGATAGTCTCTTGATGGAGGCTTGAAGAAGGAGGCATCTCAGAAATGATGGCAGACTTGTGGCCAAGGAATAAGATAGGAACAGGGTGAGTCCATGTAGGAGGCCCTGTGAAGAGTTTACATGGGATGCTTGTCCTTTTGTCGGTGGGAAAAGTAGTATTTAGCAGACAGTTTATTCTATTTTATTATTTTTTTTTTAAATTAATTTATTTGGCTGCATTGGGTCTTAGTTGTGGCAGGTGGGATCTTTTGATGAGGCACACGGGCTTCTCTCTACTTGTACCATGTGGGCTCCAGAGCGTGTGGGCTCAGCAGCTGCGGCACGTGGGTTCTCTAGTTGTGGCACGTGGGCTTAGTTGCCCCACAGCATGTGGGATCTTTGTTCCCTGTCCAGGGATTGAACCTGTGTCCCCTGCATTGGAAGGTGGATTATTAACCACTGGACCACCAGGGAAGTCCCAGTAGACAGTTTATTTTAAATAAAGCATTTTATTTATTATCAGCTATTTTAAATCTTTTATGCTCCCCTCTAGTAAATCCTGCTACTTTTTTCTAAGGTAGTATTGAGAAGGGAAGTAATTGATAAGGTCCTAAATGGAAGCTCCATATTTATATGCACTTCCTGGTCCCTGCAAGGGGATTGGGTTGTAGACATAGCAATCACCCACGTTTGGGAGAGAGGGGCTTGGAGTCCATGAATTGTTATCTGTGAACAGCACAAAATAAGCATGGAACCACAATGAGTGAAGGTCAGTGAGAAGACCATGACATTTAGAGGCACAGTAATCAGGTGATCTCTCAGGAGGGGATGTAATTCAAGCCCCCCCATCCCTTCCTAAATAGATGCATAGACTAAAAGCACAGCTGCATCTACACAGAACTGTTAATAGTCATTATCTCTGGGCTATGGGATTGGGAATGGGAAGAATTTAATATTCTCCTTTTGTACATTTCCAAATTGTCTTAATTTTTACAAAAAATTAATATTTTGATATTAATGAGGTAAAAATGTGGTTTGAAAAGTAAAGGGAAGATAAACTCCTAGAGACAGAAAGTAGAATGGTGTTGCCAGGGGCTGAGAGGGGAAATAGAGAGTTGCTGTTTGATGGGTATAGAGTTTTGCAAGATGAAAAAGTTCTGGAGATGGATTGGACAACAATGGGAATATACTCAACACTACTCAACTGTACATTTAAAAATGGTTAAGATGGTACATTTTATGTGTATTTTACCACAATTTTAAAGAAAGTAAAGGGATCTTTTAAGATTTCAAGAAGCAGAATTTAATTCGCCATTGGAATGTAGCCAAGATCCAGATAAAAAGCCTTCCACATATTTAATGACCATGTATGGCCAGGCCCTGAGAAATTAGGATCATCTGAAAAATGTAAGCCTTACATTTCTCAGTAAGGGAAAATGAGAGCCAGTGAAAATACCCATGGCCATTTTTCATGATAATGCTTTTGGATATTGACCACAGTTTTAAGATATGGAAGGAAAAAATCTAGAGTTTGTTCTGAACATTATTCTCCCTCAAAATCCTGAAATCGTGAAGTCAGATAAGCTCTGATGTGCAAAACTTCATATCAGTTTATTGTTATGGATACCCTACCAACTAGATTTCTGAGCAAAGATTATATTACCAGGGGTAAAGAAGGTTAAAGGTAATTTCATAATAATATAGATGTCAATTAATCAAGAGAACACAATAATCTTTGGTGTTAAGGGTCATGTGCCTATCCCTGTTATTCTAGTTGGAAGCCACCAACAAAGCCACCTGCTTGAAGTGGGGATAGGAGCAGTTCTTGCAAAGCAAGAGACCTAAGTAGAAAAAACAATAGACGTTTATTACAAAGATGTTTGGTTTGACCAGTCCAGGGATGTGGATGAGACATGATACAAACTATTTGACATTAGAATGTTCTGGGAAGTCCAGGGGGTATCTTCAGCAAATCTACACAAACCCTTTCTTTTCTGCACTCAAGGGTGTCCATTATTGGCATTTGTGGAAGAAGTGAAGAAATTTGTGAAGCTGTCAATTTCAATTCTAAAGTTGACATTTTAATTTGTTTTTTTTTCAGGGACAAGTCAAATTATTTTATGATGGGAGAAGTATGGCTGGTAAATGATGCATTTGATATAGCCTTTTAAAAAAACATTTGTTTAACAAAAGACCATATGCTTTCTACTGCTCAAGGAAAGTGACATTTTGCAAAGTAGAGTTCTTGGATCCTTGATTATGTCACATTTCTATTACTCTAAACCTATAGCTTCTAGATGTGGTTTGCATGACACGTTGAAGGGAATACGTGAGTGCATAGTGAAACAAAAAGCATGAAAATGTTTTTCTTGGGTTCTATTTCCAATTTTATCTGATAACAGCTGCACAGCTTTATTTCTATATTAACTTCTCTGCCTTTAATGTGCTTTCACATACATTGTCTCTTGGTAATTTAATTCAAAAGGTTTTCTCCTGCTCCAGATTGGAGGAGGCACTGAACTTACACTGTGGGGACTTGGAGGAAGCACCAGTCTTTGCATCCAATGCGATGACAGTCTCGCTGGTGAGAGTACACAGTCCATGCACAAAGAGGGTATAATAAGAGATCATTCCCCTCACCATTTTGGAATTCTGGCTTGCAGGAACGTTTTGAAATTCAGCTTCATATTTATTTGAGGGCTTAATGGGTCCCTTGAGAAAAATAATAAAGAGACATTTGGAACTGAGAGATGGACATGGAAACATTTGCTTTCTTCTGCAAATACTTTCTCACTCTTTCTCTTTTTTATAAATAACCCTCCTTGTTCCAAAATAGACTATTTCCCCTTGAAAAATATTTGTCTGAAAAACTTCATTTGCTAAAGCGAACATTTTATTTAGAAAATGAATTGCCTAGAAAATTATTCCTGCCAGTGTAATTTCCATTCTACTTTAAAATTTTTTCTTTCCTTTTTAAAAATGATTTTTAATTGAAGTATAATTAATGTACAATGTTGTGTTAGTTTCAGGTGTACAGCAAAGTGATTTAGATATATATTTAGATTTATAAGATATATTATCTATAAGATATATATATCTTTCAGATTCTTTTCCATTATAGGTTATTACAAGATATTGAGTAAAGTTCCCTGTGCTCTACAGTAAGTCCTTGTTGTTTATCTATTTTATATATAGTAGTGTGTATATGTTAATCCCAAACTCCCAATCCATCCCTCCTTCATTCTGCCTTCCCCTTGGCAACCACAAGTCTGTTCTCTATGTCTGAGAGTCTGTTTCTGTTTTGTAGATAAGCTCATTTGTGTCATATTTTAGATACAAGTGATATCGTATGGTATTTGTCTTTCTCTTTCTGACTTAATGTCACTTAGTACGATAATATCTAGGTCCATCCATGTTGCTGCAAATGGCATTATTTCATTCTTTTTTATGGCTGAATAATATTCCATTGTATATATGTACCACATCTTCTTTATCCATTCCTCTGCTGATGGACATTTAGGTTGCTTCCGTGTCTTGGCTATTGTAAATAGTGCTGCAGTGAACATTGGGGTGCATGTATCTTTTCGAATTAGAGTTTTCTCTGGATATATGCCCAAGAGTGGGATTGCAGGATCATATGGTAGTTCTATTTTTGGTTTTTTAAGGAACCTCCATACTATTCTCCATAGTGGTTGTACCAATTTACATTCCTACCAACAGTGTAGGAGGGTTCTCTTTCCTCTACACCCTCTCCAGTATTTATTATTTGTAGACTTTTTAATGATGGCCATTCTGACTGGTATGAGGTGATACCTCATTGTAGTTCTGATTTGCATTTCTCTAGTAATTAGCAACATTGAGCATCTTTTCATGTACCTGTCGGCCATCTGTATGTTTTCTTTGGAGAAATGTCTATTTAGATCTTCTGCCCATTTTTTGATTGGGTTGTTTGTGTTTTGCTACTAAGCTGTATGAACTGCTTGTGTAATTTGGAAATTAATCCCTTTTCAGTAGCATAGTTTGCAAATATTTTCTCCCAGTCTGTAGGTTGTCTTTTTGTTTTGTTTATGGTTCCCTTTGCTATGCAAAAGCTTTTAAGTTTAATTAGCTCCCATTCATTTATTTTTGTTTTTTATTTCCATTACTCTAGGAGATGGATTTCAAAAAATATTGCTGCAATTTATGTCAGACCGTTCTGCCTATGTTTTCCTCTAGGAGTCTTAATAGTATATTGTCTTACATTTAGGTCTTTAATCTATTCTTTCTAAATGACAATAAATTTTTAGCAAAACCTCTTTTTTTTTTTTACTTGGTCACCTGCTATCTTTGCATTATTATATAACTGTTTCAGGCTTGTATATCTTTCATCCTCTAACTCCAGGGAAGAAGGTGGATTTTAATTTCTTTGAATATCCTTCAGTGCTTACTTAGCACATCACTCTGCATATAATACATATGCAATGAGCATTTGCTTAATTAATGAATAAATTGATGAATTAATGACTGCTAAAGCTTAACAATTTTGAAGCTGTCTGTAAACTCTCTTTTCAATTTACAGTGGATTATGTTATAATTTGTTTTATAAGAAAGCAATCTGTAAGTAGGCATCTCATATTCACATTTAAAAAATACTAATGACAAAAAGGTAGGACAAACTTCTTGGAATAGAGAGAGATGCTTCCCAAAGTTAAAAGTGTGAAATGTGGGGCTTCCCTGGTGGCTCAGTGGTTGAGAGTCCGCCTGCCGATGCAGGGGACACGGGTTCGTGCCCCGGTCCGGGAAGATCCCACATGCCACGGAGCGGCTGGGCCCGTGAGCCATGGCTGCTGAGCCTGCGCATCCGGAGCCTGTGCTCCGCAACGGGAGAGGCCACAACAGTGAGAGGCCCGCGTACCGCAAAAAAAAAAAAAAAAAAAAAAAAAAAGTGTGAAATGTGAAGACTCTTTGGAAACAAGGGTGGGAAAAAAAGAAAAGGAAGCTTTTTAGAGAAACTGATGATCAGTAGGTATGATGTTTAAATGAGGGTGAGGGAGCAAATTGGGTTCTGAGATTCAATTTCCAACGTGTGGGTGGCGGTTTCCCTCATAGCACCAAGGAATTCTCCAGACACCAGCTGGTATCCTACAATGCAACTCAATTCTGACACTATCTACCTGGAGACAGCATCACATCAGGTTAAGGGCTCAGTCCTACAAGACTGCCCCAATGCCCTCCCCCTTTAAGGTTGTTACCTGGACTTCTGACTGATTAGCTATAAATCAGAGGTTCCCATGACTCCCACCTCAGATTTGATTAACTTGCTAGACTGGCTCATAGCACTCAGAAAAACATGTTCATTACTAGATCACTGGTTTATTATAAAAGGATAGATTTCAGGAACAGCCAGATGGAAGAGATGTATAAGGTAAGGTATGCATCCAGGTTCCATGCCCTCTCCAGGAACACCCCTCTCCCAGCACCTCCAACCTGGAAGCTCTCCAAACCCTGTTCTCTGGGGTTTTATGAAGGTTTCATTACAGAAGCATAGTTGATTAAATCATTGGTCATTCGTAATTGATTCAACCTCTAGCCCCTCTTCCCTCCCTGGAGGCTGGAGGGTAGGACTGAAAATTCCAACCCTCTAATCACATGGTTGGCTCCAATGGCAACCAGCCCCCATTCTTAGGTGCTTTCCAAAAGTCACCTCTTTCACATAACAAAAGACACATTTATCACTTTTGACTCTTAGGAAGCTCCAAGTGTTTGGGGAGCTGTGAGCGAGGAACCATGGAGGAAGACCAAATATATATGAGAAATACATTTGTCATGTGAATGACCAAATATATATATTTTTTCTTTTCCCTATACAACAGGGTGTCTTGTTGGCTTGCTAAGAAGTACATTTTATTGGATTCTGCAAATAACAGAAACCTCCATTTGGTAGCTTAAACACCTAAGTTTATTTGTTTCATGTCTGGGGGAGGCTGTGCAGAACTGGGACTGTGGCTGCAACTTGTCTCCGATGGTTCCCATATGAGGAGCATCAAAATCACTTGGGCACTGGCTAAAAGTCAGATTTCTGGGCCCAGGTCACAATTTACTGAATCAAAGTTCTAGGTGTGGCCACTGGGAATCTGAATGTTGAACTGGTACCACCTGTTGTTCTGATGGAGGGTGTTGACCTAAGACAAATAGACTGCCAGTTATTTCTCCAGCAAAAATGCTTTTTGAGGGGGATCACCAAAGAACTGCAATCCAGACCCACAACCATGGCAAGCCCTATGCAAATCCCCACACAGCAAGAAGAGGAGAACTCTTTTAAAGAGGGGGAAAGGAAGTTGGGAGGGCAATAGTAAACAGAGTCTATCGGAGGAATTGAAAATTTGAAGTATAGTGGCTTTTCAGTGGCTGAGTAGTGACAGTCTCTCATTGGCTGAGCTCTTTCCAGGCAAGAAGAGAAAGTCTTTCTACTTCCTGTTGGGCTCTACGCCTGTGGGGTGTAAGAGCTCCCCCTTCTGGCCTCCGGACTCTCTTTTAATTGAGGCTTCTGTTTATGAAATTTTACAAGGGCCTGAGTTGAGAATCTGTATCTTTCTAAATTCCTACCTGCAGGAATTTCTGTCCTTAGGTTTCTTCTGCAAGCTTGTAACTAGTTTCTCAAAGCTATAATCTAAAGAGCAGATCCTTGTTCTTTGGCTAGTGACAAGGGAATTTTACCACTGAGGAATACTAAAGAATATTCCATTTGGTGTTGACTCAGCCTATTTCATTAGGACCTATCAAAATGATAAACGATTATAGTTCTTAATAATAACACTCAATATGTTGGACATTGACAACTAAACTTTTCAGGAGGGAACTAAAGCAGTAACAATTTTCCTTGATTTATGGATCTTTTCATTTAAGTAGGAGAGACGAAGTAATTTTATGTATGGGGCGTATAAGATGGCAGATAGGAATTTACTTTCCCAGTCTCCATCCCTGTAAAAGCAGTTTTAAGGCTTCTTTCTCCTTGAGCTATAATGTTTCCACCTCCAAATTTCAATGTAAGTTGTTTGTTTATTCCCCCATCATGTATTCTCCTTTGTTACTTTCTGTGTACATAGTGCTAGCGAGTGTCAACATTGCTTTGAGACCTGGTACTAACAGGATAATTAGAAGAACTTGAATCTTGAGAGAAAGTGCAATTCCTTTAATTGAGAAATTATACTAATGGACTTTGATCTCATTTTCCTAGTGCAACAGTCCCTAAAACTGGTTGATGATTAGAATGCCCTGGGAGGCTTTTAACGTATTTTCCACTGTTGATTAATTAATTTCAATTACAAAAGTAGTATGTGTTTTTGGTTAAAATAACACAAAAAGTGCAGAAGGGTAGAAAGTGGAAAGTAAATCCCGTCTCCTCCACTTTGTACTTCCTACAATAATCCCACTGTTAATATATCATTGTGTATTGCCTTTCAAAAACGTTGACACATATTTACATATATTTTTTCCCACAAATGTGACTGTTCTATACCCACCATTCTGCAGTTTGCTTTTCCAGGTCACTGTCTCCTGGACACCTTTTTTATGTAGTATATGTAGCTCCCCTTCAGTCTTTCAAAAGAATATGTTTTCCATTAAAATGATTCTGATTCATTGAATCGGAGAGGCCCGGGGATTTGTGCTTTTCAGAGAAGCTCCCCCATTATTTCTGGTGTAAACTAATCCATGAACTAGCATTTAGAAACCACTGTCTTAGCTCATGTGGCAAAACATGTTTTAAGATATATCATTTCCATGTTGGGCTGAAACTTTGCTGCATCAGGATTAGAAACTATGTTTACCTTTCCACTGCCTGATAAGAATGAGAAATGCAATATACAACTGCCCCCAAAGAGATTTTTTTAAAAAGACAAACACAATTCTCCAATATGCACAAGGAAGAAAAGTTTCCTAGGCAACTGGTGGCAAGTCTGGAAGATAATGAGTGGAATTTATCATAAGGATAAGGAAACGTTTCTACTGAGAGAGTGTCAGAGTGAAGTGGTCTCTAAACAAGGTACTTACAGATCTGCCTGCAGAGCCCAGAATAAACAAGTGACAGTCATAGATAAATAGATGAATTGTGGCAAAGTAGTTAAAATTAAATACTGCCCCCCCCTTAAAGCTAAAAGTATTTTTCTTCTATCAAAATCATCTTTACCTTGAACTTGGGTCCTGGTGAATTGCCTTAAGTAATTTTTCCTGTCCAGAGATAAAGACTTCATTTTTGAAAAATGCTATCCAAAACCTTGGGTGGAGGTTTTGAATAGTCTTCTAGGAAACAACTAGAAGTCAAAAAGCCTGCCAAGAAGCTTCTCTGGGGCTCCCTGCATGAGCAGCTTGTCATCCACTAGCAGTGAAATGTGTTTTTCTGGAGGGTGAATCTTGGCTGGTCAAATTCAGACTTGCTAAGAGCACTAATTAAAGTAATGTAAATTGGAGTCCATTTTATCCCTTAGGAAAGATTATGAATGGTTTGTGTGGGGGAACCTGAGACTATTGGGTCCATTAAATTCCTTAGTTTAGAGGAAAGGACCTGCCCCTTCAACCAGAACATCTCCCAGCTTGTGACAAGTGCTGGACATGATGAGTTCCCAAGGCCTGAAGATCAAGCTTTATTTTAACCACATCACAGTTTCTAAAATGAAAAAAGAAATCAAACAAAACTCAAAAGATTTTTTAAGTTTAAATTTTTTTTTTGCCAAACATATACAGGAACAATTGGAATAGAAGCTGAGCACTTTCAAAACACACAGAGATTCGAATTTGGATTTTATCAGCCATGGGACTATCCCATTTTGGAAATTACTCCTTTAAGCATTCAAACTGGGACTTCCCTGGTGGTCCAGTGGTTAAGAATCCACCTTCCAATGCAAGGGACGTGGGTTCGATCTCTGGTCGGGCAACTAAGCCCGTGCGCCACAACTACTGAACACTCAAGCCACAACTAGAGAGCCTGCATGCTGCAGTGACGTGCCACAACGAAGATCCTGTGTGCTGCAACTAAGACCCGACACAGCTCCCCCAAAAAAACCAAACAAAAAAAAGAATTCAAACTGCATGAGAATGCATATTGTACCTCTGATAAATATGGAAGAGATGCATATTTTAGTTTGTACTTCTAGATTGGTTTCTGAAGAAGTACTCATTAATTTATGTATTTATTAGTCACTATATAAGTTATATTCTTTTGGTTATAGTTAGAAACCAAGTCAGGTTAACTTTAAAAAAATGGAATGTGGAGCTTCCCTGTTGGCACAGTGGTTGAGGGTCCGCCTGCCGATGCAGGGGACACTGGTTCGTGCCCCGGTCCCGCTCCGCCCCGCGGAGCAGCTGGGCCCGTGAGCCATGGCCGCTAAACCTGCGCGTCCGGAGCCTGTGCTCCGCAACGGGAGAGGCCACAACAGTGAGAGGCCCGCGTACCGCCAAAAAAAAAAAATGGAATGTGTTGAAAGGAAATGACATAGCTTTAGAGAATCAAAGGAGGAATTTGTCACAGATAAATCGCTAAATAATAGCAAAGTAGTTAAAATGAAATAAATGTTTTTTAAAGCTAAGAGTATTTCCTTCTATCAAAATCGTATTTACCTTGAATTTGGGTCGTGGTGAATTGCCTTAACTATGTTAGTTAACAGCAGGCCTTTGGAAAAAAGTAAACACGGAAGACCTGGAGATTCCACGAACAGGATCTTTGAGGCATTGCCATCAGGATGACTCAGCCCCACCTACTTTCCATACTAGTATTACTTTGCTCAAGATTCAGATTCCTGGGGAAGAGCTGGATTGGCCCAGCTTGGATCACAGTCCACTGTGAAGCAATTCTTCTCCTTGGTGAGCTGTCATGGCTCACAGTCCCATCAGGACCACGTTGAATGGGAGATGCAGAGTTACCCAAATGAAAGTCTGGTTCTTGTGATAAGGAGAAGGGAGAAGAAGTTCTGGGTATGTCAAAACTAGAGCAGCCCAGAGGGATAAATTGGGAAATTGGGATCGACATATACACACTACTATATATAGAATAGATAACTAATAAGGACCTACTGTAGAGCACAGGGAACTCTACTCAATACTCTGTAATGACCTATGTGGGAAAAGAGTCTAAAAAGAGTGGATACATGTATATGTATAACTGATTCACTTTGATGTACACTAGAAACTAACAACATTGTAAATCAACTATATTGCAATAAAAAAAAAAAAACTAGAGCAGCCCACTACTGTCACCAAGTATATCAGTTAAGATGATTTCAGTGGCAAGAAGCAATACCTAACAGTATTGTGGAAAGTAGAGGTTTTACTAATCTCACCACCTTAGAAGAAGTCCAGAGGCCCTAGAAGTTACTCAACAAATACTCATGATGAGTAGACAGAGAGATCTAGAAAGACAGGAGGTATGCCATAAACTGGGGAAGTGAGAAGAGTTGGAAGGAACAGTAGGGGGATAGAATTGAACAGTAGAATTTATTTCTACAACTGGGAGAGATATTCTCACTCTGAAAGCCAGAGAAGAAGTAAAAGCTGGTGATCTCTGTGGGAAAGAGGAAAAGTGATAGAAGTGAGATGTCTTTTTCGGTAGCACAGGGTGGGGTCTAAGGCACAGAGGGTGACCTACTTGCAGAAAAAGTACATGTGGGAGCTTTCACATGTGGTATGGGGTAGATAATGCCCATCTCAATTTTTTTTTTTTTTTTTTTTTTTGCGGTACGCGGGCCTCACTGTTGTGGCCTCTACCGTTGCGGAGCACAGGCTCCAGACGCGCAGGCTCAGCAGCCATGGCTCACGGGTACAGCCGCTCCACGGCATGTGGGATCTTCCCGGACCGGGGCACGAACCTGTGTCCCCTGCATCGGCAGGCGGACTCTCAACCACTGCGCCACCAGGGAAGCCCCCATCTCAATTTTTGATGTGCATGACTGCATAATGACTATTCCAGCAGCCCAACCCTGGTAACAAGGCAAATGAGAGAGAAAACAAAGTTGCTAATGTTAAATGCCCTTATTCTACTTTTGCTGCCATAGGCTTTCTCCTATTAGATGTAGTTCATTCCCAGTGATGTTGGTGAAGCACTTCTCAGCACCATTCAGTGAGGGGATCTGGGGGTCAAGTTCCCACTTCTAATGACAGAGCCTGAATTGGTCTCATGTACGTCCCTGGCCAGCTATGGAGGATAAGAATTTCATTCTGCGCCAATAGGTGGGAATTACTTCCAATTTATTGCCAAGGGGAATTTAGGTCACGGTCTCTAATAGCCTATGAGATCTCACTGGATAGCAAGAGAAACTCTAATTCCAGGACTGGGTCTAATGGGATGGGAGACTCCAAAGGTGTAGTTCTTCCAATGACTTTTCTCCTATTGGATGTACATTTCAAAAGCAAGTGCTCCAAAGACTAAGGAGCGAGAAAGTCAGGAAATGCTGCTTGATTTTCCTGCACGAAATTGCTGTGGATGACCTCTGATCTGGTTGAGTGACACCTTCTTCAACAAGTTCCCCTTGACTGACTCCATGACTTAGTGAATATTTTCCCAGCATCCACCAGAGAAATAATAGCTCAAGATTATTGAGAGGTTGCCATGTGTTTGGCTAAGCTCTGAAAATGGAAAGTTGAATAGAACCTTGACCTTTGTGGAATTTGTATTTTAGTGTTGGTGGGGGAGGGTGGTGGATAAACAAGACCTAATGACACAATGTGGTAAGGAATGCACCTACGTTATAGAGGGAGGAGGAATGATTTCTTCCTGGGAAGATAGGAGATGTTACCTTTGCTGAGAAGGTAACATTTGATGGGTCTTGAGGATTGAATATGAAAGTGTTAGATGGAGGATGGGGGAGGGAGACATGCCAGGCAGGGGCACCTCTGTGAGCAAAGGTGCTTGGAGTGCTCAGAACACAGTGCTCAGGAAGAGGAGTGGCTGGAAATGGAGCTAAAAAGGAGGAAGTGTCAGATGGTACAAAGCTTTTGAATGCCAACTAGAGAGTTTAGCCTTTGTCTTCTTGGCAGTGAGGAGCCAAGATGGGATGTAAAGGAGGAGAATGATATGATCAAGTGTGTTGGGACAGAAAGATGCCTTGGCAGCAGTGTGGGAGGTGGCTGCTTTCTCTCCTGGAATGAGCCCTTGTCTTCTCTATCAGCCTGGACCATTCATATTTAAAGGTTCAGCTCAAGTGTCACCCCCTTTAGAGCCTTCTCTGATCTCCTCCATCTGGGGCGCCATGGAATCCCATGCAAATGTGTACCATAGCACCCAAGACAACCAATGGCACGTTTCTTTCCCTGCTAGCCTGAGAGCTGTGAGGATTGGCCTCCTATCCTTGCATCTCTCTGTGGTCATCACCTGCCACGGTCTGCAGCATTTCATAATTGCTCACTAAAAATGTTTATCATTAAAGGAATGAGAATAAGCACCCACTGCCTTTATATTTTCTGAAGCTGGAGATACACAATACGTATTGTACTATTGATTGAATGCTTACTCTGTGAGATACTTTATGATCTCACTTAATTCTCACACAAAACTGTTAGCAATAGTGATAATAACATTTTTTTCTTCTTCTACTGCTACTACTACCACTACTACTACTAGTACTACTACTATTACTACTACTATGACTACTAATACTGAAATCTCTTATGTGGCTCTTGCCCTGTGCCAGATACTGAAGTGATTTACGTATATTAACTCATTTAATTCTCATGGCAACCTACTGACGTAGCTGCTCTTATTTTCCCTTTTTTTTACAAATAAGGAAGCTGAGACAGAGAGTGCCTAGATAACTTACTAGTCAGTGGTGAATTAGGGTTTGGACCCAGGCAGTCTGGCTCTAAGAGTCTGTGTGCTTTCCGTTGTTATATGATCTCCATACGGTAGGTCTAAAGATGTTAGGGGGTTTTAGGTTATTCAGTTATGAATGTCAGGACAGGGAACTGACCCTATGTCTGTCTGACTTCAAAGTTCTAAGGCTTCAATTTCCTACCCTGTTTTATCTTAAACATAATATGAATGTTCACCAGGGTTATCATTAAGGCATTCAGAAAACTGAATTTCTGCAGAATTAAACAAAGCATGGTAGGAAGAAGTCTGATTCACGGAGAGGTTAGAAGCAGCCAGTTGTGGGGGAAGAAGGAGAAACTCAAGGTGAGTGGACTGAGTGTCTGTAAGAAACTGGGATTTAGAATCGCTTTAGTCGAGGAAGTTTCTGGCCTGAGCCTCTGTATCCAAGATCACATTTTAAGATCTTCAAGCTAGCAAACATCTGTAATTTAATAAATCTTTTTGGTCATCTGTTGAAGCATTTAAAATCAGAAAATGATGTCCTTATTATCTCCCTGAATCCTGAAAGATTTTCTTTAATAAAGGGGCCTGAATGTGGAAATCACTTTCTTCGGAAATCCCTTTGTGTCCAGACACAGGAGTCCAAATTTCGTGAGCTTTAGCTAATGATTAAATATCCCCCTTTCACCTTCCAGTTCCTTCCCTCTTTTCCAAGCAATTTAATCTTAACCATTCATGTATGTTGTTTAGTTAGTCATGGCAACGAGGCTCTTTGATAGGCCAATTAGCAACTAAATTTAGACATGATATTGACAGTCTGGCCCTGTTAGCCAAATTTTTGATATTCTAGCATAAAGGTTTGACTGATCTCCATGGATTGCCAATTCGCTTGGAAATGATCATGTTGTATCTAAAGGAAAAAGTTTCCTTAGCATGTTAGACTGTATTGCTTTGGCTTTCAAATACATTGGTAAGGCAAACCTAAGGGGTGACAATGCAGCTTGTTTGGTTTCATGTAAAGTCGTCTGTGAAAAAATAATCCAGAAGGAAGGGACTTCCTTTGGAAGAAAGGGGCTTTTCAGGAGAAATGTGGACTTGAGGATTTCAATATCAAGCTTCCTTTTATTTTCCTGTTTAGAGAAACAAATATGTAACTGTTAAAATCCCATTTTTAAATATTGAACTTATAGAAATGACAGCCTGTTGTAAGGAAAACTTCATATATATGCATCTAAACTGTCATTCCCAGTTTTCTCTAAGGTTTGGTCGTGTTGTATAATTTAAAATACGTGATCTTAAATGTAATTCAAGTAAAAGGTTATTTACAAGTTTAACATTGTTTGTCAATGTTACTGCATGTTTTCTTAAGCCATTGAAGATTATTCAACCATGTTTCAAATCTTCAAAAATAGCATGTAAAAAGTAATTCATAAACAGGGCTTCCCTGGTGACGCAGTGGTTGAGAGTCCGCCTGCCGATGTAGGGGACATGGGTTCGTGCCCCGGTCTGGGAAGATCCCACGTGCCGCAGAGCGGCTGGGCCCGTGAGCCATGGCCGCTGGGCCTCCGCGTCCGGAGCCTGTGCTCCACAATGGGAGAGGCCACAACAGTGAGAGGCCCGCGTACCGAAAAAAAAAAAAAAAAAAAATTCATAAACAAAAAACATTTCAGGCAAATTACTTCCTGTTCTTGGTTTGAATTCTAGCTTGATCTCTCTTTAATTCATCAGGGCAAACTCATCCACTCTACACAGGCTAATAGTTGTCTTTCACATCTTGAATGTTTAGCTGCCCAAGGAAAATGCTCACAGCTCCCTGTAGGAAATGAGGACATGCTTCAGAGAAAAGGATGTGACATTATTTGTTTTACACGTGCATTAAACTTTTATCATGGTGCTGATTAGGCCCCAAGAAGCAGGTTTGCCACTTGCCCGCTGCAAAATTTTCCCAGCTTCTCTTCATTATTATAAATAGCTACTGACTCCCAATACAACTTTTTATTCTCAATCTCACTTGGACCTATTTGGTCTGTAAATTCATGGGCGCACAAAATGATATACAAGCGTTGATAATGTAAAAATACTATGGAATAACCCCAAATTTAAACTGTAATAACATCTCCATTTATATGAAATACTCAGAATAGACAAATCCACAGAGATGGAAAGCAGATGAGTGGTTGCCAGGGGCTGGGAATAAAGGTGGGAGATGGGGAGTGAACACTTAACGGGTGCAAGGTTTCCTTTTGAGATAATGAAAATGGTTGGACCTAGATAGTGGTGATGGCTGCAAAACATTATGAAGATTAAATGCCACTGAATTGTATAGTTGAAAATGCTTTATTTATGTTATGTGTATTGTAGGTCAATTTAAAAAATGTAATAACTTCAAACTGTGAGGGCTGGCAATGACGCTTGGTGAGGAAAATGGGTGATTTACAAGGAGATTGAAACCACATACCTACTTTTGGTCTCTGCCCCAGTCCCTTCCTTTAAAAATGGCCAAGTAATTAGACGTTAGCCCAGAGAAAAAGAAGTAGATACATCGTGTGAGCTCTAAGATGGGGTCCCCCCAGAGGCTTGATGGCAGGACATTGGACCACAATTCCTGGGATCCTTTCTTGCTCTGAAATCCCAGGAAATTTGCTCAGCACATTTTCCTCTCCACTCTTGGGGCCCCGCCTGTTCCTTGGTTCTAAGCCCCAAATCTTGGAGTCCTGAGGTTGTCATAGCTGATGACACACATAGCCAAGAAGCTCTAAGAGCCTAGCTCCATCCTACCCTCAGATGTCACCTTAAAAGTCACCGTCACCATGTAAGGAGCTCCTCCACTTGTGTATTTGATCTCAACCTGTTGCGAGGTTGAATCTCTTCATTGTACTTACCTCAGCTGATGATTTGGGGGCATCTATCTGTGGGTTTTTGTTGTTGTTTTGTTTTATTTTGGTTTTTTGTCTGTCGGCTTCTCTAGGTCAGCCCTACAGTGGCATGGATAGATGCTCACATATATTCCTGCATCCCTACTGGTCTAAGCACTGAGCCTAGTGCTGGAGAAACAATGATGAAGCCAAACCAAGCCCGATCTCTGTGCTAATGAACAGACAGCCTCATAGGAGACACAGAGGTTAAGCTAAGAGCCGCACAGAAACCTAAACCTGCAACTGTGACAAGCGCTTTGAGGACAAAGAGGCTCTGTAATAGGGAGACTTAACCCTTTCAGGGAGGTGAGACCAGGCTTCTCTGAAGAAGTAACACTTGAGTAAAGTTTGAAGGCTAACCAGGAATTAATTAGGCAAAGAGGAGAGAAAAAGAGCATTCCAGGCAAAGGGAACAGCTAGTGCAAACCCATAGTGGTGGGAGGGACACAAAGAGAAACCCAAGAAGGGGATAAGAGGAGCATAGAAGGAGGAGAGGGGGATGGAGATCAGACCAAGACTGGCCTTGGGGGCCAAGTCTAGGACTTTTGTTTTTTATCATAAGAGTGATGGGCAGCTATTGAGGATTCTAAGATGGGAAAGGGGTGATTTGATCGGATTGACATTCTGAAAAGGCGCTCTGGTTTTGTTCTGTTTTTTTCTTTTTTAGGCCACGCCACGGGGCATGCAGAGATTTTAGTTCCCTGACCAGGGAAGGAACCCATGCCCCCTGCATTGGAAGGGTGGAGTCGTAACCACTGGACCACCAGAGAAGTCCCTTGAAAAGGCTCTCTTCAGTGCAAGGAATGAAAAGGGAAGGGGAGCCCACCTTGGTGCCTGACTGAGGTCTTCTCTTCCCGGCCCTCAGTCCTACTCCCTGCAGCCTGGGCAGCATGATTTGGGTGCAGTGAGCCTGGCCGATCAAATTGCCACACCCTCTTGTCCTCAATGACTCTTTCACGGATGAGCATGTGATGCAAAATGGCTCAGTCAGAGTGACAATTGGGAATTGAGCAGGAATTACCAGAAAAGATGCATGAATTTTCTCTTTGGCCTTGAACTTGAGGATCTCATGCAGCTGTCTTGGCCACCATGATGTGGAGAGTCTGATCCTACCAGGGGCCACTGAGTAGGACCTGAGAATGGGGCCGAGCTGAGAGATGGTGTGAAACTGAGTCCTGATGACTTTTTGTATCTTGTCAAAGCACAGCTGAAGTAGTCTTTGCTTATGTACTTTTCAGTTCCATGAGGCAATACTTTCCTGGTTTGCTTTTGTCAAATTTCACCCAAAGGGTGAGAGGGCTGATGGGCACTAGGGGCATGTGGAAGCAGTCTTCATCTGGGCATGCTATGTGATGCATTAGCTGTGGAAGAGATGGGGATTTCTGTTTCAACTACTCCAGCTAAGGAGCGTGGACACCAGAGGAGGAGTGAGAGGGAAATGGACCCTGGCCTGGGAAGATGTATTTCTCAATACTTGGTTATCTAGTTAGGATGAGATGTGTAAATTTACCCTTCTCTATGTTGAAAAAATTATGGTGTGGGTGCTGCTGTCTCTTGGTTTCCTGGTAAAGTTCATTTTGGAAGCTCGGGTTGGCTCTTGGCTGATCTGAGGGAGAAAGGGAGGGAATCGGGGAACCAGAGAGGTCAGAATGCCCTGGAAGCTGGGAGGCCTATGGTGTGGCAGCCACTGAGGCCAAACTTCAGCTCCAGGGAGATGTGCCTGTGGCCGGTCACCAGGGAGAGACATGACTGTCCTCTTCTACCCATGATGGGGACTCCTGCTAAGTACCTGCCAACATTGCCTCTACAGCCAGGAACTCTGAGTTCTAACTGATGTTCTAGGTTTTCAGAGCCAAAGCCGCCTGCCAAATCTGATGGTTATTTGAGATTCAAAAGTTCACACCCCTCAATCTCTTGTCTACCAAAGGAAGAATAATATCTGCAAGGGAAGAGAACCGTCAGAGGGTTGTCAGTGGTCCAGTGTATCTTTAAGGATAAAAGAGGCAGGACAGTATAGTCTGGAGATGGAGGGTGGGGGGTGTCAAGTTCCTGCTCTGCTATCTAACGGAGCAATGGTGAATAGACCTCTTTGCTGAGTTTCCTCACCCTCAGATGAGAGCATCGGAATCAGTGTTCTTAAGTCAAACACTGTACATGTTGTAGTAGATAAATGGCTTTTAAAACTACTCAGAAAATGAGCCCTCTCTCAGGTTTGGGGGTAATCACCTACTAAGTCACGATGGGAGGCAGAGCTCCCCTTTCCCTCTCTCGATGGAAGGGAGACAACTTCTTTTTCTCTCTGACCTTACATAGCATTTCACTTTGGAAATTTCCTCCTGGGGCTTTGAATCTTGCCGCAGAGTGGCACGCAGTTAAGTGAGGGTGGGGTGGGGTTTGTGATAGCAGCAGTGGTGGATAGAGACAGAGGCAAATATAGTGCCACTGGTGGCAGGTATAGTGGCACTTGTGGACAGGCACAGCGCACCGTGGCTGCAGTGTCCCCATTGCTCAGTCTCCCTTGTCTTCTGACTGCTTCCCAGGTCTGTTCCCAATCTTCCTATTAAGTCTGTGAACCACCCAACAGAATCGACTCCTTAGGATTTTAGTTTAATCCCCTTGAGGATTAAATGAGCTAATTCATGCAATGTAGTTATCATTGTGCCTGACCCACAGTCAGTGCTCAAAAATTCATTATTGTTTTCAGAACAATGGTGTAAGTTCTCTGGAAAAACCAGTCCTAGATGAATAACAGCATTTGGGCTAAAATTGTTTTTACAGTGAATGCTTCTCTTTCTCTCTCCCTCACCCCTGTCCATTTACACTCACACAAAGACATTTTACCTGCTCTCATAGTGCACTAAAGGAAATAAAAAATGGAAGACACATCTCTGTCCTCAAGGAGCTAACGGTTTAATCAGAGAGATGCGAGATACATCTATTCAATGTTGTCTGTTAAAAATGTCACTTATGGGCTGAATAAGCAGCACATGCCATATGAAAATGTTTTGAAAATGTCCAAATATTAAACATGGAGAATGAAAAGGGAAGTCCCAGTATATTTCAAACCATCATTTTCATAGTGATAATTCTTTCCAAGACAAATTAAAATCAGTAGTAAAAATATTAATGCATTTTAAAAAGAAATTCATTTGGAAACAAAAACGTTCTCAATGATTCATGGATTAATAGGTAATGGAAGTTACAAAATACAACTGAACAGTGGTGAAAATATGAAATATCAAAACTTTTGGGATGCAGCATAAGCAATATTTAGAAGAACTATTTAAATGAGTTTGGTAATTAACTCAAGAAGTTGTAAAAATAACAAAGTAAACTCAGAGATTAGAAAGAAGAAAATAATAAAGATAAAGGCTGGAAATAAATGAAAACAAAACAAAAAAAGAGATGGTAAAAAAATTAAAAGTGAACTCTGAAGATCCAATAAAATGGACAAATCTGTAGCAAGACTAATCAAGAAAGAAAAGAAAGTGCAAATAAACACTGTGGGACAGCAAAAGAGAGCACACCCATGGATATAAAAGAGATCAAAATCCAAGAAAAATACTGTGGTCAATTTTATGCTCATACATTTGAAAATGTATATTGTACCAAACACAGGTTTCATTGCTATATCTGTGTTATGATACATTATGAAATGCTATGCTCTGTTTTGATATGATATGGTGTGTTATGATATACCTATTGGTATATTATGATAACCTTAACGTCTCAGAGGCTTAAACACAGCAGAAGTGTCTTTCTTGCTCATGCTGCAGGTCCCGTGGGGGTTTGGGTGGGAACCTGCCTGATGCAGCGACTTAGGGTTCCAGGCTGTTGGAGGATGAAACTCCTCCACATGTGCCTCTAGGGTCCTCACAGCTGGAGAATCTAGCACTTGCAATCAAGATTCATGCGTGGCACGTGTGGCAGGCTTGGAGATGTGCTGCTCAGATTTCCCTTCAAGAGAGAACCAGCTGTGAGGGGTGAAGCTGGCTGACAGTCCCCAGCTATTGGCATCTTTGGGATCTGCTGCTGTAGTCAAGCTGAGGTCAAGATCTCTCTGGGCAGCTTGCAGCCTGGCTGGGATACTAGGGCCTGGCCATCTCTGCCCAGCATGGAACCACCCTTACAGGCAATCTGCACTTGAAGTTCTGCTGCCTTGGCTAAGACTTTCTCAAAGCTGCACCACAGTCTGATCTTCTTCCTACCCAGTCCTCCTTATAGACCTCTCTACTTAGTCTCCCTGTGGGTGACAGACCTGCAATGCAGCCTGAAAGGCTTTCCCTGCCTCCTTCTGATCCTTCCTCCCTGTATCTTTCAGGTGTTTCCTGTAATAAATCTCTTGCTCTGCTAACTCCTAACTCCCAGGAGACCAGAACTCATGGAACCTCTAAGTCACATTTTACTTTTACTCATATTTCATTGGCTAAATCTAATAACATGTCTGTGCCCATCTTCAAGGGGGGTGGGACACCTAATCCAGAAGACAACTAGATATTGGGGCACATTTGTAATATCTATCACAACTACTGATTTAAGCAGCTATTAATTATTCCTCCTTTTTTTTTGGCCAGCAGAGCCCCAATTTTGTTCAAGTGTCTATCCTGCACTTCCTGTCATGACCGGGGCCAACTGTAACTTACCAGAGCCAATTATAAGTGTCCTATTTACCTTCCCAGTGGCTGGACCAGGAAGGGGCATGTGATCTGATCCTGGCCAATGAAATGGGAGAGGAAGTTCTCTGGGTGCCTCCTGGCTTTAGAAAGGAATATGAAGGGGGGAAAGCTCCCTCTTTGTTGCTGAGTATTGTCATGTGTGGTTGAGCTACTCAGAGCTGAGGCAGTTGTCTTGCAACCTGTCAACAGGGAAAAATAGAAAAACAAAAATAAAACTCAGGTTGTCCAACTTTTTGTGGAGAGTCCTTTACAGAAGACAAACCGTGAAAACTGAGACTGACTGAGCTCCATGTTCTCCTGCACCTTGTTTACTCTTTCTTGTCGGATCCTTTTCAGTCACATGCCTTTTCTCTCTCTTTCACACCACATCAGTTCTTGTTTGAAGAATGAAAACAACAGCTAAATGGTGTGATTTAAAACTGGCACAGAGAGAGAAGCTAAAATTGCCCAGTCAGGAAATGAGGCATGCATTAATGATTTTCTTTTGATTCATTGTTTTTCGGAAACATCCAAATGCAGTTAGCCATTGTCCATGAAATAAAATAAGTTCTTAAAAAGGAAAAAGGAGACACTAGACTTATTCTTTCACTTCATGTTAGGGAGAGGACTGACTAACATGGGGCACTTACTGTATGCCTGACATTTTATTAGGAACTTATCATCAAATGATTTTGCATTACCCTTCGAATAAAATCTTAACTTCTTCCAAAGCCCATCCTACCCAGTGCAATTTGGCCTACTTCTTCAGTGAACCCCCTCCATTTCTGCTCTAGTTTAGCCATCCTGACCTTTTTTTTCATTTATGAAACATACCCAGCTTGTTCCTGCCTCAGGACTCTTGCACATCACATTCCTTCTACCTGGAATGCTCTTTCTTTGGTCTTCACATGTCTAATTTCTTCTCATCAATCAGACCTCAGCTAAAATAGCCCTCCCTCAGAGGGGTCTTCCTTGACCATCCAACCTAACACAGACCTCCCTCTTAGGAACCTAGTCCAGTATGCTGCTTTATTTTTTTTCCCATTGCACTTATAGTATCTGAAATTATTTTTTTTTTATTTTGATCTGTCTCCTTGCATTAGATTTTTCCTCTATGCCTTGTTCACTGCTGTATGTCAAGCATTTAGAAGAGTGGCTGGCACAAATGAGACACACAATAGTGTTTGTCCAAAGAATAGGCAGATAGCACACTCTATAACCTTATAAGGCAGAATACGTATGATTTACAAGGGCCAATGTCCTCCAGTCAAAGAATTCCAGGAACATCCTGGTAGTTGAACAAGTTGGGTTTATTGCTCATCATAGTGACAGAGAATGCACACCATGGGGAACCATGAAGCATCTCAGTAACAGAGTGTTAGAAAAGGACTTAAAACATCTGGGTTCAAGTTAGGTGATTTTGGTTGGGATTTAAGGCAGCAGCACTTTTATTTCTGGATTGGATGTTGTCGGGAAGCATGGACAGTTCTATGACAGGATATCCTTAATGAATCTCACTTACAAGGCAGGAAGACTGGAATAGTGCTAAAATTATAACTGGTAAAAAAAAAAAAGTAGCCATCATTTGTATTAGTCAGGATTGGGTGGTGTTTTTTGGTTTGCCAGTGACTTTGTTTTTGTCATATTCAGACAAGATAACTGAGTGGTCTTACTTTTGGTCTACTTCCTCAGAGTTATTGAGCCACCATCTCTGATATTGGTGTTCTGTGCAATTATCTTTAATAGGAGAACATGAAGACCTAGCTGTGAATGTCAGACCATCTTCTGGATGTCAGGGTCTGTTTTTCTCTTTCTTATGAGTGTTCTAGGGCTCCAGTGTCATACAGTGAAGAAATAAGCAAGAGTGTTTCTTTTGGCTGTTTGATAATTCCCCTCTTTCTCCCTCACCAATTCTGTATTTGTAAGGGGGTAGCCGCTGAACCAAGATGGTGGAGGCCAAGGTAGAGAAGCAGCGCTTCTAAGACGGCAGACAACTCAAAAATGCCCTATTTGCCCAAGAGTTAATTACCATCTCAGCATGAGCCCAGCTATACCTAATTTTCAAACGGAGCATGGTGTATCTTTTGTATCCTGAATGATAGGACTACCCACTCCTCACCATTGTCCCAAAGATCATGTTCAACCATCCACCAGGGCCTTGGTTCTAGTTCAAGGTTTCATTTAAACACAGCTGTACGCCTTTAGGAAAGTCTTTGTACCAGTATCCCAGCATCCCCTGGGTTCCCTGTATTCCTCTGTTAGCATCCCTGCTATATTGTAATTAATTTGTTTATAATCTGTCTACCTGGTTAGACCCTCTCCCACATGTTAGTATCCCTGGAACTTAATTTTAACAAAGGTCTTGGCCCAGGCTATAGTCTCTATAAATATTAAATGGATTTAAAATGGAGATTTAATTCCTGGCTTGAATTCATCTCACACAACATCTATTGAGTCTGTCCTATGAGCCAGGAGGACATTTTGATAAACCAGATAGTCCTTACTTTCAGGGAAATAGTGCTCATTTCTAATAGGTTAAAAAAAAGAAGAGCCGGCATTTATTTAGGGTCAAGCACTGTGTTAGGTGCTTTACATGTATCAGAATTATTAGTGCCGTTTTACAGGTAAAACAACTGATAAGTTGTGAGTTAAGTAATTTTGCTGAAGTAACACAGCTATTAAGCGGCAGAGCAGGGATTTTAACTCAGACAGTCTGACTCCAGTAATACTTGCCCAACTATTAGGTTGAAAGATGCCATATAAATTCACAGTTCTGTCATTAAATCAGAGTTCAGGTTGATCTCGGGTGGACTTGGCCTGCAGTGGCTTGAAACAGGATCTCAGTTCCCTGACCAGAGACTGAAGCCAGGCCATGGCAGTGAGAGCCCCAAATCCTAGCCACTAGACCATGAGGGCCAGTGGCTAGTGACAAGGCCCTGGATCGTCTGCTTTGGAGAAAGGAATTTCAACCAAGTGATGGAAAGTAGTGAAACAAGTAAAGCATTTATTAGGAGGAAAAAAGTATATGTGCACAGACACACATGGGTGGGCTCAGAGAAAGTGTAGTTGACAGAGCATACTATGGTCTAGTGCCCCCTCCCTTCTCTGACCTCTGAGGAAACTTTTTGCTGTGTGTAGTTTAGGAGGTTTCCTCGACCTCAAGAATGAGAAATACACAGCAGACAGCAGAAGCAAGAAGAATTACAATCCTGCAGCCTGTGGAACAAAAACCACATTCACAGAAAGATAGACAAGATGAAAAGGCAGAGGGCTATGTGCCAGATGAAGGAACAAGATAAAACCCCAGAAAAACAACTAAATGAAGTGGAGATAGGAAACCTTCCAGAAAAAGAATTCAGAATAATGATAGTGAAGATGATCCAGGACCTCAGAAAAAGAATGGAGACAGAAATTGAGAAGATGCAAGAAATGTTTAAAAAAGACCTAGAAGAATTAAGGAACAAACAAACAGAAATGAGCAATACAATAACTGAATTGAAAACTACACTAGAAGGAATCAATAGCAGAATAACTGAGGCAGAAGAACGGATAAGTGACCTGGAAGAGAGAATGGTGGAATTCACTGCTACAGAACAGAATAAAGAAAAAAGAATGAAAAGAAATGAAGACAGCCTAAGAGACCTCTGGGACAACATTAAATGCAACAGCATTCGCATTACATGGGTCCCAGAAGGAGAAGAGAGAGAGAAAGGACCCGAGAAAATATTTGAAGAGATTATAGCTGAAAACTTCCCTAATATGGGAAAGGAAATAGACACCCAAGTCCAGGAAGCACAGAGAGTCCCATACAGGATAAACGCAAGGAGAAACATGCCTAGACACATAGTAATCAAATTGGCAAAAATTAAAGACAAAGAAAAATTATTGAAAGCAGCAGGGAAAAACAACAAATAACATACAAGGGAACTCGCAGAAGGCTGACAGCTGATTTCTCAGAAGAAACTCTGCAAACTAGAAGGGAGTAGCATGACATATTTAAAGTGATGAAAGGGAAGAAACTACAACCAAGATTACCCAGCAAGAATCTCATTCAGATTCAATGGAGAAATCAAAAGCTTCAGAGACAAGCAAAAGCTAAGAGAATTCAGCACCACCAAACCAGCTCTACAACAAACACTAAAGGAGCTTCTCTAAGTGGGAAACACAAGAGAAGAAAAGGACCTACAAAAACAAACCCAAAACAATTAAGAAAATGGTAATAGGAACATACATATCATTAATTACCTTAACCATGAATGAATTAAATGCTCCAACCAAAAGACACAGGCTCGCTGAATGGATACAAAAGCAAGACCCATATATATGCTGTCTGCAAGAGACCCACTTCAGACCTAGGGACACAAACAGACTGAAAGTGAGGGGATGGAAAAAGATATTCCATGCAAATGGATATCAAAAGAAAGCTGGAGTAGCAATACTCATATCAGATAAAATAGACTTTAAAATAAAAAATATTACAAGAGACAAGGAAGGACACTACATAATGATCAAGGGATCAATCCAACAAGAAGATATATCAATTATGAACATATACGCACCCAACATAGAAGCACCTCAATACATAAGGCAACTGCTAACAACTATAAAAGAGGAAATCATCAGTAACACAATAATAGTGGGGGACTTTAACACCTTACTTACACCAATGGACAGATCATCCAAACAGAAAACTAATAAGGAAACACAAGCTTTAAATGACACAATAGACCAGATAGATTTAATTGATATTTATAGGACATTCCATCCAAAAACAGCAGATTACCCTTTCTTCTCAAGTGCACATGGAACGTTCTCCAGGATAGATCACATCTTGGGTCACAAATCAAGCCTCAGTAAATTTAAGAATATTGAAATCTTATCAAGCATCTTTTCTGACCACAACGCTATGAGATTAGAAATCAATTACAGGGAAAAAAATGTAAAAAACACAAACACATGGAGGCTAAACAATACATTACTAAATAACCAAGAGATCACTGAAGAAATCAAAGAAGAAATCAAAAAATACCTAGATACAAATGACGACAAAAACACGATGATCCAAAACCTATGGGATGTAGCAAAAGCAGTTCTAAGAGGGAATTTTATAGCAGTACAAGCCTATCTCAAGAAACAAGAAAAATCTCAAATAAACAACTGAACATTACACCTAAAGGAACTAGAGAAAGAAGAACAAACAAAACCCAAAGTTAGCAGAAGGATAGAAATCATAAAGGCCAGAGCAGAAATAAATGAAATAGAAACAAAGAAAACAATAGCAAAGATCAATAAAACTAAAAGCTGGTTCTTTGAGAAGATAAACAAAATTGATAAGCCATTAGCCAGACCCATCAAGAAAAAGAGGGAGAGTACTCAAATCAATAAAATTAGAAATGAAAAAGGAGAAGTTACAACAGACACTGCAGAAATACAAAGCATCCTAAGAGACTACAACAAGCAACTCTATGCCAATAAAATGGACAACCTGGAAGAAATGGACAAATTCTTAGGGGAGGTAAAACCTTCCAAGACTGAACCAGGAAGAAATAGAAAATATGAACAGACCAATCACAAGAAATGAAATTGAAACTGTGATTAAAAATCTCCCAACAAACAAAAGTCCAGGACCAGATGGCTTCACAGGTGAATTCCATCAAACATTTAGAGAAGAGCTAACACCCATTCTTCTCAAACTGTCCGAAAAAATTGCAGAGGAAGGAGCACTCCCAAACTCATTCTATGAGGTCACCATCACCCTGATACCAAAACCAGACAAAGATACTACAAAAAAAGAAAATTACAGACCAATATCACTGATGAATATAGATGCAAAAATCCTCAACACAATACTAGCAAACAGAATGCAGATACACATTAAAAGGATCATACACCATGATCAAGTGGGATTTATCCCAGGATGCAAGGGTTCTTCAATATATGCAAATCAATCAATGTGATATACCATATTAACAAATTGAAGAATAAAAACCATATGATCATCTTAATAGATGCAGAAAAAGCTTTTGACAAAATTCAACACCCATTTATGATAAAAGCTCTCCAGAAAGTGGGCACAGAGGGAACCTAACTCAACATAATAAAGGCCATATACGAGAAACCCACAGCAAACATCATTCTCAATGGTGAAAAACTGAAAGCATTTCCTGTAAGATCAGGAACAAGACAAGGATATCCACTCTCACCACTATTATCAACATAGTTTTGGAAGTCCTAGTCACAGCAATCAGAGAAGAAAAAGATATAAAAGAATACAACTTGGAAAATAAGAAGTAAAACTGTCACTGTTTGCAGATGACATGATACTATAAATAGAGATTCCTAAAGACTCTACCAGAAAACCGCTAGAACTAATCAATGAATTTGGTAAAGTAGCAGGATACAAAATTAATGCACAGAAATCTCTTGCATTCCTATACACTCATGATGAAAAATCTGAAAGAGAAATTAAGGAAACACTCCCATTTACCACTGCAACAAAAAGAATAAAATACCTAGGAATAAACCTACCTAGGGAGACAAAAGACCTGTATGCTGAAAACTATAAGACACTGATGAAAGAAATTAAAGATGATACAAACATATGGAGAGATATACTGTGTTCTTGGATTGGAAGAATCAATATTGTGGAAATGACTATACTACCCAAAGCAATCTACAGATTCAATGCAATACCTATCAAGTTACCAATGGCATTTTTTACAGAACTAGAACAAAAAAATCTTAAAATTTGTATGGAGACACAAAAGACCTCGAATAGCCAAAGCAGTCTTGAGGGGAAAAAAATGGAGCTGTAGGAATCAGACTCCCTGACTTCAGACTATACTACAAAGCTACAGTAATCAAGACAATATGGTACTGGCACAAAAACAGAAAGATAGATCAATGGAACAAGATAGAAAGCCCAGAGATAAACCCATGCACCTATCGTCAACTAATCTATGACAGAGTAGGCAAGGATATACAATGGAGAAAAGACAGTCTCTTCAATAAGTGGTGCTGGGAAAACTGGACAGCTACATGTAAAAGAATGAAAGTAGAACACTTCCTAACACCATACACAAAAATAAATTCAAAATGGATTAGAGACCTAAATGTAAGACTGGACACTATAAAACTCTTAGAGGAAAACATAGGAAAAACACTCTTTGACGTAAATCACAGCAAGATCTTTTTTGATCCACCTCCTAGATTAATGGAAATAAAAACAAAAATAAACAAATGGGACCTAAGGAAACTTAAAATCTTTTGCACAGCAAAGGAAACCATAAACAAGACGAAAAGACAACCCTCAGAATGGGAGAAAACATTTACAAACGAATCAACGGACAAAGGATTAATCTCCAAAATATATAAACAGCTCATGCAGCTCAATATTAAAAGAAAAAACAACCCAATCTAACAATGGGAAGAAGACCTAAATAGACATTTCTCCAAAGAAGACACACAGATGGCCAAGAAGCACATGAAAAGCTGCTCAGCATCACTAATTATTAGAGAAATGCAAATCAAAACTACAATGAGGTATCACCTCACACCAGTTAGAATGGGCTTCATCAGAAAATCTACAAGCAACAAATGCTGGAGAGGGTGTGGAGAAAAAGGAACCCTCTTGCACTGTTGGTGGGAATGTAAACTGATACATCCATTACGGAGAACAGTATGGAGGTTCCTTAAAAAACTAAAAATAGAATTACCATATGATCCAGGAATCCCACTACTGGGCATATACCCAGAGAAAACCATAATTCAAAAAGACACATGCACCCCAATGTTCATTGCAGCACTATTTACAATAGCCAGGTCATGGAAGCAACCTAAATGCCCATCGACAGACGAATGGATAAAGAAGTGGTGGTACATATATAATCAATGGAATATGACTCAGCTATAAAAAGGAACGAAATTGGGTCATTTGCTGAGACGTGGATGGATCTAGAGACTGTCATACAGAGTGAGGTAAGTGAGAAAGAGAAAAACAAATATCGTATATTAACGCATATATATGGAACCTAGAAAAATGGTACAGATGAACCGGTTTGCAGGGCAGAAATTGAGACACAAATGTAGAGAATAAACGTATGGACACCAAGGCGGGAAAGCGGCGGGGGGCGGGGGTGGTGGTGTGATGAATTGGGAGATTGGGATTGACATATATACACTAATATGTATAAAATGGATAACTAATAAGAACCTACTGTATAAAAAATATATAAAATAAAATTCAAAAAAAAAAAAAAGAATGAGAAATATGTGGTCTCTTTATCTTCTATCCAAGCAGGACTCAGCTCATCTTTGCTCCTGCCATTATCTTTATCTTGGAGTATCTGTCCACAGGGGACAGATTCCAGCTGCTCAGCCTGGGGCCCACCTATCTCCTGCCTCAAGGTTCTGGATCCAGATCATCACAATTGTGGCAGATATCCATTTTAAAGTCGAGTAGGTTAATATGACCAACATGGGGAAGACTTATGTTGCAACTGTGGATGGGGGAACAGAGTTGCATTGGTTTTCTGTTAGAGCAGAAATGGATTTCAGTGTTGGCTTCAGTCTGTAACATATTTTGGGCGCCCACCGTGCTTAAAACAGCTGTTTCCTGACACTTCCTCTCCTCCCCACATCCTGGAGCAGGGAGGGGAAGTGGCGAAAAGGAAGAAAAGGCAAAGAGGATGTGGAAGGCAAGCAGGTGGGCATCCTCTGCCGTCCAGCCTCACCCTCCAGCCTGCACCGGCAACGCCCCTCGGCCCCGCCCTCGCCCCAACCTACTTTAAACTCCCGCCCCCTCTTAACGACGACCAATGCCCAGCCGGGGAGCCCGCAGGAGGCTGCGGATTGGCCGGCGCCGCGGTTGCCCAGGTGACGGGTGGGTCCTGCTGGGTCCCAGAGCCGGGCGCGGCGGGGGCGAGGGTTGCCCGTTGGTTTCCGTCCCGGCCCGCCCAAGCCTGCGGTGCCCAGGTTTGCGCCCGTCGGTAGCTGGAGGGGGCTGTCCCCGCGCGCCCCTCCGCCCAGTGTGTTTCCTGGCGGCCTCCCGCTAGGGGCGCGACGCCCTCCGCCTCCGTCTCCGCCCCCAGGATCTGCGGCTGCCAGCTTCCGAGCGCGGCTTCCCTGGACGGCGGCGCGATGGGCTGCGGGAACTCCACCGCCACCAGCGCGGGCGCGGGCCAAGGTGAGCGCGGCGGGCGGCTGGGGGCGCGGTGACGGCGACTCGGGGGCTGTGGGGAGCTCTGCAGGGCGGGCCGCCTCTGCGGGAGAGGCCAGGAGAGAGGCGGCGAGAAGGAAGGATGCAGGGACCTCGGGCAGGGCGGGCGAGCAGCCCCCTCTCCCCGTCCCCCATTTTCGGGACAGGTGCAGACTGTCCGGTTTTGGAAAGACCGAAAGCAGGGCATGTCCCCCCTGTGCGGGGGGCGGTCGCGCCGGGACGAGGCGAGCCTGCAGAGCGATCCTGCGGAGGGAGCGCGGGGAGTCCTGGCGGCGGGGCTCCCCTGCAGCGCGTAGACCCGGAACCCTCCTGGGAGAGAGGGTTCCTACTCGTGGCCGGCGTCCGCACCCCCTCGTCCCGCAGTCGCTCCCGCAGGCCTCGCCCCCAGCCCCTCGGAACCCAGAGGCTGCACCTGGAAAAGTGCAGCAGAACAATTCAGGACTTTTTTGGGGGGAGGGGGGTGCTAGTGCGTTGGGAAGAACTGCAAACAGGGCTCTAAAAATTCATCCGAGTCTGTCTTGATGCTTAAGACCCGCTGGGCTGCTTGTACGATTTCTCTGAGAACCTGCAGTATTGAGGATGCTTTAGAATATGTGTGACAGAGCTTTAATATTAGCAGTGATCTGTTCGTATATTTTTCATTTAAAAAATAAAAAAATATTGAAAGTTTTGTTTACACCTCTTCATTTTGTTGATTGGCAGGGGAAGTCTTTTACAGATTTACGCAGTCAGCCAGGCTTTGTATCGAGTGACTTATTCCAAAACTCAACCGTTCTCTTTGATCCAGCTAGTGTCTACTGATTTACGAGTCTGGATCTGTTTTGAGTAATATCTGCTGACCTATTTTGGTGTCTTTTGGATAAAGAACTCATATCTCATCCAGTTGAGATCAATCAGATGCCACATTCCATCCTAGCCAGCAAATGGGAACAGCACTCTGATGCTGCAGTATTTTCCTAGGCGGGCATGGATGCCCTGTCAATGACTTTGTGACCTTGGGTCTGTCACTTCCCTTAACCCAGACCTCCTGGAAGATGTAGTTTAAAATTTAAGCCTTTTTCATTTATTTAAAGTTTATTTTGATGTTCACGTATGGGATCAGATATGGAAATCTGCTCATTTAATTGGCCAAGTTTGTTATTCCTCTTTGGCTGTCAGTGGCCACACAAATGGAATATTTTAAGAAACGGTGCTACAATATGTGGGATTCTAGTCCTAGAGCTTTGAATGAACCCAGGTAATAATTCATTGAAAAGTTTATCTCTTGCAGGTAACATTTACCATCGCGAATTAAGTTCTCAATCTTGTGATAGGCAGAGAGCCACTGGGGAACACATTTTTCAATTCCTGTAACAGTGACATAGGTTAGTTAGCTTAGTTAGTGCCTTAAGGCAAGGACAGGATTCTAACTTGAGAGTGGCCAGAGAGCTCTGCGTGGAAACCTGGAACAGTGTCAAGGCCATTTCCTGCACCAGGAATTACAATTGACTCTTGAGCAACATGAGGTTGAACTGTACAGGTCCACTTATACACGGATAGTTTTCAATAGTAAATACTATTGTACTACACGCTCTTTGGTCGTTTGAATCCGAGGATGTGGAACTGTGGATATAGAGGGCTGACCATAAGTTATACTCGGATTTTCAACTCTGTGGAGGGTTGAGGCCCCTAACCCCTGCGCTGTTCAAGTGTCAAGTGTATATCTCTCGATCTAACATGCACTGTGGCCCTACGCCTGCCACTGCATGTTCACCCTACTTTTAAAAAGGTTAAGAACCATTAACCACAATACACAAAAAAGGAAATTATAGGAAGGATTTGTAACAGATTTCCTTTAGAGTGGAGCTAGTTTACTTCATTTACATTTTTGTTTATTAATGAACTGCTTGTCAGGTTTGGGGATAGAGGGAGGAGTTCCACTGCTAAACCAGAATGATGATAAGGGAGCTCTGCCATGGTAATGTAACAAACAGAGAAAATATAATCCTCTTTACAAATATTTGGTTGACCTCCCCCCCCACCCCAGGAGCACATCCCTTATTATGTAAAGGGAAATACAGTTATATTGAAAAAACACTCCAAGTGCATGTCTTCTTGATGAGTAGCTTCACTTTTGTTCACGAAGGACAGCTCCTGTAAGAGCATGCTGTTCTCTCCTCAAGCTCGCTCTTTGCTAAAAATTACTGTATGTTCAGAGAAGAGCAAGATGCCGAGGGCAGACTGTAAAACGTGAAGGAGGAGAAAACATTTGAGTTGGGAGTTGTTGCATCACTTCTTTGATGGCTCTGCCCTTGTCTCTGAGAAGTCACCCCCCAAACATTTCTCTGCTAGGGAGTCCAGCTGGCTAGCTTCGGGATTTGTTCATTGTTATTTTGAAATTTTCTATCAGCTGGTGGTAGGACTTCTGTTTCAGAAAGGAGGAGAGATGGAAGGTTAAGAAAACAGTTCAGAGAAAGATGGTGGGCAGGTGCTGAACTTGAGTCTGGAGAGTGAGGCTCAAGCTTGACACTGGCACTGTGCTGGCTGTGTTACTGTGGGCATTTCATTTTACTTTTTTGTACTGTAATTATTATATTACAGTACTCTGTACTGTAATTATTATATAGTAGTAGAAACTACAACGTTGAAGGTGAAATGGTTTTCCTTGAATATTTTTCTATACGAACATGGCAAATCTACTTTCAGAGGATGCATTTGCACTTTATAATGATGCCCCCAACCTGAAATCTCCATTGTAAGCCCTGTTTTACTACCTAAGTAATTCAGGTAAAACCAGGTAATTGTTTCTGTTTTCCCTGAGCTATTTGGACAACTGCTTTTCTTGGCTTTTGTCTGGTGAAATTGGTTTCTATGACAAATTGATATTTAGTGGTGTACTTGAGTAAATTTGATTCTGTATGTCCAACATGTGGAAAAACTAAAGTGCAGTACAATGGTCAAATGGCCAGAAGGAATCAGATCATTCAGTCCCTAGATAATTCGGGTTAGATTTCCTTTATAGTAGATTTCTAACTCTATGTGCAAAGCTTTGTACCCTTTTAGGAAATTTTAGGGCAAGGGTAGGGGCAGCCAGCAAGGGATGATTGTAGAATGAAATCAGACTTTCCCCCTCTTAAGAAGCTGATTGTCTAGGTAGGAGGGTTAACCATTTGAGAACAGTTGCAAAGCAAGGTGTAGTAGAATATACATCGAACGTCCAAATGCCCAGGAGATGTTGAATAAGATGCTAGTTTAATCGGAGAAATCTTTGGGGAGGAGTCAAGCTATCAGTGCTTCAGTGTAGATGGGATCATGAGAACCATTCTGCTTACACAAGCGCTCTCTCCATTCTAATGTTTTAATAAGATCACCCTCTCAATGTAGGAATTTGATTTTTCCCAACTTAGAATTATACAAGGACTTCTTGTATTTTCCATTCATTGAAGACTCAGTACATTTTTCCTGCATAGTGTAGAGTCTAGACCCTAAACTGTAGAGAAACATCTGGGTTAAAGAGTCCATTTTTAAAAATTGAAGTATAGTAGATTTATAACATTTTGTTAATTTCTGCTGTACAGCAAAGTGATTCAGTTATACATATATATACTCTTTTATATTCTTTTCCATTATGGTTTATCTCAGGATATTAAATATAGTTCTTTGTGCTATACAGTAGGACCTTGTTATTTATCCATCCTATATATAATAGTTTGCATCTGCTAACCCCAAATGCCCACTCTATCCCCCTCTCACCCTCCCTCCGCCTTGGCAACCACAAGTCTGTTCTCTATGTCTGTGAGTCTGTTTCTGTTTCATAGGTAGGTTCATTTGTGTCATATTTTAGATTCCACATATAAGTGATATCATATGGTATTTATCTTTCTCTTTCTGGCATAAAGAGTCCATTTTTAAGGAGTTGCACTTGCTATAGGGCAGGGAGCTTTTGCTTTCTGTGTGTTTTTCTCTGCTCTCCGTCCCCACCACTCTCTCACTCAGCAATCAGATTCTCTATCCGTTTGTTTTCCCTTGAATGTATTCTCTAATTAGGCCGAGACATGAACACCCTTGCATTTGAACTGATGATCCCCAACAGGTCAGTCGTTTCCTGTATACAGTCATACATGTAGATTGTTGAGCAAGTCTGTAATGTAAACCAGAAAATCCTATTTTATGTGAACCAGAAAATCCCTTCAAAGTTTGCACGGTTCCAGATATCTACAAGAGCCTATCTCGATGCAGGCTATTTTGCAGGCTGTAGAAGCTTTCTGCAGGGCAGAGTCATTTCAGAAGTGTTCTGCTCATGGTAGTTGATTGAATTGGTGAGTTGTAGGTTTTCTACCAGAGATGTGTAACTGGCAGCTATCTGACCATAGCTTACTACTAGAATGTTTCTATAATGGTTCTTCTGTTATTTATATACTAATAGTCTGAGAAGGCGTGGAGGAGGAATTTACCAGTTCTTTATCCTATTTTATCAGTGTACCCAGGGAGTTACTCTAATTCTTTTGAGTCCAATTACTTAGGTTAGTTATCTCCTTATCCTCAATTAGATAGGTAATTGCATTCTCTTCTTTTGCTGTAGCTGTATGGTCCGTCCTTAATCTACATCTGTAAATGGTTTGGTAGTATTAAAATTCTTCCACCGTGCTCAGCATTAGTCCAGGCCATGTGGGGGGGGGGAATAATATAAAATTTTGCTGATGTCATCAAAGAAGTCATTAATATCTTGTGCTACTTCCCCCCAGCTCACTTAGGTCCCAGCCCCACCATCCTTCTTTCTGTTCTTTATGCTGAACTCATTCTTGTTTTCTATCTGTTTGAAACACTCTTTGCTGGAGAGCTGATATTTTGTTAATTTATTTATTGTCTTTTTTGTTCCCCTTCCCCAAAGGTAGGCCTCATGAGAGCCTCGCACATCTTGTTCACAGCTGGACCCTCAGCCTCTAGACCAATATCCAAACTTCCAATGGAATTTTTAGGGTCTTAAAATTTTTTCTTTTGTTGAATGAATAACTATATTGGGGAAACAAAGAAGTTGTAAAATTGAGTCCTAAATTTTCATCATGTACCCTCTGACTGATGTAACACTGGAGGGAATGAAATAAAACCTTAAGCAATCAGGGAAGCCTGCTTGGAGGAGGTGGGACTCGATTTGACTTTGAAGAATAGGTAGGATTTGAATAAGCAGAAAACAGAAAGGAGGGCATTTTTAGAGCCGTATGAAAACATAGGGACAGAAATGGGTTCGGTGCATTTCAGGGCAGTGAGAAGTCAGGCCTGACTGGGTTAGTAGTTCATGTTGGTTGCAGGGTGTTGGAAGTAAGAACAGTTAGGATGGGGGTGAGGAGGACAGAGAGGCAGGAAGGCCTCAGAATTGAGAGGAGGCACTGGAGCCAAAAAATCCTAGTTTGAATCCTGCTTTCATCATTTATCAGCTGCATGACCTTGGGCCACTTGCTTAAACTGTCTGTACCTTAGTTTCCTCAGCTGTAAAATGGGAGAGTAGTTATAGAACCTACTCAAGATTAAATGAGTTAATATATGTAAAGTGCTTAGAGCAGTGCCTCATGTAAGTACTCAGTATGCTATTTATTATTAATATAGGGAAAGACATTCATGACTGGTATAGAAGGAAAGAGCGAGCATGTAGAGTGACATAATTTAACGCTGTTGTCAGGAGTGAGTGAAGTGAGAGGGCCGTCGGTGAGTGATGGAGGCATTGATGTCAGGGACCCCTGGAAGCCAGCTAGGCTGAGGATGGGCTCCATGTGAGGGAGGAAGGGGAAGGGAGAAGGAAAAATGAACCCAAACTCTTAAAGCCTGGGCGACTGGGAGATGTTACTTCCTCTAAAGGAAGGTAAGAGGATGCAGGCGATCCATATACTCTTGGGTGTACCGCATTTGACGTGATGTGAATGATGAGGGGTGTGGAAACGCCTGTGCTCAGACAGTTACCACTGATGCAGCAGAATCAGGAGGTTCACTTGTTCCAACTCCCCAGAATCGATGTTGCAACCATGTGAATGGTTCACGAAGGTGACCCAAGTGAATTACCCAAGTTCTGCCATGAGCCACTTACAGCTCAATCTAGACATGGCTTAAATTATAGCAGCTAACTGTCAACGTGTTACCTTATGTCTGTACTTATATGGTTACCTTTATGTATTAATTTTTACCTGCTGAAAGCATAGCTACTCAGCAAGGACAACCTGTAAGCAAAGAGATTTTCTGTAAGAGCTTCCACGTTCATTAACATAATTGTATTTGCAGTAACATGGATGGACCTAGAGGGTATTATGCTAAGTAAAATAAGTCAGACAGAAAATGACAAATACTCTATGTTATCACTTACATGTTGAATCTAAAAAATGAAACAAATGAGTAACTATAACAAAACAGAAACAGATTCATAGATACAGAAAACAAACTAGTGGCTGCCAGGGGTTGGGGGTGGAGTTACGGGTGAAATAGATGAAGGGGATTAAGAGGTACAAACTACCAATTATAAAATAAGTAAGTCACAGGGATGTAAGGTACAGCACAAGGAATATAGTCAATAATATTTTAATAAGTTTGGTGCATAATCTATAAAAATATTGAATCCTATGTTCTACACCTGAAATATAATATTGTAAAGCAACTATACTTTAAAAAAATTATATTTCTAGGACACGTTGACCTGAATGTTTTTCTGCATTACTGAAGAAATGACTAATGAATCTGTATCTCTTATTGGCTTATTAAAAAATAAACACTGCTTTAGATGAACTAAAGAGCTGTTGTTCTCCTTCTTTGGGCCAAATTGAGACTATGACATAGTTTTAGAACTATTATGGGTCAGAGGAGACGTAGCAAGCTGTCAAAATTAGAGGGAACTCTGTTTATTTTTCTGTAGTTATGTTTATACAGTTCTCAGAGGGACGTTTTTCTTTTATAAAACAAATAAAGAGTAAAATGTTTCTGCATATTTTTATTATTTCCCATGAGAGCCATAATCATTTATATTTCTGATGATTTATGCTGAAAGAAGAGTGATTTGTAAATCTTTAGTACCTTTTAGAAATTCTTCATATACATAGTTTTATTTTTTGGTGTGTGTGTTTAAATTATCACTACTCAGTCTGAACAAAGAGACATGATTTAATATGTAATTTAGCAATTCATTTACTTGTGAATATTTCCAGTATGTTACATGAAAGCTATAAAGTGCATAGAGAACAGTGATGAAAAAGGCATTAATAGACTATATTCTCTAATAGACAGATGTATGTGACCTTTTAAAAAGAGAGAAATATTTTCTTTGTATTAGAATTTGGCACATGTAAGGAAACTCATAACAATAAACGTATGACTCTGAACAATATTGAAAACATACTGGGCAGTACAGCTCAATCTTTTTAACTTATAAGACTGATTAGATTACAAAGGAACATCTGTCTATAGGAACCAAGATGTTATAAATATCTGCTTAATATCACTGAACTGATGTAGTATCTTGCAGCTGGCTTTCTCAGGCACAAGGAATAAAATTTTGTCTGTGTTTGTAGAATGTATGATATGTCATATTAAACTTAATTCTCCCCCAAGATTAATTTTGCTATGTATTTCTTTTCAAAAGGGAATTTCTGTTTTTGGAGAGGTGGAGGAGGCCAGGGATGAGAAGGTGTAGTGGGTTGAATGGTGACCTCTAAAAAGATATGTTCACATCCTAATCCCTGGAATGTGTGAATGCTATCTTGTTTCGAAAAAGGGTCTTTGCAGGTATAATTAAATGAAGAATTTTGAGATGAGGACATCATCCTAGGTTGTCTGGGTAGGCCCTAAATCCAGTGATAAGTTTCCTTATAAGAGACAGACGGGGAGAAGACAGAGATACAGAGAGAAGGTGGTGTGAGGACAGGTGTAGAACAGAAAACGCACTATGTGGCCACAAGCCAAAGAATGCCAAGGAGGGCCTCCTGCCACCAGATGCTAAGAGGCCTAGAACGGATTATTCCGCGGAGCCTCTGTAGGTAGTTGGGGACTCCTGACACCTTGATTTTGTACTTCTGGCCTCCAGAATTCTGAGAGCACGTATTTCTGTTGAGTTAAGCCACCCAACTAGGGGTGATTCGTTACAGCAGCCCTGTGGAACTAATACACAAGGCTTTTTCTGCACTTGTTCTGGGAATGGGATAAAATAAGAAAATATAGTTTACAAACTATACCTGGAGCATAAATAATTATTTGCTGAAGCAAATACAGTGCAACTTAATCTTGGTGTGATTCATAAAGCATTTCAAGGTTGTTCAGGGGGTACCCGATTTTTATGGGGGTACCTGATTTTTGTAAAACATGAAGAATATCTGAGAGGTTTATTCCCTCCAGATGCTATCCACTTCTCCAGTTCTCGTACACCAACTGGGCTGTCCTACCATCCAGTTCAATTCTGATGCTCCTACCCAGAGTTAGTGTCTGTCACCATAGGTTTGAGGGCTCAGTCCCCCGAGATGGTCTCACCTCAGATGCCAGTAGCAAGGATCAGGTCCCCAGCTTACTTGCATTGCCATCTGACTTGGCAGCAAATTTGGGGGTTCTCACAGCCCCCCTCCTCAGATTTGACAATTTGCTAGAATGCCTCACAGAGTTCAGGAAGGCACTTTTCTTACTGGTTTAAACATACCAGTTTCTTATAAAGGACACAAATGAACAGCCAGATGAAGAGGTACAGGGGACATGTTAAGGGTCTCAGGGGCAGGGGGTCTCTGTCTCCATGGAGTTGGGGGCTGCCCCCTCCTGGCACATGGATGTGTTCAACTCAGAACCCTGTCCTTATAGGGTTTTTTTGTTTGTTTGTTTTTGCGGTACGCGGGCCTCTCACTGTTGTGGCCTCTCCCGTTGCGGAGCACAGGCTCCGGACGCGCAGGCTCCGCGGCTATGGCTCACGGGCCCAGCCGCTCCGCGGCATGTGGGATCTTCCCGGACCGGGGCACGAACCCGCGTCCCCTGCATCGGCAGGCGGACTCTCAACCACTGCGCCACCAGGGAAGCCCCTTATAGGGGTTTTTATGGAGGTTTCACTACATAGGCATGATTGTTCAAATCACTGGCCATTGCTGATTAACTTAATCTCCAGCCCCTCTCTTTTCCCAGGAGGACAGGGAATGGGGCTGAAAGTTCCAAGCTTCTAATCAAGCCTTGCCTTTTCTGGTGACCAGCTCCCGTCCTGAAGCTGTGTAGGGGCTGCCAAGAGTCTCCTCACTGGAATGAAAGAGGTTCCTATCACCTCTATCTCTCAGGAAATTCCAAGGGTTCTAGAAGCTCTGTGCCAGGAATGGGGAACAAAGATCAAATATCTTTCTGTGACTCCTCAATATCAGATTAAGTTTTTTAAATGTTTAAAATAAATTGAATTTGCTATGCATTTTTAAGTGACTGAGGCTTTTGACTTGGAGAATCATGAATACAATTTTAAAATCGTTTGATGAAAGTATTGATAAAAGGTATAGACTTCCCTGGCGGTCCAGTGGTTAAGACTCCACGCTCCCACTGTGGGGAGCACAGGTTCGATCCCTGGTCGGCGAATCCAACGTGCCATGCAGAGCGGCCAAAAAAAAAAAACCAACGGTGTACATAATAACGGTGAAGTGAAGTGATATTGTGAACAAGCAATAATCTTTAAGTGTTAAAGAAACAGTTACATTCAGAAGGAAATATTCTTCTTTACATACCCTAACCATTTACAATATTTGTCACTGGAACTGTATATGATACTTTTCTGAGAGCAGACCTTCCCCCCTTCTACTTTTTAGGAAGATATTTAAAATTATAATTATCAGTACTACAATTTAGGAAAATCGTCATTAAATCTTTTGACTGACAAAAATTCTAATGGTCTAGATATTTTGTGGTGCTTTTATCACACAAGAAACATTTTTACCTTGCCTCCCTTCTATTAAGGTACCACGGCTATGTTCAAATAGTAAAGAGTCATTTTGGCAGGAAATGAAGTGGTACTAACAGGAACAAATGTTCTATCCCAGACGGCTTGAAAGAAGTAGCTACACCACTATAAATATTTGTTCAATAAATGATGAATCACATGAACCATAAACATAACTTAAAGCAAATGGGATTTTGGCACTATCTGAATAGTTGTAGTCAAAGGATCTTTTGCATGAATTATCTAGAGAAGAACTCTCCGTCTGGTTAATTATAATCAATACATAGGTGAAGTGTGATTAAAATGTTGCACTGAGGGTAATCAGAATTTTTCTTCTATTTCTAATAATTTTATGATTTTATACTTTTGCAGAACAAAGAGATATTTCACATTTTATATGCCTAGATATTCTGATAGTTTTGCTGAGGGTTTCAACAATTACAGTCGTCTTTTTTTTTCCTTTTTCTCTGTGAAGCTGTGTGTTGGGAGTCGTGTTCTACCTGCCCTGGTTATAACCTTATCATTAACCCCCTGCTACCTTGCTCCTAAGAAGATGCACATCTTCTTCCCTTTTATAAAGATGGAGTGTACATTACAATCATATGTATATACTGGATTTAGTGTTTTTGACTTCTTGGCCTCCTTTACTTTGCAGTTATTAAATAGACGTTGCCCTTTAAATGAGGGACATTTGAGAACAGAAGAAATGGCCTGCTGACTTCCTTCTGGAAGGTAGTACGTGGCATCTGCCTTGAGCCTGCTGGGATGTTAGATGGTGAACCCAGCAGGGAAGCGGCCATAAGGGTGCCTGGAGCCTGGTGCAGTCAAGGTGAAGTGGATGCAGGGTTGCTGGTGGCTGATTAAAATAGGCACTGAGGAGGCAACGTGTGGCTGTTTTGAAGTGAATTTCACAGCCATTTATTGTACTTTGTCTTCTCAGCTGCCTTTGTCGGCCCAGTATTAGAAACTGAAGCTGGGTGAACTAGTGACTGTCAAACAAATACTGGAGCAGGAATTTTACTTGGGTCTTCTGCCTTCCAGTTCCACACTGTTCTTTCCCTACCACCCTGCTGCCATTCCCTGAGACACAGTGGGGCAGCTTCTGTCTGCTGTGCCCTCCCTGTGGATTGTGCCTGATGGCCCTTCATCTCTAAAGGCCCAGCACTCATGACCCATCATGATCGCTTTCTTCTCTCTGTAAGACATCACAGAATCAGTTCCCAACACCTCCAGCTCTCCCTTCCCCTGAGTGCAGCAACCCCCCAATCATTCCCTGTCCTTTTCCATGAAAATGAAAATAAGAAAATGAGGATATTTATTTTCTTTTTAGACTTTCTTCCAGATTCTTATGCTTGTTTTGACTCTGAAATAAAACGTTAATTTTTATGGGTTTTTGGTGGCACTAATCCTTTATTTTTACCTATCAAAACACTCCACTGTTCTTATGTTAAGGTTTAAAAAATTTTACGTTTTTCTTTTTTGGTTTTATGATCTCAGATTCCAAAGCAGTTTTTATTTATATAATTTTAATGAGAATTGTGGGAACAGAAATGTTACTCTTCCCTGAGTAAAGACTCAAGTTTGTTACAAAGTTCAGGTTTGGTCAAAGCCTTAAAAGAATTTATTTGAGACATAGTCTTGATTACCTTTATGCTCTGCTTTGAATTTGCAAAATTATAGATCCTAGATTAATATCACCGGGGTACAGTTTTTACAATTTTGGCAATAACTTTTTTGCAGACTTACTTGTTTATTTTGTAGCACATTTTCCTTTATTTTCACGCCTCTGTGACTTGTGCAGAAGTTAATTTAATTCCCATTTCATAGATATGGAAATTGAGATATTAAGGAAAATGTGACTGCTAATAATAACAACTTAGTGAGCTATTTTTATGTGCCAGACTTTGTGCTGTTTACATCTTTTTATAATTTTTAAAATTTATTAAATTTTTTTTACTGAGATGTCATTGACATATAACATTGTATTGGTTTCAGGTGTACAATGAAATGATTCTGTATTTGTATACACAGTGAGATCATCACCACAATAAGTCTAGTTACCATCTGTCACCATGCATAGTTAACTTTTAGGATTTACTCTCTTGGCAACTTTAAAGTATGCTCTACAGTATTATTGACTGTAGTCACTGTGCTGTACGTGACATCCCCATGACTTATTTATTTTAGAACTGGAAGTTTATATCTCTTGACCCCTGTCACTTGTTTTGCCCATTCCCTAACCCACCTCCCCTCTGGCAACCACCATTCCTTTCTCTATATCTTTGACTTTTGTTTTGTTTTCATTTGTTTTGTTTTTTAGATTCCACATATAAGTGAAACCACATGGTATGTGTCTTTCTCTGACTTATTTTGCTTAGCATAATTCTCTCAAGGTCCGTCCATGTTTTCGCAAATGGCAAGATTTCCTTCTTTTTTTTATTGCTGAGTAGAATTCTATTATTCTAGCCTCTTATATATATAGGTATATCTATATATATCTCACATCTCCTTAATCCATTTATCCAGCAATGGACACTTGTTTTCAATCTTGGCTATTGTGGATAATGCTGCAATGAACATAGGGGTGTATATATCTTTTTGAATTAGTGTTTTTGTTTTCTTTGGATAAATACCCAGGAGTAGAATTGCTGGATTGTATGGTAGTTCTGTTTTTAATTTTTTGAGGAACTTCCATACTGTTTTCCGTAGTGGCTGCACCAATTTACATTCCCACCAACATGTGCACTGGTGCCCCCTTTTTTCCAGATCACTTACCAATACTTGTTATTTGTTGTCTTTTTGATAGTATCCATTCTAACAGGTGTGAGGTGATATCTTGTAGTTTTGATTTGCATTTCTCTGATGATTAGTGATATTGAGTATCATTTCATGTGCCTGTTGACCATCTGTATATCTTCTTTGGAAAAATTTCTATTCAGATGTTTGTGCATTTTAAAATCAGGTTGGTTTCTCTCTCTCTCTCTTTTTTGCTATTGAGTTTCATGAGTTCTTTATATATTTAGAATATTAACCCCAATCAGATATGTGATTTAGAAATATTTTTTCCCATTCAGTAGGTTGTCTTTTCATTTTGTTGATGGTTTCCTTTGCTGTGCAGAAGTTTTAAAATTTGATGTAGTCCCACTTGTTTACTTTTGCTTCTGTTGCCTTTGCTTTTGGAATCAGATCCAAGCATTAATTTCCAAGACTGGTGTCAAGTAGCTTACCACCCGTGTTTTCCTCCAGGAGTTTTTATGGTATCAGGTCTTACATTTAAGTCTTTAATCCATTTTGTGTTAATTTTTGCATATGATGTAAGATAATAGTTTAGTTTCATTCTTTTGCATATGACTGTCCAGTTTTCCCGACACCATTTATTGAAGAGACTGTCCTTTCCCTATTGTATATTCTTGCCTCATTTGTCATAAATTAATTGACCATGTATGCATGGGTTTATTTTTGGTTTCTCTAGTCTGTTCCATTGATCTGTGTACCTGTTTTTTGCCAGTACCATACTGTTTTGATTACTATAGCTTTGTCATATAGTTAGAAATCAGGGAGCATGATGCCTCCAGATTTGTTCTTTCTCAAGATTGCTTTGGCAATTCAGGGTCTCTTGTGGTTCCATAAAAATTTTAGGATTATTTGTTCTATTTCTTTGAAAAATGTCATTAGTATTTTGATAAGGATATACATCTTTTAAAGAACTTCACAATAACCTTTGAGAAAGGTATTCTTATTTTCCTAATTTGTCACAAGAGGGAAGTGAGTTTTTAAGAGATTAAAGTCTGCTTAATGCCATGTGGCTTGTAAAGTTGGAACCAAGTTCTGTATTGTTCAGGTAAGGATATTAGGGGGAGGAAGTGCAGATGGAACTGTGCTGTGGGCAGAGAATCTGCGTTAAGTGATAGGACTGGGGTCCAAAAGAGATGGGTTGTTTATGCCACGTGAGTGGGAAGCAGAAACGAGAGGGTTCAGTAGCAAATAGAAGCAGAGTTAGAAATGTATGTTACTCCTTTTGGAGCTGGGCTGGCATCCTTGAGTCTTGCTAATTTATTTAGGACATCACCTCCATTTTGTCTTGTGACTTTGCTTTACTGTATGATTAGTACATAGTGTGACTTATAACAGTTCCATGTAGGTACTAGCTTAGAAAAGAAAATATTTCTCAAATCTGTCAGTTTCCTAATCTGCTCATCTGTAAAATGAGCAGATTAGTTTGGGCGGTCTGTAAAATCCCTTTCAGAAACAACACCTTATAATTTATAGGAATTGTTAAAAATGGGCAGAATAAATTCTAAACCGAAGATTTGGATTTTATGATTTTCCTGCTCTCCTTTTCTTTTTTTAAGAGGATCTTTCAAAAAATCATATTCTCAACTCATCTCTTATAAAATATTATTTTAGTTGGGTATTGGGCTTAAGATTTTTGTAGCAATACTATCAAGATAATGGAAAGCTATCTTTTTCTTTTTTTCTAGGCCCTGCAGGAGCAGCTAAAGATGTGTAAGTACTTAATATTATGATTTTCTAAACTCTTTCTGAGGAAGACACTGTTTTCATGGTTATGACCTTTAGATATGTAGGTTTGGCTGAAAAGACATGGAAGTACTTTCTGTACTGAGCACAAATTAAGATTATTGTTTGGTTTATAACTAAAGGGTATTTGAAGAATGGGTTTGTTTGTGACTTTTCATTTTAGCGTTTCAGTTGCCCTAGCATTTTAACTCAGAACTTTAAGAAAGGGAAATGTTTAACTCTGTTTCTATACCAGCTTGTGTAGAGATTTCTTCTAATTGCAAGCAAGTGATTATGGAAGAATTAAGCACCTAGCTCCTATGACTATGCAACATCTTAGAGTTTAGCCAGTGAGGAGGGCCTGGAGCCAAGCATTTACCAAATGCACGCTGAATCGTTTTAAAGTCGATAATTAGACGTTTGAGTGAATGTATATGACCATTCAAGGTAATCAGTATTGAGTTGAACTTCATACCACAGGACCCTTTCAGTGTTTCCATCATGCCCCTTCTTTGCATCTTCCTACCTCAAATCTAGGTATAGTAAGGACACTGCAGTAGTTCACTATTTAAGAGTGTTTGTGGCACAGGAAACTGTATTCAATATTCTGTAATAAACCGTAATGGAAGAGAATATGAAGAAAATATATAACTGAATCACTTTGCTGTATACCACAAACTAACACAACATTGTAAATCAACTATACTTCAGTGAAAAAAATAAATAAAAATCAGCAGTTCTGGAAAAAAAAAAAAAGTGCCATTAGGGAGCTGGACATTGGGATTGGGGGAGGGAGAAGGTGGGGATGGAGAACCCCAAGAACGACAACAACAAAAAGAGTGTTTGCAGTCACTCCATGGATTGTGGAATCAACCTCTGCCCAAGCCACCCCAGCTGGTTTGGATGTCAAGACCGATGGTGCCACACACACACCAAGAGGGTAGGAAAAGGTGTATTGCTCACATAATGAGGCTTTCTGGGGAGAGCAGGGTGGCTCCCGAACTGGTCCATTCAGTCTGAGTGAAGGAAGGGGTGAGCAGCTTTGGTTTTTATTGGGCGTGGGGCTGGGGTGAAGGCTCCTGTGCATGGGCAGAGGAGTGCCTGGCTGTATCTTCCCCGCCAGCACACATGTACGAGTTCCCAGCTTTCTTAAAGGCTTTCACAGCAGGGGCAAATGGAGTGGTGGGCCTTAAAAGCTTTCGTCAAAAGCAGAGTTGGACTTTTTTTTTAATTATAAAAAGGAATCTGGAGAAGATTAGAATAGGGTTGTAAAGTTTTTTGGGAATTAAATAAGCTTTCTATATGGGACTTTCGAGTCCCATATAAAAGGAGGCAGTATAGAATGCTTCAGTGTCCTGGTTGCAGTGGTTGAGTTTATTACCAAAACGTTTAGCAACAATGTGTTCAGCATCCTTACCTGTTCCTGTTATTGCAGTATCTGGGTCTCTCTTCAGTCTCTCCCTCCCTTTCTATATGTTGTTGCCAGATTAATCCCCTGCCCTTTTAGGCCCTCCACTCCCAACTTTTGATTAGTCTCCACTGCCCACGGGATTGAGCCCAGAATCCTTTGGGAATAGGAAGGCCCTTTAGGTTTCAGCCTTTAGGGGGAAGGAAACCCTGCAGTTAGAGAGTGAATGAGGCCCAGGACCCAGAGGTGAGCTGAAGTCCTGCTCTGAGACCACTCTCATGGTCTCAAACTGACCTCCTGTTTCCTGTCTTGGCTCCTTGTTTTTTTTTGCTATTCCCTCTGCCTGGAATGGCATTTTCCCCAATTCTGTCTGTGAAAATTCTATCTGTTCTCCTGGGTTTATATCTTATCCTTTATGAGAAGAACTTCCTGGATCTCTCTACTGGATATGTCTTCCTCTTCTGAACTTTCACAGCAGCTTGGACCTGTCTTATGATATGTCATATTGGGCTTATAGTGTTATTTATCTCCTTGTCTTTTCTCCCTTGGGAATTGAGAGACGTCTCCTCTAGTTAATAGTATCGTGCTGTGGACATAGTGTTTAATAAATGAATTCCATCATTTCTCTTTAAGGAGAGATTGATTTCATGACTTCCTCTTTCTTTCAGAAGCATGGAAATTTCTAAGAAGATTTAGTGATACCTTTGTGGACATTTTGTCAACATTAACTACTCCAGGACATGAGACGCCATTTAACTACTTTCTAAAATCCTGAATTCTCTAGAATTTAAACTTTCTGTGGCTTCGTGTACCTCATAGGTTCTATAACTAAAAAGATGTAATTTTACTCAATAAATGACCCTTTAAAAAATAAATATGGTAAATTTAATTGGAAAAAATTGAAGAATATTATAGTATTATTTTTCCTTGCACAAAAGGTATATTCAAACCCTTTTTTAAGAAAAAATCAGAAGCTGTAGATTTATAAATCTTGACCATAACATTGGGGGGTGCTATGAAATTAGGGGGTGCCATGAAAGGAGCTAAGAAATTAAGACAATTTAAACTTATATTATGAAGATTTAAATTTTTTCTTTTTGTTTTAAATCTGAAGACACTGATTTCAAGGCAAAAGAAGTGGCCAAACTCACGTAATGGATGCTAATAGTACAGAACTTCAAATAGGGCAACCACCATAGTGTACAGACCACGTAAAAGTCTTTGGGGGGGGAATTACGATTGTTTTTTACAAGTCAGAAACGTTATGATTTCTCCCTTAATATATAATAAAAATAGTTCTCTAGGGAAGGTTTGGGATTTTTATTATATCTCCACTTACCTGTTTATTTGCCTGTTTTCTATAGGCAAGAAGCCAGGATTTAATAACAAATAAAATGATATTTCTGCCCTAAAGTAGGTCAGTGGCTACTGGGGACCAAAACACAGTGTGATTTTAAGTGTTAATTATTAAAATAGTTAATTATTAAATAGTCAAAATTTAATGCTTGTCTGGGTCTTGAAGGGTGAGTAAGAGTTTGTGTAGGAAGGAGAAGGATGGCAACCCAGGGCAGGAGAAAGAGCACGAAAGGAGGCACATGGGTGCAGGAGAGCCCCAGCTCTTCTGGGAAGTCAACCAGTCTGCTCTGAGCCTGTGGTGTAGGCTCAGCAGAGGTGGAAGATGAGGCTGGTGGGCTGGAGCCGGCTTGTGGAGGGCCTTTGGTGCCAGGCCGGTCATTGTACTTGGTTTTTATATGCATTCAAGAGCCATTCAGAATTTTAAGGTGGGGAATTACATGACTGTGTTTGAGCTTTAGGGTGATGACTCCCAAGGCAGTGGGATATGTGAGATGGGGGAGGGGTGGAGGCACAGGGGATTAATGGCGCTGAGGCCACGAGAGGGTTAGACAGCAGACAGGACACTGGAAAGGAGCAGAGGTGGTGTGTTCAAGGCGCACTCGGAAATACAATTGATAAGACCCGTTGAATGACTGAATGGGGAAGTAAAGGAAAGGAAAATCTGAGGCGAAGATGACCCTGTGGTTTCAAACTTGAGCCAAGGGAAGGGATGGCTGATGATCCAAAGAGATCACATGGGCTAAAGGGAGAAGAGAAGCCAGTGCATGTAGAGTGACAGCCACACTGGTCACTTGGTTTCAGTTGGGTGATGTGAGTTCTCTGATGGAGTCAGGGTGAAAGCGAACTTAGGAGTGAGGAAGGGATGCCTGGTCTTTTGTTTTACAACAAAAAGGCAGTAAGGGATAGAAAGATGTTAGTAGCTTAAAGAGGAAGCATATTTTAAGAAATACATTTCCTTTGTTTTTTTGGCCACGCCGTGTGGCTTGTGGGATCTTAGTTCTCCAACCAGGGATTGAAACCTGTGCCCCCTGCAGTGGAAGTGCAGAGTCTTAACCACTGGACCACCAGGGAAGTCCCAAGAAATATATTTGTTATAAAAGGAATACTAAGGAAGTTCAGAAGGTATGGAAAAGCATTTTTTTTTTAAAAAGAAAAAATCAGCTATTATCCTCCCACCAGAGACAATCATCATTAATATTTTACACTGTTTTCTTCCGTTTCTTTGTGATTATTTCTGCCTAGTTATGTGTATGGATGATTTTGTATATTGAAGTCTGTTTTTCTTTTTCTGTTTAGTTTTTACATGGAGGAGAGGTAGGTGTGCCCATAGGCAAAAGGGTAGGAGCAAGTTGAGTACGAAGAGCTGAGGGTAGTTTGGGGAGGTGTTATCTGTGTGGCTGAGGGAGTTATCAATGTACATAGATTCTACAACATGCAAGAAGGATTAAAAACATAGAAGGGTCCCCTTAGCAACTTGAGATAAGGAGGAAAGCATGGGTGAAGATATATAGAAATTTAATCATCATAAGACAGACCCACATGTATATCAGGGAGTGGGAATTTCTTTTTTTTCTTTTTTGCGGTACGCAGGCCTCTTACTGTTGTGGCCTCTCCCGTTGGGGAGCACAGGCTCCGGACGCGCAGGATCAGCGGCCATGGCTCACGGGCCCAGCCGCTCCGCGGCATGTGGGATCTTCCCGGACCGGGGCACGAACCCGTGTCCCCTGCATCGGCAGGCGGACTCTCAACCACTGCGCCACCAGGGAAGCCCGAGACTTTCTTTTTTCTCTCCCTCTCTTTTCAAAAATAAATTACAGTACACTAACATGCAGAACAAAACAGAAGTAAATTCAATGTGATGACATTTGGCTATTTTCACAAACCTGCGAATCAACCATGCTTTTATTTTTTATTTTTTTTAACAGCTTTATTGGAGTATAATTGCTTTACCATGGTGTGTTAGTTTCTGCTTTATAACAAAGTGAATCAGTTATACATATACATATGTTCCCATATCTCTTCCTTCTTGCGTCTCCCTCCCTCCCACCCTCCCTTTCCCACCCCTCCAGGTGGTCACAAAGCACCGAGCTGATCTCCCTGTGCTATGGGGCTGCTTCCCACTAGCTATCTACCTTACATTTGGTAGTGTATATATGTCCATGCCACTCTCTCGCTTTGTCACAGCTTACCCTTCCCCCTCCCCAAATCCTCAAGTCCATTCTCTAGTAGGTCTGTGTCTTTATTCCCATACCCCAGCCATGCTTTTATTTTATTTCTGCGAATTATCTTAGCTCTTTGGCACAAATAGGTCGTGTTGGGATATTTTTGGTTGGAAATGGCAGAAGCCCAGCTTAAACTGGCCTAAACAAACAAACATAAAGGAATTTATTGGCATGTGTAACGGAAAACTTCCAAGGGTTAGGCCTTAGTCACAGCTGGATCCAGGTGATTGAATGACAGGAAGAAACTCTCATCTCTACTTTCCTGTTTTTGGCTCCATGCTAAGGCAGCTTTCCCCCAGTGGTGATGGAGATGGCCAGTTTCTATCTCATCAGCTTAATAATTCCTGTAGAAAAAGAGCTTCTCTTTCCCCGTAGTTTGATCAAAAGTCCTAGGGCTAGGCTTTCCCTGGCTAAGACGTGGGGTCAGGTGCCTCTCCCTGAACCAGTCAGTGGGCCAGGGGAACGTGGGCTCTCATTGGCCAGGTCTGGGTCACGTGCCCGCTGCTGCAGCCAATTGGTGTCATTAACCTCACCTACCCATATGGCTAAACAGTGGGAGAGTGGTGATGCTGTTACCAGAATGGGAGAGAATTATAACTGGGCAGGCAGAAGAGAAGCAGCTTCTCCATGTAGGTCACCTTCCATGTTATTTCAGAAAAAATCTCTTGATTTTTAAGAATACATATATTCTATATATATGAATTTTCCAAATATATGTTGAATAACAAGTTGACTCAAATTTAATGTCTGCTGTTGAACATAAAAGCTCATGGCCACTCAATTTAAACAAGGTTATTCAAATACTTCTTTCACTTAAAACTTGTAAAGTGATATTTCATTAAGATTTTTTTCTGGGGAAAGTAATTTTATTGTTATGGAAGGTGACAGCTATAGAGAAAAATATCTTGGAATGAGTTATCATAAAACACGCCGAAGGGACTTTCCTGGCAGTCCAGTGGTTGAGACTTTGCCTTCCAAGGCAGGGGATGCGGGTTCAATCCCTGGTCGGGGAAGCTGAGATCCCGCATGCCCCGAGGCCAAAAAAACCCAAAATATAAAGCAGAAGCAATATGGTAACAAATTAAAGACTTTAAAAATGGTCCACATCACACAAAAAAATCTTTAAAACAACAACAACAACAAAAACATGCTGAAACTCTTTTTTTTTTTTTGCGGTACGCGGGCCTCTCACTGCTGTGGCCTCTCCCGCTGCGGAGCACAGGCTCTGGAGGCGCAGGCTCAGCGGCCATGGCTCATGGGCCCAGCCGCTCCGCGGCATGTGGGATCTTCCCAGACCAGGGCACGAACCTGTGTCCCCTACATCGGCAGGCGGACTCTCTACCACTGCGCCACCAGGGAAGCCCAGCTCTGTCTTTTTTAAAACATGAAATTATGTATCTCTAATCTTGAGTTTCCTTGGAATTCTTTATAAATTTCTCGTGTCATATACACCCGTGTCAGCTGAGCCCTCTCCTAATTAGAAGCCTGAGGGTATCTGATAGCCTTGTTTCTCCTCTGTGACATGGCAGGCAAGGCTGTCTTCTGAAGTGAGGTAGCATTGAAAAATTCTACCCGTCTTCTGGGGTGGAAGTAGCATTGAAAAAGCATGCATTTTGGAAGCAGACAGACCTCTGTTTAAACTGCTCTCCATCCTTTACTAGCTGTGTGATATTGTGTCTTTAATCTTCTTATCCGTAAAATTGGGATAATAATAACTGTTCAGGGTAACCGTCTTCATCATTATCCTCATCATTCTCAATTTTAATAGCTCATCTTTATTGAGAATTGCATACCATAGAGTGATTTCCAGCACTTTAAGTACATTATCTCATTCAGTACCCCCAACAGGCTGATGAAGACAGTAGTGCTCTTTCATTTTACAAATGAGGAGATGGGACACAGAGAGGTTAAGTAACTGCTTAATGGTTATGATGGTTATTAGTACAGTATATTCAGCTCCTAGGATAATACTTGGTATTATGTGTTGCTATCCTGCTCCCCCATCCTGTCCCCCCGCCCCCCGCCCGTAAATGGTAGCTAAAATTATTAGGTGGTTTAAGGGTTGTTGAAAAGATTTGGCAGTGCCTCTGTTATGAATCCCTGATGGTAGAAGACCCAGTGCATTGAGGGCCTTGCTGTGGTTAGAAATCTCACATTCCCATTGGTTGCTCATCAATACATGGTCAGATTTTCCTTGGTGGGACCCAGTGGAATAAAAGGCAGAGAAGCAATTGAGTGGGTTCATTCAGGGATAGAGAGGGGTTGGTGGTGACCGGCAAGTATGGTTGAAATGCTTGACTGCAAGGCACATGCTAGAGAGAGGGGGAGGGGAAGCCCTAAGGGGCTGATGAATGGGGAGAGCTGGGGCTGGAGGCTTCTTGGGAATTGTGGGGAGGGGAGAAAGAAGGATTTTTTTTTTTCCCTAAGGAGTGGGATTGGCTACTCTAAAATATCAGAGGTGAAATAATTGCAGGAACTAAGCTCCATGGAGCACTCCTGGGATTAAGTTCTTAGAGCAGCAGTAAAAGTTGCTGGGATAGAGGAAGTCAGCAAAATGTGAAGCAAGAGGTCGTTTAGGTGGTTTTCATGGGATTTAAAATTGTCCAAGGTAATGACGGTTAGGAAGAAAACCTTTGAGTCAGGGCCGAGATGTTTAGTGCGTCCGGGGCTGTTATGGCAGGGCTGATGCCAGCGAGGAGAGTTTTTGAGTGAAAATGAAATTGGCCCCATCTAAAGCAGTGCTTTGGGGAGGTTGGGAGCATTCTGGCTCTGTCTCCTGTTTGGAGACCCTGGGACGAGGGAAAACAAGCTGCTTATTCCCAAGGTTTTGAGAAAAGTGATACATCTGGGAAAAGCAAGGTTTCTTAAAGGGGAGAGAACACTCCTGCCTGCTTTGTAGCAAAGGATACTTCTACAGCCAATGTTGAAATAATCCAGCACTGTGTGCTTCTTAGAAGGAGAACAGAAGAGGGGTAGGGAAATTGCAGTTTAATTCTTGATCCATTACCCCGTACAAAGAGCAAATGTCACTCATGTTCTCCGGTAGTACATTCTGGAAGAAAGAAAGGGACCCATCCAAGGAGAGAGACTTAAAGCTAACTGTCCTAAGAAGTTTTGAAATTGTGAAGACATGAATGAGATTACATACAGGCCCTAACAGTCAATGATAAAGTGTTAATTCTGTCCAATATCATATGTAATTAAATGCTTGGTAGAATCGATTGGAACCTCCGTGAAAAGGAGGGGTCATCATAAAAACATATTATAGAGAAAATTAAATGATTCCACTTTATCTAGAGGATGGTAGTGTCAAAGGGAAGTAAACGTTGTCAATTAATAAGCTTATTCCAAAAGATGATCATGAATGCTAACTAAAAATAGATCATTGGAGCTACACGCATGATCTCCTGAGGCTTCCGTGTTGAAATTGTACCGTTTACAAATCAAAATGAGTTTGGCCTCTGTAGTGACACTGCAAATATGGAAAAAGAAAAGGCTGCAGCCTGTTTTTCTGCTTTTTAGATCATCGCTAATAAGAATAGCTCTGTATTTAGAACATTTTTGTTGATGAATAAGTGAAAAATAAATCCTTTCTTTGCCACAGAACTATGTCGTTCTGGAAGTCTAGGGCAGTGAGAACGTTCTGAATTTTAAGGCACCTGTAGCCACCGTGCGTGAGGAGCTATTAATTGGAGTGGCTAGCGGCTGCCTCATGTTTATCATCTGTGTTTGTTCTAGAGAATGCACATAATGTGTCCATGCCGTGGTTCCATTATTTTACCTTTGAAACCCTTTTTGTAGGTCACTTGGGACAGCTATTTTATACAACCCAGAAACTAAGCAAATATTGTGACGAAAATATTCTGATTACCATGTGCCACTGAAGAAGAAAAAAGGTAGTGGTTTATATTTACTGTAGTAACTCTGAATAAGGTCTCGCTTCATTGAAGTGATCGTTATTGATAGGATGGTAACCAGAGCGGTATAAATGGATTGAAAGGTTTATGTGTTTTGTGTGGAGAGTTAGCTTTAAATAGGTATATGCACGAAATACATTAATGAAGAAAGGACAGGCAGAGGAAAGCCAGCCAGCCCCAAAGAGCAACCACAGACATGGAGCTGGTTTGGAAGTGTCTCACCTTCTGGAACCTTGACTTAAAAGAAGTCAGAGCTTTATGGTTAGAGAGAAATTCAGTGCTTTATGGTTAGAGAGAAATTCAGTGTCTCTGCTTCATTTAGGAGAAGGTCTGCAAAGCTAGTAGGAAGCAGATGGGTGTGCAGTGACCTAGAGAATCTGGATCAGTATAGATACTCAATCTGAGAAGCGTGAGGAGAGTGCCACGCTGGCTTCAAAGGAAGTAGGCTAGAAGTATTTGGTGGAAACTCTGAGATATAAGAAAGCAGTTTTGAAACCAACGGTTGCTTTTTTTTTTCTTTTTCTGACATCGCCCCAAATAGGGGCAACTTTGGTAAGATAGCGATCACTAAACACTATATTGCTCTGCAAAGGTGTGTCTTTTTTTTTTTAACATCTTTATTGGAGTATAATAGCTTTACAATGGTGTGTTAGTTTCTGTTTTATAACAAGATGTGTCATTTTTAAACTATCAACTGAGGATTTAGCTTTTCAGCAATCCCCAAAGTGGGAGGAAATGACGGACTGGTGGTCTACCCTCAATCACACTTTGCTCTGCAAACACTTTTATGAATGCAGTGGCCGAAAATCTGAGTCAGACACTGGGAGCATGTGAGCTCACTCTAGGAGATTATCATGAGACTCAGTGGATGGCTTTAACTTGGACACATTGTTTCTCCTCCAACACCTGTCCTTTGATAAAAGAAGCTAAATCTTTGTTAACAAAGAGAGACCCGGTGGTAATTAAATGCCCAGTGTATTTTTTAAACCTGGTCCCAAATTGTTAACATATGCTCCATGGTTCTTAGGAAATGTTCTTGTGGTTTAAAAGGTTTTTTTCAAAAGATGTGATGTGACCTTTTGATTAAACAATATCGCACTATTACATTTTCTTTCTAAATGTTACATCACTTTCCACAAATTTTCAGATGCTGTATATGCCCAGAAATAAGACACTGTCTTGAGACCAGAGAAAGCAATTTACCAAGAGGCTTTTGGTCATGCTCCCTCTGGAAAAAAACAGGTTTATTACACAAGTTTACTCTGTAGAGTAGTGGCTCATGGGGATTTAAAAATGGAGGAACTAGGCTTCCCTGGTGGCGCAGTGGTTGAGAGTCCGCCTGCCGATGCAGGGGATACGGGTTCGTGCCCCTGTCCGGGAAGATCCCACATGCCGCGGAAACGCTGGGCCCGTGAGCCATGGCCGCTGAGCCTGCGCGTCCGGAGCCTGTGCTCCGCAACAGGAGAGGCCACAGCAGTGAGAGGCCCGCGTACCGCAAAAAAAAAAAAAAAAAAAAAATGGAGGCACTACTTGCTAAACTTAATCTAGGCCTTTTAGTACCTCTTCGCTCCTTTACTCTTTGGACCCAAGAAGTAAGTCTTCCTTCTAAAATGTGTCCTGGGCACAACTGTGAAACGAACCCTGTTTATATAAGACCCCAGCTCTTAGTTCCAGCCCCTCCCCTGGGGCCCGGCCTCCTCTTTCACGTGCCTCTCCCTTCATTGACACTGAGGCACATGTGATGGATAATAGAGAACTTGAATTTGTAACTTTAGCTAACAGGTAAAATTAAACTATATTTAAATCTTAGCCTTTCCAGACCCTCAAAATTATTCAAATGGGTGGTTGCTTACACCACTGAATAAAAAAAGCCAGCCTACCTGCCTCTTTACACTCCACCCTGCCTTCCTCTTCACTTAGTTGGGGACGCCAGAAATCGAGGGGGGCCGTGACCTTCTCTTGCCATGATATTAAGGCATTAAGACTGTGTTAAGTGGCCGGGCTTTCTTTGTTAGCTGTTTTAGATTCAGTTACACATTGCAGGGAGTAGTCTGTGGCCATTTAGTCCCTGGTTAGATTAGAGACAGCTGTTGTAGCCTCGTCTATTTCCCATTTCCTCTCTCAAGAGCACTAGACTGGGCTAAATTAAAATTGAGGTGAAGCTAATGATGAAGAGCTGACTTTCTCTCCCCATCTGTGCCAGCCAGAAACTTTCTGTTTTCCTGGCAGGGCCTTTGAGAATGGGGTAGACCAGCTGGGTAAGAGGCATGGAATTGGGTCCCCTCGCCTGGGTGATTGCCTTGCTAGGGGGTGCTTGTCCCCCTCAGGACCTACTGCAACCACCCCTTATTGCTACGGGACCCACAAATAGAATCAGATCTCAGGATGCTCCCACGGGACAAGCACAATGTCTGACCTGGGAAGAAAGAGCTTATACTGCAAAGTAATTGCAGGCTTGTGCATTTTCTTCTACCAGAATCCTCAGGAATATGTATGGCAATGGCTTCTAAGGGTGTGAGACCAAGGAGAAGCAGTGTATGCTGAGACTGAATTTATTGATATTGTTGTATTTAACAGAGATTCCAGATTTAATTTAGGTGCATGGCTAGGACTCTTAACAGTTTAGTCAACTTGGTTGATGAAACTAAACTGAAGGAGCTTATGCTCTCACCAGGGGAGGAGTATGTCAGAACTTCTCTGGTGTGATGGAGAGGAAGGAATCCAAAGGCTTGAAGAGATAGGAAAGCTGGTGTGAATTTCTCAAGTGTGAGCTGCTCCCCACTGCGGAGGAGACCCCCTTCCCTAGGAGACTGAGCAAATTGAGAGACACATAGTGAAAGGAGTATCCAAGATGACTGTCCTCTATAACGTGGCGATGACAGTTGGGAGATGCTGCCCTTGAGATGGGTTCTTTGTTTCCTTGGGTGTGACAGGATCCCAGAGAAGCAGAGGCCAAGAACTGAACCACCTAAGACAAGGTGGGCACACTTGCCATAACAGACAGCAGGGATGAAGAGGCAGAATGTTTCATCCTGGAAGGAATTTTAATGAGAGCTAGTTGATCACAATCTCCCTAGGGATAGATGAGAAAGATGGCCACCTAAGGGTTCATTTTCTCCCTCTGTATATTTTATAAGAGGAAGACTTCTGGTCTGTGAGCCAGAAAGCTAAGCTGAGTCATCACAATGGAAAGGCATAGCCTCTTAACCCAGTTTCCAAACCCAAGTCAGACTCAGAGTAATTAAGGCCACATTCCCTTGAGGGAATTTTAAACACGGCCACATGTATGTACGGTAGATATTTTTTCACATCTTCCCCAAAGGATTTGTGTTCATTTACTAGAGCAACTGTGTGCAGAACAAAAGGAAGTGCCTGGACCTTTTAGAGATTTCTAGGCACTGGCTCTGAGTTGCTGTTAACACCTGAGGACCCAAAATGCCATTATGGGGGATCAGTCCATGTGTGGGCTTATAGTGGTCAGGTAAAAAATGGAATTTTGGCTAACCTAAAAATTGCAGTGAGTCCAGTAGTCTGCAGATCCCATACTCTGGTTATTTCCTCAGTTTGTGAGTTCATAATCAGAGTAGATGTATTTGGCAACTGGAAGAATCCCCAGATTGGCTCTCTGACCTGTGAAGGAAGGGCTATCTTGGTAGGAAGGGTCAAGTAGAAGCCTATGGAATTTCCCTTCTATACCAGAATAATATACAAAAAGGAATACTGCATTCCTGGTGGAGTTGCAGAAATTGGTGCCGTCACCAAAGACTTGAAAAAATGAAGACGCTTCTCATGTCTCCTTTTAACTTGCCTCTTTGGCCCATGTGGAAGGCAGATTTATTTTAGAGAGTGACTTTGGATTCTTGTAAACTTGATGAAATGGTGATTCCAATTTCAGCTGCTGTTCAAGGTGTGGTATTTTTATTGAAAACGCTCAACATAGCCCCTAGCTCCTGTTTTGCAACCTTTGGCGAATACTTTACCTCTGAACTGGTTTGCGAGGATAACAGAAGCAGTTTGCTTTTACCTGGCAAGGCCAACAGTATACCATCACAGTGTTGCCGTTCATCCTCTATTCGGCAGTATCTTGATGTTACTGATGTCCCACAGCACGTCATACTGGTCCAATACACTGATGACATAGTAATTGGGCCTGATAAACAGGAAATAACAGGTACTTTAAATGCTTTAGTGAGACACGTTCAATGCAGGGCTGGGAGATAAACCCTACTCTTGCTACCAAGTAATGTGTCAGTTCGTGTCCAGTCAGGGTAAAGGAAACCACATTAAATATTTTAGCAGAGAGAAATTACTATTAGGAAATAGTTAAACAGGTCATGGAGGATTGAGGATGTAAGAAGGGAAGGCTGAGGTCGTAGGGAGAGTTATAATAGGAAGTGGCTACTGTTCCTAGGGCAGGAGTGACAAAGGAAGGAAGTTGGGGTTATTGGAATCTAGGACCTGGAAGAGGAGCGGTTCTCTGGGGCTGGGACACTGACTTCTGGAGAGAGGGCACTGCCAGGCTGGTGTAATCGCAGCTGAATGTTGTAATCCAGCAGTAACCACAGTTGGAGGCCACATAGTAGCCACTGCCCACCCACTTGAGCTGTAGTGACCCGAAAAGGAGTGTTAACAGGGCCTGTCCTGGAAACTGGAGCCAGCTGCTGGGGTGCTGTAGGCTGGAGCAGCACGCAGAGCTAGAAGGAGCAGCCCTTTCCCCTCTTTTTGCATTGTATGTCTCTTGAGCATCCCATTTGGTAGAACCTAACAGGGAGCCGGGTGGCAAAGGAGGATGCTTCTCAGAGTCCTCGCCCCTGCGTTGCAGAACGTGGGGAGGGTGAGTCCAGCACAGGTTCCCTGGCCAGAGCAGATTTTGTGTTGCTAGGCCACATAGTTGTTTCCAGTTGTCGACCCCTTGGTAATTTGTGCTGGCTTTCCTTCCCCTTATTGACATCAGCCTCCATGGTGGTGAAATTGGGACCGGAGCGGGGGGAGCGGGGAGGGAAACTGGTGAAAGTTACCTTTCACTTTTTGTTTTTAGGTGATTTGATTGATGGTATCTGGTCCCTTGCCTCCTATAACCCCGTGTTTTGGTTCCCTTGGTAGAAGCCTTATTCTCAAGGTTTCTTCCCTATTTATGGTAGATTCAGGGGTGTTCTCGTCCCTGAATCCCTTCATTCACACTTCCCCTTTTCAGTGCCTCTGCCTGTAGGCACCTGGGCATTGACTCCTGCACTGTGCTTCCGAACTATTATTTAGAAGTGGGTTGCTACACTAGGAGATTTCTCCTGGTTGAGGTATGTCCACTTGCTTCTTGTCTAAAGGAGCAAGTGTACGGGTAGGCTGAGTTTGTGGAGATATTTGGACCAATTAACTCCGAGCAGTGAGGTCTGGCCTTTTCCAGCTCATCTAATGTGAATCGGCCTCTTTTTCACTTTGTCGTTTCCAGCATGGACTAATTCAATCTTCAGTCTCTGTTTTCTAAGGGAAGACTCCAGGGTGAAGTCATCTCATTCTTTGTCTTTAGTACCAACAGAAAATAGGGCCATGATGTCCGTGATCGAGGGCCCTCCAGACTCTGTCAGCGACTGCTGTTCTCGCCAAGGCGGAGTCCGTGTGGCTTTCTGTCCTGCGCTTCCTCCCCACTTCCTTCCCTGCTTTAGGAACCAGTCTTGTGATCCGTCAGCAATCACAGCTGCAGGCTGCACAATAACCACTGCCCTTCCACTAAAGCTGTCGTGACCAGAAGAGAAAAATAATCAAGTCCCTCATGAAAAACAGTGGCTCATCCAAGGGCTCCGTGGTGGGGGGTGATCTGGCCCGAGCGCAGTTCCTAGCCCGACGCTCTGGATTGGCAGCGTCGAAGAAGGCCCACAGGCTATGTTCATTACTTTAGAAACTAAACGGAAATCTGCATGTGCCTACGTCGAGGCTGCCCAGGCTCTACATTAGCAAAATATAAGATTTATTTGCCTTGGATTCGAATTACACAAACACCCTGTGGGAACCATCCCATGCACATCAGAGGCTCCCTTTGGCACTTGTGTGTCTAAGAAAATTATCAGCAAGTGAGATAGTAAGGCCAGTTGATAACAAAATCTTTCAAAATATGTTCTGTGAGGGGAAACAAGTACAGTGATTTAAAGTGGTGCACAGGTGGGGCAGCCCAGGTGTTCGGACGGCCAGGCCATTACTCAAAACCTAAAACAGTTGGGTTTTAGGGCATTGAATAATTTATGAGAGATAATAGATTAAAAATAATTCACTGTTTTTTTACATTAAGGGAAGTTAAATATATTTTAAAACACTGAATAAATCCTTAAGATGGATTAGGCAAAAGGGGAAAGATTTAAAATATACAGATATGTCATTGGATATGAAAAGAATATCTGTGAGAAAAAACGAGACATTGTATATGTCCAAATCTGCCAGTTTCAGCTTCACAAAGAATTTCATTATAATGTTGGCCATTCAGAACCAGAGTAAACAGCTCTGATAATCTTGAACGAGTTTGTCACCATCATTTTTCCTAGTATCTATACTAACGGGTTATAAATCCATTTTAATTAAAACTGGTAAACAGCACCTGAAAGTGTTATACCACTTCAATAAGCATAGCACCAGTTCTAATACAGCATGACTTTGACACCTTTGAATTAAAAAACGATCCAACTTTAGCAAGAAATAAATGAAGTTGATAATTAAAAGTGGGTTATGGGCTCAATTTGGACAAATTAGATTGCAGGGTGGCTTTTGCCCTCTATTGGAGTATTTTCTGCGTGCATGGCCAGTGTTTAACAGATAATTTCCAAATCTCCACTTCCTTTCTCTATAGACTTCTGATTTATGGGCTGTTGCAATGAAGCAAAATCTCATGTACATATATACATTCACAGCTTTTAAATGTGTGAAACCATGAAATGACAATCCCAGCAATTAAAAGATTCAGTGAAGCTGCTTAGATGTTTTCAGTCTGCTTTCTTCTTAACTGAAGCCCCTTATAATTACAAGTTGAGTTCAGCGAGATACATTTGAACCTTGTTTTTTTTTGTTTTTTTTTTTCTTTCAGAAAAATAACTAATGTATGCTAGCTAGTACTTCAAGGTAAACTTCCTGATCTAAAAATACGCCAAGGAATTCTAGTAGAATATGGATTCCTCTTATTCAAGGAAAGATACTGTGCATTTTAAAGTAGTGATTCCCTCTAGAAATTTCCTTTGAACATTTCCCTCTTTGCAGTAGATCATGTATAAAATGGCTGGTTTTTTTTAGATAAAAGAAAGTTAAATTGACTTTAACTCTTTTTGCACTAAGGAAATCTTTCATACCTAGAATTGTGCTGCTAAACTGGCATAAGAGACACAAACTCATAGTGTGTTAGGACTAGAAGGGACCTTGGGCGTCATCTGGTCGACCCTGTTATTTTACAGATGAGATACAGGCCGGCAACTTGCCCGCAGCCTGTCACACGGGGAGCGGGTGGCACAGCCAGACAAGAACCCAGGCTTTCTGACACCCAATTTATGTGCTCTTTCCAGTATTGGCTGCCCTCAGGTTTTTTGTTTTTTGTCCCTCGAATTAGTGTTTTCTGTTTTTTTAATTGAAGTATAGTTGATTTACAGTCTTGTGCCTATCTCTGCTGTACAGCAAAGTGACTCAGTTATACACATATGGACATTCTTTTCTTTATATTCTTTTCCATTATGGTTACCTCAGTGTTTGATCTTGTTCAGCAATTGGACTTATTGGCATTTGATGGATTTGCGCTTTTTGGTAAGTAGAAAACTGCCAATTTCTTAGTGTATAAATGATTGAGGTGAAGAGAGAATCCTGTGTTACAGAAATACTTGATGGAAGAACTAGAAATAAACAAAATTGGCTTTAACTCGTCAGTCCCTCTTTTCTCAGAGCCAAAAATGAAGTCTCTGACTGTGTAACCAAACAGCTCATAGCAAACGTTTTTGACCTTTTAGAACAGAAGAATCAATAACAGAAGATGACAAGAGGAGGTATGTTTGGTGTTGAAGCTACCTTTAATTTGAATAATTTTGGTCCCACCTCATGGATTTAATTTAACATGAATTAATTTAACTCATGCATTTAATCGACCACTGTAGCACATTGCCAGTAATACAGATTCCACCAGGAAAACTTTTGGCACAGAGAATACAGGTAGGAGCATGCAGTGTGATAAATATCTTGCCCAGGGACCATAATCTTTGCTTCTTCCAAACAAGCTTGGTTTGTCCTGTGCACACAGCTTGTGCTAGTTTCCATCTTGTGGCCTTTGGATGTGCTGTTCTTTAAAATTGGATGATATCTCTTCCTTCCTTCCGCCTTCTCCGTCCTTCCATCCTCTGATTAGCAGAACTCCACTCTCATTACTCCTTATCTCTCTCTCTTCCTCCTCACTTTATACCTACCTACAGGTAAAGTGTTTTTGTATGTCCGTAGCACCTCATACCACATTGACCACTCTGAATTCTTGATAAATGTTGACTGATTAACTGTAACATGTCACGCTACTGATATTTATTACTCTACTAAATTGTAAAAATCCTAACTTCTCTTCTTTCTCATTGCAAGTAAAATATCTAAAAATTCTACTACACAGCTTTCTTTTTTTTATATATAGCTTCTTTTTTTTAACATAGAAAAACAATGATTTCTCCAAGGGCAATAATATTCTGAATTCTACTTTGGAAAGTCATGAGTTATTTTAATAATTCTATAATTGTTTGAAGGGCCCCATGCTCTCATCATTTTCTGCAAATGTTTAGTAACCATGTAGTTTGGTCTGATTTTTCTATCTCTGCTTCTTTTCATCAAGAAACTATGGAGGGGTGTATGTTGGTCTGCCATCTGAAGCTGTCAATATGGTGTCCAATCAAACAAAGACTGTGCGAAAAAGTAAGTAAAACCATGTGATGTTTACTCTCTCTACATGTTTATTTTTTTTTGTTTTGTGAAAAACGTATGAAATGTATATTTCAGCTTGCCTGACTCACCCTACATATTTCTGACTTGCAGTGAACCGTGTATAAGAGCCATAGCTGGGACTTCCCTGGCAGTCCAGTGGTTAAGACCCTGTGCTTCCACTGCAGGGGGCGTAGGTTTGACCCCTGGTCGGGGAGCTAAGATTCCGCATGCCGCTCAGTGCGGCCTTAAAAAAAAAAAAAAAAAAATCCATATCTGCTCATTGTAATCATTTGTTGAAATTGCCACCCACATGATGAGAGTAATTCCAGAGCAAAATTTAGCTTCTGTTTGTCATTATGCTCCATGGATATTTTACATTTCTTGTTAATTTCAGTGATGATCAGTGTGAAAATGAAAGCAAACATTTCAGTAAGTTTATGGAGTTTTTGTAGAACATAAAGGTACATTCCTATAATATATTATAAATGTGACTGATAAGTAGTCTGATGATTAGAAGAAAATTAACTGTCTTTTGTATAATGAAATGAAGTGGAGACTCCTTTTTCTGAGTTTTAGTAGTTAGTAATTGCAGGGCTAATGAAGTTCTTTTGATAATAGGTACGATTGCAGCCTTGTAGATAGCTTCTTGCTTAAGTAAATTTTTTTTTAATTTATTTTTATTTATATTATTTATTTTTGGCTGTGTTGGGTCCTCTTTGCTGTGCATGGGCCTTCTCTAGTTGCGGCGAGCAGGGGCTACTCTTCACTGCAGTGCTCGGGCTTCTCGTTGCGGTGGCTTCTCTTGTTGCGGAGCACAGGCTCTAGGTGCATGGGCTTCAGTAGTTGTGGCACATGGGCTCAGTAGTTGTAGCCCTTGGGTTCTAGAGCACAGGCTCAGTAGTTGTGGCGCACGGGCTTGGTTGCTCCGCGGCATGTGGGATCTTCCTGAACCAGGGATTGAACCTGTGTCCCCTGCATTGGCAGGCGGATTCCTAACCACTCCGCCACCAGGGACGTCCCTTAAGTAAATTTTTAAGTGTGGCTCGTGGTGAAGAATGCTGATTTACTAATCACTGTACAGTTGTCTGATAATATGGTTTTAAAGAACTATTAATATGTACACATAAAATTACATATATGTAATATTTGATTTAATTTGTACACAAGCCTTTATTATTTCTTAACGTACTATGTTTATTTGTTCCTCATTTTTTTTCTCTACTCGATGATTTAGACTAGCAAATACATATATGTCACAACTATTTGTAGTTTTGTAGGAAACTGGAATATATTCTTTATAACTGAACATTTAACTTTTCTTAATTTTCTCTTTTTTTAAGATTAGAAGAAAGTAATATCATGACAATAATCAAGAGGTACTGTATATTTTTCTAAATAATTCTCTATATTTAGCCTGGATGAATGAACTGTAGATATTAATGCTCTATATTTCTAAGAAATCTCGAACTTGAGTATGAGGAGGGGTCTCGTCTTGTGGTTAAATCTATGGAACCCAATATATTTTATTGTAAAGAGGTCTTTAATGACTAGATCAATTTTCTTTGCAGTTACTTTTTTTCATTAATATTTTTTCAAATGTAACTTAATTCATTTAATAAGAACAAGCTGTTTGCCTATACTACCAGGGTTTCACTCTTCATTGCCAAAATCTTTGAGGGGCTAGGACCTTGGAAGTGACAGACAAGGAGAGACTAGAGAGGTTGGGAATTAGATTAGGATCAATATTAAATGTTTGGCAATAGTCAGGGGTAGTTGACATACAGAGAGAAGATGTACCAGTACCAAAACTCCAGTAGAGATAGGCAATTGTCAGTGTGCAAAGATGCAGCTTTTCAGGAAGGAATAGTAAAATCATAGACCAAGTTTAAAAGATGAAGCACTGTGGACCTGGTGAAGAGCTTGGAGTTAGAATTATAAGACAAACAAGAACAAGGACAGAAGAAAAATAGCTTTCATTTATTAACTACTGTCTGGGTACTAGTCTCTAGAAGCTACTGAGCAGCATTTCCATTGAGGAGAAGAGTTTCTGTTTACCTGGACCAAAATGCATGCAATGCTTAGATCCCCACTGTCTTTCAGTCTTGCTGAATGACATCCCACCTCTTTTGAACATCCAGTGATCAGGAATGCTCTGTCCCCTGAGATAGCCCATTCTCTTTTGGGTGTCAAACAACCCTGGATTTGAATTTAGGCTCTTTCACTTTCTAGCTGGGCAAGTTTCTTCCCCTGATGCTTATTGAAGGGTTTGTGTTAGGATTAAATGTGAAGTAAATGGTAGCTTCTGCTATAATTGTCATTGTCATCATCACCATCAATATCATCATCACTGTACCATCATCCTTTTTTGTAACCAGAATCCAGCCATTGGAAGATCAGAAGCAAGACTGATTTGATATTGAACCAGCTTCTGGCTGAGGGCCAGTACTGATGCTGGTGTCTGGGATGGGATGGGTTGCAGAATAAGCTCACAGGTGGAGACAAATAAGCTTTCCTACTGGAGGAAAGGGACATGGAAGTTGTAACTGGTTTCTTCTGGACAAGAAATACCACAATATTGGGCAGCTGCTTTTTCAAAGACCCTCTCATCAAGGCTACAGCATTATGGAGCATTATTCCCTAGTGCCCATAACCGTGTTAGGGTGTTGAGCTTCTCTTTAGGAACTTGCTGGAGATTTTCTATTTCTAGTATTTTTAACAGAGTTCTAACTCTCATGTAGATTTCTAAGTTCCCTGCTAGTTTTCCCTGATGCAGCAGTAGTTTTACTATTTGCATCAAATAGAAAAGATAATCTAGTTGAAAGTAAACATATATTAGTGTTTACCCTCCTGAAAACAGGGTGTATTTCAAAAAGCATCTGAATAGAGTGGGAAGAAGTGCTGTGTAGATAGATATCTGGAGACTTGGTAGCTCTGCTGTTAACACAGGACCTTAGATGAATCCCTTACCTTCTCCCAGCTTCACCCAATTTCAGTTTTTACGTGACAGAGTTACACAAGATGATTGTCCAGCTTTGTATATGGATCTAAAATTTCCTGATAACAGTTGAGCACTATTGCTGGTTAGTCAGTCCACATAACATTAGACAGCTAGGGAGAATATTTCCCTACTGCTCGTGGCTATCAATATAAAAATAAAAACTATTTTATTGCCATCCCTCTCTCTCAATTTCTGCCATTCTTTACCTCTATTGCTAAACAATCCATTTGCCTCTTTTGAATTATCTGAAAAGTTTTCTACGTTGATAGGCTGTCCATTTACTCAGTTGCTAAGCGCCCATTGTGGTACTTATCTGTGAGGCATCTGGATGCATGGCATCTGAGCTTAAATTATTGGGCAGAAACCCTGATGAGAAGAGACATTTTATGGAAAAGATTGGAGACACTTTTTTTTTTTGACCTAACATATAAAACCTCTCTAGAAATAAAGCCACCGAACTCACTCAGTGACCCAACTTCAAAGTTGATTTGGTAACTTTTTTTTTTTGGTGGTACGCGGGCCTCTCACTGTTGTGGCCTCTCCCTTTGCGGAGCACAGGCTCCGGACGCGCAGGCTCAGCGGCCATGGCTCACGGGCCCAGCCGCTCCGCGGCATGTGAGATCCTCCCGGACCGGGGCACGAACCCGTGTCCGCTGCATCGGCAGGTGGACTCTCAACCACTGCGCCACCAGGGAAGCCCTGATTTGGTTACTTTCTGAAGCAAATTGAGGAATGATTTCAGAATCAAAGTTACTTATATCACGATACAAATGTGTAGTTTCTTCCCTAGATGACCCAAGGGTGAAAGTTATGCCCATTTAGGTATACGGCGTGCTGCCAGCACAGTGATGCTTCTCAAATGCCAGTGGATGGGCTCGCTGCATCAGATCCCCTGGGGGAGCTCGAGGTGAAGTGGATGGCTCTCCCCTCTTCCCAAGGGGGTCTGACCAAACAAGGAAGGGATAGACCGTGGCTGAGCAGTTGGTATCTCTGTGAGGTTGCCGTGCAGCTTGGTTCAGGCATCCTCCTGTTGTATTTTGGTTATAAGTTTAGAAGTCTCTCTCTCCACCTGACTTGGTCTCTTCATATAAGTGTCATCAGTGCTTCACACTGTGCTGGCCACATATTCAGTCTCAAGTCAGTACTGGACAGACGTTGAACGTGTGTTTTACTGAAAAGAAAATCAGTAAATAATTTGCAGGCTTAACGCTGATATGTTTTTATCTAAGTGGTGCCTTTTTGCGCTTGCTAACTCTTTTCCCTTTTTTGTTTGTTGCCTTCATAGCCTGCTCATCAAGATCTGGATGGAATTTTTGCTTTGTGGGATTTTGTAACGTGCACAGACATCTCCAAGGAAATTCTAAGCAGTCGCCCCCCACTGCCCCAAATTCTTAGTTTATAGTTAAAGCCATGGTACATATTGAATGTTGTGGTACTAGAAAGCAATTGGTTAAACAACACACGTATATGGAACTATATTTGATCCACCTGCGGAAGACAAGCTTACAAAGGGTTCTTGCCCAGCTGGCTGCTGTGTCCCAGCTGCGTTCTCACCCTGGCCATCCCCACAGCTCATGAAGATCATGTCTTTTCACTGATACGTTTTTGATAGTTTTTATATAACAAAATCCTTTATCTATTTATAACTCACAATAATAAGGCACTATCGATGAATTACCCAAAGTAATATATTTGTCTGTATCTTTCACTATTTCTACTTCATGTTAATTTTTAGCTGTAAAATTGTTAAATTGATTCTTACTGTTATCTCTTTCCTTTTTTACTATTTGGTTTTCAGCTTTATTTAAATATCAGAGGAGTTTCTTTATTGAGAACAGTGTACTACATGGCAGTACTTAAACTGTTGAGGTTTGCATGCCGTATGTACATTTTGATTAATTTCCTATTTTCTTTAGTCAAAGGCTTAGGTAACTACAAATACTTCCTAGCCATTGAGTCTCCCATTCTACCTGTGTGTGATCAGAGCATCTCATCATGTTAGTTCTACACTGTTTTCAAGGACTTGTCACTGATGTTAGTCGGATATTTGGAAAGTTCTTAATTCAATAGTGATCGTGTGTATCCACTTAGTACTGAAATGTAAGTCACTCAATTTACCAGTGTATTTCAACAATTAAAACATTTTTATCCCTCTTTACCTGGATTTCTTCATTATTTTTCAAAAGAGCACTTTCAAGTAAGTCACACATTGTGATGTATAGATATAATATATCAGTATAAAAATAAAAATGTATAAATAGATTACTATGAAAAACCAAAATTTTTCACAAGAAAAACATTATCTTGTATATTTGGTCCATACAACTATCATAGGGACATCAAATTTTTTTTTTATATCTTTACTGGAGTATAATTGCTTTACAATGTTGGGTTCGTTTCTGCTGTACAACAAAGTGAATCAGCTATGTGTATACATATATCCCCATAGCCCCTCCCTCTTGAGCCTCCCTCCCACCCTCCCTCTCCCACCCCTCTAGAGGGACATCCGATTGATCCGAAAAATAAAGCTGAAGATTAGAGTCACTGAGAAATGATTACGATACACCTACTCCTGTCCCATATCCACATGTCCATGATGGAATTTAGGTGAAACATCAGCAGTTTATCCCATTGGAGATAACAGATGCACTTTTTGAAAACTTTTAATTTTGAAATAACTTTAGATTTACAGAGGAGTATGAGGATGGTACAGAGAGTTCCTATATGCCTTCATTTTTAAAAACATTAACTTTTATTGGAGTATAGTTGATTTACAATGTTGTGTTAGTTTCTGCTGTACAGCAAAGTGAATCAGTTATACGTATACATGTATATCCACTCGTTTTTAGATTCTGTTCCCATATAGGTCATTACAGAGTATTGAGTAGAGTTCCCTGTGCTATACAGCAGGTTCTTATTAGTTATCTATTTTATATATAGTCGTGTGTATATGTCAACCCCAATTTCCCAATTTATCCCTCTCCTTCCCCCGTGGTATCCGTAAGTTTGTTTTCTACGTCTGTGACTCTATTTCTGTTTTGTAAATAGGTTCATTTGTACCATTTTTTTTTAGATTCCACGTATAAGCAATATCATATGATATTTGTCCTTCCTTGTCTTTCTATGTCTGACCAGCTTCCCCTAATGTTAAATAACATCTTACAAAACGTAGCACATTTGTCAAAACTGAGAAATTGAACTTTGGTACAATGCTATAAACTAAACTGCAGCCTCTCATTGGATTCCATTAGTTTTTCTATTACTATCCTTTTTCTGTTCCGGGATCCAACCCAAGATTGCATTGCATTCTGCCGCATTTAGTCATCCTGTCTCCTGAGTCTCCTCTCCCTGGCATTTTTCTCAGTCTTTCTTTGTTTTTCACCACAGAGGTGAAGCGCCCCTCTCATCACATCATATCATAATATCTCATGATTTCAACATAACTTGTTATTGGTGATATTAACCATGATCACTTGGATAGGGGTGTCTGTCAGGTTTCTCCACTGTAAGGTTTCTTGTTTACTGTTTCCATCCTCTGTTCCTTATAAGTGAATCATAAGTTTAGACCACACTCAAAGGAGAGGGGAATTAAGCTCAACCTCCTGGAGGAAAGAGTATCAAGAAATTTCTGGAATTTTCTTTTTAATTTACTATCTTAGCCATTTAAAAAAATATTTATTTATTTATTTTTGGCTGCGTTGAGTCTTCGTTGCTGTGCGCGGGCGTTCTCTAGTTGTGGTGAGTGGGAGCTACTCTTCGTTGCACGGGCTTCTCATTGCGGTGGCTTCTCTTGTCGCGGAGCACGGGCTCTAGGCGAGCGGGCTTCAGTAGTTGTGACACACGGGCTCAATAGTTGTGGCTTGTGGGCTCTAGGGCGCAGGCTCCGTAGTTGTGGCGCACGGGCTTAGTTGCTCTTTGTCATGTGGGATTGTCCCGGACCAGGGCTCGAACCCATGTTCCCTGCATTGGCAGGCAGATTCTTAACCACTGTGCCACCAGGGAAGTCCCTGGAATTTGTTAGAAGCATTTTTAATATATGTGTGTGTGCGTATGTGTGCGTGCACTTTTATATATAGGCATTATATATTATGTATATAATGAAATACTATTCAGCCATAAAAGGAATGAAAATCTTGCCATTTGTGACAACATGGATGGACTTAGAGGGTATTATACTTAATGAAATAAGTCAGACAAAGAAAGACAAATACTGTATGATTTCACTTATATGTGGAATCTAAAAAACAAAACAAAGGAACAAACATTACAAAACAGAAACAGAGTCATAGACATAAACAGCTGTTTGCCAGAGGGGAGGAGCTGGGGGAAAGAGTGAAATCGCTGAAGGAGATTAAGAAGTACAAACTTCCAGTTACAAAAAAAGGAGTCGCAGGGATGAAATGTACATTGTGGGGAATATAGTCAATAATAATGTAGCATCTTTGTATGGTGACAGATGGTAACTAGACTCGTGATCATTTCGAAATGTATAGAAATATCAAGTCACTCTGTTGTGCACCTGGAAGTAACAAAATGTTGTAGGTCAATTATACTTCAGATCAAGAGGGAAAGGGGAAAAACCAAGCACCACAGTAATTATTAATTATGTTGGGGGAGATACTTTGAGACTCTGCACATGTCCTGTTTCTCCCTAAAGATTTGTCCGCTAATTTTAGCATTCACCTTTGGACCTTGCCTGTAGCATATACTGTGGTGTTCCAATGCTGATTTTCTACTCCCCTTGTTCCTTCACATGTGTTACTTGGAATTCTTCTCTAAGGAATATTTTGTCTTATCTCCCAAATTTACTTTTTATTCAATCATTTATTTATATCCATATGGACTCATAGATATTAATTTCTTTAGGTTATAATCCAACACTATAGTCACTATTTTATTGCTCAGATTGTTCAAGCTTTGCCCATTGGTAGTGTTTTCATGTTGGTTCTTGACAAACCCCATCCTTTTTTTCTTCTTAGGTTGACTTTTAATAGCAAGCAGAATAAAAATCCAATTCAAAAGTTAGTTAAAACGCATTCCTAAAACTTCATCAAATTTAATTATAAATGAACAGTGTTTTCCATATTATGACAAGTCTTACCATTTTCCTTCAACTAGACATTATTTAAATTTAGAACCTCATGATTCTTACCAGTTAATAATACTTACCACCCACTTACCTATGTCTTAAGGTTAATGATTATAATTTTTATTAAGTATTGCAAAGATCTTGAGTGAAAGTCTTAGAGAAGAATAATTACTAACATTAGGAGCTTTCAAAAGAAAAGTGAGAGATTAGAAAAGCCTTTAAAATGCCTGAAATTTAAGAGTTAATAGCTTTTCAAACTATATTCTGCTTCTTTGTAAGATTGTTATTGAAATGTATGTGTACTGGAGAGAGGAGTTTCAGAGAATTTCTGATTAATAAAATTGTTTGTTTAGATTAGAAAAGGTTTTCTTAAGAAACCTTCTAGGTCAGGAGACATTTATTCCTAGACTTGGTTAAAGGAGACTGCTAGAATTTAGTTTTGGAGGAACTGTTTCAGTCTCTGGAATGTAGAAATCTGGTTTGGCAAGTACAACTAACTTCTGGGATTTTATGGAAGAGTGGCTGGCTTGATGAACTGAGTTCTCAAAAGTGATATGGAGGGCTTCCCTGGCGGTGCAGTGGTTGAGAGTCCGCCTGCCGATGCAGGGGACACGGGTTCGTGTCCCGGTCCGGGAAGATCCCACATGCCGCAGAGCGGCAGGGCCCGTGAGCCATGGCCGCTGAGCCTGCACGTCCGGAGCCTGTGCTCCGCAACGGGAGAGGCCACAGCAGTGAGAGACCCGCGTACCGCAAAAAAAAAAAAAAAAAAAAGTGAGCTGGACTAGGCTTTGGGGAGAGGAACAGAATGACAGAAGGGGCTAAATTAGTACAACTGGGAAGTTATCTCTCTGGGCTTTTGAATTGAGAAGAGCTTGAAGAGGAGAAGAAAACAGGTTCCGTTTTGCAAATGGGAGCTTTATGTAGTCATGTTATATCTATGCCCAAAGTTGTGAAGAATTTCAGGAGGGAAAAGTTATGTAAGGAACTCATTCGCAGGAAGATAGTTTACATTTTCTTCCATTTCATTTTACATTTTCTTTACATTACTTTTACTTAATGCACATGATAAATCCCAGCAGTACAAAATGATGTGCTTTTCCATAGATTGGGTTCTGATACCCCATTCTGATTTTTAGTTGTTTATCAATCATCACCACTTGAGTTCTTCCTGTGCCCCACTTGGGGCACACTAGTTACCAAGGGTACTGCTGGAAGACCCACCCCCTACATTCGGGGCTCTTTAGAATAGTGGGGTTACACTGGTTAACCTGTAATAAACACAGAGCAATGCCCAGGGGACCATGATGACTCTGGGAGCACAGCGTAGGGGCACCCATGTCAGACTCATGGCTTAGGGAAGACTCCCCAGAGAGCAGTCCCCTGCAGAGCCACAAGGGAGAGCACCAGGTAGCCAAGTATAGGCAGGAAAAGAAGAGAAGTTTGGGCAGAGAGCCATAGGTGCAAAGGCGCAGAGCCCTGAGGACCCTCAGCGTGGTCTGGGAACTGCTGGGAGTTCATCCTGGGTGGGTGGGAGGAGGTGGGAATGGGGTCAGAGAGGTGGGCGAGGTGAGCTGCGGAGAGCATCATGGGCCACGCTGGACCTTCTCCTGAAGCCTGTGCGAAACCACTGTGGACAGAAGCAATTGTGAGGTTTACCTGCTGGGTCCCTCCATTCACCTGGGGGCCATCAGAAGGCTTTGTCTTATGGTCTGTTCCAACTCCTGGTTTGTGAGTCTCTCTCTGTAGGAAGCATGATCAATACTTGCAGTTGTGTTTTGTGAAGGTGGGCCTTTCCCATTTAATCCATAATACAAAAGACTTGGAGTTTTCAGACACACGTGCAATTTGTAGAAACATTTGTTAGACAAACAATAAGGTCCATCTCCTATACGAGACACTCCTTCCAGACTGGAGAGGTGGCTGGCTGTTTAATCTAATGCATAGAAACCAGCACAGAGAGTCAAGGAAAATGAAGAAACAGAAGTGTATATTCCAAACAAAACATTCCATTAGGAAGGTCAGAAACATTCCATAGGGCAGGGCAATGCCTACCCTAGCAGCAGGTATAACCAGGTGCTTAGTAATTGGGTTTTTGATAATGTTGAAGCCATCACATTGCTCTCCCACTTCTCTCTCCACTAAAGCAATCCCTTAAATGAAGACAAACTTCTTTCTCCACAAGTAGAGTCTGTAACACTTAGATAATTCAGCACTTGATTACCTATTTTGCTTATCCTCTAAATATTTAATAGAAGAGTATTGCAGACTCCCTAGAATGCAGGTGCCTTGTATATTCTTTTCCATTCTTCTTAGAATTGGGTCCCAGGAACGTATTATGAAGAAATGGCCTTGGGTTGGTGTGAAAGCAAGATAATTTGTGACTCTCAGACAGGGACAGACTGTGGTGTCTTCTCTAGAGCAGTAGTATCTTTGGAACAGATTTAAGGCCTTTAGTAAATCATTTGGCTTTTCTGTGCCTTGGAAATTTTCAATGAATGGGACAAAATCTATTCTAATTTTCCTCTAGGATTATTAGCAGAATTCATTCATTCATTGATTCATTCATCAAACTATTATTTTCTGAGTGTCTACTCTAGGCCTGGCATTGTTTTAGGTATTGGAGATGCAGTGGTGAACAAATCAGACAAAGGTCCCTGATATCATGTGTTTTAGGTTTTACAGAGGGGAGATGCACTAAGTGAATAAATATTATATATGTAGTTGTCAGAGTAATAAGTTCTATGGGGAAAACTAAACTAGAGAAGGGGGAATAAAGAGCTAGTTGGAAAGGTGGGTATTGCAATTTTAATCTTAAATAGGACAATCAGGGAATTACTCACCGAAAAGATGACATTTGAAGGCAAAGAACTGACGGAGAAGTAACTACCCATGTGGGTTCCAGCAGAAGGACATTTTAAGGAGAATTGGCAAGTTAAAATGCCCCATGCAAAAGTGTGTCTGGAATATTTGAAGAAGAGTAAAGAACTCAGTGTGGCTGGAAAAGGATGGCAAATGGGAGAGTCATAGTAGAGGTTAGAGGGCTGCTGGGAAGGGGGATTTTGGAGGAAGATCAGGACTATTACAGACCATTTGCTTTTTAATTTTTTAAAATGTATTTTAAAATAAAATTTGTATATATTTATGGTGTTCAACATGATTTGATATACATAGTGAAATGAGTACTACTGTCAAACTAACACATTATCTCCCATACATTTTTGTGTGTGATGAGATCACTTGAAATCTACTTTCGTAACGTATTTCAGGTATTCAACACAGTATTATTAACTATAGTCATCATGCTGTACATGAGATGTCTAGACTTATTCATCCTCCATAATGGCAACTTTTTACCCTTTAACCAACATCTCCCCGTTTCCCCCGCTCTCCCAGACCCTGGTACCCACTGTTCTACTCTGTTTGTTTGTTTTTTAAATTTTTATTTATTTATATTTATTTTTGGCTGTGTTGGGGCTTCGTTTCTGTGAGAGGGCTTTCTCTAGTTGCGGCAAGCGGGGGCCACTCTTCATCGTGGTGCGCGGGCCTCTCACTATCACGGCCTCTCTTGTTGTGGAGCACAAGCTCCAGACATGCAGGCTCAGTAGTTGTGGCCCACGGGCCTAGTTGCTCCGCGGCATGTGGGATCTTCCCAGACCAGGGCTCGAACCCGTGTCCCCTGCATTGGCAGGCGGATTCTCAACCACTGCACCACCAGGGAAGCCCTACTCTCTGTTTTTATGAGTTCATTTTTTTGTTGTTGTAAGATTCCACTTACAAGTGAGATCAGACAGTATTTCTCTTTGGTTTATTTTACTTAGCATAATGTTCTCCAGGTTCATCTATGTTGTTGCAAATGGCAGGATTTCCTTCTTTTTATGGCTGAGTAATATTCCATTGTATATGTACACCACATTTCTTTATCCATTCCTCCATCAACAGACACCGAGATTGTTTCCATGTCTTGACTATTGTGAATAATACTGCAGTAAATATGGGGGTGCAGATACCTCTTTGAGATAGTGATTTCATTTCTTTCAGCTATATACCCAGAAGGAGAATTGCTGGATCCTATAGTAGTTCTGTTTTTAGTTTTTTGAGGAACTTCTTTACTGTTTTCCATAGTGACTGCACCAATTTACATTCCCATCAACAGAGTACAAGGATTTCCTTTTCCCCACATCCTCTCCAGGACTTACTGTTTGTCTTTTTGATGGTGACCATTCTAACAGGTGTGAGGTGATACTTCATTGTGGGTTTGATTTACATTTTCCTGATGATGGGTCGCGTTGAACACTTTTCATGTACTTGGCTCTTTGTATTTCTCCTTTTGAGAAATGTCTATTCAGGTTCTTTACCCATTTTCTTAATTGGGTTATTTGTTTTCTTGCTCTTGAGTTGAGTTTATATTTTTTGGATATTAACCCCTTATCAGAAAGATACATGGTTCACAAATATTTCCACCCATTTCATAAGTTTCTCTTCACTCAATTGTTTCCTTTGCTGTGTTCAACAATAAAGGAATACTTAAAAATTATGAGTCAGCTACACAGGAATATTACATAGTCAGAAAAATCATGCTTTTGAAGAATGTAATTCAATGGGAAAATATGCATAGTATATTTCAGAAAGCAGAGATAAAAATTATATACAGAATTATCCCGTGTGTGTGTGTGTGTGTGTACACACAGAATAAGGGTGAGTGGGGTGTAGTGCAGTGGTGGGGAGGGTCCTTGTCTCTCACTGTTCAGTGACCTTCATGCCTGGTACACCCTGACCCCTAGCACTAGTGAAGTGTTAGGCTCACAGGCGTGAATAAAAAATGAAGTGAGGCTCACAGGCGTGAATAAAAAATGAAGTGAATATTGACGGATGAAGTCCTTTCATCAGTTTACCAGATCTTGACAGTTTATAAGACATTTTAAACTATATTATATTTAACCCTCACAGCAATCTTCTACACTTTAAGGTGATAGGAAAAAGTTTGAATTGATTTCTTCCTTAACAATCGGCATAAAATCTGCGATAACTTTCAGACTTTAACGTCTTAAAAAAAGACAAACTCCATGGGCTAGGGTCATGCCTGTGTAATGCATACATTTACTGCCCTCTGGTGGAATCAAATCTAATAGCAGCTTAATTTTTTTCCCCTTTATTGCTGTTGGGAAGTAATCCTTATCTTACTTTCCTTAATATATTCATGCATACGAGGATTCATCAGTTTCTTCATAATGGCCAAGAGTTTATATCCTGGCTTTGCCACTTACTAGCTATGTATCTTGGGCAATTTACTTAACTTCTCTGGGTCTCAGTTTCCTAATCTGTAAAATGGAGACAAGTAACTACGATAAAATATCAAAAAAGCAATAGGTATCAAGTGTTTCCTACATGCCATGCATTAACTCATTGAATTTCCACAATAATCCTATCATAATAGGAACAAATGTTATTTCCATTTTACAAAACAAGGAAACCAAAGACCCAGAGAAAAATAGTTTCTACTTCTCAGAGGTGTGAGAATCAAGTGAGTTAATATATGTAAAGTGATTTGAAGATGGCCTGACTGGAGGAAGTGTTCAGTAACGTCATCAACATTATGAGGGTTACAAGACTGGATCTGTGCCAGAGACATTGCCATGGACCACACGGATCCTTATTTATGTTTGGATTCCTCCCACTTGTAACACATGCCAATTACTTGCATAATGAAACATACACTATACCAAAGAGTAAACTGTGTTTATTTATATGTATTCTTCTAGACACTTTTCTTAAGTCAGGACATAATTCCTTCTCGTTTCTCCAGGGGCTGATGTCAGGTCAGCCTATTTCACTGCTGACTGCCCTGGGAAATTCAGGGGAGGGGAAGAAAGGATAAAAGGGCAGATGTAGTATTTATATTAGTTTGTGATTGTCTGCTGGTAAATGGGATCTCCACATATTTTCCCAGGTCTGAGAATGGGGAGTGTGAATGAGGGAACCAGGATGGTGCCCAAAGCTATTCATGTACCTCATTATGCTGCCCATTGCTTTATTCATCTACTCAAAAAATATGTACTGAGTCCCCTCATGTCTTGTATTATTCTAAGCACTGGCCTCTCCCTCAATTCTCCTTTACGAAATTCATCATGCTGCTGATACCAACAGAAATTAAAGAACTGGGGACACAGATGAGGTTGAGAACACAGCTAACATATGGATTTTCTCATAGACAAATTTTTTTTAAAGTTTTATTTATTTTTATATATATATTTGGCTGCATTGGGTCTTCGTTGCTGCGCCCTGGCTTTTTCCAGTTGCGGCGAGTGAGGATTTCTCTTCATTGCGGTGCGCGGGCTTCTCATTGCAGTGGCTTCTCTTGTTGTGGAGCACGGGCTCTAGGCACGTGGCCTTCCGTAGTCACAGCACGTGGGCTCAGTAGTTGCGGCATGGGGGCCCTAGGGCGCGCGGGCTTCAGTAGTTGTGGCGTGTGGGCTCAATAGTTGTGGCTCGCAGGCTCTAGAGCACAGGCTCAGCAGTTGTGGCACACGGGCTGATAGGCTTAGTTGCTCCGCGACATGTGGAATCTTCCCGGACCAGGGATCAAACCCGTGACCTCTGCATTGGCAGGCGGATTCTTAACCACTGCGCCACCAGGGAAATTCCAGACAAATTTTTTTACATTGCATCTTAAAAAGAAAAAATAGGTATTGTGTAAAGAAATTCAATATATGTACTGTGAACATTTGAACGTTCAACAACTGACATTACATTTGATTCTTTTTTTAAAACTATTTTATTTATTTATTTGGCTGCACCAGGTCTTAGCTGCGGCATGTGGGATCTTCGCTGCCGCTTGCGGGATCTTTTTAGTTGCCGCATGAGGGATCTTTAGTTGTGGCATGTGGGATCTAGTTCCCTGACCAGGGATCGAACCTGGGCCCCCTGCATTGGGCGCGTGGAGTCTTAGCCAGTGGACCACCAGGGAAGTCTCACATTTGAATCTTGATCAAAGGGCTGCTCATGCAAAATTAAAAATTGAACTTCTGACAATTTAAATAATCAAGTTCAATATTAATGGAGGCCGGTAATTGAAGGTGGGAGGGAGTACATTTTGGAACTTGATTTTTTAAAAAACAAATAGAGCACTAGAGGACAGCATATAGAAAGCTGAGGGAGTATTAAGAGAATGTGCTAGGGAATGACCAGCACATAGGACGTTCCAGGGAAAGATGGGCTTGGTGCCCATTTCACTTTGAAGATGAGTGGTATAATGACAGCATGGCTGCTTCATGGGAAACAGGCAGCTGCTCTGCAATGCCTGTTACCGGAAACTGCCGGTTCTTACCAATACTGTTGCTGTGCAAGTACATACTGAATCTGTCCAGCTTCCTACCCAGCATAGAGTGAAGTCTCATCCATGGTCTTTCAACTTAACCTGAAGACTTTAGAATCTAAGTCCCTTCTTCTTTCCTTCCTTCTTCCCCCTCTGCCTCCCTCCCCGCTCCTTTCCTCCCTCCCTCCCTTTCTTCCTTCCTTCCCTTCCTTCGTTCCTTCCCCCTCCCTCCCTCCTCCTTCGTTTCTCTCTCTCTCTCTCTCCCCCTTTCTTTTTCTCTTTCTTTCCTCCTTCCTTCCTTCCTCCCTCCCTCCCGCCCTCCATCCCTCCATCCTTTCTTTCTTATTGTTGCCAGGATGGGGAATCCTTTTAGACAGGAACGCAGAAGTGCAGACCATGATCCGTCCTACCACCCACAGTCCTTGAATCCCTCAAGCCCATCGCACTGCTCAGGATAATGGCCATGTGACCCCTGGCCCCCCCGCTTAAGCTTCACTTTTCAAGGACATTTTGTTTCCAGAGATCCCAGGTGATAATATAATTGCTGGATTTACCCATGAAATGCCATGCACTACTAGAGTCCCATCTTACAATTTTGGCTGTAATCTCCCAACTTCAGAGCCAGTCGAGCCAGAAATCCATCCCTGATGCCCTTGTCCTTGAGTGTCCACCGCCAGTGACAACCCCTGACAGTATTTACTATAACAGTCAGGGCTTTTGTTGAAACAGCAGAGTCTGCCTTAACTAATTTTAGCATAAAATGAATTAATGAAAGGATATTAGGAGTGCAAGAATCTGGGGTGCGGGAGAAGAAGGAAGGCAGAGAGTGTCAGGCTCTGAGGCTATTTCAGCCAGAAGCAACACCCAGGCCATCCCATGGGGGCTGCCCCAGTGAAGATCCCACCGCTGCTGCTGCCGCTCAGTGCAGACACTGATGGTGATGGAACTGGACACTCATGCTGTTGTGACTGGATACCAGAAGTCCTGCCACTGCTGCCCGTCTTCAGCCACCTCTTCCAGGAAGCCTTGCCTGACTCCACGAGGAATCAGGCCCAAAGGGCTGGTAGATGGCAAGGTGGGGCTTGAGTCTAGGTTTGTACAACCTCAAAGACTTTCTACTACAGCATAGTAATATTTGTCACAGACTTAACTAACAAAAGAGTGGTTAAAAAGCAAAAAGAAAGAGAGATAAGAGGAAATGGCAGGGAAGAAAAGAAAAAAGTATGCAGGAGAGAGATGACCTCATTACTGTGTGGTTTAGAGCAGGGGTCCGCAACCCCCAGGCCACGGACTGGCACCGATCCGCAGCCTGTTAGGAACCAGGCGGCACAGCAGGAGGTGAGCGGCAGCCGAAGCTTCATCAGCCGCTCCCCATCGCTCCCCATCGCTCGCGTTACCGCCTGAGCCATCCCCCCCATCCCCCCCATCCGTGGAAAAACTGTCTTCCATGAAACCGGTCCCTGGTGCCAAAAAGGTTGGGGACCGCTGGTTTAGAGATTGCAAATAGGCAACATTCGTGTTAGATATGACAGCTGGACTTTTAGGAGATAAAGAAACAACAGTCTTTTCTTCCTCTCCCAGTTGGAACCAGTGTAGAGATAGACACAGGAATCAGACAGGTGGAGATTAAAATATCACTCTTAAAAAAAATCTGTTGAGTTGAATAGCATCCCCCTCCAAAATTCATGTCCACTCAGCACCTCAGAATGTGACCTGATTTGGAAATAGGGTCCTTGAAGATGTAATTAGTTAAGATGAGCTCATACCGGCTTAAATGGGCCTTAAATCCAACATGTCTGGTGTCTTACAAGAAGGAAAAACAAAGACACAAAGGGAGTATGTCATATGAAGATGAAGACAGAGGTGGGAGTGATGCAGTTGTAAGCCACGGAATGCCAAGGATTACCAGGAGGCACCAGAAGCTAGCAAGGGCAAGAAAAGATTCATCCCTAAAATCTTCAGAGGATGTATGGCCCTGCTAACACCTTAGATTTGGATTTCTGGCCTCCAGAACTGTGAGAGACTACATTCTGCAGTACTTCATTATGGCATCCACAGGAAATTAAAACACCACAAAAGCAGTTTGGAGAACACGACTTTCTGCTCACAAGGAAGTGGGTTTGTGAGTGCCGCATCCCTCGATAGATGGACTTTCCCACCCAGCCTTTCTTTGAAGCTTTACCCCAGGGCAGGCTGGCTCAGGAGGAGGATGGAGATTAGCTGAGCAAGCCCAGTTCCTTCCTGGAAACTGACCAATCAGAGGGGAAGGATGGGGGACTGGGGGTAGTCCAGGTAAAGTTCTTCCCACAGGAAACACGAGGAGTGGGGAATAAGAGTTCCTGCCTAACAGTGGACTGCGGATGCCAGTTTTCCAGGCTGCACCGTGTTTTTTTCTAAAAATATTTGAATCAGTTCCCATAAAAGTTGGGAGATTTCATATAAAATCCAGATTTCAAGCTTCTCTTGGAAAATGGAAAATCTGGCCACACTGGGCCACTTCCCCACAGGGCTAGGACTGGCTGCTGCCGCCAGTTGGTGCCTTCTTCAGATGGGGGCCCTCCGGCTCCCCGTTCTGCCTGCCACTCCCCATGTCTTACCCCTGGTCCACACCATCCTCTCTGCTCCCACTTGGCGCCTTTAGACGTTTTAGCTTAGGATTCTCAGATTAGTGGTTGAGAGCAGACTCAAGTCAGACAAACCCTGGGTTCAAATTTGTCCTCCTTACTTCCTAAATGTGTGGGCTTGGGAAAATCTACTTCACCTCCTTGAGCCTCAGTTTCCTCATATGTAAAGTGGGAATAAAAATAGAACCTACCTTATGCAGCCATGGAGAGGATTCAAGAATATAATCCTGTGAGTCTTACACACGCCAGACACATTGTAAGTGCTCAATAGACAGGGGCTCTTGCTGCTGTTCGAAAAGCCAAACTGGACATTGTAAGAGGAAACCTCACAGAGAGAAAGCCTCTGGCATGAAGTGTGCTTTGTCTGGTTTTAGGGCTGCCCTCCATCTCACCAAATTTCAGAAAAATATTTTAATAAGCCAGCTACCAAGGAGCTCCTTTCTGTAGTAAGAAGTCCAATAGCAGTTTTGGGAGTCAGAGGTCCAATTAAGGTGGATTTTTCCTCCTCCTCGACAGTTTGATTCTCTTCTGGAAGGAGGTCTTGGGGAGGCAGGAAACTCTGGATCCCATCCAAATACTTTGATGTCTGGGTTTTAAAATAGTTGCAATCTTAGCTGGCTTTGCAGACTTCCTAGTGGCCCTCAAAGGACAGCTTCTGCTCGGACTGATCACTTCTCCTGGGAGGCCTGGAATGATGGAAGATGCAGAAGGAACCAACTGACTTCAAATAGCCTACTTCCAGGTGGAGGCGAGAAGCCAGATGAATTGGGAAGGAGGCAGGGTGACAGAGAGGAAAGGTTTTTTTTTTTTGTTTGTTTGTTTTTTTTTTAATGAAGGACATATAAACTTTTCCTTGTGAGAAGGAAGGCCCAGTTAGGAGGCCATCAGCCTCTGAAATGGTTGCAAGCTACAGAAACCAACTCAAGCCAGTCCTTGTAAAAACGTGAATTTATTTGGAGGGATAATGGAGTATTTCATAGAACCCAAGGCCAGTGAGGCTTCCCCAGGGACTAGAACCAGGAACTGGGAAGTGATCAGGTACACAGTGCAAAGTATACAACTTAGTTGTTGATACAACTGGACGGCTGCCTGGTTGTTCAAGCATCATGTATTGAATAATCCATCTTTTCTCAACAGGTTTGAAATGACACCTTTATCACTTTTTTGGTGTTTGGGTCAATTCTGGTAAAATTCTACTTCATCTGCTATTCCTGGTTATTATGGGTTGAACTGTATCCCATGAAAGAGACATGTGGAAGTCCTAACCCCCAGGACCTCAGAATGTGGCCTTATTTGGAAAGTGGGTCTTTACATAGGTAATCAAGTTAACATGAGTTCATTAGGGTGGACCTTAATCCAATATAATTTCTGTCCTTATAAAAAGGGGATGTTTGGACACAGAGATAGATGTCCCCCTTCACAGAGGGAAGGCAGTCATACGAAGAAGAAGAACCGGGTTGATGTACCTATAAGCCAAGGAATGCCAAAGAGTACCTGTGAACCACCAGAAGTCAGTAAGAGGTGAGGATCCTTCCCCATGTCTCAGAGGGAGCATGGCCCTGCCAACACCTTGATTTTGGACTTCCAGCTTCCAGGACTGTGAGACAATACATTTCTCCCAGTTTGTGGTACTTTGTTATAGCAGCCCTAGCAAGCTAATACAGTGCTTCAATGTCTCAAACCGTTTTGATTATTATAGCTTTATAATATTTAAAAATATCTGGTCATGTTAATCCCAGGGATCTTATTTTTGAGATGGGAAAGTTTAGATCTCATGTAAATGCTAAAGATTATAATCTAGAATACTATTATTAAAGTTAATTTTAATTATCTAGGAAACTCATTGAAATGTACTCTTGAAATGGGTTCATTTTATTGCATGTTAACTATCCCTCAATAAAATTGATTAAAAAGAACAGTAAGACTCAAATGTATCATATCCTACCATGTAGCAAAGCGGGGTGGGGGTCACCACCATTTTGCTTTTTAACGTATGTTGCATGGTTTATGCAACTTTGGACCAGAGCTCTGCACATATTTAAAATTCTGGTGGAAGTCTCATTAACTGATGGGGCTGGAGTGTTACACTAAAATTTAGAAACAATTTAGGCCAGCACGCATCTACTTGCCTGAAACTGCTAGTGGATAAATTCTTGTAACACAATTGTGGACTGAACATTCAAAACGAAATAAATTAGTTGTGAAGTATTCTGTAACAATCTGACAGAACAGAAATTGAGATTTCTAGTAATTAAAAATGTTGTCATCGAATGTTTCAAGGTATGTTTGAAAAGTGTTCTGGTTTTTCAAAACAAGGAAAATCAAAATTGGCTGAAGACTTGTTCGTCACATCCCTCCTAAGACAACAGTTAGTAGTTAAGGAACGTGAATAATTGTTAATGTTAGCGATTCATTGTTAGACCAATTAATTCCTACTATCTCTCAAGCTCTGAGTCTGTTCCAGTAAACTGAGATTGGAAGGTGAGCTATGAAAGCTTTTACCTGTGTAGCTACTTATGTAAATTAAGTGAGCCGTGGTACTATGGGTTTTGTTTGTCTAGCACACTTTCCTTTACCCCTTGTTCTGCTAACAGAAGCCCTCCTCCCCCTTGGAAACCGATTCTTCATGGATGGGAAGGGCTGACCTCACACCCTCCCTCATCCCGAGATGACAATGTGACCCTAACCTGGTCAAGAAGAGTTCCCTATTGTCATTATCTGTAGTCATCCCTTCTGAGAAGAGAATGTGCATCTGCCCTGAAATTTTCTCCAGAACTTTAGGGAAAATTTTTTCCCTTTATGATCATAGCTTTAACTATAATGTAAGCCTACAGCTATTGAGGCCACCTTTCCTTCCAATACAGGGATGCTCTCTGAGAATAAAGCCACCTTGAGGGAGAGCAGGGTTGAGAGGTGGGGAGAGAGGGAGATGAAAAGATTGCCAGGGCTGAAGCTCTTTAAGTCCTTGACTCTTTCTTATGGGAACTGATAAATGCTCCCTCTATTTTGTTTTCCTTAATCTGAGTTGAACTGAGTTTCTCTCATGTGCAACGTAAAGATGGCAAATTGTAATTATAATTACTGGCACATGGCCTAACTGTGAAAATCAAGGTCTTCTTGGAACTGTGCAACAGCAATAACACAACTTAGATGCTGAAGCTAATATAGGACCGAACTCTCCTACATTATGCAGAATCCCACAGTATAATTTGTTGGATTTATCCAAAGAACCTCAATCAAATTCAATGGCAGATAACTTGAAATTAAAATGATACCTTTAACAACATGATAAATATAATTCACACTGCCGTGTGTTATATTCGAAAGTTAAGAGAGCAAATCCTCGAGCTCTCAACACAAGGAGAAAATTTTTTTTTCTATTTCTTTAATTTTGTATCTACATGAGATGGATGTTTGCTAAACGTACTGTGTTGATCATTTCCTGTTGTATGTAAGTCAAGTCATTATGCTGTACACCTTAAACTTATACCATGCTGAATGTCAATTATATCTCAATAAAACTGGAAGAAAAACATAAAATTATACATTTATATAAAAAATACTACTTTACCCATTTTCTGCATTATGGTTTTGGATAAAATTTCATTGGACAAAAGTGTTCTCTTGCTAGAAATGATTTGAAAATGACTATATTGGGTCATTCCTCACAGCTCTCCTAGCCTTGAGATTAAATTTCCTTTTCTAGATTGAATGGAAGAGAGAAAAATCTCATGGAGAAGGAATGTTAGTCTCGTTTAGTTTTTTTTCTGAACTAACCAGTCTGCGTTGGTCCTCAGCTGGGCTGTGTAGCCAGGGAAGAGGCCCCCTTAGGGGAATACGTGGATTCATTGGAGCCTGAGGTGGGGATGGATCCTCAGGGAAAATGGCCAGAAGAACTTTTGGAAGGATGTAAATGGGAGATTTTTTTTTTTTTTTTCGGTATGAGGGCCTCTCACTGCTGTGGCCTCTCCCGTTGCGGAGCACAGGCTCCGGACGCGCAGGCTCAGCGGCCATGGCTCACGGGCCCAGCTGCTCCGCGGCATGTGGGATCTTCCCGGACCGGTGCACGAACCCGTGTCCCCTGCATCGGCAGGCGGACTCTCAACCACTGCACCACCAGGGAAGCCCAAATGGAGATTTTTGAGATGCTCCCCTTTATATTACTTCTTCCCCAAGTTGCTCAGAGCTCTCTTCTTGGCAAGAGTTGTTTGGTTAAGGACAGGTATGCTCATTTGTTCAGCACTAGTTTTCTTTTTTCTTTCTTTCTTTCTTTCTTTCTTCTTTCTTTCTTTTTTTTTAATGATAAAGAGAAATGAACTGGTTTCCTCTCATGAGCAGGATATTTCTGAAGCCTTCCTTTATTGGCTCCATTTAAACACCAGGAGGCCTTTCTACTTGCTGTTCCTTCTACTTGCTCTCTCTGGAGAGGAGTTGGTTTTCCATCCCCCATCAGCTCTGAGGTAGAATGAACCACAGACACACAAGACGGAACTGGCATGTTGAGCAGGAAATGTGGCATCTGTACCCTCATCAACCCCCCCCCCAAGGCTGACATCTTCCGTGGCTGAATAACAGAAGTAATGATCATTTATAGATCTCTGGCCACATGCCCGGCACTACTCAGGTTCTCAATCTCATTTCATCCTCACAAGTATCCATGAGGTAAATACAGTTATCTCTCATGACCTCTCCAGACTGAATTTGCCTCTCCCATACTCTAGTATGATGTTCTGTAACTTTCCCTCAGAGCTCTTACGTCAATTTTATATAATATAAATTATACTTATTTATGTCTCCCCCACTGGAATGTAATCTTAACCAGGACATGTAATCTCAACTATGTCTATTAATTATGGATGTGCAGCCCTAACACAGTACCTGACGTGTAGCAGGCACTTAGGAAACACTTGTTGAATAAATGAATCCTCATTTAATATGGAGAAATGAAAGCTCAGAGAGGCTAAGTATCTTGCTTAAGATTGCATAGCTAGCAACCCGTGTAGCCAGTGTTGGAATACATGTTCTTATTACTTTGCCTCCCAGGAGGGAAACCTTCTTTCCAGGCTGCCTCTGTTGATGCCGTCTTGGACAGGGGAGAAACTGTGTCCAGTGTAGTTAAAGCGACATTGTATTTGAGTAACTAGGGTGAGAATCCTGTACCAATTGATGGGCATCTGCAGGACTAGAGTGGACAGCGTGGACTCGGCATCATTGTAAAGGAGATGAGGTTGGCTTTCAGAACTCACCTGTGGCCAGTCCCTGATGTTCGACTTTTGGTTCTGGATGATAGTCACCGAATGTATCATTTTCCCCAGAAGTGCTTGAATTGTAATAGGAGATAAGTATTTCAATTACAGGAGTGGCTGTCTTGCATTGAGGTCTCTAACTTATTAACTGATTACCAAATCATACCTTGGTAGAGGTAGTGTAGACCCTCTCCTAACTGATGTCCATTTAATGGTCTTGCCATCCTCTGACCATGCCAGAGGATGTGAGTACATCCACACTCTCCTTTCTCTCTCTAAAACTTACTGAATGAGGTTCAAGGTGTGTTAAATGGCCGTGGCTACTGGGCTACGCTACAGAACCCCGCACTTTTTCTCCCAACTCATTGTGTTCTTACCAAGAGGGAATTGTGTTTGTTTCCAGAACTATCCCACCAATTACACTTAATGCAACTCTTTACCAATAAAATATTTTTTAAATGTTAAAAATGGATGAAACATGAGTGTAGAAAAAGGGTTGTTTTATGAAAATTAGACTGTTTCAAAACGTAAAAATGAGATGCTTAAAAAACTCATTAAGGGACTTCCCTGGTGGCGCAATGGATAAGAATCCTGCCAATGCAGGGGACACGGATTCGATCCCTGGTCCGGGAAGATCCCCCATGCCACAGAGCAACTAAGCCCGTGTGCCACAACTACTGAGCCCGTGTGCCACAACTGCTGAGCCCACGTGCCACAGCTGCTGAAGCCCATGAGCCCTAGAGCCCATGCTCCGCAACAAGAGAAGCCACCACAATGAGAAGCCCATGCACCACAGTGAAGACTAGCCCCCACTCACCACAACTAGAGAAAGCCTGTGAGCAGCAACGAAGACCCAACGCAGCCAAAATAAATTTTAAAAAATACTAAAAAATGGGCTTCCCTGGTGGTGCAGTGGTTGAGAGTCCGCCTGCCGATGCAGGGGACATGGGTTCGTGCCTCGGTCCGGAAGGATCCTGCGTGCCGCGGAGTGGCTGCGCCCATGAGCCATGGCCGCTGAGCCTGCGCGTCCGGAGCCTGTGCTCCGCAATGGGAGAGGCCACAACAGTGAGAGGCCTGCGTACCGCAAAAAAAAAAAAAAAAAAAAAAAACTAAAAAAAACTCATTAAAATAGTTGTGGGATGAAAAAATTTATCAAAAATTTAGAAGGACTCTTCAATCAGATTACTTACAAGCACCTTTAAGTTCTTATTCCATTTTAAAGAAACAGAAATAGGATATCTTAGCTAATGCAAAACGGCGGTGATTTATGCCAGAAAGAAAGAATGGAACTCCAATCAGCCCATCCATATTCAAAGCAAAACCCTTGGCCCAAACATCTTAACGTTGCACTAGTTTGTTTCCTTTCTTCCTTTCCCTTCCTCCCTCCCTCCCTCCCTTCCTTCCTTCCTTGTTTTCTAATGATAAAAAGAAATGAACTGATTTCCTCTCAGTAGCAATAACAGAATATTTCAGGATTTTTTGTGTGGTTTTTTGGTTTTAAAGTTAAAATAAAATACTCAAGGTATGTATGTATCATTAAAAAAAAAAAAGATTCCCTGCTTTCTCAGTCTTTTTTGGTTGACAGTCTCTGGAGTCATTCAGGTCGTAGGGTCTTTACTGTAAATATCAACTTCTACAAGAGATTTCCAGATCCTCCCAAGATGGTGAATTAGCACAGATTTCAAAAGCTCTACCTGTAACCCAACCCCCGATCAATTCAGAAAAAATTTTAGAGGAAAACACGGAATACAGAAAATAAATAAAAAATAAAACCCAGAACAAAACAACAGCAACCATCCAACCCCAAGCTCTTGGGAGACGGACAGCTGCTTTGAACTGTAGGTTTGGGTGGGGAAGGGGGGAAGGTGGAGGTGGAGGTTGCTGTAGCCTGGGGCAGAGGACCACATGCTCAGATAAATTAGAACTACCCGGCTAAGGTGCCCCAGAGTTCCTGAGCCACAGAAACTGTGAGATAATAAACATCTGTTATCATCTTAAGCTGCTAAATTTTGGAGTCATTTGTTATGCTGCAATAGCTGTAAATACACTGTTCTCTATCCTTGTTTCAATTCCTAAGTTCTTTCCCCCCTTTGCCTTCATATGGCTCTCAGGTGTGCGTGCGTGTAGTCGAAACCTTTCCCCGACTGACATTTCTGGGCCTCTATTGAGCCCTTTCTGCCATTGCCTGTTTCAGGGAAGGATTCAGTACAGAAAGATCCTTTTTTTTTTTTTTTTTGCGGTACGCGGGCCTCTCACTGTTGTGGCCTCTCCCGTTGCGGAGCACAAGCTCCGGACGCGCAGGCTCAGCGGCCATGGCTCATGGGCGCAGCCACTCCGCGGCACGCAGGATCCTCCCGGACCGAGGCACGAACCCATGTCCCCTGCATCGGCAGGCGGACTCTCAACCACTGCGCCACCAAGGAAGCCCTCGGACAGCTTTTAAAATGATGTTCTTTCGACTAAGGATGTGTGGTTGAGAGTCAAGCTGTTGGAAGAGGCTTTTGGCGACTTGAGGACATTCTAATGAACTTGTGTCCTTCCTCTTGAATTTTAGGCTGTCCCCTGTTGAGTTCTACTGGACACTCAGAAATGCGTGTCTAAGTTGTTCCTTTTTGATGGTTGGCATCAGCATTTTTGTCCCACTCTAGCCTCAACATCTGGACTTTTTTTTATGTGAGCAGAGTGCAGGTTCTAATCTCCAACTGATCTCAAAGTCTCTACTTTTGATGTTCTTGTTTTAGGGGGCTGTGATGGGCTTGATAGTTTCTGTGCTAAAATGCTCTGTGTCTTCCAATAAAAATAAGAGTCGCCCTTTCCTTAGTGGTCACTCTGGGTCAGACACAAATCAGGCACTGTGCTCAGTGGTGTATTTGTATTATCTTATCGAACCCACCACAAAGCTGTGTGGTGAGGACCTGTGCTGTAGACGGGGCAGCTGACACTGACAGGTGAAGTGATTTGTCTGAGGTCGTGTAGTCAGTGCAAGGGAAGAGAACTGACCCCAGGCCAGTGGGATCCTAAAGCTGGTTTGTTTGACACAGCACCAGGAGGCCACCCCTGCTATGCCAGGAAGACTTCTGCCTGGATGGCACCTGGAAAAGCTGAGGGGAGCAGAGCAGAGGCTACCTGCTGGCCCAAACCCTCACCCAGGGGGTTCAGCAGGCTACGCGACACCAAACATTGTTGTCCCACCTGGAAGAACTTAAAAACTGATCAGTACACCCATGACTGCAATGACAACAACAAAGGTCTTTTAGCAAATTCTGTCTTCCTTCGGGGAAGTCCATATTGAGGAGCCTTGATGCACTGCATCATCTTGGGGGTTGTGTGTGTGTGTGTGTGTGTGTGTGTGTGTGTGTGTGTGTGTGTGTGTGTGTGAGTGTGAAGGTGCATATATGAGGCCTTGTCTCAAATATCCCAGCTCGCTCTCCTTTGTCCCAGCCCTGTCCCTGGCACATCCTGGATACCATCTTTTCCACCTGCAGTAGTGCTCTGCATCCTGGGTATGCCAGCCACTCCCACTGGATGTTGCCAACACCTTCACTCACTCTGCAGCACAGGGCATTCTCCTTTAACGCTTTGAGGGGCACCCCACATATCTGTGTCTCTGCTGAGCTCCTCTAGCCATGACCCAGCCTTTTGAGAGCGTGAATGCCCCTCTTCCAGAGCCAGGATGGTGTGGTGCTCAGCAACGGTCAGGCTGCCATGGTTGCTCTCCTGGCTTGACTCCCTGCTCCCTGTGTGTCCTCAGGCACGTCTGTGAACCCCTCTGAACTTTAGCTTCCCTATCTGTGAAGTAGAGATCATGGTACCCATCCCATTGCTAGCAGTGAAGAGTTACTGAGATGATGTACGTAAACGCTAGTAGATGGCATCATCTAGGAAACGGAGGCCTTTTTATGTTTTCCTTAATTCAAACATCATAATTTCTTTATTGCTATCATATCTTGAAGTCAGTGGGAATATGTTCCAGCAGCTCAGGGTCCGCAGGGCTCTCGGTTCTCATAGACTGTGGACAGGCTGCGGCTTCAGGTGAACCCAGGTGTTACCCAGCAAGGGCTCGCTGCCTGACACTCAGAGAAGCCAACATGACAGAGCCAGCTTTTGAGAAAAGGAGTTGTATTGTGAGATCGACTGACGAAGAGACAGGAGGCAAGGCTCACCAATCTACCTCCCGGATCCAGGGTCCAGGGAGAAATTTACAGGGTCAGGGGAATTTCAAACTTGGAGGCTGATTGGCTAGCCTCCAACCCGTCCGTATTAGCTACTCGGGCTGCTGGAGGCCAGATGTTCCTTATTGAAGCACTTCTTGCTTCATAAAAGGCTCTGGTGGCAGCATTTCTATTCTTTGAGCTCCGTAGACTGAAGATTCCCGGGTCATCCTGGAGACGGCCTCCTGTCTTGCACATGCCAGTCCTGCCTCAGTAAAAATAACTCAAAGTTTGACTAACCAATCATCCTATTTAAGGAGGCAAAACTCATTTTAGCTGGTAAGTGTTTCACGTGCTGTTTCACAGGTGCTTCCCTTTTTGGTTTTCTCCTCTTCCTTCACGGGTTTCAGGGTCTGACTCAGCATTGAGGACTCAGTGTGCTCAACACCGGCCTCCATCCTCCTGGTGAGATCCCCCACCCTCCCCGTTCAGCTCCAGGCCTCGGAGACGAGTGTGTGACATCGACATGACCCCTCGTGGGGCCCCTGTGCTGTGCTAGCGACATTATCATCCTCCGTGCAGTTTCACTTGTAATGACCTGAGAGACAAGATCATGCTTGTGAAAGGGCCCATCTCCTCTTTCCCTTGGCTGGAAAATGGTGATCCTGGCTGAAAGAGATTTTCACAATCTTGAGAACCATGGAATGCGAGCGCTACAAAGGCCTGCAGTTCAAAATCCATTTTACAGAGGAGGAAACCCAAGGCCAGGAGAAGGGAGAGGGCTGTGTGTTACAGGAAGACAGTGCAGGCTGGTCAGGAAGCCGACTCAGGTTCAAATCCAGGTTCCTTCACGTACTCTGTGACCCTGAGTAAATCATGGGGTGTCTCTAAATCTCGACTTTGTCTCCTGAAAGTGGGAATGACAGTAGTGCCTGACTCCTCGTGGAGTCCTGAGGATTAAATGAGGTTGTGTGTGTGTGTGTGTATCTCTCAGTCCAGAGCCTGGCACCGAGGCAGCGCTCCACCAGTTCTAACGCTTGCCCTCTGCCCTAATTCCCCTTCACTTTTCTTCATCTATTCAGTGCCCTTGCTGTGGAGTGTGCCTCACAGCACCCAAGGGAGCTGTAGCAGAAGCCCCACTCCTTCCCCTTCACGATGCCCATGATTCTGGAAACTGGGGACCTGGGAATTACCCTCATTTTGTTTTCAGGTTTCCCATGGTCACATATGTTGCATAAGCTTTGGGGACAACTTTGGTTTTCCTTACTTATAATTATGTCATAGTAATTGCAAAAAATTGTATAATCACGTTTTTTAAAATTGAATTATAGTTGATTTACAGTGTTGTGTTAGTTTTAGGTGTATAGCAAAATGATTCAGATATATGTATATAAAACTCTGTTTCTCTATCTCTCTCTCTCTCTCTCTCTCTCTCTCTCTCTATATATATATATATATATATCTTCTGTTTCAGATTCTTTTCCCTTATAGATTATTACAAGATATTGACTGTAGTTCCCTGTGCTATATGATAGGTCCTTGTTGTTTATCTATTTTATATATAGTAGTGTGTATCTGTTAATCCCAAACTCCTAATTTATCCCTCCCTCCTTTGGTAACCACAAGTTTGTTTTCTATGTCTGTTTTGTAAATAAGTTCATTTTTTTAGATGCCACATCTAAGTGATATCATATGATATTTGTCTTTCTCTGACTTACTTCACTTAGTATGCTAATCTCTAGGTCCACCCATGTTGCTGCAAATGGCATTATTTCATTCTTTTTATAATTACATTTATCATAAAGAGTAACAGGCACCTATGGCATGTGTCCGCGATGGCACCGTGCGTGAATCTTCCCAGCCCTCCTTATGCAGATGACGAGCCCGAGGCATTGAGAAGCTAAGGATCTGCTCAAGGTCACTAGCTGCTTGGTGTCCAGATACGGCCCCAGAGCACTCTGGTTTTGGAGTTGCTGTGCCTCTCCCTCCACACGCAGCCAGCGTGCCTTCACTACTCTTAGCTATTGCCTTATTTAAAGAGGATCATCCACTTTTCTTTTGTCTTTTAAATCCATGTTGGCTTTTCAAGTTTTATGAAATTGGAGATGGCCGAGCTCTCCCCGTCGGCTTCAGATGTTTGACAGCTGGTATTCTCTGCCACATTTGCTCTTTCCATTTAACAACTTTTGCCTCAGATGGAAAGATTTATAGTTTTTTAAAATGGCTTTTTACAAAATTTGAGGGTTGGAGGTGATGGGTGGAAAAACAGGCAGGGTAGAGGAGAAAGTCTTTATTTTTGAGTCTGGTCTCATTTAAAAAGCTCTTTTTGCACTCTCTTCAACGTTTTGGCTTTCCAGTTTTTCTCTTGTTAGTGGTTTTGCCCTGTCTCAGTTTATTCTGTGACTCGTGCCTGAGGGGACATGTTCTCCAAAGAGAATGCCCCCCACTACATCTTGTTCTGGCCATGTACTGCCCCCTGTCTCTCAGTCAAGGCCCTCTCTGTGAGGGGAGCGGAGGGTTCACTCTGGTGAACGGGATGCCATATAGGAGCAACCGTTAGACGGGGTAGGGATGGAAGGAACTTCCCTTAGAAGAGCCAGACATTTGAGTGAGTAAACCCATGACACGATGTTTTTCCTGGCACCAGGACCCCTTAAGCAGCAGATTAGTCCAGAGGATTCTCCTGTGGGTGACGGAAGCACATCATGATTCCTGTTGTTTTAGTCAGAACGGAGAACAGAACACTTCACTCAAATGAGCGGGGGCTCAGGAGAGGCCACCCTTTTTGTTCCACTTGGAACTTCCAACCCATAGGCACATTCCAAGAAACACAAATGACCAAGAAACCCAATCATATCCTTTCTGATATGTGTTACTTCCTCGTAGTTGCCAACCACTTATGTTGAAAATGATGACAAAGAAGGAAAGACAGAACAGCCCGCAGTTCCAGTTCCATTCTACACGTGCAGAATGTGCACATGTGCACGTACCAAGAAGTAAAATAAAAACAGTTGAGTCAGCTTTGTGCAGCATTTCCACTGTTCTGGGAAGAAATAAATACACATGCATGTATGAGCTACAAAATATGAATTATGCAATTTGAGTAATTCTGCACGAGTCAAGTGCTCTTATATTTGCTCTTTATATTGTACATCTTTGTACAATATCAAGATGGACTATAATTTACGCTAATAGTTAAAATTTTCAACTTTACTTAGAACAGCATTAAATAATAAATAAAAAGCACCATGTTAAGGTCAACATCAACGGTCATAAATCACATCGATAGCATGTCGCCTTGATAGGATGTGATGAAATAGCACTTTATCCTGTGATCTTCCTCCCCACACCCATAAGCGCAGTTTAACCAAGAGAAAAACACCACACAAATCCCAATGGACAGGCATTCTACAAATACCTGGCTAGTACTCATAATTGTAAAATCATGAAAATCAGTAAACGTCTGGGAAACTGTCACAGCCAAGAGGAGCCTTAAGGGCACATGACAACTAAAAGTATGTGGTATTCTGGATGGGATCCAGGAGTAGAAAAAGGGCATTACCTAAAAGCAAAGGAAATTTGAATAAAGTGTAGACTTTAGTTTAAAAAAAATGAGGGGGGCTCACTCAAGGGCTACGACCGTTACTTCATCGGAAAACTAAGATGCTTGGGCCTCAGAGGACCCGGGTCCAGACTTTCGGGCCACAAGTCACACTCTCTGGCTTTCACTCAGTGCAGGGGTTCCCTTCTCCTGCAGTTTCTTGGGGCTACATAATCTCCTTTGAGCCCCATTTCCTCATCTGCATAAGCGTCTCAGAGTGGTTGAGGGCACAGGCTCAGGAAGCAGAAGCTGGATGTTCATCCCCGCCATTGCCACTTCCTAAACCTTTGGCAAATCGGCGTGTGCCTGTTTCCTCGCTGGTGAAGTGAGCGTCGTCAGACTCTTGGTGGCTGAGAGGTTCCAGTAGGTTATCGCTTGTCAAGTACTTAGCACAGTACCTGGTGCCGGGCAGTGCTCAGCATAGGTTAGTGTGGTTGTCTCTTGTGACTGGCTTCCTTTGCTCTCACGTGGACAAACAGAGCCACAGCCTAGGGTAGCATTAACCCTGCTAGTATGAATCACAATAGCTCCTAGTTATTAAACTTTTGCTGTATGAGTATTTCATAAGTATTTTCATTTTATCCTGAAAATCACATTGAAACAGTTACCTTTATTATGCCCCCATTATCACTGAGGGAACTGAGGTTCGAGGAGAACAGGCAACTCACCCCAAGTCACACAGGTAAGTAGGAGCCAAACCCACATGCATATTTTGGGAACACATGACTTAGTCTGTTGGGGCTGCTATATCAAATTACCACTGACCGGCTGGCTTATAAACAACAGGAGTTTAGTTCTCACAGTTTTGGAGGATGAAAGTCTGAGATCAGGGTGCCAGCATGGTTGGGTTCCGGTGAGAGTCCTCTTCTGGATTGCAGACTGCCAACTCATCATTGATTCCTCATATGGCAGAAAGAGGTGAGGGAGCTCTCTGGGGTTACTTTTATCAGGCACTAATCCCATTCATGAGGGCTCCACCCTCATGACCTAATCACCCCCCAAAGGCCCCACCTCCAAACACCATCACATTGGGGATTAGGTTTCAACATATGAATTTTTTGGAGGGTGGGGGGAAACGCAAAAATTCAGTTCACAGCAGTGACCTTCTAAATCCAAGGCCTCTACTATCGGATGGTGTGGTCTGCAGTTCTCAATCTGGGTTTCTTGGTTTACTAGTTTGCATTCTTGAGGAGAAATGTGATGGACTAAGCTCAGTCTATGGATATTTTCCCCCTTGGGTTAAGTGTGCATTCTTGGATCGGTCAGCTGTGACCAGAGGGGTCGGGTCATGTGGTTCCAACATGGTAGCCTAAACCACATAGAGGCTGAGAACTTTTCCCAGAAAGGAACCTTTCTATTATGCACTCCCATTCCAATCCTAAAATTGTCTCAGTGTTCCCTCCAGAGGCTTAAGCCACTGCAGGTATTACTGTCTGCCTTCCTCCTGCCGAGCTTGGCTGGAGGCATGGGGGACCTTCACTGGCAAGCTCAGTTCTGCCCAGTTCTGGAATCCATCTACACAGTGTTGGCAGTACATTGAGTGCCCTGTGTCTGCCAGTGGGTGGGATCTGGAAATTAGTCTGGCAGTCATAAGCAGCAAGTGTCTATGTGTTTACCATGCTGATTTCCCCCCACCTCTTGCTAGGTCTTTCTGATGACATTCCCGCCTTGTTCTTGGGATGGTACTTCAATAACCCAGATTATCTTACCACTTCCTCCCCATTTCCTGGGCATGCAACCACTAGGTGAGGTCCTGTCCTAATTTAAACATAAGGCTCTGAATTATAAACTCCCTCTGCTATCACCCACACATCCAGCCACCCACCCATCAAATCAGGTCCCTCTGCATGTTTTTCTTTTAACTTTTATTGTAGAAAATTTCAAACATTCACAAAAATATACAGCCTCATATGATAAATCTTCATGTACCCGTCACCTGGCTTCAACGATGATTAAACCATGGCCAAACTTGTTTTATCTATACTTCCACCTAATCTCCCTCAGTATTATTTTGTAGCAAATTTCAGATCATACCGTTGCATCTGTAAATAGTTTGGTGTACATCTCTGAAATATTAGAATTTTGTTTTTAACATAATCACAAGCCTATTAATTCACCTAAATATATTAGCAATGATTTCTTAATATCACCAAATAATCCAGCCAATGTTTATATTTCCAGTTGTCTCACACATTTGAAAGGTTTTTTATTAACAGTTTTTGAGTCAGCATCCACATAAGGTCCCATATTGTGATTTGTTGATACAATCTCTAGATTTTTGTCTCTATCTCTATTTTCCCCTTTATTTCTTAAAGAAACTGGGATGTTTGTTCTGGAGAGCTTCCCAGTTGGTACTTGCTGATGGAACATTAAGAATGAGGGCCCTCTTCTGGGTTGCAGGCTGCCAACTTCTCACTGTGTCCTCATATGGTGGAAGGAAGAAGGGAGCTCTCTGGGGCCTCTATTATAGGGCACTAATCCCATTCCTGAGGCCTCCATCCTCATGGCCTAACCACCTCTCCAAAGTCCCACCTTCCAATACCATCACATTGGGGATTGGGCTTCAACATATGAATTTTGGGGGATAAATATTCAGCCTGTAGCAGGGTATAACTTGGACTAGATATGAAATAGACCCCAAATAATGATATATTCAATTAGGTAGAAATTGATTTCTCTCTCGTGTAAACATCTGAGCTGACAACAGTGGCTCTGCTTCACAAAGGCATCAAGAGCCCAACTCCTTCCATTCTTTGGTTGAGAATTTAGTCTTTGGTTGCAGGAGATAAGAATTTTCTTTATGTGAGGCTAAGGAGGGCTTTGTGCTTTTGTGCTTATTTTTAAACTTTTATTTACTGTTAGTCATTCGCAATCTTTTGTTATCTTTTTTCCAAAGCATACATTGTTCTCCAGTGATGGCCATTCAATTCCATTTTCCTTATAATGACTATTTCCTCCATCTTTTGCAAAAGCCTGATATGTCACACCCTCTAGGACCATTTCTTCCACCAGTATCCCATTCCATTTCACCACTGGTGAAAGTTTTACCAGTTTCATTGCCATCTGTGTCAGGGGCTAAATTAGTTCTGCGTATCAACAGTAATGGGGTTTTCATTGCCTGTCGGCTGGCAGGTGATACGGCCTCAGAGTCCATTTTAGCATCTGCTTTCTCAGACTACTCCTGGCATCATCTCTCAGGTTGGGGTCCCCAGGGAGCAGCCAGTGGGACAGAGATTAGATTGTGATAGGTCTTCTGGGAGATGTGATCAGGATGGACACCTGTGGTGGAAGGGAAGTCAGCAGGACTGACCAGACAGAGGAGTTTGACTGAAACTCAGGTTCAGTAAAGGCCTCAGCTGACCACTGGGGAAGCTGTGAAGCTGGGATGACCCATTGGACTTGTCTCAAGTTTGGGCAAGGGGCTAAGCCTTTATATCCCTGTAGTGACCAGTTACCACTGCAGGCTGCTGCCCCTGGGAAGGAGGTTCGTCCTTGAGTGAGGTGGCTTTCTTCAGGAAAACATGAGCTGTTTCTGAGAGGGCTGATAGTTGAGGGACCTCAGCCAGGAAAACTCCCAGCAGCTGAGCGAATATGAAAAAAAAATGGCCACAGTATTTTTATAGATCCACCCACTTAAGAGGTGGAGTCTGTTTTTCCACCCCTTGAATTTGGCTTGGCCTCGCGACAGGCTTTGGCCAATGGGACAAGGAACACACGTGATATGAGAGTCCTGAAACGTGCTTGTCCACTGAGCCTTGCCCTTCTCTTGCTGTTGAGAGCTCTTTCACTGGTATGTGGAGAAGTCCAGGCCAGCCCCCTGAGAGGAGAGGGGCCCCACTCAACCCAGGTAAGTCCCAGACACGTAAGTGTGGCAACCTAGCTCATCCAAGGCCAGGCCAGAGGCCCAGGTGAACCACCTAGCAGACCCACAGGATCAGGGAAAATGATAAGTGTTTATTACCTTCAGTCACTGAGTTTTAGGGGTCATTTGTTACACAGCAAAAATTTACTGATGAGTAGACCAGCATGAACTTGGCACTTGATCTGACCAAATGGGGAAAATGTTTTGGGATTTGGCAAACATACATGGTTTTATTTCCCCTTCCCAGGTTTCTAGATTTCTAATAAAACTCTAGGTAAACTCATGTGTTTTTCAGAGTTTTTACAAAGCACCCTTTCAATTACCCTCCTCAGCTCAGAAAAGGGAATACAAGAGGCCTTTACCATTCATATTTGCTAAAGAAAAATGCATGCTTTCAGAGCTGTCAGTGTTACTGAACAGAAAACACAATCACAACTGGAGAAAACCAGGGACTGCTATTTGATCATAAATGTTCTAAAGATAGCAGTCTGCTGATTATTCATTGCACAAAGTTTTTGGAGGAGCATTTGAGGACCTGATGCAGTGAATTCAGTGGAAATGTGCTAAAGTGAAAAAGAAAGATCAGATCAAAAGAAAATGCAAATCGAACACCTTCCAGTTGCTTATTGGAAAAATATTTTCATAGTACATAGATCTTGGCACTTAAAAATGTTTGTTGAATGAATGAATGAATACATGAATAGTAGGAGGATGTGCTACCGTGCTTGACAAATGTGCTTCCCTGCTGCCACAGCTTCGAGATCTTGGAGGGATCAAGTCGGCATAAAATAGAGGAGTTGGGTTCAGTGATCTCAAGGTTTCTCTTCCCAGACCCCATAGATCTCCACTCAAATTCTAGGGCCACCACTTCCATAGGCACCTCTATCCCCTCTCCATTCCTTGATTTTTCCTTCTGAAAACAGAGGTTTGGGCCATCTAGAAAGCCTAGGTTTTGAGACTCTCCGTGGGGTAATGGAATGTGCTGGGAGAAAGAGTGATCTGGGTTTCCTTCCTTCTTCAACCTCTCACCAACCTCTTGTGTGACCTGGGCCAAGTTGTTCCAACACTCTGTGCCTCAGTTTCCAAATCTGTATAAGAGGACAATATTACTACTTGTAGGGTTGTTGGGAGAATCAGGGATAATATATGTAAAGTGTCTGGAATGTAGGTGCTAAATAGCTAGACAGTATTTTATAACGGGTAAGCTGTGGATTGATGTAGAGTAGGGAGAAGAACATTTCTATATTCTAATGGACCTTGTGAAATCTGGTACTTTGGATTTTATTCGTAATTGTCAAGTCCTGGGGCAAGCCCTGTGGGCCCATTCAGCCCCGCAACTTTATTTAGAATTCTGAACTCTTTCTTTCTGACTAGTTCCTCCTCCAAACCCCCATGGGGACAAGTCACATTTCTCAAGCTGCTAAATCGAATGACAGTTGCTTCTTAATCCATGTGTTTCTCATTCCAAGATGTTGTTTTGAGTATTTTCGGCTACTAAGCACAAACTCTGGTCAGCTATGTTTTGCCTTATAATTTATTTTTGTCTTTTGCACATTTCAGATGCCTGCTTTTGGGTTTTGCATTATTCTGTGGTTTCCTAGTCATTCGCCCCACCCTTTAATTCCTCCACCAGCACTTAGTCTCTGCTGCCTGCCAAGGCTGTCTCCCCCTTTTCCTAATATCCCCCAGTTCTCTCCAAGGGCCATTCCTTAATCCAACGAGCTCTCCAATGCTTTGCAAAATTGAAAGTCCTCTGTTTATTCTGCCCCCTCCCCTTAATGTTCATGGCAGTTATCTCACTCGGGCTCCCATTTCCTGCTCTTATTCTTGGCCCTCTGCCAGCCATCACACATTCATATGAAATCCTGCCTTTCCTCACAGAAGGGAAAGGCTGTTTCCATTCATGGAACGCTCATTGGCCACAAAGATGCTACACCCTAGCCACAGGCAGGGTGTTTCGGGTTTCCTGACATGCCCAGGTCAAGGCTGGATGGCTGTGGTCCCAACAGTTATTTACAATAAAGGCAAGTCAGGCTAGAGAACAGTGTAGTCTTTGTGGGGAAGGGGAGAGAACGTGGACTGTCAATTCTAACTGACCTGGATTTTGGTCCATGTATCATGACTGAGCCTCAGTTTGCTAATCTGTGAAATGGGACTCATAATTATACCCACCTCACAGCCTTCCCGTGAGTGTCATGAATGAAAAGAGCTTTGTTCTGGGCCTGGAAAATGGTATTTGCTCCATAAGGATTATATTTTCTCCCCCTCTTATTGGTTGCTAAGCCTTTCAGGCCTGAGTCCCAGAAAGGAAGAGAATGGTACCTCAAAGGGGTTAATTGGAGAGGGTGTAATGAAAGGATTATCTATAGATTTATGGAGGTGTGGGTAGGGGATGAGAAACACCCTGGGATCAGCAAGAGCCAGAAGCCATAACATTTGCTGAAGGGCAAGTCAAGGGCGTGAGAGCTGTAGCCATGAAACAGGGTCAGGGCAAACTAGCCCTTGGAAAGTGTCCTGGGGTCTTAGCAGACATCTGTCATTTCCTCCCCTCTTTCTCAGGATCCTAGATTTCTAATAAAACCTGGGAAAATCCAAGTGTTTTTTAAAAATTAAAGGGGTCGGATAGGAGCTGTGGCTCAGGTAGAGGAATGCAGTCACTGCTAAAATTATAGCCCCTCGGAGAGAGGGGGGTCTCACAAACCCCCCTTTTCTCTCTTGCTGCCCATGCCTTATATTGGCTGACCCCACCTGGAAGCCAGAGGGTGAGGGGCCTGGAGGATGAAGTCCAGGAGTATTGGCCTCCTGGTCACAGAGAAAGGCAGGGAAACATGGAGAACGGGCTGGGAGGAGCAGACAATCATCTTGCCATTGGTCACTAATAGCCAGTAACTTTGTGCAAGGGGCCTCCATCTCCTATAAAGTGGGCCTAGAACTAACCTGCTGATCCAGCCCCCAGGGCTATGACGAAGGTCAGGTGAAAACATGATGACCCTTTACTGTGCAGGGAGGTCTCCTCTTCATCGACTTTATCCCACTCAGTCCCCAACGCCCAGGGGAGGTGGAAGGCAGAGGGCCTTTGCCTTCAGGAGTGGGCTGGCCACTGGGGCTCAGCCAGGCTTTCTGACTGCGGGATCGCGAGCAAGTAATGTCACTCTCTGAGCCTCCCCTGCTGTCTTCCTTTGGGTTCCCCCGCAAGTGGAGCCTGAGACAAGTGTTTGAGGGAAGTGGTTTATTTGGGAGCTGATTCCAGGAAGCATAGAGTGGGGAGTGTGGGGCGTGAGGCAGGGAAGGGAGGAAAACCAAGAGCGGGTCTCAGTCCCACAGGGGCCTCTGGGAGACTTAGCAGGGCGCATCCTGGATTGTTCTACTGCCGGGTGAGGGTGCTGGACTGTTTACCCACCAACTCCCATCCTTCGTTGCCTGAGCCTTGCTCATGGGGTTTCATCTCCCCGGCCCTTCCCGGATGCCTGTTTTTAGGCAGAGGAGGCTCACGCAGCCAGAGAGACACAGGAAGTGACACTTATGCCCTCCCATGAGCCAGGAGGAGTTGGCTGGGGGACCGACAGCATCTGCTTTGGTTTCCTAAGTTATGTGATAGGGATGATGCCTAACTCACAGGGCAGCTGTGAAGCTTAAATGATGAAATGATGCAATGTCTGCCAAGAAACTGGCCCTTAGCAGGTATCCAATAAATAGGAGGTATTCATAATAAGGTGGGTAAATATTACTCCTGTCTTACAGATTGCGGCAAATGGGACTCAGAGTTAAGACATTTGTCCTAAATCACACGGACAGTTCTCACGTGGCCAAGGCAGACATGACTTGCACTCTGCCGTAGCTACCTCTGCTAATGGACTCTACAGGTAGAGAGCTTTCGTGTCATGAAGCATGAGAAGCTCCATAAATATAAAATGCTTGCAGTCCCAGACATGCTAGCTCACATCAAACTTAAATGGACTCTGAATAGCTTTTCTCTCAGCCCTAATTCTCCTAAGCTCAAGTATAAATTTTCTGAGTCCCCTGGGATCTTACATTCTGTGTCCCAACAATCCCCAGCCCTTCATTAGCGATGCCTAGGTGTCTCCACACATTTCAAGGGGTGCCAGAAAGTCTCCCGACAAAATAAAATATGCCGTAAAGCGCTAAGGGCATAAAATTCTAGACAGCTTGTTCTCCCTGTAATGTTTCCTTTTAAAAACAAATATTTTGAAATGCCCGCTTTACTAGCCTGCTGATACACGCATAAAAACCGATAAAACGCATAACTCTTTTTAAAAAATTGTAGTAAAACATACGTAACATAAAAATTACCATTTTAACCACTTTTAAGTGTACCATTCGGTGGCACTAAATACATTCACATGGTTCTGCAACCACCGGCAACGTCCAGCTCCAGAACTTTTTCCGTCTCCCCAAACCGAAACTCTGTACCCAGTAAACAGCAACCCCCTCTTCCCTCTCCCTCCAGACCCTGGCAACCACCATCTACTTTCTGTCTCTGTGAATTTCACTCCTCTAGGGACCTCATATAAGTGGAATCATACAGTATTTGTCCTTTTGTGACTGACTTATTTCACTTAGCATAAAGTCTTCAAGATTCATCCATGTTGTAGCATGTGTCATCATTTCCTTCCTTTTAAGACTGAATGATATTCCGTTGTATGTCTATACCATATGTTGTTTATCCTTTCACCCATCCATGCACCCTTGGGTTGCTTCCACCTTTCGGCTATTATGAATCATGCTGCTAGAAACACGGATGTACAAACGTCTATTTGAGTCCCCACTTTCAATTAGTTGGGGTATCTACCCGGAAGTGGAATTGCTGGATCATTGGTCATTCTGTGTTGAATGTTCTGAGGACCCTCCACACCGTATTCCATAGTGGATGCAGCATTTTACATTCCCGCCTGCATAACTGTTTTACAAAGGAGAAAAACAGGAAGGTAACCTGTAATTACATGGCATGTAGTGTTTCAGAATGCAATGCTGGGGCCGGACCACAGAGATAGACAACACTGTGGTTGCATGCCTACTCCGTACCCACAGCACAGACCAACGTGCAGGTGTGACGCAGCCCATGCTGGTCCTTGAGTGTGTTGACATCAGTGATTTCCCACAAACAAGCACATCAATGCCATCTCCATTTGACTTGTTGCATTCCTTGTGTACAATATACATTGAATATATATTTAAAATGTGCAAAAAGTACCTTGATACTTATATGTGAGAAAAATTATAATCAGAAAGTTACAAACAAGCTTTTTGTCTATATGTCTTTCCAGCAGGACATTTGAAAATTGCGTGGGATGGGGATCATTTTTTATTGTGCAGAACTGTCCTATGCCTCACCTGCTAATTTGCAGCAGCAAATCCCCCCAAACCCGCAACACTGCGATCAAAAAATGCCCCTGGAAATTCCCCAAATACTCCCCAGGGAGTGAGATATGGTCCCCATTTAGAAATGCTCTAGCAAGCCCACCTAGCATCTGAAACATAGTAGATAAGTGATTTTTGGTTGTTTGACAATAAAAGGAGAATTGTTGGAGCAAAGGCATTTAAAAATGTCCAAGGAGTCCAAGACTTTGGTCACAAAAATCAGCACCTGGTCTTTCTTCCACTGGTTTCTTCCATCCCACAAGAGCTCAGTTGTTCTCAAAATCTGTTTTCGGTGCTCAGCCCATGGGTGAGAAGGGACCCAAGGCATGAGCATATGTGGTCTCGGTGGGGAGATACAAAAAAGAGGGCAGATTTGTGAGACATCTTTGAGGCTGAACCTCTAAAACTTAAGTGATAAGATGTGGGGAGTGAGAAAAAGATGAAGTGAAAGAGGGCTGAGTATCTTTGTGTTTGGGTACTGGAGAACTGACATGCCATTAGCATGGAGAGGGTGAGGGAGTATCATACTTAGAGCCGGCCCGGAGTTCAGCTGATGGAGGGCTGTCTGTGACTAGGTGCTCCACAGTGAATGGGGGCCCGAGGGTGTGCTCTGAATGGAGAGGGTGGCATAGAGAGACTGGTTATAGGTTATAAGTGGTTCCGAGATGTAGTAGAAAGAGCACAAGACATTTGGAGAAGGAAGACTAGGATCTAGATCTCTTCTCTACCATCCATAAGATGTGAGATTTGGGACACATCGCTGACAAGTGTCAGTTTCCTTATCTGTAAAATGGGGCTAATTCCAGCCCCAACCTACCTCCCAGGACACTTGTGTGAGAGCATCGTATTCTTGGCTTCACCCCTTTATCTGACACCTACACCCCTCACACCTGAAATGTTCACCTCACACCTGAAATGTTAATAACTACCCTGTGTATCAGACAAGGTTCTCCAGAGAAGGAGAATCAATGGAATACAGTATATGTCTGTGTACACTAAGAAGGTTATTTTAAGGAATTTGTTTACGTGATTGTGGAGGTTGGCAAATCCAAAATCTGTAGGCCAGCCTGGCAGGCTGGGAAACTCAGGCAGCATTTCTACATCACAGTCTTGAGGCAGAATTTCCTTTGCCGGAAAAACCTCATTTTTTTGCTGTTAAACCTTCAGTTGATGAGATGAGGCCCACCCACATTATCAAAGGTAATCTTCTTAAAGTCAATTGATTGTAGATATTAATCACAGCTACAAAATACCTTCACAGCAACATCTAGACTAGTGTTTGACCAACAACTAGTGTTTGTACCAGAGCCTAGCCAACTTGACAGACAGAATTTAACCCTCATGCTTTGGACACATGGAAAGCCAGACATGACAGGGGTCCAGTCTGCAAACAGGAATTGAGCCCGTGGGATCTGTTCCAATTGTCACGTAACCAAGAACACACCCTGGCTTGACTGTGGGCCTCATATCTTTCCTTGGTAAACTGACCGTCAGAGCACAGTCCTTTCAAAGTCTCGGGAAGAACCTTCCGCATTAAAATGCCCCCACCAGAACACGTAGGCTCAGCATCTCCTCTGCTAAGTGTGGTCCCAATGCCGTCTCTAGTGCCTCGAACCCCACTGAGTGGATAAAGGTAGAGCGGCTGCCAAGAGGTGCCCTTCCCTGTTGCCAGGCTCTGCATTTCCCTGACATCGCTGCCGCTGTCTTGCTTCACTAGACTGAAAGGATCCCTGCGGGTACCTGCCATTTCCCCAGGGTGTGGGGCTCAGCTGCGGAGCCTGTGGAAGAGACCATTTGCCAACCGCCAGGTGGTTCCTTCTCCTCCCAGGGTCTTGGGAGCCTGCTCTTTGGGACCCTTTGGACTGGTTTTTCTAGGTCAGGCTGCAGGGAACTAAGAGGCCAGTGGACAGTAGCCTGGGCCCCCTTGTCTCTCTGAGCTTGCAGTTTATTCGGCCACTCCCTTGCCCCTGTCCCAGCCATCTCCACAACTGGTGAAAACAGGCAGCTGTTACCAAGATTTTCACCAGTTTTGAGGACATAAGCTCTTGTGGTTTGCATCCAGATGTGCCGTCTCTGTTTTCTCTCTTGTTACCTCCAGGAGGCTAAACACACCCCCTGCCCCCCACTTTCACAAGAGATTCCCTCACACCACACGTTTTGTAAATTTCAGTAGACTTTCCTCAACACTTGGTCATGATAAGGTGGTTGAAGTTCACCTCCTGCCCAACTGGACGTAGGGATACCTTTTCATTTATTTCTTCATTTATCCCACATGTGAGTACCTCCCAGGTGCAAGGCTTGCTCCAGCAAGAGCCAGCCCCAGAGGGAGTGAGGCGGTTATGTGCATTTATCTGCCTGTGGCATAGTCAGGAGTGTGGGCTTGTGCAGGGACTTGCAAAACATGAATGCGCGCTGTGGGCTCAGCATGAAACTGCCCTTTGCTATGGCTCTCGGTCGGAACACGCACGGCAGGGCACGTGCTACCTTTAAAGCCCATCCCAACAGCACAGCTGCACCCGGGCTGGCGGGGAAGTGGTGGTGGAGCAGGCTGAGGGGTGGCCGTCCTTTAGTCCCACCTCAGCCCCACGGCGGTCAGGCTAGTGGATGGGAAGTTCTGGCGAGTGTGATGTAAGTAGAAAGAGCAGCCTGGTTGTGACTCTGCTGCTTCCTGGCCTCTGGCTATCTGGGCCTGGGACACCTGCTTTCTCCCTCTTTTCTGATAGAATCTTCTCTTCATTCCCCTGTCCCCGGGCAAGTGACTCTGGAGCTCCTGTAGCCACGCTACCATTCTCCCCTCCTTCCCACAGTGTCTTGGATGTTACTTAACTGTGCCCACAGCATGTGTCGTTTCCCCCTGGGATTTTAAACTCCTCGGAAGCCGCCAGGGGCCTGAGATATCTGAGGCACCTCTCTTGCCTCCTTTCCTCTCATGAGCTCTCAAGCCACACTTTCCTCTCATGAAGGCATTGTCCTGGCTTCCTTTCTCTGATTCTTTTGTCCTCACCCAACAGGGCCCCTAGGGAATGGGCTCCAGCCAGCTTCCCCAGCAGACCCTGTGCTTTCTTGCCTTTGCTGGTCCCCACACCTGGGCTGCCGTCCCCTCTACCTCTGCCTGTCCAAAGCCTGACTCTTCTCTCCCTGGTTCAGCTAAGTCCCCCTCTCCTTGGATTCCAGACCCCTTAATTCCATTCCTTCTGCGGCATTTATAGTAACAGTAACAGCCAACCTCTGTCTGGTGAGTTATACCTTATGATTTTTTCTTCTTCTAACCAAAAGATTTTGGTGAATAGCAGCCATGTATCTCATATTTACTATAACAGATTCTTTACATACATACCATTCTTTTTTTTTTTTTTCGGTACGCGGGCCTCTCACTGCTGTGGCCCCTCCCGTTGCGGAGCACAGGCTCCCAAAGCGCAGGCTCAGCGGCCATGGCTCACGGGCCCAGCCGCGCCGCAGCATGTGGGATCTTCCCGGACCGGGGCACGAACCCGCGTCCCCTGCATCGGCAGGCGGACTCTCAACCACTGCGCCACCAGGGAAGCCCTACATACCACTCTTAATGGTCACAGCAGCACTGCGAGATGTGTGTTAGTACCCATTATACAGATGGAGGAACTGAGGTGCAGAGACACCAGATCCCTTGCTCAGGTTTATCCAGCCAGGAGTCAAATGTAGGTCTGCCTGACTTCAAAGCCTTCTTATCTACCAGAGCATGTGGCCCGTGGTAAGGACATACTGTTCTCTGGGTCTCTACTTATAGAAAAATTGGGAACGAGGCTGGGTGAGGATGGGGAACTTGCCTAAGACGCAGATGCAGGACTCTGGTCCAGGCCTTCTGATTACAAATCCCAGACGTCCCCCCTCCCCCACACTGCTGTTTCTCATGGCTGTTTATCCTGCTGGATAGTCATTGATGTTCACGACTAACCTCCTCCGCTTGATGCGACCAACGTGAGGGTAAGATTAGTGTTGGATTCACCTGGGGGAAGTCGCCAAATTGCCCAACTGATGCCTGACCACCGGGGCACCTGATCCATGTTACATGGGTAGTTAAATGGAAGGTGTAAGATCTACTTACGGGAAGGGAGGTGAGAACATCGTGGAGGATAAATTCTTGTGCCAGGTGGACAAATCCACTTGGGATTCCACGTACGGAGACGTGATCAGGAGGGACGCACGTACGGAATGTGGCTCTTGGCAGGTAGGCAGACTGCGAAAACAAACAGTGCTCTCTTCGTAGTTCTGCCAGGACCACCTCATGTGGGATGGTGGGTGATGGGGCAAGAACCCTAGAGCCTGGCACCTCCACAGACAGTCGCCACCCCCAAGTGTGTGTGATGGATCTGGGCCTGGGGTGCTCCATGGGCCCGTCACTAGCTCCTAGCGTACACATGGAGAGATCCAGCATTTGCGTGGAACTTTGATGTTTTCTTTTCTTGATACTTTGTTCTTTCAGGGTATACAGGAATTAACGATAATAAGTACTGGTGTTTCCACTGAAGGAGAAACGTGCCCTTGGATGACTCGAGCTGAAAATGGGGTCAGTTTGGGTCCTCTGAGAAACAAACATGAGACGTACAAGGAATTTACTGGGGGTAACAGCTGTGAGGGATAAAGGAGCAGGGGGCAAGGGTGGGTGGGGGACCCTCAGACCACAATGCGGGTCTGACACCTGTGACATGAGGGCAGGAAGGGGGACTGGGTAGGAAAGAGCCTCAGACTGCGGTGCAGGCTGATAGGAAGTGTCCAGCAGAGGTGGCCTTAGAGGAGTCCTGCACTGGGCAGAAATGGCGGGATCTGGTCCGTTCCTGGTGCTCAGTCACTGGTGGGGTGAACCCGGGAAGAGTGTGGCCTCGGTGCACACGCTGAAAGCACAGCAGCTGGAGGCTGTCAGTCCACTGTGCCCTTTGCCAGTGACCTCCGAGGGCCAGTGCATCTGCACGAGGGACACAGAGATGAAGCCAATGCTTTGGACCCCGAAAGATCTGCCTTACTGGTCATGTGGCCACAGGTAAGAAAATGAGTTTTTTAAAGTTAATTAACTGACCTTTCAGTTGCTCAAAAATTGTTAGCTATCTTCCTTTCTGGGAGGCAGTATAAAATAATGGCTAGCAGGGTAGATACACCTGGGTTCAAATACTGTTTCTGCAGCTTGTTAGCTGTGTGATCTCAGGCAAGTTACCTAACTCCTTGGGGATTGAGATTTCTCCTCTGAAAATGTAGATAATAATTTCTAATGTCATGGGGCTGTTGTGAGACTTCAATGGCATAATCCATGTAAAGGAGGCAGAACATAATAGCTGTTGTTATTTGCCTGAATTCTAGAGTCAGGTGTCCCTCTTAAAGGGTCATGCCTGGCGATGGCCGGCAGAGGGCAGCAGCCCTGCAGTAATCTGACCGGACTCTGGGCTAATGTAATTGGGCCTTTCAAGTTTCAGGCGGAAAAAAACAAGGTCTACAAAGTGCAGCAGAGTGACCAAATGACAGAATGTACCAGAAGAGATGCGATGGCCCAGGAGAGTGGGCAGAATTTTAAAAAGTATTTATTGGTGGATGGCTGCAATGAAACAGAATGGAGAAAAATACCAAGAATTGAAAATTAAAAGCCCACACACAGGTTGAGCATATGCAAAATCAAAGCTTCTTATTGAGAAGGACATTTTTGCTCTCCTTGAGCATGTCTCGGGGGCCTCTGGAGTCCGATAACCTGGGTTCTAGTTTGTTTGTGTAATTTGTGCCGGAGATTAAGACAGTCTTTGAAAACACTTGGAATGCAACTTAAGAATCAACAATCCAGAGTTGACTGCGTTGAAAGTGGAGCAGCCTTGGACTTACAGGACATCGGCTATCTCTTGCCAGCTCAGTTCCTAAGTAGCTGGGTGACTTTAAGCAACCATTGGAACATCTGTCTGTGGGATGCAGACAACCTTTGAACAGGCAGGAGGTGGGGTGGGGATTATCATTATTCCATATTCCCCGCAACATCCCCCCAAAGTCCTTCTTGATTTGCCCCTGTTATCCTGCAGGATGTTCTTCTGGTTTCTCTAGCATCTTGGATAAAGCGGGACATTTTCCTACCCTCCCGGCATGCCTGTGACTAATTGTAACCTTTACTACGTTGCCTCTTAGGAGCCTCTCGGAACTATCACTAACCATCATTAAATACAGAAATCCCTACTACTATTTGCCATGGAGCCTGGCTTCATGTACAAAAATACGGTTTTGTTTTATGTTGTTTTCGACCTAAATGCTTAAATCCCTGCCTCATCCTGTACATAGCAATTCCACGGTTTGCCTTTTTTACTTAACCCCGTACCTTAGAGGATTTCCTATGCTACATGTAAAAACTGACCTTGTTCTTTATAACAACCTGATGGTAATTTATTGTATTGATGTGCCAGAGTTAATTTAAGAAATTCCGGATAGATGGACATTTATACTCTTTCCAATTTCCCCCTTTTAAAAGCAGCTCTGCAAGAGCAGCTCTGCAAGACACATATCCTGTGTCTTGTTGTCCATATCTGCAAATATTTAGGATGGATGCCTAAAAATGGAATTGCCAGGTTACAGGGGGTGAGCGTTTAAAATTTTGACAGATACTGACAAGTTGCTTCCAAAGTCTGTGCCTGTTTACATTCCTGTCTCTTTCTAACACACTCTTTTATTATAGTCCACAGTTGGCAGGTTGGTTCTCTGTCATGAACCAATGGACTTGAGAGGCAGGCTAGCCTAGCGGTCCAGAGCTAAATGTTGCGTTCAAATCCTAATTCTACTCTGCACACTTTATGTGAACTTGGGCAAGTCATTTAACCTCTTGTGATTTGGTTTTCTCAGGGGTAAAGTGAGACTATGGCTAGTACCTAATTCACAGGTGGTTGTGATAATTAAATGAGTTAATGTTGTAAAGTATCCAGAACAGGTGCCTGAGGAGCAGCCAGCCGAACCCATAGTTTCGGGGCATCATTATACCAGTTTCTCTGATCTGTAAGACCCTTGGGTGTTTGGTGGTGGGTTAAATGTGTGAGAAGTTGCAAGATGCATGTGGTGCATCAAACCAGAGAGTAGATGTCACTAGTAAACTTTGTTGAGAAAAATTAAGTAACTTAATTGACAAATACCTAAAAGTATTTTGATATGCAAACAAATGCATATATTATGGAGAAGAATGCAAAACTGACATGACCTGGAAAACATGGAACTTCAACCATTGGATACCTCTTGAAGGTTGATGTGGATGAGCTACTTCAACACCTAAGTCCAGTCGTTTTGGGTTATTCTGATGGGAAGAGGTTGAATAATTAGATTAATTCATAGTGGTTAGTTTGTCTTTTGAAACCAAGGGTCTTCATGGGTTGGGTTTGCTTCCCATGGTTTCCCAGCACTAATGACTCCTCCTAGTAATGAAATGCAAATTATTTTTATAGACAGCCAATATCAATTTTTTTCAGATCAATAAAGAGATGTTATACTTGAAATGATTTCTTTTTTTAACTGAAGTATAGTTGATTTACAATATTGTGTTAGTTTCAGGTGTATGGCAAAGTGATTCAGTTATACATGTATATATCTATATTCTTTTTAAAAATTCTTTTCCATTATAGCTTATTACAAGATATCGAATATAGTTCCCTGTGCTATACAGTAAATCCTTGTTGTTTATCTATTTTATATATGGTAGTGTGCATCTGTTAATTCCATACTCCCAATTTATTCCCTCCCCTACTTCCCCTTTAGTAACCATAAGTTTGTTTTCTATGAGATGATTTCTAATGAGTGCCCTATAATTAGCTGACATTTAAAATAGTCAGACAGTTTGAGCCCTGGTCCAGGAAGATCCCACATGCTGCGGAGCAACTAAGTCCCGTGTGCCACAACTACTGAGCCTGCGCTCTAGAGCCCGGGAGCCACAACTACTGCAGCCCGCGCGCCTAGAGCCCGTGCTCTGCAACAAGAGAAGCCACCGCAATGAGAAGCCCACGCACTGCAACGAAGACCCAACACAGCCAAAAATAAATAAATAAAGAGTCCCATCAACTGTTAATAAATAAATAAATAAAACAGTCAGCCAGGTATTCAGAGTCATCCGTGATCTTCTACTTTGTGGAGTCAGCAAGAGAGATGGGGCAACCAGGAAAAACTCAGATTTTCAGAATCTTCAGAAATCATTAAAACTTCTTTTTTTTTTAACATCTTTATTGGGGTATAATTGCTTTACAATGGTGTGTTAGTTTCTGCTTTATAACAAAGTGAATCAGTTATACATATACATATGTTCCCATATCTCTTCCCTCTTGCGTCTCCCTCCCTCCCACCCTCCCTATCCCACCCCTCCAGGCGGTCACGAGCTGATCTCCCTGTGCTATGCGGCTGCTTCCCACTAGCTATCTACCTTACGTTTGGTAGTGTATATATGTCCATGCCTCTCTCTCGCTTTGTCACAGCTCACCCTTCCCCCTCCCCATATCCTCAAGTCCGTTCTCTAGTAGGTCTGTGTCTTTATTCCTGTCTTACCCCTAGGTTCTTCATGACATTTTTTTCCCCTTAAATTCCATATATATGTGTTAGCATACGGTATTTGTCTTTCTCTTTCTGACTTACTTCACTCTGTATGACAGACTCTAGGTCTATCCACCTCATTACAAATAGCTCAATTTCGTTTCTTTTTATGGCTGAGTAATATTCCATCGTATATATGTGCCACATCTTCTTTATCCATTCATCTGATGATGGACACTTAGGTTGTTTCCATCTCCTGGCTATTGTAAATAGAGCTGCAATAAACATTTTGGTACATGACTCTTTTTGAATTATGGTTTTCTCAGGGTATATGCCCAGTAGTGGGATTGCTGGGTCATATGGTAGTTCTATTTGTAGTTTTTTAAGGACACTCCATACTGTTCTCCACAGTGGCTGTATCAATGTACATTCCCACAAACAGTGCACGAGGGTTCCCTTTTCTCCACACCCTCTCCAGCATTTACTGTTTCTAGATTTTTTGATGATGGCCATTCTGACTGGTGTGAGATGATATCTCATTGTAGTTTTGATTTGCATTTTGCTAATGATTAATGAAGTTGAGCATTCTTTCATGTGTTTGTTGGCAGTCTGTATATCTTCTTTGCAGAAATGTCTATTTAGGTCTTCTGCCCATTTTTGGATTGGGTTGTTTGTGTTTTTGTTATTGAGCTGCATAAGCTGCTTATAAATTTTGGAAATTAATCCTTTGTCAGCTGTTTCATTTGCAAATATTTTCTCCCATTCTGAGGGTTGTCTTTTGGTCTTGTTTATGGTTTCCTTTGCTGTGCAAAAGCTTTGAAGTTTCATTAGGTCCCATTTGTTTATTTTTGTTTTTATTTCCATTTCTCTGGGAGGTGGGTCAGAAAGGATCTTGCTGTGATTTATGTCATAGAGTGTTCTGCCTATGTTTTCCTCTAAGAGTTTGATAGTTTCTGGCCTTACATTTAGGTCTTTAATCCATTTTGAGCTTATTATTGTTTATGGTGTTAGAGAGTGATCTAATCTCATACTTTTACATGTACGTGTCCAGTTTTCCCAGCACCACTTATTGAAGAGGCTGTCCTTTCTCCACTGTACATTCCTGCCTCCTTTATCAAAGATAAGGTGATCATATGTGTGTGGGTTTATCTCTGGGCTTTCTATCCTGTTCCATTGATCTATCTTTCTGTTTTTGTGCCAGTACCATACTGTCTTGATTACTGTAGCTTTGTAGTATAGTCTGAAGTCGGGGAGCCTGATTCCTCCAGCTTCGTTTTCGTTCTCAAGATTGCTTTGGCTATTCGGGGTCTTTTGTGTTTCCATACAAATTGTGAAATTTTTTGTTCTAGTTCTGTGAAAAATACCAGTGGTAGTTTGATAGGGATTGCACTGAATCTGTAGATTGCTTTGGGCAGTAGAGTCATTTTCACAATGTTGATTCGTCCAATCCAAGAACATGGTATATCTGTCCATCTATTTGTATCATCTTTAATTTCTTTCATCAGTGTCTTATAATTTTCTGCATACAGGTCTTTTGTCTCCTTAGATAGGTTTATTCCTAGATATTTTATTCTTTTTGTTGTAATGGTAAATGGGAGTGTTTTCTTGATTTCACTTTCAGATTTTTCATCATTAGTGTATAGGAATGCAAGAGATTTCTGTGCATTAATTTTGTATCCTGCTACTTTACCAAATTCATTGATTAGCTCGACTAGTTTTCTGGTAGCATCTTTAGGATTCTCTATGTATAGTATCATGTCATCTGCAAAGAGTGACAGCTTTACTTCTTCTTTTCCGATTTGGATTCCTTTTATTTCCTTTTCTTCTCTGATTGCTGTGGTTAAAACTTCCAAAACTATGTTGAATAAGCGTGGTGAGAGTGGGCAATCTTGTCTTGTTCCTGATCTTAGTGGAAATGCTTTCAGTTTTTCACCATTGAGGACGATGTTGGCTGTGGGTTTGTCATATATGGCCTTTATTATGTTGAGGAAAGTTCCCTCTATGCCTACTTTCTGCAGGGTTTTTATCATAAATGGGTGTTGAATTTTGTTGAAAGCTTTCTCTGCATCTATGGAGATGATCATATGGTTTTTCTCCTTAAATTTGTTAATATGGTTTATCACATTGATTGTTTTGCGTATATTAAAGAATCCTTGCATTCCTGGAATAAACCCCACTTGATCATGGTGTATGATCCTTTTAATGTGCTGTTGGATGCTGTTTGCTAGTATTTTGTTGAGGATTTTTGCATCTATGTTCATCAGTGATATTGGCCTGAAGTTTTCTTTCTTTGTGACATCCTTGTCTGGTTTTGGTATCAAGGTGATGGTGGCCTCGTAGAATGAGTTTGGGAGTGTTCCTCCCTCTGCTGTATTTTGGAAGAGTTTGAGAAAAATAGGTGTTAGTTCTTCTCTAGATGTTTGATAGAATTCGCCTGTGAAGCCATCTGGTCCTGGGCTTTTGTTTGTTGGAAGATTTTTAATCACAGTTTCAATTTCAGTGCTTGTGATTGGTCTGTTCATATTTTCTGTTTCTTCCTGATTCAATCTTGGCAGGTTGTGCATTTCTAAGAATTTGTCCATTTCTTCCAGGTTGTCCATTTTATTGGCATAGAGTTGCTTGTAGTAATCTCTCATGATCTTTTGTATTTCTGCAGTGTCAGTTGTTACTTCTATTCCATTTCTAATTGTACTGATTTGAGTCTTCTCCCTGTTTTTCTTGATGAGTCTGGCTAATGGTTTATCAATTTTGTTTATCTTCTCAAAGAACCAGCTTTTAGTTTTATTGATCTTTGCTATCGTTTCCTTCATTTCTTTTTCATTTATTTCTGATATGATTTTTATGATTTCTTTCCTTCTGCTAACTTTGGGGTTGTTTTGTCCTTCTTTCTCTAATTGCTTTAGGTGCAAGGTTAGGTTGTTTATTTGAGATGTTTCCTGTTTCTTAAGGTAGGATTGTATTGCTATAAACGTCCCTCTTAGAACTGCTTTTGCTGCATCCCATAGATTTTGGGTCGTTGTGTCTCCATTGTCATTTGTTTCTAGGAATTTTTTTATTTCCTCTTTGATTTCTTCAGTGATCACTTCGTTATTAAGTAGTGTATTGTTTAGCCTCCATGTGTTTGTATTTTTTACAGATCTTTTCCTGTAATTGATATCTAGTCTCCTAGTGTTGTGGTTGGAAAAGATACTTGATACGATTTCAATTTTCTGAAGTTTACCATGGCTTGATTTGTGACCCAAGATATGATCTATCCTGGAGAATGTTCCATGAGCACTTGAGAAAAATGTGTATTCTGTTGTTTTTGGATGCAATGTCCTATAAATATCAATTAAGTCCATCTTGTTTAATGTATCATTTGAAGCTTGTGTTTCCTTATTTATTTTCATTTTGGATGATCTGTCCATTGGTGAAAGTGGGGTGTTAAAGTCCCCTACTATGAATGTGTTACTGTCGATTTCCCCTTTTATGGCTGTTAGTATTTGCCTAACATAGGTGCTCCTATGTTGGGTGCATAAATATTTACAATTGTTATATCTTCTTCTTGGATCGATCCCTTGATCATTATGTAGTGTCCTTCTTTGTCTCTTCTAATAGTCTTTATTTTAAAGTCTATTTTGTCTGATATGAGAATTGCTACTCCAGCTTTCTTTTGGTTTCCAGTTGCATGAAATATCTTTTTCCACCCCTTACTTTCAGTCTGTATGTGTCTCTAGGTCTGAAGTGGGTCTCTTGTAGACAGTAAATATATGGGTCTTGTTTTGTATCCATTCAGCCAATCTGTGTCTTTTGGTGGGAGCATTTAGTCCATTTACATTTAAGGTAATTATTGATATGTATGTTCCTATTCCCATTTTCTTAGTTGTTTTGGGTTTGTTGTTGTAGGTCTTTTCCTTCTCTTGTGTTTCTTGCCTAGAGAAGTTCCTTTAGCAGTTGTTGTACAGCTGGTTTGGTGGTGCTGCACTCTCTCAGCTTTTGCTTGTCTCTAAAGGTTTTAATTTCTCCATCAAATCTGAATGAGATCCTTGCTGGGTAGAGTAATCTTGGTTGCAGGTTTTTCTCCTTTATCACTTTAAATATGTCCTGCCAGTCCCTTCTGGCTTGCAGTTTCTCTGAAAGATCAGCTGTTAACCTTATGGGGATTCCCTTGTGTGTTATTTGTTGTTTTTCCCTTGCTGCTTTTAATATGTTTTCTTTGTATTTAATTTTTGACAGTTTGATTAATATGTGTCTTGGCGTATTTCTCCTTGGATTTATCCTGTATGGGACTCTCTGTGCTTCCTGGACTTGGTTAACTATTTCCTTTCCCATATTAGGGAAGTTTTCACCTATAATCTCTTCAAATATTTTGTCAGTCCCTTTCTTTTTCTCTTTTTCTTCTGGAACCCCTATAATTCAAATGTTGGTGCATTTAGCGTTGTCCCAGAGGTCTCTGAGACTGTCTTCAGTTCTTTTCATTCTTTTTTCTTTATTCTGCTCTGCAGTAGTTATTTCCACTCTTTTATCTTCCAGGTCACTTATCCGTCCTTCTGCCTCAGTTATTCTGCTATTGATCCCATCTAGAGTATTTTTAATTTCATTTATTGTGTTGTTCATCGTTGCTTGTTTCATCTTTAGTTCTTCTAGGTCCTTGTTAACTGATTCTTGCAATTTGTCCATTCTGTTGTCCATTCTATCTCCAAGATTTCGGATCAACCTTACTATCATTATTCTGAATTCTTTTTCAGGTAGACTGCCTATTTCCTCTTCATTTGTTAGGTCTGGTGGGCTTTTACCTTGCTCCTTCATCTGCTGTGTGTTTTTCTGTCTTCTCATTTTGCTTATCTTACTGTGTTTGGGGTCTCCTTTTTGCAGGCTGCAGGTTCGTAGTTCCCATTGATTTTGGTGTCTGTCCCCAGTGGCTAAGGTTGGTTCAGTGGGTTGTGTAGGCTTCCTGGTGGAGGGGACTAGTGCCTGTGTTCTGGTGGATGAGGCTGGATCTTGTCTTTCTGGTGGGCAGGTCCATGTCTGGTGGTGTGTTTTGGGGTGTCTGTGGACTTATTATGATTTTAGGCAGCCTCTCTGCTAATGTGTGGGGTTGTGTTCCTGTCTTGCTAGTTGTTTGGCATAGGATGTCCAGCACTGTAGCTTGCTGGTCGGTGAGTGAAGCTGGGTGCTGGTGTTGAGATGGAGATCTCTGGGAGATTTTCGCCATTTGATATTATGTGGAGCTGAGAGGTCTCTTGTGGACCAGTGTCCTGAAGTTGGCTCTCCCACCTCAGAGGCACAGCACTGACTCCTGACTGCAGCACCAAGAGCCTTTCATCCACACGGCTCAGAATAAAAGGCAGAAAAAGTAGAAAGAAAGAATTAGTAGAAGAAAGAAAGAAAGAAAGGAGGGAGGGAGGGAGGAAGGAAGGAAGGAGGGAAGGAAGGAAAAAAGAAAGAAAGAAGATAAAGTAAAATAAAATAAAGTAAGATAAAATATAATAAAGTTATTAAAATAAAAAAATAATTATTAAGAAAAAAACCAAAAAAACCCGGACGGATAGAACCCTAGGAAAAATTGTGGAAGCAAAGCTATACAGACAAAATCTCAGACGGAAGCATACACATACACACTCACAAAAAGAGGAAAAGGGAAAAAAAATCGTATATCTTGCTCTCAAAGTCCACCTCCTCAATTTGGGATGACTCGTTGTCTATTCAGGTATTCCACATATGCAGGTCCATCAAGTTGATTGTGGAGCTTTAATCCGCTGCTTCTGAGGCTGCTGGGAGAGATTTCCCTTTCTCTTCTTTGTTCTCACAGCTCCCAGGGGCTCAGCTTTGGATTTGGCCCCGCCTCTGCGTGTAGGTCGCTGGAGGGCGTCTGTTCTTCGCTCAGACAGGACGGGGTTAAAGGAGCCGCTGATTCGGAGGCTCTGGCTCACTCAGGCCGGGGGTAGGGAGGGTCACGGAGTGCGGGGCGGGCCTGCGGCGGCAGAGGCCGGCGTGACGTTGCACGAGCCTGAGGCGCGCCGTGCGTTCTTCCGGGGAAGCTTTTCCTGGATCCCGGGAACCTGGCAGTGGCGGGCTGCACAGGCTCCCCGGAAGGGGGGTGTGGAGAGTGACCTGTGCTCGCACACAGGCCCCTTGGTGGCGGCAGCAACGGCCTTAGCGTCTCATGCCCGTCTCTGGGGTCCGCGCTTTTAGCCGCGGCTCGCGCCTGTCTCTGGAGCTCCTTCAAGCAGCGCTCTTAATCCCCTCTCCTCGTGCTCCAGGAAACAAAGAGGGAAGAAAAAGGTAAGAAAAAGCTGCTTTTTCCCTGACTCCCTCCCGGCTAGCCGTGGCGCACTAACCCCTCCAGGCTGTGTTCACGCCGCCAACCCCAGTCCTCTCCCGGCGCTCCGACCGAAGCCCGAGCCTCAGCTCCCAGCCCCTCCCGCCCCGGCGGGCGAGCAGACAAGCCTCTCGAGCTGGTGAGTGCCGGTCGGCACCGTTCCGCTGTGCGGGAATCTCTCCCCGCTTTGCCCCCTGAACCCCTGTTGCTGTGCTCTCCTCCGCGGCTCTGAAGCTCCCCCCTCCGCCACCCGCAGCCTCCACCTGCGAAGGGGCTTCTAGTGTGTGGAGACCTTTCCTCCTTCACAGCTCCCTCCCACTGGTGCAGGTCCCGTCCCTATTTTGTCTCTGTTTATTCTTTTTTCGTTTGCCCTACCCAGGTACGTGTGTGTGGGGGGGGAGTTTCTTGCCTTTTGGGAGGTCTGAGGTCTTCTGCCAGCGTTCAGTAGGTGTTCTGTAGGAGTTGTTGCACGTGTAGATGTATTTCTGGTGTATCTGTGGGGAGGAAGGTAATCTCCGCGTCTTACTCTTCCGCCGTCTTCCCGGAAGCTCTATTCTGCTTTTTTCAATGTCTATTTTCCATTTAAATCACATGTCCCTGTGATGAAGGATCTAGTCTTTAGAGTGTGTGTGGGCACTCAGGTTTGCAGGTATGGTCTGCTGGCTTGAGCTCCCTGCACGATCTCTCCTATCCCATTTTACTCTAGCTTATGATTCACTTCACCCTCATTTTTTTTTTCGGCAGCAGATACTTTTGATTTAGAGAATGTTGGCTAACTCTATAGAAATGCTCCTTTCGCACCAATGGAATATCATGTTGCCTGACATTCACTTCTGTAGCACTTCTAATCCTCTCCAGCTCTGGGATATGTAATTATATACACCCCTTCTCAGCTCTGGCTGCTGCAGCCCACTGCTGGGTTGCTTGTCTGTTTCCTCCTCACCTTCCAATGACCCCTAAAAACATTGTTACCTGGGAGGTAGATTTCTCCAGGCAGAGGTGAATACACTAGATGTAATCACAGACTTATCTATAGGAACCAGTGAGTGTCTGGTGAGTTACTGGTGGGTCTAGACTTCACTGCAAGTTGCTACAACCTCACTGTGGGGTGAAGTAATGGCTGGGAGCAGAGAGACAAGGAACACGCCTGGGTGAGCATGCATTGCACCTGTGCCATCCAAGATGCTAGCCGCTAGCCTCAGCCGCATGTGGTGATTTACATTAAAATTCATTAAAAATAATTAAAATTTCAGTTCCTTCGCCATACTAACCGTCTTTCAAATTCTCAATAGCTCCTTGGGACTCCTGGCTTCCATTTCGGACAGCACAGATACAGAACAGTTCCATCACTCTAGAAAATTCTGTTGAAAAGCAACAGGAGTGGGCATGCTGGGACCTCAGCCAAGGCTCCCGAGGGGGAAAGCGGAGCCCTGCCCCGTTGGCTGATAGGAGGCAGGCTGGGGAAAACTGGCTGGGTTTCAGAGGTAGGCCCTGGGCCTGGCAGTACATAGCATCCCAGGAATGTCCAAATTCAAGTGTAGCTGCCTTAATGCTATGCGGGGAGGGTGGTCTGATCTTCTCGGCCAAGCACGATCTTGAGAGACTCAGGCAGATGGGAGCACCAGGAATCAAGCCTGCACTGAGCATTTTACATAGATTACCTCATCCAACCTTAGCGGGAGATAATACCACCTTCATCTAATAGATTAGGATTCTCTGAGCCTCGGAGAAGGGAGCCCACGTGTAAGTACTTCTGTGCTGCTCCAATGGCGGGCAGAGGGACCTGAGTTCTGGGGTGCAGCAGTCTGAGCTCTTGGCAGGAAGCTGGCGAGAATCAAGCAGGGTGGCTCAGACTGGGGTTGGGGTCAGCTCCCTGGCTCTCAAAGAGGACTAGAATGAATGTAAGGCAGAGAAGAGGAGGCAGGGCAAGGTGGGCCTGGGACAATGGGACAGACATAACTTTGGGGATGATGCTGACGCCTTGGGGTACATACAGATGTTGTAGTGATGCATCCTGTAAATCTGAGAATGAGACTTGAAGGGTAGGACTATTATGCAGTGATGACATGAACATAAGCTCTGTAGGGTCACCCAGCCCTTCTCTAAATTCCACTTCTGCCATTCATTCCATTGCAGCAGCTGAGGTCACCTCTCTGAGTGTTGGTTTCCTCATCTGTAGAATGAATATGATATGATGGTATTTATTATTATCATCATTATCTTTGTAGCCTCAGATCTGAATACCATGTTTAACATAAGCCCTCAATACAGGCTGAATGGAATTGAATCCAGTTGTGAGGGCTGGAGAATGTAAGGGTTGACACAAGTGTCCATCTGGATGAAAAGGAAGAGACCTACCTACCCAGGTGTACACCAGGTTGATAATTACTGTAAATTACAGATCATTTACCTCTGGCCCACCAAAAGTTCCAGTTTTCTCTCCCTCTTAGGGATTATCTTTTGCAAGGGTTTTGGGGAAAGAAGATGGGGTGGAAACAGGGATAGGTCATCTCTAACTGCTCCGGGGTCACAGTCACCCTGTGTTCTTCTGCGGATCCCAGTTGTGCTGGTTCCTGTCTGAGCAACAGGACACAGTGTCCTCACTAGGATGCTGCTGTGTTCTTGCAATGGCAGCAGAAAGGTAAAAATGGGCAGCCCATGAATCCTGTCCCTGCCCTCTCTTTATTTTGCAGAGCCTGAACATTCAGGTTTCTATCTGAGCATCAGCTTCAGTGCAGGATTGAGGATAAGTAAGAAGGAGACATTTTAAAAATATGTGCTAATTATTAATATTCCCATTTTAGGGAAGAGCCCCCAGGGAGTTCGAATGCTTCACATGCTGTTGGTCTCTCGTGGGCATCCCCACCTCCTCACATCAGTCCTTTGTCCCAGGTGGAGTCATCTCTGTGAGTACATTCTTCCTCTGTTGTGTTGTGCTCTGTGTCCAACTTTCAGAAAAAAACCTCTTTATACCCACAGGATGGATCCCTCCTCGCCAGGTGGGTCATTTCCTAAGTCTGACTTGTTGAGATAAATTGCCCCGGAGTGTTGCTACAGTGGTCAGTCCGCAGTTGCTCTTTGCTGCAGTGTTTTTCGTACAGTCTGGGGAAGAGAGGCGTGTGGTTGGGTTGGCTGAGTCTTGATCATCACAGTGAAGTTTGTGGTGGTCCTGGGCGCCCAAGTGAGCTGTTGCTGGAAGTCTCTACACAAGTGTGAGCTGTAGCCTGGACTCTTCCCTTCTTCTAATTGTCTAGCTAGGAATTGTTGAATTGTCTAGCTAGACCTCCCCGCCTCCAAACAGCACATACACATCCAAACACACACACATCCCCCCCCACTCCCAAGGACCAGTGTGAATTCTCAATAAGAGTAGAGTCAAAACTCATATGATTATAAAGCATCTCTCTCGTGATGGCGCCCCTGCCTACCTCTCTCAACTTGCTTTCAAATCATGCCCCATCCAGCCTGATGGGGATACAAAGTGTGACTACCCCTGAGCTTCACAAGGACCCAGGAAGCTTTGGAGTTACCATTAGCAAGGGCCCGGTTATATTCTTAGGGGCCTTTTCTGCCCCTCTCTTTCTGGAAAAGGAAGCTGAGGGGTTCATTCCTCCACTGACATAATTGTGTCCACTCACCTTTATTTATCAGATCTATGCAGATCTGATCTTAAGGAATCCTAGTGCTTTTTAGAAACTGAGGTGTTTTGAGTTCATGTTCAGCCATTATTAACTTGACATAATTCCCCCAATTTATTAAAACTGTCACTTACGTGGCCTTAAGTTTGCCCAACAAAATAGTTCATCTGAGTTTCAAACACAGCCTCCAGCACCAACAGTACTTTCCCATATATTATTATCTCATTTGATCTTTACAACAGTCCTGGGCAGTAGGCAGACCATGTACTTTTATTCCCTTTTTAAAATTAAGAAACTGATGTTCAGAGAAATGGACTCTTTGGGTCTCTCAGCTAGTAAATGATTATTTAATTATAAATAACTGATCAAACACTTTTGTGACCGTGCTAAGAAGCATTCCGTATTTAACCTAGAGCAAAGACCTCCCATTTCTTCATAAAGCTAACAGGTATTATTTTGCAAACGAGCTGTGGGAAGTTTTTAAAATGTGAGAAGTATTGTGTTGGAATTTGGTTTTTACTTTCTGCTTGGTGAGACCCCCCGCTATTTAAACTGGAAGTTGGAGAGAGAGAGTTCAGCTGGCTGATCTGTGAGCTATTGAAGTTTTCGCTTAAAAAAGAAACTTGATCTCTGTCTAAGTGGCACTAATGTGTGGGCTGAAAGCTGCTACTGTAAATTCAGTAAGGGATTCATTAATGCCGTAAGCCTCCTGGAGCGCCATGGATGGGTGACCTCTGAAATAAAAGCATAACCAGGAGAGATAAGGCTTCATGCATGATCTACAGGACTCTGTTTCTGGTGATCTTCAAGATATCTTAAGTCAAGAGTACTTAGGGCCAGGAAGGCAGAAGTTGGGTGGGGAGGGGGAGACCACCCAAAGATTAAATGATGCCACACAATAGATTCATGGCTTTTTGAAATTCTTTGGCGAATCTCTTTTTCCCCCACACTATCCTCTTTGCTGGGAATAGTTTTTATACTATTCTTTTTTGCTGAGAAAAACAGGCTGTTTTTGAAAAAAACTATGATGGCTCATGAATTGCTGATGGGAAGATGGGGCTGGAAAATCCAGTAGTTCCCTCTTATCTGTGGGGAGGATGCATTCTAAGACCCCCAGTGGATGCCTGAAACTGCAGCTGGTGCCGAGCCCTATATATGCTATGCTTTTTCCTAGCATACATACCTATGATAAAGTTTAATTTATAAATTAGGCACAGTGAGAGATTAACAGCAATAACTAGTAACGGAACAACTGTAACAATGCACTGTAATAAAAGTTATGTGAAGGTGGTTTCTCTCTCTCTTAAAATATTTTATTGCTCTCTACTCACTCTTCTTCTTGTGATGATGTAAGGTGATACAGTGCCTACGTGATGAGATGAAGTGAGGTGAGTGACGTAGGCACTGTGACGTAGCATTAGGCTACTATCCTAGAGGCTACTAAGCGACCAATGGGTGGGTGGTATAAATAGCATAAATATGCTGGACAAAAGGGTGATTCACGTCCTGGGTGGGACAGAGTGAGATGGCACGAGAATTCATCAGGATGGCACCCAATTTAAAATTTATGAATTATTTTTTTCTGGAATTTTCCATGTGATATTTTCAGACTGCAGTTGACTGTGGGTTCCTGGAACTGTGGAAAGCAAAACCACAGATAAGGGAGACTATGGTACCATTCAGAATCCTGCTGGGAAACCCAGTTTTTGGAGTACCAGACAGCTTTGTAAGATTCTGACTTTGACATGGGGTATGGGGTTGGGATATAGAGGGTCAATGACTGAGACTAGCCTTCTGGGAGCTTTCTCTTATGATACCAAAGCTATCCTGACCACAGAGCATAACTGTTTTTATTGCCAATCAATGCTCTGAGTTTGGATTTCAAATCGACTATTTGAAAAATTATGGGTTTTTTCCCCCCTACACTATTGTAGTCTGCTTAGGCTTCCATGACAAAATACCACAGTTTGGGTGTCTTAAGCAATACGTATTTATTTTCTCACAGTTCTGGAGGCTGGAATCCAAGATCAAGGTGCCGGGAGGGCTGGTGTCCAGAGAGACATTTCTTCCTGGCTGGTAGATGGTGGTCGTTTTTTTTGTTGTTGTTGTTTTTGTGGTACACGGGCCTCTCACTGTTGTGGCCTCTCCCGTTGCGGAGCACAGGCTCCGAATGTGCAGGCTCAGTGGCCATGGCTCACGGGCCCATCCGTTCCGCGGCATGTGGGATCTTCCCAGACCGGGGCACGAACCCGCGTCCCCTGCATCGGCAGGTGGACTCTCAACAACTGCACCACCAGGGAAGCCCGATGGTGGTCTTTTTATGTCCTCACATGACCCCTTCTCTGTGCAAGTGGAAATAGAGAGCTATCTCTGGGGTTTCTTCCTCTTCTTCTAAAGACAACAATCCTGTTGGATTAGGGCCCCACCCTTATGACCTCATTTAACATTAATTATGTCCCTAAAGATCCTATCTCCAAATAGGATCACATTGTGGGTTAAGACCTCAACATATGAATTTGGGGGGGGACACAATTCAGTCCATAATAACTACAAAAGTATATACTTATTGTAAAACATTAGACAATATTGAACTATAATAAGAAAATGTAAACTGTCCTCTCCCACTTCTGCCTGTCCAACCAGGTGACCAGCTGGTGTGTATCTCTCCACATCTTTTCTTTCCTCGTACAAACACATGGCACATTATGTTTTTGTTTTTACAGCAGTGAGGTTATATTGTGTACATTACTCTGCAACATGCTTTCCAACTGACTCACATTAAATTGGTTTTTTAAAATCTTGTTAAAATTTCCCATTAGTGTCAATGATTATAGAGCAAGTATTCCAAACTGGGGTTTGTGGACACCTAAAAGTCTGTGGGTAGAATTCATGAAGTCCATGAACTTGATTGGGAAAAAAATTACATCTTGATTATCACTCACTTTTCACTGAAATGTAGTGCATCTTTTAATTAGGAGCTAGACAACCAACCAGAGTCATATTTGCAAGAACGACAGATATTTCCATATTACATTACAGTTTCGCAGATATCTCAAAACATCCTATATGCTTTATATTACAATAATGATCAGATCTGTTACTGGAACATGTTATTTAAAGTGTTAACAAAGATGCACTTATACTATTATATTGAAAATCATTTTTTACAAAATTTTTTGATAATACTTCAATGTAGTTGGTTTCCTTAATTGTCCTATGTTTTTTCCCTCCTCCCAAGCATTTAAAAACAGGATTTTGAGAATGGACCCAGGGACCTCACTAGTCTGTCAAAGGGATCTGTGACACAAAAAAGGTTAAGAACCCCTGCTATAGAGGCATGACTTAGGCTGAGGATGTAATATTTTGCTTGGAAGCCAAAAAAGATGTGGAATGTGGAGCAATATGATTTTTAATACCCAACCAATTGGGAGGTTTATAAAGGATAAGAACATCACAGACACAAGCAATGATTGGACCTGTATATGCAGCAGGACATGGTGATCTGTGTCCACTCATTCTATGACTTTTATATAAACAATGGTGACAATTCCAACTACCATTAGTGAGTATCTACTGTTAACAAAAATTTTCCAAAAAGGTAAAATCATGACTCTTATGCAGATGTAAAATAAATTCACGACAAAGATTTTATTTAGCTCCTAAATTAAATGAGAATAACAGATAAGATGGGTGCATGCAGACTCTCTACCCTTATAATTAGATCAGACATTGAAAACCAAAGCCACGGGTCACTGTCTATAGGAATAGGGCTCTGTGCTGTTCCTCTGTCTTCATTAGCATAACCTGATTCTTCCAGGAGTCTGCTGCCCAAGCAAATAGTTGGATTGTTCATCACAATAACTTCCTTAAAAAGCCATCCTAAGATTCCTTGAACCCCTCACCTTTAAATCTTCATCTTGCTGCTTCTACCAATCCTGGACTACTGTACCCTATCCTAACTGAGAATTTGAAAGACCTGCCTTGAATCAAATGTTCAAATCTCAATAAGTCTGACCTCACCTTTCCTTCTCTGAGACACTGCCAAAGCTTTGAGAGGTGGCACTCTCTTAATGCAGTAAGCAATAAACAGCTTTGACATATCAAGAGGTTGTGTTGGTGATATTTGGGGAGCCCGTTTTTGACAGATTTGGAGGTCCCACTGAGATCCAGTCAGGACCAAGCTCTCACTGCCGTGGCCAATGTCCTGGAATGGGAAACAGAATGCCCTCTGAGGCCCTCTGAGCCTTCTGTTTGGGGACTTTCTGCTTGTGATGACAGGGCAGGTAAATAGACCTTGCATTGATTAGAACTTTGACCTCTTTCACTGTGCTCCTAGATGCTGAGTTTATTTCCTTTCCTAAAATTAAGAAACCCTCCTTAAGTGTCCAAATTTGAAAAACAATGTATATATCCTTGGTGGAAATTTGTTTGTGTCTCTGTCACTTTTGTTGTCCATCAATAAGAAGAAATTTATAAGGAAGAGGAGAGGTGTAGGCCCTGAAATAAGCCCTTTCCTCAAGATGGCCCTGAAGACTGAGAAGATCAGTTCAAAAAAGGAGAAAACTTCAAACTTCCAGTGGTCTTCATTTCTTAATTGGCATAAAGAAAGTTCAGATTCCAAAATGATTTTCTTAATGAATTCCTTGGCCAAAGCAAAAGAAAAAAAGTGTCTCTTATAAGCCTCCTAAATCACAGTTTGAAACTAATAAAAGCCTTTGTCCTGCCATTCTTCCCCGGTTCTATGCTCTGCCATTTCCTTCTAGCCCTCTGGCTCCCTCGGATTTGCTCTTCTTCCCTTGTCTGCCGGAATCCTCTGAAGCTCAGTTGTCTCTTAAAATTAAACCTCCCTTAGAACAGACAAACCTCCTTTCTGTGGATTCCAAGCCCTGGTCTCACTCTGAGCTGGGAGCCCAGACAGGGTGTGGAGAAATTTGCAGAAGAACTTAGAATAATTTTATGAATGTGTAACGCAGGACTGACTCACTGGTCTGTATCCATGAGTGTTAGTGGGAACCTCAGGTGCTAAGAAATGGATGAAGAAAGCAGGATTGGAAGCTCTCAAGGATGGTATAAAGGACCCCAAATTTCATAGGAAATCAGAGGGGTTTAGAAAAGCTGTAAATGTTGGATAAGGTCTTCTGGAGTCTATCCTCAAAGTCTTCCCTGTGAAAGTAGATTAGAGTCTAATCCAGTCTCAAGTAAAGAAAGGATGGGGACTTGGGAGGCTTCAGGGATAGGTTATTTATAACATTAGATAGCATTCAGGAGAAGATCAAGAGGCAGATGCGACCCCAGCTCTTCCCTCACTTTTTATAACTGGTTTTAGGTCAGAAATTGTGTATTTAACATGTAAGCAGAGACAAGAATAGGAAATAACCCCATTCCCAGAACTCCGACACCTGCTGACATAATTTTCATTTGTAAAGGTGTTCCCCTTTCCTATACCGGGAAGAGGAAAGTGACTCTTGTCTGTATAACAAATACATAACCACATATTTCCTAGTAAACTTCCCACACTTTATCACCCCTTGGAGCTCCTCAACCCCCTTTGTCTTGTCACTTCTCCATAATTTATCACCCTTTGTTAATATGGTATATAAGCTCCCAAGTCTAACAGCTTCTGTGATGGCCTTCATGCATGTAAAAGTTAATATATTAACATCAAATAAAATGTGTATGCTTTTTCTCTTTTTAATGTCTTTTTTCAGTTTAATTAGCAGGCCCCAGATACTAACCCTAAGAGGGTAGAGGAATAATATTTTATTCTCCTACGTCATACACTTCCTCATCCAACAGGATTATGAAATTGGGCACGTGGTCGTTCAGAACAGAGCTGCCTTAAATAGAATATTGGCCTCTCTAGGAGGAATGTGCTCTGTTTGAGGGGAAGAATGTCATACTTAGATCCCTGCAGACTTCTCTTGGATCTTTAATATTACTAAAATAAGATCTGGGAAATAAACAAAGAAATCAGAAAATTAGGTAATTCTGTTAAAGACCCCATATCTGGTTCTGTAGATGTTTCAGACGGGGGGATAGAATCTGTTCTTAGTTTAATCTGGGTGTCCTGGGCTCCTGGCCAAGAAGTGAATAACGAACTCTGATCATCGTTCTTCCCTTAGTATTTGTCTGTGTGGCCATGTTCACATGCATCATCTCCAGAGTTGTAAATACTGTTGCTCAGCTGTTATTGCAGCAAATGATCTCGCAAAGTGCAGCAGAAAGAACTGGAAAATCTAACACTTATCGAGTTTGAAACAACCACCACAGGAAACTTGGATGGAACTATTGATGGAATTTTGACATGCAATTATGACACTTCAAACAGCAGCAGCAAAGACCTGGCTTAATTACAGCCCAGTTATTCATGGTCTATCTTTCAGCTCAGGGTGCAGAATGACATCAAGAGAGGCTGGGAACCAAACTGCTTATCCTCACACTTAATAAGGGCACTGAGAGCCAACCGGCACCTCACTCTGCACATTCACTACTCTGTGCTCTTCCGAGCCTTCATTAGCACGATCTTCCAGGAGGCTGCTGCCCAAGCAAATGGATTTTTCATCCTGAAGATTCCTTGAATCCTTTGCTTTGAGGTCCTCCAACCCTGAACTGTAGAACCATGATCCTTACTCACTCCTAATAAATGCCCTGTTTTGAAAACCCGCCTGACATCAAACTTCCAATTCTTAATACCGTCTGACTTTCCCTCTCTTCCTCAGACCCACTGCCACAGTTTTGCAAGGTGGCATTCTCCCTTGCCTCGGCAAGCAATAAGCTCAGCTTTGTCTTATCAAGGGGTTGTGTTAGTGATCTTTGTGGAGACAGCTTCTGATGGGTGTCACAATCACTTTCAAGGAGACGTCAAAATGCAGAGACTTCGACAGATGAGAAATAAATGAATTTGCAAAACTGCCTTTTTTAAAGGGAGGCGACAGGTTATCCCTCCAGCAGACAATTTATTTGCATGTCTGTAGACAAAAATTACTTGCATTACTCTCAGTTATCTACAATTTACAGAGCCATAAAAATTCTCAAAGGCAGATTCCTCCATAGAATCAAAATCAGATGCCCCAAAAGATGTGCTCTAGACAATGCATAGTTTTCTACTGAAGCACAAATTCTTCCCTAAACTACTAGGTGCTGGGTATCTGGGACGGTTCTCGGGCATTTCCCAGACAGCGCCTTTAATCTTCAGCACACCCTACAGAATGAATACTATAATTGCCTTCTTGCAAGTCAGGAAACTGAGGCTCAGTGAGGTTTTTCAGAAGCCACAAGAGTGCTCAAATAACATGGGCAACATATATTCGGTTAGCAAAAATGTCAAATAATGGGTTTCCCTGGTGGCGCAGTGGTTGAGAGTCCGCCTGCCGATGCAGGGGACACGGGTTCGTGCCCCGGTCTGGGAAGATCCCACATGCCGCGGAGTGGCTGGGCCCGTGAGCCATGGCCGCTGGGCCTGCGCGTCTGGAGCCTGTGCTCCACAACGGGAGAGGCCACAACAGTGAGAGGCCCGCGTACCGCAAAAAAAAAAAAAAAAAAAAAGTTATATAGCGAGAGGAAAAATTGCACAAATCTTTGAATGGTGGAAAGGGATTAATGAGTATTATAAGAAATGCTGGGCATTCCCCAGTTCTTTGAGTGCTTTAATTTTCTAGGGGTCTGCACCTTTCATTGTCTTTGATCTGTTTCATAACTTTGTAAGTAGAAAAAAACCCCATAGTTATGTAAATGATTCTTGTCCACATTCAATGCAAATGAATGTCTGGTGGAGGAAGCCAGTCTTGCATGTCTTAACAAATGCACTTCAGCTTTTCTGAAATGCAGTCAGCACTTTTGATTGCCTACATGTGTCTGCTGTTTGACGTCTCCTTTGAACCAGTTTAACACCTTAGGTTCCGTCATTACTTGATGAATACAATAGAATCTTTGATGCGTGTTTATCTTTGCATGAGAGTCGTGATTTCTATCCTTTCCAAAAATATCTTTTAACAGTTGGAAAAGAGTTTATAGTCTTTCGTTAGCTGGCTTTGGGGGCACTTAATGTTTCAGGCCCTAGAGAAGGTTAGCAGCCCATCTAAGGCTCACCCTGCTCTGAAATGATTAGATTTTATGACTACATACCTGAACTCCCAGAGTTGCCTTCCCAGGGTCAGCCTTCTATTGTTTTCTTTCCAGAGCTGTCTGATGGCGCAGGCTGTCTGTTAAATACGGTCTGCGCAATTAGGCCTAGCTAATGTCTTCCTGACTAAAGCGTCAGCACAAATATCTCATAGCAGCAAGTGATTGAGAATAAATAGGGGCCAATGAATGGGGATCCACTGGGTGTTATCATGGAAACAGGGGTGACTGTATGGATAATAAATGTGACTTCTCTCCCAAGGTGGCTGAATTTCAGATACAATTAACTTTAACCGTTTGAGTCCTTGGAAGTTTCACAGATATCACGATGACTCTCTGACCCATCTAGATCCTCACATGTCACCCTAGGGATCTTTGAATACTTGGAACCCTTGCTTTGGTGTCTTGAGCCTTGTGTCATTAATTACTCAGTATAATGTATCACAGTTGGAATCCTCACATTCAAAGCATCAAAAAATACGGATGTATTCAGAGTTTTAGTCATGGCCCTCTTGGCTGCAGGTGATGCAAAGCACAACTCAAGATAGTTTAGGCAAAAAAAAAAAAAGACTTTGTTGGGTGACATGGCAACTGCCCTTAGGCAAGGTGAGTTCAGGTATAGCTAGATCTAGCAGCTTCAAAACTGTCACCAGGACCTGGTCTTCCTTTTTCTCTTGGTTCTTCTTCTTCTGGTTTCACTTCATTGTCAGAATCCTTCCCCTCTGATGGCATCAGGACACTCCTGGCTTTCAACCTCCTTTCCCCAAGACCAGCAGAAAAGGGTTCAGCTCTCATCAACACTTTTCTGGTTGCTCAAACGGAAGTCTCAGGATCAGCTCTAATTGGTCTGATTACCATGGATTGGATCACAGCCCCATCTCTGATCATCATGCCAGTCAGGAGGGTGTGATATTTTGATTAGTAAGGTCTATGTCACAGTCCAAGCTTATAGCCAGGGGTGGACATCCAGTCCACGTCCCACCCAAATCACAAAGGGTGAGAGTGGGGTGAGAGATTTCCTGATTTCCCCAGAGGAAAATCAGGAAATCTAGCTATTGGAAGCCCAAACCACCACACAGGAATAGTAATTACATGTTTCCTGAAGCCCTCAGTTTAAAATCCTTGTCAAGTGACAGTACTTTCTGAGGACTCTCTGCAGAACAGCTGTGTTGCTAATTGGTATCAAAAAACATCCAATCATTCTATCAATAAACACTCACTGAGCAGTGACTATGAGACTGGCTGTAAACTAGATATTGAGGATACGGAAATAAAAACCACAGTCACTGCTATCAGGGAGAGCATGACATTATTGCCATTTTATTGTCAGAGTCTTTGGTTGTTAGACAATCTGATGAGAGTAGAAACCAGCACCGAGCCGCAATAGGGCATCACTCCCCTGGGCGATCAGCCAGCTACCTGGTGGCAAGTTGGTTACATTGGACTTCTTCCATCACGGAAGGGGCTGCATTTGTCCATACTGGAATAGACACTCCGTATACAAACTTTTCTTTCCTGTACATAACGCTTCTGCCAAAACTACTGTCTGTGGACTCACAGAATGCCTTATCCACCATCTTCGTATCACACAGCATTGCTTTGGAGCAAGAAACTCATTTCACAGCAAAAGAAGTGGGGCCCGTGCTTGTGGAATTCACTGGTCTTACCGTGTTCTCCAGCATCCTGAAGCAGCTGGTCTGATTGAACAGTGGAATGGTCTTTTGAAGACTCAGTTACAGCACCAGCTAGGTGGCAGAACCTTGCAGCGTTGGGGTAAGGTTCTCCAGAAGCCAGTGTGTGCTGTGAATCAGTGTCCCATATATGTCTCTGTGATAGCCAGGATTCACAGATTTGGGAATCAGGGGGCAAAAATTGGAGTGGCACCTCTCACTGTTACCCTTAGTGACCCGCTTGCAAAATTTAGCTTCCTGTTCTTGTGACTTTATGCCCTGCTGGCCTAGAGGTCACAGTTCCAGAGGGAGGAATGCTTCCACCAGGAGACACAACAATGATTCATTGAACTGGAAGTTAAGACAGCTGCCAGGCTGCTTCAGGCTCCTCATGCCTCTGTAATCAGGCAAGGAAGGGAGTCACTCTGCTGGCTGGGGTGATGGATCCTCATGACCAAGGGGCTGTTGGTTTGCTCCGGCACAGTGGAGGGGAGGACGGGTAGATCTGGAAGACAGGGGATCCCTGAAGGTGTCTCTTAGTATTACCATGCCCTGTGACTAAGGTCAATGGAAAACTACAGCAACCCGGTGCAGGTAGGACTTCTAACGACTCAGACCCTTTAGGAATGAAGTTTTGGGGTGAAGAATCACGACCAGCCGAGGCGTTTGCAGAGGGCAAAGGGAATACAGAATGGATAGTAGAAGAAGGTGGTTATAAATGCCAGCTAAGACCACATGACCACTTACAGAAACAAGAACTGTGACTGTCATGAGTATTTCCTCCTTATTTTGTTATGAATACATTTGTGTCTATATATGTATATTAAGCAAATATTTTTTTCTTTCCTTTTGTATTCCCTCATCATGTCACATAAGATGTATTGACTTTATACCATGGTATTTAAGTATTGTTAACTTTACATCTTACTCCGTAAGTTATAGGAGATCAAGGAGAGAAGCAGACATCACTCGAGGATGTATCTTCTCTTCTGGGGAAGGGGTTAGTGCATTTTCAGTTGTTAGGTGGATTTATGACCTTGTTAATGTCTTTATTTGGAGATGAAGTATGGTTTAAGGAGATGCACATAGGTGTCAAGTTGACAAGGGGTGGATTTGTGATGGTTAATTTTATGTGTCAACTTGACTGGGCTAAGGGATGCCCAGCTAGCTGGTAGAACATTATTTCTGGATGTGTCTGTGAGGGTGTTTCTGGAAGAGATTGGCATTTGATTCAGTAGACTGAGTAAAGAGATCTGTCCTTACCCATGTGGGTGGGCACCATCCAACCTGTTAGGGCCCTGAATGGAACAAAACGGTGAAGAAAGGGCAAACTCTGTCTCTCTCTTCTTGAGCTGGGATGTCCATCTTCTCCTGTCCTTGGACATCGGAGGTCCTGGTTCTCAGGCCTTCAGACTCTGGCACTTATACCAGCGGCCCCCCAGTTCTCAGGGCTCTGGGTTTGGACTAAATTATACCATCAGCTTTCCTCATTCTCTAGCTTGCAGGTAGCAGACTGTGTGACTTCCCGACCTCCAAAACTGAGCCAACTCCTATGATAAATGTCCTCTTATCTCTCTCTCTCTCTCTCTATCCTGTTGCTTCTGTTTTTCTGGAGAACCCTGACTAATACAGGTGGATAAAACGTGGAATTAAATCAGGAACACGTTGTGTTTAGGTTCCTCTGAGATGTAAAGTTGGCAGTTACAGGTATTAGTCTGGAACTCGGAGAGAGGCCAGAGAGCTTAGGTACACGTTTGGGTGCTGTGTTAATTTTTGAGGGCTGCCGTAACAAATTACCACGAACTTGGCAGCTTAAACAACAGAAATTTATTCCCTCTCAGTTCTGGAGGCCAGAAGTCCAAAATCAAGGTGTCAGCAGAGGTGGTTCCCTCTGGAGGCTCCAAGGGAGAATCCATGCCTCTCTTCCAGCTTCTGGTGGCTGTTGGCAATTCTTGGCTTGGGGCTGCATAACTCCAATGTCTGTTTTCACGTGGCCTTTCCTTCTGTGTGTCACTGTATCTTCTTTTCTCTTTAAGATCACTCACCATTGGATTTAGGGTCTGACTGAAATCTAGGATGATCTTATCTGGAGACCCTTAACTTGATTACAGCTGCAAAGAGCCTATTTCCAAATAAGGTCCCATTCCCAAGTACCAGCTAGGACTCGAGCATGTCTTTTTGGGACCACTGTTCAGTCTTCTACAGGTGCCGTCAATTTAGAGGTGCCATCCAAACCCTGGAGCATGGATGCAGTTACCTCAAGAGAACACAGAGGAAAAGACAAGAAGGCCCGGAGCACAGTCGTAAGGAACTCCATCATGCAATGGTTGGGTAGAAGTGGATAAGCCTACAAAGTAGAATAAGAAGAAGAGGCCAGAGTGTGGTGGAAGGAACTCTAGGAATTGGAAGTCAGGGGAAGAGTGCATTTCTTGATGGAGGGAGAGAGCAGTGCTTACAAATGATCACCAAAGCAGTAACATTGCCGAAAGGAATATTCGTTATTGGCCTTTAATGTTACTGATCTAGGGCTAATGTTATAAATTTATCTTAGTTTTTCTCAATTGAACTTTAACCAGAACTCCAAGTGGAATGTTAACTTTAGAGAAAGTTCACTCAGACAAATACATATATGTTGACCTAGAAATTTTCTGGGCTCTTTCCTTTACTTTTTGGTGGAGACAATCTCAAAAGCTTATCACCTGTATCTTTCCAACTAAGATTTAATATTTATGGAGTAACAGTTTATCCTTCATCTTTGCAGTGAACTAAAATACAGTCCTGGATCTTGACTTTCAGCTGCATTTTAGAAACAACCCCCTTCTTTTGATGCCTTTGTGGCAGAATGATGTTACCATGAGGGAGATAAATTTAAAAGTATATAGAAAAGGCCACAATGATCTACCAATATCAGTGGACTCAGAAAAAGATTTAACAGTATGTTTCTTTTAAGATAGCAGGCGAGGCAAAAGGCTTTAGCAAAAAATACCCTGTTGTATTTACCAGATGAAATTTCTGGTTGCCTAGTGGATTGAAAACTGTTCCTAGCTTTGCGAGAGTCTCTTTCTCTTTACAGGTATGTTGGTACTTTCTGCCTTTCCCTGAAGTGTTTTCCTGGATGTGGAGGGACCTGATGAGGGTGAGGTACATTCTGGTTGGAGCATTGATGGGGACTGGGGTATAGATGGCATGAATGAGGGACAAAATCTGTCTGACAGTGTTTGTATGGGGACTGAAAAGGACAAAGTTGGGGGGGTTGGGTCAGATTATGGAGAACCTTGAGTATCAAGGTCAGGACCCCCTCGTGGAATCAGTGGAATCCGTCCCAGAACAAACACTGCTTTCTCCACTTCTGTGGCTGTGATTTACACTTGGTTTTCAGTGCAAGTGCGGCAATCCAGGATGTAGTTATTTGTGTTCTCCGTGGGCTGATTTGGGAGGGTCTCTGGATTGAGGTCAGATTTTCATAAATCAACCCGGAATTCCTTGGCTAGGACATGGGCAGAGTAGCTCAGGTAAAGGGCGGCTAGATCAGAGATCTCCCGTTGTTGCAGGCACTGTGGAGTCCACGCCCAGCATCCATGGACCTTGCACTGTACAGTAGGACCTGGATCAAATGGGTCACGAGGGTGGAGTCCCCTGGAGCCTGATCAGTAGTGACCAGAGGGGTCATGCTCATCCTCTGTGTAGTTCTGTTTCCCCCCTTCTTTCAGCTCTGGGAAGCTCTGGAGAGATGTGTTCCTTCTGTTTTTATTAAGTGCCTCTGGTTTGGGGAGTGAAAGAGAAGGGGGACAGGGAGGGAGTTACGGAGGAGACGGCCTCCAAGGCTGGGATGTATAAGAGCATCCTTCCAGTGGACGATGTCTGCATGAGATGGACGGATGGTTTCAATTGCACTCTGGCAAGGCGGGCCGGTCCACGTTGCCAGCACATCGCTCTCTTTCAGGTCTCACACTGATTCAAGAGTTTGTAGACAACTTTGTACTTTGGGTCTCTGCCAGCTGTCCTGAAGGAACAACTCCCCTTGGCTTCACATCTTCTCTCTCACCCCCACTACTCCCAACCAAAGTTAGAGGATAGTAATTGTTTTGTTGTCTTAGCAAATAACTGCTCCTAAGGAAACCCAAGAAGGACCTAAGCCAGTGTAGTCTTTTCACATCTTTGTGACTTTCTTCCTTTTGATCGCAGAAGCATGGCACCCTTAGATTGGTACCACTCTGGAGACTGTCCAGGGCAAGAGGGTCACTGCACACACAGACGTCTGGCCGGGAGGAATGGATTTTTCGTTTTTGTCGTGTTTTTAAACTGCTCACCCGGTTTAGATTTTTCATACTTAATGTGCCACCACATTTCCTGATATATCAGTGAAAGAGAAAAACGCCCATATCTCTATTTCATCCCTCTTATTCTCCAGAATGCTTTTCGTTTATTAAAAAGTTAAGATCCAACTTACCTGTCTGCGGATCATCCAGACCATTGGCCTCTCCTCTGTCTTCCCCCTGCTCTTTCTTATACAAAGATGGTTCACCGTGCTCCAGCCCCATCTGGGGTGGAAAGGAAGGAAAAGTGGTAGCGGCTCTGTCCCTACGTCAACATTCTCGACCAGCTGCCAGGATCTGTGTAGAATGCGGTTCTCATCATAGAACCTGTGAGCTTAAAACAAAGGTTGGCAACTTTTTATGTCAAGGGTCAAATAGTAAATAGTTTAGGCTTTGCAGGCTCTGTGATGTCTGTTACAACCACTCAGCTCTGCCATCGTAGTGTGAAAGGAGCCACAGAAACTGTGTAAATGAACGGCTGTGGCTAATGTTCCAATAAAAATGTATTTACCAAAACAGGTGGGGAGCCAGATATGGCTCAGGGCTGTAGTTTGCTAACCCATAACTTAAAACACTTTATTGTTTTTGCCTGTGCCTTTAGATTGAACCCCAAACTCCCACCCAGGGTGTCGGGCCAGCATGCTTTGGCCCTACCACTTCTAGTACCTTCCTCCCTCACACATGGTATTCCAGCCATGCTGGTTTCGCTTCTGTTCCTCAAACTTGCCTTGCTCTCTCCACCCTCGGGGAATTCAGACGAGTTGTTCCTTCTGCTGTAAGCCATCTTCCAGTCCCCTCTTCTCCTGCACACATTTACATCCAGCTTATCCCCAAGATCTCCATTTAATCTTCTCTTCCTCAAGCAAGTCTCCCTTAATCCCTGTATAAATGAGGACTCTGGAGAGCCAATGACAGAAATTAAACTTGATTAAACTGAGGCATTAAAAACAAAGGATTTCCTTGGCTGAAATAAATAAACTCTGGATCAGGCTAAGAGGAACGAGCTTGGGGATGAATAAAATCAGGGCTGCGATCAGTGACGTAGTTGATACAGAAGGTACTCATCTCGCGGTAGAAAGTCAGAGATGTCTCCTAAATCTAGTGGCCTCAACTGACTACAACGTAGCTGAGAAACTAGAAGCAGCAAGGGCCTTGGAGCATCAAAAAGGATGTCAAAAAAACAAACAAAAACAGCCTTTCATTGTGCTTGTTGGAGAGCTCCCCAGACCCAAATCAGAGCCCACTGGTTTGCAGTTTAGTCACATCATAACAAGTTTATTTATTAACTTTCCCAGCCTATCACAGATTAGAAACATCTTTTAAAAAAAGTTTATCAGGGTGAGGAGGAACTGCCAGAAGCCAACTAGGAGTGGCAGTTAAGTGACAAGGAAGGTAGAGAGGGAAACTTGCAGGATGCAAAGGAGGCTGGGACCACTTGGTGATTGAGAAAGTACTTACCTCCTTTAGTAGGTACCGAGGGCATCAGTGCTTTCTAATAATATCTAATAACAAAATGTATATAATGCTTATTATACGCTAGGACCTGTTCTAAGCACTCTATGGGAATTATTTAATCTTGAAATAACCCTTGCAATGCTACCGTCATCGCTAGTTTATAGACTATATTAGTTTTCTATTACCGTGTAGCCAAAACGTAGTGGTTTCAGGCAACCAACATTCTTCTCCCAGTTGTTTTGGATCAAGCATCCAGGTGTAGATTAGCTGTTCCTTGGGCGCAGGGTCTCTGATAAGTTTGCAGTCAAGGGGTCAGACAGGGCTGCAGTGATCTCAAGGTTAGGCTTGGGGAGGACTCACTTCCGAGCCAAGTTGCCAGGCTGTTGGCCGGATCCAGTTCCTGCAGGTGCTGAACTCAGGGCCTCGGTTCCTTGCTGGCTGTTGACTGACTGGAATTCCCTGCCACATGGATCTTTCCCCAGGTCAGCTCCCAACACGGCAACTTGCTTCATCAAAGAGAGCAAGTGAGGAGCCTTAGAAAGAGACTGTGGTCAATACGAAGTCGTTACCTGATCTTTGGAATGACTTCCTATCCCTCTTGCTGTGTTCTATTTACTAGATCCAGCCACACCCAAGGTGGGGAGGGATGACACGGCATGTGGAAACCAGGAGATAGGAACCACTGGGAACATACCACTAACTGCCACGTAGATGGAGAAACCAAGGTGCCAAAACGTCATGGACCTGACCTAAGGTCACAGTTAATAAGCCAGAGAACCTGGAAATTAGATTTGGGACTTGTGCTTTTAACCGCCCAGCTACACTGGGCGATTAGATTTGTATAGTCTCCTGGGTGATTCTAATATGCAGCTGAGATTGGGAATCACTAGCACTTCTTAACCTTTCATGTGCACGTAAATCATCTGTGTTAGAAGTGCTAGTTCTGGTTAAAATGCTGATCCTGATTCGGTGGGTCGGGATGGGGCTTGAGATTCTGAATTTCTAACGGATTCTGGGTGATGCTGCTTCTCCTGGTCCACGGACTACACTTTGAGTAGCAAGGGCTTAAAGGAACAACTCTGGACTGACAGTCGGGCAGTTGTTTTTCCACTTGTGATTCTTCGAATTTGTGGTAGAGTGGATCAGTCGTTTGATCTTTCTTCTGTTTAAAAATCTTGTATTCATTTTCTCATGTATTCATTCATTCATTCTTCCATTCACATTCCGTATTCAACAGCTGATCATCCAGTAACAGCCAATACTAATTTTGAAACCTTTCGTTTTATTCTGGTTATAAAAGTAATAGCGATTTTCAGGTTTGGTTGAAATGTTACTTCCTATGGAAAACCTTCTTTTACTTCTAAAGACTATCTTCAGATGTGTTTACACAATACCTTTTGCTTTTTCATCACTGCACGTATCATGTTGCACTATAATAGCTCATGGCCACTGAGACCCCATTTGATGGTTTTATGTGAATTCAAAAAGGCATCCCTTTCCCAAGACTCTGTGCTTTGATCTGCAGGAAACTCAACTAAATATCCAGGTCTGTGATGTAGATGATGGTGATGATGACCTTGAAGTTGTACACTGCACCTTGCCTTTGTCCTTGTCTGTCTTCCACACTGCATATCCGTTCTGGGGCAGGGACTGTGTCTACTTTACTTTTATATCCTCCAGGGCCTAGCACAATGCCTAATAGGCGGTATGCATGCAAAATATATTTGCTGAATGAACAAATGTTCATTGTAGAAAATAGTGAAAAGCAAAAAATAAAAAATAGAGTGCCATCCTATGACAGAGAGAGAGAGAACCTTTGCCAATGCTTTGTTTTTACTTCCTCTAGTCTTTTTTTCCATTCGTGAGTGTTGTGTCGTCCATATCTACATTTGCATCTAAATATGCAACTTTTCCTCTCCTTCTTTTGAATGAGAACAGCCAGCATTTCCTGACACTGTGCTAAGTGCTTGGAAAGATCCACTGTAATAAGCTCTACTTCTTGTCACTAAGCTCCTGGGAACTTAGAGTCTAGGGATGAGTTGGAAACAATGCTAACAAGGCACAGCTGTCAGGAGGCTCCGTGTTTTGGGATTTTGCCTGACCTCTTCAGTATGAGGTGGGGACAGCAGGTGGTCCTAGCCCTGCTAGGAGGTGTGGGACAGACCTCCGGGTCCTGACCTGGGGGCCGCCCTTACTGACAACCTCTGACAGCCAGTACGGTTCTCCACTTTATAAGAGCAATTCTTTTCTTAAAATCCCTCATCGTAGGGCAGATCGACTGAAGTTGAAAAACGCTATTACCTTCAGTCCTCAAATTGACTTCCATTCTGTTAAAAAACCAAAACAAAGACAAAAAAGCAACCGCCAAATCCCATGAAAATTACTTCAAATGAAATTACTTCATTTGTTAACTTAGCCTGACAAAGCATTGCCCTTCCTCAGTTACTCCACATAATATGGCTGTTTACTTGCTTTCATGAATCCATTACACAAAGCACAATGAAGACTTTAAGATTTTGCTCTTGAATTACAATTATGATGCTAAATTTTTAAACAATTCAATCTTTGGAGCAAACAAATAAACCCAAACAGAGCGGTAGTGACAAAAGAAACAAACCAATTAAAGCAAAGTGTTACACTACACTCTCTGAAGAGGTTGATATCACCAGGCATAAGGCACAAGGTTGTATCCTTCGTAAATGAGCAAAGCATCAGGATTCTGAGAGGGAAAGCTGGTGAAACAGGTGCTAACTGTACAGTTGCAGAAAACGACCCCACGGTCACTCTTGACTCAGGCATTCAGCTGTCTGTAAGGTGAGCAAAAGGCGAATGGATCTTCCAAAAGGCAAAGATTTTAGTAGATGAAAGAGGTCTACTCCAAAAACTGGGTTGATAAAATGAATCAAATTTCCCCTCTGTGTAATTCTACCCCTGTTGTACCAAAGCCTCCCCATTGTAACAGGAACTGGGAGATTAGCTACTCTCCCTTTGATTCTCCTACCTCCAGATTTATTTCTCCTTGTCTTCTCCATCTCAGTAAATGAGAGCACCTTGCATCTAGTTACCTAAACTAAAAACCTGGATATCATCTTTATGATGGTCAATTTTATGTGTCAACTTGACTGGGCCATAGGATGCCCAAATATCTGTAAACATTATTTCTGGGTGTTTCTGTGAGGGTGTTTCCAGAAGAGATTAGCATTTGAATTGGTGGGCTCAGTGAAGTGGAAGGCCCTCCCCAATGTGGGGAGTGCCCATCCAATCCACCGAGGGCCTGAATAGAACAAAATGTGGAGGAAAGTTGCATTTGCTGTCTGCCTGATTGCTTTAGCTGGGCTGTTTACCTTCTTCTGCCCTTGGTGCCGCTGGTTCTTAGGCCTTTGGACTCGGACTGGAATCTATACCATTGCGTCTCCAGCTCTCAGGCCTTCAGAACACACCACCAGCTTTCCTGGATCTCCAGATTGCACATGGCAGATTGTGGGGCTTCTCCACCTCCATAACTGCGTGAACCAATACCTTATAATAAATCTCTTTCTATATATCTGTTTAGATCTAGCTATCTACATATCTGTGTCTATATCTACCCTATTGGCTCTGTTTCTCAGGAGAACTTTGACTAATACAATCTCGATTCCTTCCTTTCCCTAATCCCCCGTATCCAATTCATCAACTAGTTCTAATAATTCTACCCAATATAGATCTCGAATCTACCCCATTTATCTCTACCAGCAGATTGCAGGCTGGGCTGAAGGGAGACGGTACCAGAATGTGGCTCCCTTTTTAATGTTCACCACTGGGCACCACAAAGGCAGAACTCAAAGACCGCTGCTCATTAACACAAGCTCTGCTGGACAATCCCAAGGTTTTATTCTACCCCCAGTAGGAAGGGATTTCCATTGGGATTCTGAAGGAGGTAAAGGACTTTCTAATTCTAGCTTTTGCCAGAAAGTAGCAGAATGAGAAAGTGAGACAAGGTCACATCCATCTTGAGTGGCTCGGAGGTAATAGCAGAATGACTGGGATGTATGTACGGGGGGACCCAGATACTCCATCCTTTTCCTGTCACTTATCTCTAGATTATCCCGTGTGGGAGCATTCAGAGCCAGGCGGAACAATGTGAGGAAATTTGTACAGAGTGTTAATCTCTGTACTTTACCAAATAATTGGTAAACCCCAGGGGGCTGGTCCAGCCTCTGCTCTGACCAGGAATGGTGTTTGGAAGCAGGGAGGAAAGATCTTCAGTGGTCCCTCTTGCCTCGCTTGGTAGTAAAGTCCTAAAGCTCTCATGCTGCTTATGCTTGAGCCAGGGGCCAGGGTCAGGGCTGCCCAGTGGCCAACTGAAGCTTGAACAGTGTTGCTGGGATGCTTTTGTGCAGCCAGGAACCATGTGGTTTCCTTCAAGACCTTTTTTGGACCCCCTTTGGGCCTTCTCTGTGTGTGGTGTAAAAGTATACTTTTCAAAAGGCTAAAAAAGCATGATTCTAATAACCTAAAAAGTACTCATGCAAACATAAAAGGAATACATGTCAAAGATTTTATTCCATGCATTAATTAATTAGAGAATCAGTAATATGTTGAAACCTGTCCAGAGAGCATTTTAGAAGCTAGGGCTATACACATACATACATTAATTATATATAATATATAATATGAATTATATATAATATGTGTATAATTATATGTAGTTATATACATATGGGCAATTATATAGTTATATATAATATATAATATAACTATGTATTACATTATATGTAATTGTATATATAGCTAATTTAATAGATTGCTGGGTTTAAGTCCAACAGGGTCATATGTCGTAATCTATGGGGTATCTGCTCCCCCAGACTTAAATTATTTGCATCTTTACCAGACAAAATTCTACAAGTCAACCTCTGCCCTTACAGAGTTGTAAAATAGCCCAGGAAACAGAAACTCAAGACCAGCACTGTCCGGAAAGAGTGCTCAATAATCTCTTTTGTCTATTTCCAGCAGTCAGATAATTTTTCTGATAATGGATTCTGATGAAAGCTCCCTGCTCAGGGTAATTTGATGGTAGTTGAAAGGGGTCCGTACCAAAGTTTATCCTGACAGCCTGCTGTGGCATCCCATTCTTCTCTGTGAAGATTTCAAGCCTGTACTACATGCAGTATAATAGTTAATATTTATTAAGCACCTACTCTGTGCCAAACACGCTGCTAAGCACTTTATATGGATAACCTTATTTAATCCTCACAATAAATCAATTATTCTTTTTTAAAAAATTTTAATTTTATATTGGAGTATAGTTGATTTACAATGTGTTAGTTTCAGGGGTACAAGCAAAGTGATTTAGTTATACATATACATATATACATTCTTTTTCAGATTCTTTCCCCATATAGGTTATTACAGAGTATTGAGTAGAGTTCCCTGTGCTATATAGTAGGTCCTTATTGGTTATCTATTTTATATATAGTAGTGTGTATCTGTTAATCCCAAACTCCTAGTTTATCCCTCCCCCCCCCCCCACCTTTCCCCTTTGGTAACCACAAGTTTGTTTTCTATGTCTGTGAGTCTATTTCTGTTTTGTAAATAAGTTCATTTGTATCATTTTTTTTTTTTTTTTTGTGGTAGCGGGCCTGTCACTGTTGTGGCCTCTCCCATTGCAGAGCACAGGCTCCGGACACGCAGGCCCAGCGGCCATGGCTCACGGGCCCAGCCGCTCCACGGCATGTGGGATCCTCCCGGACCGGGGCACAAACCCGTGTCCCCTGCACCGGCAGGCGGACTCTCAACCACTGCGCCACCAGGGAAGCCCCATGTATCATTTTTTAAGATTCCACATATAAGTGATATCATATGATATTTGTCTTATTTCACTTTGTATGGTAACCTTTAGGTCCATCCATGTTGCTGCAAATGGCATTATTTCATTCTTTTTTATGGCTGACTAATATTCCATTGTGTATATGTACCACATCTTCTTTATCCAGTCATCTGTTGATGGACATTTAGGTTGCTTCCACGTCATGGCTATTGTAAATAGTGCTGCAATAAACATTGGGGTGTGGGTATCTTTTCAAATTATGGTTTTCTCTGGATATCTGCCTGGGAGTGGGATTGCTGGATCATATGGTAGCTCTATTTTTAGTTTTTTAAGCATCCTCCATACTGTTCTCCATAGTGGCTGCACCAGTTTACATTCCCACCAACAGTATAGGAGGGTTCTCTTTTCTCCACACCCTCTTCAGCAGCAAATTAATTATTCTTATCTCTAGTTTGCAGATGAGAAAATGGAGGCTTAAAGAAATTCAGTAATTTGCCCAAGGTCAAGAGCCATCCAGGATTTGCAGGCATGCAGTCTGACTCATGAACTGCAAAAGTTGAGCTAGACACTGTGTTACAGAGATTAATTACACACTGTCCCTGCTCAAAGTCGTCTTGAAAGGTTAATTTCCTACCAAGGCAAAGCCTCATATTTTACCTGCAAAAGGAGATAATACTCACGCTGTCACCAAGCTTACTGTGAGGACAAATGAGATTATGTGGAAGCACTTTATAAATGCAGGTCAACGTTATTGCTAAGGACCTTGAAAGTCTCATTATCAGAGTCATCCTTTGGCTCTCGGTAGCATAGGCATTTCCTCAGGGAAGATGGAATTTAGGTTTTGGATGAGCTGAGTCAACGATGAGCTCTTTTTGGTGACCATCAGGTCTGGGACTTGAGTGGTACAAAATTTAAAGGGGGGCCAAGATGGGACTTCTCTGGCGGTCCAGTGGTTAAGGCTCTGCAGTCCCACTGCAGGGGGCACGGGTTTGATCCCTGGTTGGGGAACAGATCCCATGTGCCGTGTGGCATGGCCAAAACATAATAATAATAAATAAATAAATAAATGTGATTATAGAAAAAGGGGGGCACCAAAAGCTCAGTCATCAAGATAAAAACATCTTTGTACAATATTAAAAAGAAATAAAAATTAATGCAAAAAATCCATGATGAACAAAATATCAAAAATGTAAACAAAGACAGGATCAGTATTACCAGCTTTTCCCCTTGGGCTTCAGTACGGCTCAGCCTGACACAGGCTACTAGCCTATTTCCCGAAGGAGTTCACCAAAAGACAGGATTTGATGTGTACTCCCAGTCTTGTGTTGGAATATTTACTGCTCTTACATATGGATACTGGGTCTGCCAGATCTTAAATACAAGTAGAGCAATTCAAATTTTTACAAATGGTTCTTTTCTAGCATTGAAGAAATGGATACATACAAATATATCATAAGTGTATATAGTTCGCTGAATTTTCGTAAAGTGAATCCATCCAAGTAACCAGCAGCCAGATGAAGAATAAGAACCTGATCAGCACTGTAGGGAACCCTCCCTGCTTCTTGTGACTCCTTCAAGCCATAACTTAAGAGCAATTTTCCTTGCGGGAACTCATTCATCACGTAATAATTTTTGCCTTGTGGAGATATATGCATACCTGACCTTGGAGCACAGACTTGATCCATTCTAATCCTTGCTCCATGACACACGTTCATTGTTTGACCAGTAGGCAAGGCCCTCTTTTTATTAAGATATTAATTTATTTAAAATAAGACTGTAAGAATGGGGAACAGAACACTGACAGCAGCTTACACCCACCTCTGTGGTCCTTCCGCATCCCGTCCCCTGGCTTCCCTTCATTGGAAGAACTACTTTGTAGCCCTAGAGTATATGCTTGTAGGCTATTCCATTTGCTGAATTTCCAACATCAGCCAATCAGAGCCCTGACCATTATGTATTGTCTGACTGTCCCTTCGGAAGTCTGTCCTCTCCACCTAGGACCCCTGAACCCCTTGTTCTGCTCTGCCCTTGGGTAGAGGAGGCCAAGGTGTAGGCTGGCCCATCTGGACAGGCAGTGCTGGGAGCAGCTCAGGGTCAGATCTGCCTGGGGTGGGTGAGTGGGAGGGTGGGATTCCAGCTTGGTTCTCCTGAGATGTGAGGGGAAAATTTGTCAAGGGAGCTTGGAGGAGGGGGAGGAAAGGGAAAGTTGGGGTGTCAGCGGGAGAGGTGTCAGCGGGAGAGGCTTCAGCAGCTGGAAGTGGTTTCTAGATACCCAAGACTCAAGATTTTTTTTAGCTGAAAAATGAGGGGCAGAAGCACCCAGAGGTGTGTGTCAGAGGGAAGTCAGCAAGGGGAGGACGGAGGCACCCCAGTGCAATATTTAAAATGCATCACTCCTTTGCTTAAGAACCACATGCATTATGGCGGCGTGAACATATGTTCAGGCAGTGCATTCTAATCCCAGCTTTATTAGTCGTCTGCTCTCAGACAAGTTACTTAATTTCTTCACCCTCTGTTTCCTCATCTGTAAAGTGGGGCTAATCATACTACTGGTCTCACAGTGATGTCATAAGGATTAAAAAGAAAACAAAACTCTTGGACATTGGCCTACACTAACCATGACATAAATCATAGACTGTTGTTACTCATGCTGGTATCATTATTATGAATACAGAATAGACTCTGAACTTTGTAGCATGGCAAAGAAAAATCATCTGTGATCTGGTTCTGCCTATTCCTCTTGCCTTATCTTCCCCCTTCTCTGCTTTATGTCCTGTGATCTGGTAAGGAATGCTTACATCACCTCCCAAACCACACAGCAGACAGCTTGGGCACACGTGGCTTGAGTGGCCTTTGCTCGTGCTGTTCCTCCTGCCTAGATTTCCCTTCCAACCTAAGTGGATGAAATTGATCTCCTTGTTGTCCGGGGGCACCCATCTGTACTCAGCTGCTCTGAGTATTGGCTGCTCGTGGCCCACTGCTATACTCTTTTCCACAGAATTGCCCTTGATCAGGAACAGACAAGTGACTCCATATGGCTTAGCTGTTAGTTGTGGAAATTGGCAAGTACCGTTAAAAGCTGGCATGAATTTTTACTGGTTATCTCCTCCACAAAATGGTTCCAACTTGCGTTTCCAGCCCCAGGGCCTGTCCCTCCTTTCATGGATGCCACACTCTCCCAGTCTTCATGACTTGCTCTCTTCTGCTTGCACCTGGCTTTCTTGCTTCTGTGCACTGTGTCATGCTGTTGGATGTGCAGGGGAACCTGTTGATCTCATTTCCGCAGGTCCAAATACAATGAAGTGGCTTAAGAGCCTGGCTGCGTTAGGTCAGACACTGCATGGCTGCTGTTTAAAAGCAGCAGCATCGGTTGGACTTGATCGGAGACCTCAGACTACCCGAGCCTGCCTTTCAGGACCTTAGAGGTCAAGCGGAGCCTGGACCATTTCCTTAGTTTGAAGTAACTGGTATATTAAAAAGGAAGAAATCCCCCAATATTGGTGGAATTAAATGTTTACGTAAGTTCACATTGGATGGTAGTGGCTCTCTGTATTTCTATGTATAAAGTCAGTTGGAGTAATGTCAAGAATTTAAACTTGAGACCTTTTTGACAATGGGGTTTGGGCCGAAGAACCTTCTTGTTTGCCCTGTGAGAGGCTCTCCTTGCCTTGACAGTGGCGTTTGACCTGGATTCTGTCAGCTGGTCCTTCTGTGTTATCTCATTCAAGATGGCACTTTTGGCAGCAAATCAAAACTTCTTATCTTATACCTCTGAGCCTTGTGTTCCCCACTGTACAGTCGAGACTTCCTGTTGGCGATCCTTTCCCGTCCTCACAACCCCCATCTTTTAAAAAACAAATTATGGGGTAACGTCTCATGAGTACTTTCTGTGGCAAGAGTTTTTCATGAATGGCCTCATTTAATCCTTTCAACTCTCCCTAAGGGGTAGCTATTGTTGGTCCCAATTCACAGATGAGAAAAACTGAGGCCCAGAAATATAAGTGAGCTTGTTCGAGGGCCTCAGGCAGTTGGTTAGCGGCAAAGCCTGTGTTGGAAGCCAGGCATCCTGGCTCTACAGCTTATGATGTTCACCACCTCACCCTACTGCCTCATTTCTGAGAGAAAGCTATGCCTAGGAGCCTCTTGGTCCATCCCTAGCTCAGCTGCCATCTCCTTTATGGGGTCTTTTCTGGTTACCTCAGCTGGAAGCTCATTCCCTTTTAACTCATCGTCCTGAGCACTTTGTCTAAACCCCTCTTATAACGCCTACCGCCTTCTTCCATTTCCTATAATTATTTGTGTCTATTTCTGAAAATCGGACCCTTGTCTGAGAACAGCACAAAGCCTCGCTTCTAGGAAGGATTTTGTGTTTCTGTTAAATGAAGGGAACCCGCTGGTCACCCTCAGGGGCCGAGCCCTTGGCTGCTCTGTGTGTGTCCCGCGCAGTGTGGTGCATCGAGCCATGTGGGCGACAAACGTTGCTGACTGACTGGTCAGGGGGTTGAGGGGCCTCCCGAGCATGGTTTTCTGGGTTTTTCTGTCTTTCACATGCAAAAGGTCTCGCTTTGTTTTTGTTTTTTTGGTATTAAGTTTCTAAATACAGAAGTTAAGAATTTTTCCTTTCATAAGGTAGGAAATACCCAGTGGAAAACAGAATCTTGCCAAAACCTTAAGAAAATTCTCGTCAAAGCTCTCCTCAGAACTCCCGGGAGTCTGTTGAAGCCCAAAGGCCCCAGGTTGAAACTCTGACAACCCAAAGGGTCTTTCTATGGGGTCTCACTGGGTCCGATTCCGCTGGTGTGTGTGTGTGTGTGTGCGTGTGCGTGTGTGTGTGTGTGTATGTGTGTGTGATAAGTGTCTAATAAGGAAAGCAACAAGTTAACATCTTTTAAACAGGCCTCCCCAAGAGTGGTTACTTTCAATAGCAACGGACTTCGTGGGGATGTGGTAGTAACAGGCTGAGGAACTGGGCTTTTAGGGCTGCTTCTAAGTGAGATGGAGACATAGGTGCCGCCCACTGGCATGTTCGGATGTCCCCTTTCGGATCTCTTGGCCAGTTTTGCTGCTTCCTCACCCGGCCTACCATCCATTGTCCCCTTATTGGCCCTTGTTTTGAGAAGCCCTGACACTGAGGCACCCGACTCTTTCCTCCTACTCAGGACCCTTCTGACCCTCTTCCCTCCCAGTTGAAACGTGGCCATCCTGTCTCCGTTTCCTCAGGGCCTGCTCATGGAGTCTAGCTAATCTGCTAATGCGATAGTGGGAATGCATGTCTTTCTTCCTACCCCAGATAACATACTTGCATTTTATTTTTCCTCAGACACAGACAAGCGGGGAGCTTGTAGGAGCAGGGCCAACACTATTAGATAGCATCAAAGTTAGCAGCATTTCCCCCTTCTTGTTATTGTTTTTGCTTTAAAAAAGCAAAGGACAAGCCAACCAACAAATAAAACAGAAGCTGTTTTTCAAATTCAGGTCCACTTTATGGTTCGTTGTAGCTCTGGAATTTTTTTCCCCCATTGGACTCTTACATAGCAAGGCTTTCTCTTGCCTGTAGGTTGTACATCCTGTTTTTCTAGATGATTTGCATAAATGAGAAAAATGTGTTTAAAATATTCTCCCCTCCCTCACAACACAGACAAGATGCCCATTTCTTTCCATCTCCTTTGCAATAAGACCCTCCCAATGTAAACTGATACAGCCACTACGGAGAACACTATGGAGGTCCCTTAAAAAACTAACAATAGAGTTACCATATGATCCAGTGATTCCAATCCTGGTCATATATCTGGAAAAGATGAAAACTTTAATTTGAAAAGATACGTGCACCCCAATGTTCACAGCCGCACTGTTTACAACAGTCAAGACACGGAAGCAACCAAAGTGTTCATCCACAGATGAATGGATAAAGAGGATGTGGTACATATATACAATGGAATATTACTCCGCCACAAAAAGGAGTAAAATTGTGCCATTTGCAGAGACTGTCATACAGAGTAAAGTAAGCCAGAAAGAGAAAAACAAATATTGTATAATATCGCTATATGGGGAATCTAGAAAAATGATGCAGATGAACTCATTTGCAAAGCAGAAATAGAGACACAGACATAGAAAATAAACATATGGATACCAAGGGGGGAAGGGGGGGAGTGGAATGAATTGGGAGATTGGAATTGACATATATACACTACTCATTAGATAACTAATGAGAACCTACTGTATAGCACAGGGAACTGTTCTCAGTGCTCTGTGGTGACCTAAATGGGAAGGAAATCCTAAAAAGAGGGGATATATGTATATGTATAGCTGATTCACTTTGCTGTACAGCAGAAACTAACACAACATTATAAAGCAATTATACTCCAATAAAAATTAAAAAAAAAAAAAAGACGCTCCCAGAGGGGAAATGACAAGCATTGCAGTTCTCACAATCCAACTGCCCCGGCCCCACCCTGCTCTGAGAAATCTAGGGATGTCTGTGCAGGATAAAGTGTGGCCAGTTCTTTCTCATCAGAGCTCTGGCCCTTGTTCTTCTTTGGCTTCTTTCTGGCCAGGCAGCTGAGATGTGAGTCTAGAGAATTCCCTTTGCTCATTTTCCCAGAGCCACCCATGCCTTGTCTTCTTCCTCCTCCCATCTTTGTCCTCTGAGATGCAGGATGCCCTCCACTAAGGGGGTTATCTCATTTCCTCAGTCTCTAAGGAAGGAGAGGAAGAGCCCATCCCATGGAAGAGAATCAGAATCATTTCTGCTTTGACCTCTTACCCAAGCCACACTACACCTACTTCAGTAGCCCCAGTGTCAATCATTGTATGTTTGATCTGGGTGAGACTTCCTTCCCCTTTAGTGGGGAGCGTTGACCTTCCCCTAGAGGTTGATAAAAACAAGGTGAACACTCTACACTTCTCCTTTCTAGACAAGTGGCAGACATCACTAATCAACTGATTTTCCACTGAGCCTCGGGGAGGGCTGTACCCCAGCAGACATTATCAATCTATTGGAGTTTGCACTGGAGAGCAAATACATTTGCCATCCCTTGCATATTGATGCTTCTGTGTTCATGTAGGAGGGTGGGAATAGGAGCAGTTCTTGAGCTGCCTGTAGCTAACAAGATGTGGAAACTGGGGAGGAAGGTAAAAAAAAAAGCTGTTTTCTTAGGTTTCATGTGAATCTAGCTTTAAGGCCAAAAGCTTACCTGTTCTGGGCCTGACTGTAGCATCTCCATTCACTTTTCCTGCTGAATAGGAAACACAAAGTGCAAGAAGTAACTACCCTTAGGGTAGCAGTGGACACGCTCTTTGGGGAGGAAGCAATAAGGGATGCATTACAGGGACGCAGGCAGCCAGAGGGTCCTGGAGGAGGAGGAGGGAGGGGGTCAGAGGCTGGGACTGGCGGGTCAAGCTGGAGGGATCCAGTTCCCTGGCAGCCCTGGCGGCCCACGGTGATCACGCAGAACAACACGTATTCTCCTTGTCTGCTGCGGGTATTTAGACGCCACTGGAATGTCCTGGCAGGACTGTCTGTCCAAATCCATTCAAAATAGATTTTTGTGTCTTCGATGGGGAATTTTGGCCAGAATCCCTGTCGCCCCCAATTCGGTGAGACAATCTCCTTTCCCTTCAGCTTATTAGCTGCCTCTCTGTCAGCGTCTGGGCCTTCGCGTTCCCTCTTGAGCCAGTTCAAATGATCTGAAGCCGTCATAAGGATTGAGGTGGGTCCTCACAGCAAGGCTGAAGTGCCCAGATGCGTTTATTTAAAGCAGCAGCCTCTCCACAGGGTGGACACAGCCCAGTGCTGAGAAATTGTGTTCTCGGCCAGGATCTCCCCACTTTGCTAGAGAGCCAGGAAATGGCTAGGAATGTCCAGAGCCAGAGCAGAGGAAAAGAAGGAGTCAGAAGAGAGAAGCAGAGCCCATGTAGGAAACATCCTCTGAGGATTTACTGCAAGACCAGCTCGTCCAGTCAACGTGCCTTTTTGGAGGGCTGCTGCCTGGGAGCTTGCTGTGCCATCCGCAGCTGATGGAGTGTTGACACGTGCCAGGTGCTCCTGGGGGCTCGAGAGCTGAGGAATAGGGAATCCTTCCCTCCAGGAATTTACAACCAGACAGAAGAGATGACAAGTACAAACCTAATGAAAATTAAAATGTGGAGAAGACAGACAGCTAAGAGATGCTAAGAGGAATCCACGTTACGTGGAACTACAATCTTCTCTAAAGGCTCTAAGAACTAGATTTTGAGTAGTGTGTGTGTGTGTGTGTGTGTGTGTGTATTTATCTAGAGTTCTCTGTGCTCTGGACAAAGGGCTCTCATTCTCAATCTTGGCTTCTTGGCTGTACATTGGGGTCAACTGATGAACTTTAAGAAATACTGATGCCAGGCTCTGTCCCCAGAAATTCTGAAGCAATTGAGTCTGACTCGAGGGGGGAATCCCATAGGGATGGGCAAGGTCAAGTTGTGTGATTGGCTGGCCTCTGGTGCTCATCTGATTTGATTGATACGTTGGAAGAATGGTGGTGGTATGGAGGCGAGTGCAGTTTCTGTGAGTCAGATGGGAGGTACCGTCTTTTCTCTGGGGGGAGGTAAGGAAGGAGCTGGTCTCTGGGTTGTGTTTTCATGGAAAACGGACCCACAGGAGGCAGGGTTTCACAGTCCAAAGCAACACCTCCTTCTTCTTTAATATTAACGTGCACTCCTGGGAGGACTGTTCTCATGTTCCCTCACCCCATTTTCCCATTCATTCTTCCCTTCCTCCCTGTTTCCCTTCCTTAAACCTTTATCTACAAACACTTACGGAGCATGTACCATGTCCTGGGCACAGTTATTGGAATCCAGCAATGAACAAGACAGATTAGTTTTTGATTTCAAGATCGGACAGTTTGGCTGGTTCTTTAATCTCTGCCTGGCCCTTAAAGGTTGCAGCTGCTACCTTTGAGGCAAAGTATCATTCATTCATTCATTGATCCATCCATTCAACAAGATTTCTTGAACACCTACTCTGTGTCAGGCACTGTTCTAAGTGTGTGGATACAGCAATGAACAGACAGAACCTCATGAAACTACCCGCTCTCATGGGGCTTCCATGCTAAAGGCGGAGACAGATAATAAAGTAAGTTGGTAAATTATGGGGTGTGATGGATGATGATAGGCAATAGGAAGAAAAATAAAGAAGGAAAAGAGGAGGGGTGCTAGAGTTTGATTCTAAACAGGTGGTCAGGGACATTCTCAGTAAGAAGATATTTACGTGAGGACTTGGAATCAGGGAGGCAGTGAGCCATGTAGGTACTTGGGGGAAGAGCATGAAAGGCAGAGGGAATAGCAAGGTCAAAGGCTCTGAAGGGGCATCCGCCCAGAATGTTTGAGGACCATCAGGGAGGCTGGTATGGAGGGAGGGAGGGATGGAGTGAGCAGGAGTGTGGAGGAGAGCAGGTCACGGGAGGACTCGTGGAAGGCGAGGTACTGCCTTCTGACACCACTGTGAGGACAGTGGCTTTGGCCATTGCAGGGCTTTGAGCAGAGAGCCGTATCTGACATGTCTTAAAAGGATCATTTTTGGGTGCTGGTAGAGAACAGACTGGGGGTGTGGGCAAGGTGGGGGGCAGGAAGGAGGAAGCGGAAAGACCGGTGTGGAAGTTGTTGCTAGAATCCAGGTATGAGAAGAGCGTGGTGACTTGATCTAGGGCATAGCTTGCACGGGGCAGTGGCAAATGGGATTCATATCCCTAGTTGTAGTCGTAGCTCAGCCACGAATAGTAGACAGATCTGCCCTAATATTTTCAGGAAAAGGGGCAAGAGTACAAAGTGGAGGTCCCCAAACTTTTAAATGGTTTAATCAAGCTTGAAAACTTAAATAAAATTACTTCGTTCTTCCTGCCTTGGCAATATACCTTCAAAATGACAAAATAAAAATTATTATGGTGATTATTATTATGATCGTGTTTCCCTGTAGCCACTGAGTGCCTGAAAATCCCACAGGGTCAGGGCTTTCTGCCTCCACTTTGGCTGTGAACTGTTCGGGATCACGTGTGATTGACCCATGTGAGCCGATCGGCAGGATGCATTCCCCTCCCTTACTTTCTATTGGTCTATAGATGCCTCTCTCTCTCCTTTTTTTTTTTTTTTTTTTTAAATAAGTGTGGGTTTGGGTCCAGGACCTTCTTGCTGCCTTGGGATCAAACAGAGAGAACCAAGGTTACTTTCCTGAGTTTCAGGAATGGCAAACCTTTTTCTGGCCAGTAGTTCTGGTCTTTCTGCTGGGGAGAACCAGGTCCTGGTCCCATTGGGCAAGTTCTACTTTTTTAACAGCTTTATTGAGACATAATTTACATATCATAAAGCTAATATATTTAAAATATACATTTCAGTGAATTTTAGTATCAGCATATTCACAAAATTGTGCATCCATTACCACTATCTACTTTTAGAATATTTTTATCACCCCCCAGAAGATGCTGTGCCCACTAGAAGTCACTTCCTTTTCTCCTCCTGCCCCCTGCAGCTCTAGGCAACCACTAATCTATTTTCTGTCTCTATAGCTTTGCCTATTGTGAACATTTCACATAAATGAAATCATTCAATATGTGGTCTTCTGCGACTGACTTCTTTCATTTTGCATAATGTTTTCAAGGTTCATCCGTGTTGTAGCATGTATCAATACTTCATCCTTTTTATGGCCGAATAATATTCCATTGTATGGATATACCACATTTTATTTACTCATTCGTCAATGGAGGGACATCTGGGTTGTTTCTACTTTTTGACTATTACGAATAATGCTGTTCTGATCATTTGTGAGCAAGGTTTTGAGTGTATAACATGTTTTCATTTCTCTTGGATATATATGTAGGAGTGCAATTGCTAGGTGATTTCTGAGGAGCTACCAAACTCTTTTGTGTAGCAGCTGCTCCATTTTATACTCCCACTGGCAATATATGAGGGTTTCTGTTTCTCTATATCCTCACCAACGTTTGTTATCATCTGTCTTCTTGACTGTAGCCATCCTAGTGGTTGTAAAGTGGTGTCTCATGGTTCTGAGTTACTTTTCCACCGTGAGTAATGATGTTGAGCATCTTTTCATGTGCTTATTGGCCATTGGTAGATCTTCTGTGGAGAAATGTCTATTCATAGCCTTTGCCCAGTTTTTTTGTTGCCTTTTTCTTGTTGAGTTGTAAGAGTACTTGATATATTCCCGACACTAATTCCTTATCATGATTTGCAAATATTTTCTCCCATTCTGTGGGTTATCATTTCACATTCTTAATTTATTTATCTATTTTTATCTATTTTATTTATCTAATTTATTTATCTATTTTATCTAATAATTTATCTATTATTGACCTTCTAGTTTTTGCAATACTGTCTAGGCTCTGGTAGTTCTGATCCTTGCCAAGTCAGAGAACATTAGAGAATGGAACAAACATTTATTAAGTACCTTTCATGAGTTATTCATTCTAATTCCCACAATAGGCTGATAGTACACGTTGTTGGTCCCGTTTTACAATAATTAAACTGAAGCTCAGAAACATTAACGTACCTTGGTCAAAGCCCCTCCACTGACAGGAATGGAAAAGGAGATTGAAACCCATTGCCTTTGATTCTAAATCCATGCCTTTTATTTTCTAGTTAGTTGGTCCCCTCCTATCACAATGAGTTGACATCAGATTAATCAGAATTATAAAAATAAAATACTGATAGCAAAGCAACAATTAAGGGCCATTCACCTAACGTCACCTCCCTTGAACGGAGTGGGAATTGTGTATGTCTGGGAGGCTGGCCTGGGAATGAGACATCTCAACTGAAAGCACATGAGTATTGTTGGTAAAAGCCATTGTTTGCTCTTCCTTTAGGGAGTGTTGGGACAGCCCCACATGGCAATTTATGATTCCACTCGGCATTGCAACCTAGGAGTTGGCAGTGGGGCCCCATGGCATGATGGGATACCCCTTATCACAGCAGATAAAGGAGCTTGAAATCACCAGCTGGCCTGGATTTCCTAGTGAGATTGGAAGGGCAGATATCGCCGGGAGGGGAAAGGGCTGCGGATAATGTCCTGGGAGAATGATTGGCTGTGGAAGGCAAGAGGGCCAGCGTTAAACAATCCTCTTCCTCTGGAAATGTTCTCTGGGCATTTGATAACATAGGATTCCCAAGGCTGCAACGGTGTAGTTACATAGAGAGGGACTCTGCTGGAAATGAGGTCCTTTACTCCAGCTCAGAATTTCCTTTTTTCCCTCTGGAAAAATACCAGATGATCTTGTATACGCATAAGAAACCAGATCGTCCAAGTAGGCTTTCCTGAAACTCCTAGGTCAGTTGGAAATGTCTGGTGTTGGAGACGAGGATTCAGTAGCTGGTTTTCCTCTCTGCCCAAGATGTCTTCCTTTGTTTCCAGTCATCTTTTACATCTGGCACCATCAGCAAAGATCAGCAGAGCGGGTGGTGTGCACTGGCCAACAGTGTGCGTTTGGATAGTGGGGTGGCTTTTGAGGGAGGGTTAAAAAGCTTTCAAGTGGTCTCCAAATGCACGCTACATCTTTGCAGTCCTGGTCTCCCTAGAGACCTGTATAGGGGTGCCAGTGATGGTAGTTTGCTAAATTCTGCGATAACTGAAGGAGTAGGGTTTGCCAAGCCTCGGGAGTCTCTGTTCAAATAAGCTGCTCTAAATCACTAATCCTTTCAACAATGAAGAGGCGCGTCGTATAGCCCTGACATTGTGTTAGGTGCTCTGAAGCACAGTAGATTCAGAGACATGGCCCACACCGTCTCGGTGCTGAGTGTGTTGTGGGTAGGTGGTGCCAAAGAGGGGTAAGTAAATGGACTGTTATAGCTCAGGCAGGAGATAAAGTGTTCTGTTCTCTGAGAAGGCAGGTCCAAATCCAGTTGGGAGGGTCAGGGGTGACATCCAGGAAAAATTGACTTTTTAATTTGAAGAGCAACTTTTAATGCATTTTCTAAACTCCATGCTGTTTGTTCCTCTGGACAGAAATATCTGGGAATCATTACACTCCTATATGTCTTGCTGGGTGTGCCAAGAACGCAAGCCTGACTTCTCTTTACCTGGGACAGATCTCAGAGTTGTGTTTGCAGTGCACACCCTTGAGGGAGGAAGTAACATCTCCCTCTAGGATAAATGGCAGGTGGGCTTACCGCTTGCTATAAAAATGGTAGATTCCCCGAAGCTCAGTGTCCCTCAGCTGTGATACAGACTCACTGGATGTGAAGCATCTATCTGGGCCTTATTACGTTGCCACATGGAACTTGGGTACCAGAGGAGCTGATGCAGACATGCTGCTACTCGTGCTGCTTGCTGTGCTGAGAGAAATAACATCCTTTGTCTCTGACCCAGGAGTCTTGTGTCTTCTGCCAGCATCCATGAAACAGTAACATGCTAACTTATGAGCTTATAAAATTCTAGGCCCAACAGTGCCCCTTTCACTATGTGAGGAAATGCTCTCTCCGTGCTATGCTTGGTTAAAAAGGAAGAAGAGAACCCTCGGGCAAGGTTGCTTGAACCCCCAAAGTGTCACAGACACATATCACTATAGCTCTATATCACTGGCACCATCATAGTTCTGGAGGGATCTGAATTGAAATGGAATAGATTATTCTGGAGCAGAAGTTTCCAAAGTTTTCTCATTTTGACAGTTGACCCATTTTTTTTTTTAAGTAATTTGTAAGAAACACCAATGTATATGAAGAACTCAGAAAACCACCATTTTAAGGATAAATTTGGGTTTGAAAGCTACTTATTTTTTTGTTATTAACATGTATTTCAGGAAAGAATATTCATAATTCCATTTTGGTGAGAGTTGCCCTGCAAGGCCCCCTAGGTATCTTTGCGCGAGTTTAAATACAAGGTATTTGGTGGAGGAGGGCTTTTGCCAGGGAAGGCGGCTACTTCTCTACTAGAGGCATCATAGAGAAGCATTTACCTTTATGGATTTGTCACATTCTGCTATCTGGCCTTCAGCTTTGTAGATTCAGAGACCTGATTTTTCAGCACCGTAGGCGTGACTTTCTAGGGCTGACTCACATGAACTGTGCTTAGAAGGCTGATGTCTAGACCAGCATCACTTTTGTTCAGACTAGACAAAGTTGACCTTCTACTTGGCCAACACAGTCCTACACTTAGGGCTTGGTGACAGGAGTGCATGAGAGTCACTGGGACACCTTCCCCGCCATGTGCACGGCATTATGCAGTGGCCTATGGCACGGCAGCTCTGTTTAATGCCTGCATCCCCAGCTGGACTCAGAGCTTGTGAGGGAGGGACCACGTCCTATACATTCTTTTACCCACAGGGATTAGGTCAGGGCTTTGCCTTCTTCTATGAACTAAGAAAAGGAAGAAAGAAAGAAAGAGAAAAAGAAAAAAAAAGAGAAAGGGAGAAAGAGAAGATGGAAGGAGAAAAGTGTCAAACAGTCACCTAAAAGGACAGAGCTTTTCTGATTTAGAAAATGCTTTTACACGTACTGGCACATTAGATCCTGTATATCTGTGTGTGATCCTGGCAGTCTTGCGAGGCATATCAGACAAGTTGTTGTTATTTTATGGTTGGGAAACTGAGACTCAGAGAGGTTGTTTGACTAACTCAAGGTCACACAGTGCATAGATCTTAAAGGTGAAATCCAGCTATCTGCCCTTCTCTCTGTTTGTGGTCTGTAGTTTGGCTTTGGGAAGCGAGTGCCATTCCTCATTAAAGCTTGCTTGAGGGAGCTGTCCCAGGGAGGAGGTGGACCTTACTGCGGTTGCTCTATTAGCTCAGCTCTGGATGGCTTCTCCTATTTAATAAGTCGTGTTAACTTTACTAGCACTTGTTCTTGGCTCTACTACACAGCAGTGGTTTAGGCAATGTGTTGGAAAAATGTGCTAATTGCAGGCTCTAATTTTCTTCCATCTTAAAATAAAAATACTTAGCATTTTAGTACTTGGAGAGAGGAATGACGGAACGGAGCTGGGGGACTCACAGAGGTTGGTGGCTAGCGGGGACCGGAGGGTGTGGGAGCAGAATGCGTAAGGGCAGAAAAATGGAAGTTTGCAGAAGGTCCTGGGTCTGGGGTCTATTTAGTGGGAGGGGTTTGTGTGCGGGGGTGTGCTGGAGGGAGGGGGAGAAGCAGGGGGGAAGATACCACCAATGATCCCTGTTACACAAGAGAGGATGTGACCGTTCATGTGACTTGTTGCCGTTTGCCAGTTGTAAGCAGGTAAGGTACAAGGTCATGAATTATTCTCTCATAAATAGAATTGTTCTCTCATTCAAGGAGTGTTTTGAGTACGTGTGTGTCCCAGGCACTGTATTCAATGCTGAGCAGACAGTGGGACCAAGGCAGATGTGACCCCTGTCCCCATGCAGCTGACAGTGGCGTCTCGGAATACTAGAGCTGGATGGAACCTTAAAGATAATCTCTTCAACCCTTTATTTCACCGTCATAGAAACTGAGGCCCAGAGACGGTGAATGAACTTGACTCCTATCCCTCAGCTATTTAGTGGCAGAGCCCAGATTAGAGCCCAAGTCTCTTGATCCTGGGCCCACTACTCACATCTTCTTTATGGCCACTAAAATACAGCATCTATTCAAGATGGGAGCCATAGATATATGGGAATATGTTAGGGTGTATTTTTTTTTTTTTTTTTTTGCGGTACGCGGGCCTCTCACTGTTGCGGCCCCTCCCGTTGCGGAGCACAGGCTCCGGACGCGCAGGCTCAACGGCCATGGCTCACGGGCCCAGCCGCTCCGCGGCACGCGGGATCTTCCCGGACCGGGGCACGAACCCGCGTCCCCTGCATCGGCAGGCGGACTCTCAACCGCTGCGCCACCAGGGAAGCCCCCGTTAGGGTGTATTAGGGCAATGTTAGTGGCCATAGGGAGGAAGCCGCCAAATCTCAGGAGCTTAAACAATAGCAGTTGATCCCTCTGTCACGTTGAGTCCTTTCAGCTGCTGGAATCCACACAGGTGGATTCTGTCATCTTTAAACCCTGGCTTCTAAGGTCATCTGGAAAGATCTAGATTTTACTAGAGGGAGGCTTCATGGGCCCAGGCCTAGAAGCGGTGCTCTCAGTCCGCTGGCTGACACTCAGTCACGTGGCAGCACCTCATGGCCAGAGTGGCTGGGAAATCCAGGTTAGTCCCCCAGGAGGAGGAAGGACCTGTTTGGTGAGCAGGTAGCCAATCACCGCCATCTACTGATACATTATCTACAGATTTCATTGTTGGATAGGAAAGGGAAAGTTACAAAATATTTGTTACTGAAAGAGGACATTGGATCTGATAGAGTTGAGAATCGTCACGGTATGTGCAAATCCTTAGGGGGAGGTGTTCAGTGGTTACTCTCATTGTTTCCTTTCCCATGGTTTTCCAATCCATTCCTAACAAGACTTAACTTTGACCTGATGGAAAGCCCCTCAGATGATTAGAAGGGCATAACCATGGCTCCAAGGAAGAGGGAAAGAAGAAAGAAGTCTGCAGACAGGTTTCCAGCAAATGCTCCTTGTGCCTTGGGTGTGGGAGGTCCTGTACTGGGCAAAGCTGAATTCGATGCCATTGACAATTGTATTCCTTAATCAGTGAGCTCTGAGCCTTCATAAGCCCTCATGCTTGGATAGTGCCTCCTGGCTTACAAAGAGCTTTCTAGAACATTCTCTCACTTCAGCATCACATTGAGCCTCCCTCCGAGATGAAGTAGAGGAAGGAAGGGAAGGAAGTAGAGAGGGGAGGTGATTTCTAGCTGAGAGAGAGACCCAAAGAGGCCTCACTGGGGAGGTGGCATTTGAGATGGGCCATGAGGGAGGCATGGGAGAATAGAGGAGAACACTCCAGGTGGGGACCACATCATGGGCAAAGGCCCAGAGATGTGAAAATGCTGGGGTGTCTTGGGGACTGGGAGAGAAGGCCAGCCTGGAAAGCTCAACTGCACCCAGAATGCGGCATCCTTAAGACCATTATCCTCACTGCCCTCTTTGAAACACATTTCCACATCACCTGCTAGACGCCAGGCGTTTTGCTAGGTGTGCGAGATGCACACAAAAAACCACATACAGCTTCAGCCCCTACAGAGCTATGACCCCCTGAGGAGAAATGCCACACTCACAGAGCAACCTTTCACAAAGTGTGTAGGAGCTACTTGTAAAGTTTGCACCTCTGTTTAACGTGTGTATGCTTTCCTGCTCAAATCAGAACAGCAGAGGCCTCCAGAGTTCCCTTCTCACGTGTACCTGGAGCTCTCCCTTGAAGAGTTGTCCCTTGCAGACTAACCTATGATTAGTCTTTGAGGAGGCAGCATAACCCAAGGTTGAGAAACAGTCTCTGGAGTCTGAAGGGCTGGGCTGAAATCTGGGTTCCACCACTGATGACATATGACCTCTGGTGGAGTGTTTAGTCCTCCAGCCTCAGTAACTTGTCTATAAAATAGGGATGCAAATGCTACCTGACTGATTGGGTTGTCACGAGTATTAGTTGAGATGAGATGATGCAGGAGAATAGTGCCGTGCATGGGACAAAATGAAGACTCAATAAATGCTAACAAGTACCAACATGCTCTTGGCCATGGCTTTTGTAGCCTGCTGGGCAACGGTAGAGTCTCTGAGTGGGGAGAGCACTGAGGAACATGACCTTCCATGAATCCCGCTCAGGAAGCAAAGTTGCGCTGGTGGGCCAGGTCATTGCGGGGCCTTGGTAGAATTTCTTGGCTTGAAGGTGTCGAGATTTCTTAACAAGTCAGGTGCTTCTTGTAGACACACGCCACATACACACGCACCCCCTCTTCAGCGGTGCCTGGAATGAGGAAAGGATGTGTCGAATGTGTCACCACTCAGTGTTACATCCATTCTTGAGTGGTGGGTTTCCTGCAGCTAAACCAAGGCCAGTGTCAGGGCGAATGCCGGGGTAGGTGGGCCAGGAGCCCAGCTTTGTGGGAGATGATGCATTCCTCTGAAATACTCTGACCCCTTGAGGGCTTCCTTCAATTATACTGCCCTGTGTGAGTTTACACACCCTCACACACAATTGGCTTTCCTCTCTTAGGAGTTTGGAATATTTCGGGCGTTGCTAGTCAGCTGTGTTTATTAGATAGCCTTTGTTTTCCCCTTCTAAGATAGGAAGCTCATTAGAAACAAGCACAAACAATCACCCTTTAATTTAGAGTTCCCCTGAGAACAGGGGATAGGTCTTAAGGGGGTCATGTTCAGAGAGACGGCCCAGCTCAGAGGAGCTAAGCTGCCTGGTCAGGTTGCAGGCGATGCTGGGCTGAAAAAATAATTCTCCACATTCTGAAGATTTTGAAGTTCCCTAATGAATGCTTTCCCTCTATAATCCCAGTTCACAGGTGAGGAAGATCTAGGGCAAAACCTAAGATTGTAATCAGTCAGGATGGCCCTGGAGTCCGATGACATGGGCTCGGGTACTGGCTCAGCCGTTTCCTAACCATGTGACCTTGGGTGAGTTACTTAACCTCAGATTCTTCACGGTTACAATAGAGATGGTAAAAATACCCTCTTCATAGGATTATCTTGAGGCTTAAGCGAAATCATGTCCCTGATTGTTAGTGGTTGTTATTCCCAGGGGCATTCATTCATCCCTTTACTCAGCTGATACTGATTTATCACTTTGTATGTGCCGAGTGCTGTGCAAGGTGCAGGAGATGCATAACTGCTCGAACCCTTGTCCTTGCTCTTGAGGAGGCCACCTCTCAGGGATAGAGACAAACATGTGCCTGGGTGATTATAAAACAATATGAAAAAGGTGTGTAATGGGCTTTGGGGACACCTAACTCTTGGTGGTGGTGGTGATGGTGGTCGTGGTAGTAGTGCTCATGGTGGAGATGATGGTGATGTTCTGATAGTAGTGCTGTTGATGGTGGCAGTATGGTGGTGATGATGTTACTGGTAGGAATGATTGTAGAAATGATGGACATGGGGCATCACAGTGGACTCTGATTCTCCCACTTCTCAGCTGGGCGACTTTGTCAACTTACCTAAGCTGTCCAAGCTGTGGTCTCCTTATTTTTAAATGGGGCTAAAAATAACACATATTATAGAGGCTGCTGTGAGAATGACATGAAATTAACACACGTCAAGTTCAGCCCAGTCCCTGCCCTCAAACTGGTACTTGATAAGTGATAGCGGTATGGTTCTAACTGCAATACAATTCACTCCAGAGAAGCTAAGGCATCACTGGGCCTCCTAACACCCATGGGCAGAGCCCTGAAAGAGCTTTCATCTCATGTTCTCCCCACCGATCTTGCTCTTAAAGTCCGGGACAGCACTGGGTGGAGGCAGAAAAGGCGGATTTTCCGGGTTTTGCGATGATGTGAGAAGACGGTTCTCCAATGACCTGCTCATGGTCTGCACGCCAGCAGCACAGTTTCTTTGTCGTTTATTGAACTTCTCCTTGAGACTCTTGGAAGTAGCCCTATTAAGGGAAGGTATTTGATACCTGCTAGGTCTTTTCCTTGCATTGTGATGCAGGGGCTTCCTCACCATTATCACCAGAGAGGTTAAGGGGCTTATTCACCATCACAAATATAAGGGGGCAGAATCAGAACTTGAACCCATATTACCTCCAGCTACCACTGCCTTCCCTCCCTTTCCTTGTCTGCCCCCATGTTCTCTCCTTCCTACTTCTTTGGGTAGATAGAACACCTTAAATTATTATCTGAGAACATTGTAGTTATCAGCTAACACCTTGGTTATCAGCTAGCGCCTCAACTATCAGCTAATGCCAAGAGCATGAACAGAACTAGTGCTCTGAAGACAGCCAGGATGTAGGCGCATTTCCCAGCCATGTAAGTGGGTGGGCACAGGAGATAAACTGCCCTCATTCATGAGCTGCCTCCTGGCTGGGTCTGTGCCAGTTCAGCCTCAATGGTGTCCTGTGTGCAAAGGGATCTTTGCACTGAGCATAATTAAACCTGAAACTAGAAAGCATAAAGGTGAGAGGCAGGGGCTACCCCACCGGGTGCAGATACACTGGGGTGCTGTCCAGAGGCACACATCGCTCTTTCCCTACAGCAGTTCCATCATCCCCAGCAAGGTTAGTCTGAGGGTGGAGGAACAATCGTATGGACATTTCCTAGCAGAGTGCCTGGCGTTTAGTAGGTGTGCGAAGCGGCATCCCAGTTCTGGTTAAAAATTGCTTACATTTGGCAGTGCCCTGCCCCCCTTCTCAAGGACCTTCCTCCTACAGTTTTGTTCTTTCCTGCATCCTCATTCACTATCTGTCTCTCTCTCTCATCATTCCTATCAGGATCTGACATGCTCCAGTGTCTCCCAGCTTTAAAAAGGCATTCCCTTTACCTGGCAACACCCTTCAGCTACCACGCCATTTCTCTGGTCTCTGTTAGAGAACGATTTCTTTAAAGAGGTCCATACTTGTTACCTTCACTTCCTTACCTCTCATTCATTCTTAAAAATGTTTGCATGTGTACTGTTACATAGGTGCAAAAGAATATATGAATCAAAATAACTTATTTATAAGTACAGTGTTAGTTAAGTTAGGCTAAGCTATGCTGCAGTAACACACGAGCTCCAAACTTTCAGTAGCTTAAAAGGCTGGATACAATGCTGTCTCTTGTCCCAGAGCAATGTGATTGGCCAGGAGCAGGGCTGGTGGGGGTGCTGTACTCCACGCAGCCATTCAGGGCCCCATCCTCCTCCAGTTTTAGGATGCAGCTGTCTTCAGTGTGTGTCCTTAAAGATAGCTGCAGAAGGGAAGGAAAAAACGTAGGATTACATGTGTGAGTTGTAATGAGCTCATATCCCAGTGGCCAGAACACAGCCAAGTGGCTGGCAAATGTAGTTTAGCTGTATGTCATGGGAGGAAAATGTTTGGAGAACCCTAGTATTCTCTCTGCTGCTATAAGTTATGAAGTGAAAAGATAAAATGAACACCCATGAATCCACTACTCAACCTCAAAAAGGATTCTGTTGAAGCAACATGTGTGCTTATACCTGATCACAGCCCCCTGTTTTCTTACTTCAGGTAAACAGATTCCAGAAATTATTTTTTATCATAGCCTTGCCTATTTTTATATATTTACCCCGTACATATGTAACCCTAAGTGATATATTGTTTAGTTTTACTTGATTTTGAACTGCTTCAAATGGGATCAGACTGTAGGTAGTCTTCTTCCATTTGATCTTTTTACTCAATGTCCCTAAGAGTCATACTAGGTGATGTACGTAGCTATAGTTTGTTTTATAGTTCATTTGCATGCTGTGTAATATTCGCTCAAGTCTACTGTTCCATGATTCACTGATCTCTTTTCCTATTGATGGATATTTGGAGGAACTGGGAGAATGAGGTGTTACTTACTAAGACGAGAAAGGTTATTGTGATGGTTCACAATTTTGTGTCAATGTGACTAGGTGACAGTGCCCAGATATGTGGTCAAACATTATTCTGGTTGTTTCTGTGAGGGCGTTTCGGATGAGATTAACATTTAAATCGGCAGAGGGACCTTCAAGATGGCGGAGGAGTGAGACGTGGAGATCACCTTCCTCCTCACAAATACATCAAAAATACATCTAGGGCTTCACTGGTGGCTCAGTGGTTGAGGGTCTGCCTGCCGATGCAGGGGACGCGGGTTCGTGCCCTGGTCCGGGAGGATCCAACATGCCGCGGAGTGGCTGGGCCCGTGAGCCATGGCCGCTGAACCTGCGCGTCCGGAGCCTGTGCTCCACAACGGGAGAGGCCACAACAGTGAGAGGCGCGTACCGCAAAAAAAAACAAAAAACAAAACATCTACATGTGGAACAACTCCTAAAGAACACCTACTGAACGCAGGCAGAAGACCTCAGACTTCCCAAAAGACAAGAAACTCCCCACATACCTGGGTAGGGCAAAAGAAAAAAGGAAAAACAGAGACAAAAGAATAGGCACGTACCTGCACCAGTGGGAGGGAGCTGTGAAGGAGGAAAGGTTTCCACACACTAGGAAGCCCCTTCACTGGCAGAGACGGGGTGGCAGACGGGAAGCTTAGGAGCCACGGAGGAGAGTGCAGCAAAAAGGGTGCAGAGGGCAAAGCGGAGAGATTCCCACAGAGAGGATCAGTGCCGACCAGCACACCAGCCCAAGAGGCTTGTCTGCTCACCCTCTGGGATGGGTGGGAGTGGGAGCTGAGGCTCGGGCTTCGGAGCTCAGATCCCAGGGAGAGGACTGGGGTTGGCTGTGTGAACACAGCCTGAAGGGGCCTAGTGCACCACAGCTAGACGGGAGGGAGTCCATGAAAAAGTCTGGACCTGCCTAAGAGGCAAGAGACCATTGTTTCAGGGTGTGCAAGGAGAGGGGATTCAGAGCACTGCCTAAAGAAGCTTCAGAGATGGGCAAGAGCCGCGGCTATCAGCGCAGACACGAGAGACGGACCTGAGACGCTAAGGCTGCTGCTGCAGCCACCAAGAAGCCTGTGTGCAAGCACAGGTCACTATCCACACCTCCCCTCCCCGGAGCCTGTGCAGCCCGCCACTGCCAGGGTCCCGGGATCCAGGGACAACTTCCCCGGGAGAACGCACGTGCCACGTCTCAGGCTGGTGCAATGTCATGTTGGCCTCTGCTGCCACAGGCTCGCCCCACACTGTGTACCCCTCCCTACCCCTGGCCTGAGTCAGCCAGAACCCCCTAATCAGCTGCTACTTTAACCCCATCCTGTCTGGGCAGGGAACAGACGCCCTCAGGCGACCTACACACAGAGACGGGGCCAAATCCAAAGCTGAACCCCGGGAGCTGTGCGAACAAAGAAGAGAAAGGGAAATCTCTCCCAGCAGCCTCAGGAGCAGTGGATTAAATCTCCACAATCAACTTGATGTACCTGCATCTGTGGAATACCTGAACAGACAACGAATCATCCCAAAATTGAGTTGGTGGACCTTGAGGGCAACTGTAGACTTGGAGTTTGCTTTCTGAGTCTAATTTGTTTCTGGTTTTATGTTTATTTTAGTTTAGTATTTAGAGCTTACTATCACTGGTAGATTTGTTTATTGATATGGTTGCCCTCTTCCTTTTTTTTAATATTATATATATATATTTTTTTCCTTTTTCTCTTTTTGTGAGTGTGTATGTATATGCTTCTTTATGTGATTTTGTCTGTATAGCTTTGCTTTTACCATTTGTCCTAGAGTTCTGTCTGTCTGTTTTTTGGGTTTTTTTTTAGCATAATTTTTAGGGCTTGTTATCAGTGGTAGATTTGTGTTTTGGTTTGGATGCTCTCTCTCTCTCTTTCTTTTTTTAATTACTTTTTTATTTTTAATAATTAAAAAAATTTTATTTTAATAACTTTTTATTTTATTATTTATTTTCTTTCCTTCTTTTTCTCCCTTTTCTTCTGAGCTGTGTGGCTGACAGGGTCTTGGTGCTCTGGCTGGGTGTCAAGCCTGAGCCTCTGAGGTGGGAGAGCTGAATTCAGGACATTGATCCACCAGAGACCTCCCGGCTCCACGTAATATCAAACAGAGAAAGCTCCCCCAGAGATCTCCATCTCAATGCTAAGACCCAGCTCCACTCAACAACTGGCAAGCTACAGTGCTGGACAACCCATGCCAAACAACTAGCAAGACAGGAACGCAACCCCACCCATTAGCAGAGAGGCTGCCTAAGATCATAATATGGTCACAGGCACCACAAAACACACCACCAGACACGGTCCTGCCTACCAGAAAGAGAAGATCCAGCCTCATCCACCAGAACACAGGCACCAGTCTCCTCCACCAGGAAGCCTACACAACCCACTGAACCAACGTCAGCCACTGGGGGCAGACACCAAAAACTATGGGAACTACGAACCTGCAGACTGAGAAAAGGAGACCCCAAACACAGTAAGTTAAACAAAATGAGAAGACAGAGAAACACCCAGCAGATGAAGGAGAAAGGTAAAAACCCACCAGACCAAACAAATGAAAAGGGAACAGGCAGCCTACCTGAAAAAGAATTCAGATTAATGATAGTAAAGATATCCAAAATCTTGGAAATAGAATGAAGAAAATACAAGAAACGTTTAACAAGGACCTAGAAGAACTGAAGAGCAAACAATGATGAACAACACAATAAATGAAATTAAAAATTCTCTAGATGGAATCAATAGCAGAATAACTGAGGCAGAAGAATGGTTAAGTGACCTGGAAGATAAAAGAGTGGAAATAATTACTGCAGAGCAAAATAAAGAAAAAAGAATAAAAAGAATTGAGGACAGTCTCAGAGACCTCTGGGACAACATTAAATGCACCAACATTTGAATTATAGGGGTCCCAGAAGAAGAAGAGATAAAAAATGGGACTGAGAAAATATGTGAGGAGATTATAGTTGAAAACTTCCCTAATATGGGAAAAGAAATAGTCCATCAAGTCCAAGAAGCGCACAGAGTCCCATACAGGATAAATCCAAGGAGAAACATGCCAAGATACATATTAATCAAACTATCAAAAATTAAATACAAAGAAAAAATATTAAAAGCAACAAGGGAAGAGCAACAAATAACATACACGGGAATCCCCATGAGGTTAACAGCTGATCTTTCAGCAGAAACTCTGCAAGCCAGAAGGGAGTGGCAGGACATATTTAAAGAGATGAAAGGGAAAAACCTACAACCGAGATTACTCTACCCAGCAAGGATCTCATTCAGATTCGACAGAGAAATTAAAACCTTTAGAGACAAGTAAAAGCTAAGAGAATTCAGCACCACCAAACCAGCTTTACAACAAATGCTAAAGGAACTTCTCTAAGTGGGAAACACAAGAGAAGGAAAAGACCTACAATAACAAACACAAAACAATTAAGAAAATGGTAATAGGAGCATACATATCTATAACTACCTTAAATGTAAATGGATTAAATGCTCCAAAAGACACAGACTGGCTGAATGGATACAAAAACAAGACCTATATATATTTGCTATCTACAAGAGACCCACTTCAGACCTAGGGACACATACGGATTGAAAGTGAGGTGGTGGAAAAAGATATTCCATGCAAATGCAAATCAAAAGAAAGCTGGAGTAGCAATTCTCATAATAGACAAAATAGACTTTAAAATAAAGACTATTACAAGAGACAAAGAAGGACACCACATAATGATCAAGGGATCAGTCCAAGAAGAAGATATAACAATTGTAAATATTTATGCACCCAACATAGGAGCACCTCAATACATAAGGCAAATACTAACAGCCATAAAAGGGGAAATCGACAGTAACACAATCATAGTAGGGGACTTTAACACCCCACTTTCACCAATGGACAGATCATCCAAAATGAAAATAAGTAAGGAAACACAAGCTTTAAATTATACATTAGACAAGATGGACTTAATTGATATTTATAGGACATTCCATCCAAAAACAACAGAATACACTTTCTTCTCAAGTGCTCATGGAACATTCTCCAGGATAGATCATATCTTGGTAAATTTAAGAAAATCGAAATTGTATCAATTATCTTTTATGACCACAATGCTATGAGACTAGATATCAATTACAGGAAAAAATCTGTAAAAAATACAAACACATGGAGGCTAAACAGTACACTACTAAATAACCAAGAGGTCACTGAAGAAATCAAAGAGGAAATCAAAAAATACCTAGAAACAAATGACAATGAAAACACGATGACCCAAAACCTATGGGATGCAGCAAAAGCAGTTCTCAGAGGGAAGTTTATAGCAATACAATCCTACCTCAAGAAACAAGAAACATCTCAAATAAAAAAACCTGACCTTACACCTAAAGCAATTAGAGAAAGAAGACCAAAAAACCCCCAAAGTTAGCAGAAGGAAAGAAATCATAAAGATCAGATCAGAAATAAATGAAAACGAAATGAAGGAAACGATAGCAAAGATCATTAAAACTAAAAGATGGTTCTTTGAGATGATAAACAAAATTGATAAAATATTAGCCAGACTCATCAAGAAGAAAAGGGAGAAGACTCAAATCAATAGAATCATAAATGAAAAAGGAGAAGTAACAACTGACACTGCAGAAATACAAAGGATCATGAGAGATTACTACAAGCACCTATATGCCAATAAAATGGAAAACCTGGAAGTAATTGGGAAAACCAATTCCTTGGGAAAACCTGGACAAATTCCTAGAAGAGTACAACCGTCTGAGACTGAACCAGGTAGAAATAGAAAATATAAACAGACCAATCACAAGCACTGAAATTGAAACTGTGATTAAAAATCTCCCAATAAACAAAAACCCAGGACCAGATGGATTCACAGGCGAATTCTATCAAACATTTAGAGGAGAGCTAACACCTATCCTTCTCAAACTCTTCCAAAATACAACAGAGGGAGGAACACTCCCAAACTCATTCTACGAAGCCACCATCACCCTGATACCAAAACCAGACAAAGATGTCACAAGGAAAGAAAACTACAGGCCAACATCACTGATGAACATAGATGCAAAAATCCTAACAGAATCCAACAGCACATTAAAATGATCATATACCATGATCAAGTGGGATCAGCTGTACATCCTATTGATTCTGTTTCTCTGGAGAACCCTGATTAATACAGCTGCATTTGGATTGTTTCCTAATTTTTTTTTCTGTATTGTGGACAATACTGGCGGGCACTTTCTTGTCCATCCTTCATATGCCTGTTTTTAAGATTTTTCTCTAAGTGTTTTTCAAAGGTCTCATGGGTGTGAAACAGTAACTCATTGTTGAGTTTACATTTTTGTGATTACCGGTGTGTTTAAACATTTCCCCATGTGTTTATTATCCATGATAATTTCCTCCTCAGTGAAATGCCTGTTCAGAGCTTTTGCCCATATTTCCTCCTGTGATTTTTTTTTGTCTTTTAAAAAATTGGTTTAACATTTATTTATTCTGAACATGATTTTCTGCTAAATTATAGATCATCATTTTATTTTCTTTAGGATGTCTTTTGATGTTCTGAAATTCTTAATTTAATAAAGCAGAATCCATCTTTATGGTTTGTTTCTTGTTTAGGAAGTCCTTCCCTACTTTTGCTTATGAAGATAGTCATCTATAACACACTGCTACATACAAAATAAATAGCAAGGACCTACTGTATAGCACAGGGAACTGTATTCAATATCTTGTAATAACCTATAATGGAAAAGAATCTGAAAAAGAATATATATGTACAACTGAATCACTTTGCTGTATACCTGAAACATTATAAATCGACTATACTTCAATAAATAAATAAATTTTAAAAGATAGTTGTCTGTATTTTCTTGTAAAAATATCAAAGTCTTCCCTTTCACATTTAAGTCCTTAATCCATCTTGAATTGACTTTTCTCTATGATGCGAGGTAGGGATAGAATTTTTGTATATGGATAAACAATTATCCCACCACAATTTATTAAACAGTTCATCTTTACCCACTAAGTAACAATGCCACTGTATTCCATATAAGTGTGGGTCTGTTTCTGGGCTTTCTATATTGTCCCATTGTTCAATTTGTCTATCCCTGTGCCAATATCTTAATTACTGTAGCTGTATGAGTCTTAATATCAGAGAGCTAAGTGAGTGCTAAAATTAGATAAGAAAAGTTTCCTACTTTATCTTCTACTCTATTCTTGGCCCATTAGTCTTCTGTATAAATTTTTGAATTAAGTATATCAAATTAAAAAAACATTGTGTGGAATTTTGATTGGAATTAAATATAGTCTATAGCTCACTTGGAGCAAATTGACGTTTGAAAAATTTGAGTCTTTTACTCCATAAGTATGTTCATCTCCATATATTTAAGCCTATTTCAATCAAGTTAAAACATTTTTTCCACAATAAGCTTCATATTTTTGTGAGGTATACCTTAGATACTTTAGATTTTTCTTGCTATTAGTTAAGCAAGAAGTAAGCAAAAGTAGATAAAATAGTAAAGTAAATCCAGTGCACTTATCACTCAGTTTCAGCAATTATGAATACATGACCAGTCTTGTTTCATGTATTAATATAACCTCACCTATTCCTCCTACTTCAGGATTATTTTAAAGAAAATCTGCCCAGTTATGTTATTTCATCTGTACATGTCACACATTTAAATTTACATTTTAAACTGTTTATTGCTAGTATGTAGAAATGCAAATGGGTTTTGAAATTGACATAAAATCTAGTAACCTTGCAATTCTCTCTCTATTATTCTCTCATCTCTCTTATTTATAGTGATGTGTCTGTAGATTCAACTGGGTCTTCTACATAGACAATCATATCATCTGCTAATACAGTTTTGTTTCTTTCTCATACATGTGCATTTTATTTATTTTTTCTGTCTTATTACACCATGTGTTTCAGTTTAGTGTAGAAAATACCTTTGTGGTGATATTTCGTGGGGTGACAGCTTTGTCTTTTTCCTGATTTTAATGGGAATGATTCTAATACTTCAGCTTATTGTAGGTTGAATAGGTATACTCTATGAGACTATGAAAGTTTGCTCTCTTTTTATCCTCTTTTGCTAAGAGTTTTAAAAAATTATGAATAGTTGAATTTCACCAAATTCTTCTTCTGTTTATACTGAAACGATTGTATGGTGCTCTGGACACTCCTTGTGCACCACTCAGATGCTCTCAGCCCTGACATTGTCTTACCGTAGTCACCATGGCAGTGACCAATTTTGTGTGAAGTCCAAGCAGCCTCCTGCAGGTGCATCCTGACAGCACCTCACCTCCGGGTCCTACTACATGCCTCATCCCTTCTCTGTTGATGCCTCAGTGGGAACCAGTATGGGGACCACTTGGCACTTACTAAGATTTATTCACTGAGAAAAAAGATTTGTTCTTCCCCTGTCTGGACGGTACCGAGATGCATTTCATGTGGCAATTCACATGACAGATGCAGCTCCGTGGGATTAAGTCACCCATGCCGTGGCCAGCTTGATAACTCATCTGTGTAGGTTTGCCCTCCCTTCTGGCTTTCCTTCCTTGTCCCTCTCTCCTGATCCCACACCTCAGATGAGTACTGACACTTTAGCCTTTATTTCAAGGGAATTCAGGTTAAGGATGTGGTCTTTCTCCTTTAGTCTATTCACATGTCGAATTACATTTATAAAGTTTCTGATGTTAAATTACCATGCATTTCTTTGCATAGACTAGCCTGGTCACAAAGTGTTTCTTTTTTAAAAAAAAAAATACTGCTGGAGTCAGTTTGCTACCATTTCATCTAGAAATTTCACATCTGTATTCATGAATAAGATTGGTATGTATATATATATTTCTAAACTCTCCTTGTCTGGTTTTGGTATCAGTATTATATTAACATCATAAAATGAGTTGTACAGTGTTCTCTTTTTGTGTTCCAGGGTAAAGATATTTGAAGGTATGAATGGTCTGTTTTTTGAAAGTTTGTGAAAGTTTGTAAAATGCACCTGTAAAGTCGTCTGGTCCTGGTGTTTCTTTTCAGAAGGATTTATATTGCTGATTAAATTTCTTAAATGGTTATAAGATTATAGAGGGTTTCTATTTCTCTTTGAGTCAGTTTTGGTCACCTTTTCCTAAGAATTTATATTTTTAATCTATGCTTTCAAATTTATTAACGTTAAACTTCAATTTAATTTAAATTTATTAACATTAAATTTACACTTATCATTTTAAGTCTCTGTGGTAGTGTTATATCCCCCTTCATTCCAAATATTGCTTATTTTTATTTTTTTGATTAGTCTCACTACTGGTTTATCTGTGTCTTTCGTCTTTTCAAAGAGGAAACTTCCAGCTTTGTTAATCCTTTCTACAATGCTCTTGTTTATACTATGTTGTCATTAGACTTTTGTTCTCCTTATAACTTTTTCAGCTGGTTGGTCAGCTCATTAATTTTAAGCTTTTCATCTTTCCTTATACAAGTGTTTAAGGGTACTATAAAATTTCCCTTGAAGCATTGCTTTCACTTTACCCCATAAGATTTGATATGCCTTATTACTGTTATGATTTAATTCTATGTATTTTTAAATTTTCATTTTTGTTTCTCTTTTCCCCATGAGTAATTTATATATTTATTTTAGAATTCCCAGTGTGTTTTAAAAATTATCTTTCTGTTATTGATGCCTAACTTAATTGCATTGTAATTAGAGAATATCTTCTATATAACACTCATTTGGAAGTTGTGGAGACTTATTCTTTAACATACTGCATGGCAATTAAAAAAGAAATGTTCCATGTTTTTGAGACACACATTTTGTAGTTATTGGAAGCAGGTTTTTAAATGTGTGCTTAAACCAAGCTTGTCAATGAATTATTCAAATCTGCATTTTTTTACTTTTTTGTTTGCTGGATCAATGAATCACTGTAAGGGTAGATTTGTCAATTTCTCCCTGTAGTGTCATTAACTTTTGATCTCTATAATTTGAGGTTATTTTTTTAAATGTATACAAGTTTAGTATTATTATATCACACTGGTTAATCTGACTTAGTAGAAATCTGCCCTTCCCTACTGTACTTACACAGTATATCATAATGGCCTAATTTGTATCTATTTCTCCCATGGACTATAAGTCTTGGGAGTTCAGGCAACAAATCTGTCTTGTTCATGTAGCATAGTGTTCACTCAATAATTGTCAAATGAATGGATGCATGAATTGACCATGATTCTTCTGATACGGCAAACGATTAATACTGAGTTATATATACCAGGATCTCTTGTTTTATGCCCAGTCCTAAATATGTGTCATGATGTCAGATTTGCAAGCTAGATCTCAAATATCCATATCTCAGTTTAGTGGTCCTCCTCACTTTACAAAGGGCTAATCTGCTGTGGAATCCTGCTGGTTTTAGTATTTTGATGGCAGCTCTGTTTCTACTTGGTTGAGAATCATTCTTCCAACCCATTTTTCATTCTGAGATTTCCAACAAGGTCAGCAGGTTGTTTCCTTCCCTCGAGGCCATATCCAAGTGCTGATGGAGCAAAGTGGGGAAGTGCCTCTAGTAGGGTACTAGGAAAGCTCTCTTCTCATTTGTGTCTGGAGGATCTGAGATTAGGTTGGGAATTTTTAATAAAAGAATCCAAAGGACTTTATTTAGCTTTAAGAGAATAAAGCCTTAAAGCTGTTTTTGTTGCCAAGAGGATTGACTAAATGAAAGCTCCTGCCTCAGGCCCAATGGTAGATTTGGGGAAATGGGCAACTATTTTAAATCAATCAAACAAAACATTTTTGAGCCCCTACTCCATACCACACATTATGCTAAGCATAATGGTTGCCAAGAGGCAGAAGACTCTTCAAGGAACTGCAGGTCTTTGTGGGGCAACAGGCCATGTACAGTTGCCAGCAATTTCAGTGAACCTCACAAACCTGGCCTGCGAGTAGCATCTGAGGGTCCCTGGGCTGCCAGGGCCTGAGCAGTCTCAAGAAAAACAGTTCTTTTTTCCTTTTGGTGACGTAACTCATTTATATTCATTATCTCTTTTGTTCTTCACAACAACCCTTGCGGTTAACTTGTTGTTCCCATTTTGTAGGTTAACAACCTATAGGCTCTGAAGGGGGCTCTGCCATGAGGGCTTGACTCCAACCTGTTCAATAAGTAATAAAAATAAATCACATTTCCTAAGTTCCTACTAGGTTGCAGGTACTCTTCTAGCGTTTTCAATGCATCCTTTCCTTTAATTCTAAAAAATAACCCTGTGAATGTTGGTACCATTTAATCCCCTTTTGCAGATGATAAAATTGATGCATGGAGAGAGTAAGAAGATGGTGCAAGGCTACCAGGTGTCAGAGGTGGGATATGAACCCCCCAGAGTCAGGCTCTGGAACTTTTTTTTTTTTTTTTTTCTGGAACTTTTATACTTTAACTTAATCATAAACAACATGATTTAGTCCAGTAATCTTGGACTTGAAAACCTAAGACTCCACTTTGAGTCCCAAATCTGCCTCTGATCTCCTGGCTACTCAAAGTGTGGTCCATGGAGCAGCAGCAGCAGCAGCACCTGGGAGCTGAGAGAAATGCAGAATGTGGGCTCCACTCTGGACCTCCTGGGTCAGAATCTTTTTTTTTTGTCTTTTTCTTAAACTTTTTTTTTTTTTTTGCGGTACACGGGCCTCTCACTGCTGTGGCCTCTCCCATTGCGGAGCACGGGCTCCGGACGCGCAGGCTCAGCGGCCATGGCTCACGGACCCAGCCGCTCTGCGGCATGTGGGATCTTCCCGGACCGGGGCACGAACCCGTGTCCCCTGCATCGGCAGGTGGACTCTCAACCGCTGCACCACCAGGGAAGCCCCTTTTTCTTAAACTTTTAATTTTATGCTGGAGTATAGTTGATTAACAATGTTGTGTTAGTTTCAGGTGTACAACAAAGTGATTCAGTTATACATATACATGTATGTATGCTTTTTCAAATTCTTTCCCCAATTAGGTTGTTACAGAATATTGAGCAGAGTTCCCTGTGCTATACAGTAGGTCCTTGTTGGTTATCCATTTTAAATATAGCAGTGTGTACATGTCAATCCCAAACAGAATTTTATTTTACCTACATCTCTGGATAATTCGCCTGCTCGTTGCCTAACATCAAATCACTGTCTTATCAGCTCGGCCCAAAAAAGATCCCACAGGATTTTTCTCAGCCTCAGTTTCTCCAGCTGTAAAATGAGGACAGCATCTGTGTCTGCTCCCTCCCAGGGCTGCTGTGCAGATCAAAAGGCAGGAGGTCTGTGGAAGGCATTGTGAATTGCACAGTGTTCCACAAAGGTCAAAACCAAACAGTGAACCAGAGCATTAAAGCTTTAGAGACGATTTGACAAACAGATAATGCCTTTTATCCCCATGGCCTGGCTGGGCAGGAACTCACAGCGCTGTGTGTCATGCAAAATAACCAGACAGAAGAAATGCCTTTTACAAGCAGTTCCTGGAAATTTCGAGCTTTATCAAGGAATTTGGTTTCTCCAGTTCACTGCCTCGTGAAAATAGCTGCGGCTTAATAAGGCCCAGATGTTGACAGAGTTACTCACCTTCCCCATTGCATGGATGCGTTTCATACTGAATTTCACCTAAGGAATTTTAGACTTTAAAGATAATAATCAAAAACACTGCGAGCTTCCCTTTGGGATTCTTGCTGATTTGAGAGATCAAAGATGTCCCAATAACACAATGAATGTAGACAGAAAGTAGTTTTCTTTCTTTGCTAAGGAAAAGATGAATTCAGCGAAACAATGGCCATTTTCACACTTTTAGCCATTTTCCCCAGATCTGCTCAAAGCTGGTTCTATTCTCACATATTTTTTAAAATCCCCCCCTCACCCCGCCCATTGCCCTTCTCCTCCTCAGGCTCTCGGTAAACGTGGTCGGTGTGCTAACAAAATTAGCTTCTGTTTCAAATACAATTAAACGGATGCCCTTGCTGGTTAATTCTTGGCATACCTAAAAAATACTTCCTCTGCGTCTAGGAAAAGTATGAGATATTTAAATTCCATACAGTGAATGATTCCCAAGGCTATCTCACATGGAGTTTCGTGGGATGGGAATTTGGCCCAGAAGAAAGGCGCCCTCCATGGTGGCCCCTCGCTTTTTCCAGAGGCAGCCTGATTTGCCTTTCTGCGAGGGGCTGAGAAATAACATAACTCTTGACTTTCGAGAGAGCCCCGCACTCTTGCAGACCGACATCTATAGAGCAGGCTGTTTTCATTACACACGCACTGGAATGCATGTGATCTGCTGCAGGTCTCCAGGGATTGTACAAACCCCAAAGCAGGAATGGCAGAAATTTGACTTTTAGAGCCCCGCTGCCACTCTTCAATTTGCTCAGTGTTTTCCTCCCCATCCCTAAAGAAACTATGGAGGGAAATCATCTCAAAACTGTTTTAAAGGGCCAGACATCGAGGATGTTACCTCACTGAGGCTACTCTTCCCCAGGCAAGGGTATCTTGTGGACATGGCCATTTCCACCAAGACAGAGGCATGAAAATGGGAAGCTTATCTTTTGGGCTAGCAATTGAGTCTGGGCAGTGACTCAACTCTTCGGAGACTGTTTCCTTGCTGTAAAAATGGCCAGCCGCATCTCCGAGGGTTCTTTGTCAGATTACGTGAGCTTATGCTACTGAAAATCTGTGGATTTCTCTAGAAAGATATTGTTTCCTTCTGCTCAGGAAGCCACCACTGTCAAGCTTTATCTTGAGTTCTATTATTTTTAAAATATTTAAGATGGAAAATACAGAACTGGTCTACTTTAGGCACAGGCTGGGTGATGCTGAGAACCCGGATCTACACCAGAAGCTGCTCTCTGGGAGTTGCAGAGAGCAAATATGTACTGGGCTCCTGCTAGGTGCTTCAGTTACAAGAGTGAATGAGACAGATCTGGTCCCTGGGGTTAAGGGACCAAGGTTAGTGGAGGAAAACAAATAAGCAAACCAGCAATTAGAAAACAGCGTGATAAATGCCACAACGGGAGAAGCACAGGTGCTAAGTACACCTGCTGAGACCTGAAAGGTGGGGGAAGCTTTCTCAGAGGTAGTGATATTGAAGAGGTGATCCCGATGACAAATGAAACAGACTAGGGGACACGTGCAAAATCCTGGACATGAGACCAAGCAGGACTTGTTCTGGGAAGTGAAAAAAAGGCAGCAAAGGAAGAGCAGGGCCTGAGCAGAGGGGATTGTGGAGCAAATGAGGCCGAGGTGAGGGCAGGCCCCGTCACAGAGGGTGTATAAACCAGTTTAGGGAGTTTGGATAGACCTGAAAGAGATTGGGAGCTACTGCAGAATATAAAGCAGCGGAGTAACGTGATAAGCTTTGTATTTTTGTCAGCGGCTTCTTCTGCGAGCCCCTAAGGGCTTCCTGCTCCCGCCTCTGCTCTCATTCCCCTGGGTGGCAGCTGCCTCCTTCTTAATTCGTATGCCTTTCGAGGGCAGGGACTGGGTCTACTCCCCTCTAAACCCTCAGCCGCCAACAGAGTACCTCAATAAATATCTTCTGAGCCATTTAAATGAAGGAGAAAGAGAAAAAGAACAGCAAACAGCTCAGAGAAGAGTGCCAGGCAGGAGTCCGAGCTCTCAGCTAATATGAAGTCATTAAATCTTTACAACAATCCTATGAAGTAGGTATCATTTTTGCCTCTATTTGTAGATCTGGAACCAAGGCACAGAGAGGGGAGATCACTTGCCCAAGGTCACACAGTAGTAAATAGCTGATCTGGGAGTTGACCTCAGGTTGTCTGGCTGTAGGGTCTGTCCTTCCCTGATGGAAGAAATTCTCACCAGGTTGCTAGTTGCTAACCTAGATGAGAGGCAAGGAGCCTCACATGATTTTCTGCATCACTTATCTGCCATGCCCTCCTCCCCACCCAACTGAGGGGGCCGCTTGCACAGACTGGGGGTACCACAGGAGAGAAGGGAGCCACAGGACTTGACGCTGTTAGCAAGGCCTCTTCCTCTGATAAGCTAAATAGAATTAAAGGCTTTGGAGGATGATAGTGCAAGAAGCTCCATGCCAAGTTCTGAAATGCTGAGCAAAGCGTTTACAGAGAGAGCATTTGTATCATTTATGTTGATATTATGCTAAAAGAGTTCCTGGGTCTTCTGTTCTACCAAAAGTGCTCTTTTCATTTTGGCTGTATTTAATGGCATAGCTACACTTTTTATCCTGAGTGGAGGTGAGGGAGTGGGACCAGGCCAGAGTGGTGTTGGAGGCTGTGGTGATGAGGGTGGAGGTGATGATGGTATGACAGAGATTGGCTGGTGCTTGTGGTCCACCGGCATCATTGGTTAGTGGGATAGCAGACTTCAACCTTTATCTAATTTTGCTATGGATTTTGTGAACTTGATTTCCAACTACATCTTAAAGTCATATTCTCAATGATCATCTGCTGTTACTAACTATGCCATTGATTACAGTCATTCATATCCACAAAATATTACTCGAAAAAATGACTGGAAAGCTGTCGCGTTGGGAGAATGTGCTTGGGGATTGGCTTTCTTATTGAACATCTACGTTTCTGTTTCTTCGTGTTCAATCTGATCTCAATCACCTCGGCATGATTATACAGAATAAACGCAATAATGTGTGTGAAAGGTCACAGGAATAATAATAACAGTGACTGTTCAGCATCTACTCAGTGATAAATCCGGAAAGTTCTCATACATTACTGATAATTCTAAAAACAATCCAGCTGGCATTGTTTGGTATGATCGATTTTCACTTTGATTCAGAAGGGATTTACAGGCTTATATCTGTATTACATAAAACGGGATTGGTTTAAAAATTAGGTACAAAACAAATAAGAACATAGACCAAAATGAAGCCAGCAAAAAAAGGCTGAAAAGGCAAGCACAAAGACCTTGTATTTCAGGGGCCACGATTTGGGCACTTAACTTTCTAACAACCATTTGGAAAGAGAAACTTGGTCATACAGGGCAACTTCCTTCAGAGAAAAGCCTGATGTTACGTGGTTGATCAGAAGTCCTACGGGTGACCTGAAGGCCACCCTCCCAGTGACTGGGGAGCCAGGTTTGAATCCACAGCCTCTCTACCTGCAACACCTGTGCTTGTCTCACTGCCTTGTGTTCCTTCTCGGTCCTTCGCTCTGTGAAGGCAGCAGTGGATGTTACTGACAGAGACCAAACTAGGGCTGATTCTCACGTTCTTTTAAAAATAGGACCCCCTACCCAGCTTGCACACGTATTGCAAGCAATCTGAAATCTGTAAGAGGCTGGGTTGCTTAGGATTTGTTCTCCAGCTTGTGTAAGATACACGTACCCACCCATCCCTATGGCTGTGGGCTTTGTGGTTGCCTTTAACAGTCTCTCTCCTCTCCCCTTACCGTGCCCCCTTCCCAGTGACCAGCTGCTGGAGAGGCTCAGGGCAGGGGGAGAGTGTGGAGGGTGAGGCCATGTGGTGGGGGGGGGAAGGGGCCCGGGTGGGGGAGTGAGTGGGACTTTCCCGACTGTTCATTCCGAGGGATTTAGATGCTTAAGTGCCTTTCACACTAATCCCTGGAAATCCTAACACTTGTGGAATGAGGAATTTCTCACTTCGGAGAGAAGACTGGAACCTGATTATTACCCTTCTGTGGGATTCATGAAGACACACGCTACATGATGCCTTAGCAGATAAGAAAGTGAACCCAGAGGTGGGAGACTCCGTGCTCTGTGCTCCACCGTCTCCTTGTTTAGAATTCTTTCTCTGAGATACGATATGATCTCCAGGTTCTATTTATCACTGTCAGCTCGAGATGGGGGAAAATGCTTGTGTTCTCTCTGCTGATTTAAATTTTATCCCTCTTTTCTGATGCCTCGGCCTCCCTTGTTTAAGACATATCCATTGAAAGGTTAGTGGCTTGTGCTTGGATGATAACGAGACAGTGGTATTTGCCAGGGAGTTACTGTGTGTCAGGACTGTGCTGATTGCTGTATCTGATCACCTGCTTTGCTCATCATAACAGGTAATATTATTATCTCCAAGTGCACATAAAGAGAGCAGGATAGAGGGAGGTTAAAGAAACTATGTGATGTTACACGGCTTAGATGTAGTGTGGCTGAGATCTGTGCCCAAGACTGTTGGATTCGAGAACTCACAGGCTGAACCACTAGTTTTTGTAGCCTCCTTCCAACATAAAAATAGCCAATAGGTGCAGGACAGGAGTCAGGGCACTGAGTAGGAAGGTGGTTCTGCCATAGACGGCTGGGAGACCCATGGGAAGGATGCCACTTCCCTAGGACTCAGACTCCTGGACGTTAAAGATGCACAGTTGGTTGAGATATTCTTTAAGGTAACTTCTAACCATGAGAGTTGGTGGTTCTAGAATAATGTCTCCTCTCTGATCAAGAGCTGGAAAAAATTACTGTCCTTTTTTTATAGGCCTGGCTCCTTATAGCCAAAGAAGGAGACTTTGGCTTTGAGGTTAGGACCCTAATCTCATTTAGGAGGTTAATGTTCAGCATAAAGTTTTCAGGCTTTCGAACCTTTGGACCAATATTCAAATCCTGGCTCTACCATGAGTTTTCTGCAAGTCACTCTATCTCTGTGAGCATCGGCTTCCTGGTCTGTAGGATGAGAATAATAGACCCTTTCCTACAGAGGATCCGTGCATACCTCAACCATAATGGTGAGCCCATAGTATTACACTATCCTTGAGAATAGGACCATGCCTTATTTATTTATGCCAGACATGGAATTGGGGTTAAACTGATTTCAAGAGGATAGAAAAAAGGCAACCTGGCTTTCTCTGAACAACCAGGGTATGTTTCTCCTTTGCTGGAGGTAGGTAGGGTACGTTTCCCAGCCCCATCATCTCCCATTAGCTAGTGTTTTGCCTTCACCCAAGAATATCACCCCTCACTTCAGAGGACTGTGTCATCTCCTGCTACTCCATGTGGGTCATGCTCAAGTGAAAGCACGTAGTGCACAGTGTCTCTGGCTTTGATCATGGGGAAGGATTTGGGGTGGGCTGGGTTTTCTTCTTTGGCCTCACACCAAGTGGCCACTTTGTTCCTACCTCTTCCCCCTTCCACCTGTGCATGCACACTGGCTTATGTTGGTAGGGTTTCGTCTCTGGATTCCCCATACTGAGATGTCATCTTGGAAGATGACTAGCTCTGGAGTCAGACACACCCTGGTTGCATCCTGCCCGTGACTGACTTTCTTTCTGGGCCTCAGTTTCCTCAACTATAAAAAAGGATAATGATAGTCCTTGCCTTCTAGGGCTGTTGTGACAACTAAATGAGGCCTAGTAAAAGACAAGGGCTCAATAAATGTGAGCTGTTAAGGGGCTTCCCTGGCAGCGCAGTCGTTAAGAATCTGCCTGCCAATGCAGGGGACACGGGTTTGAGCCCTGGTCCGGGAAGATCCCACATGCCTCGAAGCAAGTAAGCCTGTGTGCCACAGCTACTGAGCCTGCGCTCTAGAGCCCATGAGCCACAACTACTGAGCCCACGTGCCACAAATACTGAAGCCTGCATGCCTAGAGCCTGTGCTCTGCACCAAGAGAAGCCACCACAATGAGAAACCTGCGCACCGCAGCAAAGAGTAGTCCCCGCTCGCCGCAACTAGAGAAAGCTCGTGTGCAGCAACGAAGATCCAATGCAGCCAAAAATAAATAAATGAATAACTTTATATTAAAAAAAATTTTAGGTGTTTTTACTTTTGTTTCGGCTCTACTCTGCCTGTCACTGGGGACTTGGTGGGCACTGAGTTGACAGAATGATGGGGAGAAAAGGAATCAAAGCTGTGGGTTTCCTTTAAGCTGTGCCAGTCTTTCTGACCTATAGCTGAATTTGAAGTTAAACTTAGAAATTTGAGCTCTGTAAATACATCCATGACTTTTAACTAGAACCATTGGTATTTCAGATCTGGAACAGACTAAATGATCATATACTCTGATCTCCTCCTTTTGGAGTTGGGGGAAATGAGTGACAGAACATCCCTCCTCCCCTACTGAAAAACAGTGGTTTAAATAAGATAGAAGTTTGTTTGTTTTCACATAAGTATCAGTAGCCCAGGGCTGAAATGTAGCTCATGATAATCAGTGAAACTAGGCTCCTTCAAGCTTGTTACTCTCTCATCCTCAATACAAGACTTCTACTTTGTGGTCCAAGATGGCTGCTCCAGCTCCAGCTATCACAACTTTAATCCAAACCCCAGGGAGAAGGAAAAGGAATGGCACAAACATTCCACTTAAGTATACATCATGGAAGTTATACAAGTCATATCATAATGATTTATACATATAAGAATTTATATACATAAGGATCACACAAGTCATATTCACTTACATCCCATTGGTTAAACTTTGTCTTATGTCTGTATCTAGCTGCAAGTGGGCTTGGGGGAGTGTAGTATTTATTCTGGTGGCTACGTACCCAGCCAATATTTGGGGGATTCTATTGTGGAGGAATAAAGGGAGAATGCATCTCTGGGGACAACCAGCAGGCTCTGTCACACTAAGATAGCACACCTACTTTCCTGTAATGTTGAAATACAGATGCGTTGCCCCCCTCAACCTGTGTTCTCTCCATAGCATCACAAATTTAGATTACATTTCTCTTAGGTTTTTAATAAAATTTCCTAAAAAATTCTGGTCGCAAGGGGCAGCAGCTGGCAAGTTCCAGACTCAGATGGGCTGGCAAGAGTACAGACAGAGTGTGGGTGAGAATAAAGTGTGGGACAGAACCCGGGCCGAAGTGATACAAATGCCTTCTGTCTGACCGGGTCCCTCATGTCGAGGAGACCCTTGTCTGCACTTGGAGCATGGCAGAGGCGCCATACTGCAACAGGGAGACATGAGATAATATAGTGCTGGGAGAAAAGGACAAGAACTTCTGGGACGATCAGACACTTGTAAAAATGCCATCTATTCTGTAAATGTAAAATGATTTACTGCTAAGATCGGTAAGTGGCTCCAAATTCAGCAGGCAGCAGGAGCTGTCCCAGTCTCTTAAAAACAGCAGCCCAGAACTCTGGGAAAAGCCATACGAAGAGGATCTGGACCCAGAGTTAATAAAGGGTAGAAATGTGGAGCCTTCAATTTGTTTGGGTCACTGAGACTTGATAAGGACATGAGAGTGAGAGAGAGGGGTGAGTGCGTGCGTGTTTGTGCGTGGGGCGGGGGAGGACGAAATGTGTGTGTGTTTAGAATAAAGGGATAGACGTGGGGAGGGGAAGTAGAAATAAAGATGGGACAGTGAGTATGAGAGAGGAAGGTATGAGGGAGGATAGAGAAAAGGGTGTTTGAGAGACGGATAGAAAGAAAGAAGGAAGGAAGGAAATAAAAAGGGAGAGAAGGAGAGAGGGAAAGAAAGAAGGAAAGAGAAAGCAGAAAAAAACGGAAGGAAGGAAAGAGGGAAGGAAGGGAGAGAGGTGTGTTTACCTGTGCGTGCACATCAGAAAACAGTGTTGGTAGACAAGGTACTGTGAGCCTCCGCTATCACTTAAGATAAAAACCCGGCCCTCCCCCTCCCAAGACTTCTGCTTTGGTAGAAAGTCTACTTCTACTTTGGTGTATTTTCCAATACGCCAGCTCTAATATTCACACCTTCAGGTCCCAGGAAGAAGTGAGGACTCACTGCTGTTTCTCTTCCATTTTCAGTCTCCTGAGCATGGTCCTAATTCTACATCATTCTCATCTCACCCAACCTCCACCCCAGTGGGGTCCTGGAGCCTCTTGGGAAACTTCAGAATTGTTTCGCTCATGTCATTGGCCGTGCTTTGGCCAAGGAGACCAGGGGCTTCAGTCCACCATGTGTTTTCAGTGTGCTGGCTGCCTGAGAACACATCTGTCAACCTTAACATCAGAGAACAAAAGCTTGGGTTTGACATGAAAAGGACAGCAGAAGAGCAGCCCTGACCTGACTGCCATGTGGCATTCCTAAGCGTGCACAGATTCGGCCTGGAAGATATGCACAGTACTTGAAAGAAGTCTTTTATCCAGGCAAGAGGGGATAAACACATCTGTATGGCATTGATTTTTTTTTTTTTCCTACTTTCTTTCTGGGATTTGGAGCTGGGCTGGGGGAAGGAACAATGAAAACATTTGAAACATCTGACACTGAGTTGGGTTTGTGGGTAGGCAGCGTTTGGGGGGAAATGAAAGGTGAAATGCCAAATTTAGTTTGGCTCTTCTTTCTTTCTGGCGCCATTTTTCTCTCTTCTGTTCCACCCGTATTTTCCTTTTAGCACCGGTGGGGGGGTGGATCATGTAACATTCCTACTTAGCACATACATAGCTTGCCTTGTCTTGAAAGGGAAACATACACTGACAACGGAAACCTCACAGCCTCCCGAGTGGGAGACAACCTTAGGATTCTGGCTTCCAGGATATTTATTTTGGTTACTGTTTGGTGTACTGAACACCAACCAAGATCCCTTGACTCACAGCTGAAATGGGATCAGGATCCAAAGGCAGGACGTCTCTGCTGGAAACACAAAAGTTGTAGCTATACAAGAGCAAACAACAATATTTAAGAAGAAACAAGTCATTTGTACAGTATATCCAACCAACCTTTCTGAGTTTCATTACTTTTAGTTTTCAAAAATAGGATGTTGTGAGATATAAGTTAAAATATAATATACAGGTGAAAAAAAGCCTAATATACTAGAACTTAGCAAAGGCTGAGTAACGTATTTTCTTATTTCCTGCCAGTGTATCTTCAGCTAGACTGTAAGCTTCTAGAGTGTGTATATATTAATTTGGGGGATTTCTATAATATTTAACTTTATTGCTTTGTAAGCTTAAACATTTAAAATTCCTTACTAAATGTGCTTTGGTTGATTATAATAAACTTTTTTTTCTCTTTTAAGATAATTTTAGGGTGTCTGTTTTGGGAAATCATCTTTGAGCTCTTAAAGTCTTTTTCTAAAATAACAGTTTAAGATATAATTCACATTCCATAAAGTTTGCCCTTTCAAAGTGTACATTTCAGTGGTTTTTAGTATATGCACAGAGTTGTGCATCCATTACCATGATCTAATTCCAAAATATTTCATCGACCCAAATAGAAACCCTGTACCCATTACCACTCACTTCTCCGTGCCCTTTACCTCCCCTTGCAAGTCTGGGCAACCACCACTTTATTTTTGTTTCTATAGATTTGCCTATTGTGGACATTTCATATAAATGGAATTATACAATATGTGGTCTTTTGTGACTGGCTTCTTTCATTTACCATCTTTTCAGGGTTTATCCAGGTAGCAGTACCTCATTCCTTTTCATAGCTGAATAACATTCCATTGTATGGATATACCACATTTTGATTATTCATTCATCAGTCAACCTGATGAACATTTGGGGGGGTTTCTGCTTTTTGGTTATTATGGATAATTCTTCTATGTACATTCAGGTACTGGTTTTCTGTGGACATGTTTTCAGTTCTTTTGGACGTATACCCAGGAGTGGAATTGCTAGGTCTTATGATTACTCAGTGTTTAACTTTTTGAGGAACTGCCAATCTGTTTTCCAAAGTGGCTGCACTATATATTCCTGCCAGCAACATGAGAGTTCCAATTTTTCCACATCTTTGCCAATATTTGTTATTGTCTTTCTTATTTTTGTTGTTATATCCATCCTAGCGGGTGTGAAGTGGTATCTCTTTGTGGTCTTGATTTGCATTTCCCTGATGACTAATAATTTTGAGCATCTTTTTGTATGCTTATTGTTTACTTGTATATCTTCTTTGGAGAAATGCCTCTTCAAATTCTTTGCCCATTTTTAAATTGAATAATCTTTTTATTGTTGAATTGTGATTTAAAACATATTCTCTACTATTTTTTTTAACATCTTCATTGGAGTATAATTGCTTTACAACGGTGTGTTAGTTTCTGCTTTATAACAAAGTGAATCAGTTATACATATGTCCCCATATCTCTTCCCTCTTGTGTCTCCCTCCCTCCCACCCTCCATATCCCACCCCTCTAGGTGGTCACAAAGCACCGAGCTGATCTCCCTGTGCTATGCGGCTGCTTCCCACTAGCTATCTGTTTTACGTTTGGTAGTGTATATATGTCCATACCACTCTCTCACTTTGTCCCAGCTTACCCTTCCCGCTCCCCGTATCCTCAAGTCCATTCTCTAGTAGGTCTTCATCTTTATTCCCATCTTGCCCCTAGGTTCTTCATGACCATTTTTTGTTTGTTTTTTGTTTTAGATTCCATATATATGTGTTAGCATACGGTATTTGTTTTTCTCTTTCTGACTTACTTCACTCTGAATGACAGTCTCTAGGTCCATCCACCTCACTACAAAGAACTTAGTCACCATCGTCCTCAGTGGTGAAAAACTGAAACCATTTCCACTAAGATCAGGAACAAGACAAGGTTGCCCACTCTCACCACTATTATTCAACATAGTTTTGGAAGTTTTAGCCACAGCAATCAGAGAAGAAAAAGAAATAAAAGGAATCCAAATTGGAAAAGGAGAAGTAAAGCTGTCACTGTTTGCAGATGACATGATACTATAAGTAGAGAATCCTAAAGATGCTACCAGAAAACTAGTCGAGCTAATCAATGAATTTGGTAAAGTAGCAGGATACAAAATTAATGCACAGAAATCTCTTGCATTCCTATACACTAATGATGAAAATTCTGAAAGTGAAATTAAGAAAACACTCCCATTTACCATTGCCACAAAAAGAATAAAATATCTAGGAATAAACCTACCCAAGGAGACAAAAGACCTGCATGCAGAAAATTATAAGACACTGATGAAAGAAATTAAAGATGATATAAATAGATGGAGAGATATACCATGTTCTCTACTATTTTTTGAAAGAGTTTGTGAAGGAATGGTATTAATTCCTCACATGTTTGGTAGAATTCTCCTGTCATGCTATCTGTGCCTGGACTTTTCACTGTGAGACTTTTTGATGATTAACATAATCTCCTGTTATATGTAAATTCAGGTTTTCTATTTCTTCTTGAGTCAGTTTCTGTAGTTGTGTCTTTCTAGGGATTTTTCCATTTCATTTATGTTATTTAATTTGCTGGCAAACAATTGTTTATGTTATTACCTTAGAATTTCTTTTATTTCTGTAAGGTAGGTAATGATGTCCCCTGTTTCATTCCTGATTTCAGTAATTTGACTATTCCCTCTCTGTCTTGGTCAGTCTAGTTAACGGTCAATCATTTCTGTTGATCTTTTCAAAGAAACAACTTTTGGTTTCACTGTTTTTCTCTATTGTTTTCTATTCTCTCTTTCAGTTATTTCCACTCTAATTTTTATTATTTTTTTCCTTCTGCTTGTTTTGGGTTTAGTTGGCTCTTCCTTTGCTAGTTTCATAAGGTGGAAAGTTAGGTTATTGATTTAAGATCTTTCCTCTTCTCTTTAACATACATATTGATAGCTATAAGTTTCCTTCTCAACATTGTTTTGTCTGCATTCCATAAATTTTGGCATACTGTGTTTTGTTTTTATTCATTTCAGAGTATTTTCTAATTTCCCTTTGATTTCTTTTTTGAGCCAAGTTTTGGCTAGGAATACATTGTTCCACAACCACATATTTGTCAATTTCCCAAATTTACTTCTCTTGTTGATTTCTAATTTCTGTGTATTGTGGTTAGATAGCATACTTCATATAATTTCAATTTTTTTAATTTATTGAGGCTTGTTTTGTGGCCTAACATATAGCTTATCCTGGAGAATATTCCATGTGCACTGAAAAAAAATATGTATGTATTTTGCTGTTGGCTAGAGTGTTCAATAGATGTCTGTTAGGTCTAGTTGGTTTTTAGTATTGTTCAAATCTTCTATTTGTTAATATTCTGCCCATTATTGAAATGGATCCACCAAAAATGGATAACTTATCCATTATATAAAAGGGGGATATTAAAGTCTCCAATTATTATTGTTGAATTGTCAATTTCTCCCTTCAATTCTGTTTTTGCTTCGTGTATTTTAAGGTTCTCTTGTTAGATGCACATATGTTTATAATTATTTTATCTTTCTAATGGATTGTCCCTTTAATCACTGTAAAATGTTTCTCTTTGTCCCTAGTAAAAATTTTTGTCTTTGAGTCTATTTTGTCTGATAGAACATAAATACTCCAGCTTTCTTTTGGATACTGATTGCATGGTATTTCTTTTTCCATCATTTTACATCAACCTATTTGTGTTGTTGAATCTAAAGTGTGTCTCTCATATAATTAGATAACTTTCCCCCATCCATTCTGCCACCTCTGACTTTTTATTGGCTTCTGTTGTCCATTTAAATTTAATGTAACTATTACCCCTGACTTTTTAAAGTGTCATTTCTCAATGTTCCCCCCCACCCCGTTCTTGTCTCTCTTATTACATTTTAAAAACATTTTTATAAAATAGATATTGTCTCCTTGAGTTCAGTGGCATGTTCATCTTTGTACCCCCAGTGGCTATTACCATGCCTTATAGGTATTATCTTAATGTTTGATGAATAAGTGAAGTTTAAGAACTAAATAATTTAATGAAACTGGTTGAGAATTTTCCATAAAGGCATGACTCAGAAGGATAGAAAGTTTTTCTGATACGACATTTACTTCATAACCTTTTTTTTTTTTTTTTATTTTTTTTTATTTTTGCGGTACATGGGCCTCTCACTGTTGTGGCCTCTCCCGTTGCAGAGCACAGGCTCAGGCCATGCAGGCTCAGCGGCCATGGCTCACAGGCCCAGCCGCTCTGCGGCATGTGGGATCTTCCCGGACCGGGGCACGAACCCATGTCCCCTGCATCGGCAGGCGGACTCTCAACCACTGCGCCACCAGGGAAGCCCTACTTCATAACCTTTTAATAAAAATGCATTGTTTACCACTAATGCATAATCATATTGGGGAAACTGAGGCCATATCCCATAATTGTAAATGTGTTGCCAGTATGAATCAGGCACCACTGTGGGGCAAGAATCAAGAGAATCAAGCCTCCACAGAACTGACCTGACTCAACTACTCAGTTTCAGGGGGAGAAGCTGGAATAGCGAGAGCAGATTCCTGGCTGGGTCTGTGTCCGAGAGAGCAAGAGACAAGTGGGGATGTGAGACAAGCCCTATTGCTATTTCAGTGTGGCGATCTTATCTCCTGATACATGCAGCACAATGGATGTCAGGATTCACTGGTGTCACCAGTTACTTCTCTTCTCAGGTAGATAACACAAGAGTGGAGAGAGGAACTGGATGAAATCACTCTATACTGAAGTTCCCTCGTATTTCAAAACTCTTTAGAAAATCTCCAAACTCAAACTGGCTTGAGCAAAGAGTTTATCAATCCAGGTAACTGAAAAGCGCAAGAATTCTCTAGGAGCTTGGTTGACGCCATGAGAACTGAATTTCTCTTCATCTCTCTACTTGCAGCATGATGGAGTCAATCTCAGCCTCTTTGTGGAGGCCCTTGGCACTCTAGGCTCACATTAGTCCCAGATTTAAGTCCTGCAGAAAAGAGGATGTGTTTCTTTCTTGGAAGTCCCAGCAAAAGAATCATTGTATTTCAATTACTCTGATTGGGTCTCATTTCCACTCCTAAACCAATCACTATGCCCAGAGCCATATAATGACCTGAGTAGCCACCTCTGGATCTGGCATGACATCAGCTCCATCCTAAATGCATATGAGCTAAATGGGAGACAGGTGGCTATAGAGAGGACTATTAGGGTACCACTCAAGGAAAATAATAAAAATGGAAAAGACGGATGTTCACTTTACTCTCCCTCAATGGAAGTGTAAGAACCGTGATGATTTTCCCACAAACATTGTTGAGGTTTGTGTTGTCCAGTATGAAAGCTATTAATCACATATGGCGGTTGAACACTTTAGATGGGGCTAGTTCAAACTGAGATATAAAATATACATTGAGTTTAAGACTTGGTTAGAAAAAATCTTATTTATAATTTCCTTATATTGTTTACATGTTGAAATAATTTTGAATATATTGGGTTAAATAAAATATATTAAAATGAAATTCACCTGTTTGTTTTTATTTTTGTAGTATAGCAACTAGAAAAGTTACATTTGTAGCTCCCATTATATTTCTATTGGACAGTGCTCTTCTAGATGTTTCTGGATTCTTTATTCTACTTCCATATTAGATGGCATTTCTCTTGAGATCGGGGACTGTGTCTTATTTGTTATTTCTTTAGTAGAGGGCCTTGCATATACTATGTGCTTAATAAATATTGTAGAATAAATAAGTGTTGTCTGTGTTAAATAATTACCCATTTTCAATAGAATGAATGCAAATTTCCTTAACAATCTGACTCCAACATTGTATTCCAAAATTTATTTCCTATAGTAGGTTGGACCACATCTCTTGGGCCATGTTATGTTCAAACAGGCCTCTGTCCTCTTCCTTCCCAGTCTAGCCTGCAGAGACAATGCAGCCCAAGACACAGAAGAAAGAGGTAGATAAGAGGGCTTGTGGCAATAAAATATGCTGTCATATTAAGAGCTGTTCATCTCTTGATGTTTAAAGCCATAGCTAGAGAACCCTCATTCTCTGAAGCCCTCCAGATTTTTAGGGAATGACTCGGGCATTCCCCCCACTCTGCGAGTCTTGGACTTAATTCAATTTGGACTTCCTGAAACCTTTCCTAAGATTCCCAGAGTTCATAAATACCCTTGTCCCCTCTTTGGCTTAAACTAGCTCACCTGAATTTTGGTCAGTTGTCTTAAAGAAGAAGACTCATAGGAGCACAGCCCTCCCAGGACTATGTGTGGTAAGTGCTGATTGAACAAACTAAAGGTTCTGTGGTCTTAGTCCAGAGAGCAAGACAGAGCAGGAACTAGGACCCAGGTCCTTTGGCAATGTGATCAGTGCTCTTTCTTCCCATCTATACTGGGCCACAAAAAAGAAATACTGAGGAAGTGCTGTGCACTCTTTATAAAAGGCGATATCTGGTTTCCTTCTTCAGGCAGTTTTCCTGTAGAGGAAAATGGAATAGATTGTGGGTACAGGGCCATGGTGTCTGTTGTGTCTGTACTTGTTCCATGAGCTTTGAGCTGTTCTCTTAGTCCCCCAGAAAACAATGTACACGTTAATGTTTCCTGCTATGTTTTCCCTCTTTTCAGGAAAAGTAGGAATAGGACCATAGTATTCTTCCTAGAGGGACAGTATCTCCCAGGCTCAGGCCTGTAGTGCTCTGTAGAGCTGATTCTGGCTATGTTGCAGAGGTCAGCAAGCACACCTGTAGTCTGAAAGCCGAGAGCCCTCATGATGCACATCCAATACTAAAAAGCCCAGAGTTACTGAGTTCAGGCATAGCTGGAGCCAGGTGTGCACGTGTTTTTTATCAGGAAGTGACTTCTCTACATCTCTGTCTCTTTCTTGGTATTGACTTCTTTCTTAGGTTGGGGGGCTTTACTCTTGAGGTGATGCCTGGCAGCTCTAGATTTATAAATTCACAATTGAATGACTCTTCCTTGATCACGCCAGCAACATTTCTAGGATTAGCTCCTATTGGACACACTTGTGTTACATTTCCACTGTTGAGCTATTTCTTTGGTTCATTGTTTGCTAAACTATTCAACCAAAATACATTGACTGCTTTCCATGTTGCAGCAGCATTTTAAGGTACTGGGGATATAACATTAAAAAGACATACAAGATCCCTGCATTCAGTCCAGATGTGGGAGATACACACACACACACACACACACACACACACACACACACACACACACACAGAAAAATGAATAAACAGTAAGAAAAGACATTAGGTAAGAGCTGTGTAGAAAATTAAAATAGGGAGATATGATTAAAAGTGATTGGGTTTCTACTTCAGATTGGGTGGCGAGGACAGGTCACCAATCACCATCGCCAAGTGGCACCTGATTGGTAATATGGTGTTGCCCCCTGTATCATGGAGATAGGGCAGCATTCCCATCCAAACCAAGTGCCAGAGAGAGACAGAGAGACAGAGAGAGAGAGAGAGTGTTAGCTTCTCAGGAAAAACTGGAGTGCTATTTCCAGAATCAGAGGGAATGAATGCTAGGTAGGGAAAATCATAGTTGTAGACTACAGGAATCTTTTTATCGAAAGATTAATAAAGCAATTTTTATGAGGGTACTTCAAATATTAAAATTAATGAATTCAGCAGTATTTTCTTAGGTTGAATTTGTTTTGCAAGGTCAATGTCATCACAGTAAGCACTGTGAAATCAGGCTGTGAGAACCATGTTTTGATGAGCCTCATGTGAGTTGTATCTTGAGCTGCATCAAATGTAATTCAAATCCTTTTCTCCGTCACTAGTCCTCTGCGAGGGGGACGGAAGGGCACATTTGCCAGTTCCTTCCAAGGACTAGTCCATTTGAACTGATCCTACAGCAAACAACTGTTTGAAGGAAAAAACACCCAACCATGAAAGAATAAAAACATGTTCAGCTGTATGGTAGACACTTCCATATAGAAAAGAAACTGTTCTACCCCCAAAGGCAATGGCATCCACAGAGATTTTGCTCTTGAAGGCTCTGGGCATAAGCAAACAGGCTATTCAGCTCACTTGTCTAAATCAGATGTGTTTATCGGATTCCTATCTTTCTCCAAGATGTTCTTGCATTACTTTTGCATATCTAAAAGCATCATTGATATGGTTTTATAAAAAAAAAAAAAAGGAAAAAGAAACCACAGACAACACCCCCCCCCCACCCCCGGCAAAAATGGATTAGCCAATCCCAAAGGAGAGATCAGATTTTGGGCAGATTCGTAACCTGACACATTCAGAGCCCTCCACTCACGATTCCACCTTCGTTTTCACATTTTTTCTCCTTCACTGCTAGCCAGTGTACTGTTGGCTTCAGCTTGAACAAGTTCTCCACTCTCCCTTGTATATTCTGTGCCAATTCAGCCTCCACATTTTTATTTATGTTGTGATACCACTGGATTCCTTCTCTAGTTCTCTCCAAATCCCATCTATCCTTCAAGGGTCTACTGAAAGTCAAGGAAATCCTCCCAGACCAGCCCACTGGATTTCCATAATGCTTTGTTCCTCTCAGCAATTTGGATTTGTTATCTAAATCGCAGACAGGAAAAATGAGGTGACATGTCTATGATCTAACTCCATTCTTTTCGAGAGGGAACAACTTTGGCTAAAAACACCTTGATTTGTCCATTAAGGGGATTGGCAGGCCCCAAAGGCATGGATTTTGGCGGGCTCACAGGCAGATAGAAAGATGGCTCAGATGCTCTGCCTGAGAATAAAAGAGAGGCATTTGTTTTCTGCTTCTGAGAGGAGGTGTGGTTAGAGAAGAGATGAGGGGTGATGGGAAGGAATGGGGAAGAGAGGGAGGAACCTGTGAGATCAGTAAAGGTGGCACCTTTGAGCGAGGAAGAGCAGCTTCCTTGTAGCAGGTGACAAGGGCTTTTTAAAAAGGGGTGTATCTTGTGTTCCTCCTAATGTTGTTTGTGCTGTGTTGTTGTAATCCTTTTCCCCGGCTTCCTCCAAATCTTTAGAAAAGTCTGCCATTCTCATAAGAGCTTTGAGCGAGCAGGTTTTGGAGGAAATGGAAGTAAGAGCTGAGTTTTATATCGGGTTGATGTGAAAGTATGGGTAAAGGGAAGCAAGAAACTGGACCCAGTGACTACACAGTGACTCTGTAGAAATCTTTGGGAAGAATCTTTGAAGAGTTCTACCCAATCATGACCATATCTCAAGGGCTCACATTGGGACTCCCCTGATTACAGCTTCTGTACAGTGAAGCATCCCAACAACTTGGTAATCCCCAAACCACCTGTATAGGAATCTCTTGTCCCAAGGTTCTTCTCCTTTAGGAAGCTACTTATTTTCTCCCCCTCATTCTTTCTCACTTTCTGAGAATGTCTCCTTCCTCCTCTCTCCCCTCTTTGGCCTCATCCTGTCTTATTTAGAGCAATTTGGCCTCTACCATCCTTCAGTCTACTCTCTCTGTCAGCATGACAAAGACCTGGTAATGGACCAAATGATCAAAAGATCATTCTTTCAGGGATAGTGGGAAGTAGGGTACACAAGAGGTAGACTGCAAATCTTATCAGAACCCCTAATATTTAAATTCTATGAGAGTAGAGACCACATCGCTTTTATGAGTCCTTATTCAAGGAATCCTAAATGACCTTCAGCGAGTCACATGACATCTGTGGGAGGAGGAGGGAGGGAATGGGATTGACATTTATAGAGCCTCTGTCACGTGCCAGGCATAGAACAAGGCACTTCACGTGTAACATCTACAGTATACTCAATGCCTACCATGCATCCAGTATTATACATAAGTTCCAGTATTCTACATAAGAATTAAATAAATTCTCACTGCTGGACTTTGTTTTAGGAATTTTGCAATATGGTGGCCATACTCATAATCGTCTTATAATGTAGATATTGTGAGCACCATTACACAGATGAGGCTCTAAGAATCATTACCTCTGCTCAAGCTTCCACAGGTAGAATGGCAGAAAGAGAACTTTGTCCTGGTATTTTTTTTTTTTTTTTTTGCGGTATGCGGGCGTCTCACTGTTGTGGCCTGTCCCCGTTGCGGAGCACAGGCTCCGGACGCGCAGGCTCAGCAGCCATGGCTCACGGGCCCAGCCGCTCTGCAGCATGTGGGATCCTCCCGGACCGGGGCACGAACCCATGTCCACTGCATTGGCAGGCGGACTCTCAACCACTGCGCCACCAGGGAAGCCCTGTCCTGGTATTTTTGACTCCACGGCCATGATCTTTTTTCCTCCACCATAAACTGTGAAGACAAGATATGTCAGGGCCAGGAATGAGGAAGCCTGTGCTCATAACTAATGTACTGTGGAGTAGGAGGGTACAGGATGGGTATAGGGTGACACACTCTGCTCCAGCAGGGTTTCTCTGGAGGGATGCCAGGAACATTTTATGGCTCGATAATTCTTCATTATGTGGGAATGTTCTGTGCATTGCAGGATATTTTATATCCTTAGTGCTTGCCCACTGAATGCCAGCAGTGCCCTTTCTCTTTGGACGCCCAAAGATAAGTGCTCTCAGACATTTCCAAATGTCCTTAAGAGTGTGTACTGCCCCGTCTACTCTAAGAGCCACTATAGACCGAGCTGCCTCCCAAAGTGATTTCCTAGATCCCTTTAGCTTCACTATTCAATAATTCTGAGTAGAAACAAATGAATGAATGTACAAAGAAGAGACGGTCAGGAATGATCCCAAGTACTGGCTGCTCTAATGAAGGCAGGTTTGAATGGGATGTTCCTGTGGCCTCGGAGTACTGAGATCACAGGGGCCTCAAAATGATACCCAAGTGGGAGTGTGATGTATGACCCAGGCGTGAGATGAAATCACCCGGAAGGCAGACTTCATGTAGTCTGTAGTTTATCTCTAACCAGATCCCTTCCTGGTGCTTTCAAGACTGTTAAATGAAGACTCTACTTGCTTAGTGGCAGCCCAGAGTGAGAGCAGAGGAAGGAGAGGAGGTACATCAGCCTCAGTATAGTAAAGCGGAATCCCATCGCTCTCGACGCTAATGCAAACCAGCTGCTGGCCGGCCCCAGCTTGCGATAGAACAGGCGGAATTCTTGGACACTGAGTTATTCTTAGAAGCGTATGCACAGCTCCCCTGGCAGCGCTCACTGTGAACTGGCTGCTGCCAGCCCCTGTCGGGATGCCGTGCCAGCAGACCCAAGAGTGATTGTTCTTGCTTATGAAAAATAACTTCGGGATTTTAATTTCAAATTACCTACAGAGCTGGTGGGGCCTGGATGTGGAGAATGATGGTAAGGGCAAAGAGTGGAGCAGGACAGAGGAGGACATGAGGGACGGAAGAGCATCACTCACTAGTTCAATGAATATTCGAGTGTCTACTGCATGCAGATACTGGGGTTCTCATCACATCCGGACTTTCATTTGATGTGGGTGGAGGTAGATGGATGTTGTCTAGACCTTGAGAGTGGGCACTCCCATGAGTTTTTAGATTGTTCACTGAGTGCCAGGCTCTTTACATAGAAGATCTCATTCAGTCTTTACAGGGACAGGGAGAGGTGGGTATCATTTCTCCTACTTGACAGGAAACTAAATGTTGGAGAAGGAATCTGCCCAAGGCTCCACAGCTATCAAGTGGCAGGGTCAGCATTTGAACTCAGGCCAGCCAACTCCTCCCTTCTTGGCTATGTTGAGAGCCAACTCTAGCTGGATGTTAGGCCTCGTGAAACTGAATAAAGGGACTGAATCTCAGTCTTCGATTCTCTGGGTTGCACTGTCTATGGGAGAAACAGGCATATGACAAGGAAAGATAACAGGATTTGTAAAGCAGGAGATCAGAGCTCCTGATGAACAGCACTGGGATGCGTCCGGGACAGCACTGAGGAGGGAACGGTTGAGTCTCACGTGGCTCCTCCACGGATGGGAATGGGGAAGGGGCGCTTCCAGCAGAGGACCAGCGTGTGTGGTGCCGCATAGCTGGCAAACACGGGTCTCTCAGTGGGGCTGCAGGGCAGGGTGTACTGAAGATATGGAAGACGAGATGGCTGAAGGTGAGAAGGATCTGACCTGGAAGGGTCTTTTAGGACAGACCAAAGAGCTGGAACTTCGACCTGGAGGAACTGAAAACTCCTGTATCCATTTGTTTAATGATTCGTTTATTCAACATATATTTATCGAGCACCCACTTTACACCAGGCACTCTATTTAAGAAGTTTTAAGCAGGAAACAGGTGCATGCTTTTAGAAAAAGAAAAAGTACCTGTATGGAAAATTATTTAGGGGCCGCCGTAGTTGGCCAGCTGAAAGATGAATCCAACATGACCCATGGTAGAAGGTGGGAGTTTAGGGGCATACCTAACAACACAAAAGACCTTTTCACTTGACAAACACAGCCTGCAAAACACATTGATGAATGCATGCCCTCAGCACTGGAAGTGCTTGCGGGTGTGGGCTGCACTCCAGGACACCCACTCACTTATGTCTGTGCCCATCAGTTGACTTGTACGTCTACCAAGGATCATTTGTGTTTGGTACCGAATCTATTTATGCCAGGCTTAGTTGTTAATTACTTAATGAAACATTGGCCAAAAAAAAGTGTGTAAAAAGGAGAAATGTTTCTATCAATGCTGGGTTGAAAGCTTTGAAAAGACTTAAGAGAATTGCTAAAAAAAAAATTGCTATGGAATTGGGTGTGGTTGAGACAATGAAAGGACTGGGAAAATCATAAAATTCTAGCAAGATTCTGCACTCAGACTGCTTTACAAGGGTCTTTAAGGTCTCTCTCTACTTCAAAGAAACTGACGCTGGGAACTGCAGATGATGCATTATGGGTGTGGTTTATGTAAGAAAGATGACAAGAAGCTCCAGTGAGCTGACCCGTTAGCAAAGAAAAGTCTTGGCTCCAGATCAAAAGAATGGTGAATGAATGTGCATTTATATGCTTTAAGTTAAAATTAAACAGGTTTGAAGTATTATGGATCATTTTTAGCTTTAAGAAACGTTTTTATTGAAGCATAACATACATAGAGAAAAGTGCACAGATCTAGGAGTAAGTGGGATGTATTTTTACAAAGTGAACACCCAGCGTACCCAGCAACCAGATCAGGAAATAGAATTCTCCAGCACCCCAGAGTCTTTCCTCATGCCTTATCCCAATCATTACATACTTCCACCTCAAATGGGACCACTGCCCTGACTTCTATAAGCATTGATTACTTGTGCCTATCATATAAATCAAGCAGAATGTTTTTGTTTTCTGTTTGGGGCTTGATTTCTTTTGTTTGGCCTTACGTTTGTGAAATCCATCCATGTTGTTTAGCATAGCAGTAATTTGGTCAGTCTCGTTGTATAGCGTTCTATGAGCTATGTAGTGGTACACAGTAGGCACTCAAAAATGGCAGCTGAAAAGAGATGTAAGTGACTGCTAGCAAAATAGAACACCTGGATAGCTGTTGATCATCTGAGTTCAAATGGTGCTTTGGAAAAATGTCTATTCAGGTCCTCTGCCCATCTTTTTTTTTTTTTTTTGCGGTATGCGGGCCTCTCACTGTTGTGGCCTCTCCCATTGCGGAGCACAGGCTCCGGACGCGCAGGCTCAGTGGCCATGGCTCACGGGCCCAGCCGCTCCGCGGCATGTGGGATCCGCCTGAACCGGGGCACGAACCCGTGTCCCCTGCATCGGCAGGCGGACTCTCAACCACTGTGCCACCAGGGAAGCCCCTCTGCCCATCTTTTAATTGGGTTGTTTGTTTTTTTGGACTTCAACTTGTATGAATTGCTTATATTGATATATTTTGGATATAAACCCATTATCAGACATATCATTTGCAAATATCTTCTCCCATTCAGTAGGTGGCTTTTTTGTTTTGTTGATAGTTTCCTTCACTGTGCAAAGGCTTTTTAGTTTGATGCAGTCCCATTTGTTTATTTTTGCTTTTGTTTCACTTGCCTGAGGAGACATATCCCCCAAAAATATTGATTGCTAAGTCAAATAGTGTACTACCTACGTTTTCTTCTAGAAGTTTTATGGTTTTGCATCTTACATTTAAGTCTTTAATCCATTTGAGTTTATTTTTGTATATGGTATGAGAAAGTAGTCCAGTATGATTCCTTTGCATGTAGCTGTCCAGTTTTCCCAGCACCACTTATTGAAGAGACTGTCTTCTCCCCATTGTATATTCTTGCCTCCTCTGTCAGAGATTAATTGACCACACAAGTGTGGGGTCATTTTTGGGGCTCTCTATTCTGTTCCATTGATCTATGTGTTTGATTTTGTGCCAGTACCATACTGCTTTGTAGTATAGTTTGAAACCAGGGAGCATGACTCCTCTAACTTTGTTCTTTCTCAAAATTGCTTTAGCTACTTGGTGTCTTCTGTGTTTCCATACAAATTTTAGGATTATTTGTTCTAGTTCTGTGAAAAATGCCATTGGTATTTTGATAGGGATTGCACTGAATCTGTAGATTGCCTTGGGTAGTGTGGTGATTTTAACAGTACTAATTCTTGCAATCCATGAGCATGATATAGCTTTCCACATGTTTGTGTTGTCTTCAGTTTCTTTCATTAGTGTCTTATAGTTTTCTGAGTACAAGTCTTTTATCTCCTTAGTTAGATTTATTCCTTGGTATTTTATTCTTTTTGATGCAGTTGAAAATGGGATAGGTTTCTTAACTTCTCTTTCAGATAATTCATTGTAGAATGAACATTGTATAGAAATGTAACAGATTCCTGTATGTTAATTTTGTATCCTAAAACTTTACTGAATTTATCAATGAGTTATAATAGTTTTTGGTGGCATCTTTGGAATTTTCTATATAGTCTCATGTTGTCTGCAAACAGTGACAGTTTTACTTCTTCTTTGCCAATATGGATTCCTTTAGTTTCTTTTTCTTGTCTGATTGCTGTGGCTAGGACTTTCAGTACTATGTTGAATAAAGTGGTGAGGGTGGGCATCCTTGTCTTGTTCCTGATCTTAGAGGAAATGCTTTCAGTTTTTCATCATTGAGTATGATATTGGCTGTAGGTTTGTCATGTATGGCTGGCCTTTATTGTGTTGAAGTGTTGTTCCCTCTATACCCACTTTATCATAAATGGATGTTGAATTTCATCGAAAGTTTCTCTGCATTTATTAAGATGATCATATGATTTTTTCTTCTTCAATTTGTTAATATGTGTATCACATTGACTGACTTGTGAATATTGAAGCATCCTTGCATTCCTGAGGTAAATCCCTCTTGATCATGATGTATGATCCTTTTAATGTATTATTGAATTCAGTTTGCTAATATTTTGTTGAGAAGGTTTGCATCTATGTTCAATGATATTGGCCTGTCATTTTCTTTTTCTTTTTTATGGTGTCTTTGTCTGGTTTTGGCATCCCGGTGATGCTGGCTTTGTAAAATGAGTTCAGAAGTGTTCCTTCCTCTGCAGTTTTTTTGGAATAATTTGAGAAGGATAGGTGTTAACTCTTCTTTAAATGTTTTGTAGAATTAACCTGTGAAGCCATTTGATTCTGGACTTTTGTTTGTTGGGAGTTGTTTTATTACAGATTCAACTTCATTAATGGTGATTGTTCTATTCATATTTTCTATTTCTTCTTGAGTCAGTCTTGGGAGAGTACATTTCTAGGAATTTGTCCACTTTTTCTAGGTTTCCATTTTACTGGTATATAATTATTTTAGTAATCTCTAATGATCCTCTGTATTTCTGTGGTGCCAGTTGTAACTTCTTTTTCATTTCTGATTTTATTTGGGCCCTCTTTCTTTTTACTTGATGAATCTGGCTAAATATTTATCAATTTTGTTTATCTTTTCAAAGAACCACCTTTTAGTTTCATTGATCTTTTCTATTTTTTTTAGCCTCTATTTCATTTATTTCTGCTCTGTTCTTAATGGTTTCTTTCCCTGTACTAACTTTGAGTTTTGTTTCTTCTTCTTTTTCTAGTTCCTTCAGGTATAAGGTGAGGTTGTTTATTTGATATTATTCTCGTTTCCTTAGTTAGGCTTGTATCGCTATAAACTTCCCTCTTAGAACTGCTTTTGGTGCATCCCATAAATTTTTGGATCATTATGTTTTAGTTTTTATTTGTCTCCATTTGTATCTTTTGATTTCTTGTTTGACTTCTTCAATGATCCATTGCTTGTTTATTAGTGTATTGTTTAGCCTTCACATGTATGTTCTTTGCAGTTTTTTTCTAGTCTCATAGTGTTGTGGTTGGAAAAGATGTTTGATATGATTTCAATTTTCTTAAATTTACTGAGACATGTTTTGTGTCCTAGCATGTGATCTATCCTGGAGAATGTTCCTTGTGTACTTGAAAAGAATGTGTATTCTGCTGCTTTTGAATGGAATGTTCTATATTTATCTGTCAAGTCCATTTGCTCTAATGTGTTACTTAAGGCCATTGTTTCTTATTGATTTTCTGTCTGGATGATCTGTCCCTTGGTGTAAATGTAAGTCCTCTACTATTATTGTGTTAGTAGCAATTTTTCCTTTCATGTCTGTTAATAATTGCTTTATGTATTTAGGTACTCCTATGTTGGATATTTACAACTGTTATATCTTCTTCTTGGACTGATCCCTTGATTATGTAATGCTCTTTTTTTGTCTCTTATTACAGTCTTTGTTTTCAAGTCTATTTTTTCTGATGTAAGTATTTCTCTGTTTATGATTGTAAGAATATTCTTCTTTGTTATCTTCTAAAGTCTTTGTTGATTTACCTTTCATATTCAGATCTATAATACACCTGGAATTGATTTTTTTTGTGTAGTGTGAGGTAGGGTCAAGGCGTTTTATTGTTTTCCATGTGGATATCCAATTGACCAACCCCCATTTATGGAGAAGACCATCCTTTCCTCACTCCAGACATTTTCTTTTTCTTTCTTTCTTTTTTTTTTTTTTGAATCTCTGTTGAATTCTGTGAGTCTCTTTGTCTATCCTTTTACCAGTACCACACTCTCTTAATTACCATTGCTGTAAGTCTTGGTATCTAGTACTGTAAATCCTCCATTTTCTTCTTATCCTTCAAGATTATCTTGGCTATTCTTGGTTCTTCTTTTTCCATACAAATATTAGAACAGCAAACTAATCATCACACACACACACAAACACACACATCCCTATAAAAATAGATGCATTTATTTATTTAGGTCTTGTAAAATTTCTCCCAATAATGCTTTTCAGTTTTTGTGTAAAAGTCTTATACATATTTTGTTTTAATTTAAGTGGTTAATATTTTTGATATTGTATAGGTAACTTTAACATTTTAATTTGTAATTGTTTACTGATAGTGTATCAAAGTATTACTTTAAAAATATATTGATGTTATATCTACTATTTCTAGCTTCCCTTATTAATTTAATTATTTGTCTGGAGAATCTTTTGGCTTTTCTATGTACAAAATTATGTTGTCTTGTCAATAAGGGCAGTGTTTTTTGTTCCTTTTCAGTCCCTATACCTTTTATTTATTTCTCTTTCCTTTTTACACTGGCTATGACTTCCAATACAATGTTGACTAAAATGCTGATAGTAAACATTCTTTTCTCATTTTTGATCTCAGGTAGAAACTTTAAACATTCCATTGTTAAGTACTTTTGTAGCTTTTAAAATATATATACGTATCAGATTTTAAAAGTTCCATTACAGGCCTAGCCTGCTAAGATTTTTTAAAAATCACAAATGGATGTAGGCTTTATAAAAGCCTTTTATTCATTTTCTCCTATATTATACTGATGTGGTGAATTACATTGACTGATTAATTTTGAATGTCAAACTAACGTTGCATTACTGGAATAAACCCAACTTGGTTGTCATATATTATTCTTTTTATATATGGTTAGGTAATATTTAGTTACCATTTTTCCACCTATGTTTATGAGAGAGATTGACCTGTAATTTTCAACTCTTATAAGGTCCTCATCAGGTTTAGTTTTCAAGGTTATTCTGGCATTATAAGTTGGGAAGTGTTTTCTCTTTTGCTTGCATTTGGAAGAGATTGTTTAAGATTAGTGTTATTTCTTCTTTAAATATTTAGAAGAATTCACCAGTGAAGTCATCTGGGCCTGGAAGTTTCTTTGGGAAGGTTTTAGATTACAGATTTAATTTTTAAATTAGATATAGTACTATTTCAGGCAAACTCCAGGATTCTTTGATATTCCTGAAAATACACAGTTAAACAAAAATGCACTAAAGGTATCAAGATTAATGCATAGGTCACCCAGTCCATACAGCTTAGTGGTTAAGAACATGAACTCTGGCACTCTTCTGGTCCTCTTTAAAAATGAATTGTAAATGCAAACAAAACAAAAATCCTTGTTTATTCAGCTTTAGTATTAGAATCCCAACAGTCAAGAGGCAAGTCATTCCAGGGTTAAAATCTGCAGCACATTTCTGTTTGGCTTCTTAACCTTTTGCCCTGGGCAAATGCTTTGAGGGGAGAAGAGTGCTGGGCTCCCTTCTCCATGCTTCTTTTCTCTAAGGGATCTTGGTCCTTCAATTCTTGGCTGCCTTGGAAGCCCTAAAATGCAGTTTTTATCTCCCCAGCTCTGTGAGGTTCTTGAAAGCTTTCCTGGCATCTCTGCCCTTAACAATTGTCCTCTGCCTGGATACCTTGCAGATGCCACTAGGGGAAAAAAGAGGAGAATGTTGGCTCACCTCCCTGGGGCTCCTTTCTCTCCAGGATCTTGATTTATCATGTACTGGCTGCCTCAGTAACTCTCTGATGCCTTCAGACAGATTTATTTTTGTATTTTAATGGGCTTTTCTACTTTTTCTTGGCATAAATGTTGATCTCTTGCAAGCTACTCAATATAAGTAGAATTAGACATTTGAAGGTATCTTTTTTATTATTATTAACTTCTCATGATCTGACTTTTTGACTTTACCAACTGACTAAGGGTTTTGGTTAATAAGAGATCTACTACTATGATGATGATATTAATAGTAATAACAGCTTAACATCCATTGATAAGTCCCTAGGTGTAAGACTCTATGTTAAAGTATTTCTATGTGCTCTCTCATTTTATTCCCCTAAGAACCCTGGAGGTAGGTGCTATTATCCTTATTCTCTGGAGCAGAAAACTGAACTCAGAGTAACCTGCTTATACTCACAAAGCTAATGAATGATCATGATAAAATATGGGACAATGCTACCTGATACCTGGGGCCACTCCCTTACACAGTCTTCAAAAGATAGAATGTATTTACCTTATAGTTGATATACTTGGGTTAGAGGGACATGAGGGTAATTGAGGCAGGTGGGACTGTTTGGAAGTCTGGAATGGGGTGCAGGAAAGCCAGACTGGAAGGGTGAAGGGGCAGGCTCCTGCCATGTGGGGGATTGACTTACTGCCTAGAGAAAAGGGAGATTCAAGTTTCAAAAACCCTATTTCCCTCAATCTGAAATTTGCTATTTCATATGTTTTCTGTTCTTATGAAAAGGGGATGCGTCTTACAATAGATGTCAAAAGAAACTTGCCAACTCTCCGGCACTGGGATCAGCTCTAACAAAGCTGTCATCTCAGCACATGTGCAACCTTCCTCTACTCATCTGATAGTCACTTCAGTTGAGTTATTGGTTTTGGTAGCACCTTATAAGGAGGAATATTATTTTCTGTTGCCTACTTCATGAAGCTCCTTCCAAAAAGTTACATTAGGATTAAGCATTGAAACACAAACTTGCTGAATTCACAGGTTTTCCATCATATGTCAGAAAATGCCATTAACGCAGATGGAATTGCCAAATATTTTGGGATGCAGAATAGATTTTTCAAAGACAACAGCAATTGGTGTGACTGATGCATGTGTCATGAAGGACACCGAGTGCCCAACATCTAGCTGTCAAAATCTTCTGGCTGACTTTCAAGAGAAGCTATTGAACTTCCAGGAAGGTAAACTGCAATTAAGGAAAAAACAGAACAATTATTTAACCAAATCGGAAATGCATACAAACTTCAGTGTTCTTTGATATGCCTGGAAGTTACTCTGTTAGTCGAAAAGGTTTCCCCAAAGGTCAAGATCAAAGATTTGATTGTGAGAAATTACAGCCTATTTGTTAAAATGCAGATCTAGCCCATACTGCCTGGGTTTAAACCTTTGCTCTGTCTTTCAGTCGCTAGGGAACTGGGGGCACTCCTCTCTGCCTCTATGTTCTCAGCTGTACATGGGGATAACAACAGCCCTGACCTAACAGAGTTGCCATGAGGAGTAAATGAGTTAGTCAACATGAACACTAGGAAGGATGTTTGGCAAATGTTAGCTATTAGGATAAGCAGCACATCATTCCCGATATTATACCCGATGTGCCTGACTATCCAGGCCAAAAATAATTCAGAAAAATATTTAGATTCTGAATTTAAGGAGGGCTTCGGGGCTGATTTTGAATGTGATATTGATGAAGCAAGGAGTATTGAAGTATATGGATAAATGTGTGCTGTTGTCAGCCACGAAACGTTCTACTTGTTTTTATTGTTTTTTGCTTACACTTAATGTAGTGTCTCTTTTTTTCACCAGAGCTGATGTTAAATTACAATGTCAATAACTGAAATCTGTAAATCGTTCTCCATTCACCGGCCCTTAGTCCATGCTGGGCCTCTTACAGTCACCTCTTAGCTGGTCTCCCCATGTATTCTTTTGGCTTTTGGCCATCTTTGTTATGCACCAGTGACAGACACCTCTGATAAATGCAAACTGGATTATGTTGCTCTCTGGGGGAAAGCATCCAATGGGTCCCCACTGCTTTCAGAAGAAAACCGCAAATCCTTCACCTGGTCCACAGAATCTCCCCCCATATGCCACCTTTCTGGTCTGCGTACCTGTGCTGCTGATTTACTCTTCTCGCCCACCTGTCAATCCCTCCCAAGGGCCAAGCTCATCTTGCTCAGACCTTTGCTGTCCCCTCCCTCTGCCTGAAGGAGGCTAACTTATGCAGAATTGAGTGAAGTGTCACTTCCTTAGAGAAATCTTCTCTGATGCCAGGTTTCAATCAGAGCTCATGTTACAATCTCCCCCACTTTTTTTTTTTTATTGTACTGATCGCAGTTTGTTATTCTTTCTTCCTTTGGGTAATTATTTGCTTAATGTCTCTCCCTCCACTCACTCATGAGTTCCACAAGGGCGAGGATAGTGCTATGTTTAACGTGTTAAACCCCTAGTGACTGGTTCTCTCTCTCTAAGTATCTATATATGTATGTATAGGTAGATGGATGGACATAGATGGATATTTCTTATTAAAATACAATATAAAGTTCACAAACTTAACATGTACAACTTGATACATTTTTACAAATAGATGCTCTCATGTTACCAGCTCCCAAATCGAGAACCAGAACCTTATGAACACCCAGTAGTCTCTCTTCTGTTCCTTCTGGTCATTCACTCAAGGCAATTACTCTTTGCACTCTTGTCATTGTGGATTACCTTTGCCTGTTTTTGAACTTTGTATAAGTGAAGTTGTAGGCATGTACTCTTAAATCTGGCTTCTTTTGCTCAAAAGTATGAGTGTGAGATTTATCCATGTCACGTGTGTCCTAGAACCCTTTCCATTGCTGTATTACAATCTATTGTCTGAATATACCAACATTTATCTATCCGTTGTGCTATTGATAGACAGATGGGTTGTTGCCAGTTTGGGGGTATAACCATGCTGCTATGAACATTCTTTTGCCTGTCCTCTGGCAGACATACGCGCTGATTTCTCCTGGGTATGTAACCAGGAGTGCTGTTGTGGCCACTGCAGCAATTTGGCAACAATGGATTTGACAAAACATATGTTTTCTCATATGTTTATCATATGTTTTGTCAAATACATAGCTGCCAGGTCTTAAAAAATGCAAGAATTAATGTAGTATTGGAGGAACCCTCACCTCTGCTTCTGATGAGGATTCTGCCAGCGTTCCGGACTTGACTCTAGTCTCTTTTTCACTAAGAGTTTATGGACCGTGAAGATTCACAAAGATGCATGGATACAAATTGGCTGTCATAAAGCTTGGAAGGAATTTACAGGGAGAGGGGTATCCAGAGGTGCAAGGTCTCTTTGCTGGTGCCCCGCTGCGAATTGCTGATCTCAGCCCTGAAAAGTCTTCCGGGCTGGGACCTGTCCAGCCTGCTCCACCCATCTACCCCCCTCCTCCCCTTCTTCAGCCCCTGCCTTTCTGTCCGTTCTCACTTTCTGGAGGGAATGGGTTCCACAGATGAGTTTGCAAACCTCTCCATCATTTGTCTCCCAGGACTGAAGGTTCTCCCCAGACCCTGCTATACTCAGATCAGTAGGGTTAGAAGGTTAAAGAACCATTCGTAAGGGGGCTGATCGTTAGCGGGGGGGACTGGGCTCATTCAGAAATAGGATTTGAGTAGTGGCAGAAAGAGCTTTGTGCTCCAGCCTATATCCCCCTTTGGTGTGACGGTGACAAACTCCACTCTGTCTTCTCTCCCCTTTGGTTAAGCAGCAGCCCTGCTGACACACCCAACCCTGGCTGCAAAGGTGTCACTAGCACCAGAGCATGTGGATCCTAACTGCTTGGGGACACACTCAGGGTCCAGAGGAGGCAGCAAACCTTTCTCCCCTTCTCAGATGGCTTTTTTAGGCAATGCTGAATCGCCCTTTCCTAGGTGTCTGCAGTCCCTTCTCCTTTACTTTTCTTCTCTCCTCTTGGTTCCACGCTTCTTCTGGGATCCTGCCTTTATGTTGGGCATCTCAGGCTGGAAGTAACATTTTCAGCATCCTCTGCCTCCTTCCCCACCCACCCCACTCGTGTGTGTGTGTGTGTGTGTGTGTGTGTGTGTGTGTGTGTGTGTGTGTGTCTGTAAGAGGAGATTACTGTAGGAATTGGCTCATGCAGTTATGGAGACCAGGAAGTCCCACAATCTACTGTCTACAAGCTAGAGAACAGGGAAAGCTGGTGATATGATTTAGTCTGAGTCTGAAGGCCTGAGAAACAGGGGAGCAGATGGGGTAACTCCTAGTCCAAGGTCAAAAGCCTGAAAACCAGGAGCTCCGATGTCTGAAGACAGGAAAAGATGGACCTTCTATTCAGCTCAAGAAGAGAGATAGGGAATTTGCCCTTCCTTCACCTTTTTGTTACATTCTGGGCCCCAGCAGATTGGATGATGTCTCATTGTTGAGGGCAGATGTTGTTACTCAGTCTACAGATCCAGATGCTTAATCTCTTCCAGAAATACCCTCATAGACACACCGGAGAAATAATTTGACCAGCTATCTGGGCATCCCTGACTCAGTCAAGTTGAGACATAAGATTAACCATCTGAGTAGGTAAGGACCTTTTCCCCGGGCTCTCACTACTTCCAAGAAGACGTGAGATAAAGCCTTAAGGATCTCCTATTCAAGCAGATTTCTGCCCCTAAAGCACTAGTTTGATCCATTATTATCCTAAAACACTCCTCCCCACCAAACTTGAGGATTGGCTGGAATGGGTAGGAGAGTCAGAGGACTAACACTGGCAATTTCTTTTAATAATTAAAAATTTTAAAGTCTGATTTATTGAGTTGTACTATATACCCAGTACAATGGGACCAGTACCCTTTTTGGACCTATAGGGTGATGAATTATGACAAATATAGACAGTTGTATAACCGCCACCATCATTGAAATACAGAGCATTTCCATCTCTGTGAAAAGTGCCCTGGGGTCCCAGCACAGACAGACCCCTCCCCAAGCCCATGGAAGGGTCTGCAGTTAACAGTGCAAATGCCCCCTGCGATGGCTACAGTAGTGGGTCCTGAACGTTTGACTGTGGGGATAGATCTCATTCTTCCAGATGAGAGGCCCTGGGGGAGGGCCGGTTGAGGATGGAGTGGCTGGTGCCCAACATATAACTGAGCCCCTGGAATGAAGTTCTGATTGGGGTGTCAGGAGACTGAGATCAGGGTCCGAAGGAGAAACTGGGGGTGAACCAGAGCTGGGTGTGGATGGGGGCGGGTCACAGCGGGTGCAAAACCAGAGAACAAAATGTAAGAACCCAGCATCCAACATGGAGTCCAGTGGGTTCTTCAGGCTGTGTCCTTACTGGTCAAAGTGTCAGCAGGGTCACCTGACTGGAGGAATATGGGCTGGGCTCATGAAAGAGGGGACAAAGGAGGCGGGTCTGTGTGGCACTGCAGACCTGCTGATTTCAGGCACTGCGTGTGCGTGTGCATGTGTGTATGTCTGTAGCTGGAGACCATGGCAAGGCGCTTGTCCAGCTAGAGACATCTTAGCTGACCTACATTCTCAGTCGGGTGGGGAAGCTTGGAGCCTCCTCCTTGTGCACGTGGGACACCCCCTCCACCTCGACTGCAGCCCTTGCTGCAGCCTGAGAAGCATGCGCCGGGGGCTGACATCCTAGCCGCGAGCTCAGCTCACGTGTCCCCCCGGCTGGGGCAACCTCACATTCTTAGACGCTCTATGTCATGGAAAGAAAGGTGAAGGCTCCGTCTGCCTTGCTCTGCTCTCCCCAAACATTACCACTCCAGCAACAAAAGGGGGGCCTGGTGGTGAGAGACTTTCTTTCTCCTCTTGGAGGGTGGGGAGAGTCTTTCAGATCCCAGAGTCCATGGTGATATTAAGTTAGAGGAATTTTTCAAATCATCGTCCCGCAGAAGCATCTGTGAACCACCCTGCTGCACATGGTCCTTGTAGAGACAGTCCGAGGAGAGGGGTGCACTTTCTTCCTATAGCTGTTTGCTTTAATGGATGAACACATTCAAACATCCAGCCCCTGCGTGTGCCAGGTGTGAGAGAGAGAGCAGGGGGCACAACAGGCAAGGCCTCTGCCCGTGGGAGCTCACAGCCTCACAGGAGTGGGCTCCCATGTGGTGCAAGGCTGGGGGAGGCTCTGGGAGGGGCTCCAGTGGCCAGGACTGGTCACTGCTTCCACGGTCTCAATTCATGATTTCTCTGTACCTGCGCCCTTTACAAAATAATCGTCTTAGCCTGTTCGGGCTGAAGCAACAGAAATGCCATGACTTGAGTGGCTTGTAAGCAACAAACATTTCTCTCTTTCAGTTCTGGAGGCTGGGAGACCAAGGTCATGATGCTTCAGTTGTGTGTCTGGTGAGGTCACTCTTCCTGGTTCATGGGCAGAAGGGGCTAGGAGGTCTGTGGGGGGCCTTTTCCTATAAGAGTGTGAATCCCATTCATGAGGTCTCTACCCTCATGACCTAAGCCCCATTGCCTAAAAGCATCGCCTTGGGGGCTAGGTTTCAACATATGAATTTGGGGTGGGGCGGGGGGACACAAACGTTAAGGCTTTGCCGCGCTTGCATCACGAGGCGGAGCCTGCTTGCTTGGGCCTGGGCTGACCTGTGACTTGCTTTGGCCGACGGAAGGGGAGGAGGGGAAGGAGGCTGTACCTGTTGGGAGCCCAGGCCTGCAGAGGCTGTGTGTGCACAGCCCTTCTCTTTCTTAGCGCCCCGCTTCTGTGCTGTGAAGTGGCTTGGCCTCATCTGCAAAGGGATGAGAGTCCACGTGGAGGAGAGCTCATTTGTCCAAGTTGAAGCCATTCTAGACCAGTCGACGGCCAGCTGCTTCCAGAACACGTGCAAGTCCAGCCCGGATCAGCAGCACCACCTCCGCTAACCACAGCTGACCAGAGACTCAGCCAGGAGCCGCAGGGCCATCCAGCCTGCCTGTAGACACAGGCGGCACTCTTCCTGGAAGACCAGTCTCATCTTCCTTCACTTCCCTCCAAAGGGTCAAGCTTCCTGAAATACCTCACCTCCAGAAATTCTGCCAAAAGCCCCACGATGACAACCTGTCCCCAAAATAAAACGTGTCTTTTACTTTCCGGTTAGGAATACTGCTAACAGCTAGCATTACTGGGCTCTCACCATGTACCAGGCATTGTTTCAAGTGCTTTCTGTATATGAATCCGTTTGCCCCACGCAGCGGCCCTATGAGTGCCCATGTCAGAGGCTGGTTGTACATGCCGGCCCTGGAGTCACATGTTCTGCCTGTGAGTCCTGACTCTGCCATGTACTGGCTGTGTGGTCTTTTGCAAGTTACTTCCCCTCTCTGTGCCTCAGTGCCCTACGGATAATGAGAGCATCTACCTCAGAGGGTTGTCATGAGAAATAAATGAATTAACTCACGGAAGTCTTTAGAACAATGCCTGAATGTCTGATGCGGAGAGAATGCAATAGGAGTGTTAGTATTATCACTCTCATTTTTAAAATGAATTAACCGAGGTGCTGAGAGGTTAAGGAACCTTCCCAGGGTTCCACAGCTAGGCAATAACTGTGATGCTCTTTCTACAGCATATCACAGTAGAAATCTTGTCTTGATTGGTACTCACAGCAGCCTGATGAGGCAAATAGTCTCCATCATTATACGGGTGAGGCACCTGAGGCTCAGAGAGGGGAAGTATCTTGCTCAAGGTCACACAGCTGACTTGAGGTAAAGCTGGCTGTCTTGTCTGGCATAGTTTCTTTATGCCATTGGGACAACCCCACACCTCTCCACAAAGCTGCTCTTAGGCCAGCCTAGCATAATGGCAGAACCCCTGATCACAGCTTTACACCTGAGCCCTTACGTATCGCCTGGCATCCCGGCAATCGTCTGGTTACTCTTTTCTCATCTCTGTCTATCCTCACTCTGAGATGCTAATGTTGACCCCCACTCGCCTGGCAGCAGCATTTCACCTCCTCCCTGCCTTCTCCCTGCCTGGCTCCACAGAGGAGCCCCTTGGTGTAGCTCACATGGGCCACAGCCCCGCAGGGTCACCTACAGTCTTGGTCCTGTGACACTAGTTCCAACTCTCTCTCCCCTACACCAAGCAAGGGCTCACTGGTTGGCTCTCCCATGCCATTTCTGAGTGACTGGAAGTGGCTGCCTAGAGTTCTGTGCTAAGAAGGATTCTGAGGCCATGTGGCAAAGAGTGCTGTGATTGATTTGTTATGTCTGCCGTGCAAGAAACAGAGTGGCAGTATGTGTGGCATGTGTATTTGCCACTGATACCCAATCCTGCATTAGTTTATTGTGAGATATGGAATGTCTGTTTTTACGTATACCCTTCCTCTAAATCTAAGCATTATTGTCACATCTTCCAGGAAGCCTTCCTTGGTTACCTGAGTCCAGCGAAATCCCCTGCTTCTGTGCTCCCATAGCAGTGTAGGTGTCCCCTCCTCTCGCACTTAACCATGTAGGACTATCACCGTCTGGCTGCTTGTCTGTGTTTACCATTAACCTGGAGCTCTGTGAGCAGAGACCATAACTAGTTGCTTCACTGTGGTACTCCCAGCACCTCAGAAAGGTGCATGGCAAACACAAAGAGTTAAATAAATATGCAATGGTTGAACACATGCATGAGTGAAGGAATATGGTACTGACTTTGGCGTGACTTTCCGTGCCTCAGTCTGAGGCTTGGTTTCTTACTGAGTGAGGCTTTCTGTGTTCATCGTTGGCCAGAGCAAGGCTCCTGACTTTCTGGAAGCATAGAAAGCACCTTGTGCCCGAAAGGGCCCCCTTGTAGCAGCTCCTCCTCCTTTCCACCCTCCAACCTCAAGCCATCATCTGTTTGAGGCAGCAAGAACCAGTGCAGCGATATTTATAGCATTTCACAAACCGTTTTACAGGAAGAACTACACAGCCACATCTCTACCATGGTTATTTATTTTCCTCATACCACTTACAAGGGGCTAGTTGTGGAAGGAGCTGATCTGCTGGACTCCTCTGCAGCTGGCGAAAGGGTGGGGCTGCTGAGAAAGACTTGAGGAAGAGAGAGATGCAAGGCACGTCTCCCATCTCTCAGAGGGGAGGGGAGGGAAGTGGGTGGTGGGGAGAGTGGGGAAGGATGCAGGAATGTCCAGATAGGGATTTGGTGGAGTGGTTAAGAGATTAGTGTGTCTGAGCTTTCATTCATTGGTTCCCTTGTTCACCCACTTGACACATCTTCCTTGGGCACCCACTATATGCTGGGCACATGCTAAGCACTCCTGTTACCGTGGGGAAGGAAGTGAGCATCGTCTCTTCCCCATGCAGCTTACGCTCCATCCAGGTGGACATCACTACATAAGGATAAATGTGGTGAGAACGCTCCCAGGAGGGTTTGGGTGGGTGGGCTGAGTGCAGGGGAATGCAGGGGATGGAGGGAATGCAGGGGATGCAGGAATGGAGGCGAGGCAGCAGTTGTGGTCAGCTCAGCACCCTTTTCTCCATTTTCCAGTCTAGCATCCTGCTTCCCTTTAGGGGAAGAATCTCTCCCCACCCTTGTGCAGTCGTGGTGAGTTAAATCAAAGTGCCTGCCCCTCCTCAGCCACTCAGATCCTCTATCTCTTGGGACTTTGAATTTTGAACTCAGTGATGCAAAAAATGTAACCCAGCAGTTGGGGAGCATTCATACCAGTGGCAGAGTTCTGCTGAGGCTGTGAGCCCTTTCTGCTGTTTAGACCCACAGAACTCTCCTGGTCTCTGTGATTGAGAATGAATTGCCAGGTTTTCCTTGGATTCTGTGAATTATCTGATAAACTTCAAAGAACTTCCTTTCTTGTGTAAGCTAGCCACAGTCAACTTTTGTTGCTTGCCACCAATGACCTCTAATTACTTCAGCTGCCCTCATGGGCCCTCCTCAGATACTTCCTGGTGTCAAGGTCAATGGCTCTGACAACGCTGACCCAGAGTAGGGCCTCTAGACATTCTTATTACTTCTCTCCACATGTTCTGATAATCCCATACACTCCTCATATTTTCTTTTTCTGAATTGTGCTTTAGTGCAAGGATTAGCAACATTTTTCTGCAGAGGGCCAGATAGTACATATTTGAGTTTGTGAGAGGTAGATGGTGTTTTAGTTTTCTATGCTGAGTAATAACTTATCACAAACATAGCAGCTTTGAACAACACACATTTATTATCTCACGGTTTCAGTTGACCAGGCTCTGGGCATGGCTTAGCTGGGCCCTCTGCTGAGGGTCTCATAAGGCTGTAGTCAAGTGAGAGGTTGAGCTGCATTCTCATCTGGGAGCTCAACTTGGGAAGAAGCTACACCCAACTTCACGTGGTTGTTGGCAGAATTAAGTTCCTTGTGGTTGTAGGACGAAGGCCCTCAGCTCCTAAGACCACCTGCAGTTCCCTAACATGGGGCCCTCTCCATAGGCAATTCACATCATTGCTGTTTGCTTCTTCAAGGCCAGTAAGAGAGTTTCTCTCTCTCCAGTCTGTTTAGACAGAGTCTTACACAAAGTAACATAACTAACGGAGCAATATCCCATCACCTTGGTCTTATAATGTAATCCAATCAAGGGAGTGGCATCCCATCACCTTTGCTGTAATCGATTGGTTGGAAGCAAATCACAGGTTCTACCCACACTCAAGGGGAGGGGACTGTACAGGGTATAACTCATTGTGGGGGGTGGGGGGTGTCATCTTTGGGTGTCTTGACTTTGTAACATCTGTTAAACTCTGCCTTTGTAGTGCAGAAGCAGCCATAGACAATATGTAAACAAATGAGCATACCTATGTTCCAATAAAACTTTATTTACAAAAACAACCTGAGGGCCAGTTTTGTAGTCTGATGAGCCCTGATTTTTAGAGTAATATTGGTGGCCTTCACCAAGAGATCTTTTTAATAAGAATATTATTCACTACTTCATTTAGCATTCTTTTTATGATGTCTTAGAATAAATTTCTTTCTGATATTGTGTTTTTCTTGAGTAACTGTCTGGTTTGAATCTCATGAACACTATGATTTGTAAAAAAAAGTTATTGAAGTCAAATATAATGGCAAAAAATATGCTGAACACTGATTTTTAAATTTGATCAGATTTCATTCTTCACTTTGTTTGCTAGGAATCTCAGAGCCAAAGAGATTGGCTGGAATGCCTCCCCCTCCCCTTCATCTGTCTACCTCCTTCTCACCATTCTTCAATGTCTCCTCTAAGAAGGTTTTCCTAATCTTGCTCCATCCCAGACTGCGTTGGGAGCCTCTCCTTCATGCATCCATAATGCCCTGTGCTTACTTCTTTCACTGAACGTAGCATTTTATGGCTCTCCCCACTCAGCTGTGAGATCCTCAAGGGCGAATGATCATGGATTTAAAAAAACAAAACAAAGTCTTTTATATAGTGACTGGAATACTTCGGGCATTGAGCAAAATTTTAGTGAAATCATAAACAAATGAGTCCCAGTGGAAAAGGTGAGTAGTTGAACTGTTCTAGGGCCAGGGTTTTGCTGGACAAAAGTAGCCCATCTGGGCGAGGAAACTGAAATTGCCAAGAGGGTTGAAGTGGTGGATGATGGGGCGTGTGCTGGATGGGAAGAAAGTGAAGGTAGGAAGGGCCGGTAGCGTGAACGCAGAGGAAACGAGGATCAGAGGGCTCTGTGGCTTTGAAGGACAGCTGTGGTGAGTAGTGCCAGGGCTGGTGGTTCTTAAGTACAACCACCCATACCAAGTGTAAAGGACTCCACGGTATGCATTTTCTATATTTGTTCCCTCCTCGTTCCTAGTTCCATTTAACGTTCTAATCTTGATTTCTCTTCTTGCACGCTGACATAATTCATGTCTTCTTGCTGCATTGTGTGTGTCTAAATCCTAAATCATCTCTGTATAAGGTGGGGAAAATGCTTTACAAATGAATAAAGAATTGTCCTTTAGTATGTATGGTGCACTGAAATGTGAATAACCTCTATATTCAAATTAGGGTGAATAATAATTCAGTGGAGGGACATTCAAGTTCTCCTCTTATTGATATTAAACATGAGGAGAGAGTTGAAAAAATTCTTCTCCAGGGAACATTGTTGGTTTCTTCTTATTTATTCTAAGCTTTGGTTTGGAGGAGAAGATTAATACCAGCTTATGGACAGTGCAGGCTGCCCTGGGCTGCACCTGGGTAGGGCTGGGCTGAGGCAGGGATATTGGCTCTGTGTTTCTGGACCCATGAGATCACGAGCTATATCCTACAAGGGTACCATTGTACCTGGCGCATCACTGGTGATTTCACTGCTGGGTCGTCTCCCTCCAAGATTTCTTGCAGCCCGGGGAAGGCAGCTGTAGAATGGTTCTTCAGTGAAATCACTGGGCACAAACAGCAGCTGTCAGCCTCACCCTGCACGCCCAGGTCCCAGCCTCATCTCCTGGGGTGGAGATACTGAAGGACAAGCAGGCTGCCTTAGTCAGCATCTGTGACACTGGCCTCCTGGCCCAAGAGGCCTGAGGTAACTTAGCTCATATGACCTTCCAGAGAAACCTGGCCCTTCCCGTGTAACTGGATCATGAGACCAGCTTTCTGAGGCCCAAGGACTTTGGCTTCTCTTCTTCCAAGCCATGAATGTCCCAGAATCGTGGGATTTTTTTCAGGGTGGGGGGTGATGTGTGCATGGCTAAAATGTCTCCGTAAGTGTCTAGCCCAGTGCTTGGCACATAGTATGAAAGGACCGAAATCGAGCTAATTTAGGGGAGCATATATCACACACAGTTCCTAGCGAATAGTAGTTTCTTTTATCCAGTAAATATTTACTGATTGGCCTAGAGAGGCAGGATAGCATAATGGTTAGTAGCAAGAGCTCTGGAGCCAGGCTGCGTGGTTCAAATCTTACCTCTGACACCAATTAGGTGTGAGACCCTGGACATATTTACCTGGCTTCTCTGTGTTTCCTTATATGTAAAATGGGGATTAATACAGATGTTGAATCTTTGTTATGTCCCTGTTTTCTCTCTTGCTTTGCTCTCCCTGGGAGAAGCTAGCTGACATGTCATGAAGACACTCAAGCAACCTAACGAACACATGCATATGGTGGAAAATCTGAGGCCTCCTGCCAACAGCCATGCAAGTGAACCAACTTGGAGGTGGGTCCTCCAGCCCCAGTCAAGCCTTCAGATGACTGCAGCCCATGCCAACATCTGGACCATAACCTCATGAGAGACCCTGAGCTAGAATCACACAGTTAATGTGCTCCTGGTTTCCTGATTCTTGGAAACTGCATGAGATAATAAGTGTTGGTTGCTTTAAGCCGCCAAATTTTGGGGGTAACAATATGCATTATGTAATTAGATATGCAACGATTACTAATATGGATTTTTTTTTTAATGTACAAGACAGACATGGTTTATGCCATCATGGAGGTTAAATTCTAGTGAAGCATAGAAATGAGAAAGCTAACAACTATATTGCAGTGTGAGAAGTGCTATGGGGATAGCACAGGGTGTGATGGGAGTATCTAGAAGGGGTACTGGATATGGCTTGAAGGTGATGGCCACTGGGGGAGGGGGCTACCTACAGCCAGTAACATCTAAGTTGCATCTTGAAGGATGAGCAGAGTTAGTCAAGCAGGCAAAAGAAATGGGGAAGGGCATTTCAGGAGAAGGAACAGCATGTGCAAAGACCTGAAGGTGAGAGATGGCAAGTGGGGGCAGGGGTTGGAAAGGGGCCAGATGACATTGGCTTTTGGGCTCCATGATAACGGAGTTTGGACTTTGAAGGGTTTTAGGCAGGATAGATAAGATTTGCATTTTAGAATAGATTGGAGTAGGACTAGAAAAAAAAATTGGAACCTAACCATTTATTTCTACTTATTTGTTCTATGATGATATTATATTACATTACCATACATGTGTAGACTTAAAAATAGAGGTCACTCTACTGAATATACTTGCTTTATTTAAAATAATATTATGTGGTGAGTATTTTCTCACGTTATTACTAAATACAGTCTAATATGATGGCGTGGTGTATTTGAATGTACTACAACTGATTTAACCTCTCTCCTATTGATGGATAGTTAGATTTTTTTTTTATTTTTCACTATTATACATACTACTAGGGTTGATGTGAGAAGGGTCTCCAAGAATCTTGCACAGCGAGTTTTATTTTCTGGTTGTCTTGAGTAAGGAATTGAGCTGTATGTAGGGGGAGGAGTATGTAGCAGAAGCGGTAGATGGAGCCCTAAATACCTAGTATATTGGTGACATCATCTCTGGTATTTTCTGAGACATTCCTGATTTGGAACATTCCGCCTCATTGGGGCCATATATCCTGAGATTTTGTTTGGAAAATATTATCACCCCTCCATGCCATGAACTTCACGCTTCAGCAACACTGACTGGCTTCCCACGTCCCACACCTGCTCTACTGTTCTCACTTCCCTGCCTTTGCTTATGCAGAGCCCTCTGCCTGGAATGCCTCCCCCTCCCCTTCATCTGTCTACCTCCTTCTCACCATTCTTCAATGTCTCCTCCAAGAAGGTTTTCCTAATCTTGCTCCATCCCAGACTGCGTTGGGAGCCTCTCCTTCATGTATCCGTAATGCCCTGTGCTTACTTCTTTCACTGAACTTAGCATTTTATGGCTCTCCCCACTCAGCTGTGAGATCCTCAAGGGCAAATGATCATGGATTTAAAAAAACAAAACAAACTCTTTTATATAGTGACTGGAATACTTTGGGCATTGAGCAAAATTTTAGTGAAATCATAAACAAATCAATGAGTCCCAGTGGAAAAGGTGAGTAGTTGAACTGTTCTAGGGCCAGGGTTTTGCTGGACAAAAGTAGCCCATCTGGGCGAGGAAACTGAAATTGCCAGGAGGGTTGAAGTGGTGGATGATGGGGCGTGTGCTGGATGGGAAGAATGTGAAGGTAGGAAGGGCGGGTAGCGTGAACGCGGAGGAAACGAGGATCAGAGGGCTCTGTGGCTTTGAAGGACAGCTGTGGTGAGAGTAATGCCAGGGCTGGACTGACAGGTAGTGGTTCTTCAACTCAGCTGTGCATGAACGTCATCTAGGGAACTTGTTAAAAGTGTAGATTTCTGAGTACCTCTCTTAGTGATTCTAAACCAGTAGGTCTGAGGTGGGGTCTGGGATCTACATATTTAACAGGCACCCCAAGAAGTTCTCATTCAAGGGGTCTGTGCACCACCACCCTTGGATAATTTCTGAAATGTGAGGCTTTGGGCAAAAAGTGAGTTGTCTGATTTTTAGATTTCAGGGGTGGGGCCATCCCTTCTGAAGCCGAGGTTCAGGTGCAGACACAGGAATGTGTGATGGGAGCTGGAATGCAGTGGTTGTAGCTGGAGACTAAGATCAAGGAATGGAATAGATCATCCACGCGACAGTCACCAGGAGGGTGGAAGGGCTTAGGGGGATGAAGGACTCAGCACTGCGTGCCAAAGCCTTCCATGAATGAAGGGGAGTTTCCAGAGGGGTGGGAGATGATCTCCATGTTGGGGTGGAAATTTTACAAACTAATAATTACAGTTCTTGGCTGTGAATGCCAGCCTGTGCTGTGGTAAGTAGCCTGATTGTAGCTGAAAGGATGAGAGAGGGCTAGGTCAGAACCGTAACGACTTTTAAAATATATCCCAACCCTGTCTGCCTCTCCGTTGCCACCACTCCCACTCCCGTCCACACCACTGTCTCCCCTCCCCGGCAGCTGTAGCAGCCTCCTAACTGGTCTTGCTGCTTGCCTTCTGCCCCTTCTAGCCCACTGTTTGCATACAACCAAAGAGATTGCGCTGACAGTCAAATCCATCACAGCCCTCTCCGACTTTAAACACTTACATGGCTTCTGGTTACACTCGGAAAAAGATCCTCACTCCTTCCCACAGCCCCAGTGGTTCTTGAGGCCAGGTCCCCACCTCTCGTTCTAGCCCTCTCTGGTCCAAACACCTTCCACTCCCCCATCACGTCTCTGTGTTGCTGGAACAGACCGAGTTCTTCCCCACCCCACGGTCTTCGCGCTGGCCATTCCGCTGGCCTGAAATGCTCTCTCCCATCTTGCCATGTCTTGCTTCTCCCCTTATTCAGAGTCCCCATGACCACACAACCTAGAGCCAACTCCTCTCCTACCCCCCAGTTGCTGCCACACAGCACTGCTTTATTTTCCTCAGCGTGCAAAAACACAATGGGAAGTCACGTGATTTACATATTCACGTGTTTGTGGTCTGTCTTTCCGCAACAGGAATGTCAGCTCCATGGGAGAAGCCTTCTGTCTGCTTTGTTTGAATCTGTATCCTCAGCACTGAGAACAGTGCCAGGCACATAGTAGGTGCTCAGTAAGGATTTGCTGATTGAATAAAAATCAGCAATGGAAGTAGAATTGGGTCTAAATGAAAATGTAAGTCAGTGGAGAAGAGGTGAGTCTAGTAATGACGTTACAGGCAACAGCATATTTTTAATCCACCTGCTCTTAGAAGAAACCCATGTTCTCTTCCAATAAAACCGGACTTAAAGGAAAAATTCATTAAAAAGATTTGAAGGCTTGATTCAGAATGGGAAGGCCTTATGGCACACGTCTCCAAGCAGGTCTCCCTCAGGGAAGTTAGAGGGGAGGGAGGTAACATTTGGTGGACACCTACCAGGGGCCCAGGCTGTGCTGGGGCCATGAAAATAATACATGGCACTTATTGTGGGTTTACTGGGTGGTACCATCCCTGTGACACACGTGATATCCCTTCTGTCAGTTAATCCTCGCAGTGACCCTAGTGTTGGCCCTGTCGTGGACCCCATAGTACAAAAGAGGAACCAAGGTCCCAGGATGAGCACTTGCCTGAAGAACCACAGCTCGAAATGACTGGAGCTCAGATTCCAATCCTGTTCTCTTTGATTTCAAAGCTCGACATCATACAACCTTACGTGTGACTTACATGGCTGCCGTTAATCGCATGTTCACAAGGGCCAGGCCCAGGGCTAAGGCTTTAGGTAAAGGCGTGTTTATCAACCAGGACTGGAATCCAAATTCTCTGCTGCTTCTCACCTCAGGCCACACGGCCTGTTGAATAGCTTGGTCATCCTCTGCCTTTGGTTTCCGGTTTGTTCTCCCTGGAGCAGAGATCAATACAGTCATGTGACTGACTCATCCGTTACCAGCAAAATAAAGGCTCAGGAAGGTTTTTGCCAATTTGTGAGGTGTGATGTTTGTTGCTTGGCATTGGAATACTATGTGCCATTTGCGAGGATACTTCTCATGTTTATTGCGTGCCCAATAGTTGCCCGATGTTCCCAGTAGAGTGTCGGGGTTATTCTGTGGGTCCTGGAGTCACGAGTGGGTTCAAATCCTGGCATTATCACTTATTAGCTCTGAGAAAAAGCTGTTCGAAGCCTCTCTTTCCCTATTTCTGTGTGTGCAGAACACAGAAGTGGCCTGTGTCATAGCTGTTGCTTGGCTGTGATCAGGCGCTTGGCATGGTACCTGTAAGGAGCTCTCAGTACACGTTAGCTGTTGGTGATATTTTTATCATCATTATGGCATCGCGTTTGAGGGCTGTCCTGGGCCAGACTGTAGGAGAGGCCTGGGGACAGGGTGATGGGGAGGTGATTGTGTTCCAACTACATTGGGAGGCTTTAGGGACTAAGACCAAGGATCTTGACCGCTCATGCTTTCTACGTCTATAAAAGAGCAACGGCTATCCTGTTGCTTGGGTGTAAAATTTAAATGAAAACACCTACAAGGCTAAAGATAAATAATGGCTAATATTTATGAACACCTAATATGTTGCAGGCAGTAGTCTAAGACTTTAACATGCATTAACTCCGGAAGTCCACACAACAAACACTCTGAAGTTGGTGCTGTTATGATCTCCATTTTAAAGATGAGGGACTGGAGGTGAGAGTGTGTCTGGGATATCACAGGGATTAATTAAATATTTCTTAGATGTTGAAACCTTTTAGGGGAAGAAACTTTTTATTACCCTGCCCACCTCCCGGTACAGAATAGGTGCTCAGTACATTGTTATTTTTGAAAAAGTGACACAGATCAGAGGTTGCCATCCCTTTACTGTGAACGGCCTCATAGCCACTATGTTGGATTTTGTGTTCTATACACAAAATATGTTGGGTTTGAAGTTCTGCTGTACCTTCTCAACTCTTCTGTTGTAATGCAGAGGCAACCACAGATCTATAGAAATAAATGAGCATGGCAGTGTTTTCATCAAATTGTTTCTAAAAGCAGGTGGCAGGACAGATTTGGCTGTGGGCTGCGGTTTGCCCCACCCTGATATAGATGCTGATGCTGATAAATGGTACCATTTATTCAATGCACCCTCTGTGCTAGGCTGTTCAAAGTACCTTCATGCTCTGTCTCCTGAGACACCAGTGAGAAAAGTAGGCTCACTGGGTTTAAGTAACCTGTCCAAGTCTGCCAGACTGCAGAGCCCAGACTAAGGAGATGATGTCAAGGATTTTGGAACATGATCCAGATGAAAGTGTAAGTCTAGATCCTTACTACTCAAAGTCTGGTCCGTGAACCAGCAGCCTTGATATCAACTGGGAGCTCATTCAAAATGCAGGATGTTGCAAAACAGAAATAGAGTTACAGATGTAGAAAATAAACTTACAGTTACTGGGGGAGGGGGGGGAAGGGATAAACTGGAAGATTGGGATTGACATATACACACTACTATATATAAAATAGATAATCAACAAGGACCTACTGTATAGCACAGAGAACTCTCCTCAATACTCTGTAATGGCCTATATGGGAAAAGAATCTAAAAAAGAGTGGATATAACAGACTCACTTTGCTGTGCACTGAAAATAACACAACAATGTAAATCAACTCTACTCCAATAAAAATTTTAAAAATAGGGCTTCCCTGGTGGCGCAGTGGTTGAGAGTCCGCCTGTCAATGCAGGGGACACGGGTTCATGCCCCAGTCCAGGAAGATCCCACATGCCGCGGAGCGGCTGGGCCCGTGAGCCATGGCTGCTGAGCCTGCGCGTCTGGAGCCTGTGCTCCGCAACGGGAGAGGCCACAACAATGAGAGGCCCGTGTACTGCAAAAAAAAAATAATAATAATAAAAATAAATAAATAAATAAATAAATAAATAAATAAAATAAAAAAACAAAATGCAGGATGTCGGCTTCCACCCCTACCTCAACCTACTGAATCAGAACCTTCATTTTCCCAAGCCTCTCAAGTGATTGTCATGCATGTCAAAATTTGAGAAGCAAAACAAGACAAAGATGCACACACTGTTCAATATCCTCAAATTTTTAGCTTTTGTGAGTAATAAAGCAAATCATAATATGGTTAAGCTTTGCATTCATCCTGCAGGTACCTGTGTAAACCGGCTGTCAGCATACTGCTGCGAGAATAAGTGGAAGAAACACCTGTGACGAAAGATACATTTAGATGCCAAATAGAAGCTGTACTGTCTAACAGTCTTTGGAAGCTACTCCGAAAATGTAGCCAATGATTTAACGATCTTTAAGGTAAAGGCATTAGAAATCTGCAAGTGAGCTGGTCAGTTTTGCCAAATGGGGTTAGAACTTGGCTGTCTACACAGAGAAGAAAACCCGGGTTTAAATTTTCTCAGAAGCTCCGAACAAGAGCCAAGCGTATAGATGATCTGTTCGGCTTTTTCCTTGTGATGGACACAGACGCGGTAGCCCCTGCATGGCCTCTGCTCGCTCTGGTTTAATGTGATTGACAATCAGGTCAGCACACAAAGGGCAGTGAGGAACCACTCGGCTAACAAGCTCCTTGCCCTCCAGTCTCTAGAAGAATGTTGACTGACAAGGACACAATTAAAAAGGGATTGATTTATTGAGCTGGAATGCTCTGGCTCCCCTAATCTCAGCATCTCTCTGTTTCGTGTAATCACCATTTCCAAACAAGAGTCAGCCTCTGCAAATGAAACCCTCGTGGTCACCGGGGAGCCAAAGATGCTCTTAGTTACCGAAGGTAGCTCAGCCCTAGATGCCCATAAAGAGAAACCGCGTGAAAGAAGTCCTCTCCTTCACCAAGGCCTGGATAAGGATCTGGAGTTCAGCAGGGAAGGATGATCTAAACAAAAAGTAAGCAGTGGTCCTGAAAACTGCTAACCTTGGCCCCAGGAGGGAACTGGGTTAAGAAGGGTAGATGGGCAAGGAGCTCTATTTTTGTCTTTTACATAGTAAAAGTGTAAATTTCTGTTAGAAATCACAGGGTCATCAAATATCTGGAATGTTGATGGGGATGCCAGTGAGGTTCAAGGGAAGAAAAGAGTCCGTGGATTGGAATTCACTGTTCCTTTTGAACTGTTTCAGTGAACCGATGCAGTTGAATCTCAGTTATGTGTATGCAAATAATTATTTCTAATTGTTAGGACTTGAGGGTCACCCCATAAATAGCACCTCTCTTTTCCACTGGAGTTATGAACTGGTTGAGAAGTAAAACAAAAGTCTTGGCAGCTGGAGACTGAAATACAGCACCATCTTTGTTACTGATGAAGTGGGAAATGTAAGCTTATATCTGTGTGTTCTATAGACGGGTAAATTTCTTCCTACTGAGCCCCAAACTTAAATAAAAATATCACTCTTTCTCCCCTGGGGGTCAGTGAATGAGAGGACAGAGAGAAACCAGGAGTGGAGTGGGACCTCCCCCACGTGGAAGGAATACTCTTGAGTGAGGAAGAGGGGCTGATGAGAAAACAGACTGAGAGGGTTGTGTAACTTGCCCAGTTCACAGAGCTAGGAGGGGGGAGGACTGCAGGGCACACCCAGCTTTCCCTGGCTCTGAAGCCTGAAATGTGAAGTAGTTCTTCTCTATTTGTTGAATAAAGTGAATGGATGAATGAAGGAGGTGACATTTGAGGGTGACAGGTTGAGAAGTGCAGTCAGGATGGGATGGCCTGTGCATCGTTGTAGATCCTTTCTTCCAGCTCAGGGTCTGGCACTGGGGACGGTTCACCTAGATGTCCTGCCTGCCAGGCCAGGCCAGGCCAGGCCAAGTGTCCAGGCAGGTGGGCTCTGGAGCCGGTCCTGCTGGCACAGTGGCCCGGTGTCAGGTGCACGAGGAAAAGCCGGTGTCTGCTGGTCCGTTTGGCCATCCCCATCCCCGTTGCGTGGTCTCTGATTTCGTTCTACATCGCCAGGGGATCTGCAGATTGGCCTTCCAGATGGCCAAGGGGAAAAAGCCCCACCCTCCAAGGGGACTGGGATAAACCCATCTCTGCCCGAGCTAGAAATCTGACTCACAGATTAGGGAAAAGCATGGCCAACCAAGGCTGACATTCAACTTCCCCTCTCCTGGTGGGGATTTCATAGTCCCCTGTGCATCTGGTCACCACATTTCCGACATCCTTCTACTCCTGGGTATTAAACATAAAACAGAGCCCCTGATACCTCATTTTCTCTCACTTGTTCTTCACACCTTGTCATTTATTTGCAATCCTTGGAGCAGCCGGAGTTCCCTTTATCAGCATGTCCTCCCTCCAGGAGGGGCCCCCTTCCCTCCCCAGGGCTCTGCTTCCTGCTCATCAGCTTTGCCACCTCAGCCTGTCCCCTCCTTTGCTGTCACGCCAGCCCTGGCATGGACTTCTGTGATCTTAATCTCTTTCTTTGGAAACTTCTGTCACTTCCAATCTTCCCCAGTTTTCTCCCTCCACCTCAGCCGTTGCCCCCAGGCCCCCTTCACCTTCTCAGCTTTCTCTTCAAGGACGTTGTGTGTCTTTTTCTCCTTATTTGGTCCAGTGTGACCTGACAGGGTCGCTGAAGCAGCATACTGGGGATAGAAATATGTACTTAGTTCTCCACAGATTTTCTTTTCCTTCCTTTTTGAATGGGGCATTTGCAATCAATTTATGTCATTTAGCTGAAAGGTTAAGAATTTTCCACTTAAAAATCAACTTCCCCAAATGAAAACAATTTTTGGTGCTTTTTTCCATTGTAGTCAGGTCCCCACATGCCCCTGGGCACAGAGACTGTTCTGGAAAGGGCTTCCTGAGGAATGCCTGTGGAGTGAGTACCGCTTCTATTCAGGCCTTGTGGACATCGATTTCACAGAGCGGGCAGGAGATCTTGTTCTTTTGTCTTCTTTAGGATTCACTGTCAGAGAAGTGATGTCACCATGAGATGCTTCCAGTGGTACCACGGGTGGACATGAGACTAAGGGTCACCCGTACTGACCCCTTCCAGGATAGGTTTCTATGGAAACAAATGTGAACAGAATAGAACAAGGCAAAGCAACCCTGAATTATTTGCTAAGACCCTGACTCCAAACCTTGTTACAAACCTCAGTAGACCCAGGCTCCTGTGAAGACTTCCTTTTCTTAAGTGGCACCAAGTATGGAATCTAAAATACGATACAAATCAACATATTTACGAAACAGAAACAGGCTCACAGACATAGAGAACAGACTTGTGGTTGCCAAGGGGGAGGGGACGTGGGGGAGGGAAGGAATGGTAATTTGGGATTAGCAGAGGCAAACTATTATACATAGGATGGATAAACAACAAGGTCCTACTGTATAGCACAGGGAACTATATTCAATATCCTGTGACAAACCATAATGGAAAAGAATATGAAAAAGAATACATATAACTGAATCACTTTGCTGAACAGAAGAAACTAACACAACACTGTAAATCAACTATACTTCAAGAAAAGTTTTTAAAAGTGGCACCAAGGAGTCTAGAGGGGTTGCTGTTCATATTCCCACCCTGATCCCTGTTACCAGGCTGGTGCACCCAGATCCCAGCTGCTCTGGGATCCCAGCTGCTGGGCTCCCAGCTTCCCCTTCTCTAGAGGTTTGCCTTCATTCCCAGAGTTTCTTCACTTGGGAGGATACAAGCTCCCCCATTCACCTCCTGTAGCCTGCATCCAAAGAGTAACCACCGGAGGATATAAGAGGGCAGCCCCCATTTCAAAGTGGGATTAACGCTGAGGTACAGTCCACACTCCAGAGCTCCCTGCGGGGTCAGGCTTCAGCTAGATCCCAGCTGAGACCGTATCCTGGCTTAAGTCCTCCCCTCCCTATCCTGCTTTCCTCACTTCCTCAGGAAGTCACGTGTGCCCAAATCCTTGTCTCAGGCTCTGCTTCCAGGGAACCAGATATAAAACAGATGACCACACCACACTGGCAAAAGGGTTTACCCCATCAATGCCCACACCTGAATCTGGGGTCTTACTGTGTCAGGGCGAGGGACGGTCACACTCATGGGGAGAAGTGGGGAGACCATAGTACAGATGCTTGCCCTGGTGCCAGAGCAGAACTGGTCTAGACGGCTTGACACAGGCTTGTCGGGACTGGGACGGTGGAGGGAGTGGCAGGCCTGTATCAGCCCCCACTGGCAGGATCAAGAGAGAAAGTATTCCCAAATGGGTTGGAGGGTATCCAAGAGAAAGAGATGGCCTTCTCTGAGGGTGGTTGAGTTCCAGGTTCCTAACCAGCTGCTAAGAGATGGAGCACAGCGGTCCTTAGGTCCTTGCAACTATAGAAGCAAGGGAGATGCAGAAAAGACCCCACTGTTTGGTCTTGAACTTTTAGGCAGGCCCAGCGAAAGCTCTGTTTCACCTCTTTCAGGGGTAAGAAGGGAGGGGGTGGAGATGGGGTGGGCGAGAAGGGATCAAGGGGTAGGTATGTTAGGATGAGCAGAGAAAGGTGAAGAGAATTGCTGCTCTCCTCCCCAAGACCCACATTTACCTACATCTCTCTCTCCTTTGTCTTACTGCTTGGACTTCACGTCCTTCCTACCTCTCCTCACTGTGAAGTCTCAGCCCACCTTTCGCTTCTCTCAGCTTCACTCCCACCTTCCTGCCTGCCCAAATTCTTGGTGCTCATTCAACAAATATTTACAAAGTGCCCACCAGGCATCAGGCACTTTTCTAGATCTGGGAAGTCACCAGAAACAGCTGTCCTTAGTCATGGCCAGTGTGGGAAGACACCCAGTAAACGTGCAGTCAGCTGGAGGGTAAATTCAGCTAGAGGTAAGTGCCGCGAAGTAAACACAAGGAGAGGATCATGTGGGTAATTGTTCTGGCTGGGAGTCTCGTCTGCCCTGTGCAGCTGCAGGTGCTTTGAGGGAGGAGGTCTCAGATGATACTTCCTCCAAGATGTGGGACCCAGCACCTCACTCATAAGAACTCACCACACACGTGTTCATTTCTGGACTACACTTGGGCTTTTCGCCTTCAGACCAGACTTGGGTTTCTCCCCCTGATTTGTGTGCATTGGGTCAGATGTGGCCCCCAAGCGCCTGCGCTGCAGTCTCGAGTTGCTCACTGGGGTGGGACCTACAACGCGTCTTGACGTTCACAACCTCAGTTCCTTCTGTGTGAGACAGGGGAGGTGAGCGCGCCCACTTTCACAGGGTTATGGAGGGCAGAATGAGACCATCTGCAGGAAGTGCTCCCTCAAGGGATGGTGTTGGTTGATGGGTCAAGTCTTCATTCAGCACCACCAGTGGGACCAGCCTCAGGAGGAGCCAGAAAGAACTGGGGACCCAAGGCTCTTGCAGCTTGGATAGCTTTGAGGCGGTCTTGGCCATTGCTTTTGTGCTTGATTGAGGTCCTGAGGATAGGTTTTTAGGGAGTGGAGAGGTAAATGGCAGGAGAAGGGGTCTCTGCCCTAGCCTTCCCACTGCCCCAGACCCGGAGCTCATCTTTTCTCTCCTCAAACTGATACCCTCCAGCTGTCCCTATATTGCTCCTTCCTTAGGCTTGAAATCCCAGTTTCATCCTGGTTTTTTTTTCTTTCTCTCATCCTACTCCTCTGCTCAGAATGCAAGTCTCCCACATCCTGTGGTTCATTTTCCCCAACTCCCTTCACTTCGTTTCCTTTGCCCTTGCCCTGCTTCCAGCCCCGGATCCTCCTTTCACATTTCTGGTGGCTGGTGTAACTTCCTCCTGGGTATCTCCCACCACCGTTTCTGCTCATTACGACCCAGGAGTCACGCTTGGAGATCCCACTCCCTAAAAGAAAAAGAGTTCCTACTCCTCGTGCTGGCATCTGGAGCTCTCTCCTCCATGACTGCCTCTGCTCTCCCACCTCAATACCCAAAGAGCCAAACTTGCGCACTCACTGCTCCCCAAACAAATGCCGTATTTCCCCTGCCTCTGAGCGTTTGTTCCTGCAGCTCCCGCTGTCGAGGCTGCCACATTTGCCCGGTCCTTCAAAGCCGGGTTCAGACGTAGCCTCTGATGCCATGACTGGTCGGGAATTCGCCCTCACCCCGCATATTCATACCCCTTATCTCACACCTTTCGTAGGACATTCATATCCTGCGGCTGCTCCAGGAATTCGTGCACTCTTGTGCTACTGAGGAAGTAGCACACTTGTTGGTGGGGTGTATCCTTCCCTACTGTCAGGTATTGATTCCTGTATTACATCCCACATGGGATACATGAGATTTCCTCTGGTGACAAGTGAGGCTCAGATTAAATCACTTGCCCAAGTTCATGCAGGTCCTAATGGAGAGAGGTGGGATACAAACCCACAGTATGTCTTAATCCAAACGCGGCGTTCTCAGCAACTATGCTATCGTGCCTCCAGGTAGACGTTTGCTGATTGAACTGGGTTGAATAGCACTAAGGGACCGTGGCTGGTTGAGTGCCAAGTGCCCAGTACGGAAAGGGTCGCTGTAGGAATAGAGTGGACCTCCTGCTTAACTACTGGCGCTGCCGTGGGGCTGTCAGGTGGCCCTGCCACCGGATCGAGCCAGCAGCTGCCAGTGGGGCGTCCCCGCTGGGCAGCCCGAGAAGGATGCGACCTCATAGGAAAATTGATTTAGGATGAACCGTGCCAGAAGCAGCCCGTCCGTCACCAAACCCCTCTTGGGTCATATTTCAAAGCCTGGCTCAGGGCCACTGGCTGGGGCGCACGGCTGTGAGATCATGGCTGAGCCATCTGACTCTCCAAATTATAAGGACCAACTTGGGAGTTTTATCGCATTTCTGCCGCCCAGGCATGAAGTCAGCTGGACGGCGCGTGACAGGGAGTGTTCCTCTTGTAATTAATCGGGGTGTGCGTTTTTTTTCATCTTCTGCCTAAATTCAGCGTGCTGTGAGCGTGCGCGCTCCCTTGGCGCTACCCTGCGCAGTAGCGGAGGTGAGTCACGGCTGTAAAATCTGGAAAGCTTGTGGGGGGATGCAGGTGGAGGAGCAGAGAAATAGACATTATTGTTATCATCTTTCAGGCGTGCTCGACTTAATTACTGCACTTTCAGCAGCTGCATTGTGCCTTCCTAACACCGAGCCAGAAGTGATGGTTTGAGCGGGGAAAGGATCTGTTCTCTGTTGGGGCAGAGGCCCCGGAGGCCTTTGGCTCTTTTGAGGGAGCATGGGGCAGGTTGGATGCCCAGCACTGCCGCTAGGCAGCTGGAACCCGTGTGGATTTGCTCTGAGACCCTTGGGTGTGAGCAGCCACACGGTTTTTCTTTATTTTTCTAAAGCAAATAAATCTGGCTTGGTCCCCCACCTGCCAGGGCTGGCAGGAAACCCATTCTTAGTTAATGTCTTTTTAGGGGGAGCAGTGGTGAAGGATTCTTTCTCTCCTCCTTGGGAACGTAAGGAAACCCTGGCAAGTGTTCAGCAAGATTGAGGGGCAAGTTTGCCGTGCTGGGTCCACGGTTGAGAAATTCTGGCTCATGGTCTGCAAGCACCATTTCGAAGGGAGCCTCCCATCTTCCTCCCTCCCAAGCCTGATCGGGGGTCTCGGCAGAGGCTCCCGAGGCACGTGGCCTCACGTTTTCCCTGGGCGCACCCCTCAGTTATGCCCCCATCCCGGGCTGCAGGTCTCCACCCTCAGGGACTTGCAAACCATTGTCTCTTTCCCAGTCTCAGAGAAGACGCATAACCCCTCAGGCTAGGCCACCTCTCCTCTTGTCTTCCTACCCTTAAAACAGTTCCCCTCAGACAGCACGGTTCTCTCATCTCTTTGAGGCTTTCTTTTCTTTTTTTAATTAAAAAAATTTTTTTTGCGGAGCACAGGCTCTAGGCGCGCTGGCTTCAGTAGTTGTGGCATGCGATCTCAGTAGTTGTGGTGCACTGGCTCAGTTGCTCCACAGCATGCAGGATCTTCCCGGACCAGGGCTCGAACTGGTGTCTGCAACAAGAGAAGCCACTGCAATGAGAAGCCCACGCACTGCAAGAAGAGTAGCCCCCACTCACCACAACTAGAGAAAGCCCGCGCACAGAAATGAAGGCCCAAAGCGGCCAAAAATAAGTAAATTAATAAATAATTAATTTAAAAAGTTTTAAATTTAATTTTCATTTTATATTGGAGCACAGTTGTTTTACAAGGTTGTGTTAGTTTCAGGTGTACAGCAAAGTGATTCAGTTATACATATACATATATCCATTCTTTTTCAGATTCTTTTCCCATATAGGTTATTACAGAATATCTAGTAGAATTCCCTGTGCTATACAGTAGGTCCTTGTTGATTATCTATTTTATGTATAGTAGTGTGTATATGTTAATCCCTACCCCGTAATTCATCCCTCTCCACCTTTCCCCTTTGGTAACCATAAGTTCTTTAAGCCTTTCTTAAAAGACAAACAAACCAACCAACCTGCCAGAAAAGCAGAAAACTGAACCAAAGTAAACAGACAGAAATTGTTACATCTTCTTCCCCTTGGCTATTTGTTCAGACAAGGAGAAAAATGACCTTTTCATTCTTTGAGTCTTCCAGCAAGAACAAGATAGAACCACTTCTCCATGAGTTTGTCACACTCCAGCTCTGTGATCTCGGGCAAGTTACCTAAACTCTGAGGCTCAGTTTCTCTTTTAAAAGGTGGGATACATGGCTCCTTGTAGCAGGGATATTGTGAGGATTAAGTGACGTAAGTCAGGCATTTAGTGTAGAACTTGGCATGGAGTTGGCTCTCAAAGCATGGCTGTTGCTGGAAGACAGTGAGCTCTGTGATGGCGCCTGGGGCTTCCCCATCCTGGAGGACGGGGGCTGTAGTTCGCTGATCTCAGTATCCTTGGCAATTGCGCCATACCTGGCACCCGGGAGGCATGCGCCAATGTTTGGTTAAGTGAATGGTTGTAAACAGCAAGGATTTCGGAGGGGCTGAGAGCGACAAGCTTCCTTTACCGACCCCAAACAACTGGCGTTCCTGTTGCACGTCCACAGTACACACTCATATGCATCCTGGATGTGTGTGATGTGTGACACAGTGATGGCAAGACAGAACCACACAAGGGAACTGCAGGTTGGGTCCTCTGACTCTGGTTACTAACATCTTGACTGGAATAGGTCAGGGGCCTGTGCTCATTTGGGACATATGCTATATTTAACAAGAGTATCTTTCCCCATTGCCCAACTTTTCCTAAGGCTCACTTCTGGGGCTCTCCCTTCCACATACCCTTGGCTTCAGTCCTAGATTGTTGAAAAAATTGGAGAGTACGCTACAAGGAAAATTTGACGGGGCTCAGGTAAATCTCAGGTCACAGGCAGGTGACTTTCTTCTGGGTGATCAGTGGACAACGTGCAGGCACCACAGGGACACAAGTAGCTAAGGTGGCTCCTCTGTCCTGTCTACTTGGGATGCTCACTTACATGGTGGCCTGTGTTCTGCAGGCATTGTCCTTCCGGGCAGAGCCCAGAGACTCCAGTGCCTCCCCTTTCTTGACTGAGCTTTGGTCCTTTTCATTTCTTTGCTCCCCACTCCATCCCCATCTCCTGCAATGTCAGTCCTGAGATCTAGTCATTCTGTTACAAAGCAGGTGACCCTCACGTAGGGGAAGGCCTGCCTTTTCTCCCATCTTCTTTCCAGTTTTATGGCTATAGCTTAAACTCTGCATTCTTCTTCCCTTAGGTCTTCCTTTTTGGACACTGAGAACCTGTGCATTGCTGATAGTAAACTGATGGGTTAGGCCGGCCCTGTTTCTGAGAATCCCCCAGGGTTTCTGAATCTCTTTTCTCCACTCGTGTCTCTCTGCCTTTCTTCTTTGATCGTTGCTTCCTCCATTCCCAGCGGGAAGAGAAGAATCCGGGGGACCCATCGGAGAGGTAGGACTAGAACACCTCAGTGGTGGAGACCCTTGGAACTCTCTGGAGGTGGGGACCTCAGGAGGCCTCCAGCCCCTTGCTCAGCACTCATGAAATCTCAGCAGCTGATCCAAGGGACACTGGCCTCTCCCCTCCACTGCTAGGAAGCCTCCTCTTTCAGGGCCACATTTTGACTTCTGTGAGCGTGAGCCACTCTTGCCTTTTTTGGGTTCCTTCCTCCATAAAAACGTACGAAAATAATTTAATGGATGTTCAGGGGCCATAAAGATGATTTTTTTCTCATGTGGGAAACAAATGAAAACATTTTATTCATCCTTACAAGTTCCTATATTTTTGGTTTGAATTTTAAAGGAATGAAAATATTTTTGTGGGTTCCTGAAAGTGTGGAGGGCCCTAGGCACTGTGCCTCCCTGACTGGTGGAGAAGTTGGCCTGGTCCTCAGGGATAAAAAGGAGACATCAAAGGGCCAGTCGGAACCTGCTTGGGGGTTCCAATTTCTTGATGCCTGGTCTCTAGATGCAACTTCATTTACTTGAGACCCAGATGAGTGTGGAGTGGCCCGTGGCAAAGCAGCAGGTGGTGTAGGGTGAGTCCAGAAGCTTGTGGAAGCTTCAGTCCTGCATCTGCAGTTTCCTGTCTGCACTTCCCTCCTTTCCTTTGTTGAGCTACGGAAGACAAAGGACTGCCAGAAACCACCAGAAACTTGCAGAGAAGCATGGTACAGATTCTCCCTCAGAACCTCCAGTGGGAAGCAATCCTGCTGACACCTCAGTTTCCGACTTGCAGCCTCCAGAACTGAGAGAATAAATAAATAAATTTCTGTTGTTTCAAATTAGTTTGTGATAATTTCTTATGGCAGCCCTAAGAAACAAATACATCCCCTAAAATGCAAACAAGCAAATAAACAAAAACAAAAACAATGCAAAAAAAACCCCCAAACCCCCCACATAAAAACAAAACAAACAAAACCCCAAACCAAAACCAAAAGTAGTGATTTATCCCTTCTTCCTTCACTGAGAGACATTAGTGAGTATTGGAAAATCACCTGGAGGATCAGGTCCCCCAGGTGAAGCTGTGTAGACTGTTCCCACCTGGCCAAGGGGGTCCAGCCCACCCTAAGCCATGCTGCTCACAGGGCCACATCCACTCAGGGGCACTGTACAGGGCACCTCTACTGGTGAGTGGGTTGAAGTAAAGATTCCCGGGTTCCAAGCCTCAGATTCTACTTTTGTACTTTGGATGTATGTCCTGGAAATCTACTTTTTTTTTTTTTGCGGTACGCGGGCCTCTCACTGTTGCGGCCTCTCCCACTGCGGAGCACAGGCTCCGGACGCGCAGGCTCAGCGGCCATGGCTCACGGGCCCAGCCGCTCCGCGGCATGTGGGATCTTCCCGGACTGGGGCACGAACCCGCGTCCCCTGCATCGGCAGGCGGACTCCCAACCACTGCGCCACCAGGGAAGCCCCTGGACATCTACATTTTAACAAACCGCCCAGGTAATTAATTCATGGCCAAAGAGTGTACTTAATAAAACATAGGTTGGAGGAGTGGGGTAGGTAAAATTTTAAAATAGGAAAACCATGTCTTGGACTTCCCCAACTAGGAGTTCTTAATTTTTCTGTGCCGTTAATCTTTAGGCAATTTGTTGAAGCTTATAGACCCTCCCTCAGAATAGAATATAGTTCCTAACTGAATAAAACAGAATACATAGGATTACAGAGAAAGCCAATTATATTGAAATACGCAATAAGAATATTAAAAAACCCAAACTTCTAAATTTAGTACTATAAGTGTTTCCTTATTGACATACTACGTACAAGAATTAGCAGTGAGTCTGATAACTATTGTAATTTCAAGGTGGTGATGAGTCTAAAATCATATTTTGAAAAGATGTGAGGACTATAAAGTGATGAAAAAATCTGTGATCTCCATTCATGCAGCGTCACAGGAACTGCTTATACTCCTGTGGTTTGTGGAGTTCATAACTGAACACGTTCATAACTGAACACATTCCAGTTAGAATTAGAAATAAAGATGAAACTTTCCCTCAAGATCACGGTCCACCTGAACTCTGTCCACAGATCCTTTGAAAGTTCACGACCTCGCTCTGGAGTCTAGCTCTTCATCTTTTGTCTTTCTTGCTGGCTCCCACCCCCAGCCCCCTACCCACCACCTGACACCCTGCAAGCCCACAGCAAACCCAGATCCCCCTCCTCTCAGCCCACGTTAAAACCTGCCCTTAGCGACTACACGGTATGGTAGGCCAAACACAGGTGTCTGCGCCAGAAGTTCCACAGGTTCAAATGCCTCTCTCCCAGTCTATTAGCTGTATGACTAACCCTCTGAGCCTTGGTAGCTGCATTTATAATACCCACTTTGTAAGGCTATAGTGAGGATTAGAGAAGATGTGCATAAAGTGTTTGGCACATATTAGGTGCCTAATAAAGATGAAATGTCATTTGATTAAAAAAAATTTTAAGTGTTTCCCCAGTTAGGAGATATTTCAGTTTCAATGAGGATTCATAGCATTTCAGCATCTGTTGGAGAAAGGATTGGATGGGAGGGAATGAGAATTCCTCGCATCGCTCCTGGTTGGAGCTGGATGGACTCATTCACTGAACAGTCTTTCAAAGAAATGGCTGAGCGTGGTGTCTATTAGTGCAGTGCTGGAGCCAGAGGAACACCGGGAAGACCCTGTTGGAATCTGGGCTGCGCAGCAGGCGTTCAGGCCTCCTGAGGCCTGGTCAGCTGATTGTTGCCATGGTGATGACTGCTAGCTGAAGTGCAGTGGCTTGGCCACTCCTGAGACATGGCCAGTGCCTTGCCTGGTGTGAGGCCGGGGTATTGAGAGGACAGGCAGACGGGCGGGTAAACATTCCACTATGGTGTCCGGCCTACTCAGTGCCCGGGCCTGTTCCTAATAAACCCCGCGTGTGTGTGTGTGTGAGGGTCTCTAACAGATGTCCTGGGGCCTCCGCTTGCCAAGTTGTCTCCCCTTGTTCTGCTTCGGCCCACTGGGGGTGTTGTCTGCAGAGCCCCAGGAGAAGCCCTCCTGCACCCCTCCTTCCCGTCTCTGAGGAGAGAGCTAGAACTGGAGGTCTCTGGGGAGCAGGGTGCTTGTATTGAGGGAATGGTGGGGGGGAATTTTACTGCTGTCCTCTAGGGTCAGCAATAGGGCAAAGTGCAACAGTGTCTCCTGTGCGAGGGAATCATGTGCTCCGGCCCACACTGTCCAAAAGTCAGGCCCCAGGCCCATCTTCTGCCCTGTCGATGCTAACACTATTCTTTGTGCAGTAGTATCAAGGTACAAGGGAAACAAGAGATTGAAGGTCAAGTATATATCCTGCATTTAATTGGATTCTCTTTCTACCACCTGCTACCTGTGTGACTTTGGGCAAGGTCCTTAACCTCTCTGGTCCTCGGTTTCTTCACAGAACAGAGCACAGCTGGAAACTAGGGCCATTGTGTCAGTGAGACGGTGGAAAAGGAGGCTTAAACCTCTCCCCACTCTTACCACAGCTCATAAAAATCTCCCAAACTTCTGAATTCTGGGCTCCAGCTTCCTCATATGCAGTCTCTGTTCTGTACCATGTGGACCCAGCATGAAGCCTGGTCCTTCCTGGGAGTTCCAGAACAGCCCACTTACAGACTAGGAAGAGTAAGATGAGTAACTTGGACCAGAGTGTCTAGTTTTTGTTTTGTTTTCATTTTGGTTTTGGTTTCGGCAGGGGAAAGAGAGATGAGGGGTTTACATGGCAGAAATTTCATCAACTTCAAAAGGGTGGTAGGCATTATACCATCCATGAAGTGTCCCTCAGCTACCCTCCCCCTGACGAGGGAGTCTCACTGGCTCCTTACCTCTCTCCTAGTTTCAGTCCTTCCCTGTCTTTGGGTCCTTTCTTCCTATCAACTATCTTCTCTTCTTGTAACTGACCTCAGCATATTTACCGCCTTACCTCTTGCCCAAGGTCAAGATTCTTTGCTCTCCTCTGTTGTCTGGGTCAACATCTCTGTCCTCGTGGTTCTCACCGGCCTCCACCACCTTGAAGTGTTTTCCCACAAAAAAACTGTTATACCTCCAGGTGGAATTTTTGTACTTGATGTTCGTAATAGTAACAACTCACCAAGTCACATGAAGATTACGTGAGACAATGTAAGCAAAAGTGTTTTTTGAAACGGAAGGTTTATACAAAATCATTCATCCAGTCATTCGTTTATGCCATGAATCTTTGTGAAGACTTTATCTCACCATCGCCAGCACCCAGTAAACAAGATGCTGTCAGGAGTTCATGGTCTGATGAACTGTTAGAAAACAATTGCAATGATGCATAATAAATGACATAATTGCACTACATCTCATGTGTAATGGTGGGACAAAGAAAGGATAGATGCATGTTGCTATAAGTATAATGGAGTAAATATTTGAAGTGTAATATAGACAAAGCAAACTCAAAGCGCTCTTCTGAGCATTTTGGAGAGGAAGAACTTTCTAGTTGATGGATCAGGACCTTGGATTCATATCACCTCTCTGCGTGTTCTCTATGTGTCTACAGAAATCTGTGTTCAAAGTCTGCAACTTTATACATGGGATAGGGTATTTGACCTCTTAGAGTCAGTTCTCTCATCTGTCAAATCTGTATGATGATCCCCCATAAGGCTGCCGTAGAGCCTGAAAGAGATTCATTAACTCATTCATTTAACAAATAGTTATTGAGCAACTACTATGTACTAGACACTGGACAATGGGGTTTTCCAGGGAATGAGATGGCAAATGGGTTCTTGTCCTCTCAGAGTGAACATCCTGCTGGGGAGATAGCATCTAGCGGTGCCCAGCCCTGTTCATTGCACTAGAAGCTATGTAACATCTTCACTCCAGTCTTTTCTTTTGATTGTTTTCCTTATTTACTCCCCCTGCACCTTGCATCAAAGTTTTGTTGCCTTAGGGTCCTTCAGATAGAACTCCTGGGAGTCTGGGAGAAGGGGGAAGTCTTCAGGCCCATGGGCCAGCAAGCTACTGTAACAAAATACCATAGCCTGGGTGGCTTAAAAGGCAAACATTTGTTTCTCACAGTTCTGGAGGCTGGGAAGTCCAAGGTCAAGGTGCTGGGAGATTTGTAAATGGTGAGAGCCTGCCCTTATGTCTTCACATGGCAGAGAGAGATGAGCTAGCTTGTGTCTCTTCTTTGAAGGGCACTAATCCCATTTATGAAGCTCCACCATCATGACCTAATGACCTCCCAAAGACCTCACCTCCAAATACCATCACACTGGGGGTTAGGCTTCAACATATGAGTTTTGAAGAGGACACAAACAGTCCATAGCAGGGAGGAAAAGTGGGGGGCAAAGTGAAGATACTAAAACCAATGAGCAAATACCTCTTTCTCTTTGCTCTCTTCTGCCAAAGGCACTGGGGAGAAACCCAGCTTTTTAATGACTTCACTTTTGGTTCAGGATTTATTACAAATGTGCTTCCTTTGTTTTTCCGATAATCATGTCATTGAGTGGCCCAGAGAGAAATGTCAACCGTGCAGCCCTTAAGGAGCCCTGGTGGTGGAGAGAGTGGAGGGCTGGCAGGCTCAGCAGAGGACACATTCATTAAACTACGGGAAGGGTGGGGTGAGCCATGCAAACCCTGGGTCTGGCAGAGTTCGCAAGCAAGTGGTAGAGAGAGGAGTGCTTTTGTGGCTCGGGAAAGCTTCTCCTCAGCCATTGGGCTGGTTTTCCCTGGCTCCTTTGTCAAGCCTGGGCTCCTCAGTTTTGACATTTGTTTTCCCTTTTGGATTTTTCCTCTCGTTACAAGTAGGTGTAGTGAATTGAAGCCTTGGGAAACACTGTTGCATTTGGGGCATGGAGTGTTATGGGTACATGGGACCCATGGTAGGAACCCAATACTGGGACTCTTAGAGGCAAGGCTTGAGGCTGTGTGGTGTGTGGTGTGAGGGTGGGATGGGATGGGATGGAATGGGAGAGTGATGCAGACAAGTCAGCCTCGCAGGAATGGGATGGGGTGTCTCGACTCCCAAGCCGGCTGGCAGCACCGCACAACTCCAAAGGGCTCTGCTCACAAAGATAGGTCAGTGGTGCCCTCGGGATGTGCAGCACAGCTGTCAACTCTTTATACTCCCCCCTCTCTCTCTCTGTCTTCCTAATTTTCAAGTACTTGGACTAAGTGCCAATATCCTTAAGAACTAGGATTGGATCCAAAGGATGTACTCGGAGGGGATTTCATCAGGAATCTTGCTGTGGAGACAGTCACAGGGGAGCCATGGAGTCAGATGTTCACTGCAAGGCTGGAAGGACTCTGCTCCCAAGGGCCTGGGTGGGACCTCTTAGGATTGGGTGGGAAAACGGGGGAAGACCTTGCTGCTGTGGTTTGAGGATGCCTTTGTTTACCTCTCCCCTTTCCTTACTCCCTTCTCATTCCCTCCATTGCTCCTTCCAGTGCCCATGTTAGGGTTACAAAGACGAATAATGATGGGAGTTTGGAGGAAGGCTTAGGTACCTGAACCTCACCATTCTCTCATCTGTGCCTTTTGGCTTCCCCACTGAGAGCCTGGAACTCCCCGGGGACAAGAACTGGAGGGAAACACAATCCTGCTCCAGTAATAGTTGGGCATGTACCCTATGCCACGTTCCTCTGTATACTGCCCCCCATCCCTGGTGCTATTGTAGGGCTTTCTGGGGCTGTGCTGGGGCACAAGGAGGCCTGGAAACCTAAGCGGGCTTCCTTTTGCCTCCACCCAAAGCCAAGGTAGATCCGTAAAGGAAGCCCATTTTTGTATCCATCTAGTGACTGATATGGTGATGCTGGAATAGAGAGAAGGAGAAGGATTAGGCCCAGCCTAGGGTGTAGGAAGTGCAGGAGAACATGTCTGACATCAGTCCTGTCCTTGAGCAGGTGCAGTGACCCTGTCTGCAGGAAATCATGACCCAGGGAATGTTTCATCCCAAGTATCACAAGCTGGGAGCCAACCTTGACTCCTTTCTCTTTCACTCTGGTACCCAACTAGTTACCAAGTCCCATCAACTCTATTTCTAAAATATCTTTCAGATCCATCTGCTTCTCTGTATCCCATCTGCCACCCTCCTGGTCCAGGCCACTATCACCTCACTTCCAGTACAGCAACTGAATCCTTCTACGTCTCCCCACATCCTCTCCACCCCACCCATCATCCAGGCATCCATGGTCCACATTGCAGCCAGGGAAATCTCTATCTGGTTAAGTAATTCCCCCTATTGAAACTCTTTAATGTCACCATTTTGCCCTTGGAAAAAAACTTTTTAAATGTTTCTGATCATTCTGAAAACCGCTGTTTACACTTCCTATCTCATCTTTCACCTCATCTATTCCAGACATGATGAACTGCTTTCCTTTTCTCCAAATGAACCATGCTCTTGTCTTTTCTCCTGCTATTCTTTCTGTTAAGGAACTCTTACCCCGCCCCCACTCTCTTCAACTCCTACGTGATCCTCATGTCCTTTGCTCAGCTGTCACTTTCTCCAGGAAGCCCTCCTTCCTTTGTCTGGGTGGGTGGTCCTCTCACATGTTTCTGTAGCTACCTATCCCTTTCTGAATATGTTTTGTCACCACCTGTTTACTTGAAATCCTTCCTGGCTATTAAGAGCAAGCGCTGCCATCAACAGGTACCTCTTGACTTCTGCTCGGCTGAACACGTGAGCCGCCCTTCCATCCCACACCACGTGGATCCGCTTCATGTCTTTATGAGTTTGCCTAAAGCAAGAGAAAAGGGACACTGGACGTCGTAATGGATGATGTCCACAATAGCAATTATTTCTTTTAAGACGGAGACATTCCACACATTATTGGTTGTTTTATTGGCTCTCAACAAAACCAAGGGTGAAATGAGATGTCAACTCCTCTAGAATCTTCAAGTAGTGATTCTAGGGGGCAGTGTGGTAGGGACTGCTTTTTAGGTTCTATCTGAAAACTCCCGAATGGAACACAATTTCACCTCCTCTCTTCTTTGTTATGGTGGAAACTTTGGAGAAATCTTGGTCAATTTTTTTCTCTCTCTGGAGTATCAAGCTCAGCTAGGCTTTCGACAGGAGCTGTATATCAGATGACTCCCACTGTGGAGCCACTCTGGAGAATCTGAAGTGTTGTGTTTTTGGTTAGGAGAGAGTCTGCACATTCTAGATAGCAAGATGCTTCTCTCCTGCAATCCACATTTCCCGAGCACCTATCCTGTGCCAGGCTCTGCTGGGTGCTGGGGTACAAAGTGACTCACTTAGACCCATCCCTGCCCTTGAAAATCTCACCAGTCCCTAAGTTCTATACGAATGGCACAAACAAAACGGTAAAAGTTGAGAGAAGGAAGAGAGCACAGACAGAGACATATCCAATAAAGAGAAATGGGCAAGAATGGTGGTTCTCATTTACACAGGCAAACTTGGAGATGATGGGGGAACCTAAAGCTTCCCAGCGCCACATTGGCCCCTGGCATTGTCCCTGCCAAGGGGACACTATCCAAGGCAATTATATCATATCACTCAAAGTTTGCCTGTGTAAGTGGGAACCCACCATTCTTGCCCATTGTGTACAATCGCCTCTTCCTTAATGTTGTGTAAAGTGTTGTGTAAACACATCCTCAAGTCCCCCGACGTTCCATCCCCAGGTTGGGGATGTTGGACATTCTGTAGCGAACATTTCCTCCCTTCCTTTCTTTGCTAATTTACAAGTTGCCAACAGATGGTTCTTAGTTGGAAACTGAAGGACACTGGGCTTGTCAGAGACCTGGGCACAGGCACACACAGAAGCCTGGGCTCGTGCAGACACGCATGCACTTGTGTGCATGCACACACAGTCCCGTATACCCTGTGACACCATATTGTTGTCCAGTTCCCTTACATCATTGGATAGGAATGTCTGCAAACACTCCAGGGACCGAACAGACTCATGGGTAAGACCCTTCCTCCTCCTAACTGCTTGGCAGGCTTTTGCGAAGCTGACCTAACAAGGCCCTGGGCCCACGACAGTGGGACAATGAGGACCTCAGCATTTTTGATGGCAGCCTCTTTCGTATTGTAAGTGACCTTGGACTGTAAGTCCCCTCTTACTGAGGGAAGAGTTTATGTGCTAAGAAGACAGGAAGATATGTGGGTGTGGAGTGATGGATGGGGTGTTTGTGGGTGAGAGTGCAGGGGAGTTGGAGTGAGGGCACAGGTGCTGATCTTTTTTTTTTAATTAATTAATTAATTTATTTATTTTACATCTTTATGGAGTATAATTGCTTTACAATGGTGTGTTAGTTTCCGCTACAGGGTCTGATCTTGAGGCCATTTGCAGGGGTATTGGGACGTCTCTGAATCAACCAGTGAAGATGGAAATCCTGTTTTTGTTGTTGGTAGATTTGTCTCAGAAACAAGGAAATGATGATATTAATCATCGCAGCTCTCATTTGGTTAGCTGGGGTTTTGAGGGGGCAAAATTAATATCTCCTCTTCCTTCTGTTTCTGAGACAAGACAAAGGCGTGAGATGGATGGGGCCGAATTGTCACCTTTATGACTGGAGCACTTTTGAGTGACAGCCCACGTGGGCTTGTTGACTCCCCATATCCAGGCTGGACTTCAGAGGAACCAACCTGAGAGCTCGTTGCAGTCTGCAAAGCTGCACACTTGGCTAGGGAAAAGAGGATGCGGAAGAGAGACCAATGAATCTTCGCTAATCCTTGATAGGTGAGCACCACCCATTCAAGAAACAGACAGTGGGCTCTTGTTCGCCCACCAGGTAACTCATCGTCTCCCCAGGGAGTAATGAGAGGCAGGACAAGAGGCCAGATGTGGTCAGGGGATCCCCCCTGACCCATTGCAGTGAACACCTAGACTGGGGAAAACTTGTCTCCCCTGAATGTTCCCGTGTTTCTGTCATAGTCAACCCATAGTCAGGGAGGGGTATGTCTGTCCCCTCAGGGGAGATGAGTCCCTTCATCTCCCCCTTCAAGAGGCTGCCCTTCCCATATGATCTCTGCACCTCTGATGTTCTTCTTGGGCTGCTGGTGCAGGGTCAACTTAGCCCTCAGAAGGTTCTGAGATGAAGCAAGCCATGTTAATTAACTCACCTCCACTGACATTCTGGTCAAGGCTAAAAAGTTATTCCATTTCTTACTTCTTATCCCCAATTCTGTCTAGCTATGTTGCCTAACATAGCTCCAAAGAGGTTCCTGTCCAGTGGAGAAACAAGAGTGTTGAAGGGGATCCGTCAGGACTGAGCCTTTGCGCAGAGCCTTTGAGGTCGGGGAGAGAGTTGGTGCTGTGAGGGGCTTGTTGAAGGGGCACCAGCTGCTTCCAGAGAGGAGCTGCTATCTTGGATTTGGGGCGGGTGAACTCCATTCAAGGCAGGAATGTGGTTATGCATGAGGGCAAAGCCTCTCTCTTTCCCTCTCTCTCTCCTTCTTTCTCTCCCCCATTTTTTCTCCTTCCCTACCCCTCAACCTCTCTCTCTCTTCCTCACCCTTCCTGAATTAATAACCCCACCAGGACATCCTGAGAAAAACAACCAAGTCAGAAATCTCGCCGCCTCTCTGACAGCCCAGCCCAGCCCTACAAACCCATATCTCATGGGCAGCCACTCCCACGTGTCACCAGGGCCACCGAGAGACTTCCTGTTCATTCCACTGTCAGAGGCATTAGCTGTTAGCATTTTTGGCAAAGGATCTTGACAAACGCCTTGGGAAGGAAAACAAGGCGGAGGGCTAGTGGAAAGAATGTGGCTTTTGGGGCCAGGCAGACCCTGGGCTCTCCTCCAGCTCGGCCACTTAATATCTGGGTAACCCTGGGCAAATCACTTAACCTCTTTGACTTTTCGGTTTCCTCATCTGCAAAATAAACAACACAAAGAGGATAATAGTAATCTTACAGAACAGTTTTGAAAGGTAAGTGATTCAACACACGAAGTGTGCCTGCAAGACACACGGTAGATAGGTTTTTAACATTTTGGGAAGATTCCATTGCAGGGTAGTTGCAGAGTTTTATGGGTCTCTTTTCTTGAAGACTCTGAAATCACACAAATCAGGCAGCATTTGCTCTGCATAAGGAAGTTCTTCTTAAGTCTTCATTAGGATTTCTAATGAATTAATCTTTCTTTTGCTCAAAGTCTGTGCCTGTTTTCTTCTTGGTGGTAGCTTCTCATTAAGGTCATTTTGTAAAACACCCTCTCACAGTATCTTTTCAGCCATTCCCTTACTAGACTGGCCCTGGTTTGTAAGGAATTTCTGTTGTATTGAGGTTGCCTATACATAGCCATGGGGTTTATAGTGTGGACAGAAGTGCAGAGGACTCGGGAACCTGGCCGGCCCATGTACTGTGGCCTCTGTTATGGACCTACTCTGTAGATGACTCAAAGCCTCTTTGTTCTTCCACATTTTAGAGATGGATGGAACACAAGCTGGACCAGTCTACCCATAAATCCTTCTTTGAGGCCAAATGTGTTAGAGAGAACATCTCAGTATGTCCTGTGGATGTTTCTCTAAGGGTATCACTCAGGGCTATTGGGTGCAAGCAACAGATTTGAACAGATAATGTATTGAGAAGATATTGAGTAGCTTCCAAAATTGATGGAGGACCAGAGAACCAAGTTTAGGAAATGTGTGTATTCCCGGGAGGTTAGGCCACAACTGAAGTCCCTTGTTAATATCTTGCCACTACGGCACCACTGCTGCTACTGCTGGACCCTGAGGTTTCTAGCACTGAACCTTGATGTCACTGGATAAAAATCCTCAGTATCTCTGTGTCATTGGATTGCTTGCTCAATATTCACAGGCCTGAGCTGGAACAACCCAGTGACTGATCTTAGGTCATGTGCCTGTTTCCAGAGAACAGGGAGAGTCCTCTTTGGCTTTCCTTGTGGGATCACATAGTAGGGAGTTTCTCCAAAAGTATGAAGGTGGTTTAAAGATTAATGTCTGGTATGCTCAAAAACTAGGCAGCTTTAATTTACTGTCACAACTTTTGGTTCAATAGACAAAGGGCATGAGCAAAATGAGCGAAATGCCCTGCCCACCCCTAAAACTTAGCTGTAGCAGTAAAAGCACTGACTTAGTCTCAACTTCTCTGACCCTCAGTTTCTTCTTCTATGAAATGGGAATTAAAATAACTATCCTGCATATCTTTCTCAAGGCAGTTGTGAAGATCAAATATAATAATATGAATACATAGCAAATGGTTAAATGCTATATCAAAGGAGCAGATGGTCTGAATATTTTCCCGTATTACCTGATAAACCACTGGCAAACATCTATAATATGGGCTACTCGTTGTCTGGAGTGTGATGATGTGCACAGGGCCATGAAAGATCTCATTCTGCAATTAAGGTGTCCAAAGCTCAGGGACAGAAAATGCTGAGGGAGTCCCCTGAGGCTGCACACTGGTAAGTGGCAGAGGCGGGATTTACACCCAGGTCTGTCTGACTCTAAATCCTACCTTCTTTCCAGGAGGCCTCGTTCTCATTCCCCAAACCAGATGAATTAACTAGAAGCTCAGGAAGGAGATTTCTGCCCAGGAAAGAAGTGGGAGGAACCATAGAAGGAGGGGAAATGGAAGCCCAGTCCTTGAGTTCTTTGAACGCTGATTATTCCATAAGAGCACATGGAGATATCAAAGCTGGAAAGCCCTAATGAAAATCACAGCCAGTGTTGCCAAGAAGCCCGTGAGCTATTGCACTGAATGGCTTTCATTTGGTAGATGAGGAAACAAGCTGAAAGAAGTTAAATAATTTGCCCAGAGTTACCCAGCTAGGATATTCAGGGTATGAGATTCAACCCAGGAAAATCACCTTGGATTCTTAGTTGGAAACAGAACCCAATATTGGTTAGTGTAAACAAGGAATTAAGTTCATAAAAGATACTGGTGAAAACTAAGGAAAGCTGAATCAACTTTAGCGAGAACGTATCGATACTGGTTCATTAACTGCAGTAAGTGTACCATGCTAATGTGAGATGTTAATAATAGGGAAATCTGGGCATGGTGTATATGAGAACCCTCTGTGCTGTCTTCTCAATCTGCCTATGAACCTAAAACTGTTCTAAAAAATAAAGCCTGTTTTTTTAAGAAAAAAAAATAAGATATTGATTGGCCCTAAAGAAGCAGGCATGGAATATTATCCCAAATTCAGCAGCTCATACTGCTAATGTCACCATTAGGTTGCTCATGCTAGAACTTCTCCCACTGCTCTCTCTGGGAGCTGGACGTAGCTGCCACTACTCTTGTTTAAACAGATTCTCCCTGGTGCCACCTTCCTCGCATCATATAGTTTACAGAGGCTTCTGATAGCCTGAGCCCAGGTTACATGCCTGCAACTTACTGCAAGGGAGTTGGAAAAAGTGAGTATATGGCTTCTGTAGAGGGAAGACATTTCTTCTTCCCATCAAGATGAGGTATTTCCTAAACAGGGAAGTGTTCCAAGATGCTGGGGGTGCAGAGACTTTGCTCGCTCTTAGCTGAATTCCCAATGCCTAGGACAGTGCTTGGACATAGTAGATGCTGTGGACTAAATGTTTGTGTCCTCCCCAAATTCATATGTTGAAGCCGTAACACCATCCCCCCACCCCCGAAAGTGATGGCATTTTTGAAAGGACCTTTGGAGGTAAACAGGTTTAGATGAAGTCATGAGGGTGGGGCACCCATGATGGGATCTGTGCTTGTATAAGAGGAGGAGACACCACGGCTCTCTCTCCGCCATGTGAGGACACAGCAAGAAGGCAGCCATCTGCTGACCAAGAAGAGGGCTCTCACTGAGAGCCGAATCAGCCAGCACCTTGACCTTGGACTTTCCAGCCTCCAGAACTGTGAGAAGTAAATGTCTGTTGCTTAAGCCACCCAGTCTATGGTATTTTGTTAGAGCAGCCTGAGCAGACTAAGACAACGGGTGTGTAATAAGTATTTACCGACTGATTGACCAAATGATTCTGTTTGAGACTTTAAAGTCCTTGCCTTCAGCCCCTACACACTATAGACAGTCCGTGACAAGATCTAGCGGAAAATACGCAATTGCACAGTAGTGAAATTATATAAATTTTCTGTCCTGTATAAAACTGTCTTCCTGTATGCATATTATTCATTCGTTCAATAAAATGTGCAGTTGTGGTTTCTGACTATTCTGAGAAGGAAGGGACGTATCCATCTTGTTCACCATTGTATCACCCATTTTTCATACAGTGCTGAAGAATGAGCAATTGTAAAATAGATGAGTGGATTGTTGAATGACTAAGAGGTAGAGCTGTCCGGACGTGGGATGAATGGATCTGGTAGGTAGGGAGAGATGGTGTCAAGGATGGCTTCCAGGTTTTGGGCTTGAGCACCTGTTTGGATGGCTCCTGCCATTTCCTTAGATAAGGAGCGTGGGAGGATGAACGTGCTCAGGAAGGACAATCAGGAGTTTAGTTTGGGGCTTGCTGAGCTTGCGCATCTGTGAGACATGAAAGTGGGGATGTTGAGTGGGCTGCTGGATATGTGGGTCTGGAACTTAGAAGCAGTGTCTGGAATGGGGATGAAAATTTGGGAGTTCTCAGCATTTAGCTAGTAACTGAAGTTACAGGCATAGACATGAAAGCATATGATAACACAATATATAAAGCTATATATGATTCTATAAATATTTAAGTAGAAACTTACAAACATGTGCAACCATGCATATCGTGGAATGAAGTTCGGTCATATTCAGGAATGAAGAAGATGTAATGTCAGCCTGAGAAGTTAATTACTGATCAGTGTTGGTGGAAGCCATACATTGGAGGTTGGTATAGTTTAGGTTTAAGTTGGTCTGTCTGCAAGGACAATATAAACAGATCAGTGGTGTGTCCATGTCTCAGAGCCCCTCCTGCCAAGTTACTGGACGCAGCATGTTAGATATTTAGGGTAGATGTTAGCCAAGGTGTAGGCATTTCCTTTGTGTCAAGCCTAAGAGCATTCTTGGGGAGGAGCACAAAGGCAGGCAGTGGGAAAATCAGGCTTAGAAGGGGTAGGGGCTTGCAGAAGAGCTCTACAGGGACTGAGTCTTAGAACAGGAGACTGTGACAGAAAAGAATACCCCATACCCCTTCTCCGCTCTGTGAAAGGTATTTTCAAGGGACAAGGAAATCAAAAGATTAACATTGAACTTTCCTAGGCTCCCAGACTGGGAATGGGCAGAGGACCCCTGAGTTATGAGTCCTTATGCTCTACAGTTCAGTGATTACAGGCCACCCATCCATCACTGAGATTAAGAGCAAGAGGTGTGGATTCAGCGTTCAAATCCCACTTCTGCCACTAACTTGTTGGGCAGCCTTTGGCAAGTGATTCATTCTCTCTGAACCTGTTTCCTCACCCTGCTGAAAGGGTAACTGAGGTACAGTTGACCCTTGAACAATGAAGGGGTTAAGAGTGCAATCAAAAATCCTCATTTAACTTTACAGTAGGCCCTTCGTATGCAATCTGCGATTCAACCAACCGTGGATGGTGTAGTACTGAAGTATGTATCTAGTGGGAAAAAAAATCCACCTGTAAGGGGACGCGCGCAGTTCAAATCCCTGTTGTTCAAGGGTCAGCTGGGTAGGGCTTCCCTGGTGGCGCAGTGGTTAAGAATCCACCTGCCAGTGCAGGGGACATGGGTTCGAGCCCTGGCCTGGGAAGATCCCACGTGCTGCAGAGCAACCAAGCCTGTTTGCCACAACTACTGAACCTGCACTCTAGAGCCCATAAGCCACAACTATTGAGCCCATGTGCCACAACTACTGAGCCCACTTGCCACAACTACTGAGCCTGTGTGCCACAACTACTGAGCCCATGTGCCACAACTGCTGAAGCCCTCATGCCTAGAGCCCATGCTCTGCAACAAGAGAAGCCATGACAATGAGAAGCCCGGGCACCACAACGAAGAGTAGCCCCCGCTTGCTGCCACTAGAGAAAGCCCACGCACAGCAATGAAGACCCAACACAGCCAAAAATAAAAACAAATAAATAAATTTATTTTTAAAAAAAGGGTCAGCTGGGTAAAACACAGGATGTTTTGGAAGTAGTGAATATCTAAACAAGTTCTTATTGATGACAAATTTGAATCCCCACTATGCTGCCCTGTTAGAGGGGTAGCCACTCGTGGGTTAAATAGAGAGGTGATGAAATCTGTTTACCACTTAAAAAAATTACTCCTGACTACCATATGGGGAGTCAGAGTGGACACCAGGGGACTAGGTAAGCATAAGTTCTGCAATATCTACTTCCAACTTCTTTTGTGTGAGTCAGAAATAAACTTCTATCTTAACCCCCTGCTTGCACTTACTCAATGCAAGCATGGAGTGATGGTGGTTTGGGTCAGGGAAGTGGTGAGGTGGGGTGGTGGATTTCCAGGTTGTTGTAAAGATTCGTGTTTAGGGCTTCCCTGGTGGCGCAGTGGTTGAGAGTCCGCCTGCCGCTGCAGGGGACACGGGTTCGTGCCCCGGTCCAGGAAAATCGCACATGCTGCTGAGCGGCTGGGCCCGTGAACCATGGCCGCTGAGCCTGCGTGTCCGGAGCCTGTGCTCCGCAACGGGAGAGGCCACAACAGTGAGAGGCCCGCGTACCGCAAAAAAAAAAAAAAAGATTCGTGTTTAGTAGGAGCTTAACAAATGATATGGTTAAGATTATTGCTTTCATTCTTTAGGCAAGTGCAAAAACATATTTGGAGATATGGCAAAACATGCACATTAGTTATTGTTTATAAAGTTAATAAACTCCTATGTAGTGCTTCCTGTGTACCTTTACATACGTTAGCTTATTTACTACTCCTAACACTTCTATTCCCATTTTACAGAAGGGGGAACTGAGGCTCAGAAATGTCACACAGCTAGTAAGTGGTAGAGCTGGATTCGAACTCTCGCCACACCCCCAGCCCCGCCACCTGGGTAGTCTGGATTAATATTAGATTTGGAATAAAAAAAGGTGATCTTAGAATTAGTTTGGAAAAACTCTGTTTTTATGCCTCCAGCAGTAACTGGCTCAAAAATCTCTTGCCTGGGGATTGAACCTTTGTTCCATGGAATTCAGCTGTCTCCCTGCTACACTCCAGGGCCATTTAGGACACATCCATTTTGATGGTGGCTATATGAACATTTGAACTAGTGGGCATTTGGGTTGAAAGTTTCTTGGAAAACTTCTTGTAGTTCTCTGGGGTGTATGCTTTCACCCCTATCAAAAATGAAAAAAAAAATAAATAAAGACTTAAAAAAATCACCTGACTGTGCACGTGCCAAGAGCCTGATTAGTCAGGGCAGACCTTACGATAATACCAAATCAGGGAGGAAGTCTGATAAGAGAACACCGCCTAAGATGATTTTTAATTGGCAGCGAAAAAGAGCTTGAGAACAATAGCCTGATGGTGCCAATTCCCTTCACATTTCTACTAAATCAATGTCTTTTCCCCAGCCAGAATGCTCTACCCTCCTCTTGACCCACCCATTTATATAATTACACTTGGGACTTGGCTGAAAAGTTAGCTCCTGCTAAATACCTTTCCCACCTAGCATCAACTTGCTTGGATTTGTTGGATTGAACCATTCATTCCTCACTCATTCAATGAGGGTCTTCCGGGTATTAGATACTCAGCTGGCTGCTGAGAGCCCAGTGGTGAGCTAGGCACCATTCCTGGCCTCTTTGAGCTCAGACCTTTCTGTTCTGGGAATAGCCTATGTGTGTGTTCTCCAACGTAGTATCCACTAGCTAGGTGTGGCTTCTGAGTGCTTGAGAAGTGCCAAGTGCAGCTGAAGAAATGAATTTTAAAATGTTATTTCATTTTGATTAGTTTCACTGTAAACAGCCACATGTGACAGCACAAGTCTAAAGTGACTGACTAATAATAAAGAAAGGGTTTCATCCAAGTCTTCAGGGGCTGTGATAGGAATCTGTAAGTGGTGGAGGGAGAGAGCCGAGGTGGGGCTGGGCAGCTCTCCTGGGCAGAGTCAGGGTTGTTCAAGGGGATGGTTATGCATAGCCTTTGGGTCAGCTGCCTGGGTTCAAGTTCAGGTATTTTCCACCTGTTATCTCCATGATTACAGGCAAGCTACTAAAACTTTGTTTTACAAATGAGGAATCTGAGGCTGAACTAGGACAGAGGTGAGTGGAACTGGAGAACAGGCAGGTTCAAGGTCTGGCCAGTCTTAACAGTAGTACTCGCCTTAGCACACACGACAAGGCTCCTGCACCATTAGTTTGCAGGACCATTCTTGCTGGGATTCACATTCCAGTTATGCTCCTTGTCTTTGTCATTTCCTCTTACTCACTTGCTCACTCCCAAATAAAATCAATTTTTTTCATCTGATTACAAAACATATTCTTGCTTATTATCAAAAAAGTACAGAAATCAGGGAAAATTCTAAAGAAGAAATCACAAATCCCCTCACCTAGATTTTCAGGAACTGGATGGACAGGCAAATATTCCTAGAGATACACAAATTTACATAAGTGGAAATGTACTGTACATTATGCTCTGTAATTGCTGCTTCACCCAATAGTTTGCTGTGAACATGTTAATATGTTAATGTAGAACTTCATAAACACATTCATGACTACACACTATTCCATTGTACCTTGTGATGGACACAGATTGTTTTTAATTTCTCCCCATTCTAAAACATTGTGATGATCATACATCTTTATGTGCTTTGTGACTATCTTTATGGGAAAAGTTCAAAAAATGAATTTAAAATTTTGATATGTAATAGGTATTGCATTGATTCTGTAAAGCACTTTGGGTAGTATAAACATTTTAAGTGTTAAATCTTCTAATCCATGAACACAGGATGTATTTCCATTTATTTGTATCTAATTTCTTTCAATGTTTTGTAGGTTTCAGTGTACAGGAGTTTTACCTCTTTAGTCAAGTTTATTCCTAAGAAGTTTATTCTTTTTTAAAAATTAATTGATTTATTTATTTTTGACTTTGTTGAGTCTTCGTTGTTGTGTGCGGGTTTCCTCTAGTTGTGGCGAGTGGGGGCTACTCTTTGTTGTTGTGCACGGGCTTCTCATTGCGGTGGCTTCTCTTGTTGTGGGGCACAGGCTCTAGGCACGTGGGCTTCAGTAGTTGTGGCACACGGGCTCAGTAGTTGTGGCTCGCGGCTCTAGAGCGCAGGCTCAGTAGTTGTGGCGCACAGGCTTACTTGCTCCGCAGCATGTGGGATATTCCCGGACCAGGGATCGAACCCATGTGCCCTGATTGGCAGGTGGATTCTTAACCACTACACCACCAGGGAAGTCCCAAGAGTTTTTTCTTTTTGATGACATTGTAAATGAAATTGTTTTCTCAATTTCCTCTTTGGATAATTTGTTATTAGTGTATAGAAATGCAACTAATTTTTATATGTTGATTTTCTATCCCTCCATTTTACTGAATTTATTAGTTCTAACAGTTTTCTTGGTGACTTTAGGGTTTTCTACATATAAGATTGTATCATCTACAAAGAGAGAGAACTTCTCTTCCTTTCTGATTTGGATGACTTTTCTTCTTCTTGTCTAATTGCTCTGGCTCGGACTTCCAGTAACATGTTGAATAGAAGTGGAAGAAGGGGTCTCTTTGTCTTGTTTTCGATCTTAGAGAAAAAATTTTAGTTTTTCACCACTGAGTATGATGTCAGCTATGAACTTTTCATATATGACCTTTATTATGTTGAGGTAAATTCTGCCCCTCGGAAAGTATTTACTAATGTATGTTCATTTTCATAGTGATAACGCACAACAAAGATACAAGTTCTGCAATATCTACTTCCAACTTCTTTTGTGTGAGTCAGAAATAAACTTCTATCTTAACCCCCTGTTATTTCCATCATTTTTTACCCACAATCAAAGGTAATTCCTTACTAATACACAACCTAGGTCAGCATATATTCCTTAGCTCATTTCCGTAACTCTTTTGTCTCTTTTTTGTTATTGTTGTTAGTTTCTGCTGTATAACAAAGTGAATCAGCTATACATATACATATATCCCCTTATCTCCTCCCTCTTGCATCTCCCTCCCATCCTCCCTGTCCCACCCCTCTAGGTGGTCACAAAGGACCGAGCTGATCTCCCTGTGCTATGTGGCTGCTTCCCACTAGCTATCTATTTTACATTTGGTAGTGTATATATGTCATGCCACTCTCTCACTTCGTCGCAGTTTACCCTTCCCCCTCCCCGTGTCCTCAAGTCCATTCTCTATGTCTGCATCTTTATTCCTGTCCTGCCCCTAGTTTCTTCAGAACGAAATTTTTAATTGTTTTTTTAGATTCCATATATATGTGTTAGCGTACGGTATTTGTTTTTCTCTTTCTGACTTACTTCACTCTCTATGACAGACTCTGGGTCTATTCACCTCACTACAAATAACTCAATTTTGTTTCTTTTTATGGCTGAGTAATATTCCATGGTATATATGTGCCACATCTTCTTTATCGATTCATCTGTCGATGGACACTTAGGTTGCTTCCATGTCCTGACTATTGTAAATAGAGCTGCAATGAACCTTGCGGTACATGACTCTTTTTGAATTATGGTATTCTCAGGGTATATGCCCAGTAGTGGGATTACTGGGTTATATGGTAGTTCTGTTTTTAGGATTTTTTTTTTTTTTTTTTTTTTTTTTGCGGTACATGGGCCTCTCACTATTGTGGCCTCTCCTGTTGTGGAGCACAGGCTCCAGACGCGCAGGCTCAGTGGCCATGGCTCACGAGCCTAGCTGCTCCGCGGCATGTGGGATCTTCCCGGACCGGGGCACGAACCTGTGTCCCCTGCATCGGCAGGCAGACTCTCAACCACTGCACCACCAGGGAAGCCCTGTTTTTAGTTTTTTAATGAAGCTCTATACTGTTCTCCATAGTGGCTGTATCAATTTTCATTCCCACCAACAGTGCAAGAGGGTTCCCTTTTCTCCACACCCTCTCCAGAATTTACTGTTTGTAGACTTTTTGATGATGGCCATTCTGAGTGTTGTGAGGTGATACCTCATTGTAGTTTTCATTTGCATTTTGCTAATGATTAGTGATGTTGAGCATCCTTTCATGTGTTTGTTGGCAATCTGTATATCTTCTTTGCAGAAATGTCTATTTAGGTCTTCTGCCCATTTTTGGATTGGGTTGTTTGTTTTTTTGATATTGAGCTGCTTATAAATTTTGGAGATTAATCCTTTGTCCATTGCTTCATTTGCAAATATTTTCACCCAGTCTGAGGTTTGTCTTTTCATCTTGTTTAAGGTTTCCTTTGCTGTGCAAAAGCTTTTAAGTTTCATTAGGTCCCATTTGTTTATTTTTGTTTTTATTTCCATTTCTTTAGGAGGTGGGTCAAAAAGGATCTTGCTGTGATTTATGTCATGGACTGTACTGCCTATGTTTTCCTCTAAGAGTTTGATAGTGTCTGGCCTTACATTTAGGTCTTTAATCCATTTTGAGTTTATTTTTGTGTGTGCTGTTAGGGAGAGTTCTAATTTCATTATTTTACATGTAGCTGTCCAGTTTTCCCAGCACCACTTATTGAAGAGGTTGTCTTTTCTCCATTGTATATTCTTGCCTCCTTTATCAAAAATAAGGTGACCATATGCGTGTGGGTTTATTTCTGGGCTTTCTATCCTGTTCCATTGATCTATATTTCTGTTTTTGTGCTAGTACCATACTGTCTTGATTACTGTAGCTTTGTATTATAGTCTGAAGTCCGGGAACCTGGTTCCTCCAGCTCCGTTTTTCATTCTCAAGATTGCTTTGGCTATTCGAGGTCTTTTGTGTTTCCATTCAAATTGTGAAATTTTTGTTCTAGTTCTGTAAAAAATGCCATTGGTAGTTTGATAGGGATTGAACTGAATCTGTAGATTGCTTTGGGCAGTATAGTCATTTTCACAATGTTGATTCTTCCAGTCCAAGAACATGGTATAACTCTCCATCTGTTCATATCATATTTAATTTCTTTCATCAGTGTCTTATAGTTTTCTGCCTACAGGTCTTTCGTCTCCTTTGGTAGGTTTATTCCTAGGTATATTATTCTTTTTGTTGCAATGGTAAATGGAAGTGTTTCCTTAATTTCTCTTTCAGATTTTTCATCATTAGTGTATAGGAATGCAAGAGATTTCTGTGCATTAATTTTATATCCTGCTACTTTACCAAATTCATTGATTAGCTCTAATAGTTTTCTGGTAGCATCTTTAGGATTCTCTACGTATAGTATCATGTCATCTGGAAACAGTGACAGCTTTACTTCTTCTTTTCCAATTTGGATTCCTTTCATTTCTTTTTCTTGTCTGATTGCTGTGGCTAATACTTCAAAAACTATGTTGGGCTTTCCTGGTGGCGCAGTGGTTGAGAGTCCACCTGATGATGCAGGGGACGTGGGTTCGTGCCCTGGTCCAGGAAGATCCCACATGCCACAGAGCGGCTAGGCCTGTGATCCATGGCCGCTGAGCCTGCGCGTCTGGAGCCTGTGCTCCGCAATGGGAGAGGCCACAACAGTGAGAGGCCCGCGTACCGCAAAAAAAAAAAACTATGTTGAATAATAGTTGTGAGAGTGGGCAGCCTTGTCTTGTTCTTGATCTTAGAGGAAATGGTTTCAGGTTTTCACCATTAAGAACAATGTTGGCTGTGGGTTTGTCATATATGGCCTTATTATGTTGAGGTAAGTTCCCTCTATGCCTGCTTTTTGGAGGGGTTTTATCATAAATGGCTGTTGAATTTTGTGGAAAGCTTTTTCTGCATCTATTGAGATGATCATATGGTTTTTCTCCTATCCTTTTAATGTGCTGTTGGATTCTGTTTGCTAGTATTTGGTTGAGGATTTTTGCATCTATGTTCATTAGTGAAATTGGCCTGTAGTTTTCTTTCCTTGTGACATCTTTGTCTGATTTTGGTATCAGGGTGATGGTGGCCTCGTAGAATGAGTTTGGGAGTGTTCCTCCCTCTGCTGTATTTTGGAAGAGTTTGAGAAAAATAGATGTTAGCTCTTCTCTAAATGTTTGATGGAATTCGCCTGTGAAGCCATCTGGTCCTGGGCTTTTGTTTGTTGGAAAATTTTAAATCATAGTCTCAATTTCAGTGCTTGTGATTGGTCTGTTTATATTTTCTACTTCTTCCTGGTTCAGTCTCAGAAGGTTGTGCTTTTCTACGAATTTGTCCATTTCTTCCAGGTTGTCCGTTTTATTGGCATATAGTTGCTTGTAGTAATCTCTCATGATCCTTTGTATTTATGCAGTGTCAGTTGTTACTTCTTTTTCATTTCTAATTCTATTGATTTGAGTCTTCTCCCTTTTTTTCTTGATGAGTCTGGCTAATGGTTTATCAATTGTTTATCTTCTCAAAGAACCAGCTTTAATTTTATTGATCTTTGCTATCGTTTCCTTCATTTCTTTTTCATTTATCTTTGATCTGATCTTTATGATTTCTTTCCTCCTGCTAACTTTGGAATTTTTTTGTTCTTCTTTCTCTAATTGCTTTAGGTGCAAGGTTAGGTTGTTTATTTGAGATGTTTCTTGTTTCTTGAGGTAGGATTGTATTGCTATAAACTTCCCTCTGAGAACTGCTTTCGTTGCATCCCAGAGATTTTGGGTCATCGTGTTTTCATTATCAATTGTTTCTAGGTATTTTTTGATTTCCTCTTTGATTTCTTCAGTGATCTCTTGATTATTTAGTACTGTATTGTTTAGCCTCCATGTGTTTGTATTTTTTACAGATTTTTTTCCTGTAATTGACATCTAGTCTCATAGTGTTTTGGTAGGAAAAGATACTTGATACGAATTCAATTTTCTTAAATTTACCAAGGCTTGATTTGTGTCCCAAGATACGATCTATCATGGAGAGTGTTCCATGAGCACTTGAGAAGAAAGTGTATTCTGTTGTTTTTGGATGGAATGTTCTATAAATATCAATTAAGTCCATCTTGTTTAATGTATCATTTAAAGTTTGTGTTTCGTTTTTTATTTTCACTTTGGATGATCTGTCCATTGGTGAAAGTGGGGTGTTAAACTCCCCTACTATGATTGTGTTACTGTCGATTTCGCCTTTTATGGCTGTTAGCATTTACCTTATGTATTGAGGTGCTCCTATGTTGGGTGCATAAATATTTACAATCGTTATATCTTCTCCTTGGCTTGATCCCTTGATCATTATGTAGTGTCCTTCTTTTTCTCTTATAATAGTCTTTATTTTAAAGTCTATTTTTTTTGATATGAGAACTGCTACTCCAGCTTTCTTTTGATTTCCATTTGCATGGAATATTTTTTTCCATCCCCTCACTCTCAGTCTGTATGTGTCCCTAGGTCTGAAGTGGGTTTCTTGTAGACCGCATATATACAGGTCTTGTTTTTGTATCCATTCAGCCAGTCTATGTCTTTTGTCTTTTAATCCATTTACATTTAAGGAAATTATCGACATGTATGTTCCTATTACCATTTTCTTAATTGTTTTGTGTTTGTTATTGTAGGTCTTTTCCTTCTCTTGTGTTTCCCACTTAGAGAAGTTCCTTTAGCATTAGTTGTAAAGCTGGTTTGGTGGTGCTGAATTCTGTTAGCTTTTGCTTGTCTGTAAAGGTATTAATTTCTCCATCTAATCTGAATGAGATCCTTGCTGGGTAATCTTGGTTGTAGGTTTTTCCCTTTCATCACTTTAAATGTGTCCTGCCACTCTCTTCTGGCTTGCAGTTTTTGCTGAAAGATCAGCTGTTAACCTTATGGAGATTCCCTTGTGTGTTAGTTGCTGTGTTTCCCTTGCTGCTTTTAATATTTTTTCTTTGTATTTAATTTTTGACAGTTTGATTATTATGTGTCTTGGCGTATTTCTCCTTGGATTTATCCTATATGGGACTCTCTGTGCTTCCTGGACTTGATTGACTATTTCCTTTCCCATATTAGGGAAGTTTTCAACTATAATCTCCTCACATATTTTCTCAGTCCCATTTTTTATCTCTTCTTCTTCTGGGACCCCTATAATTCAAATGTTGGTGCATTTAATGTTGTCCCAGAGGTCTCTGAGACTGTCCTCAATTCTTTTCATTCTTTTTCCTTTATTCTGCTCTGTGGTAGTTATTTCCACTATTTTATCTTCCAGGTCACTTATCCGTCCTTCTGCCTCAGTTGTTCTGCTATTGATTCCTTCTAGAGAATTTTTAATTTCATTTTTTGTGTTGTTCATCATTGTTTGTTTGCTCTTTAGTTCTTCTAGGTCCGTGTTAAAAGTTTCTTGTATTTTCTCCACTCTATTTCCAAGATTTTGGATCACCTTTCCTATCATTACTCTGAATTCTTTTTCAGGTAGGTGGCCTATTTCCTCTTCATTTGTTTGGTCTGGTGGGTTTTTACCTTGCTCCTTCATCTGCTGGGTGTTTCTCTGTCTTCTCATTTTGCTTATCTTACTGTGTTTGGGGTCTCCTTTTCACAGTCTGCAGGTTCGTAGTTCCCGTTGCTTTTGGTGTCTGCCCCCAGTGGCTAAGGTTGGTTCAGTGGGTTGTGTAGGCTTCCTGGTGGAGGGGACTTGTGCCTGTGTTCTGGTGGATGAGGCTGGATCTTGTCTTTCTGGTGGGCAGGACCACGTCCAGTGGTGTGTTTTGGGGTGCCTGTGACCTTATTATGATTTTAGGCAGACCCTCTGCTAATGGGTGGGGTTGTTTTCCTGTCTTCCTAGTTGTTTGGCATAGGGTGTCCAGTACTGTAGCTTGTTGGTCGTTGAGTGGAGCTGGGTCTTAGCGTTGGATGGAGATCTCTGGGAGAGCTTTTGCCGTTTGATACTACGTGGCCCTGGGAGGTCTCTGGTGGACCAATGTCCTGAACTCGGCTCTCCCACCTCAGAGGCACAGACCTGACCCCCAGCCAGAGCACCAAGGCCCTGTCAGCCACATAGCTCAGAAGAAAAGGGAGAAAAAAAAGAAAGAAATTAAAAATAAAGTAAAATAAAATAAAATTGAGTTATTAAAATAAAAAAAATTAAAAATTAAAAAGTAATAGAAAGAAAGAAGGGAGCAACCAAACCAAAAAACAAATCCACCAATGATGACAAGCACTAAAAACTATAGTAAAAGAAAAAAGGACGGGTAGAACTCTAGGACAAATGGTAGAAGCAAATCTATACAGACAAAATCACACACACCCTCACAAAAAAAGAAAAAGGAAAAAACATATATATCTCTATATATATTTAAAAAAGGAAGAGGGCAACCAAATAAATAAACAAATCTACCAGTGATAATAGACTTCAAATACTAAACTAAGATAAACATAAAACCAGAAACAAATTAGATGCAGAAAGCAAACCCCAAGTCTACAGTTGCTCCCAAAGTCCACTGCCTCAATTTTGGGATGATTCGTTGTCTATTCAGGTATTCCACAGGTGCAGGGTACATCAGGTTGATTGTGGAGCTTTAATCCGCTGCTTCTGAGGCTGCTGGGAGAGATTTCCCTTTCTCTTCTTTGTTCGCACAGCTCCCGGGGTTCAGCTTTGGATTTGGACCCGCCTCTGTGTGTAGGTCGCCTGAGGGCGTCTGTTCTTCGCTCAGACAGGACGGGGTTAAAGGAGCAGCTGATGCAGGGGCTCTGGCTCACTCAGGCCACGCGGAGGGAGGGGTACGGATGCGGGGCGAGCCTGCGGCGGCAGAGGCTGCCCTGAAGTTGCACCATCCTGAGTTGCACTGTGTGTTCTCCGGGGAAATTGTCCCTTGATCACGGGACCCTGGCGGTGGCGGGCTGCACAGGCTCCCGGGAGGGGAGGTGTGGATGGTGACCTGTGCTCGCACACAGGCTTCTTGGTGGCTGCAGCAGCAGCCTTAGCATCTCATGCCCGTCTCTGGGGTCCGCGCTGAGAGCCGCAGCTCGCGCCCATCTCTGGAGCTCATTTAGGTGGTGCTGTGGATCCCCTGTCTTCACGCACCCCGAAACAATGGTCTCTCGCCTCTTAGGCAGCTCCAGACTATTTCCGGGACTCCCTGCCGGCTAGCTGTGGCGCACTAGCCCCTTTCAGGCTGTGTTCACGCAGCCAACCCCAGTCCTCTCCCTGGGATCCGACCTCTGAAGCCCGAGCCTCAGCTCCCAGGCCCTGCCCGCCCCGGCAGGTGAGCAGACAAGCCTCTCGGGCTGGTGAGTGCCGGTCGGCACTGATCCTCTGTGCGGGAATCTCTCCGCTTTGCCCTCCGCATCCCTGTTGCTGTGCTCTCCTCCGTGGCTCCGAAGCTTCCCCACCCCTCCATCCCCCTGTCTCTGCCAGTGAAGGGGCTTCCTAGTGTGTGGAAACTTTTCCTCCTTCACAGCTCCCTCCCAGAGGTGCAGGTCCCATCCCTATTCTTTTGTCTCTGTTTTTTTCTTTTGCCCTACCTAGGTACATTGGGAGTTTCTTTCCTTTGGGGAAGTCTGAGGTCTTCTGCCAGCATTCAGTAGGTGTTCTGTAGGAGTTGTTCCACATGTAGATGTATTTCTGATGTATTTGTGGGGAGGAAGGTGATCTCCACGTCTTACTCCTCTGCCATCTTGAAGGTCTCCTTTCATCTGTTTCTCATCTCATCTATATATCCCACCCAGACCTTGAATGAATCCAAAATTCAAGTGACTGTGTGTACTGCTGGAAAAAAAGTGAATCTAGTGGCATCACTGAATTCATTGTTACCAACCACAAATGGGTCTCTCCGCTGCCCCCAGTAATCCTAATAAGTCAGTTAACGTTTCCATTTTTTTTAAAGTGATTATTGCAAACCATCCCTCTCCTCATACTTCTGAGAACCCTTCACATGCCCATTTCTCCCTTTATGCTCAGCGAATGACATTAGGATCTATATGATTGTGAAAGTAGAGGCCATCCCAAGGGAAAGCCCTCTCTTCCCTTCTGATTTCTTCCTGTTACTCTAGCAGAAGCAGCTGGAACTCTCATACACTGCTAGTGAGAGTGTAAAAAGTTTCCTCCACTTTGGAAACTTGTATGACAGTCTCTTATAAAACTAAACATACATTTACCAGTTACCCAGAAAATCTACCGAAGAGAAATTAAAACTTATAAAAGACTTGCACAAGTACAGTCCATACCTGCTTTATTCAGAATTGGTAAAATAGGGAAATAATCCATATGTCTGTCCATCAATAGAATTAAAACTAACATTCATACAATGGAATAAGTAATAATGAACTAGAAATAGATTCAACAACATAGGTCTCAGAAGCATATTCAGTGAAAAAAGCGAAAAACTAAAGAGAACATGTCACGTGATTCAATTTATGAGTTCTCAAATAGGTAACACTAATCTATGATGATAGAAATCAGAACAACAGTAGCTGCCTCTGGATAGAGGGCTGAGATTAGCTGGGTAGGGGCTGGAGGGAGCTTTCGGGGGTGATAGAGTGTGGGTCATGTAAGTATAAGCATATGCTCTCATCAAAATTTACCAGCCTGTACTCTTGAGATCTGTGTTTCAGTGTGTATATATTTTAACTAAAAATCAATATATTTATATACATACAAAATAGATACTAGTATAATAAATCTGATGCAACTATTAGCTTGAAAAATTATTAAAACATGGCAAATCTTGTTTCATCTATTCTCCCACCAACCTTCTGGATTATTTTGAAGCAAATATTTCAGTATATATTTCTAAAAGCTAAGAGTCTGAGGCTTTTCCTTTGTTACCGTCTATCTTTTCTGCCTGCCTCTGTGACCAGCTCCACCATGAGAACCACCACTGTCTCTTGCCTTCTCACTGGACTCCTGCTTTCCAATTCATTCTTTATATAGGATCCTAAGAAATCCAGTGTGATCATGTTACCCCCTCCCAGCCCCTCTTTAAAATCCTCCAATGACTTCCTAATGTTCTAGAGGTAAGTACCAAAATCTTTAAACAGCTGTATTAGTTCCTATTGCCACACAACAAATGACCACACACGTAGGGACTTGAAACACCCATTTGTTATCTCCCGGTTTCTATGGGTCAGAAGTCTGCGCGTAGGGTCGCCAAGTTCTCTGCTTAGGGTCTCACAAGGTTGAAATCCAGGTGTTGGCTGAGGCTGTGGTCTCACCTGGAGCCCAGGATCCCCTTCCAAACTCATTCAGTTTGTTGGCAGAATTCATTTGCTTGCAGCTATAGGACAGAGGTTTCCATTTTCTTGCTGGCTGTTGCCCAAGGCTTACTCAGCTCCTAGAGGCTTCCCTCAGGACCTAGCCACAGGGCACCCTCCATAGGCAGCTCACAACATGGCCAGTTCCTTGCTTCCAGGCCAGCAGGAGTGTCTATACTGCTTCTCGTCTCTCTTAAGGGCCCACTGGATTAGATCAGGCCTTCCCATGATAACTGCCCTTTGATTTTGTTCCAAGGCAACTTAGTTACATCTGCAAAAGCCTTTTGCTATTTAATGCAACCTGATGGCAGGAGTAACATTCCATCATATTCACAGGTCCTGCCTGCCTAGACTCAAAGGGAGGGATTACAGGGCATTGGAATCTTACGAACCATTTTAGAATTTTACCTGTTGTGATGGTAACCCCTTCACACCCTGGCCTGGATGTGTGTCTCTGCTTCCCTCTCGGGTCTCATCTTGTTCCACTCTCTGCTTATCTTTCTCTGTTCTAGCTTCTCACCCCCTGGCTGCTCTCAGGGTCCTGAAAGTTCCTTGTTCTCTCCTGCCTCAAGGCCTTTGCACACTCTTTCTCTGCTTTTCCTCCCTACCCACCACTCCCTTATCTAGTTAAATCCTATCAGTCCTTCAGGTCTTAGATCTAAAATATGTTCTTGGTACCCCGAGTCCCTCTTCACAGAGCTCAGCTTGTGTTAGATATTCACACATGTGGTTATTCAGGGTCTCTCTCGTCCCCACTCTCCTGCAAGCACCTTGAGGGAAGGGGCTGTATATATTTTTGCTCACTGGTTTATCCCTAGCATCTAACACTTCACCTGACACATAGGAGGGCTCAAGAAATATATGCTAAATATATGAAATCGGCCTCCGTTTACTCGTCTGTGGTATAAAGGAGTTGGTTTAGCTCACCAGTCATTCTCTAATACTCTGCGATTCCAAGATCTGGTCCAACCAGCTCGATTTACAGTCAGGAAAGTAGCTTCAAATATGAAGTGATTTCCAAACACTTGGTAGAGCAGAGGAGCTGCAGCCCCTACCTCTTCTGCACTATGGCTCTGAGGCACACTCTGGCAGCCAATCAGACATTCACCGGCTCCTTTCCTTCTCCAAACCCCAGGACGCCTGAGTGAGATTCCTTGTTTTCAGATTGACTGGCCCTGTGCCACGATGACTGTCCAAGTGTGGACACGGCCTTCGGGTGGTTGTTTTTTCTTTTTTGCGGTACGCGGGCCTCTCACTGTTGTGGCCTCTCCTGTTGCGGAGCACAGGCTCCGGACGCGCAGGCTCGGCGGCCATGGCTCACGGGCCCAGCCGCTCCGCGGCATGTGGGATCTTCCCGGACCGGGGCACGAACCCGTGTCCCCTGCATCGGCAGGCGGACTCTCAACCACTGCGCCACCAGGGAAGCCCCTTCAGGTGGTTTTTGTTGGCCAACTCGGTGTGACCTACTCGGTGAAGAAAGACAGTCCCTCCTCCTTGTTGGCAGTGGTTGAGTGATGCTGAGGGCAGAAGGCGTGGTGAGCGGGGAGCGCTGCTTTGTCGCTGTCTGCACTGGGCATGCACTGGCCTCCTTGCTGGACAGCTATTATTGCTCCTTGGCCTGCAACGGACACCAAGCAGCAGACCACCCAAACAGAGGCCTGTTTCTCATTCGCTTGTCGCCGTGCGGCCTGTCCACCTCAGCCACGTGAGGATCACTGGACGCCTGGAAGGAGTCTGGAGACAGAGAGAAGCATTTACTCTCCTTGGCTCTGAATCCCTGATGGAGCTTGGAGAGAACAAAGAGCTCAGGATGATGCGCAGTGTCACGGGACCAGCAGAAGCTGGAAGCATCACCGGGGGCACCAGATTCTCAAGGGCGGGGAACAACTTTGTGAGTAAATTAGGAAGCAAGACGTCCAGGTGTGTCTCTCTGGATGCCGTTCGGTGGTGTTCCAAGAAAGGGAAGCGAACCGGGCTTTTCTATGCAAAGCAGGTACTGAGTCTGACTTCCAATAGGTCTGAAATCTTTAGGCTGGAAGCAGGAACAAACTGGTATTCTAAAGCTGCCGCAGGTTATTTTCTCTGTACGGGTAGAAGCAGAATTCATCTTTGGAGTAAGGCTGGTCTTTTATTTTGTGAAAAACATAACATACTGGCGTACACAAGGTCAAGTTAAACTGCTCGTCTATAGTGGAGAAGTTTGAGACAGAATAGCTCAACTACTTTGCATGACAATGTATCAGAATATAACAAATTGCAACTCTGGAAAGTATGACATATCTGAGGGGAGTTGGGGGCTTGGATTTCAGGACACTGGTGATGGTGGGAGGTGGGCTGGCCCTCAACATGGCAGAGGGCAGAGGAGCGCGTCCGTCTCAAGCGGGTTGCTGGTAGGAGGGCACGGGTGATGGACCCCAGGAGCAATGATATCTGATGTCCACCTTTAAATGTCCTCTTCTCTCACCCCATGTGAATTAAGTGAGGTTTCTTTCATTGTCAGCCTCAAACCCCAACACTGTCTAATTGAAGAAAAACATTCTGGAAAAATACGTTGGGAAGCTCCTACGATTGGAGGAATAGACAATCCAGAACTAAAAAAGCAGAAACAAGCACATTCCCTGAAATACAGAAGCAGATGTTTATGTTCCTTCTCATTTGGCTGGGCTCTTCAGGTGACCCAGTGCCCCGATTTTTAGTCTCTGTCTCTCTGTTCAAGCTTCATATTCCAGGTGGGAAGAAGCTGAATCCTCCAGCTTGTAAGGTATTTCTACTCCTGGACCAGTTGTCTGTGCTGGGGACAGAGAGTGGCAGCGATGTAGTGGCTGGTACGTTGTAGAAAACCTGGCAGCTGCTCCACTCGGTTTCCCTGCAGCAAATCAGAAATTTTCTTTAGCAACTATCTTCCTCCAGTACTGTGAGAAAATGAGAGCAAGTGCCTACTGACAAGGATTCTTCAAATCTTTAAAATTATATTATTTAGCTATTCTTTAGGTTGGCTCTTACAGAATGAAACTACATTTTAAAAAGTACTTCTAAGTTCATTCACGTTTATAGTGAATAGTGCAGGCACACGCTTTGTGTTAAATACTAAGACACCTGTTGTATCTCCTGTTATCTCATCCTAATCAATAAAGTTTGTTTTCTACGTATCCATGCAAAACAGTGTGTGGTTCTGGATATATTTGATTTTAAACTCCAAGACTACTATTTATACATTATTCATAACATTTTTGGATGTAAGTACAGAATCTAAGGCTTGGTTTAAGCCAAATCAGGGTTTGTTGGCTCACATGAAAAGTTCAGAGGGGGTTGGCTTTAGGCACAGCTTGATCCAGGAACTTAGAAAATATTATTGGAGATCTTCGTTTTCTTCACTTCTTGCTGATACTTTCTGTGTGTTAGCTTCATTTTGTAGATACACTCTCTCTAATAAATGAGCAGATTGCCACTAAGAGGCCACCGTATACATTATTCTACCATAAGAACCCCTGACCAATTACTGTTGTAAGAGGGTGAAACGGTAGGGTCTAGCTTGGGGGTCCTGCCCATTTCTGTGGTGGGGAAAGTTGGGGTGGGTGGGTGCCATGAATCAATTATTTACAGCCCATCAGAACCACATGCAGTGGAAGGAGTGTCATTCCCTGATGGAAAATGTGGTTCTGGGAAGTCAAAAATGGCAGGTTTTCACTTTGCTATATTCATAACTCCTGAATTAGAGATTTGGGAGGGATCTTAAAAATCATGTGTCTGCCACATCAATTTTAAAAATAAGGAAACAGGACTTCCCTGGTGGTACAGTGGCTGAGAATCCACCTGCCAATGCAGGGGACACAGGTTTGAGCCCTGGTCTGGGAAGATCCCACATGCCGCGGAGCAACTAAGTCCGTGCACCACAACTACTGAGCCTGCGCTCTAGAGCCCACGAGCCACAACTACTGAGCCCACATGCCACAACTAATGAAGCCCACACGCCTAGAGCCTGTGCTCCACAACAAGAGAAGCCACTGTAATGAGAAGCCCGTGTACTGCAATGAAGAGTAGCCCCCGCTTGCCACAACTAGAGAAAGCCCGTGTGCAGCAACGAAGACCCAAAGCAACCAAAAATAGATAAATAAATAAATAAATTTATTAAAAAGTAAAAATAAAAAAATAAGGAAACAGAATTGAAGAGACTATTTAGTTATTCATTCAACAGTGCTATGCTTTGCAGATATAATTGTGGCCAAGACAATCTAGTCCCTACCTCCAAGAAACACTTTGTCACTAGGAAAAACGATAGACAAGAGTCTATTACAACAGCATGGTAGATGTTACTGAGAAAAGAATGGGTGTGTTATGGGAGCACATAAGAGGGGCCACTAACCCAGTTTGAGGGACCCTCTCAAATTGAGGGTGAAATGTCAAACACCCAAAGAATGCATGTATTAGCTAAGATAACGCTAGCTGTGCAACAAGCAAACCCTCACATTTCAGTGACATGATGGACGTTTCCATCTCACTCGTGTAACTGACAATGTGATTGGTCTGTGGGTGGTCTTTCTTACAGTGATTCAGGGTTCCAGCTCCTTTCATCTTATTATAGTTCCATCATCCCCTAAGACTTTGGAGTCCTTATGTGTGGTTTTCAGATGAGGATATAGGGAGAAGATATGCCTGCTTCTTTTAACCACTTTGGCCCAGAAGTGACATGCATGCTTAAACTCACATTCCACTGGTGAGATCTAGTCACATTGCCCCACCTGGATGCAGAGGGCTTAGAAATACAGTTGCTGACTTAGTAGCTACAGCCCAGTGACAGCTTTACACTACGGAAGGTGAACGTGGAGACTTGGTGTCCCTGACTCAATAAATTAGCCAAGCTATGACAGAGAAAAGGCTTGGTGTTCTAGCAAAAGGATGGCACATTTTTATAAAGCCCAGAGGTGAGGAAAAATCAGGGTCCAATTGAAGCAAAACTGCCAGATTTAGCAAATAGAGAGAGCTTCCAGTCAATTTGAATGTCAGATATCCCAAATATTCCATGGTACATACTTTATAAAGATTACTCATTGTCGCTCTGATATTTACACTTAACCCGGCATTGTGTATTTTATCTGACAATCCTCTGTTTGCAGAAGGAGCAGATTATTCAGAATGACTGGCATATAGAATTTGGGTGGGTGGAAATGGGGATTATGAAGCTGGGGACGAAAGCATAGGCCAGGTTTGTGAAGGTCCTTCTGAGCTGTGTTACACATTTATCTTGAGCAGAGGGGAGTTATTACAGGGTTTTAAACTGGGGACAGGGGGTGAGACGGGCTCAGATCTGCATTTTAGGAAATTCCAGAGGTGGTGAAGAATATGAATTACAATGAGGTGACAGAGGGGGGGACCACAGGCAAGGAGATAGTGGCAAAAGCAGGACCAAATCCAAGTTTAAGTCTGAATCCATCAGTCCATGACTCTGTAGGGTTCTTAGCAGTTTCGAATAGTGGAAATGTAACCGAGCAAGACCCTATGGGGCCTTCCCAGGACAGAGCCCCCCCTGCCCCATGTCTGTGTGCCTCTTATTTGTAGTAAAATTTTAGCCTCCTAGGCCTTCCGAGTTCCAACAAATAAATTTAATCAGAAGCAAGAAAATGCAGAAACACAGGAAAAGAGGCAAGCAAGAAAAAATAACAAGTTAGCCATTAAAGTCAAGGACCTTTAGCGCCTCCTTAAGGGCTACAGATAATATTCTGAGCCATGTCCTATGAGCTGTTTCACAGAGACTGAAATCCCCACCAGGTGGAAGAAGTTAACTGCTGCCCACAAGCAAGTAGACCCCAGATGGGTTGGAACCAGAAGGTTGATGATGTTGACTCCCAATTACCTCATGAGGAACCAATCAGAAGAATGTCCAGGAGCTGATCACACACTGCACCACTCCCCTCCTTCACCTTGTCTTTAAAAGCCTTTCTCTGAAAGCCATCTGGGAGTTGGGGGTCTTTTAAGCACTAGCTGCGTGGACTCCTTGCTTGGTGCCCTGCAATAAATGCTGCCCTTGCCTTCACCACAACCCTGTGTCAGTAAATTAACTTCACTGCTTGTACGTGACCCAAGTTTGGTACCGAGTAGCATGGGCCGGGAGGCTCCGGGCCCAATTCTGAACAGCTGGATAGTCACTAGACTTTTCTAGGCCTCCCTGTCCTAGAGGCCTAAGTTCCTCTGGAGTTCGAGGATTCCACCTACTCTGCAGAACGAGTCTATCTCTGCATTCTTGTTCCTTCCCCGCTCCCAAACCCTGCAAGTCTGAGTGCTTCACAGTCAAACACCAGACCCTGCCTGGCTCTGGCACTTATGTAATTGTCAGAATCTTCACAGTGTTTTTCTTCTATCAACAGTTTGGTGCTATCAGCTCCAGCTGCCACTGGAAATCCATCACATTAAGCCCCAAGAAGTCACACCTGTCAGGCCCAAGCTGTTTATCTCAATAATTTCCCCACATAAAGACAAACAGCTGACTATTTATTTTCCTTCCTGACATACATAAGGCTGCTAAAAGTCTGAGTGCGCTTGCAGTTTACACGAAGCTAACCTTAACTGCATACTAGGGCACCATAAAAGGATGATCAGGCCTCATTAGCTAGCGACCAATTTTACATTTTTCTCCCCTGACCAAAACTGTTTAAAAATGTGGGGTACTATCTCCTCCCAGGCAGACATAAATTTCAGTGCTGTCAAAATGCCCTTGCTGAATTCCAACTTTTCTCATGCTTGAAAATGTTCAGTGTGTCAGCTTGGGCCACAGAAGGGTTGTATCTTCCTTGGTTCCCCACCCACAACCTGAAATGAGTGAAAATCTCGTATTTACAGCAGAATCTCAGATAACCCAAAGGGCGTTCTCCTGATGCAATTTTTTTTTCCTGATTAGGGGTTAATCAGAAATATTTTCAGCCATCCTTGTGGAAAGTTTTCCTGGCCTTCTTATTACTTGTGGGCCACCTATGCTGTAGCAAGCAGACTGATAATCAGGGCGTTATCTCAGTATCCACCACTGCAGCCCAAATGTCTTCCACTGCAATATTCCTCCTTTTCTCTGCAGAACACAGCCCAAAGCTCTAAAGGTCACTCGGTAAGCTGATAAGTTTTTTTTTTAATGCATGCTGATATGACACCTGTCACAATACAATCTAGTATGATTGTTTCGAATGAAGTTCAAGACAAAGCGCTATTAGAGCCATCTTACGGAAAAACCCAGCGAACTTCTTCACCAACCCAATAGACTCCCACCCAGACAAGTGAGGGCACAATGCTGTCCTATCAGCCCCGCTGCCTCTACAAGAGAGCTAAGAAAAATAAACGAAGAGAATATCTTATACAGTGGGGAGCTGCATGGGCACGTTACGGAGCTAAGTTCATTTGCCCCCGACGCAGCAAGCCTAATGCAGAGATGCTGAGCTTTGCAACAGGGAAAGGGCTCAGTTCACCGGGCAGCCAAGCGAGGAGACGGGAGCACAGATCTCCAGCGCACCTCCGGGAAGGCAGCGGTACATTTAGAGGGTATTTATGATAGAGCTGAGGCGCACGGAGTATGGTGAAAGGTGATCGTAAGTGAAAAGTTATGGTCGTCCGTGGTTCTGCGCAGGCGCAACGAAGCTACAAGCTTCTTCCGGGGATAGAGTTCACGCCCTTAGGGCGGAGTTTTGGGCCCTCTGACGTCAAAAGGTCACCTGGCGGACGTTCGCGCATGCCCAGTTGGTGGGTTGGGCGTCTCCACCCGTTTTAACCAGCTCGAGTTGGAACTGGGCGCTGCTGGCTCCAAGTTTCTGTAAAACAACTTGGGCAAACGTCTTGTTTAGGCCATGTGAGGCTTGGAGGACGAGCAGGATTTTGTAAAAACAAAGCGAGCTGGATCAGAGAAGGCCGGTTACAGGTTTAAGGGATCTACCCAATGATTACCTTGGTTTCAGGTGTAGGTCAGTGTTTTTGTGGGTTTTTTTTTTTCTTTTTTTTTTCTTTTTTCGGTACACGGGCCTCTCACTGTTATGGCCTCTCCGGTTGCGGAGCACAGGCTCCGGACGCGCAGGCTCAGCGGCCATGGCTCACGGGCCTAGGCGCTCCGCGGCATGTGGGAGCTTCCCGGACCGGGGTACGAAGCTGTGTCCCCTGCACCGGCAGGCGGACTCTCAACCACTGCGCCACCAGAGGAGCCGTAGGTCAGTGTTTTTGCTGTTTTATAGGACTACGGGTCAAATGCAGGGGTGGAGTGAAGTGGCATAGAGAGTGTTAGAAGGAGCCCTGGATGGCTTGGGCAGTAGGAAATGATATGACCTTGGACAAGTCACTTCCTTTCCCCATGCTGCAGTTTCTTGCTTCTGAGATGAAGGAGTTCTACAGGGACCCTTGGAGTCTCTTTCAGCTGTAACCTCTATGTTGGACCTTTAGCTAAGAAGAGCCCCTGGAAGTTGTTTGAGATAAATTTCTAACACAAATTATTATATTTTAAAGGATTTGCCTTTATTCTTCATGTAGAGAATGGCAAATGAGCCCAGTGATCAAGGGTTTCTGACCATTGGGTTGCAGTAAGTTGAGGTTTTGCTCTGTGTTTGTTGGTACATGACCTCATCCCAGGACAGGGGACTCAGCACTGCCAGGGATTTTTTTTTTTTCGAGAGATGTATTCATTAATCCTTTTTGTTATTCTCATTCTTGTTTTTCAGGCAATTAATGAGGCCCCGACACCCCGAAGACCCCCCAAGTTTTAAAAGTTTGCCCTGCTGCCTGCTGTTCTCCACGGAGAAGCTGCCAGTAGGCCTCAGAGCTCTTCCTGGGTTAGTTTGCCCCAGCACGTGCACGGCCTCAGATGGCTCCTTGGGCAGCCTCTGGACTCTGGCTCTTGGATATTTACTGGCTGATGGCACCCCAGGTGAGTCTAGAAAAGGTGTGGCTGTCTGGCTCAGAGAGGACATCAACCAGTGGAGTAAGCGTTAAATTTTTCCTTTCTCACTGTGTGTCTTTCTCCTTCTCCACCCCATTTTATCGTCAGATTGCTTGGTTTCACATCTATAAGTACGAAATATCTGTGGAGGAGCAGTAGAATGGAATGGTGCTTCTCTCTCAAGAGGGTCTGAACTATGATGTATCTTCTTTCTTGTGTATTCTGATTTCTTTCCTTTTCTAAAATCTACAAAGTGTAAACAATGCATGTGTTGGAGTTGGAGACCTTGGTTCTGAGTTCTGAGAGCTGTGTGACACTGGGAAGTTACTTAACCTCTCTGAACCTCACTTTTCTCAGTCCAAATGTGACCTCATCTACAGTGATACTGTGGTGATTGCTTTCTAACTTGTCCTCCTCCAAGTCATTCTCCTAGGGCAGATGGTTAGAGCTTTAAAGAACATAAAGCAAGCCTTAAAAATTTTTTTCAAAAAATTTGCCTCTTTTATTTTTAACAATAGATAGATTCTTTTTAACGCAATGTATTTCAACTGAAAAGAAAAAAAAAGAACCCAAATCTTGTTAACTCGTGTCATGGCCCTGTTCAGTATCCATCTCTGACTTCCCAAAGTATTTAGAATAAATTCCAAGCTCTTTGTTGTGGTCTGAGAAGCCCTGCATGGCCTCACCTCACACCTTGCTGCCCTCACTCACTAGGTTCCCCCCACCATTCTTACTGCCCCAGGGCCCTTGCGTATACTATTCCTTCTGTTCAGAATAACCTCTCTCTACTTTTCTCGTAAATGATCCTCTGATCCCCAAGTCTCACTTTAAATGTTACCTCCTGAAACAGCCTTTTCTTGACTCCCCTCCCAACCTAATTTGGGGTCTCTGGTTATAGTCTTTATAATTAAAAAATTTTATTTTTATTTTTAAAAATTGTGGTAAAAGATACAGAACATAAACATTTACCATCTTAACTCTTTTTAAGTGTATAGTTCAGTGGCATTAAGTACATTCACATTCTGGAGCAACTGTTGTCACCACCCATCTCCAGAACTTTTTTTCATCCTCCAAAATGGAATCTCTGTACTTATTAAACAAAAACTCACCATTCCCTTCTCTCAGGCACCTGATAACCACCGTTATACTTTCTGTCTCTAAGAATTTGACTACTCTATTCCTCATATAAGTGGAATCATACAGTATTTGTCCTTTTGCGACTGGCTCTTTTCACTTAGCATAGTGTCTTCGAGATTCATCCGTGTTGTACCACGTGTCAGTATTTCCTTCCATTTTAAGGCTGAATAATGTTCCTTTGTATGTGTATACCACATTTTCTTTATCCATTCATCTGTGGATGGACACTTGGGTTGCTTCCATCTTTTATATTACATTTGTTATTGTGAATGATGCTTTGAACATGAGTATACGGTTGTATTCTTTTATAGCGTTTTGTGCTTTTCCTTCAGATCTTGTGTGTTTATTCATTTACTCTCTAATCCTCCAGTAAACTTTAAGACATATAACAGGAACTGTTAACTGTTCGGTTTTGTACCGTGAGGTACCAGCTGCCTTTGCAGCATCTGGCATGTGGTGTTATTACATGCACGTCAGAGCTAACTTGTTCGTGTTCGAATCCTGCCTCTACTCCTTAATAGCTGTGTGACTGTAAGCAAATAACTTAACCTCTGTGCCTCGGTTTCCTCACCTATATAAGATGAGTACTTGACTCCTAGGATTATTGAAGGCATATATGTAAAGGGCTTAGAAGAGAGCCTGCCTGACCTATAGTAAATGTTCAATAAATGTGCACCGTTATTATTGTCCTAGTAGATGCTCAAATATTTATTGAGCCAGTATGTTAAAAGAGTGAGATGACGGTGGAGATGAATCTGTTTGTTTCCCTCCTTATCTCTGTCTTTTGTATGCATCTTCATTGTCCTGCTCTTCACTGCAGGTGTAGATGCTAATGGAAGGCATTTTCCAGCATCTCAGTATGCTCATTAGAACGCCATTAGCAGAGCCTCGTGCACATTAGAATGACCTGGGGAATTATATTTAATATCTTGCAATAACCGTAATGGAAAAGAATCTGCAAAAGAATATATACATATGTGTGTATATATGTATAACTGTTTTGTATTTATCTATATATAATGGAATCACTTTGCTGTACACCTGAAACTAACACAGCATTGTAAATCAGCTATACTTCAACAACAACAAAAAGAATGACCTGGGGAGCTTTAAAAAATCCTGTTGCCTAGGCTGCACCTAGATCAGTTAAATCAGCAACTCTGGAGGTAAGACCCGGGCTTCAGTAGTTTTAAAGTTCCCCGGATCACTGTGATATGTAGGCAAGGCTGAAAGTCATTGATCTAACGAATGCCTGGGAGAAGCTGGGAGGTAGCACAGGAGGGCTGGATGCTTGGGCTCAGCTGCTCAGAATCTAAGCATGCCTGAGTTTGGGGAGATTTCTGTAACCTTACAGAACAGACCTATCGCTAACAAAAGAACCACCCGTGGTCGACAGTCATATGAACACATGTGCAACCTCATGAGAAAATCAGGGAAGGACAGATTAAAAGACTGGGGTGACTGTCCATTTGCTTCCCATCAAATTGGTACAGATTTAAAAATAATGATACCTGTGGTTTAAGGTTATGGGGAATTGGGCGAGCTGGGACAGTCTGTCTGGAGAACACTTCAGCATTAAATGTCAAAATCTTTATAGGCTTTCGTATCAGGTCTATTATGTGTGGTTAAACAGAACAATTGACTTGAAAAAAATTGTATTATTTTTTTCTGGCTACATAGTTTATATACGTTCATTATAAATTTAAAAAAAGTGATCTATAGCCCCACCAATCTAACATTGACTAACATTTTGCTGTCTATCTTTCAGACACTTTTATACATGTATTTATAAATTTTTAAGAAAATGTAAGCATATTATGACTACCGTTTTATAACCTGCTGGTTTTTTCTACTTTATCATATTTCATATATTGTTGGTGCCAAATAAATATTTCTCTCTGCTTAAATGAATTAATATTTGCCAACAATGTAATTTTTAATAGCTTGAGATTTGATTTTTATGATGTACCATGATTTAACTAATCCTGTATTGTTGGATATTTTTATTACAAATTACTTTGTCATTCATTTTTTTCTTAGTCCATTTGAATGGCTATAACAGAATGCCATAGACTGGGTGGCTTATAACCAACAGAAATTTATTTCTCCTAGTTGTGGAGGCTGGAACTTCAAGATCTGGGTGCCTGTATGGTTGGGTTCTGATGAGAACTCTCTTCTGGGTTTCAGATTGCTGATTTCTCCTTGTGATCTCACATGGTGTAAGGGGCAAGGGCACTCTCAGGCCTCTTTTATAGGACTAATCCCATCAGGAGGGCTCCACTCTCATGACCTGATCACCCCCCAAAGGCCTCAACCTCCAAATACCGTACACTGGGGATTAGGTTTCTACATAAGAGTTTTGAGAGAACACGAACGTTTAGTCTATAGCAGTACTCTTGTAGATAAATCTTTGGGTATATTCAGTTATATCCTTTGTATAAATTTTTAGTATAAAGTGGAATTATTGGGATAAAGAATATATACGTATATAAGGCCTTGTTTCCCTTTAAGCTTTCAAAGCTTAAAAATAATGCATCTAGGTGTGCTAATAATGACTAGTAGCAATAGTCTCTGATATAAATAAATTGTTTGTAAACAGAAGTGGCAAAGGAGGCAGATACAATTAAAGAGAGGCTCAACCCAATCCTTAGTTAATCATGGTGTATATTAGATGGTTGTTGTATTTTAGGGACTATTATCTGCACGTGTGTGTGTGTGTGTGTGTGTGTGTGTGCACGTGCGCGCGCGCGCCTTTGTGGGCACGTGCTTGTGGGCATATACAGTATAAGTCCTGCTGATTCCCTCATGTAGACCAACAAGCTAGCAGTCCCTGTTCTAAGTAAGCTCCTTTCATAGTCTTGACCCACCATTTTGTCCTTATTTTCCTAGCTGATTTGCAGAACCCTACCCCATACCCTGGCTTCCGACATGTTTTTGTTCTCCTGCCTTGGAATCTGCATTTGCAGTAGAGTTGGCAAGCCAGTTAGGAGCCCAGAGTTTGGGCTGGAGATGAGGATTGCCTTCTGCCAACGTTGGCTTTCATGGGACCTTCCCAACTGGGCTTCTTCCTGGTTCCCCTCCTCCTGCTCCCACTACGGGGCATCCAGGCTCCTGGGGGGTCCCTGGAAGATCACAGATCTGGGGTGGGCAGCCCCTCCACTGGTATGCAGCCAAAAGGAGACTCTTCCTCTTCCCATGAGTAGGTTTCCACATGCTTCCTGAAAGTCACCTTCTTCCTCCTTTCCTCCATGGCTGTTTCTTGCTTCTTCTTCCTCTTCCTCCCCTTCATGTGGAAGCATTTTTCAAATAAGAAAATGGAGAATTATATGAATGAGAAAAAGGTCACATTTAATGACGAAAAATTGGGATAAAATAACAGCATGCAGCAAAAAGCCTCCAAAGCTCATATAACATCTGTTTTCTGGGCAATGGAGAAGCCCTCTTTGTAGTTGAAACCCGAATCATGATCCTCAGGGGCTGCTGGGGAGTCAGAAACTGGAATAGTGAGATACACACTGGGCTTTGGAAGAAAGTTGGAATCTAACTGGCAGCTCCAGCCATAATTACTTATGAAAAGTCAGAGACCACGGCAAATTATTTACTTGATTTTTAATCATAAAGCCCTCTCTAGGTTAGTTGATTCAGAGCCCAGAGATAAAGCTGGCTTTCTTGTAAGATGACTATGAAAAAACAAGCAAGGAAAACCGCTCTGTTCTAACCTGGAGGCTGATTGCAAGGGCCTTTATCAAAATGTTATTCTTTTCCAAAAGACATTCATCATGTTCAACAAGGCTTCATCCTGGTGTCATGAAGGAAAGTCTTGCCTCAGGTTAAACTAGCAGCATTCAGGAAAAAAAAATCCTCTGACTACATCCAGGGAGCTGTCAGCATGATTAATTAGCCCCGAGGGTCCCAGGTGGGTGATAAGGACCAACGCATTCTTGCCTACTCTTTGTGCTTAGTCAATGATAGGGGCTTGGGTTTGGGTCCCCTGCACGTCACCCTCATTCTGGGGAAATTTGCCCTTATACCTGTCTCAGGGAAGTCAGTGGGCAGCTTTGGGTTTAAAACCTGAAAGGCAGGAGTGCAGGCTGGTTTCTGTGCCACATTTACTCTATACCGTTGAGTGAGTTCCTTGGTACGTCTCTGCAGTTTAGTTTTCTCAAACTTAATGCAGCTCTGAAAGCGCCTTGTTATCGGGCTGTGGTCCACCTCTCCAACTTCATCTCTACCCCCCTTCCCTCAGATAGGATGCTGTACCCCAGCCTGATAGGGCTGCTTTCAGCTCTTTCGACTTTCCTTTCCTCCTCTTGTCTCTAGCCATAACCCAAGCCCTGCCCTCGGTCTGCTACAGAATATACTTTCCTCTCTTCTTTTCTTGGCTAAGTCATGCGTATCCTTCAAGCCTGAACTTAAACATAGCCCTCTTTGCGAAGTCTTGCTGGAGGTTCCTCTGGTTAGTTAGGTTCCCTTAGCACTCTGTCCTTCCCTAAAGTGGCGCTAACGTCTCATAGTGTGATGGCTAATTCGTGGCTGCCCCAGCTGGCCTTTGGGATTCTTGAAGTCAGGGAAAGTGTCTTTCTCATCACGGTAGGTAGAGCACCTAAGTACACTGCCTGGCACATGGAAGAGGCTCAAAAAATAATAAGGAGATAACAATATGAGGTGAAATATGAAGAATCCTATTTGGTGAATGGCACAAACGTTTTGAGTGTAAACACTATCCTAACATCCTAAAATTTGTATCGTTATCCCTCCTCACCTCCACACACATGCATGACAGTTGCTGGACTTTTGATACCCATTTATTGAGAAATAGGAAATGACAAAAGTCACTGTAAACTAGCAATGCCTTTAAATTAATCTGTATTTTATTAATCACCATAACATCAACGTGTGAAAGTACTCATACGTATAAGTAGTGGAATACTCCATCAGAGACTAACATTGTGTTTTAAATTTACTTTTCAGCCTGAGAGGTGAATAATATTGATTTTAGAATCCTTGGAGGTAGTACGTCCCACACACCTCCGTTCTCCCTGTCCCTCCAATTCTCCCACTTGGGGCGGGTATGAGAATCTCACAATCACTTGGAAAGTTTCTCTGGAAGAGTAAATCACTTTTGAGTCACCAAGAACCATTATTACTATTATTATTCTTCTTAATACTAGTAGTAGTAGTATTGTGGTTATTATTACTCACTTAGAAGTATGATATATAGACCCACAGATTGGGGAAAAGGGTGTGATCAGATTCTTTGTGTTTTGAAGGTGTATAGGAAAACTGCTATCACCCTTGACGGAAAATAGACAGCAGTTCTGGGGCCAAGAGCTGGCAGGTATCATAAGCCATCCTGACTCAGTGCTGCTGGGAGGGATTAGACTTCAAATAAGCCTAAAAACTCAGGCTCTGAGTTCCATCTTGCAAACCTAAGCATTTCAGAGCTTAATCCTGAGTAACTAAGGTCATCCGCCTCCAAAGAACTTCAGTGACCACAGTGAGTTGCCATAGCAGCCAAGCGTTGGACCTGCGGGACCAGTCTTCAGTGGCAACATGGTCATAGAAGACTGATCAGTCCTTAGTTCTCTGTCTGCTTGGCTGGGAAATCAGATTGACACCCTTCTGGACTATACAAGTTCCTGAGGTTCTTGGACAATGTAAAGGAAGGAATTGCTGAAAGGAAGAAGAGAATGGATTTTCTGCTAATAAATTTAGTAGGGATCGCTCATGAAAAATTAGTGGTAATGAATTTCACAGGTAGGGAAACAGCATAGACACAGGCAAGGAGGTGAGAAAATGTGGGGTTGATGGGTAAGAGCAGCTTGGCTTAGTTTAATTCATAAGGAAGAAACAACATGTAATAGTTGAGAGATTGGGTTATGGAATCAAGCAGACTTGTGGTCTTTTCTTTTCCCCCTCTCTCTTGGTTACTGACGTTTTATTTTTTTCCCCAGGAATTTATTGTGAAAAATTTCAAGCATACAGAAAAGGTTAAATAATTTTACAGTGAACACATCACTAGATTCTACAATTCACAGTTTACTATAGTTGTTTTACCATTTATCTGTCTATCCACCCATCAATCTGGTTTTTTTAATGCGTTTCACAGTAAATTGCAGACGTCAGTCCCGTCTCGCCTAAATCCTTTGGATGCATGCCATTAACTAGAGTTTAATATTTATGGTTCTTTAAAAATTTTTCCTTTCGAGATGAAATTTACATACAATGAAATGCACAAATATTAAGTGTCCCATTCAGTGAGTTTTGATATATGTGTAACTCAATGCTCTATCAAGATATAAAACATTTCTGTCACCCTAGAAAATTCCCTCATGACTCTTCCCAACCATTCCCCGCTCCCACACCCCCAGAGGCAACCATTGTTCGGATCTTTTTCCACCATAAACTAGTTTTGCCTGTTCTAGAATGTTTATGAATGGAGTTGTACAGTTTGCACATTTTTGTGTAAGGTTTCTGTCACTCAGTACAGTGCTTTTGAGACTTACCCATATTACCGCATGCATGGTACTTCATTCCATTTTTATTGCCAAGGAGTCCCCTTTTGTACCATGTACCACAGTTTGCGTCTCCATTGTCCTCTTGATGGACACCTCAGCTGTTTCCAACTATTACAAATAAAGCTGCTATGAACATTCTTGTACAAGTGTTTTAGAGGGAATAGGTTCTTGTTTCTCTTGGGTAAATGCCTAGGAGTAGGATTGTTCGGTCTGTAAGGTAGGTGATGTTGAGAGACAACATGATTTCTCACATTTCGGTAGATCTGACGAGCAGGGACACCAACTGCATTCATTCCAGGCTATTTCGTCAAGAATGTTTGTATTTGTGAACAGTCTTGGAAGATATGGTGTCTCCCTCTAGGACAAGAGGTAACTTTGTTTACTGTCTAGTGTAATGTCTTCTTCAAGGGCAAAGGTCAGGCAGGCTTACTTTCCTTTGGAAAAGATTTGGGTTCCCTAAGGTCTTTGCTAAAGGGTTCCTCCCCTGGAATCCAGCCCACCATATGTGCAGAAGTCACCTGGTCCTCTTCATGTCACCCTGTGATTAGGGCTTGGGGCCTGACACTGGCTGATACTCTGACTACTGCCATAACTGTGACCAACAAACTGTTCTTTTTCTCTAACTCAAGTCTCATAACTTCTGCCAGCATCCAAGAAGCTGTGGCAAACTAACTTATTAGATTGAAGTATAGTAAAATCTTCGACACTTCACAGTTTTTGTAGGTATATGTTTAGTGGTTAAGAAACTAGCAGACCTTTTTGTTTTTTTTTTTTTACGAAGTTGTGTATCACTTCTTCTAACTTTGTATTTTTTTCCAAGCTTCAGTTAGATATGAATTTAGAATGAGCTGGTCAATTTCTGTAAAACAAAGCACTAGAGGGATTATTATTGTGATTGCCTTGATTCTATGAATCAAGGCAATGATTGATATCTTAACACTATTGGGACTTTCAACCCCTGAACATGATATAGGTCTTCATTTATTTAGGTCGTCTTTAATTTCTCTCAGTAGCATTTTGTAGTTTTCAGTGTAGAGGTCTTGTTTGTCCTTTGTTGAACTTATGCTGAAGTATTTTATGTTCTTTACACTTTTGCAAATTTAACTTTTTATTTTAATTTCTTTTTATAACTGTTTGCTACTAGTATATACAAATACATTTGATTTTTATGTAATAATCTATCCTGTGATTATTGTTTTAAGAGTTATTTGTAGATGCCTTGCAATTTTCTACATATACAATAACACCACCTATAAGTAGATACAATTTACCTCTTGCTATCTGAACTTTATGCATTTTATTTTTTTTTTCTTAACTGTATACAATGGCTAGGACCTCTAGTACAGTGGCTCAATAGAAATGAACCATTTCTGAATCTCAGAGGACAAGTTTTTACTGTTTCACTATTCAGTGATACAAATATGAATTAACCTATCAATTTTTAATAAATGCCCTTTATGAGATTGAAAAAAGTCTCTTCTCTTCCTAGTTTGCTGAGAATTTTTATCATGAAGGATTGAATTTTCTCAAATGCTTTGTCTGAATCTATTAAAAATGTTTTTTTCTCTTCTGTTCTCTTTATATGTTGAATTGCATTGATTACTTTTTAAATACTGAAACATCTTGCAGTTCTGAGATAAATTCCACTTGGACATGACATATTCTTTTTATGTACATTGTTAGATTCAATTTGATAATATTTTGTTAAGAATTTTGCATCTGTAGTCAAAGGAATTTTGGTCTCTAATATTCTCTTCTGTAATATCTTTGTTAGGTTTTACATTAGAGTGAGGCTGGCCTCATGAAATGAACTGAGAAGTATGCCTTCTTCCTCGATTTTATGAAAAAACTTTGTATAAGATTAGTGGGGCTTTTTTCCCGTAAATGTTTAATGTATTGCGTTACTGAAGCAAGGGACCTGGGGTTTTGTTTGTTGGAAGTTCTCTGAAGATGAATTTAATTCTTCAATAGGTCTGTGACTGCAGATTTTCTGTTTTTTCTTGTGTCAGTTTTGTTAAGTTGTAAAGAATTTGTCCATTTCATTTAAGTTGCCAAATTTGTTGAGATAATGTTGCTTATAAAATTCTATTACTATCATTTTTAAGTCTATAAGATCTATAATGATAATCCCTCTTGTATTTCTAATATTAGTACTTGGTGTTTTCTTTCTTTTTTTTCCCAGCCAGCCTTGCTAGGAGTTTATCAATTTTTTGTTGAAAACTCAAATTTTGGCTTTGTTAATTTTCTCAGTTGTTTGAGTTTTTTTTTTCTTCATTTTTTTTAGCTTTATTTTTTTCTTAACTTCTCTCTAAGTTTAGTCTTACATTTTTCTTTTTCAGTTGGAACATTGAGTCATTGACTTTAGACTTTTCATAATGGGCTACATTGTGTGTCCCTCCAAATTCTTACGTTGAAGTCTTAGCCACATGCTGAAGTCCTAACCTCAGAATGTGACTCTATTTGAGGATAGGGTTTTTTAAACAATGATTAAGGTTAAATGAGGTAATTAGGGTGGACCTTAGTCCAATATGACTGATGTCATTATAAGAAAAGGAAGTTAGGACACAAATGGATACAGAAGAAAAACCATGTGAAAAACACAGGGATGAAAATGGCCGTCTATAAACCAAGGAGAGAGACCCCCATTAGTTCCTTTTCTCTTGAAAATATATCACATTTTCCTGTTTCTTTGTGTGTTTATCAATTTTGGATTGTGTCCTGGACCCTGTGAATATTTTTCTAGTGGGCACTTAGCTTGGCTGGACTCTGACTGCAGACACTGCTTCCCCTGTACTGGGTGGCAGCTCCAATCCCAGCTGAATATTTTACTCTTTGCAGGTCTGCCTGGGGTCTGCTTCATGTATTCATGATGCAGGGTTTGGCCAGAGATTTGGGCATGGTTTATATATAGAATTTAGGGTTCCCTCTCTCTGGATCTCTCCTTCCTGGAATTGTGCCCCACATTTTGCAGTGGCTGGGATCACCCCAAACTCTATTCTTTGGTTCTTTAAGCTAGTAAGACTGGGCTTTCTGCTGGACTTTGAGCCTGTCCAAAGTGTTGACTCCCCTCCCCTCCAGTGTCTTTTTGCTTTTAATTACTCTGTACTGCCTTCAAATATTTGTTTTAAAAAATTTCCGAGAGGGTTTTAGTTGTATTCTGTGAGAGGGTTGGTCCTGTAGAAGCTACTTGGCTATGTTATAGGCTAGATTTGAATTTGATTCTCAGATCTGCCACTTACTAATATCTTGACTTTAGACAAGTTGGTTAATCTCTGAGGCTTTTAGCATCCTCATCTATTATATAAAATGAGGAGGAGGATGATAATGATGATGATAGTACATAGAAAGGTAGTCTGAAGATTAAATGAAATAATGTAAAGTGCTTAGCAAAATGTCTGGCATATAGTATATGCTCAGTAAGTGATAGTCATTAAAAATTATTGGTACAGGTGCAAAAAGCAGTGGAAGGTAGAAAGGTGGTTGGATATGGAGCTAAGGAATTTGAATTTTATTTGAAATGCATCATAATCTATGGAGTGATCTGTTTTCCTACTGTAGTTTAGACCTGTATAATCAATTCCTTGAAAGCTAAAACCTTCTTGAATTTCAGACATGATGGTGCCCTTGGTGAAGTTTGGATATCATTCTATGTATCTTCTCCCTGTGTTACAAACAGTTCTACCTTTAAGATTTGTCTCTGCTGCATGGGCAACCATTTTTCTCTGTCTTCATGTGTTGGCATACCTGTGTTGGCATGTGTTGCTATACCTGTGCTCTAGGCATCCCAGGCTAAATGGCTGAAAGATTTAGTGTGTGTTGCTGAGCACAGGGCTTCCAAAGGATGTCCTAGATTCATGGCCTGGAGGCCTAGTTGGCTCTTTCCATTTCAGTCTGCATGCTAACTGAGGAAGCTCAACATCCATGTCTGTGTGAAATGGAAATCAAAGCAGGTTGTCCACAATCAGTGGGTGACCAAATTGTGACAATTCTACATTCTAAATATCCCTTGAATCTTGCCGTCTCTCTCCATCTGGACACTGACATGGCTCTAGCTCAGATTCTCTTGGCTCCCATCAGCACATTTCCGGTTGCCTTTATTCACCCTTCCTCTAACCTCTCATTCCTCCTGTTACCCTTCCATATCACTGTTACAAATGTCTCCAGGTGTGCCACTCGTTGGCTCCAAAAACATTAAGTCTTGTAGACAAATTCCTAAGAATTGCTCTCAAAGGCCTTTGTGGTCTGGACACTTATTTGTCCATTTACTAATCCATTAGTCAGAGTCCTTTCCCGTGTGATGTGTTTCTGTGTCAATTCACTTTAGTTAATAATAATAGTAGTAGTAAATAATGTCTTCAGTCTTCAAGGGTCACTTATTACAAGACTCACTTTCAGTTTAATAACAGCTTTTCAGGAAGAAAAGAAACACTACTACACTAAATAAATGAACATTTTAATTGTAAGACACATTGTAATTCCAGAAACATTGAAATGTGAAAAAGTTGTAGGTCTGAGTGTTGATGGTACATCCTAACAGGTACTATTTACTGTGAACCAAGGGCTCAGTACTGATTTAGCTGAAGAATCTGTTCTTGCTTCATTCTGCCTCCAAGGAGCTCTGAAACATGTAGTCCTGCCCCTCTGTAGATGACTTTCTAGATTATTCTCTTGTGCTAAAATCAAACTTTGCAGAATATATTTTTTCCAGGCTGGTTGGGCCTGCAAAGAGCATACATGGTTTGTGTATTCACTGCGTAAAATTCGCTATTCTTTAAGGAAAAAACAGTTTTTGAAAATAGGACCAAAAGAAAAAAAGCCCCCAATTTGTTCTCTATTGCTGGCAGCTAAGGATTGATTATTTCTGCTTCCTGGAAAGAGTATAGGGGTGAAAGTGGGGGCGGAGATCTGCTCTTTTTGTCCAAGAATGTCATTTTCTTTTTTTCAAGGTATTACCAATGCAGTTATTACATCAAGGTAAATTAAATACTTGGGGTCCAGGCTAGGGTTTCACTCAGTCTTTTTTTTTTTTTTTAAACCATTTTTAGCTTCTAAATATTTGACCCAGCATTTGAGTTGGGATTAAGCTGTCACAGATCTTGATTTGATAAGGGAAAAGGAATTAAAACGGACAAAAAGAAGTGAGGCTAATCGGCATTTCCAAGTGATTTTCCCTTAGCAATTGGCCAAAGAAAATCTCACGAGGGAGAGTGGTGTTTGCTCTCTTCTTGGGCCGTCTTTGTGCTTGCCTGTGAGACCCCTGGCCAGGCCTCATCCCAGTCAGTCTCTCCGTTCTTGGGGTGTAAGTGAGTCGGGCTTCGTTGTGAGCGTCTCTATACATTTAATGGGACTTCTGTTTTCTGTGCTCAGAGGATTCCAGACCCTCCACTACATTTTATTTGGAATTCAGCTGATGCGGGCTGTTCTCCAGGCTTAATGACTGAAAAGTCCTTCCAAAGGGGAAAGAATTCAGGGACAGAATTTAATAAAGTTTAGTATGAAAGCTAATTCTTCATAAAACCCTGAAAAATTTTCCCCGAAGTCCAGACACCAAAACTATCGTCGACCTCAGGATTTCATCTCTGCCCTCCTTGCTTAGGGCCTGTGGACCGTAAGCAATGTATCTGCATTTGTAAATAAGAAATAACTTCTTGACAGTTTGATGGGGTTGGAGAAAATGATTGCCCTTTTTGGGGGGGAGAGTGGCTCTTCCTATCGTGTCCTGCTGTGGTAAACCATGGCGGTGGATTTGCTAGAGATAAGATCCTTAAAGTGAGACTAAAATAAACCAAAGATAATCTTACTCCATTTCTGGGCTTAGACTGTCTACCAAAGAGAAGTCCGTCCATTGTGAAAATGAACAGCATTCCTGGCCAGGCGGTCTGAGGGGAGGTTGGGGGAGCAGGGGAGGAGAGGACCGAAGGAGCCAGCTGCTGGGGGCCCTGATGGATGTGGCCCCCGCTGGCCACTCATCCATCCCACCCCAGTGACGCCTCCCTTGGTTTCAGCTTCAGTCAAGCTTAGGTTCATCCTCAATGCTATCATTTAAAATTTGCCTTTGAACTTGAATATCCTTTCTCACTTCTTTGCTTTGGCAATCCCTACCCACCCCTTAAGGGTGGTCTTTTTGGGGGGTGTCCCAGTTACCCTTCCTTTGTACTCTCCTGGCACTTTATTTGAGCTTGTGGACAGTACGATAGTGTTTTTTTCCACCCTAGACTGTGAGCCCACTGAGGTCAGGCACGAAGTAGACATTCATTTGTTCATTCTCAATCATTGAGTCAGTACTTCACACACAAGTACACTGTGCTAGAGATACAAGGGAGAATGCAACAGACATGCCCTCCTTTTCAGTATAGTGATGGAGATGGAAAGCACGGTGACCAAATAAATAAATGCTATGAAGGAAGCAAACAGGGTGCTGAGATGAAGAAATGAGAATATATCATATTATATATTTTACTGTATTATACATAGGGTCCATGAGGAAGTTTCCCTGAGGACAGCATCTAAGTTAAGACCCCAAGAAGGAGGAACTAGCTGCAGGAGAGCATACTGACTACTCAGTGATTGATGGAATGGATGAATCTAAGTGGGAGGTCCTCATAGTTTACTGTGTTGAGTTAAAAATACTGCTGAGAGTAAAGTCAGGCAATGTTTCCTAAGGCAGTGTTGGTGCTGGCTCTGATCTATTGCCGATGGCTGCGTGGAGCACATTTTCGGGGAGAACTGTGGTTGTATCCAAGCTCAGTGGAAAGAGTGCCATGATCAGTGAGTGAGGTCAGCCATCGGTGTGGAAGAAATGGTTGCCTTGAGTGCTGGACCTTTTACATCCCCGTTGAGTGGACTGACTGGCAGCAGGGACCATTTCTCCGTTCTTACTTCTTCTAATCTTTCCTTTTTTGCTCTCTGATTCTTCTCCCAAAGTCTTCCCACTCATCTCTTCTCCACTCAATTGGCTTATGATATTTTCATGCTTAAGATTTTCCTAACTGTATATGTATGTGTGTATATATAGTGTATGTATGTGTATATATATATAAATATATGCATGAGTATGTGTATATATATCATATATAAACACTGCGCACACACACACACATTCCCAATCAATTCAGTCTCACCTTATGTAAATAGCACTCCCCCCATATGATACTCAAATTACTCACTCTAGTCATAGCTGAAGTAAATATTTTACCTTATCTGTGTACAACTGCTTCAAGCAGCCTGGTCAACCCTAAGAAAATAGGATTTGATCTGAATCTAAATCTTAGCTCTTCCATGTACTAGTAATAACTTCCCCAAGCTTTAAATATAAAAGGTAGATTTAATAATAATAATAGCTAGCACATATTCCTCACAAAAAATGTCAGAAGATCAAATGAAACAATGCATGTGAGTGCATTTGGAAAATTTGTGCAGGGTTTCAGAAATGTATTATTCCATGAGTTTGTTTCAGTTACCTCTTTGTACTTGGTGTTTTCATGTGAAAGATCTTCGAGGTGGTCTCATTTGATTTATCTGGAGAATTGTTATAAATTGGTGTTTATTAAGAGCATTCTGATACAAATAAAAATGGCTCTATATAGGTTTGTTTTACCTTTTGGTAACTGAAGAAATAAATTTTAACACAGTTTTAAAACTTTTTGCTCTGCTGGTTTTCATAGTGAAGTTCCATTAGACTAGGATTTCTTTCATGCTAGGTCCCTTTTACAGGATCTAATATTTTCATGTAGAGAGCAGATAGCGCATCTCATTTTAAGGCTACTGTTAATTCAATGCACATTAAATACTTTGAAGTCAGGTCCTGTTTCCAAGGGAAGTAGGCTAAGGGAGAGAATGGTGCAAACTTCCTGACTGGAAGATATCAGCTGTGGAGAGGACACATCTACTAATATGAGAAACACAGTGTGTGATTGGCCTGCCTTCGTGTAGAGTAGAAATACAAGCAGGGAATCAAAGGGAAATGGCTCCAAATTCTGACTCCTGAAACCTAATGGCTAATCAGCTTGAGAAAGGTACACCTCTCTGAACCTCATGATGCAAAACCAGGCTTTTTTCTAGGCACTAGGGACGCAACAATGAAAATAACAGACAAGATCCCTGCCCTGATGTACCTTACATTCTGGGAAGAAGCTCAGCAAACTGAAACAGGATAAAAACAGTGAACACTGCATCTAGATAACATTACTGTCAAACAATCGAAAAGCAAAGATAAAGAAGAAATCTTAAAATCAGTCAGAGAAAAAAAACCTGACATGTTACACAGGTGAGAAAATGTTTCATGTGACTGCTGCCTTCTCATCAGAAACTGTGGCAGCCAGAAGACAGTGCAAGAACATTTTTACTGTGCTAAAAGAAAAAAGATCTGTCAATCTAGAATTCTATATCCAGCAAATATATCCTTCAGAGTAACGTAAGCAGAATAAAGACATACTCAGATAAAGATAAGCTAAGCAAAGTCACTGCCACCAGACCTGCATCACAAGAAATGCAAAATGAAATTCTTCAGTCTGAAGGAAAAGGATTCCCAGAAGAAAAGAAAAGGATGCAGGTCTTTAGGAATGGATGAAAACCACCAGAAATCTTAACTGTCTGAAATTCACTGCAGCCTGATAAAGTCGTCATTAACACAACATTTACCCATGAGGAAAGCCTGGCTTAGAGAGTTTTAAAGACTTAACCATAAGTCATACCTGCAGAGATAGCACAGCTTGTATTCGAAAGATTATCATTTCTTTGTTCCTTTCTATATCAGCCTGTCTCAAAAGTGGTTTTTAGCAGCGGAAGTAGAAGATTTGGAAGAGATGGCATACCCTTAACCTCTCTTCTCTGGGTGAAAATGTCACAAAGCAAAGTCAAGAGCAATGGAGAATCTGGCGTTATGGGGGAACAGAGGGTGACATGTGCAGGAGAGCTGGACGGGCTGCGGCTGCAGAGTGATCTTTCTTCCCTTCTGTGTTTCTAAGAGACTTTTCTTTAGCTTGGACTTTGGGCAAGTATTTATTGGCAGCTGCTGTGTGTGGAACACTGGGCTGAGAGCTGGGGAGCCTGAGATGCATGCAGCATGGCCCTTGTTGATGAGTTCATGGCATTCACCTGGATGAGCTCGTGCAGACCTGTGTGAAAAGGCAGGTGGACTGATGGAACTGCTGTGACAACACTCCAGAGAAACTGCTTGCCTTGCTCCAGGACTCTCTCTGCCTAACTTGTCACCCACTTTTAGGCAACACGGACCATCTGGCCTGGCCAGTTCTCCTTGCCACTGTCTCCTGGGCTGGACTCAGCTAATTCTCTGTGCTACAGTATTACAGTTTCCTCAGCCTAGATATTTAACATTAAGACAAAACCTTAACTTACCCTCAACCCTATTTCTGTCCTCTTCCTTAACCTTTTAGAGCCACTCTGGCTCTAACCCTAACACTCACCAATTCTCTCAGTTTGAATACTTTTTGCTCTTCAAGGGCCAAATACTGTCTTCCGTTTTCTAAGCAGCATTCCTTGATTTCCCCAGCCCCAGAGCTCTTGGGGCTCACGAAGCATGGTACTTTCTTAGAAAATTCCCTACACCATTGCTTTCTTTTTCCTTTTTTTTTTTTTTTTTTTTGCAGTACGCGGGCCTCTCACTGTTGTGGCCTCTCCCATTGCAGAGCACAGGCTCCAGACGCGCAGCTCAGCGGCCATGGCTCACGGGCCCAGCCGCTCCACGGCATGTGGGATCTTCCCGGACCGGGGCACAAACCGCGTCCCCTGCATCGGCAGGCGGACTCTCAATCACTGCGCCACCAGGGAAGCCCTTTTCCCTTTTTTTCCTCATTCTTCTCTTTCTTTTTCTTCCTCTTCTTCCTCCTCCTCCTCCTCCTCCTCCTCCCTCATGAGAGCTAACATGTATTGATGCCCTGCTGTGTGCCAGGCACCATGCGAAATGCTCTTATATATTATTTTAGTTAATCCTCATACCAGGCCCACGGTGTCATCTCCATTTCACAAATGAGGAAACCAAGGTTCACGGAGAGTCACTTCCTGGCCCAAGTACCCCGGGTATCTCCAGAGCCTACTAGCAGTGCTCTCTCTTATAACATTTTACTGTAGCCCAGATCCTTTTGTGAATCTGGTATGAGCTAGAGTTGTTTCCAAGAAAACTTCACACATGCACTTACACAGAAAACTGCATTCCTGTTTTTCTCCTTATCTCTGCTGCCATCCCTTGAAGACCTGGGTCCTGTCTTAGTCATGTCTTGTGCCTGCTCGGAACAGTAACTCCAATAAATATGCCGATTGGCTGAGCTGAAGGGGTTTGGTGTTCTGATGGTGAGTGTGATTAAAACAAACAAGTAGCTGATCAACCGTTTGAGGTTATTTGCAAAGCTGAAATAAATTGGCTCAGGTCCAGCTATTGTGGCCAAAACTCCAGTCAAGACTGCAAGGTTCAGTGGAGCCTTGTACCCCAAGCTCACACCACCCACACACATACCCGCTCTTAGTTCTGTTGCAGAGATGGAGACAAATCCCTAATTGCTCTAAACACCTGAGGGGAGAAATGTCAACCTATTTTTCATATAATAGGTAAGGCCCGGACAACCAAACCTGAAATGAGAGTTTTGCAAACATGAAGAAGTTTATTAGCCTGGGCAGAAAGTCAAAATCACTAAATTTTCCTGCAGATCTGCTTTACCACTCATTCTTGAAGTCTTGGGCTTGGTGCACACTGGCCTCTGAAGTGCGTGAGAGAGTCATTAATTAAGTTTTGCACGATGGGGAGAATGGCTCCCAATATGTTATTCTTGCGCTAGGCAGGTTTCAGTGGTATCACGGCCTCATTGCTTCCAAAATGTAGCTGCTGCCCTCCACTTGCCCTCTCCTCATCCCAAAATGTATATGCACGGATTGCTGAGGAACTCTGGCACCTTACAAATTACCCATTCAGACTGTCAAGCATCTTTTGTTTGGAAGGAAAAGAGATGTGACAAATGTAAACACTTGAGAATGGGACCTGCAGCGAGGCCGGATGCTATGTCAAACCTGATAAAAGCTGACGCTGCATTCCTTTGCCATCAGTCATCTGGCTCCTCTCTCCAGCTCTCCCAGCCTCCTTTTTTCTGCCATGATATTTTCTTTCATTCTGACTCCTTAGGCACTCCCTGTCTGATTAGTAGGAAACTGCCCACCATAATTTTTTATTTTCATCCATGTTTCCTGTTTGGTGCCAGGCTGCAGGATTCAGATACAGATCCAATTAGATGAGGGCCTCTTATTTCCTAGGACACAAAGCAAAGAGAAGTCCTTTCTATCACCCAGAGTGGAAGGACCATCTGATTCAAATGTTGATGGAGACCATGCCTTCAGTTACTGAGATCCTGATTTCATAAAATTTCCTGAGTCAGAGGTGCAGGTTTGAAGGCCTGGGGAACAGTCAAAGGAAAGGAATGACCCCTGGCAAAGTTTTGAAAACCAAATCGGTGTCATACTCCAACCCCATCCCTAAGACACGACCAAATTAGCTCCTAGCGTGCTCAACATGGCTGTAAAGTTGGCGTTGACTAGCTATGGATGGGACCTCTCAGAATGGTCATCCAGGTTGGAATCTCGAAGCAGGATACCAGCTGTCAGCTAAGCCTTCTCTGGCCATCTTAGGACATCTCATTTCTTCTCCATTTGTACAGCTCTTGCCTTGGATAAACCACAGTAGAGAGTAGCGGTTAAGAGAACAGGTGCTGGCCTCAGGTAGACTCGGGCTTAAGTTCCAGCTCCGTCTTTTCACTCTTACATTTGATCACAGACAACAAAAAGGTTGACTAGTGATGGCTTGAAGGGAGTTATTCATCTTACACAACCAGAAGTCCAGAGGGCGGCAGGCCAGGGCCATCATAATGCTTCGGGGATTCCATTGTGAACCAGCTCCTTCCAGCTTCCTGCCCTGCATCCTTAGGGGGTTGTTGTTGTGGGACAAAAATATAACCCCCAAATCTCCATGGAATGTAGTTTATTTTCAGGAAAGGATCCAACAATGGTGAGATTAAACAAGCAGAATCATTCTGTGTATCTCAGTGTTCCCAGGAGAGATGCTGCTCTCGTTTCAGCTAGAAGCTTCCCTAGGTATGTTCGAAAGCAGAGGTTCCATAGGGGGAAAACCTCCAAAATCTTCTCCTGGGTCTTGTCAACCAATAGACACATATGTGTCAGCACAAGTGATGTCTTTTGTCTTATTGTCATGCTCACTTATTTAAGAATGGCTGCTCTGGGCTGACTCTCTACACTTTATTTTACAACAGTTTTACTACTACACAGCCATGAGTCTGAGCCAAAGTGGTGATAGATGGGGGCCAGAATGAGGGCAGGGATAGGGAGTTTCGAGAAAGAAATCGGTGAGCAAGAAACTCTCCTGGAGAGTGACCAGTGGTGGAGAGGTCCAAGTAGACTCCAGGCTCTTCAGTTGGAGGTGCTGGGAGGACAGCGAAGCCATGAATGGGAATGAGAAAGTCCAGAGGAGGAATCCATTCAGGATGGAAAGTGAGAAGTTCAGTCTGGGACACACAGAGAGGCTGTGGCTTTAGCAGAGGCCTATCCAGAGGGAGAGACCAAGGACACAGCTGGGCATCCAGACCTGGGGCTCAAGGGAGCCGTCAGTAGAGTTCCAGTGCGGTATCTATTTAATGATATTAGTGAGAGAAGCTAGATTTTTTTTTAAAGTTTTTGCCTGAAATAGTGGGGTACTTTGCCATGAGTTACAGGCATCCATTCTGTGACTGAATCCGCAAGTTGAATAAAATGAAGTCTGTAATTTTCTGGTGAACATGATCTTTGTGGAGGAAAACACAAACCCCTGATTCCCCACAACTGTCGGGGAAGCGGAAAGGGCGGTTATTCCTGAGTTCACAGGAATACATAATTCCTTGGGTTATGTAAGTTTTAAAAGGTTTTCACACGTCAGCTTCTTCAGTGTTCACAAGAACCCTATGAAGAAAGCAAGGGAGAGCTCCTTTCCTGTATTGACAGAGGAGGAAAGAGAGATGCAGGCAAGCCCTGTGATGAATGGCTGAGCTCTTGACGGAGACCAGAACCCAAACCAGCTGGCCAAGTGCTATTTCCATCCTGAGTGTAGGGAGTGGCTGCCAGGCCTTATGGCTCCTCCCTCATAATAAAGTATCCCTCCTGCAAAAATAGGACTACTTAAAAGCATTTTACGATACCACCTCCACTCTTTGATGACTTCACAGTGAAACAGATAATTGATTCTTAAACTTCAGTTCATCTGGGAAACTTGTCAGATACAGAGTTTTGATCCTCACCCCAAAAGATTCAGTTTTAGTATGTGTATTAGGGTTCTCCAGAGAAATACAACTGATGAGATATAGATATAGATGTAGACAGATAGAAAAAATAGAGAGATTTGTATAGCTGTTTATGTATCTGTCTCTATATAAACAGAGAGATTATGAGGAACTGGCTCACATGATTATGGAGGCTGAGAGGTCCCACAATTTACCATCTACCAGCTGGAGCCCCAGGAAGCTGGTATTTCCGTTCCAGTCTTACTCCGAAGGCCTAAGAACCAGGGGTGCCACGAGTGTAAGTCCCAGTCTGATGTCCCAGCTCAAAGAGATGTTTCAGTCAGGCAGAGAAAGAGAATTCTCTCTTCCTCCACCTTTTTGTTCGACTCAGGACCTCAGTGGATCGAGTGGATGATGCCCCTCTCCAGTACTGGGGAGGGCCATCGGCTTTACTCAGCCTGCTGATTCAGATGCTAATCTCTTCTAGAAACATCCTCACAAAACATACCCAGAAATAATGTTCAACCAGATATCTGGGCATCCCATGGCCCAGTCAAGTTGACATATAAAATTAACCATCGCAGCATATTTGCCTGGAGTCCAGGAATCTGCATGTAGCAAACATCCCAGGTGAGTCTGATGTGATGGTTCAGCCACTGCATTTTGAGGATCACTGAAGTAAGGGGGTTGGGAGTGGGGGAGAGCTGTCTAAGTCCCCTTCTGTTTCCTTTCCTGCCTCTGCCCCGCTCTCCTCCAGATGAGGAGCTGCTTATCGGATGGGCCGAATTCTGGGACATTGCCCAGGCTGTGTTTGCTGATGAACCTCATTATATTTTAAACGTCAAGTAGTTTTCTCCTCCCTTTGCTGCCTGCTGCTGTTTCGCTGTGATATCCCGAAGCTGAGCCCAGATCCCTCAGTGTCTGACTACTGTATCCTGCCTTTCGTTTTCTTGGCATGCCTTCCTAAAAGTTGTCACGAAAACCCTGGTCCCCTGGATCATCCGGCCCATCCAGAAGGTGATTAATACCCATAATACCCAAAAGTTGCAGTTGGGAGGTAGGAGCCTTTGTAAGCAATTAGACCAGTTTGCTTACCAGAGTGCCACATGTTGGAGCATCAGATACCGATCCCAATAAAAATGAAGTTTTACCTTGTATACATTTGGTCTTGTTTCCTGTGTGTCTAGCACCTTCAGGACTAACAGCTAGCATTTATTGAGTGCATACTAGGTGCCACACAGCGAGTGTTTTGAATAAAGTAGTTCATTTTATTTTTGTAACAACCCTGCGAGAAGGTACTATTATTATCCATTTTTTTTCCTAGGTGAAAAAGTTGCCTGACGTTTTCTCACTGGTGAGTGAGCAAGATTTAAACCTAGGCCACCTACCTCGTGCATCCCACTCTACCCTGACCATACTTTATCACCTTAGGAAATCCCTGGGGGACGGGATGGGTGAGCAAGATAGAATGTTGGAATTCTTGGGTCCCCTGGATATATACCATCTTAATATCATCCAAGATCTGCCTAGAACTCCTAGTAGAGGGCAACTCAAAGGCGAAAGGACACAGGAATGCAAAGACATTATCTGGCTAATTAGAACCAAAACTCTATTTTGAGTTGCATTAACTAGACAGCTTTTTTCAATAGCTTGCTGTCTTTCTGTTGAATGAGTACGTAACTCTGGCCTCTCTTAGCTGCTGTTGAAATTTCTATAACCTCAGTGGTTCTGGGATCAACGGATGACAAAACTTTTTAGCAGATTCATTTTCTCTGAGCCAGTTGACAAGAACAGGGCTGGTATTCCCTATCTTAGAACAAACTATAATCAGAAAGAAAGGCTGCAACCATAAATCGACATGAATTGGGTACGATCGTCCCCGGATGACTTTGCCCTGCCAAGAGTGTTCTTAGCTTTATAACATTGGTCGACACTGGCCCTAGCCCAGCGGTTTCCAGTTTTTCTTTATGGAGGTAAATAGACTAAACTCAGCACTTTCTCCGTCTCTCAAATAAGTGCACTGACATCATTTGGAAATTATAAGAATCCACATATCAAGCCAAATTCCACCCTGGGTTCAACATCCGCTGCCCCCCTCCCCCGAATCAACCCCCGAGAGTATGGTTAAGTGAGGGCAGAAGTTGGCCGGAAGCTTGTTATTTCTGCAGTTTTAATTACACATACCTCAGCCATTTGCCCAAATTAGGAGAAAAGGTTCACAGAGGGAACCTTCGCCTATTGGCTTGCTTCAACGTCTGGTTCTTCTATCACCTAACTTGGGAATTTTAAGAAAACAGTCAAGAATTGACATTTTACATTTTTAGGGATGGAAAGAACTTGGATCATGAGTATCTAGGCCCATGGTTATCTAAACCCCATGGTTTTACAGACCAAAAAACAAAAACAAAAAACTTCCTGAGATTCAGAGAAGAAAAGTGCTCAGAGTCATAGGAGAGGTATGGTGAGCCAGGCTCCCCAGAAAAACAAAAAAAAAAGCTGGCATCGGTCTCTCTTGTTTAGTGTGCTTTCTACACATCCCACCAGAAAGGGTAATTTTTCATAGAAATTTGCTCCTGTTGTGTTCAGTAGTAGAAAGGACCTAGGTTTTTAGAGGTAGAAAGAGATAGGAGTAGATCCAAGTTCAACTACTTCCTAGTCGTGTGTGCCTAGTTTCTTAACTTCTCTGGGTCTTTGTTTGCCTATTTATCACATGGGGAAGACTGATACATACTTCCTGCAATTAAGTGAAGTGATACTCCCTCCCCAGGCAAGTGGGACACAGAAACTGTTTGGTCCCCTCTCTCTTAGAATTCTTGGGTTGCAAATGATAGAAACTCAAACTGGCTTGAGCGTAAAAGGGAATTTGTCCGGCTACCTGTATGAGTTTGAGTAGATTTTGGTTCAAGAGAGGCTGGTTCTACAGGCCTAAATGTTATCATTAGAAATGACAGCTTTCTTCTGCATCAGTGACATTCTCAGTCCATTTCCCTCCTGGTGTGATGAGGTGGCTGTCAGCATCTCCAGGCTTCTCCTGCAAGGTTCTAGTCCAGAAAAAAGAAAACTTTCCTTTCTCAATGTTTCCATTGAAGGTCCTTGAATTAAACCACACTGAGCTAGCTCTGATAAAACATAAAACGGAACAAATTAGGTACAGAAAAAATCACTGTGTCATAAAGCTGGGTGGTAGATCAGAAGGTCAGGTGGAGGTCATATGCCCACTCCTGGAACTTGGGGGTGGTGGTGAGTGAGGATGGGGCCAACCTCCAGGAACATATATAGATTAAGAGTGGGACAGCGTTAGTTCGCCATAAAACCATCCAAATGTTCTTGACAGGATAAAGTCAATGGACACTGAAGTTGGAAAAACAAGATTCTCTTTCCTCTCCCTTCTCCTTGCCCTAGGCTGTTCGTTTCCTCAGAATGTTTGTATGTTCTATCTGTGCAAGGAGGTAGTAGGTATTACTGAAGTTAGTGCCTCCTAGGCTGAGTAATTAGGCTTCCTTGGTTCAGAAGAAAGAATTGGTCAAAGGAAGTATTCTTTTCCATTCAGCGGTGCTTTATCTTTCGTTATGAAAACATCACACTATATTAAAATAGACAAATAAGACTTGCAAATAGACATATAAAATGCTACCCATTATTAAGCATGTCATCACACTCTATAGCACTATGTCCTATTTAGATGTAATAATGCATATTAAAGCAAAAGTTATTTATTAAACATTTACTATGTGCTAGGCACTGCGATGGAGGTAAGTGCTGGGGACATAGCTAGTTTTGATAGTAATCTATCTTAAGATTCAGTTAATGCAAAAGTATTTATTGAGGCCCAGCCATGTGTTGACCATCTTTCCAGGCAGAGCGGGAAGTGAAATATTAAAAGCCAGGAGAACGTGTTGGTTAAGTACATGCAGCTTTGAAGAGGGACAGATAATGTGCTCAAAACTCGGCTTCATCACAGATCCACTGCATGGCCTTGAGGGACTTGCCATTGAACTCAGTTTCTGTAAAAGAAGCATGAGAATTGCATTTCTTTTTCACGGTCATTGTCAAAATTAGCAGTCATCATGTATTTTAAGTTATTTGGCACATGTCACAAAGTAGGTTACAAAATGGTAGGTAGTGTACATTGACTTCCTGCCACTCACCTCAAAGCCCTTACATGCATGTGTACACACACACATACACACACACACACAGCCACTGATGTAATAGAAGCAAAGGCTAAATACACATGCTGTGAGCAAACTGTGTCAGACCTCAAAATATTTCGTAACCCCTAGTTATTAGAGGGTATCTTGCTATCAGTGCATTTGGCCTGCAGCTTCCGCCATGACACACGTGTCCAAGCACATATGAAATGTGAATTGTTGATGATACATGAGAAACCAGGGTCCCCATGTGGTTCATAGCTGTGACTCTCACACCAAAAATAGCTTGTTTGTAGTGAGGGCAGCCCAGCTGCTAATTGTGTGACAAAAAAAGTGAAATAGCAGTGGTAGAACTTCTACCTCTGGTCATGATGGACTAACAGGTACTTTATCCATTAGACCTTTTAGCATATTAATCATAATTGTTTCAAATTCCTGGTCTGATAATTCCGACACCCATGACCTATTTGACCCTGGTTCTGATGCTTGGTCAGTCCCTTCAAACTGTGTGTTTTGCTTTTTTTTTTTTTGGCTCATTTTGATGCCTTTTAGAATGTCTTATAATTTTCTGTTGAAATGCAGACATAATGTACTAGGTGGAAGGAACTATGGTAAATGCGGTAGGTAGCGCATTTAATGATGTAGCGGCAGGGCATGGGGAGAGGAGAGAGGGTGATCATTCTATAGCCCGCGGATTAAGTCTCAGTCGTTTGGTGAGCTTGTGCCACTGGACTGTGAATCTCACCAGTGCTTCTCAGTTTTTCCTCCCTAGGTGGGACTAGAGGGAAGGAGGGGGCTGGAGTTGAGTATTCCCTCGCCCCAGGTAGGCTAGGCTTTGCTCTAACCATAGCCGGTGAGGCAATGGTAAATAGTTTTTCCTGAGGGCAGACCTTGTTAAGAACAACAAATGTTCTGGCATATTCACAATGGTTCCTTTTTTCCTCCCCCTGCTGGAAGCAAGAAATTTTCTCCAATATTCACTGGGAGGACCAAACAGAGTTCCTGGAGGTAAAACTCACAGAAGGGTGAGGTGCTCCTATGAGTGAGTTCCCCTGGAATTCCTTCTCTTGGGGTGGGGTCTGTACTAAGCCTCCGGCAGTTCCTCAATTACAGTTCAAGTTTTCGCACTGTTTCCCATGGAAGTTTCTTCTCCAGCAAATTGTGATTCTCTATATCCACCTGTCTGTCTCTAATTTTGGAAGCAGCCGTTTGCCCTGTGACTTCCCTTCTCTGACAGATCTAAGAAGAGTTGTTGATTGTTTCAGTTTGTTCGGGTGTTTATTGATTGTTAGATGGACAGAAGACTTCTAAGTTCCTTACACACCAGACCAGAAACCAGAAGTCTACACTGACTTTTAAATACTTATCCCACACCTGACACATGTCACTTGCACTGCCCAAATATTGGCCACATCCAGTCACGTGACCCAGCCTATGACAAGAGATCCTTGACGTGTCCTCCAAGCCTCTTCCCAGAAGGGGGAGAAGAGGAACTATTTGGCAAACAGCATTAATGTCTACCACGGAGATCAACATACATTTTTATTACTGATCAACTTGGACTGGCTCTGCCTAGATATAGAGACACAGCAGGAACTCAGTACTCCCCCTGAATTAGATACTTACCAGTAGTCACTGGTATAATTGGACAACCACAGCCCTCTTTCCCCGGGATGCCAAGGAGACCAGAATGTGTTCTCTCTGCAGGCAGATCAGAATAGAGAATCCTAAGAGGCTGAGAGGAGCATGCCCAGTTTCTCCTCTCAGGCTCATCATTAGGTAGACCTGTCCTCCTCCTTGGTGCAAAGTGAGACAGGAGAGCATGACGGGGAAGGGCAGGAATCTTGCTCCACTGAGAGTCCCCTCATGGAAAATAACAACCCTGCTTTCTCACCAAGAATCATGGTTTCATGGAAACGGTTATAGAAACTCTGTGTTGTGCTCATGGCGCCTGTGCCCGTGGCTGAATGCCTTTGAATGAAAGCACCAACTAGAACATGGCAGATCCCTCCTCAATGATTCACATTATTCAGAAGACTCTGTTTCCTGGAAGAGTTTGTCAAGCACTGTAACTCTCTCTGGAGTAACCTTCAAATGGCACGTCTGGGCTACCGAGGGGAAGATCATGGTCAGGAGAGTTGCTTTGGAAGAGGGAGGAAGGCCTGTTACGGACCAGGAACACAATTGGAAGGCCTGTTACGGACCAGGAACTAAGACGGGTACTTTGACATGTGTTTTCATCCAATAATGTAACAATATTTTATTAAATGCCTACTATTTTCCAGCTATCTCTTGTAACCCTCAAAACATGCTGACAGATCGGGTGGGTGGCTACAGTGTATTGGTTAAAAACATGGGCCAGACTGCCTGTGTTTAGATCCTGGCTCTGACCCTTGTGTGTTAACCTTGGGCAAATCACTTACCTTCTTGTGACTCGGTTTCCATCTGCAGAATGAAGATAGTAATAGCTTCCTCCTCACAGGCTTCTTTGGAGGATGAAATGAACTAATCTGTGGCAAATGCAAAGTGCTCTCTCACTGTCATCTATGACGGCCATTATTACAGGCCAGGAAACTAAAATTCGAAGAGCTGTGTCCAGGGTCAAGCAGCCAAGAGTTTGTCGACTTGAGGTGAAGGGGTGAGCGTTGAAGGACAGTTAGACTTGGATGAGCAGACAGCAGCGGGGAGTGTCACCTACAAACGGGCACTTGCCAGCTACCTCTACAAGGATCAAATCATGAGCCGCTGCAGCTGCTGACCATCAACACCCCCTGAAAGGCGTTCAGATCAGGAATGAAGCCCTCTGTGCTCTGGGAAAAACTGGCAGAACAGGTCATCAGATGGTCAGATATTTTCAGGAGAAGATTTTATGAGCCCAATTCTTGCATCTTCTCGTATCTAGAAAAGCACTAAAATCCTTCATGGTGACGTTGCACCTCGTGACTAGCAGTAACCTTCACGAGAGTAGCAGAAACCTTCTGCGAAGAATGTGTGCCTGATGGCATGTGCTCCCCCTGCACCAAAATCACATGTATACTGACCTTCCCCCCTGCGTCTTCGGAGCAGTTTCTCAGAGCTATCTGGGATGCTGTCTCCTGGACTATAGTCCTCATTTTGCCCCAAATAAAATATTCACGACCCTCAAGTGCATTTTTTTCAGTCGATAGGAGAGTGCTAAAGGATTAGACAAAGATAAGATGATGGAGAATTGCCTGCAGGGAGCTTGGATATTGTAAGGAAGTGTGGTGAAGATGGAGTTTCCAAAAGTGAACTATTTTCCTAATTTTTTTCCCACGGAGGCGTCCCTGCAGCTTGCTTTTTACTGATAATCATGCAGGATGTGATCTCCTGGGAAGATAAATGGGAAATGGGGTCCCCCAAGCACAAGTGATGAGTCATGGCCTATTTTGGTTCAGGTTAGAAGGGTAACCTGGTGAAATTCCAAGGCTGGTTGGTGGAAAGAGTTTTCTTCTTTGCTTTCCTTACAGAGCTAGATGTCGTAAACAGAGTTTCCCAGACAGGAAGAGGAAACTAGGTTCCAGTAAAAACAAGTCACTCGAGGAGAGCCAGGAAGGAAGCTGTGTAGGTGTTTGGGTCTACTTGCTTTGGTTCTGGGTGGTCTCTTAGACCCTTACATGTGGCCAGGGAATTTCATCAGCATTGGAATAAAGCTGATAAGGACCCTGCAGGCTTATAGAGCCTCCACCAGTGATGCCTTCTGGGAGGGATCGTGTCACGCCTAAAGCCCCGCATGTTTGCTATTTATGCCGATTGAGGAGTTTTAAGCCCTTTTTGGTGTCCACATTTTATATAATGTTTCATTTCTTCCAAGTCTTCTGTGACTGTTGTCTCAAGGCTACACAGCTACCATGATGAGGTGGGCAGGATGGGAGTGATTATTCCCATTTTGCAAATGAGAAAGCAGTTTCTAAGAGAATACATTTCCTGCCTGAGGTCCCACAGCTGGCAAGCCGAAACGCTGAGGTTGAACCCAGAGCTTAAGAAGAAGCCCACTGGCCTGAGGCGGGGGGTATGTGTATGTGGGGAGTGGGGCTGGACTACGAGATGTGGAAGTGGAGGCCGTCTTCTGCACCTTTGCACTCTGCTGCCCAACCCTGTGCCAGCCGGTCACAGGAGGTCTCACATATTTCTTTAAATGCATTAAAAGGAAGCCACCGGAAGTCAGGGTTGGCTTGGGACCAGGGCAGGGCTGAGCCTTTTTGTAGCAAGAGCAGGGGTCCTGGCTGGGGAGATGCACAATAAAGTTTTAATAAAAGACTGCCCAAGAGATGTGTTTTTAGACTGTATCGTGCAACAGCAATAAAATATGTTGCTTTCCCTTGTTTTGGTCAGAAAGGAAGTGCCTGAGACCAGCAAGTAGAACGAGATGCCTTTCTCTGCCTCGGTGTTGCCCCAACACGAAACAGCCACCCTTCAGCACCTCCTGTGTGTTTTACATCCCTGCCCCATCCTCCCTTCCCTCCCGCCTGACACCCCAGTGGCTCCAGCACATAGCCATCTTCCCTCATCCCAGGTGAAGCTCTTTGGACCCAGTTTAAGAAGGACAAACGGACCCCTTCATGTTACTGGAGACAGTGTAGGGAGGCAAGGCTTTGCAGGCAGGCAGCCTTGGGGTCTCCCACTCCAGGGTTTCCCGCGTGCATCCCTGACCTTACGGTAGCTCCCTTCTCCTTTGCCCTCTGCCGCGGCCCAAACCACAGGCCCAGGTGTGAGGTCTGGATGAGTCACATCTGGCTCTTCAGAGAACACGCAGGGGAAACAGCCTGCGCCCGAGAAGCTGGGAGAGCGCCCTGAAGAGCTTATTAGGTGTGGAATCCCAGGGAGTGTCGTGGGGCTGTCAGAGAGGGTGCTTTGTTCTTCCTCCCCTGCTCCTCAGGCCTCACTCACATGGAGGGATGCCAGCTTCTCAGTCGCCCTGTGCGGCTGCCTGCCTTTCACTAAGGGACAGCATTGCTCTTTCTGCAGGTGCAAGTGGCTTGTGTTTCTGGAAGCCTCCTTTCAGTTTTGAATAGTTAGCCCGACTTGGGAAGAGCCTAACCTAGTGAGTCTTTCTGCCATGCTGCATGGACACCAGTGAATAGTACCAGGAGTAACGGTGGTAATAACAAAGGTGAGCTTTAATTGAACATCTGCTGCGTGCCAGACACTGTTGTTGGTGGTTTTTTTTAAACATCGTTATTGGAGTGTAATTGCTTTACAATGGTGTGTTAGTTTCTGCTTTATAACAAAGTGAATCGGTTACACATATACATATGTCCCCCTATCTCTTCCCTCTTGCGTCTCCCTCCCTCCTACCCTCCCTATCCCGCCCCTCTAGGTGGTCACAAAGCACCAAGCTGATCTCCCTGTGCTATGCAGCTGCTTCCCACTAGCTATCTATTTTGTGTTTGGTAGTAGACACTGTTTTAATTGCATTGCACACATCATTTCTCTTAGTCCTCATGGCAATATGTAGTAGGTACGACAGTCACATTTCAGGATGAAAATATTGACACTCCGAGAGCTTACATCATTTGCCCACGGACAAAGTATGTGACGGTGAGCACCTGACAGAGCCTGGGTTCTGTCACAGGCCTTTTGACTCCCCGGTCCATCCAGCCTTGTAACTGCTACATCACACGGCTTCTCTCAGATGCCGAGCATCTGTGCCTGTGGACGTTATGTGACGGCCTTTGCTGATGTGTCCTTTCACCAGATGGAGTTCAGAGAGGCTGGTTGGAGGGGGCATCATACTCCTCCATCACCCCTGCCACGGCCTTGCCTGCCAAGGCTACAAACCTCATCAACACGCTCCGGACACTTCTGACCTCACATCCCGCTACCCTTCTAGCCCCTCACTCCTGTCCTGCTCTCATTGACCTCCTCACAGTCCCTCAAACATACTAAGCATTCCCCTGTCTCAGGGATTTTGTGCTTCCTGTTCTCTCATTCTGGAATGTTCTTCACCCTGATGACTGCTGGGTTCACACTCTCGTTTCCCTCAGGTCTGCTCAAGTATCACATTAGCTGAGAGGCTGTCTCTATTGTGTATAAAAAAGCATCCTCTTCTTCCACCCCCCTGGGCCTCTACTCCTTTCCACTGCTTCATTCTCCAATCTCACTTTATAACTTAGAGTAAATGTTGACATATCAAGGTAGAAGCTGATAAAAACCCAGAGGGTTGCTGTTAAACACAGTAGCTGAAAATAGCACAAGGGTTTTAAAAGAAAAAATGTGGGTTTTTTAATGATCATATACAGGTTATGTGCTTGTAACTATTGCATGAAAAGTTAGACTTTTGGACTTGATCCCAGCTAGAAAAGTATTTGTTATTACCTGTATGAATGTGTGTATTTAGAACTCTGTATAGAAATTATATGTGCTTTCTCCATGAAGTCTCCTAACTTTCCCAGTAGGAATTAATACCTATGTCCTTGGGAATTCCAGAACACGGTTTTTGTACCTCTCTAATAAATAAGGCAGTTAAGCCAAAGTGATTCAAATAAACGCTGGATTTAAAGTCTAGCAAATACAAGTTCAAATCCTTCTTTTTTGACATTTGCTGGGTAGGTAACTGGATGATCCACATAACCACTCTCAACTTGTTTCTGCATTTGAAAAATGAGGGTGCAATAATGTGGTCAATATTTCATTCATTCAACAGATATTTCTTAAGTATTTTCTATATGCCAGGTGTGTTTGTGATACATTCTCGAACAAAACATACAAGAGATCCCTGAGCTCATGGAGTTTATATTCAAGTGATCATATGTATAAAAAGGATCTGAATACCATCAAATGCCAAGTTAACATTAAATATTCTAGCAGATGTTGTTGGTTGCCCTCCTGCCGTCTATCCTGTTTCTCCTGAGTTCCAGAATCTCAGTTATGTTTTGGTGTCTGCCTCTCCCACATGTTTCATGTTTCTGAGAACAGTGACCACATCGATAGCCTCAGGAATAAATCCTTACCATGGTGGTCCCAGATGCATTTGCCAGTGGTTGGGGTAGGGATGGGAATGTCACCTGGGTCTGGACAACGAGATGGGAGAGAGGTTTTATGGGAAAGGTCTCCTTTCTTCTGCAAATAAGACAACAGAAGAGATAGCCTCGTTTTTGCCTCTGGAAATTGTCATGTCCAGGTGTCACATCTGGAACTGGCACAGAAGAATTAAGTAACTCCCTGAACTGAGGAAGAAGGCAGTATTGAAAATGCAGAGCAGAGAAGTGGAAAGGATCTAGGTACTTGATGTTATTGTCAACCACAAGTTCAGAATTGTCACCCAATTCTAAAACCTATCCCGCCTTTGGACTTGCTGCCGCGTTTCCAAATTATTGAAGTCAGTATGAATTAGCATTTCCTATTATTTGCATCCAAAGATACTTTATTATTTGTCACCACTTCCACTGCTTATCAGTAGCATCGTTGGGAGTTGTGTCTGTCTCAGGTTTATGTTTGTATTTGTACTCCTTGGCACACAGGGCACCATGTTTGGTACAGAGTGGACAGTGAATGCGTATCTCAATGAAAATGTATCTACAAGCATATATTTATAGTTTTGCGTGTATGTGGTCTTTTAGATTTTTTGCAGGTCTCGGGTTCAGTGCTTTATACAATTATATGAGAGGATAATAAATACCACCTTACTTGCAAATGTTTGGATATGGCAGATCCAAAATTAAAAAAAAATTTTTTTAAATCCATGTACTTTAAGTGCAGATTCTCAGATTCAGTGTGTCTAAAGTGGGTTTACTTGAAGCAGTGGCGTGTAAGTCAACACAAATATCTTTTATAAAACACTATCAGCATGGCTGAGACTTGCAATTGCACTGAATAAGCAAGGACGGTCCTGCCCTGATGTCTGCTGCGTGTTCATGCCAGTGAGCTAGAGTGAGGGTGGGGTCTACCCTGCCCCATGATTTTGTTTGATGAGGTCATGGGAACTGGATAAGGTTTGCCCTGGGTTCCAAGCTGACAGCCTGAGGTCTGGTGATGTAGTGTTTGCATGTCATGGGCCAGTTACTCTGCTTTCACAGGTGGAGAAGCTGAAACAAAAGCAGCAGGAAGAAACTGGCCTACTTCAGAAGGACACTGAGAATTTATGGGGAGAGTTCTCACTGCTCCCCAGAGTGTACCCGTCCCTCCACAGAGCAGGCCCTTTAGTTCAGTTCAGCTTCACGTTCAACACCTATTTCATGTTTGGTACTTGTGAGGGGTATAAAGTTGAGAAAAATGCAAGCTTTCCTCAAGGGATGAACCATCTAGTAGAAGAATATGACAAGGATATAATTCTTTCATACATATGCTCATTTGTTCATTCATCCCTTCACTCATTCAGCCAACTTCTAGAAACTTGAAATAAAGCAGTGAATGATGCAGGTGTGGGCTCCGCCTCAGCGGAGCTTGTATTCTAACAGAGAAGACATATATTCAAGCACGTATTACCTAACCATTGACCTAACTGCATTGATAGTGTGTGCCCCAAAGGAAAGGACAGGCTACCACAAGCTCATTGACAGGGATCTGATGCAAAGTGGGAGGATTATTATCTCCATTTTATAGGTGAGGAGCCACATGAGGAATTAAGTAACTTGCCCAAGATCACCCAGGTAGGTGTGATGGAGCCAGGTTGTCTTATCCAGAGCTCTTAACCACCCTGCTTTTCAGGGAGAGGTCATGAGCCCCAGGTTTGTCATGGAGCGGGCGGTGGGGTGAATAAGCCCGTACCCATGAGGAGGCATCTGGGCAGGGGCTGTAAAACAAAATCCAGTGAACGGCACCAGAGAAGCACAGCAGGCTGCAGGGGGACTTGAGGGAGAGACTGCATCTATCTGAGAGAAACATAAGTGACTTTCCAGGGAGGGTGCCCTTTCCTTCAGACCCTGAAAGAGATATGGAAGAATTTCTGCAGGGAGAGAGAGATCAAGGGTAAAAAGGGCTTTGCAGGCGGAGAGGAATAAGGAGTCAGCAGAGGCAGAATGGGTGTTAAAAGACCTTGCAGCCCTTTCTCCTGCCTTGCCTATTTCTTCCTGACATTCTGAACAGCATAGGTGCACTTGCAGGCACGTGGGCACACACAGAACTGTAGCTAGTTGTTCAATACTCCCCAGGGCCTCCATTTTACAACCACTGAGCAGCAAAGAAACCAAACGCAGCATCTGTCCTGACAAGGGACCCAGAGGTCATCCAGCCCAAAGTTCTGATTTTACTGCCTATGAATTGAAGCTCAAGATGGGAAGTGACCATCCCAAAATCATGCAGCCCTTTGCTCAGGAATTCCATTCCCTCCCCCAGCCTCTTTCTCCCTTCTTCCAACCCCACTGCTTTAGTAAATTACTCTACCCTCAGGCACACTGCACCCATTCATCACCTCACTGCAGGGCTCTGTAATGTACATCTATTCTCCCTACCCTGCCCCCCAGCTATGGTTTTTGTGTGTTTTGCTGTGTTTTATTTTGTTCTTGACCATTTATGGAGCATTACCATGGGCCAAGGGACTCTGCTAATTGATTTACATGCATCATCTTTTGTAATCCTACAACCCTCCTGTAAGTTATGGGACTTCTTCTGCCCTTTTTACAGATGCAAAAACAGAGACACTAAGAGATTGAAGTGCTCTTCTCCAGCTCACAAAGCAGGCATTTAGTGGAGCCAGGATTTCAGCACTTTCTGCCTGACTCAGAGCCTATGCTCCTGTCTAGTCACCCTTGATGCCTCTTCGCCCACAGCTTCCACCTCATGGGAGCCTCATGGCTTTTAGGCTAGAAGCCTAACAGTCTGTATTCTCCTTGAGACGTGGGTGTCCCTACACACAAGGAACAGTTTCCTCTCTTACAAGTGTATTACCTATGGTTTCTTGGCCATTTGGCTAAGACCAAGTGTAAAAGTGTGTTTTTTCTGTGTGCCGTTCATTGTTAACAACTGGTATTTTCAGCCAAGACTGAAATTGAAATTCATGCTACGGTGTAATGGCTTCTTCTCTTCCTCACCCAGGCAAATAGCAATTAGATTTAATATATTTAATAGATTGAATTATTTAATCTGTATTAAATAGAGTTTTAATATTAATTTTTGATGATTTCTTATCTAAAAACATCTGATCCTCAGAACTTTGAAGGAGGGGGATAGCATTACTAACCTTGACTGTCTTAATTTTGGATAAACACTTAATTTCCATAGTCCATATATACCTCCTTAGGAAAGATAGAATAAATTTGATATGGTACCCAAAAAGATACAATACCGCATCTCACTGTGTTCCATGTCCCTCTGATGGAGTGTCAGCAGTGGCTCTTTTCCTGGCCTCATTTAGCCTGGCCTGGAACCAGAGAACATTATCTCCATTCCCAGAATGCTCGTGGATGAGGCTCCATGTCAAATTTCCAGGCATTACCCAGGAATGCCAGGACTCTTGCCGCTCACTGTGAATTTACAGTTCTTCTTCCTCTTCCAAACTCCTAGCATTTCTTTTGATGTGAAAAAGCAATTTAAAAATGTACCATATCTAATATAACACATGGACGTATTCACCACACACACTCTTTTAATGAAAAGGATCGGTACCCTGCCTTTTGCTGACAGTTAACACCAGTGCTTTAATGCCATTTTCTATTATGGATTTATGAGGTGCATACTCAAGGCAAATTAGGGAATAAATCATTGATGACATTGATTGCTTACCAGCTCTCCAATAAATGTGTGTAATTAATTGTGGGTGTGCTACCTGTCTCTGCTGGTTGAGACCTTCCCACAGCTTTTGGCCTCTCCTCTTTGTTACACTGCTGGGCTTCATGGAGAAGGATTGGTAGCATCCCTGAGGGAGTAGTGCAGCTAAGAGCTTAATCCACCAATACAGCTGATACTCGGAGGTGGAAAAGGAATTTTTGCAGGAAAGGTGGTGAGGAGACGGGTGGGGAGGGGGTTTCTGCCTGAGTGAGGCAGCTCATTATTTCAAAGGGTTTACCTGGGTCTCAGTAACACCTCTGGAACTGGTTATTTCTCAACCAGGTTGGCTGTAGACCCAAGTGGTTTTTACTCTGGTGGTCATGCTGGGAAAAGGGCTTGGTCTGCAGGCGTCAGGTAGAGGAACAAGCAGCCCCTGCTCTTGACTGATTGGTCGAAGGGTCTGCTCTTGTAAGAGCAAGTGTCTCCTCTGGATGCCGGTGGGGTGTTCAGTACCCCTCCAGGAGGCGGGGTCTTGAGAGGCCGCAGGGTGTGGTAGGTGGCTGTACTTTAGTCTCTAGAGCCAGCTTGGTTAGGATCCCAGCAATGTCACTTTACTCTCACACTTTAGTGTGACCTCTGGCAAGTTATTTAACTCCTCACTCTCAGCTTCCTTGTTCATAAAGGAGGAAATAATAGTAGTAGCTACCTCTTAGGGTTGCTATAAGGATTAAATGAGATAAGTTGTGTGAAGTTCTTAGGCTAGAGCCTGGAACAAAACTGCGCCAGCATTATATGGTCACCATTATTATTTATTATTCTGGAATCCTTGGGTGGGCTTTTGTGCAAACTTTGTGTGTATGTACATGTTTCGGGGGGGTGAGTCCATAATATTCATTAGAGTCTCAGAGCGGTCCCAGACCTCCTAAGAGTTCAAGGCTCTCTGCCAGAGGAGAGCTCTTTCCTATTTTTAGAGCACTCCTAACTTTCCTCCCTGCTTTGAACATACTTTTCCACCTGGAATTCTGTGTGGAATACACTGCCCCCAACTGCTCTCCCTCCTTTTCAGTAATAATAATAATACTAACAATGACAGTAAAAGCAGCTAATGTTTATAGAGCATCTACTATAGGGCAGGTGTCAACTTGAGTTCATTACTAATTTTTCTCTGAGCTCAGTTTCCCATCTTGTATGGCTGGTGTAGAAATTAAATGAGATAGTGTGGGCAGACGAGCTGACATTTTATTGGTATATAGGATATAATCAATATATCCCCTTTATTTTCCTGCTTTCACATATCATTTTGCAATCCACAATGGATAAGAAGCATGGGGAGAATAAGTCTTTGTTGTTTTAAGACATTATGTTCTTGGGATTGTTTGTTACTGCAACATAACAGAGCCCATCCTGACAGATACATCGCTATATTCTCCAGTGCCCCAGGATAACCAGGTACATGACTAAATACTCAGTGATTATATGTTGACCAATTGAATAAGGGAAAGAAGAAAAGAAGGGTGGGAAGAAGGGGGGAGGAAAAAAGTTGGAGAGAGTTACGATGAGGCTAACTAAAATGACTCACATGGGTCATCTTTTCTAGAGTCATCTTAAAACAATAAAAATTCTTCCATCTAGAAAAATAAGGACTTTCCAAAGCCTCCAAAAGACTGTGATATAATTATAAACAGCAGGCATATTTGGGTTTGTGATGGGATCCAGGAGTCTTGGGTATCCTGCTCTTTTATAGGTGGTTATCAGGTTAATCACTGGGTGTGGTATTACCAATCCTCTTTGGTGCCTGTGATCTCCTAAGAAAAACAGACTATAGGGATGCTCTGCAGGAAGACTCCTTTGCATGTAGGCCTTGATCCAGTGTTGCATTCCTGGTCTTTAACAAAAAGAACCCTCTCCCCTGCTAGCCCAGTTCTCATTGGAGTGTGACTCGCACCTTTGTGGGCACGTCTGGCCCCAAAGGCTCTAGGTCATGAGGTTCACTTGGTCCTCGGTGCACTCCTGACTGCGTGGTCCCATAGAATAAAGAACGAGACCAATTAAAACCAGGTGCCTCGCCAACCACCAGGTCCTCTCTCTCTTTCTAATCTCCCTGAGCCACACCGTGCTGTTTCTCAGAGCTCAGGAAGACTCTGGCTGGGGATGTAGAGTGTAAAGGACTGCTGAATTATTGGCATTCTTTTGTTCTGAGGAGAATAAACTAGTTTCAGCTAAAATAAGAACCAGATTGCCCCCAAAATGTCTAAGCCTTGGGACTTGCTGGTTAAAAACAATTCCTAGAGTGTTTGAATGAGAACTTTTCCCAAGGATGGCTTTGGCGAAGGAGGAGAGGCTGCCAGATACTGCGTTGTTAGCTGAATACCACAGAAAATGGCTCTCTGTTTTATTGCTGTGTGTGTTAAACTATGGAGAACAAGAAGCTGGAACGCCCAGCCGTAGTCAAAGAATGAAGAACAAATGCCCCAGCTGTTCTGTTCGGGGAAGGATAATTCATAAACACAGAAACAGGCAACACATTTTCTGGATCTGGCTCAGCAGCTACTTGGAAGCCACGATGGGGGCAGAACTCTTCCGGCCACTGAGCAGCATTCCCTACCTTCTCCCCTCAGGTGGGCTGAAGCCATGTCTCAGTCCCACTCAGGACCAAGTCAAGCAGCGTGCACAGCACTGTTCAGCAAGTTGCCTTGGTCCTTTTGGTGACCATTTCTTGCTGATCTGGGCCTTGAAGAGGGATGCACAACCTAACACGAAACCAGGGCAGCTGCTGGTGCTCCTAAATTCGGGTTAAAAGAGAGAAAAAGGACTAAAGAAAGTGGCAAAACTGTGACCTCCCCACTGTCTACTGTTAGAATCTTATTAGAGCTTCCATTCAAGTCTGGAAAAATTCCTCTGATGACATCTGCTTGACCTCCTGGGCAGTGGAAGAGCGGTGGGGCTCACCAACGAGAGAGCTTCTTCCTTCCCCCACATCCGGCAGCCTCCTGCTCCAGCAGCGCCCATGGCTGCCTTCCAGCTGGGCCTGGCTACTCTTCTATCGTGGACCCCACCCTGCACGTTCGTGTCTGCATCTGGAGGCCCCTCGGCCTCTGGCTGCTGTCCTACTAGAGCAAGACAGACTTTCCCAGCCCAGCAAAGGCGTTGGCTCTGGAGACAAGCAGTTAGAGAGGACTTGAGAAGCTGATGGATAAGGAATTCCAAGGTCTTAGAGGAGCTCCCAGTGAAAACTGTGGGTCAGTATTCCTGTTTCTGAAAGAGTTCTTCCTTTAGGAGTGTTGGACTCTGTTATTCCCTTTGAGCAAAAGCGTGGAATAAAATAAGGAGAATCCGTTTCATTCCATTTTTGTTTGCGGATTAATTGCCACTATTCAACTGTTTTTGAGCTACGAAACTGGCATTTTCATCTGCTTCCAACCATATTACTTTAGCACTGTGCTGGGCACTGAGGATAAAAAGGACAGTAAGAAAAGGCCCTTCAGAGAACACAGCATCCAATAAGGGAGATGGATATTACTGGATGGTTACAGAACATCGTGTAGTGTAATTGGAGAGGGCATGGCGAATCCTGCTTGACCAGCACTTAGTAACTGCACGCACGTGAGCTTCTTTGTTTAAGACTACTTGCTGTCAGCTTTTAGAGTGGGGAGAAGGAGGTGTGTAGCATTCCTGTTTAATTCAGCTTCTTATTTTTGAAGAATTTTACATTTATAGAAAAGTTGCAAAGATAGCACAGAGAATCTTTGTACACCCACCACCCAGTTTCCCCTAGTATCTCACATTGCCATGCTACATTTGTCAAAACTAAGCAATTAGCTTTGGTATATTACTAGTAACTGAACTGGACTTCATTCAGTTTCACCAGTTTTTCCACTGATGTCCTTTTTCTAGCCACGTTGCATTTAAGTGTGGTCTTAAAATGCGTTTGCAAACTTTTTGATGCCTTCCTCTTGGAAAGTGGGGTCTGTGTCCCTTTACCTTGAAACTGGATAGGCTTTGGTGACAGTTTTGGCTGATAGAGTACAGCAGAAGTGACAATACATAACTTTCCAAGTCCACATCATAAGTAGTCATTCATCTTGAAGCCTCCAGTCTCCACATAAGCCGTCAACTGCCCTGAGCTGCCATGTTGGGAGGAAGCCCAAACTGGCCCACTTAGAGAGACCACACAGAGAGGCCTTGAGACTACATGGAGAAAGATACCCGGCCACACTCCAGCCTCTTCGTTCCCAGCTGCTCCAGCCCCACACTGTTCCAGCTTTAATCACTGTCGGACTGCAACCAAGTGAGAGACCCTGAGCCAGAGCTTGCCAGCCAAGTATCTCCTGAAGTCCTAACACACAGACACTGTGAGGTATTACAGTGCTTGGTTATTGTTGTTTTTAAGCTGCTGTATGTTGAAGAGTTTTGTTATGTAGATTAGTGGGATCAGGTGGCTGCATCAGCAGGTCTTGAGGTATGAGGCTCATTCGCGTGTAATAACCTCCCAGATGTTCCACTGTTTCATTTTTCACACATTCGTTGAACACCTGTTATGTGCCATGTGCTGGGGGAGCTAGGTGACTAAGATAGTTTCTGACCTTAGAGCATTCACATCAGAAAGAAAAGCAGACAGATGGCCACAGTAAGATATGTTAAGGCAAAGTGTCATGACACGAGAGAAAAGGGACAGCTTTCCTGGAGACCCCGCGCTTGAACCAGGACTTGAAGGATGAATCCGAGTTTTCCCCTGGGGAAGGGGTTGAGAGAGCATGGGGTGTTTGGGGCTGGGAACCCAGAATAGTTCTGTGTAGCTGTAAACCCCGAATTTCTTTGCATGAATGTGTTTTGGGGGTTGGGAGTGGAGTCAGGCATGGAATAGGAAGTAAAAGTGAATAGGGAGACAGAGGTTGAGTTTCCAGAGTGTAATCTGGGGTCCGAAGTGGAATATCAGCCATTTTAGCCTGGATCTGATTCTGTTTCCCTGAAACTTCTCAAGAAGGTGATGTATAAATGTTAGTCGTTGGTGTCCTCGGGAATTTGGACTCAAAATATGCATTCACTGTAGGTAGCTTGACTTTCTGGAAGAATAAACTTCGGAAATATCTGGAGGTTAGGATTCAAAACATCTACGCGAGCCTGTCAAAGTAGTGGTCAAGAGGGTTATGAAGCTTTTATTTCTGTGGTTCGTCTTTTCCGTGGAAACAAGTGTATGAGGAGGGGGGAATGGAATGAAAACAGGCATTTTCAAAAGTAAACAGGTGAAAGGAAATCCAATAAACTCTGCAAAGGCAACAACTGAGGGCTGAAGTGGGAAAAGGGTTGAAGGAGAATGAACTCAATGTGGTGGGAAAAGGAAAGAAGTTAGAGCTGAGAGGAAAGGGGCAGTCGATGGGGTGGAGAGAGAGCCTGCACTCTGGGAACTCAGAGTGTTGTTTGTTCTAAAGTGGTCCCTTCTTTGGTTTAATCTGCTTTGAGTCTGTTTCTGTCCTTTTGAAACAGAAGAGTCTTGACTACTTCTCCAGGCTTATATATACTCCCTCATTTGATTCCTCCCCAAATGCAGATTCTCAAGGAGATAAAATAATATGCTCAAAGTCACACAAGTGGTAAATGGCATGGCTGGATTTGACCCCAAAGCTGGTGGTCTTCCCAGAATCTGAGGCAACGCTTCCCCGACTTCACCTGCCTCTCTGACTGCTCACCTTCTTTCTCTGCTCACTCCCTCTGCTGGCGAAAGATGGCTGATGCCCCGGAAGCCACCATAGGCTCTTGTAAACTCTAAGTTACTGGAAGGAATATCACTGTAGCAGGTTACATCACCTGCTCTTGTCTCTCAACTTAGAGAGAGAGGATATACCTCTCAGCTGCCATTCAAGGCAAGGCAAAGTGTACTAGTCTGCTCAGGCTGCTGTAACAAAGTATCATAGGTTGGGTGGTTTATGCAACAGACGTTTGTTTTCTCACCGTTCTGGAGGCTGGAAGTTTGAGATCTGAGTGCCGGCAGGGTTGGGTTCTGGTGAAGGTGTTCCTGGCTTGCAGACTGCTGCCATCTTGCTGTGTCCTCACATGGACTTCTCTTGGTGGGAGCTCTCTCTTCATCTTCTTATGAGGCCACCAGCCCTATCAGATCAGGGCCTTACCCTTATGACCTCATGTAACTTTTAATTACCTCCTAAAACCCCCATCTTCAAATATAGTCATATTGAAGGTTAGTGCTTCAACATATGAATTTTGGGGAGATACAGTTCAGTCCATAGCAGCAAGGGAGACAACACTGCTGTCATTTCTCACATTAGGGAGCTGAGGCTCAAAGAAGTTGTCTCACAGTCAGGAAGTATCCAAGGTGGAGTCTGAGACCAGGTCTCTGACTCCAAAATCCATGATCTCCATTCCCAGAACTTTTGATGCATTCTTATCATTGCTGATGATAATATGGTACAATTACTCAATATATACATAGTGCTTACTGTGTGCCCGGCACTGTTCTGGTACTTACAGGTATTAACTAATTTAATCTTTGTGGCAGTCCTGTGTTAGACTTCGAAGGTGGTGAGTGCAAAAGTGAAAGTAATTAGAAACGAGTCTTCAGAGCAAGTGAACTTCCACCCTGGCACCTTCCCTTCCGTCAGCACCTTCTTGGCATCCTGCTTGTGCTTCCGAGGCGCTTGATGGTACTCGTCTGGGTAAGAAGTGGGGGGTTGGGGGAGTCCAGATCCTCTGATTAAGGTCTGTGATTTGCTTACCTGCACCCTTCCAGGCTCAGTGGCTTCTATGCACACCCTCCCCATTTCTTAGAGCTCCTGGTGGGGGCCCTTTTCCATTGAGGTCCTGTTTCTCCATCTCCCCTCCCGTCTCCTTTGGCTAAGTCTGACGGCTGGACACCTGTTGCCAAGAGAAATAATCCCCGTGTGTACAGGGCGTTACGGAAGGGAACAGGGTGGAGAGAGGAGGGAAGGGCTTCCTGCCAGCAGCCCAGTGGGCAGGGGGGAGGAGCAGGAAGGCTGGTTGGGCCGGGAGGGTGGGGCAGATGTGTGAAGGGAGAGGATGTGCCAGGGGAAGGAGTGGGGTCCTGGGGCAGCTGGGAAATAGCAGGGATGGGAGAAGCCTGGAAGCAGAGGGGAAGAGGAGGCAGCTTCCAGCGAGCGGGGGAGAGGGGAGCGGCTGGAGCCTGAGGATGCCCACGGGGAGGGGAGCGGCACTGGTGAAGGAGACGGGTGGGTGGTGGTAGCTACTCACAGCTGCACAGCATTTCATGGAACACGCAGCACTGCGACCTACGTTGTAATACCAGGGGGCTTCCCGAGGCTACCCACTTGGCTGAAAAGTCAGCTGAGGCTCAAATCATGAAGTGCATAGTAATAATGCTCGTTGGGTGCCCACTGTGTGCTGGGTAAGGTAGCAGGTGCTTCTGCACCTGTGAATTGAAGCAGTTCTCAAAAGCCAGTGGCAGGAGGTACTTAGACTTAGCTGCCCTTTTGCAGATGAAGAAATAGGCTCCAGCTAATCCCTGCATCTTTGAAACACCTACTGGCCAGTACTAGTTTCCTGGTGCCATACGAAGGCTGGAGGTGAAATCAGTGCAAACGTTCCCCCTGGGCCAGGATTGTTCCAAGAGTTTTGTGCACATGATTTCCTTACATTTTCACAGCCAATAGATAAGCACACAATTGTCATCATTCCCTTTTGACAGATGAAGAAACTGAGCCACAGACAGGTAAAGTGGCACAGGGGTATGTTGTGAATGAGGTTTGAACCTAGGCATTCTGGCTCTAAAGTCTAAGGTTGCATCTACCGTGCTCTACAGCAGTGAGTAAAAAGAAACACAGCAGTGTTCTTAATTTCGACTGACTAACTCTAAATCCTGTGTACTTTCCACTAACCCAGACTGCCTTTCAGGTTAATTAAAGGGTCAACGTGTACGATCTAAGCATAGTGAAAAAGGGACAGTCAATGCACCACATGCCAAGCTGAGCCAAGCGAGTGGCCCTTTCCCCTGATTGCCAGGGCATAGCCAGACACTAGGACCCCACACCAGGACCTGCAGACCAACCAACCAACAAACCGGTATGTCAAGGAAGATGCCATGGTCTCTGGTTCCTTGCAGATTAGCCAGGTCTCAGGCACTTGGGCAACATCCAGCTCCAGAATAATCTCTACACATAGGGAAGTAAGGTATTCAAGTGGTTTGAGTGCCAGGCTCAGGTGACAGACCCGGCTTCCATTCTTGTTCTGCCACTTGCTGGCGTGGGACCTCCAGCTTATTGCTTCACCTTCTCGAGCCTTAGTTTTCTACTGCAAAATGGGTGAAACGGTACCAGTTTGTTCAGGTTTGTTGTCAGAATGCTCAAGGCAGGATCCCTTTCTACGGGCTTTGCATCCAGGCCGATCTAGGTTTCACATTTGGGGTAGGCTGCTTTGCCTTCCTGAATTGCCATTTCCTTTTCTGTAAGACAGGGAGAATGATTTTGACCTTGCATGTGCTACAGGATGATTAAAGGAAAGGGCCCAGGACTTTACCTGGCATGTAACAAATATTAAGCAAATGATGATTATTATTCTTGACCCTAGGAGTCAGTTTTTTGTTTTTTTTTTAGAGTACGTAATACTGAATGGAAAAGTTTTCACATTCTTTTGATAAGAAATATACAATATCATCTTTATATCGTGAATAACTGATTTTTTAGTTGAGGAAGGAAAGGAAGGGTAAAAAGAAGGAAAGAAGCAAAAAGAAGGTAAAAAGAAGGAAGGGAGGGAGGGAGGGAGGGAGAGAGGGGTAGATTCAAGGTTAGAGTTACTATAGGTCCTGCCACAATCTTTTATTTCTTGTACTATACCATCTATCTCTTCCTTTCTCTGCTGCACCCCCCATCCCTTCCTCAAATCCATTTATACATTCTGTTGGACACTTGTTTTGTGTAAAGAAGTGGTCTAGTTAAATAGCTTTTATACAGTGAGTGAGTGTAAGATTAAAGTGTAACTTAATTACAAATGTATAAATATGGCAACTCATAGTTACAGAGAAAAGGGAGAGTGAGTTTCTACAGAAGAGCTAACTATAACTATATTTACTTTCTCCCCACAACCTTCTGAACTGCTTTTAACGAAGTTGATTTCTGAAAGGTTTCTATTTAAAGGATTCATCTAAGACATCCTCTAAGGACCCAGTTCCTTCCTGGACCCTGCATTACAGGCAGAGGTTTGGGGACAGAAATGTTTGCATATGGCTGTGCTTATGTTTCAAAAGCCAAATGGAATTTTGTGCCTCTTTTTTTCTGCGCTGAAACCTTACAGTCACTTTGGCTCCTTGAAATGATATTCAGTGGTATAGTTCCCTTTCTCACTTTCTTTAATTCTTTTGTTTCTTAACGTCAATCTGTACCAAGGAATCGATGAACTTCTGGTCATGGCAGCTAAAAAAGATACCTAATCTTGGCTTTATCTGGGTCCTCTTTATTATACATCATTCTTTACCCGTATTGTATTCTGAGCTCCATCAGCATCCATTAGTAGTCTACACCTCATGTTGATCCATTTTTGTGGGCCTGTGCTGAGTTATTCAGCGTCCTCTGTGGGGTCTTTCATAGAGCAAATGTTTTAAATTTTGATGAAGTCCTTATTATCAACTTTTTTCTTTTACGGATCATGCTTTTGGTGTCATGTCTAAGATCTTTTCACCAAGCTGTAAGTCCTGAAGATTTTTTCCTGTGTATTCTTCTAAAAGTTTTATAGTTTTATGTTTTACATTTAAATCTGTGATCCATTTTGAGTTCATTTTTCTGTAACCTGTGAGGCTTAGGTTAAGCTTCATTTTTTGCCTATGTCCAATCGCACCATATGTTGAAAAGGCTATCTTTCCTCCATTGAATAGTTTTTGTACCTTTGTCAAAAATAAGTTGGCTGGGTATGCAGTTAGGATAGCTTTGTCTTCTTTGTGGAGTGACCCTTTTAGAACTTTGTAATGTCCCTCTCTGTCCCTGCTCATTTTTTTTGCTCCAGAGTCTATTTTATTTGGTATTAATGTAGCTGTTCCTACTTTCTTTTGGTTAATGTTTGCATGGTGTATCTTTTCCCCTCCTTTTACTTTAAGTCTACCTTTTATTTTCAATCTACCTTCATCATTGTATTTGAAGTAAGTTTCTTTTAGATGGAACATGATTAGATCATGTTTTTTAATCAATTCTGCCAGTCTCTGTTTTTTAATTGGTGTATTTAGACCTTTTTTATTTAATGTAATTATTGGCTCATTAACCCTGAGCAGTGGTTAAAGTCCTGACTCACCACTAGGCCCCCTCTGATAGCAACCCTATGAGTAGGGGATGGGATCCTTGTTGCCTCCAGGTAAGAGTAGAAGCTCATTTCCCTCCCTGTGTTGAAGGGGAGAAGGGAGAAGGACTCTGGCAGTGATACAAATCTTGGCTTCCTATTTGGCCTTCTCTAAAACCACCCCGGTGGGGGTGTTAAGAACCTTGTTACAGCCTGAGTGGAATTCCTCTATTGCTATACCTAATCCACTATTTTCTTTGCTCCAAAGGAACACCAGAGAGAGTTGCTAGCACTGTTTCTCAGAGTCAATATGCACTGACTCCACAATGACCTGCCTTCCTGTCCTGGGAATGCCTTTCCTTTCTGTCTCGTGACAAACTGGTTTGGATCTACCTATTTACTGAGGACTTCTTCTGTGCATTAGACCATGGGTAGGACTCTGAGCCTCAGTCTCTTCTTTGCACACCCAGGATACCCACTGCCTACAAAGGGCTGTTGGGTAATGGGGCAAGTGCTAGAAGATGCCAGATGCACCCTGGGTTAGTCACCTGGCTCCTTGAATGTGCTGAAGTTGAGTCTCCTTGTTCCTCTATGGGTATCACAATACCTCATATACTTCCCAGAGTTATTGTAGAAATCTAAGGACATAATGAAGTATAAATGCTAAAACACTGGAGCAAGGCCAGGATTAGTAGTTATTGTGGAATTCAACAGGAATCTTTATTCCAACAAGAAAATTATTAGTAGACACTGCTAGTTGTCATTCAATATCTATTCTCTCTGCTTTTCTAAGAAATATGTATTTCAAATTTGAGCTGAGCTACCCAGAATAAACAATAAAGTTCCCAATGTCTCTTGTAACTAAGCATGGCCAATGGGATGTAAGTAGAAGAGATGCGTGCACCTTCCCATGAGTATTCCTCAAAAGAAAAGAGCATCACCTTCTTTCTTTCTTTCTTCTTTCCGTTGAATGAAATTTGAACATAATGACTAGTGCTCCAGCAGCCATCTAGAATAAGGAACCACACTGTAGGAATTTCAGAGTGAGTGGAAGAAGCCTGGTTCTCTGATAGATTCACAAAATTGTAATACCAGCTCTGGACAGTTGATCCAGAATGACTGCATAAGGAAATAAGGCCTTTTGTATTTAAGCAACAGCTAAATTGGATTTTCTCTTTCTTGTAATTGAACCAACCCTAAACCATAAAAATGCACACTCCAGTAAAAAGTACAGATTTCAAATTAATTGCCCATGTTAGAAATGAACATTATTAGCAATTACACAGCCTTAGGAAGATTGGTGTGGGCTAAATACTGATGAAACCTCTTTTTTTCATTGAAGCTTTACCTGTCAGAACTTACAAACTCTTATATGAGGATTTTTCAAAGTCTAATCTGTGAAACAATTGAATTAGAATCAATTTGTGGGATTATTCTTTAACATGGAGATTTCTGGGCCACTCCCCCAAATTATAAGTAGAAATTCTGAAGAAAGGAATCACGATTCTGCATGATTCCCACATGATTCTTGATTATTCCAAAGCTTGAGAACCAACTTAAGTGTTGGCTTTTATTCAAAATTTCATTGAATGTTGTCTATCACAGAACCACAGATGAAGAGTATTGAAGTGATCTTTAAAGACTGCAGCCATATACTGTCAAACTTAATTTATAAACCCACTCATCTTTTTCTCATGAAGAGCAGCTAAAATTTTCTTAAATTTGCTTGTTAAATATTTCCTAACCTTTATTATTAATATTATCAGAAAATTCCATGTGTTTGTGACAATCTGATAATGAAATGCATTATAGGTAATTAAAAAACAAACAAAATCCAAGGAAGTTTTCTCTATTTAACTGACAGGAACCATGGCAGCAAAGACTTAGGCAGCCAGGATCACAGAGAGAAGGAAAGGGAAACACAAAGAAGTGAGGCCTATATTCCAAGTTGATTTTCCCTTTAAGGAATTTGCTGTTCTGAGATTAATAGCCAACAATGTAAGCAGCTATGAGCCTGAGTAACTGACAAAGCTACTGGCCAACTCACAGAACTGGGGAGACAAAAATAGTTCAGGACTCACTAAAGAGGAAGATCCCTGATTAAAAGCACAAAGTTTTTTTGTTTGGGTCCTCTGAAAGGCTACACTCTAGGAGTAAGGCTTAACTAGAAATAAATCAATGCGTCCAAACACTCAAATGCAACTTCAGTTTAGCTCAATCCTAAGCTGAATTGTGATCCACCTTTATCTTAACTGCCTGATAAAAGAAAAAGTAAATCCTCTCTTGAAGACTATAATATTACCCAGAGCCTTATATTACATCTCAAGTTTTTCATGTGTGAAGTCTGGCATTCAGGAAATAATTATTAGGTACACAAGGAGATTAAATTAACGGATTGAAAGACCAAACCAATAAAAACAGACTCTACAAGTAAACCCACGGGAGATTCTGTTAAAAATAACTGTGATTAATAGATTCAAGAGAATAGAGAACAATGAGGACATTTTTATTGCATGTGAAACTTATAAAATATAAAATAGTAATTTTACATCTTAAAAAAGCAATAGGTGACATTAACAAATTGGACATTGGGTTTAGTAGAAAATTAGACTCTGCTGAAGAGAGAATTAGTAAACTAAAAGATGCATCAGAAGAAAATGATCAGAGTAAAGAGTGGATTAAAAAAAGATGCAAAATACAAAAACAAGCATAAGAAACATATGGGACACAGTAAATGGACTTAACATATTTACAATGGATTCTAAGAAGTGAAGGAAGGGGAAAAAAGATGGATCAGAAGAAATATGTTTTTCCCCACAGCATTAAAAAAAGAATGAGTGTGAAGAGAATGCACGGATTTAAGATGGATCAATACAAGGAAAACCAACCCAAGTGAAGAATATTAAAACTGATGAAAATAAAAGACAAAGATGAAACCTTAAAATACGTGAGAGAAAAAGACACATTGCCATCAAAGGAGCAAAAATACACCTGACAGCTGGCCTCTTAATAGAAATGACAGAAATCAAATTCCTTGTCTGCGTCTTCTAAAAACAATCAATCAGGCAAAAGAAAGCCAACCTCGAATTTGATACACAATGAAAAAAAATCTTTATACATGCAGGTGAAATAAGGACAAAGAGTTTTTCAGACAAATAAGAATAAGAGTGAATTTGTGGGATTCCCTGGTGGTGCAGTGGTTGAGAGTCCGCCTGCCAATGCAGGGGACACGGGTTCGTACCCTGGTCTGGGAGGATCCCACATGCTGCGGAGCGACTGGGCCCATGAGCCATGGCCGCTGAGCCTGCGCGTCCGGAGCCTGTGCTCCGCAACGGGAGAGGCCACAACAGTGAGAGGCCTGCGTACCACAAAAAAAAAAAAGTGAATTTGTTACAACCAGTCCTGCACTAAAGAAATACTTTAGGGAATACTTTAGGTGGAAGGAAGATGATTCCAAATGGAAGTATGTAGATTCAGGTCTGGATGAAGAACAGTGGAAATGGTAACGAAGAAAAATTAAATATTACTTATTATTTTTTTAAAAAATAACTGTTTTGTAGAATTTAAAATGTATTTAGAAATAAAATGCCTAACAACAATAATATAAAATAAGGTGGTATGATGGAATTAGAGTATTCTTAGGTCTTGAAAAATCTAAGTAGTAAAAACACAAATTTATATTTGACTTTGATAGGTTAAAGCTGCATATTATAATCGCTAGAGTAATCACTAAAAGAATAGTGAAATAATAGATAAGAATTTAATAGAGGAATGTCAGCAAGATGGCAGAGTAGATATCCCAGCCTCTGTTCCCCTCATTCCCCCCACAAAAAAACAATTAGACAGCTATCCTTAACAAAAATACCTCTGGGAGAGCTCAGGAGCCCACTTAAGAAGTTTCAGAAACATAGAGGAGCAAAAAACCTGAGAATAACTGCACAAAAAGGGTAGGAAGAATAGTTTCATTTTGCCTACATCATCCCATTGCCCAGGCTGGCACTGCTCAGCACCAAGAGGGAACTCTCCAGCCTGAGACTTGCCCTAGCAAAAAAAAGGAAAGCAGGGGTGAGTGACCAGATTTCACAGCCTTTTGGGTCACTGACCAAAGGATCTGCTTCAGTTCTACGCCACCCAGATGGCTGGGGAGACCAACATAGCTGAGATATGTGGAGATGGCTAGGAACAAAGAAAAAGGGCAGGAGCTATCAGTATCAGCCTAATGGCAGGAGCAACCATGGTACCCAGTGGTCTGATTTGCAGAAGACCTCAGCAGCCTTCATTGCTGAGGACCTCAACAGACCTCATGGTAGCCACGTACACCTACCCTCACTGCAACTTTAACCTCTGAGAACCCTGCCGTGTTCACCATTGCAGACACCAGCAGCATACCCTGCAGAGGATACAAGGAACTTTGACTTGTGAAGAAACTAACAGCCAGTGCAGTTGCCTCAGACCCCCCACAGGTTTCAGAACCACCTCAGCCAGCACCACTGCAGGAGCCCTGGTCTTGGCAACACAGCCACCACATGTGCGCCTGCAGCCAGCTCCAGCCCTTGCAAGCTCGTTGCATGCACACTGCCAGCCCTGACCACCACCACTGCATGCCCCAGTTCCTTGCCACTGAACTCATCTTTAGCGTTCCAATGGTGTTTTTCACAGACATAGAGAAAACAATATTAAAATTCATATAGACTCACAAAAGACCCCCAAATAGTTAAAGCAATCTTGAGCAAGAACAAAGCTGGAGGCATCATATTTCCCATTTCAAATTATATTACAAAGCTATAGTAATCAGAAGAGTATGGAACTGGCATAAAAACAGACAAATAGACCAATGCAGCAGAATGGAGGGCCCAAAAATAAACCTATGCATATATGGTCAACTAATTTTCGACAAAGGTGCCAGGAATACACAGTGGTGAAAGGACTATCTCTTCAATAAATGGTCTTGGGAAAACTGGACGGCCACATGCAGAAGAATGAAATTGGACCCTTTTTTTTTTACACCATACACAAAAAGCAACCCAAAATGGATTAAAGACTTAAATGTACTATCTGAAACTCCCAAGAGAAAACATAGGGGAAAATTTCCTTGACATCGTTACTGGCAGTAATTTTTTGAATTTGCCATCAAAAGCACAGCCAACAAAAGCATCAAACTAAAACATTTCTGCACAGCAAAGGAAACAACACAATGAAAAGGCAACCTTCAGAATGAGAGAAAATACAGTTGTATCTCATCCCTTGGTATCTGTGGGGGATTTGTTCCAGGACGTGCCCCAAATACCAAAACCCGTGGAAGCTCAAGTCTCATATAAAATGATGTAGTACAATCACCCCTCTAGATCTGTGGGGTTTTCATCTGTGAATTCAACCAACCTCTGATCAAATTTTGATGGGCTGTTGGATCTGTGCATGCAGAACCCATGGATACAGGGAGCTGACTGTATTTGCAAACCATATAATTGTTAAGAGATTAATGTCCAGAGTATATAAGGAACTGGTACCACTCAGTATCAAAAAACAAAGACAAAATAGAATAACCCAACTAAAAAATGAGCAAAGGATCTGAATGGATATTTTTCCAGAAAAGATCTACAAATGGCCAACAGGCATATGAAAAGATGCTCAACATCATAATTGTTGGGGGAATGCAAATCAAAATCACAATGAAATATCACCTCACACTTGTTAGAATGACTGTTATCAAAAAGGCAGCAAGATGACTGTTTTTAAAAGGTAACAAGTAATGGTAAAAATGTAGGGAAAAGAGAACTCTTGGACACAGTTGGTGGGAATGTCAATTGGTACAGTCATGGAAAACACTATGAATCTGGAGGTTCTTCAAAAAGTTAAAAATAGAATTACCATATAATCTAGCAATTCTGCTTCTGGGTATATAGTCAAAAGAAAGTCACTATCTTGAAGAGCTATCTACACTCCCATGTTCATTGCAGTATTATTCACAGTAGCCAAGACGTGGAAGCAACCTCAGTGTTGACAGATGAATGAATAAAGAGAATGTGGTATATTGTTCAATCCAAGGGAATATTATTCAGCCTTAAAAACAAAGGAAATCCTGCCATTTGCAACAAAATGGATGAACCTGGAGGACATTACACTAAGTGAAATAAGCCAGACACAGAAAGACAAATACTGCATGAGCTCACCTATATGTGGACTCTTTAAAAAAAAAAAGTAAATTCATAATAACAGAGAATTGAATGGTGGTTATTCAGAGGCTGGTAGCTGTGGGGGAAAGGGAGCTATTGATCAAAAGGTCTTGCAACTTTTAGTTGCAAGATGATTAAGTTCTGGAGACCTAATGTACAGCAAAGTAACTACAGTTAATAATAATGTATTGTATACCTGAAATTTGCTAATAGAGTAGATATAAACACACACACACACACACACACACACACACACACACACAAACTATGTGAGCTGATAGGTATGTTAAAAAAAAAAAAAAATGCGAGGTAATTGCTTCTCAACAACCCCTGCTGGTCCTCAATAGTTTCTTTCTTGCCGAGATTGTAATTAGGGAATCAGTAAATTTAAATAGAAAAATCTTAAAAAGAGGAAGTTAATACAGGAAAACTGCAGTAATTAATGCATAATTGATTAATGCAAAAGAAGGCAAAGAAGGCAATAAAAAGGAATATTGTGAGAAAAATGAAGTGACATCAGTAATCATATAAAATGTAAGTAGACTACTCCAATTAAAACACAAAGAAATTGTCAGACTGCTGCAAGAATACAGAAATTATGAAAGTAAAAGGATAGAAAAATATATAGCATCTGAACACTAACCTAGAATAGACCTTAAGGCAAAAAGCACTACTAGATGTAAAAAGGAACATTTTGTAATAACAAAAGGTCCATTTCCCTGAAATATGTAATAATTCTAACTTTGAGTGTATTTAATAAGAGTATCAAAAAATAAAACGAAAATTCTCAGAACGAGAAGGAGAAATAGATTAACTCACAATTCTATTTAGAGATTTTAACATCTCTCATAGTAAGTGAAAGAAGACCAAAACAAAAAATCAGCAAGAAATAGAAAATTTGAACTTGATTAACAAACATCAGATATAGGATACTGTACTTCAAAACCAAAGAACATACTTTCTTTTCAGTTGCAAATGGAATAATTACCATTTGCTGAGCTATAAAGCATGGCTTAACAAATTTGAAAGAATTCCAATAATCCAGAGAACATTTTCTGACCACAGTAGATTTAAGTCTGAAACTTAAAGGTACCCAGAAAATCAGTCCTATCTGTACTTCAAAATAATCCATGAGTCAAATTTTTAAAAATCAGGTTAGAAATTGCAAATTTTTTAAATTGAATAATAATGTATGGGATGTCCACTTGCCCCTTATGTGTTGACTGAATGTTTCCCTTACTGACTTGCAATATCTTAAACCCAGGAAAGGACTGCACCAACTAGATCCAGAAAACAAATTTTCATGAATCCCCCTCTCCTCAGAATTTTGGGGAAGGAATAGAGAGGACTGGTGGAACTCTGCAGTAGGGCCTTCGGGGCTATGAGGCCTAGTGAAGCAGAGCTCTGAGAACATTTCCACCATAAAAACACTCCTCTTCACCCTTCTCTCTAAGGAAAAAAAATGTGGGATGCTGCTAAAGCAGAGAAAACAGAAAAGCTAGAGCCTTAAATACATTTATTATAAAAGAAGAAAGGTCAAAAATCAGTGGTTAACTATCTATCAAAAAGGTTGGCAAAAGAACAGCAAATTAAATCCAAAGAAAGTAGAAGAAGGAAATAATAAAGATAAGGGCAGAAATTAGTGAAATAAAAAATAAACATTGGAAAGAAAATAATCAGCAAAACCGAAACTTGTTTCCTTGAAAAGAGTAATAAAATTGATAACCCCAGGAAAAAATAATTAAAAGGAAAAAAAGAGAAAGCACAAATAACCAGTATAAACAAAAGAACAGACATTAAAGAGATAATTATAGGTTATTATAAACACTTTTTATGAATAAACTTGTCAACTGAGATAAAATGGATAAATTCCTAGAAAAACACAAGAAGATATAAACATTTAGATAATTCTATATCTATTAAAAACAGTAAATTCATAATTTAAATCTTCCTATGAAGAAAAATCCAGTCCAAATGGTTTCACTGATGAATTCTTCCCAACATTTAAGGAAGAAATAACACTAATCTTAGATCAACTTTCTCAGAGAATAGTAACAAAAAGAATACTCCTCAGCTTTTATTAGGTCTGCAAACCTTGATACCTGACAAGGCTATTACAAGAAAGAATTAAATTTTTCTCATGAATACACATGATGATATTTTAAACAAAATATATATATAACAAGATATACAAAAAAACTACACATCATGATCAAGTCATGTTTTTTCCCCAACAAAGCAGAGTTGATTTAACAGTAGAAAATCACCACTGTTATTCAGTACATTAATAGAAAAGAGAAGAGAAATCAGGTAATCATGTTCATAGATGTAGAAAAATACTTGATAAAATTCAATATCTGTACATGACTTAAAATAATCATGGCAAACTAGAAATAGAGAGAACTTCCTTAATTTGATAAATATTTATAAAATGTTACAGGAAACTTTAATGATGAACTATTAAAAAGTTCTTTCTTGAGACTGAGGTTTAGGAAGAAATGCTGGAGCTCATCATTGTATAGCACCATTTTATTGCCTCTATTCAACATTGTATTGGAGGGCCTAGCATTTGCAATAAGGCAAGAAAAAGGAATGAAATGCATAAGAATTGAAATGTAGAAATTACCATTACTCACATATAATATGATTATGTACCTAGAAAATCCAAAATAATCTACAAATAATACATTAGAATTAGTAAGTGATTTAAGCAAAACTACACAATATTATTAAGGGAAATTAAGCAAGATCTAAAGAAAAAGAGAAAGATACCATGGTTTCTTCCCAAATTGATCTATAGATTTATAGCAGTTTTAATCAAAATCCAGTCGTTTTATTGGAAATTATCAAGTTGATTTTAAAATTTATACAGAAATGCAAAAGGCAACCTTGATGAGGAAGAACAAGTTTGGACCTCATATACTACTGGCTATTAAGAATTAAATAGCTACAGTAATTAAAAGAGCATGGTATTGTTGACACAAGCATAGACAAATAAACCAATGGAGCAAAATAAAGTCCAGGTAGAGAACCAAACATACATGAACACTTAATTTATGACAAAGGGAGCATAGTAAGGCACTGGAGAGAGGATGGTCTTCTTAATAATATGTTCTGGTCAAGTGTAAAACTGATATTGACCTCTGTCTCACATTGTACTAAAAAAAATTAATTCCAGATGGACTGTGCATCTCAATGTGAAAGAAGAAACAGTGGGGTTTCTGGAAGATAATATAGAGAATATCTTCATGATCTTGGGGTAGAAAGATTTTTTAAATAGGGTATAAAATTACCAAGCATAATGGAATTGGTTGATTTACTGTAATATATTAAAATAAAGAACTTATGTTCCTCAGAGGGCACCTTTCAGTGAGTGAAAATGCAAAGCACACAGTGGGAGATGTTTTGAATATATATAACCAACAAAGGACTCATATCCACTGTTACAAATCAATTTTTATTTATTTATTTTTAAATTTTTATTAGAGTATAGTTGATTTACAGTGTTGTGTTAGTTTCTGCTGTACAGCAAAGTGAAACAGTTATACATACACATATATCCAGTCTTTTTTAGATTCTTTTTCCATGTAGGTCATTACAGACTATTGAGTAGAGTTCCCTGTGCTATACAGTAGGTCCTTATTAGTTATCTATTTTATATATAGTAGTGGGTGTATGCCAATCCCAATCTCCCAATTTATCCCTCCCCTTTCCCCCCACAAATCAATTTTTAAAAAAGACAGACAAACCAACTTAAAAATGGGCAAAATAATGAAGCATTTCACATCTAAATGATCAATAATTACTTAAGAATGTGCTTAAGATCATCTGGAGAAGGCAAATTAAAATCACAATCTGATACCATTACAAACCTACTAGAATGACAATTTCTAATGTCAATGAAGCTGTGGTGCCCCATTGGAATTCATATACTGTGGGTAGGAGTGTAAATTGATACAACCATTTGGAAAAAATGGTTGTGTCCCCTATTACCCAGCAATTCTACTTCCAGGTATGTACCCAAGATAAATGCTTACATCTCTTCATAAAAATGCCTGTAGAAGATGTGATGCCATATGAAATACACAGCATTGCCAGTGAAGAATTTTGCCCCAAATATTTAACCCAAATCTATTTAAGCTTTTAAACCTAATGTCCAGTTTACAGTGAATTCAGGGTAAAGAGGAACCATGATAACTACAATAAAACACTCAGATAAATCCAGAACGTTAGGTACTGCACAAAACGGCCTGAACTCTTTAAAAAGTCACTATCAAGGAGGAAACAAAACAAAGCAAAGGTGAGTCAAAAATAAAACACCTAGTGGAACGCATGAACCAGGACTGGATGTGGGTTAAGAAAAAACAATCTACGTGGCAGTCTTGTGACAGCTGGGGAAATGTGAAGGCTAGAGATCAGATGTTATTATGAAGCCATCATTATTTGTCATTGTGTGAAAAAATACAGAAGTATGTTCTTATTCTCAGGAGGTACACGCTGTGTATTTAGGGGAACATATTATGGTGTCTGCACCTTATTTTCAAATATTTAGCAAACGTAAGTATAGATAGATGATGAATGAATATAGACGTTGGTCTATATATATTATGAGAAATAAGGCAAATACGTCAATAGGTGCAAGTTGTTCAATTTACGCAGTGGGTATTTTGGTGCTTATTACACCACTCTTTCAACTTGCCTACTTAAAATTGCAATAAATTTCTGGAATATATTTTTTAAATGGAATTTTGCACCTAGACGTCATTAGAAGGGCAGTTAAGTTCTGCTCTATTTACGAAAATAGAAACTACAAATCCTAAAATATGTGTTATGGGTGTAATTTATTTTAGAGATAATATTAAAACTCTAATCAGGGAACTTAAAAGTCAAAGAAAATGCCTTGGCTCTACATCAAAAGTCTGGTTCACGAATGTACATTGATATATTTTAGGTTAACATAAAATGCTTAATGTGTGTGTACATCACCTTTTAATGATTCCCAGCTTTAGCCATGTTTTTCCTATGAGCCAACCAATGACTAGTGCCAATTAATGACAGGTAAGAGGGCATCCTCTGTGTATTTTGTGTATGGGAAGAATGTAGCACCCTGCAAAGAGTTGGTTCAATGATTATGATCAGAATAACCATCTGTTAGTGCCGTTGGGCTTTCCAAGAGAAAATAGGAAAAGTGAAGAGTGTCTTGGTGTTCTGGGGGGCTGCATGCAACACAGTACCTCAACAGCCATTCTCAGCACTGTCGTGTGGCATGTGTCCCCCACCCGAGAGCACCAGGACAGTTTTTCTCAACTTATTTTTTTTTTTTTTAGAAAGCACTAATGGACGGTTATTCCAACCAGAGGGATATGGCATTAAATTCTGGAGATGCATAACCTTGGGAAGGTCATTTAACCAATATGAGTCCAGTTCTTTCACATGAAAGGCGAGACCTACCTCACCGAGTTTTGGTAGGGGTTGAATGTGCTGATGTCTCTACAGCAACTGTGTAATGCAGATTTACCACAAATGAATTATTGCTGGTGGTGCCATATGTGTAGGGAGGGCTGGCAGGAGGAAGAGGGTTCTGGTACATCAGCCAAGGCTGTAACTGTTGCTGGAGACATATGGGAAATGGAGGTTCTGCTTTCTCAGAAAATTCTAGAGGGGGAACAAGGTTAAATTTACCAAATATGTTTAGAATGATCTGATTCTTATAAACTGGCTGAACCAATTTTCTTCAGAGGATGACCAGGCCCTTGGGTATCAGTGTCACCTCTTGCAGTTGTTCAAGATGGAGATTCCTGTACCGACTGATCAGAAGCTCTGGGAATGGGGGTGGGGTGGGGGAGGGCACGCTGGGAAGCTGCATTTAAATGTTTGAAAGCTACTGAGTGCCCATCCTGTTCACTGCTGTGTCCCCTGAACCTGGCAGAGCGCCTGGCACACAGAGGTGTTTAGTAAATGCTGATGATTCAGTGGCCGGACAGGCGAATCAACAACATACTGCTCCATGACTCTTACAAAGAGGTGGAAGGGTAGGACTGATTTCTGCCCTTCCTTACATACCTTTTAGGCTGCGAGTTGCCCTCTCCCTCTTTTCCTTTTTACCACGGCCCCTAGGGCCTTTATAACTTGATTTTGCTGCAGGGACTTGCTTAGGCTAGAAAAAGGAGGGACTCTACCTATACCGCCTGATAAGTCCTGTCCAGGGAGCTGCAGACCTCAGTGGTTCTCACTCCTGGCTGCACTTTAGAATGACCTGAGGCTTGGCCCGCACTCTAGACAAATTAAATCAGAATCACTGGAATTAAGGTCTAGATATTGGTATTTTTCAAGAGCTCCCCAGGTGATTCTGTTACGTAGTAGAGTTGAGAGCCACTGGCAAACTGTAATATGGATAGCTCTAAAATTCTCAGTGTTGAGTGCAAAAGGTGGAAAATGATTTATAACACAATACCACTTAAGGGTATTAAAATTTAACATACACATTAATCGAAGCTACATGTTTTTCAAAGATACGTACAAATATAAAGACATACATGAAATCCCAGGAAGGAGGAGAAAGGAGGGCAGTGGGAGCGAGGTTGTGGGATAAATGGTGAAATATAAAATAAAACAAGAGAGAGGCCTTGCGTGGGGCTTAAAGCCATGGGCTAAGGAGTATGGGCTCCAAAGATCTCTGTTCATCTTTATAACAATTATGAAGTAGATATTATTACTTAGAGTCATTTTAAAGATGAAAAAAACTAAGGCTTACAGTTTAAGAATATTAACTAAGGTCTTAAAACTAGTAAGTAGCCGAGTTGGCTATAAGCCCAGGCAGCCTGACCAGAGTTGAGCGAGTCTCTCTTTGCTCCATTCATGGCCTCTCCTGGATCTTCATGAGCATCTGCTGGAAGGGAAGCTTCCTTCTCCCCTCTCCCTCATTTCATCCCCACCCCCTCTTGCCCAGGATGGGAAAGAGAATGACTTCAATGCTCTGTGCCCACAGCAGAGGAAGGAGGCTACATATAATCTTCCTGACCTGGAAACACCCAGAAAGAAGCCTCCTATGATGGAACAGAGGAAAACAATAGTGGGGTCTAAGATGGAGAAGAGGGAAGCTCAGAGCTCATTTAACATATTTAATTTAATATATTTAATAACAGCAGATATACTTTTTGCCTTATTCAGACCCATCTCATGGAATACTTCTGTGTAACTTCATATCCACTACTCACAACACCCATCTCTGAGGACAGGGTCTTCCCACCAATCTCAGGATCCTTAGAAATTATTTTTATTAATAATATTTATCAAGGCAGGCACAAATATTAGTTCCCATTCTCCACAGAGAAAACTGAGGCACAGAGGGGCCACTTGAACAAGATGTCCCAGCTAGAAAGTGATGAGGCAGGAGAGACAGGAAGCTCATACTCCGCTCATCTGGCTTGGTGCCCTCGGGAGGTGAGTTGACTCTCAGCGGGCCCTTCTCCTTCCCAACGGGATACCCAAGTTTCCAGGTAGAGTTCTTCACTGCAGAATCCAGCCCCCGCCAGTCTCATAAGTGCTCCGCCTGTGAGGTGCACTCATAGGGGCAGAATAGAGAAGGCTGACCCTTGTTTTAGCTGCATGTGCAGCTGCCTACCTGGGACAAATCGAGAAGCGCTGGAAACCTCTCTTACCCCACTTACTTAAAGGACCTCCTCTGCTGCACTGCCACAGTATCCAAAGTCATCCCATTGGTTTGTGGAACTAAAGGCTTTTGTTCAAATATAAATCTCTAATCTGAGGGGTGGTGGGTGAAAGGATAAGGGAGGTTGCTCAAACGTTACTGCGCCTAAAACTCAACTTGAAAACTTGCTGAACATGCAGATCCTTCGGTCCCCGTAGCAAAGGTTCTGATTCAACAGGTACAGAGTGGGGCCTGGAAACCTGGACTTTTAGCAGACTCTTCTGGTGATGCTGTGGTGGAGTTCCGTGCACCTCACTTTGAGAAGCACGGTGTTAACATGAACTCTCTGGCTTTCATTAGTTCATCAGACTCTCGGCCCGAAGGTGAGCTTAGGCGATCCTGGCCGCGTCTCTTACGAGGCAGAGGAGAGGTACCCCGCTGCTCCCCGCCCCACCCCCCCGACCTGGTCGCTATTGCCGTTCAGAGCTGTGTTCTCAGCTCATGGCTGAGAGGGGCCCTTCAGGGCCCTAAGCCAGAACTTGAACTCAGCCCTCATCCTGGAGACTGACCAGGTTTTGTCCAGACACACATGTGGGGGGATGACCTGTGCTATGTCAAGACCTCATGCGGTAGTTCTCAGCTTCAGAGGCCCACTCAAGAAGTAAAGGTGGAGAGAGAAAAGTGATAGTTTGAATTGTAGTGACACTGCTTGGACCTATTCGAGCCTTCCACAGTCTTGCGTGGTATTACAACAGAGGGCCACCTGAGGGCGCTCTAGCGAACCACCAGGAGCGGATTCCAGAGGAAATGAGTTGAAGAGATTTCACCTTTTGGTGTGATTGAGCCTCCTCAGCCTGGCAGGATCCACAGAGCTTCCACCTGCGTGTGCTTGCATGCTCGTGCTCAGCGTGTGGGTGTGTATGTGTGTGCGTTGCACACATGGAGGGGTGAGGAGTAGAGAGGAATGAAATTGATGAGGAACCATAGGGAAAGAAAATAATGAGCCTTCAGAGGTCAGCTTCCCTGTGATTTGAGAGACAGTTTTCTGCACTGCCATTAAAATGCTCCCACCCCTTTCCTTCGAGGGAAAAAATACCAGTTCCCAGAGCCCTTGAGGAGGAGGGAGCACAGGGGAAAACGCTCCGGAAGAAAAGGCAGACGGAGGAAGGCTTGTCGGTGCAGGCGCATCTCTCGGGGTCAGCTTTTGCGGGGGTGGGTCAGGCTCCCACCCTATGTCAGCCTCACAGGGCTCTCTCGGCAGCTGCCCCGAGAGGCTCACGCCCCAGAAAGAGCAGCTCCGGTTACACGTTAGTCACAAAAATAATAAAGATCAAAGGGAGCAAAAGGCATGAAACGGCTTCATTTTCCCTATTTAATTATGGGACTTGCAGATCCATTTAGATCTGGAAGAAGTCTGATTTTAACTTGCTATAAAATAGTTGAATAAAGTACTGGGTATTATTTTTATTCCCCACTTTCCCAGCTTTTTCTCCCCTCCCCTCCCCGCCTTCAGTGCAAGCTTTTAATGGGCTCCTGGGTCCTTGTTATTCCCTCCCCGTAGCCCCATGATAAGAAACATAAATGGAAAACCGTATTTGCCCCCTATTCACCTGGGAAAGCCTTGCCAAGAGGCTGAAGGGTCCAGTCAGAGGCTGCAGTTAAAGGTCCTTGGAGTGTTCTGGGCCTCCCCCCCTCCCCACCAAAGGACCGACAGCAGGTGAGTAATGAAGGGACCTCCCCCCTCAGGGCAGTGCAGTGGCCTCGTTGTGAAGATACTTGGTCATCGGAAAAAAGGGGCCTTTGGAGGCTGGATCAGGGAACAGGGCTCCAGGTGCACTCGTGGTTACAAGTTGTTTTACTGGGCAGTGGAAGATGCCGATAGAAGCCGTGTTCCAGGTACACTAGATGGCTTTCCTCTCAACCACACTCCCTCGGTCACGTCACACGTGCACACACCCATATGCACGCACACGGACCGTCTTGCCCCAGAGCCAGGCCTTGAGCTTTGAAAGGCTGGCTGCAAGAAATAGACCAGGGGATGTGTCATCTTAGAGGCTAGTGGGTTTTTTTTTCTTTCTTTCTTTCTTTTTTTTTTTGCGGTACACGGGCCTCTCACTGTCGCGGCCGCTCCCATTGTGGAGCACAGGCTCCGGACGCGCAGGCTCAGTGGCCATGGCTCACGGTCCTAGCCGCTCCGCGGCATGTGGGACCTTCCCGGACCGGGGCACGAACCCGCGTCCCCTGCATCGGCAGGCGGACTCTCAAGCACTGCGCCACCAGGGAAGTCCGAGGCTGGTGGGTTTTTATACGTAGGAGTTACAGAGTATGATGACTTTGTTGCTTCGTGAGGATAAGGCCACCAGGTCACTTGGGGAACAGTGATGAGAAAGTCTTTTTGGGTCATGCATTGTCCATAAAGTGTTCGGTTGGGACCCCGTAGTGGGCAAAATCATCTAAAGCTTGGATTGGCAGCACAGAGGCAGCTGGGGTGAGGGGTGCTGAAAATCAGGGGTGCAGTTTGGGGACCAGCTCTGCCACTGACTTGCTGTGGGTGTCTGGGAGGGGCTGCTCTGGGGTTCATGCTCTTCCTCTGTACTAGGCAGTTTCTCTCGCTGGATCTTTTGAGCTCCAAGGTTCTGGGAGTCCAACATCTGTGTGCAGCGTTTTTAGGGGGCCTCTGCTCTTTCCATGCACATTGCTTTGGGATTTGTTTGGAATTTTACTTATTCTGTACAAGGTTTAACTTTACTGCAAGGTGAGTCTTTTTCCTACCTCCCGGGAATTAACTCACAATGCGTATTATAGGCAGGAAGTAGATGAGGCAGATAAGCATCGAAAGTTCTGACTTCTCTTTCTTTTCCTTTGGGCCTCTTTCCTTGTCCGTATTAAAGCCCAACTCTGGCTTTCTTCCTGCACATACCTATTACGGGCTACATAGGACAAGGCTGTCTGCACCAGGTTTAATTTGGCTTCTTCTCATTTAAATTTTGAGTGAACTCTTCTTTATGAAATGGGTTCGCCGTTTTAAAAAAATGTAATGTGGCTAAGGTGAAAAGCAAAAAGGACATACATGAACAACAAAGCAAAATTACATTGATACCTTCTCTTAGCCAAAAGTGACAGGTTTCTTTACAACTTGTACATGTAACAGATGCCATATGAAAGCAACTTCAAGGCTGATTTCACATTGAAATGTACATACTCCAAACTGATAAGAAGCCACACATAGAGTAACTTATGCCTTATGTCTTATGTGATATACTTGGCAATGTAAATAATCACATCTGAAGGCCCACAATCAGCATTGGGTAACGAGAACACAGACTCCATGTGTATAGGCAAGGGAGGGTGGAAAGAAGTTTAACCTTGGGGTTCCCTGTTTATTGACTATTTAGGATCCTAATCTTAGAGCTGGATACAAGAGGTTTTTTGTTTGGGTTGACTTAAATATTTATGTATTTTTCCAAAAAAGGGCCAAAGAATAAAAGAAAGGTTTAAGTTTTCTAATATCCAGATTCACTCCTGGTTTAACAAAATGGTGCTTTTACTGGGCATTAAAATCACTGGGAACTTGTTTAAAATGTTGATTCTCAGACTCCAACCCTCAGAGCGTTGGATTCTGTAAGCTGAGTTGGGTGCAAACATCTGTATCTTAGCAGGCACTCCACGATGATTCATATGCCTTTAGGCCAGGGAGATTCCGCTGTATGACACTGATCTCATATATATTCATTTTTGTGCAATTAGAAGGTTTCCATTTTCATTTTGACTATTTTATACACTCAAAGGCATAGGTGTATTATTAATATTATAGCTGAACTTATTTGATAACACTTTATAGATTCTGAGACACACGAGGTAGAGGCTTTAACATCTTTCTAATTCCAGAACTTAGTGCACTGCCTGCCATGCAGGAGACTCTCAGAATGTGTTCACGCATCTCATGGAACCAAAGGTTCAGCTGTGATTTACAATCTTGGACCTTCCGGGCACAACCTGGAACTCTGAAGACAAATGTCAACATTATCTGATCTCCAAAGAGGCCAGTTCTTGCATCTTTGCACTAATTCCTGTCCTCAGCCATAGATTTTTAGGTTATCATTTAAGTAGTGTCTGTAACAAGCTTGCTTATCTTGCTTCCTAGCTTAAAGGAAATGAAGGGGAATTAGAGGAGGCACCTCAACAGCTTTTTCCTTCACTTGTCATCACCCAGGTAACACGTTCTCCTGCCAGGGATCCTTCCTCTACCTCTGTTCTTGTCTGAAACCTACTCATCCTCCAGGGCTCAGCTCAGGCCTCAGTGGAAGCTCACCCTAGGTATTCTCACCTTCTCCTTTGGTCTTCCATGTCTAGTCTTCTTTGTGTCTAGCAGCTCTTCCAAACCAGTCCTCACGTTGGCCAGGCAAATCTGTATTGCCTTTTGGCTCTGCCCATCCCCCCACCCCTCACCTTAGAGATGCTGCTTGGAGCTAGAATCCTAATCCCCTCCCTGCCTTTTCTTCCCACATTCCTGAGATCTGCAGTAGAAAATGTAAGTGGTTTCAAAGTCCGCAGCATGGTGTTGAAAACACTGAGTTCATACTGCCCAGTTAGCAACTCAAACATATCCTGCCTCAGCTGCTTATTTGTCTTTTCATATATACCTAATCTATCACACATCCTTCTACTTTCAACTCCTAAAAGTCTCACAAAGCCATCCACCTTTCTCCCTCTCCACTGCCACTTATCTAGCTCGGCCAAAGCACCGTCTTTTCTCACTTAGGCGTTTGTCCTAATTTCCTGCTCGGTGTTCCCACATACCATCTGTTCTCCATCCCATGATCAGAGTGATCTCAAAATGCATAATGATCTTATCTCTCCTGAGCTTCAATGCTGTCTAGTTTCCTGTTGCTTTTAAGATAGATAAAGCTTCTGGACATGAACCATAGGGCCCTGTGTGCTACGGACCCTGCCCACTTCTCCAGCCTCATCCTCCCGCAAGCTCACCCGGTTCTCTCTGCGCCAGCCACCATAGCCTTTCAGTGTCCTGTATTTTCCAGACTCTCTTTCGCCACGGGGTCTTTGCACACACTTCTCCATCTGCTTGATCTTCCCTCACTTCTTCATTCAAGTAACTGCTATTTACAGCGCATAACTCAGCTCAGATGCTTGCCTGATTTCCCTAGCTACGTCAAACCCCGTTCTAAAAACACCCCTGCATCTTCCTTCAGGACACTTAGTGCAGTTTTAGATTCACAGGTATCTTTGTACTTGCTTGATGAATACTTGGTTTCTGCAACTGACTGCTAGCTTCGTGAGGACAGAGGTCCTATCTGGTTTTGCTCACCATCATGTCTCAGGTGTTTAGTCCAGCACTTGTCAAGCACTCGATAAATATTTGTTTAATGATAAATATTGGTTAGATTTATTCAACAACACTGAATGTGTCATTCACTGGGCACGTGAATGTACATTAAATATTGCCCTTTATAGTTAGGATCTCACCATCTAGTGGAGAAAAGGAACTTGAAAGCTCTTAATTTCAAGAGTGTAACATGGAGATGACCGTAGATCTTGGGATCCAAAGGAGAGAGCAAATAAATCTGCCTAGAGGAATTTATGGAGACTTCACAGAGAATGAAATATTTGAACTGTGTCATGAAAGACAAATGGGAGTTTTCCACGTGTAGAAACATCCCAAACAGAAGAAAAGTGTATGCAAATGCCTGAAGGTGTGCAGTAACTGGGTAGAGTTCTGGAGTGGTGTTGGGTTGGGAGGATGGGCATGATGATGAATGGGTGGCAGGTTGAGGTGAAAGGTCTTGCTCAGAACATTAGACTATAAGAAATCAGTGGAAGAATTAGTGGAGGTATAGATAAAATAAATTTAAGGGTGTTTGCATTTTGGGAAAGTCATTCAGACAAGAGTGAGAAATCATGGGCAGGACAGAGAGAGGAGCTAGGGAAAACAATAAAGAAGCAATTTAGTAGCTCAGATGAGGAAAAAACAGGATCTACACAAGGCAGTGATAGCAGAAAAGGGGGAAGTTAAATTTGAGAGCTGTTTCAGAGGAAGAATCAACAAGACTTGATGATTGATTAGCTGTGGGGCTTGAGAGAGAGGGAGAAGTTTAAGATCAAGTTTACTGGTTTGCAAGGCAGAAATAGAGACACAGATGTAGAGAACAAACACATGGACACCAAGGCGGGGAGGGGGGTGGGATGAACTGGGAGATTGGGATTGACATATACGCACCAATATGTATAAAATGGATAACTAATCGGAACCCACTGTGTAGCACGGGGAACTCCACTTCGCTGTACGGCAGAAACTAATACAACATTGTAAAACAGCTATACCCCAAGTAAAAAAAAAAAAGATAGTTCAAGTTCAGTAGACTTAGTAAAATGGCAGAATTGTTAATCTGCAGAGAAAACATTCCAGGAAGAACAGTTTTGGGTATAAGGGAAGAGAGAAATAGCTCAGTTTGAACCAGGTTGAGTTTTTGGTACCTGTGGAGCATCTGGGTAGGGAGAAGGTTGGACGATCAATGCAAGTGTGTTCCTATAACTACCTGTTACTCCCTGTTTCTCTCACTTTGGGGGTGACCTATAAAAATACATCAGTCCTGTGTGTCTTTAAAAAGACAGTAGGCAGCATCAGTTGCCATGCCTGGAGCCAGGTATATCATCACTAGAGCCAAGCACCACTCAAACAATAGCTTAATTGAGGGAAGGTCATCATATATTGTCTGCATAATTGAAAAGGCACCTCTAGTATTTAAGTGGAGCTTTAGTTTGGAATTAGCTATCAACAGATAGATGCTGGCTAGGCAAGTGAGTAGATGGGAACTCTCTTAAGATTTAATATTACCAGGTAGGGCACAGAAGACACCTACAAAGGATCATTACGTTTGCATTCAGGTTCAGAATCTCTTGGCAAGAGGTGACAAAGCCAACTTTGGTTCTTGTTCTTAGTTAAAACACATGGGCTCCGGAGCCAGAGAACTTTGGGTTCAGATCTTGGCTCTGCCACTTACTGACGGCATGATTAATTTTATTTTCTGCATCTCAGTTTCATTTTCAATAAAACAAAGAATAATGGTAACTATTTTAGGGATTTTGTGATGATTAAGTGACTCCATATATGTGAACCCCTCAGGGGAATGCCTGGCATTTAGGAAATGCCTAATAAATGTTAGGTTTACTACTGGATCTTGAAGTTCAAGGATTGCAAACTGGGGTATTTTCTTGATAATCAGCATCTTAAAAAACAAATTTAAATGACTTTAGAGGAGCAAGTACTATCCAGTTTCCCAGGCTCCGCTAATCCCTGTAGCCTTAATACTCATCCTAGTTACACATTTTTGTTAACCTGGCCCCTGTATGTTTTGGAGTCTGTACACGCCAGTACGTTACAATCTAAGAAACTATTTCAGATCATGGCCTAATGATGAGAGGGAGGATAATTTTTCTCATCTCTATAAATAAGAGTAATTTGTCCTATATGAGGGCAGAATAAGCAGTTAACCTGATACAATTAGAAAAAGGTAAGGAAATCTCTTTGATTCTGAAATCCCACCATTGAAGAACCATTTCTTTGGATGAAGTACCACGGGGCTGGGGATGTTCAGAGAAGCAGAGGCTGGTAAGTCCAGCTTCAGATATAAGCAGCATTTTGATGTGTAGAGATTTAAGCCCCTGTGGATTCTGACCCAGATTAAAAAATTGCATTGGTATTTGAACCTGGTAGAAGATGACTCTTGAATTCCAGTTAAGTGTGGGTCTCAAATGGGCTCTCGGGCATCTGGGGCTTTCTATTGTGAGTCAGGCAGTGTACATGATGCTTTATCACAGGAGCCCTTTTCTTCTTAAGCTATCTTGTGCTTGCCATGGTTAGCATTGGGAAACATGAGACTTGAGGGTCGCAGAAGTGACAATGAAGGCATTCATTCCTGCCTGCCCCCCACCTCCGTCATTCGCATGTAACCCAAGCTGGTTTATTTCCAGGAAGCAGGAGACAGGGCAAAAATAAATTCATGAATGAAGCTAATTGCATTCAATGGTAAAGCTAGCACCAAGCTGTTTTTAACATAAATTCAGTGACTCAGGTTACACACTGAATTCAGCAGCATGAGCGCAGGGACTTCTCTGAAAGCCGCTCACAGCTGTTACCGTTCATTCCAGCCCCTCCCGGAAAATTCCAAACAGAAGACATATTCCCCTATACTGCCTTGACTTGTATGGTTTTGGTGTTCATCCACGGAGAAAACACTGGATTGTATTCAATGACAAAGCTGTCACCAAGCTGTTCTAGTTAAACTTCCCTGGTTACGGGACTATTTGTTGCCCGACGCTTCTGAACTTAGAAATCTATGTGGCCCATTACAGATCGGCCTCATTCATCTTTTGCTTTGCTTGTTGCTTTGCCTTGTGTTGTTTTCACTTTCTTATATATATGGGTAACCTGGAGCAAAATTGGGAAGGACGGGAAGTGTGCCTTCACCACTCTTTCTCTTTCTCTTTGTACCTTTTTTGCTCTTTTAATGGACCAACATCCAGTGGACCGGATCCTCCGCTGCTAATGGTGGTGCAACTAACTGATTGGGCTGGATAACTTTAGGAAAGTTGCTTCTTCTTTTGGGGCCATATCTGTGCCACTGAGAGTTGTTCTTGTTGCTCTAGCATCAACTATTATGTCATTAACCTCTCTGCTGAACCCCTTGCCCTAGAACAGGGTTCGCTAATTCACGGACCTTGATGCAGCCCTTTCCCTTCCTGTGCTCAAGGCAGACATCAGTAATCAATCATACCCCTCTTTCTGACTGAGCCTAGGCTCAGCCTCAACAGCTCCTTTCAACACATCACCTAAGCAGTCAACGGAATGGAGTTGTGCTCAAGTAGAACACCATTTGCCGTCCTACTCTAATCTCTCATTAGAGCATGTTTGTTTGTGTTTAAGTAAACATCTTTTCCCTTTGATTTTAAGATGGTGAGATGGGACACACTGATAGACAACACTTCTTTGAGCTTGGGTAGTCTGTGTGCCTATCATTCTAAAGCTGACTTTATATATTCTTATTGAAATAAAGGTATTAATATTAAAACTGACACGTGACGGTGTGCCTTCTACATCTATCACCTTCTTTGTCAGTTCCACAGAGTCCGAGAATTGCTGTGTGCATTGTTCATGGCCCACTGGACCACACTGGATTTGTAGAGTCCAGATTTGATTACCCAGAGTAGGAAAAATTCAGACACATTTGTCTGAAGGAGGCTTATTTCTATCTGATGTTGCTATGATGTACATAATAAGGTAATCTGAAAAATTATATTGGGGAAAGGATTTGGGAGAACACAGGCTGGGGGGCATGACGTATTGTATGAATAAATAGACTCTTAAGTCTGTGATATAAGCGAAGCAGCAGTTCTACAGAGGGTTTCAAGACTATAGTCAGATCTAAGTAAGATGACAAGAGGAAAAGAAAGAAAAATGTAATGGGCCTCAGAAGTTTATTCTTGTCAAAATGAGCCTTTAGACATGGACTGTTAGTAGGGTGACAACATAATTTATTGTCCAAACCAGGACGTGCTTGAGAGTGAAAGGCCCACTATAAATGGTTACAGTGGGACAACAGGTGTGAGCTGGGCCATATGATCACTGCAGCCATAGTCCAACCCTTTGCAGAAACTCCTGAGTGTGTGTCAGTCAGAAGGGAGTGAATGAGTGAAATACATTCGACAGAGGAACGAAGTCTGTGAGCGCTGTCTTCCTTCCCGTGGAGGGGCATCAGGCATGGGGGCAAAAGCCAGGTAAAGACACAAGGAAGAGTATTAAAAATATACAGTTTTCCTACCAATGTGTTGTTCATCATGTATTTTTGTTTCAAAGTAGGGATAAATTGGAAGAAAAAAATTTGATTTAAAAGTAAATTTGTATATTCCTCAAAAAGAGTGAATCTTAAAGAATGCGAAACCTCAACTGTATCATTTTGAAGCCAGCTCTGTAGCTTTAACAACCAGAAGTTTCTGTCTGGCCCAACCGAGAAGTTACATTTCTCTGTTTAGGACACTGCAGAATGTTGCCACGAGAATCACCTGACTTTCTTTGCATCAGCTCAGATTTCCTAGAGGAAAAAACTAACACCATATTATTTAATCTCACAAAAATTCTGAGTATTTTATAGATTCACCATTTTACAAATAAAGAAACAGGGCTCAGAGGTGACTTCCCCAGGGTCACCGTGTTTAAGACAGTCAGGGATTCAAATTCATCAGGTCCAACTTTTCCCATAGCGCCTAGGATAAAGGCATCGAACAAAAACAGCAAAACATTCAACTCACTCATTAGTTCTTCAAATCTTTATTGAGCATCTACTGTGTGGTAGACAGTGTTCTATGTATGAAGGGTAAAGAGATGAACCCAAACAGTGCCTTTTTGATGCTTATATTCTAGTGGGAAAGGCAGGAAGAGGATTCTTGGCAAAGGGAACAGCATATGCAAAGGTTGTGAAGAGAAGTTTTCTCGGCCGTGTTAAAGGACCACTAGGGAAATAGATCTGACCATAGAGAAGTGGGTTAGAGAAGCTTGCAGAGAGAACCAGGGGACAGAGTGTGTGGGGTCCTGTCACCCCCGTGTAAGGACTTTGGCTTCTGAATAAGATGGGAAATCAGAGAAATGATGTGATCTTATTATAGCTGTGTGGAACCTGGACTATAGGGGGCAAAAAGGAAGCTGAAAGACCAGAGAAGGTGCTACCACAGTCTTCCAGGCTAGAGCGGATGGCGGTTTAGATAAAGCAGCAGCAGCTGAGTGGCGAGAGTGGATGGAACGAGGAAATGGTCTGAAGGCCAAGGGGCAAGGTTGTCTGATGAATCGGATGCTGGCGCTGGAAACAAGAGAGGCAACTGTTAGTGGAACCACGAATGTAAGGTTGGTGGTGAGGAGAGATGAGGTGGGGAACTTGGGCAGGACTTCATTTTTCTTCCAGTGGAAGGATTTGAGATGTTTAGTGGAACTTCAGGCCCTAAAGGATCTCCTAGGGGATACCTTGGGAAGTTTGGTTTAAAAAATTTTTATTGGAGTATAGTTGATTTACAATGTTGTCCTAGTTTCAGATGTACAGCAAAGTGAGTCAGTTATACATATACATATGTCCATTCTTTTTTTTTTTTAGATTCCTTTCCCATATAGGCCATTACAGATTATTGAGTAGAGTTCCCTGTCCTATACAGCAGGTTCTTATTAGTTATCTATTTTATGTATAGTGGTGTGTATATGTCAGTCCCAACCTCCCAATTTATCCCTCCCCTCCTTATCCCCGGGTAACCATAGGTTTGTTTTCTACATCCATGACTCTACTTCTGTTTTGTAAATAAGTTCTTTTGTACCCTTTTTTTTTTTTTTTAGATTCCACATATAAGCGCTATCATATGATATATGTCTTTCTGTGTTCGACTTATTTCACTCAGTGTGACAATCTCTGGTTTCATCCATGTTGCTGCACATGGCATTATTTTGTTCTTAAGCAAAGGAGAAAACTCATTCCACTTCCCTTTTGGAAAGACCTCTCTTGTGGCAGTGTTTGGGTGCATTACAGCAAAGGGGAGAGAAGAACAGGGAGAACAATTGGAAAGCTAATTGCTGAGTTAGATAAAGGATTATGAAGGCTTGGATCATGACAAAGAGGATAAAGAGGAGAGCTTATTTTGAGAGATATTTAGGGGCAGGGAGTTAAAAATAGCAGCTTCTTAGGTGTAAGAGGAGAAGGAGAATATTAAAGTAGTTCCCCTTTTCTGAATATTCTGAAGTCTGGGAAGTACAAAAAATTCAACAAATCCATATTTCCTTAAAGGACAAGTATATGTAGATTAATGAACCATTAAAAATGTTTTCCACAGAAAAGCAGACTTTTAGAAGAGAGAGTGAAGAAATTTATTTTTACATTGGATCCAGAATTGAAATAGATACCAGGGATTGGAACTGTAGTGATCTTTCTATCGACTCTGTATACCACAAATAAGCACAGCGTCAGATAATGTGACATTCTAACAAACAGTCCATTCCAACACGTCCTCTCTCAAGGAGTCACCGTGGGAGTTTGTTTAGAGACTTACTGTCATGATGCTGCCCACTGTTGCTGCAAGCCTTTCTGTTCTTTTAGGAGAAAGTAATTTTTTAAGTCAGGCTCTGAACTGCCCAAGAATGTAAGTCCCATTATTTTGCCACCCCTCATGCTGGCCTTAGGATAGAAACACCCATCTCAATGGCGCAATTTGTTCACATGACTTAGCTCCCAATGATTCTGGCTGCTTCAGAAAGTCAAACCAGTGCTCAAAGGATGGAAATTTTTTCCACTGAGAATATGTAAGAGGATGTGCTGCAGGTTTTGAAAGCCATATGGAACCACTGTACTGACGTTTACCCTGAGACAGCATGGTCCTCTCTGGCCTCTGTGCCTCTGGGGAGACTGCATCTTCCACCCCTGGGGCTCCTCCTCCCTCCCACCTAGATTCACACAACTTGTCTCTGGGAACCAGCTCAGCTATCTCTTCCCCTGGAACATGTCCTTTGCCCTCCAAGGACAGGTCGTCCCTGCCATCCCTCCTGTGTGCTCCTGGACCTCTGGTGTTTACCTGTCTGCCCTGTGCTGTGATGCTCTATTGGCTGCTTCTACGACTTATCTGTGAGCTCTTAGAGAATTGGGACCTGCGTTTTTATATTCTCATCACCTAGCATAGGGCTTAGGTGTAAATACATATTTGTGTAATAATTGAATAATAGTCTGCTCTAAGGATTGAAATAACTTTTTTTTTTTTTTTTAAGCAGCATCAAAACAGTTGATCTATATTCTCTGCTGGTAACAACTCTGGCAGGTGCATATGAGTGCTGACATGTGGGTGTCTGAAATCAGCTGTATTATCCTGTTGTTCGTACGGAAGGATGGGAGTGTGTTTTAAAGACCCATTTTTGTTGACACGTCTCTAACAACAACGGCAACAGCGACAGCAACTAACCTTAACTGGGCACTTGCTTCTTGCACCAGATCCTGTGGCAGAGACTGTTCGTTGCCTGCTAACACCCAGGCTCTCTTTCCTTACTAACAGAACCCTTATTTTATTGAGGTAATGAGGTGTAAGTCTATATTTTCCAGTCTCCCTTGGTTTGGGTGTGGCTACGTGACCAGTTCTAGCCAATGATCTGGAACAAAGATGTTGGAAGTGACTGCCAGCAGGGCTTCTTAAAAGGTGGACAGACGTTGGAGGAAAGCCCTTTTCCGCATTCCTGACACTTGGCAACGGAGCCATTTTGGACCATGAGATTACCCTGAAGATTCAGTCTATCTCTAAGATGTCAGAGCCAAAAGACATCAGACTCCTAGCTCCCTGTGACGTCATGGGACCAACATATTAGCTGTAGTCGGCTGTCTCCCGACCTCTTTCACATGTGGAAATGAATCCTTGTGCAGTGAAGACGTTCTTATTTCAGATTTTCTGTTGCGGGCACTAAACCTATTCCTAATGAGTTTAGGTGTTTTACAGAGACTATTTCAATTAACCTTCACAATATCCCTGTGAGTTAGCTATGATTGTCCCCACTTTATAGATGAGGAAATTGAGGTGGCAAGGTTGGGTTTGAACCCATGGACTGCCTGGCCCCAGACCCTGCTATAATATAAGGATGATCCTTTGTTTTAAATGAGTTTATGCTTTTCTACCCGCTCGGGAATTGTGGATTTTATACTTTTCTAAACATTTCTTTAGGTCATTCTTCCTTGTACCTTCTTTTAAGGATGTTTCATGTGATCAAGATTTATGATCAGACAAGAAACCAGGAAGACCTTGTCCCTAAAAATTTTAGCCCAGAGAAGAAGGCCTAATGATAGCCCCTCAACCAGAGGGGATGTCCTATTGCTCTCCTGGTGTCTGTATAGCAGGTGTTTTGCTTTAGAGAAATGCCGACACTTCCTTCATCCTGTTTCGTCCCGTGATTCTTATTTTTTTTTTTTCACGTAGAAAAAAGTTACTTTATTTATTTTTTTTTAACATCTTTATTGGGGTATAATTGCTTTACAATGGTGTGTTAGTTTCTGCTTTATAACAAAGTGAATCAGTTATACATATACATATGTTCCCATATGTCTTCCCTCTTGCGTCTCCCTCCCTCCCACCCTCCCTATCCCACCCCTCCAGGCTGTCACAAAGCACGGAGCCAATATCCCTGTGCCATGCGGCTGCTTCCCACTAGCTATCTACCTTACTACGTTTGTTAGTGTGTATATGTCCATGACTCTCTCTCACCCTGTCACAGCTCACCCTTCCCCCTCCCCATATCCTCAAGTCCGTTCTCCAGTAGGTCTGCGTCTTTATTTCTGTCTTACCCCTAGGTTCTTCATGACATTTTTTTTTTCTTAAATTCCATATATATGTGTTAGCATACGGTATTTGTCTTTTTCTTTCTGACTTCGTCCTCGTGATTCTTGTTACCGAGTCCAAGCTCGCTCTGCTTGCCACACGACAGGCCAGTGAATCAGAGACGAGGTGTTGAGGCAGGGAGTACGACTTTATTCAGAAAGCCGGCAGACTGAGAAGGTGGCGGACTAGTGTCTCCGATACGGGGGGGGGGGGGGGGGTGGGGGGGGGTGGGGAGGGTTAGGATGCCAGTTTCTTTTATATATAGCACAGAGAGGGGGAGGAGATGAGGAAGTAAAGTGAAAAGGCCATAAGTTTTGCAAATGTCCCCTGGAATGGCCGGTCTCGGGGAGGGGATGTGTTAATTTCTTCTTTCTTGTGACCATCCACAGGTGGGCGGGGTCAGATTGTCTCCCTGTGAGCTGAACCATTCAGGCAGAGGGCAGGGTTCCCTGAGGCAAGCCATTATGTGTGATTATAATAACAAAAGCAACGAAAAGCAAAGGTTAAATTCAAAGAAGCAGATAAAACATGGAGTCCGATTTAGCTCTTCCTTGTTACACTCTGAGACCTGGGCAGGACTGCCTACGTTTCCATTGTTTAGTGAGTGAGAAGATTGAGGCTCCCAGGGTTAGCTCTGAGCAGAGCCAGTTGGAGGCTGCTGACCACTTTTTATTTGTACTGGGGATTCAGTATTTGAGGCCACTCTGTCCTGCCTGGGGAGTTTGGGGGAAACAATGTAGTAAATAATACCCTGGAGAAATTTTAGAACAACAGAGAAACTGTCTCTAATATCACTCTCTCAATATATCTGTTTCAATTCAACTGCAATTTTCAAACTTATGTACATTTTTGTACCAAGAATTCTAAAGAACTCTCAAAACAAAACAAAACCCAGTAAAAAGATTCCAAGTATTTGTTCATTTGCTTTTTAGGGGTGTAAAAGAGCAATCATGCAAACATACTTTATCTGGACTTTATCTGCCACATCTTGTGTATCTATAAAAAGATAACTCAATTTCTAATAAATATCTTGGATTCCTTTATAAGACACTAAGCTCAACTGTGTTCTTGCCTTTCATCTAATGAAACTCATTCTGTTAAGAGGATCATGTCATTTTGCACATCAGTGAATAAGCCTCACAACTCCCATTTCAACCCACAGCAAACGCCCTTGAGGTTAGAGCTTGATGGTTAAACACAAAAGGTCCCAATGCCCCAAGATTCCACAGATGCCTGTTGAATTACCAGGATGCCCACAGACTGCAAATACTTAACAAAAGAGGTTTCTCCTCCCTGACACCCCCTGCACTCCCACCCCACCACAACTAAAGGAGAAAGAAAGCCCCCAAACTTCAAACAGTGCACCTGGCTGTATAATCTTTTCTACTTGAACTAATTGCTATTTGCAGTGGCATAAAGTTGCGGACTGGGGGTGTGTGGAGACTCCTCCCGCTAATAGTGAAGTATCAAACCACAAAATGATTTCATACGGTTGGTTGTTCCATTCCAGGACAACCAACATCTTACATTAATTTTCAGTTGCAGGAACTATAGTTCTCATACAAAGAAATACATTCCTAACAAGGTACAGGAATTAATTTTCAAAATGCCCTTAATGCAAAAGGAGGCAGAGTTTCAACTTGTTTCAGGGTTTTGGAGTGACCTTTACAGACGTCTAAAAATGACTCAACTTCCGGACTTTTTAAAATGTTCTTGAAAGGGGAAAACCCCAGTATTTATAATTAACCACAGTTTTAATTGGGCTTTCGTGTTTATGATTTTTCATTTAATGTCTGTCTCACCGATTAAATTGCACACGTTACAGTCACCATCACATCCTCAGTATTCTCTAGAGTGCCTGGCATAAGGCAGGTGTTCAGTAAATCTTTGTTGATCAAGTGAATGAATCAAATCCCAAGGATAATTCTTTAAATATTTTCAGTAATATCCTGTTGCCAGATAATTAAAAGGGAAGAGATAGAAGGAAGGGAATTTATAAAATTCTGTAAATTGGATTGTTTATAGAATGCCTTACCTAACTGGAAATATTTTCACATATAGTAATAATAATGATTACCAGTAGTAGTTGTAGTAGTGATAGCAGTGGCGTGGTGGTAGTGACCTTGAGTGATTACTACGTGCCAGGTGTTGGGCTTAGCTCTCTGCATAAATCATATTTTATTTTTTCAACTTCTCTATGGGGTAGTTATTACCACTATCTTCATGTGTGAGAAAACTAGGCATAGATACACTAAATGACTTCCCTAAAGTCCTAGCTTTCCCATAGCTAGGAAGTGGCAGAGCTGGGACTAAACTTCAGCCCATCTGTAGCCCACATTTTCTCCCCTCCAGTCCCCTCCCCTCCCCTCCCCTCTCTTCCCCGCTCTTCCCCTCGCCTCTCCTCCCCTCCTCTCCATTCCCCTCCCCTTCCCTTTCCTTTCCTCTGTTCTTCAAACAGCATAATGGTGGTATGTCAACATCATGGTAGACATTGTAGTTTGACGCTTCAGACATCCATCCCCAGGCACCTTCTCCCCAACCCTTCCTCTCCTAAGAGACTGGAAACCTAAGCACCTCATTTCCCAGTATCCTTTGCATCAAGGCTGGACGTGTGACCCAAACTGAGGCAGTGAGTTAGAAGAGGAAGTCAGCAGAGAGGCTGCAAGTGGGGGCCTGGGGAAGCTCTTGATTTCTTTAAAAAATGGACAGGTGCAGCTGGCATTCCCCCATTCCCCATCTGCTCATATCCATTATTAAACATGATGTTTGTTTCGAGGGACAGCAACCATGTTGTAACCTTGAGGCCAAGACAATCACAGGGCAGTTAACCCCAGCATTGTGGACCCACTGCACCAACCTCAGTCACCACCTACCTGTGGACTTTGCGTCATGTCAGGAAAACCAGCCTCCATTTTTTTTTAGCTGTTCAAAAGTGATTTGCTGAGCATGAAGTTAGTGATGAAAATAGGTGTTTCATTACTGCAGCCCCAAATAATGTTATAAAGGAATAGGACTCAAGTGTATCTGTAAATATGTGTATGTTGGGACAAAGTGGCTATGTGTGCCAATGTGACATGTTTTTGATAGGCTCTCCCCTAAATTGTATGCACAGGAAGAATCGAAATGAATATCTGAGGGTACATTTTACTATAAGCAAATTACACCTAAAGAATCCTGACTTTCAAAATGAACGAATGAATGCATGAATGAGTGAGTGAGTGAATACATGAAAGTTAGATTGTATTACTCTCTAACGTGCAGTGTATTATCAATTTTGGAATTTTGTAGAGTAGGAACATAAAGTCAACAACATTTTCATTTAATTTTTAAACAAAGCCTAGTGGTATAACTGTTAAGCCCTTGAGTTTGTCCAGAACAAGGACAAAATAAGGCTTTCCAATACAAAATTGGTGATTTAATTAAGGCAGTGAAGCAACCAAAGCTCTTGAAGTATCATCCAAATTCCTACTCCTTGAAGCAAAACATCTTAGTTACACTGTGGCCAAGACCGTTATAGGACTAGCCTCACGTTAAAAAATATGCCCTGGAAGAAATCAGAATGAGGCTTTGCAAGATTCCCTCATCCAGTGACACTTCTGGATTTCTTATTCATGGTAGTGCACAACGGAGAGATTGCTGTTGCTTTTCTGTTGGTTGACTCTACTGATGTTCAGAGTATGAATGAGCTCTTAGCCTTTTGCAGGACACATATGAGGGGAAAGTGCAAGACAACATCTTGTTCTATTTAATTGTTTAAGTCCCTGACACAGGAGAAGACATTTTCCATGCAGTTAACAGTTATTTTGTGATCCACTTGCAGGCTGCAAAAGGTGGCTAGAATTAGTAATGATGGCAGTGCTCTGCCAATAAAGGAGCTCTCACCCAATGCTGGTTCACACACTGCTTGATTCAAAGGGAACTGGCAGAAACAACTCCAAGAAACAGTACTGACATTGTGCTTGAGGAAGACAGTGGCAGTGTTATCAGCCAGAGTTGTGCAGTGAGGTAGCCCTGATGCTGTACCACCCGTTCCTAAGTCAGGGTTGAAAGAAATGGAGAAAATTCCAAGTCCTAGCAAACCACGTCTAATGAGTGTAGGTCTTTTCTGGGTCTTTGTTAATTAACTGAGCTGTACACATTCTGCATTTTGGCACTAGCGTATGCTGGCTCTTGTGGGGGAATGTGTTCTCACAATTTTTTTTTTCAAATGAAGGATGAGGAAAAAAACCACATTTTTCCACGATACGAAAATACCCTTTTAAAAATATTGTTTCAAGCAGCTTGCTCAAGTGGACCATCTCAACAACGTAAACTCCATGTCGGTTCCAAAATGCCACGACTTTTAATACCAAGGATTACATAACATATTAGGATTACTTACAAAAATCAAACTGGTACAAACACTTCCATTGCTGGGAATTTGATTCATTCCCAGTGCTTGATGATTTTCTTCACTTACTGAAGATAATCACTGATGATGTATTACTGGTCATATTTTAAAACCCATCCAAACGTTCCAACATACCACGAAGAAATACTTTTGAGAGCAGAAGGCAACAAAACGGGTGCATTAGGAATTCACTGACCAGTGAAGATCTCCCAAGTTGAAAAAGGCAATTTCCAACATCTGAATAAGATAAACTTATTAACATGATATCCAAAACGACTAAATGCTTGCTGCCAGCCCTGACCACCTTTCTCTGTGTTCAAACAAACATGTAAATTAATATCTGAATAGACACACATATGTTCTCTTCATTCTCATTCTTTTTTTTTTTGCGGTATGTGAGCCTCTCACTGCTGTGGCCTCTCCCGTTGCGGAGCACAGGCTCCGCAGCATGTGGGATCTTCCCGAACCGGGGCACGAACCCGTGTCCCCTGCAATGGCAGGCAAACTCTCAACCACTGCGCTACCAGGGAAGCCCTCTCATTCTTTTTATTAACAAAAGGATGACATTTTACCATACATTTTACTCTGCAACTTGCTTTTTATTACTCAAGAATTTATCATGGGTAACTCTCCAAGTCAAAAGGGACAAAAATTTATTTAGGCTATTCTAATTTTGTAAGTAAAATAATAAAAAGAAACCAACTAAATGTGAAACTTACCACAGATGAAGAAAAATTGCAAATGAATCCCTCATTAATAGGCCAAAACCTTATTATTCATTTTGAAATTTCATATGACATCTGATCATTTAAAAACTGAAACATATTTTGAACAATTATTGCAGTATCATTTGACATACAATAAACTGCAGGTAGTTAAACTGTAAAGTTTGATGTTTGGACATATGAATATATCTGTGAAACCATCACTACAATCAAGGTAATGAACACATCATTCACCCCCGAACGTTCTCTCATGCACCTGTGTAATCTCTCCCTCCAGCCACACCTGGCCTCAGGCTGCAGGTAAGGTTCAAGTCTGCTCCAGATATCTCATTCTGGGACCAGTGGTCACGTAAGGTGTACTCCTTCCCTTGTGATGACAGAAGCCCAAGAGGCCAAGCCAAGTCATGCAGATGCATTGAAAACTTTTCCTTGTTTCATGACTACTAACATTGCGTTGGCCAAAGCAAGTCCCATGGCAAAGCCTAACGCCAAAGTGGTGGGGAATTGTACTCTACCCACTCTAGTGGGATGTCCTGCACAGTTACCTGGCAAAGGACGCAGGTGTGTTGTTCTTTAACTGAGAGGATGTAAAAGATGGGGAAGAATAACTCGGTTACGATAAATGGGCAGCTGAAAATATGGGATGGGAATTCATGTTTGGTAGCTGAAGCCCCTGTGTGTTTGACAGCGTACAGAAGGGAGGGTATTGAATGATAAGACAATGCTGGAACTTTAGGCTGTGCCACAAACAGGGGGTGAGTGCAGGATAAGGGGAACGAGTAGAGTCCTCAGGAGGCTTAGAGGATCCAGAGGGCAAGAGGAAGTGTTGTCAGAAGGCATCTTTCAAACAGCAAAAGGTCCTATAGAAACTCTAATGGTTCTAACCGTAGGCATTTTATGATTAATTCCCTCTACTCTCAGTCTCCTACTTTCCTTCTCCATTACTTTCCCTTATCCTTTGGTTTTAAATAAGGGACCCAAACTATGTGCTGAATTTTCTGATCTCATTTTTAAAAACTCACTAGATTCCTATCATAACCAAAACAAGTATTATAAAGGGGCAGAATAGAGATAATTTCTATTTTCTTTCAAGCGTTTAGAACATACACAGTGAGAGGTTATTCACTGTTGCACAAAACCTTCCATATACAAATGTATATATATATGTCTAAATTTCATATATGTTTGCTACAGATGGTCTGAAGTATAAATATATCGTATGGTCCGGCTTCTGGAATAATGGATGCTCCCTCATTGTTTGTGACTCATCACTTCACGAACACTGGGAGGACCTGACCGCAGCTGTACAGAAACTTCCATAATGGCCATTGCGCAAATTGCCTTTTTTAGATTTGGGGTTTCGTTGCAGTTGGGAATGTTGGACGAATTTCCTTGAGGCTTGGCTTGAGGAACATCCAGTTGCTCTTTGCCCAATCCTGAATCTGGAACATGGTTTTAGGTGGAAAATATGCTCTAAACTCAGTGCTAGGTGAGGTGGTGGTCTGTTGTTGTGTACAGCAGACTCTATAGAAAATTAAGACCAACAAGTAATCATTTAGGCGAAGAGCTACTTTTCCTTCTTGGGCTTGTATTGAGAAGAGAAAGTGATGCAGTTCATTTAAAATTTTCTGACACGGTATGTCAGTTATCAATTTATGGCCTGTGATTTCCCCTGTTTAACCTACCGTGTGATTTCTGCCTCCTGATCGGATCAACACTGCTTCCCAAGGTGTTTAAGAATTTCACAAACTAGCCCCAGACTTTCCCCCAGCTTTCCTCTCTTATCCCTCCTTTTCTCAGAGTTGATTCTTCAGTCTTAAACCCTCTCTCATCTCTGGCTTGGGTCACCCTTTCCCTGCTTTTCTCTTCCCATACCTTTTGTCATTAAATCCCACTCATCCTTCCCATGTCAGAAAGGAATCATTTCTTCTGGAAAATCGTTTCTGGACCAGTCAACGCTGGGTTGAGTGTCTTTCCCAAGTGCTCCCATAACTAAGTTTAGTACCGATCACTCTGTGTTGTCTTTATCAACTTACTTCTCTTTCTGCTCATGAAATAAGCTCCTGGAAAGTGTAGAGTTTACATCTTTCCCTGTGACAACCTTAGCCCCCAGCTGGGCCCAGGCACATGCACCCAATTGGTACCTCATACATGTTTATTGAATGAACACCTGAATGACAAGATGCCATTAGGGAGATCAATCAACCCCCCAGATCAGTGTACAGAACACTAGATCAATTTAAAATTTTAATTGTGTTGTTTAGACAGAAAAAGCTTGATGGAGAAAGCAGTATTTACACTAAACTTTGAAGGATTTCATGGGCGGAGGGAACAGAATAAACAAATATATAGAAGAGACTCATTTATGTTCTGGGTGCATAGAAAAAAAATCTCCGTCTTTTGGGCTGGGCAGGTGCATGATGGGGAACCTAACTGTGGCGAAGAAGTGTGAGCGAGAGACTTGGGACCGGGTCCTGAAAAGTCTCACAATATATGCAGGAAGAGTGGTTACGAAAATGTGGTCTAGCAGTATCAGCACCAACTGGGAACTTGTAAGAAATGCAAATTCTCGGCTTCCATCCCACACTTCCTGATTCAGGAGCTCTGGGGATGGGCCCAGCAACCCCGGTTTTCACAAGCCTTCCTGGCCATCCTGGTGTGTGCTAGGGCTTGGGGACTGCTCTCAGATGTTTGGACTTCTGCTTTGAACCCAAGCCACTGTTGCTGTGTTTGTGTTGACTGTAGAACATCTCCCCCAGTCCTCCTGAGGGACGCTGTACTTTGAGGTTAATTTGCCCAGAGAAATAAAATGTGGTGCATTCTGCTGCGTTTTTGGATCATATGTCAGACATCTTCAGAGAAGTCTGACCTCAAAAATCAGCCCCAGTCCATAATTTCCACATTAGCACGTCACATCCTCTCTCCAGCTCCCAAGTTTATCAATGGACCACTCTTCCCCTCCTTGCAGAGGTTGTTTGTGGGATATTTCCAAGAGAAGAGGCAAGACTCTCTGGAATGGTTTATGTTCGTCTGTTTGGGGGTGAAGTCGTGGCCCACTGCTCCTCCTAAACCTGTTTCCTTAGTGGACAGTAATTCTTACACTGATGCTCGCACTGTCATTTGGAGAAATAGGTATTCTGTCCACAGGATGCACTCTGAGGTCAACTCTACCCCTTCCCACCCCCACCCCCCTTCTCATGGAGACCGATTAGCAAGAGAACAGTCACGTCTCTCCCATCACAAAATCTCGTAACTACCCAAACTAAGTCTGTTCTCCCAGTTATAAGCACGCCTAAGATCCTGCACCTTACTTTTGCAATGCTCATCATTCTTGTAATCATTCAACATGTCTTTGGATTGTGAATTCCATGAGGTAGGGCACCACTTCTGATTTGTTCAGGGCTACATCCCCATGTTTTAGAGGCAGAGGCTGGATCATGGTAAGTGCTCAGTAACTATTTTTAATTCTATGACTGAAGGAGTGATGCCGTTTTATAATGCAGGTCACAGGAATTTACCTCTTCGTAGCCCCAAGGGCTTGGAGTCATGTGCACAGTGGGCACTAAATAAATTGTTCTTGATACCTTTACATGTACTCTTTCCCTCTACCTGGACTGCCCTCCTTCCTCTTCCGTACCTACCCAAATCCTAGTCCTTCAAGGCTCAAGACACGGTCGCCAGGTAAGACCCCACAGGTTGTTCCACTTCACACCTCCGGGGGTGCCGCTGGCATAGACTGTGGTGTGAATGTGCAATACAGAGGCCCCTCCCAGCTCGGATGTCTCCCCTGCTGGGAAGCTTTTCTGGATATAGACTGCCATCTCCACGAGGGCACTGATTTTTTTCTCATCCGGCACCTAGAGCAGTGCCTGCCTCGTAGCAAGTAGTGTATAAATATTTGTTGCATATGTGAATGTCTTCCTCAGTCATAAAGAGCCCTTTGTCCTCTATGTTTTACACCTTGTTCTTGCTTCTAGTTTGGCAGTTTTTTTATGTGGAATGATATTCATAAGTTCACTCATGATTGTAACCCAGCTCCCTGTAATTCTGAACTGTGTTCATTCTTATACCAGAACATGAGTGTTTCAGAGAGCCTGTAATTATAAGATTGAAGGCCATGTGCCACATCTATAGACAGGTGGGTCAACTCTCCATAGAAATTTCTGGAAGTTGGGCACACCCATGTTTTAATGTGGCCTGGAAGTTTTACCTCAGGGTGTGGTACATGCAGTTTAGGCCACAAACCATGGTTTCTAAGTTCTAAGAAGGACTGTTTTGAGAGTGAAGGCTCTGGAAACTTGGATAGGAAGCATGAATAAGTTCTAATGGAGGACAGTTATACTCAGAGGCTGCCAGCCTAGCCCCAAACATTAGGTACGACTGCCAGGCATTGCTACTTGAATTATATGAAAGGGTGGTGCCCCGTGTTCTAAAGAGAGGGGGGAAGGAGGGACCGCACCGTAAGCTTGGATGAAAAGACCTTGTATTTTCGGCAGAGCCATCTGGGGTATAGGATTTCATGTTCTGTGTATTTAGGGGTCTCGGACAGATCCTACAGAATCGTGTGTTCTCTTTATACAACGCCCACGGATCTAACCACACTTCCCTGGAGACACCTCACTTGACAGGACATTTATGCATTGATGTTCTATGTTGGCCTGAAAAAGTGGTCAAGCCATCGTCCAGTGTAGAACGAAGGGTCGGTGTGGGAAAACTATGGTCCCTGGGTCAAATCTGGCTTGCATCCTCTTTTTATCGATAAAGTTTTATTGGAACACAGCTCTGTTCACTGTTTATATATCGTCTATGGCTGCTTTCACTCTACAAGTTGAGAAGTTAAGACAGAGACCATGTGACCCACAAAACTGAAACTGTCTACTTCCTGGCCCTTCACAGAAAAAGTTTGCCTACCTCTTACTTAGGAGATGAAGCCTTCCTCTTGTCAGTAGGAGGTGTCCTGTTTTAATTGCTTATTATTATAACTCTTTCCCTCAATAGATTAAGTTCCATGATAGCAGGGAGGCATCTGTCTCACTCACTGTCAGACCCCCAGGAACTGGCCCATGCTAAATACTTGCTAAATATTAGTCAAATTAAGAACTAAGTAGGTGGCTATAGAATATGGGAAATGAAACATACCCTTGAGGGGCAAAAAATGACCAGTTTTTTGAAATTCACATCCATTTCTTTGAGACTTATACTTTAATTTTTGTTGTTTAATTTTTTAAAGATGAAAAAGTTGCATGTAAAGTAGATGTTCGTCTGTTGATTCATATGCCCCTAATGAGTTCTATTTTAATTTCAGAAAAGTTTGCATAGAAAATTTTGACCTTTGATATGCAATAAAATGTATACTTAGGAAGTCTAAGTATATGTTTTCAGGGGCACTGTAACATCATTGCACTTATCTATTGTATTAATTTCTAGGGCTGCTGTAACAAAATACTATAGACTGGGTGGCTTAACCAACAAAAACTTGCTTTCTCACAGTTGTAGAGGCTAGAAGTTCAAGGTCAAGTTTTCAGCAGGTTTGGTTTCTTCTGCGGCCTCTCTCCTGGGCTTGTAGGTGGCCACCTTCTCCTGTGTCCTCACATGGTTTTCCCTCTGGGTACATCCCTGGTGTTTCTTTTTGTGTCCAAATTTCCTCTTCCTATAAGGACAGCAGTCAGATTGGATTAGGACCCCCCCCCCCCGCCCCCGCCAATGACCTCTTTTTATCCTAATTATTGACACCTCTTTAAAGACCCTGTCTCCAAATATAGTCACATTCTGAGCTACTGAGGGTTGGGTCTTCAACATATGAATTTCGGGGGGACACAGTTCAGCCTGTTACACATCCATACTCTATGTACTTCTTTTCTGTAAGTCCTAAGTACTTGGTGATGTGACTGTCACATCACTGACCAAGGCTGATGTGGCCCATCCAGCTGGTAAGGCAGGTGTCCTTACCTTCTCCACCTTTTCCAACAGAGAAATTTAAATTCCTTGTTTGGTCAAGGGCTTACTAATGACTGTTTCCCCCAGTTCAAGCCTCCAACTGAGTTTTCAAGGTCAAATTTTGCCCAGCATAGATAAATCATTTCAATTACTTTCAGTGCCCTACATATGTTTAAAAATGGGGGGAGGGTATGGGGGAACTCAACCTAAATGTTCAACCATAGAGGGTTGGATAAACCCATTATAATAGAGCCATAGTGTGGAATATGATGTAGTCTTAAAGAGTGGTATGCTGAAGAATATTTAGTGACCCTGAAGGCTCTGTACAATATTGTTAAAGGGAAAAAATGCAGGTTACCAAAAAATATTTATTCACTCATTTAACCAATATGTATTGAGCACCTATTATGGGCCAGACATTGTTCCAGGTTGTAGAAATTCAGTAGTGAATGAAAAAACGTTCTTCCTCCAGATACTCTGATGACTGGCTCCCTTGCCTTCGTTGGTTTACTGCTCAAATGTCCCTTCCTCCAGGAAGACTCCCTGATCACACAAGCTGTCTTCTTGGAGTTTAAATTGCAGTGGGGAGCACCCATAATAAACAAACGACTCTGTAATAGGGCATCAGGTAATGTAGTGCATTGAAGGAGAATAAAGCAGAGCACGGGAATAGAAGAATGACAAAGCGAAGCAATTATTTCAGCCTGTCTGGGGAAATACACTCCGGGCAGTGTGGCCAGAGTGGCAGAAAACAAAGGCTTTTTTTCTCTTTTTTTTTTTTTTTTTACAGGAACAGCGTAATTTCAACTCTATAGAAATGAAAAGCAAATGCAGATAAAAAGGTTAGCAAGAGATATATTAGGATTATGACATTCTAGGTGATCTTTATTCCCTTCCCTTTGATTATCTTAGTTTTCTAGATTTTCTACTCAATGTATGTATTGTTTTAGAAAGGAAAAAAAATAAATGTTTCAGTATGAAACTTTCCCTGGAGCTCATTATCTTTGCCCTGGAGGCTCTCACTGATCCCACGGCACCTGGGTATTTAGACAGCCACTCCGGATGTGCACTACTCCAGGAGCAGAGGGGTAGAGAGAACCCAGAGCTGGAAAAGCCAGACGGAGGTGTTTTTGCAGATGCTCGCAGACAACTGGAGTGGCCCCTGATTTACTGTTAGCGGTAGAGGTGTTAATGTCTCCTCTCAATGGCATCTCTGCTATCAATAAGTGTTAGCTGAGTCTAATGACGACGTAGTTGGCAACAGAGATTGAAACAGATGTCTCATGTAATAAAAAGCCTTTGTGTCCAAGGGCTGACCCCTTTTGGGCTTAGCTGGGCTTTGGTACTGTGAGTGATTCCACTTGGCAATTGTCATTGATCAAACATGCTCAGTGATGGTTGCTTGGTGAGTACCAAGCATCTTGGATAAACCTGGACCCACTGAGCATGCTCAGCCTGGTTTTCCCTGAACTCTGACCTAGACCTTGTCTTCTGTCACCTCATTTAATACACATACAGGTTAGACTCGTCATCCGTGCGTTCATTCACTCTGTGAGTCCTCGGTGGATTTACAGTGGATCCTCCACTCCCCAGATATAGGTAAGTGAAGAGATCATTACTGGTTCTTATCTCTCTCTTTGACAGAGAGGGGCTGTGTGTAGTGTGAAGTGAACTGGCCTGAGTTTCCATCCTGTGGTAGAATTGAGACCAAAGACTTTTTATGCTGGGAGGGAAGGGAAGCAAGTGCCTTGGAGCTTAGATATCCCCTTTACCTCCTTCTGAATGCATACCTGATCAGGTATGGTCAAGATGATGGCTATCAGCTTGCAAAGGCAAAGACATTTTACCTGTCGAATTTCTGGTTGAATTAAATATATTGATGAATAAAATATACTATTGTTAAGAGAATAGCCTCTTTATGGAGGCCTAAACAGCTAGTTAACGGAATTAAGGAATATTAAATTAAGGCCAGATGCCCAGGAGGCAGCATTCAGGACACAAGTAGAGCACTCCCTTGAGAACCAAAACCTTGAAACATTTGTGCTGTAATCCGAATTCCAAAATTCATCAAGTAGTCATAAGAAAAGGAAAAGAAATTTCCACGGTCAAATAAATTTGGGCCTCACTATGTTAGACAAATCTAGACAGGTTGCTTTATCTACAGGACTTATCAGAGCCTTCAGTGTAAATTATAATTAACGGAAGTGTATTATTTCCACTCAACCTTTCTTCCAAAGAGTTGTATTAGGCCAACACTGGTAAGTCATTATACAGAACCTGACATGCCTATCTTTTTTCCAATTTTTATATTTGATATTTCAGAAATTTCTAATATGAGAAGAAATGTTGAAGTTTTCAAGCTCTCCATTAGTTTCACTAGATATAACAGTTTTCTGAATTCATGAATAGATGGGGAGACGGATAAGATGGGATGGGATGGGATGGGATGAGATGGGCTGGAAAAGCATAGCAGCAAAATATTCTCAAGAGTCTTGTTGCTTCCCCTCCAGCTCTGTTTTTATTATTGTGTGATTTGGGGACACTTCCTGTTATTATTACACGTATTGTGGTCACAGGAAGCCAATTCATTTTAATATTAGCCTGAGCAAAACATAATTAGGAAAAGAATCTGCTACCAAAAAGGAAACATGTAATTTCTGCGTTACATTCCAAACCCCAGTACTCAGATGAAGAAAACACCCAGAGATTGCTCTCCACACAGTTTCAAAACATCCTGCCCCTGTCCGGCCAGTGAAAAATCCAGTCACTCCGAGGAAACACAGCCGGAGAACCAGATGATCTACCAAGCTTTCCACTATTCCTATTTGTATTTTGGAAGAGGAAGGAGAAGAGGCGAGAGAAAGGGACAGAAAAGAAGGGGCTCAGAAAGGGAACAGCGTGGAGCACTGAAAATGTCTCCAGACCCCAGGCTGAAGGCTGAACTGCTGGCCTCCTTTCCTTAGATCTTTCAGCACCTCCAGGGCCACAACTGACATTTCCTCCTGGGAACCGAGAGCTCCTGAGGGCCTGAAAGTCCGTCATCTCTGTGTGCTAAGGCTTCTTTTTCTCCTTTCTCTCTCTTCCTCCTCCCTTACTAACAAAGCATTTCCTCTTAATTGTGTGGGATGTACACTCATCTTGAAAGGAGTGTGATTTCCTGGGCATGCGCGGGAGGTGTGGGAAGATGGAAGAGGAGACGGGACAGGGAGGGACCCAGCAGGTGAGGGATCCAGCCCTGTGCCCAGCCGTGCTAAGTCTTTTCACATCATTTATTTCATGCAGTCCTCACAATCACAGTCTGAGGTAGGTGTCATTATCATCCCCATACTACAGGTTGAGGAGATCAAGGGCTTGGAGAGGCCAAGGAACATGTCCAAGGTAGCAAGGCTCTGAAGTACTGGAGGCAGGGTTTAAATACAGGTGTTTACTTTAAAAGCCCATGCTTTTAACCACAGTCCTAATGTGCATCATTTCTTCAAACCTCTGGGTTCTCACTCAGGAAAAGAGTGTCCTTGTTTTTGCCTTTGTCCCCCTTATAGTTCATTCTCTACACCGTGGCTGGGTAAAATTATACCATTGAGGAGTAGGCTCAACTGCCTGCAGCAGAGGCACAAAATCAATGTCTGGAGGTGGCCTGTATGGGCAGGTGTGAGTCTGCTCCATGGAGTCCTTGGGGACTTAAGCTTCTTCCAACTCACTGCTATCCCATCCAGAGGGTGGGCCTTGTCTTCACAGTCCAAATGTCTCAGCTAGAGCTCCAGCCATAACATCTGCATTCCAGGCAGAGGATGAAGGACAGAGGAAAAAGAAAAGGGTCAAAAGGTACACATTGCCTGTCTTTTAGGCATGATTTTTTGAAGCACCATACCATACTTCTGCATACCACCCACAGACTTAGTCATGTGGCTATACCTACCTGAAGGGGAAGCTAGAAAATATAGTCTTTTTTCTGGGATGCCACGTGGCCTGCTAGACATTTGCAAGCCATTTTGCAAGAAAGAGGGAATGGATCCTGGGGGTAGGGTGCAGTCTCAGACAGAGTAACCCTTTCGAAATGTAAGTCAGGTAATGTTACTCTGCTGAAAATTGTGGAAAGACTTCCCACTCACTCAGGCAAGAAGCCCAAGCCTTTGCAGTGCCCAACAGAGCCTTACATGTCTTGTCGCTCTTATCTCTCTGACTTCATTTCCTTCTGCTCTCTGCCTTGCTGGTTCTGCTACAGCCACATTGGCCTCCTTGCTGGTTTTCTAACAAGCCAGTCACATTCCTGCCTAAATATTGCTTCTGAGCCCTTGGAAGCCTCTCTCGCCAGGCATGTGCTCATCTCGGACCTCAGTTCCTTGGGTCATGCTCAAATATCCCTTCATCAGAGACCGCCCTATAGAAAACAGTATACCCCTCCCCAGTGACTGTCTGTCTCCCTTACCTTGCCTTACTTTTGTTTTCTTCTTTTATCCCCACCGAGCCCATTCTGATATATTCTATATTTGTTCACATTTGCTTATTGTCTTTTTCTCTTCTCTTTTCTCAGAAGATCAATGAGATCAGGAACTTGATTTGTTTTAGTCAATGCTTTGTATCTTACAGGCCTGGAATAGTGCCAGGCATCCACTGTAGACATCCAATAAACATGAGTTGAATAGATGAATGATTGATTGAATAAATCCTGCTTTATCAATCTCCCAAAATTTAGGAGAGCATGAAGTGAGGTATCCAATCTAAAAGGGCTTTGAAAAGAGAAAGAGGCAAATATAAATTAGTACCATGCTTCTCTTTGATGTCCTCCCACTTGTAAAAGCACTCTGTTGACTGTGAAGATTAACGCAAATGCTGTTGGCAATTATTATTTTGAAGTAAGGCACAGTGGGATAGAATTTCCAGTCATTTCTTCCCAAAGCACCAGAACTATTTATTCTAAATCCATTTCTTCCCTGCCTTTAGTCTTGAATGAACATGGCTTTGCTGCACATAGTTCCCTAATATATCACTTTGATGGTTTATTTCACCTTAAGTAGCATGGAATTGAAGTCTGAGACTGTATCAGGCTGATTTCGGGTCTCCTTTGCTTCCCTTTGTGCCATCACAGTGGGGGAAAGCTGTCAAGCTGTGCTTGGCCAAGTTAAATGAGGAGACCAGATGGTCAGAAGGAAAGGAATTTGGGTCTAGGTTGGGGAGGAGAAAAGCTGAGAGCAAAACTCTCTCTTTTTGTCCAAGAGATCAGAATATGCAGCCCTGGGGGAGCGTTACCGACTGACGGGGCTCTCCAGCGAACGTTTCTGAGACAGGAGTTCCTTTTCGTGTTAATCTCCTAGGACTTTCTGCCAACACTTCAGAATCATCTTGCAGTGCTGGGGGTTTGGTTCTATGTTGCTTTTAGCGTCTAGAGAAAGAGATATTGATTTCTGTGAAACACAACAAAAAGGAAAAGCGAAACAGGAGGTAAAGCAGTCACTTTGTGCTTGTGCACGTAGTAGGCAATTTTAGGAAGAAAAGCAAGCAAAATCCTAAGTTAGGGAAGAAAGGAAGATGGGAGGCACTAGAGTGACATGCAAGGCAATGAAAGAAGATCTCCAGTCCTCTAGACGGAAAAGGCAGGTTCTGCAGGAACCGAAAGGTCGTTCCAAATTGAACTGAGAAGTGGCGTCCTGAGCCGTCTGGTCCTGAAATGGGGTCAGGAGGCAAAAGATAGAAAGTCAAGCAGTAGGAGGTGGCAGGGACCCAGGCAGGAAACGGACCGCGTGTGAACAAGTGTCTTCGTGGTAGGGACAGGCGGAAAAGGAGGCGTGAGAGGGACACTGGGCGAGGAAGGGCCTGGCTGCTTTACGTGCTCCGATAAAGCATTTCATTGCTGCTGTGCTCGAAATCAAATGCCAGGGCCTTTGCCCTTTGGCCTCGTAGCTTAAATGTCCCCTAAAAGCCGTAAACATGGGACACAGTCCTGGGAGACCTGTGGCACCCCTTCGCCAGGGCCGGCTGAACTTACCCAGTTTTTGGGCGGATTGTCTCTGGCACGCCAGGGTGACCTAGGAACCATGTGCAGTGTCTGTAGCTGAGACTATCAGCCGCTTTCCTCTTGGCCCTCTCGTGTGAGCACAGCAACCTTAAGGCATGAATACGGAATGAATCATGGCCACCTTTGCAAAGATGAGAGGACAGATGTTTGGGGATTTGAACGGCTTGCCCACGGTCCCTCAGCAAGGGACTCGTGGAACTGGGACCAGAGCATGGTTCTCTCTCTCCTGACATGTTTCCTTTTCACCACATTATTTATGTGAATTAGTTACCAATGCTCACCATGTCTGCACTTTTCTAGATGCCGTGGGGAGAGACCGAAGAGCAAACCAGATGTGACCCTTCTCCTTGGGACTCTCCTGATCTAAAGGGGGAGACAGGACAAAGGCGGCTAAATGAATCTATGTACAAATGCTTCCACAAGCATACATTTAACTAGATGTTCAGACATAGTCATACCTCCAGGGGCGTTGTTGGAAGCTTCTGGAAGTAAATCTCTGAGGATCTGAAGAGGCTCAGAAAACTGACTCATTGGCTTGGCTGTGAGGCTATTCCAGATATTAGGAGCTGTGTAAGTGGGGGCTTGGAATTAGGGCCAAAAGATGCAGTTGACTGGAGGGAAGGGATTTGGGATTGAGATTTGAGCAGTTCTTGGGCAGCAAAGATACTAAATAGTCTCAGAAAACTTCCCTGGGGTGACTTCTCTGCCTAGATAATGGGACTTTTCACACTCCTTGTCTGAACTGGCATCTAGATAGAGAGAAACGTCTGGAAAAATGTGCCCAGTTGTCATTTGGCTTCCCTTTCATAGTTTTCTTAGTGTGCCATGTGTCAGGCTTTGAGTGTCTGGGGCTCTTGGAAATACAAATACCATCTGGGTCTGGATCATCCCCCAGAGCTCAGGGATGCTGAGTAGGGGAAGAGGAGATGTAAGGAGCTGGAACCCTGAGATGAGGGGTTTATCTGTGGGTCACCCCTATCTCTCAGCCTGGATGTGCTCAAATTCCCTGTACAGGAAGTGTCTGTGGGCAGATGCCACAAGACCCATCTTTTCATGACACAGTGACCTCATTATCTGGTGAGAGCATCCTGATTTCTCTTGGGGAAACAATTGCTCTCCCAAGGTATGGTCTTCAGGGTCTGACAACCCCTGACTGGAAGGAGAGCCTGAAACTTTCAACAGGACCAGTCCCGTCTCCCTGGCTCTGGGTCCTGAGTAGCATGACTCACCAGACTGGAGTGACCGCAGTTCAGTCAAGGAGACGGTGGTTCTCTGCAGAGGTGCCCATTCACATCTGCCAGATCCCCCACTGCCTTTTCTCCAGGTTTACCTTCTATTCTCTAAAGGGCTTCCTAGTCTTTCCCCCAATTCCTCTTTTACTTTGGACAAAGTTTGTTTCAGATGCTTTCAATCAAAGAACCCCAAGGGATGAATTAGCCCCAAGTGAGATCGCACACTTTCTTTTAGGTGCTCAGGATGGGTCTGCTTCTGTCTGTCCTCCAGCCCACCTGCCTCAAAAGACCCCTTAGGGCATGCGAGCCCTTCAACTGGGCCAGGGTTCTCAAAAGTGGACTGTGGGGCTTCCCTGGTGGCGCAGTGGTTGAGAGTCCGCCTGCCGATGCAGGGGACACGGGTTCGTGCCCCGGTCCGGGAAGATCCCACATGCCGCAGAGCGGCTGGGCCCGTGAGCCATGGCCGCTGAGCCTGCGCGTCCGGAGCCTGTGCTCTGCAGCGGGAGAGGCCACAACAGTGAGAGGCCCGCGTACCGCAAAAAAAAAAAAAAAAAAAAAAAAAAAGTGGACTGTGTAACACCAGGGGGGTTGAAACAATCAGTTGGATACAGTATGATTCAGGATTCTGTTTCAGAAAAATTACTACGAATTAATTGCCCCTTGACCTCCATGTCATTCTGCAAGTATGACGCTAATTACAAGGTTAAGTCTCAGCAGTAAAGTTATGTCTTCAAGACTATTTCCAGTTATACGTAGAATTTCTATTTCTATTTCCTTGTGTTAAAAGCCATGTAAAATGTATTCCCAATGTCACTATTAAAACATTTACACCCTGAAAACTTATAATAAATGATCAACATGGTAATGGAATGCCTGGAAATACCCATATTTAATGGTATATAGACTTTAATACCTACAAAGTCTTTGCTAAGAACGTTAGCTTTTTATTTCTATCATGGGGAACCCAAGTTCTCTGACAGTGGTTGGTAGAACATGCCACAAAAAAGGTTGATAATTCTTTACTACAGAATTAAAAGGTGGCCAGAAATGAAAGAGAATTTTACAGCTTTGAAATTGCATGAAAATCTACTATAATTCCAGAGTAATCTAGAACAAGGTGGAATCTGAATGCGATCGTCAAATACTGGCACAGCTGCAATGGGAATGACAGGGAAATTCTTCAGATTCAGGTGGCCCTGCGTTCACCTTCCATTTCTGTGTTCCCTTTGGGTCCAATTCCAGGATGCCTGGCTTTGAAGTCCACAGCTTCACCACTGAATCATGTCTCTGTTGGCATATGCGGGCCATGATTGGCATGTTTTAATATACTGAAAAATGCCAGTGAGAAGGCAAATGCCAGTGGGAGATGAACAGTAATAGAAAACTTTAGTGAAAATAATAATGTTTGAGAGAACTGATACTTCTTTAATGCAAGACTTCTTTAATGCAAGACTTGAGGGATCAGTCTGTTTCTAGCTACTCTGAGCAGCCAGCTTGTCTTCACTTTTCTTCGCTCTGCATTCAGCTCATGCTTTTGATTGCAGACCTGCTGACCAGTGCTCAGTTCTGGGCACAGAGATTCAGTAGCACAAGGGCATCAACTTGCCATAGACTCCTGTGAGAGCTGCCCCTTTGCTGGCCACTGCAAAGGCTGGACCTACCTGGCTTCTCACAGCTCCCCGTACATGCCAGCTTGTTCACCTGCACCTGGGCTTCAGGAGGCCTGGGCAGTATCTCCTTCTTTGATCCTTTTATTCCTCTTTTCATACCCTCTGTTTCCCAGCCTCTCTCACCTTGTGAAAGGTCTAATTCCCATAATAAACTCCTTATTCCCCTAATATTAATTGTTACTCTGCATCCCTAATTGAACCCTGACTGATACAACCTGCAACCTAGATGGAGTTACGAACATCATTGCCATGAAAAGAGTCATCTCCCAGTACAAGGAGAATAGTGAGGCTCCCAGGTTAGCAGTGCGAGGCGATAGGTGTTAGCCGCAGGAGGGCAGGAGAGCGAAAACAAGCTGGGACCCACTGAGGACCCTTCATCTCTCCAACACTGCGTCTGAGGATACACTCTGCATCCACTGAGAGCAATGGCCACTGATTTACTTCCACCTTCCAGATATTGAACAAGTTCTTCTTTTGGCCAACTCTAACCTGGAACCATGCAGAACAGGGAGAGGAAGAGAAGGGAATTTTGAGAAAGTTTCCAGCTTAACCAAGTTGACAGTGGAATGCTTGAAAACAGTGCAACCCTTATCAACTTAATACATCTCTCTTTTTTTCTATATTTAACTTTCAAATAAAGACAATGCAAAATCATGCTTTCTATTAACAATACAACTGTCCTTCACACAAATGAAAACAGGCTAACTTTCTCCAAGGCAGTGTACATTTATTCATCTTTTGGTTACATTCACTTTCACTACTAGCTGAATCATAGCCCCCTTTAATATTCTGTAATTTAATGTCAAGATATAAGGCTTACCTCTTTTACCACATCTTTTATTACAGAGTAAAATGAATAGGATAAGGGGAAAAAGAAAGAAAAAGAATATGTAAAACATATATATATATATATATATATATATCTACATACACAAATATATACATAGATAGATATATATATATGATACAAATATATCAAAGAAAAGAAATGCTCTTAACTATTATAACCATCATTTCTGCAACTGGTCATGTTATCATTGCTGGTATTTATAATTTCTTCCTTCCACTATCCTTTCTATATTTGCTTTGCCCTCAGAAAGTCCTGTAACTGATCATAGTTCCTTGTCTGGTGGAATGATCCAAACTCTAATTCTACTAATAGTCTTGTCTTCACTGAGTTGTAGTTTTCCATTAATTTTTTTTTTTTTTTTTTTTTTTGGCTGCATTGGGTCTTCGTTGCCGCGCTCAGGTTTTCTCTAGTTGCGGCCAGTGGGGGCTACTCTTAGTGGCGGTGCGTGGGCTTCTCATTGTGGTGGCTTCTCTTATTGTGGAGCACAGGCTCTAGGCACACGGGCTTCAGTAGTTGTGGCTCGCAGGCTCTAGAGCACAGGCTCAGTAGTTGTGGCACACGGGCTTAGCTGCTCCGCGGCATGTGGGATCTTCCCGGATCAGGGCTCGAATCTGTATCCCCTGCAGTGGCAGGTGGATTCTTAACCACTGCACCACCAGGGAAGCTCCTCCATTAATTTTTTTCTATTAATTTTAATCACAGGGCATGGTATTACTAAGTGATGCCCCAAAGATTGTCTGCATTCCAGACGTACTCTTCCCTGCCCTCAGAGCAGAGTAACGACTCCGTTTCTCCCGGAGAAGGTCAATCACCCTGGCCAGTGTGGTAACCCCCTTCTTTGCTTGTTGGTTCCCTAGCATGAAGTTTTCAAAGTAGGCTTGTAGCAGTCTTAGTTCATAGTTAATAGAACTATTTTTGGTCCCTGATAGACAATCCCCTGTCAGGAGCACCTAAAACCTGCTCATGCTTTAGCAAAGCAACAGATATCTTCTTGGGCTCTCCGTTTGAGCAACTTATAAATTCTCAATGAGACATGAGCCTTGAATTCAAAGCAAATTAGATGTTTCCCCAGAAAAGTTCCTCTTGGAAAGTAAAGATAGAAAAAGAAGGAAGAGGAGGAAAAGGAGAAGAAGGAGAAAGAGGGAAAAAGAAAGACTTATCTGTCTCAGGGAAGGTAGGTTTTCCCAGAGAGGATTTTATCACAGTTGTTTCTTGTCGTTGACCCTAAAGCCATCACCATATGTGTTGCATGTGGATCTGAAGCTCTATTTTCTGGTTTGACATATCATGAAAAAAGTAATGTGAAAAATCTGTATTTAAGAGCAGTGAGATCATGTGATACTTGGGACCTGGAGCTGTGTAAATTCAGAAATGTGTAATAATTCTGGAAACAAAAACAGAAAAACTACTTTCCAATCCTGTGCAAGGCTTTTTAAGTTTTAATCATTTTTATGAGGCTAAAAATAACAAAAAGTACGGTTTGACAAAATATTGAACACTTAGTTCAAGACGGAAATTGGTAGGGTGGGGGAAAGGCTTGCGCTGGCTGGATTTTAACCTATAAATCAAGAGAAATCAACAGAGAATTTAATCCAAACATGTGCTGCACATAGTTTCCACTGGCCTTGTGTTACTAAGGTTAGAATTATGGTTGGGTTCACAGTGAAAAAGTGAAAAATTGATGACATCTGCCCTCTGAGGTCTTTTTGCTTTCTTGGTAGCTACTGCAGAGGCCTTGGCATTCTGTGATGAAAGCTTCAGATGTATGATGGGAAATGTCACGTGGGGGTGAACCATTTGAAACCAGAACTCTGTCCATGTTCCTGGGACTCTTGTAAAGCATCTTCCTCTTACTGTGGACAAGATCAGACACCCTGGTTGTTCTGTGGTAGACTTTCCTGAATGATGGAATCTCACTAAGATGGTGGAAGGCCTAGGAGTCAGGAGTCATACCAAACCAACGGAAATCAGGGCATCTTTTTGTCCCATCACCTCCATCATCCCATTCGTTCGTTCATCTGTCCATTCAACATATGTCTGCTCAGCACTGTCGTAGATGCTCCTGGTGTCTGCCCACACCCTTTGAGCCTTACCACTTGGGTGCCCTCCAACCAGCTTCCTCTCCTGGTACCTTTACCTCCTCTACCTGAGGGATTTCTCCCAAGCCACTCTGCCTGTACTCACTGAAAGATGGAGGGATGAAGCGTTAACGCTTCCTGGGAGCAGTGCCCTCCATGACTGAGTTTACTTATAAATACCTCTGCACCCTCACTCTTGGGGTGGATAATACTCAGGCACCTTTTTTTCTACACCATTTCCCAGTGTTCCCATGAGGTTGAGCTCCAGCGGCCCTCCCCTTCAGCTTATCTGATGACACACCCCTTTGTAGGCTGCCCTCCCTTCCCTGCCCACCTCCCCAGCTCCTCCCCCTGTTTCCCGCACCGCTTTCCCAGATGAACCGCCACCACTAGAATCCCATCTCAGAGTCCACTTCTGGGGAACCCACACACCTGCTCAGTGCCAGGCACTGTGGCAGGGCTTCACTGATGGAAGAACCACCAGATTATAAGATTTCAGTTACAGGCCTGTGGGAAGATGTTTGATAGAAGGTTGAGAGTCTGTTCTAACAACTTACTTCATAAAATTAGTGTGAGATTTCAACTTACAAAACACTTAAAACAGTGACTGGCAGAGAGAAGCAGTGAAGTAACTATTCGATATTTACTATATTTGTTATTCCGCTGAGCTAAGGCATTGAGTGTTTAGCAGTTCCTTGTTAAAATATAAATTCCCGTGCACAGGTGGTGCCCTGGGCTCTTACTGGCCATCCACACTTCAGAAGGAACAGATTTGTCAGAGAAGCTTTAGTCACTTTTCTAGACCTTGAGGGAATGAGACAAAAGGCAAAGTGCTTTAAAGGTGGTGATGGAGGGGAAGGGAGAGCTGCCTGATGGGGCAGCAAGAAGCGGGTGGGCATGGGACCGGCGGGCCCTTCAGCCAGGCAGGGACCGGCCTGGGGCTCTGGAGTGCACAGTCCAGGGCAGGCAAATCCAGGCTTCTCTGAGCCAAAAGCCCTCAAGAGAGAAATGGCAGCGCCGAGATTTGAACCTAGGTCCTGGTCATGCATTTATTCGTTTATTGTTTTGATACATTTGTTCAACATGTAATGATTTAAAATGGCATTTCAAAGGTTGTCAGAGGACTCCCAGTGGGAGAACACATATTTGGAAACCAATGGTGTGCAAGAAACTGTCCTAAGTGCTTTGGTAGAACGTGTGTGTGGATCAGAATCGAGGGACAGGCCCCTTCCACCCTGGGCAGGAAGAGGGAGGCCTGACCTGAATTTGGACAGGCGGCTGACCTTGCATCCCATTCCATCCACCTCACTCCTTTGTCTCCCTAGTGGTGGGTGTGGACAGGTCACTTTTCCCCTCTGCACCTCACTGGAGTTCTTCATCTGTAACGCGGGAGGATCCTGACCCCAACCTCTCAGGTTGCTCTGGGCATTGCAGGAGGGCTGGCTGGGAAAGCAGCAGATCTACAAACGCCAGCTTCCTTCCATCTTTCCTCCAGCTTGAAAGGAGCAAGATGTGAATAGGCAAACCCCTCCTCAACATAAGGACTGACAGGCTTGTTAGCAAACAGTCCTAAGAGCAGAACGAGCTTTCCTGGTCCTGAGGGAGCCCCTGACACAGGGGCCATCGGCAGGAGGGCACTGAGAGGGAGGGAAGGGTGAGCCCCTGAGTCAGATGGCCCGGGGCCAAATCCTCGCTTCAGCTCCGTACTCTGTGTGGGCAGGTTCCTGGACTCTGTGAGCCTCAGTGACTTCATCTATGCAACGTGAGTGAAAATATTAATAGTTCTCACCTCCTAGTGTTGTTATAAAAATGAAATGAGATGATTTAGGTGCCTGGCACATCGTAAGCACTTAATAGATGTAGTTCTTTAGAAGGGGTTTCTGGCAGAGGGAGAAGTCGTCTGGCAAGTTTCCTAACTTCTGTATCTCAACGACCATGATTCCGCAGCCTCTAGAGGAGCGGCATGAGGTCTGGATGGTCAGTGCTTTAGATTTAGGGAGCTCTGTGTTTTGACTCATTGGCTGCAAATATTGGCGAAGCGCTGCCCACACACCCTAGATACTCTCTGCAAGCCAAGCTCACCTCTGACTCTCTGCCCAAGAGGACGGAGAGTGTCCTGCCTTCCCAGCAGGCTGAACATGCTCTTGTTGGGCTGTGATTCTGGGGCGTTTTTACAATGAACTCAGTAGGCTCCCAGGATTGATCTCCAGCTGCCTGCGGTGGGAACAGCTGGACAACACACCCTTGGTTACCCTCTCTCCCTTCTCCGCCTCACTCTTCCATTTCCCTGCCAGGACACCCTGGGATCACTCCCTAAATGAATTACTTGCACTGAAATCCTTCATTCTGAAGCCATTTCTGGGGGAATCCAAACTGAGACACTCATTGACAGACTCCTTTAAACAAGTTCAGCACAGGCCAAATGAAGTACAAGGTCATACCTCTGTGCAATCACGACCGTCTAGACATCCAGCTCAGGTCCAAGCAAATTTTTGCTTGCTGGAGTTATTTGGGTTGGCTTGCCCAGGCAGCCCTGGACTCTCTCCAAAACTCCCCCAGTCCCTGCTTTCCTTTGGTCTTGGAAACTTAACCTCTGAAGCTGGCAGGCCTCAGATGGGAAGAGCACAAGATTCTGTGAAAGGCAAATGTGGGCCGCCCCTGTGAGCAAGTATAGGATAGAAACATAGCTTTCCTCTTGCTCTCAAGCTGGAATCCCCAAGGCCCTCCTACCTCTCCTGAACCCAGCAATGAGAATTGAACTATTATTTCTCTGGAATCCATGCCATTGTCAAACGTGAGATATTAACAAAGTGTTGCAGGTATACATGGAAATGGGGGCAGGTTGTCACCAATCGGAAGCGCCAATAGCCGACCTGCCTTGGTCTGTAATTCACATCTGGGCTTCTGAGTTACTCTGTTCCTATGACTCTGTTCAGTAGAGCTGGTGTGATTCGTGCATTTAAAAGGGTGTCCAGGCCTTTATAAGAACACAGCCAGCTAAACAGATAGAAAGCACTAAATCAACCCCATGTTCAACGGTAGGGAACCAATCCCAAGTTCTATAACAGGAGCCCTTTCTCTCTTCTCTAGACCCCGTTGAGAAGAGAAGAGAGTTACTGAGAACTCAGCAGTGCAGATCCAGAAGTGAAAGGGCATGATTTCAAAAGCAGACAGAAGCCTGTGAGGTAGTAATTAAAGGTGAGCATTTATTGAGGGTGTCACATGGGCCAGGCGTTGAGCCAATAAGCACATTACACACACAGTTGTATTCAGTCCCTCCTCCTTTCTCTCTCTCTCCTCCTCTCCCTCGTATATTGTTCAGTTTACTTATGGGGAAATTGACGTTTGTAGAGAATAGTTTTCTGCCCAGTATCACTGGGCTACTACGTATGAAAGATGAGACCTAGCCCGGGTCTATGAGACCCCACATTTGTGTTCATGTTCATTTATGCTCCGAGAGCCTGACTCATTAGAGCAACCATGACTTGTCATCCTCTGGTCTTCCTTATACTGTGACTGGCAATAAATATTTGTGGTCCTATTATTGTTGGGGTAATGAAAGAGGCAAATAAGTGTTCGTTCATTTTGTTTCTCAAGGGGTGGGTTGTTTTTGTGTTTTGGTAGACATCAGCTCTGGGTTTGAATAATAAATGTATTTTGAAATTTTTAGTTGGAACATAATAGGACTAGAATTACTGATATAATAATAATAAATCATGTTGATGTGTCTAGTTGTGGCATACCATTAGGGCGAGGTTCAACTCCCAGTCTTTAACTTACAGGGTTAACACTATTTAGCTTCTTAATGAATTTATAATATTGACGTGGCTCATCTTACATGCTGAATACTGTTACAGAAGGCACAAAGATAAATAAAACATGGCCCGTCCTACCTGCAATCGCTTCACTGTTTTCCTCTTGTCTCTTTAAGCCCCACGTTCAACTATTAAACAAGCATCTTTCACAAAGTCTCCCGGACTTCGCCCTTCCTTTTGACTTTCGCTGTCACTGGGGACGTGCGTTCTCTTCACGTCCCTACTATGGTGCCACAGACTTGGCCTCCTGGATGACCTCTGTGCTTTCAGTTTATTGGGGTGACCTTTTGAAGCAGGACCTTCACAATATCACCTGATTGGCAGAAGGTGACATCCATTCCTTCCACTGTCATTGGGACACGAATGGAGAGAGACCAGGACTATGAAATGGGAGACCCAGAATCTGGACCCAGCGGTCTTTGACCACTGGGTGACCTTGGGCCAGTGACTCCTCTCTGTCATTGGGCCTCGGGTTCTGATCTGTAAAATGGAAGAACTGGGGTTTAGGGCTTCTTGGAAGTACTTCATGGGCCTCTTCACAGGATTTATTCATTCATCCTTTACTGAGCTCCTGCTGTGTGCCAGGCATTGTTCTAAGCACCAGGGAGAGAGTGGCAAACAAAGCCAGATGAAGATCCTGCTCTGCTGAGCCGCCTTGTTAATAAGGGAGGCGCCAGTAAACAAATAATATGTGATATTTCGGTTAATGGTAAATGCTGAGAAGAAAAATAAACGGAGTAAGGACACAAGGAGACAGTGACCCTGTGTTACACAGGGTGGCCAGGGAAGGACTCACAATGGGGTAATAAATAAAAAGGAGCCTGAAGGGTGTGTGGAAGAGAGCAGGTGGATATTTGGGGTAGATTTCCCCAGGAACGCGGAAGAGCCAATGTGAAGACCCCGCTGTGGGAGTGAGCTTGGCATACTCAAGTTGCAAGAAAGGGCTGGGGGGAGGAATCAGTTGTAGCATGGCAGGAAGTGGAGTTGGAGACTTAGCTGGGCACACAATCGTGGGAGGCTTGCAGGCCTAGGTGGGAATACTAGAAGTCACCAGCGGGTTGGAGAGAAGGAAGGACGGGGTCTGACTTAGATTTTAAAGTAAGGGGAATGGGCTATAGAATGTCAAGGAGACAGTAGGGAGATCAAAAGCCAGGTTATAGCTGGTGGTGACCTGGACCAGGGTGGGAGCAGTGAAAGAAAAGCAGTCAGATGTGGGATAACACTGACAGGATTTGCTGTTAGAGTAAGCGTGGGGCGAGACCAAAATCAGGCCAAGGCTGATGGCCTGAGAAGCTGGCAAAATGAAGAGCCATTTATGGAGATGTGGAATCCCGGGGAGAAGGGCGGCTTTGGGAGGGAAGCGGGGAGTTTGGCTTGAACACGTGAAGTTCAGTATCTGGCGGAGACGAGGTGTCAGGCACTGGGTTTAAGAGTTTAGAGCCACGAGGAGCATTCTGGCCTGGAGGTACATATCAGCGAGTGATGAGCATAAAGATGGGGTTTAGAGACGAGACACTGGATGGGCTCAGGTAGGGAATGCAGGTGTGTGGAGGACAAGAATGGGGCCCTGGGCACGTCAGCATTTAATGACAGGAGAGAAAGGGAGAAGCCAGTACGGGAGGCCCAAAGGAGCAACCAGCAGATGGAAGGAGGACTAAGGACGTGGCTTGCCGAAAACTAAGGGGAAAAGTTTTCAAGGAACAGGGAGCGATGAGCTGCAGCCAGTGCTGCTGACAGGACGAGAACGAGGTGGACTGAGAACTGACCACTGGATGTGGGGATGCGAGGGTGACCTTTGTAACAGTGGTTTCACAGGATTGGGCAGGTGGTGGAGAAGGCTAGGTGTGCAGGGCTCTGAACTCCTAGATCCCCTCCAACCAGAGCTTGTAAACACACACGCACACACACGCACACACACACACACACACACACTCACCATCCAAAGGAAGATAGAGAAAAAATATTTTAAACTAATTATATTTGTGTTTTGATCCAGTACTTCTTTGTATGAAACCATGACTTTGTCCCTAATTAGTCAAAAGCATCCAAATTGCTTCGTGGAATACTGAGAATGTTATAGCAGAAATTAAAAGTTAGAGAAACTGTCAATGTTCATTTTGACTTTAGGATGTCAAAGCCCACGTCAGAAATCTTAATTTAGGAAGTCAAAGCCTTTGCTTTGTGAATCCAAGTTTTATCAAAAGAAAAAAGGATTCTTAATAATCAAGATGTTGGGAGCAGAATGGAGACTTTGTGCAAGAATGTGAGTTGTGGAGGATGGGGGAAGCCCCAGAGCTCTCATCCCACCATCCTCGGGGGACTGGCTGAGGGTTAGCTGGGCTAGAGTAGGGCTGAGGGAAGAGGACAGAGCATGATCATACAGGGTGTCTTTGAAGTTTCAGACAAGAGGACCAAACCTTGACAGTGAGGGTGGAGGGCACATGGGACTGGAGGTCAATATCCAGAGAGTGGCCAGCACCAAGGAGTTTTGTGCCAGCCAACCAGAGCCTGAGGACCATCTGCCTCCCTCTCATGGGCAATGTGACCCACCGTCACATGAAAGAAGCCACAGGAGCTCCTCTTCCCATTACTGTCTGCTGGGGTCCTTCTACCACCTGTCTGACCATTTCTGTTGGACTTTCTAGCTGAAAAGGTTCCTGCCCATGCCCAAAATCTTTCTGAGGCCCATACTTACTTACTTCCCCATATGGACACCCCACTTTTGAATGACCTAGGACACTTGTAAATCTCCTGAAACACAGCATGGGAGAGGAGGGGTGCCCTGGACACCCAACAAGACCATGGAAGTGCAGATGGAAAATACTCCAGCGCTAGGACTTGGATTGGGCTGCACAGTGATGAGACCCACCCAGTTACATAAGAGTTCATTTGAAAAAGGTTTCCAGTCTTAAAAATGTTTGGAAGACTTCTGGTTTAGCTTCAACTAGTGAGGGGCTTAGAAGTCAGCACTCTGATCTTTCCAAATAAGAAAAGAGCTGAATAAACTGAAAATCAATGACTTTTCTTAGACCCATCAGAGAGTTGAGGTTTCAGGGGTAACCACCACCCTAAAGTCCGGGAGTTCAGAGGGAAACCCAAACAAGGCTTCAACGGGGACAGAAAACAAGGACAGCAGAGGAATTTTCTTTTTTTAATATTTTACATTTTTTAAAAAATTTATTTTATTTATTTATTTTTGGCTGCATTGGGTCTTCGTTGCTGAGCGCGGGCTTTCTCTAGTTGCGGTGAGCGGGGGCTACTCTTCGTTGCGGTGTCTTCTTTTGTTGCGGAGCACGGGCTCTAGGCGTGCGGGCTCAGTAGTTGTGGCTCTCGGGCTTTCGAGCGCAGGCTCAGTAGTTGTGTCACACAGGCTTAGTTGCCCCACGGCATGTGGGATCTTCCTGGACCAGGGCTCGAACCCGTGTCCCCTACATTGGCAGACGGATTCTTAACCGCTGCACCACCAGGGAAGCCCCAGCAGAGGAACTTGAAGCTTATGGCACTGATATCTCCAGCAAACACTAAACACTGCCTAGTTTGTAGCCAGATTAACATGAATCCGCAGACTAAAGCCCTGTTTACCTCAGTTCCTATTGCCTGATACATCATATCCAGCTTTCTAGAAAAAATTACAAGGCATGCTAAAAGGCAAGGAAAAACACAGTCTGGATAGTCAAAGTAAACATCAAAACCAGACTAAGATATAACACAGATTTGGGGATTATCAGAGAGATGATCAAGGTCAACATCAACAATAGTAAATCATGTTGATAGTATGTCGCCTTGATACAGTGTGATGAAAATGGTGCTTTTCTCTGTGGTCCTCCTCCTAAACGCATGTAGCTCCAGTCTAACCTGAGGGAAACATTATATATAACCACAGTGAGGGACATTCTACAAAGTACCCTACAAAATCCTCTTCAAAACTCTCAAGGTTTTCCTCCTTGGAAAAGGAGGTAAGTCTGAGAAACCCTCACAGTCAGGAGGAATCTAAGGAGACTTGCCTGTGAAATGTGATGTGGGTCCTGGATGCACTCCAAGAACAGAAAAAGGACCTTACATGAAAACTAAGGAAATTTGAGTAAAGAGTGTACTTTCGTTAATAGTTTATGAGCATTGCTTCATTCATTGTATCAAATACACCATACTAATATGTTAAAAAGACGGGGAACTGGCCATGGGGTGTATGGGAACTCTCTGTACCATTTTTACAATTTGTCTGTAAACCTATAACTGTTCTAAAAATAAGGTTTAGGGCATTCCCTGGCTGTCCAGTGGTTAGGACTCAGCGCTTTCACTGCCATGGCCCAGTTTCGATCCCTGGTCAGGGAACTAAGATCCCGCAAGCTGCACAGCCTGGCTGAGAAATAATAATAGTAATAATAAGGTTTATTAAAAGAAAAAAAATGTTTGGCTATGCCTGGGCTAACGATCACTGAGGTGTCTTCAATTAGTTGAGTTTACTTTTGTTTTGCCTGTCCTATCTAGGGGGGCCAGAGGGCCAGTTTATCCTTGGTCCACTACAGAAAACCCCCTGGGTGAAAAAAGATTGCAGGATGCAGGCAGTGGTACCAGGGACAAAAAGGCTGCTTACAGTGCTTACTGTTTACTAGCTGAGTGACCTTGGGAGAGTTATTTAACCTCTCTAGGCCCTAGTTTTTTCATCTGTAAAATAGAGGTAAAAATAAGAGTGCCTCGCTCATAAGATTGGTATCAGAATTAAAAGAATTAGTATTTGTAAGATGCTTACAGCAGTGTCTGGAATATGGTGAGTGCCGCATACATCTATGTTACAAATAAAAGGCAGCTATGTGGAAGCAGCAGGATCTGTGGCCAGCATATGGTAGTTTATGTACTATCTGTTTTTCCATTAAGAAACAAACAACAAAAAAAACAACCAGTCCCCATGATTTTCCTGATCATTTATTTAACACTGAGCAAATTTTATTGTTTGTCATTGTGTTTGTCACTTCTCATGTATTAAATGCATTTACTTATTAATAGCTTACAGTTTCTGATATTTTCTTTTCCTTTTTTGACAATGCAGAGTGTCTGTTCAGCCCATACTGAACATACCTGGACTTCCCCCTGAGCCTGGACGGCTCTAATATGCCCACCTTTCCCTGGTACAGGCAGATCCTGGTGATGACCAGTGAGTCCACTAAAGAAAACTACATTTTCAGCCTCATCCTGTTGCAAACCAGCAGTAGCCCTTTCAGAGGAAAGCTTACTTCCAGGTTCCTGTGTCCTTTCCTATTCTGTTTGAATCCCTTTTGCTTCTCCAATAGCAGCAGTGAAGTGTCACACCGGGGAAGTTGTCTGGATTACATTCTGATGACGTGTGGGGCTCAGGAAGTTGGGGTGAGGAGACTGGCAGGACTGGCTCCAGCATCTCTTCATGACAAGTCTGTTGGCTGTGGCCGTTTCCCCAGCCATGAGCCTCAGCTGAAGCTCTTCTGTCCTCCGATCCCAATTTATTTTCCTAAGTTAAAGGCTTAGTCTTTGTGTCTGGAAAGCAATTTGGATATTCACGGTGGCTAAAGCTATCCAGAGGAAAAATAAAAAGTCACCATGAGGTAATGAGGCCAGACTATTGGGTGTCTCATATCCTGGCTCCACATGCAGAGGTAAAAGGGGAGCCCAGAAAGGATTTCAGCAACGGCAGCAATTGTGGGAATAAGTGACAGTTGCCCATGGTGACTTAGAGGCCAACACCTATTTGGATCTGTGAGATCTGGTATTTTCAAAAATCAGTCACATTCTGTATTGTCATCTCTGATGCTTTCATTGTGGTGAATGTGGGGAGTTGAGAGGATCACCATGGCCACAGCCCAGTTAATTTCCCGTCACACTGTTACGTCTCTTCCTAGGTCTGGTTCAACAAAGAGTCCTAAATCCTAATGAAGCCTATTCTTTTTGAAGGAGTAACACTACTGTTTTTAGTGAATGTTATGGACCGGATTAATGGCGGGTCCACTGGATTCTGCATCCTAATTGCTATCATATCTGCCCCTTCTACCTCCATCTCAACAGACCCGTCTCAGACTCTCCACTATTTTTTCTATGCTAATGCAATCCTTTCTTTATTGGTCTCTGTGTTTAGTCTCACTGTTCCCAACTCAATCCATTCTTCATACTGCTTCCAAAGTCAGATTTTAAAGATACAATAGAAATAGACACTGACATTCTACTTACATAATTAATATTCCCTGGTGCCTTTCAAGGTGTATGAAGATATGGATGTTGGCCAGTCTTTTTTTTGCTGAGTGAGGTGATGGCAGTGCATGAGAAAGAGGAGGAGAGAGTGAGACAGAGGAGGAGGGGAGTATGATTCTTCAGTAAAGATCTGGGGTCAGGAAACCAAAGGCTTTGGAGGAAAATGGTCCCGAGAGGGATGGGCATCGTGCTGGCAGCCAGTGAGGGACTGGGGGGATGGGGACTTTATGAGATTTTGTGCACCCTTGAATGTGACTCCCTCTGCAGTCTTACACATAAGACCTTCAGTTGTTTTAGAGATGTAGAAATCTCTACATTGTACAAAATCCATATTTCTCCCTAATGTTTTGTGGAGGGGATTGTTCATTGGGGGCAATGTGTGGGAGCACTGAGTTATGCTATAAGAATGGCATGGAGCAAACAAACAAACAAACAAAAAACCAAGGCAGGATGCAGATCAGCCGATTTGCATAATGGACAAATCCAGTCTCCCTGCTTCTCTGATGAAGTCTTCCGTGGATCCGCATCCCCCATGGGGTGGTCATGAGGGCCTGGAACACATTTAGCATGGAATACAAGATCCTTCCTGCTCTGGTCTCCACATACCTGTTCAACTATGCCTTCTAAGCAACAATACACACACACACACACACACATACAAACAACTTACATACAGAACGCTGAGCTGTAATTCTAGCAAAGACTGTCATGATGGTATAAGCTATTTCACCCCATCTACTGTGTTCTTTCTTCCCCTGCCCTTGTTTAGCTGGGAAATGCTTCCTTCTCATCCGCAAGCATGCTTAGGATACCCCTCCTCTGGGCTTCCATTTTGTCTTGAAGATACACACTTTTATTATATCATCACACTGTTTTATAGTTGTGTATTTACACACCTGTCTCCCTGACATGACCATAAGCTCCTTAAATTCAGACTTAGTCGTATCTCTGTAAAGTATTTCTGGCACCTAGCAAAAGGCAAGGCATATAGTCTTATGTGTGATGAATGTTTACCTTCTACGGCTTATAAGTGTCCTATAGAGAAGTTACCGTAATAAGTAGCTGGTCAGAGAGGAAGAAAAATTTTCATTGGTTCTCTAAAAACTTGCACAATATGTGTCATTTTGTCTTCATAAAGCCTGTTACTATGGTGATCCTCAATAAACCATGACTCCCAGCACTCAAGTCTCTGTGTCAGCTTTTCCAACAATGACTCTGGGCTTGGCCATGTGACTAGCTTTGGCCTATAGAAAATTGGCAAGCATGACGCAAAAGTGGTTGCTTGGTAAGTGCTTGCACATTGGGTTGGCCAACTTGGAATTCTCTTTCTTGGTACCAGGTGCCATATTATGAGGAAGCTCAAGCAGCCATGTGGAGAGGCCCATGTAGAGAAGACTGAAGCCACTGGATGATAGTCTCAGCTGAGCACCCAGCTAGTGACCACCACCCACTGCTAGCCATGTGAATTAGACATCTAGACCTTCTAGCACTCCCAGTACCCCAGCCATTGCTACATGAGGCAGAAGAAGCACATGGTTGATCTATAGAATTGTAAGAAGTAGTAAATTGTTGTTGTTTTAAGACACTAAAGTTTTCAATGCCAGACATTTCATATAATTGGAATTATGTGATATGTAGTCTTTTGTGACTTCATTCATGCTATAGCACGTTTTCAAAGTTCATTTATGCTGTAGTACGTTTTTAAGTTCATTTAGCTATAGCATGTACTAGTACTGCATTTCTTTTTATCACTAATATTCCATTGTATGGATATATCACACTTTGTTTATTCATTCTTCAGTTGATGGCATTTGTGTTGTTTCCACCTTTTAGACATTATGAACCATGTTGCTATGAACAATTGTATACAAGATTTTGTGCTCACATCTGTTTTTATTTCCCTTGGGTATATGAGTAAATACTAGGAGTGGAAATTTTGGCTTAAATGGTAACTCCAAAGTGGCTGCATCACTCACATTCCCAACATCACCCTGTCTTTACAGATGAAGAAACTCGTATTACAGAAAAGTGAGGTTGGAATTCTGTGATGATCCTGCATTCAAAGGACAATTTGAATTGCTGACATTGGAAAAAGAGCAATTGGAAGTAGCAGGAGAAGGAAAAACCATCATCATACAACTGGTAGAAAGAAAGAAGGTTAGTGTGAAAATAATCACAGGCAGCAGAAAGGTAAATTACAATAATTATTGAAGAGATGTTTTTAGGAAGATATGTGGTCATTCTTAGAAATCTCAGGGAGAGAGGTGGTGGAAGAAACCAGATTGCAGTGGTGACAGGTTAAGAGTGTGTGGGCAGCATGTTTTTGGCATTTGGCTGTGATGAAAAGAGAAGGAATCACCCTTACGGTGAAGGGGACATGAACGTGTCTGTGGAGACAAGAAGCCAGAGTGATTGAGATGCAGATACAGCTGAGAATGCAGTGAAGCACTATATTGGAAAAACTGAGGAAAGCACAGGGTCAGACGGAAGGAAAACCTAGTTCTCTGTGGCCAGGGATGGGAGGAGAGAGAGGCGAGTACAAATGAGAGTGATCTGGGGGATATGTTCAGGTCTGATGAACTTGTCTAGAATTTTCTATGTTGAAAGGCTCAGAAGACCTAAGAAAGTACTAGGACTTAAGCTGCGTTACCTCCCTCCCTCTCCTCCCTGCACACCTCCATGCCTAGCAAATCACCTGCAGGGGGAAGCTGAACCCTAGGCAGGCCTGTCCCCTTGTCCTCACAGGAGTTTCCAATGCAAATGATAAAACGATACAGAGGGCATTCAGTCTTTCAGCCTTTCCTTCAAAGAAGATTTCTTGAGCCAACTACATAGAGTTCAAAGTGAGTTTTTGGGGGGCTTTCTGAATTCTGAGCATTCATTATAGTATTCATGGAAGCTAGGTTTTCAGAGGATGCCAGTAAATGCAGATTCCTGGGCTATGAAGCGTCAGCTTAAAAGAACCTTCTAAACTGCCATTAATCATGCTTGTTCCTTAGCATGTTTATTATACATTACATTTTCCCTTCATAGCCCCCCAGAGCTCTCCTAATTGAAAAGCCAGGAAGTAGTTCATTGTTTCTTAAAAGCGGAAGTGATAGCGCTTACAGTAAGTCTCTGCCATTCCAGTTAATAGCACTGATGTATAAAACCTGCTGGAGCTCTCCTCTCAGGGAGAAAACCCCACTGCATGTACTACAGCAAGTTTGCCACAGCACCTGCTGACAGCAGAGGTATTTTAATAAAACCCAGCATAGAAGGGCAGGTTTTGTTACACTGACTCCAACTGATAATTAGCTGCGAAAGTTTGACAATCTCAGGAAAAAGTGATGTGGTTTCACATCTAGATTACAGATTCTGGGGGTGGTGAGGGGCGGAGAAATCTGTGCTTTCAAGTAGAATGAGAGCCTTTGCTGTGGAATGCTAGGACATCTCCCGGGTCCAGTGAGCGCCACTTCCCAGCAGCTGAAACCATTTAGATCAGCCTGCGTCTTCCCCCTGCAGAAAACGATGGCCTATCCCAGGGTCACTTACCGTTCTGCATGTGGCCCCCCAGAGTTCAGGGACAAGAACATGGACCATAGCATGAATAACTTCCTCCATTTCTACAGCCCGTGCTTGCATCCAAGGAGACTTCTGTTGCTGTCCTTGTGTTGCTTTGTTTTGTTTTCATCACAACTGATGGGAGAGGCAAGACAGGTGTGTTTACCTGAAGTTCAGGGAGGTGAAGGGGTTTTTCCTAAAGTCACATAGGTTCAGCGGGAAGAGAGTTGGTTCCAGGTTTCTTGGCAACATTATCCAGGAATCTGCCCATCAGACCACACCCGGCAAGTAGAGTTTAAAAACCAGTAGCCCCATTTTTGTGTGTGCTTTTAAAGATGAAGGACCAACAGAATGGCTTGAGTATCTGTTGGGCAAGAGGGGATTTCATCTGAAAGACACATTTAACATGGTTAGTGCAACAGTGGGTTAAATCCATTTCACCTACCTTCACTAATCAAGGTCGTCCTAAGACTTGCACATCCTCCACGCATTATGTAGCCTCAGCAGTAAGATATTTGCCCAACTTGTTTTCTAGATACTTGGAGTCAGCTGAGCCTAGTTTGAGCTGAGCGGGTTAAGAGTGGATAGTTAAGACTGGATAGGACCACCAGTGTTTCAACTGGGCATGCACGAGTGTCCGCTGTATGACCTCTACCCTCAGAAGGTGAGGAGGCCTGTAGCTGAGTTACACTTGCCCAGAACTACAATCAGTGCACCTTTTTCCAATCACCTTGCCCCGTGCTCCCCACGCCTCAGGCCACCCTGCTTCTATATTCATTATCCCATAAATACCTGAGTCCCTTGCCTTCTCAGAGGCGATCTGAGATTTGTTCTCTCCATTTCCTTGCTCGGCCGCCTTTCAAATAAGCCCTCTCTTGGCTGCAAACCTGGCATCTCAGTGTTTTGGCTCGCTGTGTGTGCCTTGGGGCAAAACAAACCTGGTGACATGGGGCTTCTGCTGAGTTCCTGACCTCTTGCCAGTATCTCCCTGCCTAGCTCTTCCTCTCTAACCACCACCACCAACTGACCTTTTCCCTTGAGTTTTTCAAAATCCCGTGCATACAAGGAGATTCTGTATAGTATAATTTAAATGAATATTTGGAGGCGATGCCCAAGAGTAAGGACTGTATTCCCAGAAGCGATATAAAATTGAACAGCTCTTTTCAGAATTCCCCTAGCCAGCATAGTCCTGTAGTCCAGATGATGTGTAAATTAGAAAAACAAGCTCGTTTGCCTTGAGACTTTTATGACCATCTGCTGAGAAATTGTTTTATAACTGTATGAACCAGAGGTTGATAACCTCTTCCTAGAGTCGTGCAATGCACAGTTGTCACAACTGGAAGCGACAGCCATTCCTGCCATTGGGAGCGTCTCAGTGGACTCTCCTCGGTGTCACGTCTTTCAGCATCTTGCTGCCTCACTGTCTCTCCCCCACTGCCCCCAACCCTGTTTCCTCCTTTAATCTCCCTCAGGTTTCTTCTACTCTAGGCCCCTTTACTCTCTTCTTTTTGAGATTCTTCGGAAACAGTTATAAATCATACCTTATTTTACACTAGCAGCACATAAATTCATACTTTATTTTAATAGTTTACTTTTCTTGCCTACTCATCCCACCCCTGGCCCAAGGGTAACCCTTCTTAACTGGGATGGCCCATCATGGTATTTTACTATTAATTCCCTGAGGATTTCTGCTTTCGGTTTTTACAACAACTTTTTTTCCCCTCCTTTTCACATTAAAAAAAAAAAAAAAGACTTGGTTGATGTCTTTGTTATAATCCCCATAGCACCTCCTAGCTCTCCTTTAAAAATCTACGTAGTATAGACCTGGCATGTAGTGGATATGCATTAAGTATTTGCCAATGCGATATTTATGATCAAGTGTATAATAGTGTGTAGTTTTGGTTTTGAGGCTATATTAGATTGTGAGCTAATATCAGAATTCTTGGTGTGTGCTTAGCAAAGTGCCGAGCTCACAGTGGATGCTCAAAAGATACTTGTTAAATGAATCTCCATCAACAAAATAACCTGTTTTCTACTTAACCCAGGAAAATCTGTGGAGCTAAGCACCATGATATTAAAGGGAAACAGTGGAGGGCGTCATTTTAGTTCTTCAGGTTATCATGGTTGATGAGGTCATTCATGAGATGAAGTTCTTTATAACGGAAACAGCTCTATGTTAGTCCCTTCGGTGGATACATCACAACTTAAAACTCATTTCAAGAACATTATTTTCATATCTTCCCCTCAGAATCCTATGAAATAGATACTCCTTGTCCCTGTCCTCTGTCATCCCGCTTTACAGATGAGGAAACTAAGGCCCAGAGAGATTTAAGCCACTTGGTTTGGCTCACATACACAGTCATTGATGAACAAGAACGTGAACGGAAATCTACAAACGCCATGTCTTCTGCATGTTCTGCTCCATCATAGCTTCCCTGGTTCGGAAGCAGAGCAACAGGACTCCGAAGTTCTCTTTCCGGTGTAGATGTTTTAAAAATATGTTCTTTGGCAAAAGCATGAAACGTATTACTCAATACCAATACCAGTCTTCAGTCTAGAATCCAGACCGTGAAGTGTGCACACGACATACTTTGAAAGAGGCCTCATAAAAACACAAAGTCAGAGTTGTCTCTGAGGATTTTCGCTAAGTAGACTGAACCTGGGGGGAAAGGAAATCTTTTCCCAGGGCTTCCCAGGAGCGGGGACTAAAAGACTGAGAGCTTGTGAGAAATAACTGATACGTTAAAAAATGTTTGATTCAAAATAGAAGAATGGTAAAGAGTTTAAAAAAAACACAAAAATAAAAATGGTACGTTTGGAATATTTTTTAGAATCACATAATTTTAGGGCTCCAAGGGACCAGAAGAAGCATCTCTAACCCTCACTCCCTTCTTTTGACAAAAAGAAGCAACATTTTGAGTCACAACCAGGATCAGCTTCATAATTTGTGGAGCCCAGGATAAAGTGAAAATGGGGGGGGGGGGCCTTGTTGAAAAATTATTAAAAATTTCAAAGTGGTGACCGAAGGTTGTTAAACCAATGTGGGGATGTGTATGACTACAGCACAGGTCACACACCTATTAAGCCAGTCCTGGTCATGATATTACTAATACCAGTACTTTACATTTACATGGTGCTTTACAGTTTACACAGCCTTTTCACTGGTAGCTACTTTGAGTTTCATAATAACTCAGTGGAGTAGAGTGAGTTACCTTTATTTTAAAACATTCCCCCACAGGAAAGAATTTACCAACCATGACATTCTGAGTGACTAAAATGATCCTATGCCCTTTGCACCATTTATGTTTCATTTCATGATGTTAGCAGCTTCTTTTAGATTAAACAGGAAGCAGTTAATTTGCTCATGGATATTCATTCAATGAACACTTCAGCACCTACTATGAGCCGAGCACTTTGCTAAGCATTTCAGACATGTGACGTGACCTTCACAGTAACTCAGTGAAGCATGACTCATCATTCCCAATGTACTGATGAGCACTGAGAATCAGAGAAGTAAAGTTAGACGTTCAAGGGCACAGATTAGTTAATGACATCATTGGGACTAGAATATTGGTTGCCGAACTGTTGTGTGGTATTAAAGTCTCTAAAATGAGATACAAATGTAAATTTCAAATTGTCTGCTAAAGAGATTAAATTCAAATCAGAGTAAATTGCTATTCTCCTTTGCTACCTCTTTTCTCTCTCTTTCTTCTGCTTCAGTTTCTACTGTAGAAAGTACCAGAGTCTAAAGATGAAAGTTTCATATGTTTTAGGAGATTGCCTAGTAAATGATTAGAAGTACATTAAACGACTGTTATATATAGGATGGATAAACAACAAGGTCCTACTGTATAGCGCAGGGAACTATAATCAATATCCTGTGATAAACCATAATGGAAAAGAATATGAAAAAGAATATATATATGTATAACTGAATCACTTTGCTGTACAGCAGAAATTAATACAACATTGTAAATCAACTATACTTCAATAACATTTTTTAAAAAAGAAGAAGTACGTTAAATGACCTGAGCCCTGGCCTCATTTCAGAGCACTGATTGCTTACTTAACCTACATGAGCTCTTCCATACTTTGAAGCAGCCTTGCAAGTTGGGGGCAAAGCCATATGACTATATCTGGCCAATGCACCACAAACTAAAGTCGCATGTATCATTTCCAGGCTGAAGTATCAATAACTCCTTCATGACTCTTTGGCTCTCTCTTTCTCCAACTCAGTGACCCCAGAAGCCATGTGTTGAGATAGTAGAATCTCAAGATAGAAGCATATTGGCTCCCTGGATCGCCACTTGGAAGGGAGTTTCTCTGGAGAACCATGGGTCTTGCAGTGGACTCTATGTGAGCAAAATACATTTTCATGTGAAAGTCACTGAGATCTGGGAGTTTGTTAATGCAGCATAACCTAGCATCACCCTGACTAATGTTCAGTGTTCCTCTCCTTCTGTCTTGGTTTCCCTTTCCCGTTTTTTTGACCCTTAGTGTCTGTAATTAACATATACAAAGCCTTTCAGATTTTCTCCTCAAGCTTCTTTTTGTTTTCCTGGAAGCTTCTGACAGCTGGCCAGTTTCTGTTATTTGCAAAGGTTGAGGCCTCAAGCTGTTTGATTTTACATTAAAAACTAACATGACCCAAAAGGCTGAAGGACTTGAAAGCATCCGTGGGTCAGAGGCTTCAATAATTTCTAGGTCTTTCTAAAACACATTAATTTGGGGAAATTGTGTTTAAACACTAAAATGATGAGCAGATGATTTTCTGTCTTACTAGCCTGGGTACTTGTTTCCAGGGAAATTGTAAAAGGGAAAATGTTTCAGTTTATTTTCTTTAGCCAGGGATGGTATAGGAAAAACTGAGGTTCCCTCGGCATGATCGTAAATCTCACATTTAAATAGCAACACAAACAGTAATTTTTGGAAACAAGATTGTATGACGTGTGATCATCACATAAGTAATGAGACTGACTTATACCCAAAACATACAAAGGGCATGAGTTTTCCTCAGGGAAGCGATCGTCCAAAGATATTCCTCCAGACAGCATCTATGATAACTGCTTTCATTCCTTGCTCTGTATGATAATTGTAGCACGTTTCGAGTGGGAAGTATGGGCTTTAGAATCTGAAGAACTACCTGTTGTTAGCGACAGTCCCCAGAGTAAGTAAGCTAACCTCACTAAGCCTCATTTCTCAGCTGTCAAGTGAAGGTAACAATCATCTGTCTCATAAACTAACGGCGAGGAGTTAGGGAGATAATTTGTGGAAAGCGCTTAGCCTGGCACAGAGGAAGTGCCCCCTAATCAGTAGCTATTATTCTGGGAGACTCTCAGGGATGGAAATTCTTAACTTTTGAGGATGACATTAACATTTGGAGACAATAAGATGCCGCCTGGTGTTAAAACTGGTGAAACAGGACCAGCCATCAAACTCACCAAACACGAGGCAACTTAAACCAGCAAGAATGTTCTCGTCCTTGGTCTGTCCCTTCCATGGTGTCAAGGTGGCTGGAAGGAAGTCCATCCCTACAGAGTCTGAATTAGTCCTGGGAAAATAGTTGGGTTTCTAACAGGAAAAAAAAAAGGTATTCAAGGCAGTAGTAGCAGCAGAGCAAATTCAGGAACAGATCAGGCAGGGAATAGGATGTGAAATAGTTTGGCTGGAACAAAGTGGAAATGGGGCCAGAGACTTGGCTTGAGTGATTTTGCAGAGCATCTTGAATTCTGCAGTGAAAAAGTTTTGCTTGATTCACTTGGCAGTGGGGAGCCCCTAAAAGTGTTAGAGTGAGTAAAGGGCTGGGCTGATTAGGTACTAGAGAGGGAGGAAGCAAACAGAGGGCTCCTAAACTGACACAGGTGAGAGGTAAGTGGTCCTGCATTAGGGTGATGGCAGTCAAAGAGGAGATGGATATGAGATGGAATATTCGTGACTGGGGAACAAAGTGAAAGGAGCATAACATGATCACCAGCTTGGGATCCTGGTGCCTGGGAAAATGTTGGTGCCATTTACCCACACGGAAAAGCCAGAAGAAGGGACTGGCATGGAGAAAAAGAGGAGAGGAGTTTGCTTGACGCCATGCTCACCTTGGGATAACCGCCTGTTTGTGTGGGAATGTTCCAGGAATGCAATATCAGAAATGTCCCTTGTTAAGGAGATGGCCAGACTTGGGTGGGTGAGGGAAGAAAGGGAATCTGCGTGTGACTAATTTCATGATCTGTCACTTTAACACCAAGCTAAAATTACCTCTGGCTGGACCTAATTCTTGCACTACCAATTATTTCTAGCTATTAAAGCTTTGCAGTACTTGCAGCAACTATCCACTTATGGGCACAGCTGGCCAGTTGCCCCTTCCCTGGCAAGGACAGATGAAACAGACCTTCTTTACAGCACCACTTGGGCACACAATTACTAATGACAGTAATTTTTGCACGTACACCGAGTATCAGGTATGGAAACTTAACTGCAGGAGGACCAGGGGAAATTGGCTGGAAATTTGGCCCAGGAAAGAAAGAAAATAGAAGAAAAGAAGTAAGAGCTACAAGCAGGAGGTTATAAAGAAGAAAAGAAGGAAGGGGGAAAATGGGAGTGAATCAACATCTATTGAGCTCCCAGCGTAAGTGCTAAAAATACTTGGATGAATAGGACACGATCCCTGAGCTCTCAGTCTAGTGGGAGAAGCGTCTACTATAGAAATGATTACAAGAAGCTGTGCTGAGTTTCATAGGTGAGCATATTTTGTTTTGGATGCACCCCACTTAAACTGGGGGCACAAGGGTCAAAAAGTCCATTTGTAGGTGAGAAAACTGAGATTCCAAGAAGTTAAATAAGTTGCCTGAAGTCACAGTGTTATCATTAGGGCTCCATTGGTTACAAGAGACAGAAAGCAAATTCATACTGGCTCAAGGCAAAAAAAAAAAAAACATAATGGCTCATGTGATGGAAAAGTACAGGGAAGGTGGAAGGGTTGATGCAGTTTTTTTTTCCTGGATTCAGGTGCCCCATCTGTGCCCTGTCTTTGACCCTGCTTTGTTCTGTGTTGCTTTACTGTCAGAAAGCTTCTCTTCTATGGGGAGGGAAGATGACTCCCAGAAGTCACAGGTTTCTGTGGTCCTTCGAGCTTGTAGCACATATTGACCCCTAGAAGCATTCTGATTGCCCCTTCTTGGTTGCCTTGGACCAACCACTGAGTCGAGTGGGATTGCATGCTCTGATCATGTGCCCACAGCTGCGGTGGGCTGGCGGTGCCCCTTGATTGACAGAATCACCTTCAGCAGGGGATGGCATTTATGAGTGCCATCCCCAGAGGGAGGGGACAAACACAATCCATGTCCATTGCACTCATTTTAGAAAGTTGCAGGGTTGAGCTGAAAGCCCAGGCTGCATTCCAAAACCTGTGTCTTTCCACCATACAAAATGCCCCCATCTCCCCCCACCCCTGATAAATGAGGACAGGAAGAAGATAAGATGACAGGGCAAATGAAAGGAAAGGCAGAAATCATTGGGGAGGGCAAAACACCAAAGAAGAAATGAGAAGAGGAAGCAAGAGACGCAGGATGGTGAGAGACTGTGGGAAAAAGGAAAGCAAGGATCGAGAAAGAGAATGTATGGAGGGGCCATCTTGCAGCCTTCAACCTCGTCCCCTGGAATCTCTGCCAGAAGCCGCTGCTAGTTTTCAGAAAGCTTTTTCCCGTCTCCCTTATTAAGACACAGAGAGCCAAATGCCCCATTAATCTTGCAGAGGCCACTTTGGCTTCTTGTGGCAGAGCCATGCACGTTGGGCTTGGTTCCCCCACGTGAGTCTTCCTTCCCAAAGGCAGTGGGTCTTGGCAGACACACCCAATACCCATTAGGACCACAGGGACGAATGGCTGCTTTCACAACAGCTCTGTTTAACCTGGGGAGATAGTTGGCAGCCCTGTGCCTGAAGGGTTCTCCTACCATTTGCCTTGGCAGGATCTGCTATACCATGTTCTTATTTCTCAGGCCAGTTTTCAGTGTGAGAAACTCAAAAGTCAAAAATAAACCCAGAGCCCAATTTGCCACCCCCATCAGGCAGCTGCTGTGGGCCTGGGACAATGCAGGGTGTAGTCAGGAGACTGGGAAAGCCTTTTTCCTAGCTGAGCAGACAGTTGGGATGGAGTAGGCAGAAAATAAACAGATGGGCTAAAGAGTAACATGATGTAATAGTAGTAACCAAACCAAAAAAATAAAGAAAACCAGTACAATGTAAGAAAAGTCACGAAAGAGACCATTTGTCTTACTGAGTGTCCCCGTGAACCCAATCCATGTGACCCTTGGAAAGGTTGCAGGGGCTGGTGATCAGTCAATTTGGAAAGAGTGCCACGTGACTAGTGCCCTTGTCGAGACTCTCATGGGTCGTGCTTGTCTCAGCGTCTCCTTTTTGGCTGTTTGGAGTTGCATTGCCAACTCAGAAGCTTGCTGTAACGGGCTGAATCACATCTGCCTCCCACCCCCAGTATCATATGTTGAAATTCTAACTCCTGGTATCTTGGAATGTGACTGTATTTGGAGATCAGGCTTTTAGAGGAGTAACTAAGTTTAAATGAGGTCATTGGGGTGAGCCCTAATTCATTATGACTGGTGTCTTTATAAGAAGAGGAGATCAGGATACAGACATGCATAGAGGGAAGACCAGATGAACATACAGGTAGATCGCCATCTACAAGCCAAGGAGAGAAGCTTCGGAGGAAACTAACCCTCCTGACACCTTTGATCTTGGACTTGTGGGCTCCAGATCTGCGAGAAAAGAATTTTTGGTTTTTTTTAAGCCACACAGTCTGTGGTACGTGTTACAGAAGTCCTAGCAAACTAATACACCTCCTCTAACTGGGCTAGAACACACGTCCCGATAAAACTGTGAGCCTTGGCCGGTCAGGCATACCCAGCCCGCCATCACACCCTTCGTGGGAGGATGGCTTCACTCCAGTGTTCTCTGGATTAAATGAGGAACAAAGCTAAGAGTTTCGCCTCCATCTACCTTTCTTTTCATCTTATTTCTCAATTTGTTCAGATGTCAGGTAAAGAAGTAAGGATACTTTTTATTGGTCTTCCTCAAAAAATCCAGATTAGACAATAGCAGTCAGCATAAGCCAATTTATATTGTGGTAACAAGTAACCTCCGAATCACAGCAGCTGCACAAAACGGTCGATTCTTCCTTGCTCGCATTCTGTTAGCCTTCTGCCTCGGTGAAACTAGAGTCTCCGTGCTCAGCACAGCTCTGCAGGGAGACCCACCCAGCCACTCAGTCACCCAGAGGTCCCCTCTCATTACGAGGATCCGTGGTCACCACAGTGCGAGGAAACAAGCGTGGTGGTTTGCACGCTGGCTCTTAAGCATCCCCCAGAAATGACACACATCACCTCCAATCGTATTTCATTGGCCAAAGCAAGTCATTGGATTCCGGCTAATGTCAAAGGGGCGGGAAAATGTAATCCTAGCCTATGTCCAGAATAAAGAGACCTGGAAATACTTGTGAACAGCCCTGATGACCCCATATGGACCATTGTCCCTGCCCCCGAGGAGGTTACAGTTTAGAGACGGAGAATGAGGATTTGCACCCAGATTGTCATTCCTATGTGAGGACATTGCCCTACTTGTGTGTGCGCGTGACTCACTTGAAAGTTACTCCCTAAGAAGGGAGGCCCTAGAAAGGGAAATTACAGGCATGCTTCTGCTCAGTCCATACACAGACTTGTTAAATACCTGTTAATATGCCAGGGACAGGCACTACCCTGAACCTCGCAGGATTTGGGGGGGGGGGTCCCTGACCTCCCACTTCCTTAATGCCAGTGAAATGCCAGTCACTGTGAAAACAAAAACATCTCCAGAGATTTCCAGACTAAAGCAGGGTAGAATTATGGCAGAAGTGTCTTTTGTGTCCATTCTCATGATAGAAAAATCCATGGTATTTTGGGAGGGGAAGCATTTATTTTACAGCAGGTTTGGTGGGGGAAGTGTTTGGGACAGAGGAAGAGCAATAGGTTTCCATCTTGATGATCCAAAAGTGGGTCGTGGAATGTTGATGGAATGATCTCCTCAGAGCTGGTGGGAACCTCAGAGACCCTCAAGTTCAAGTTCCTTATTTTAAAGACAGATAATCGGGACCTGATTACTCTGAAGACTCTTTTGATCAGGACTTAAGTGAGGGAGAAAAGGCACCCTCTCTTCTTTACTGCCCTGATCACACTGTCCTCCTTCCATCACTGCCCCACAACTCCTATACTACGCCTGTCTGTCCGCGACTTTGGACTTGGGCGAGTGGGGGCAGGAGGGAGTGGAGGGAACAGAGGATAAGAGAGGATAAGAAAAGGCAGAGCTGAAAGAGCAGACCAGGTGGCTTCCCTTGCCATGTGGTGAAGGGGAATTCAAGCCACCGCAAAAGAAGACCTGAAGCATGGCCGAGATGTAGGCCAACCGAAGCATCAGGAGAACGAGTCAGGCAATTCCGAAAGCACATGGTGATCGCCGTTGAGGAGGGGCTCTGATGTAAATACCAAGCAGTATCATTATCACTGTTCATTGTTATAGTGTAGCTTCTGAAACTAGCAGCCTAAGAGGTCAGCAGAACTAGAAATTGACTTGTAAGCATCATCAGAACTCGGTTGGCTTCCTCTTCCTCTTTCAGGCTGACAGCATGGTTTTAGAGAGGATGAGGAAGCACTTGGTTGGTTGTAGCGGTCAGGTATTCCAGATGTTAGATCACCTGCTTCCAGATTTCAGCTGAGACTTGCAAATTCGTTTCATCGAAGTCCGTAGCTAGTTTCAAGCCTTGGTCCCTGAAGCAAAATTGGAGGTTATAAAAATAACCCCCTGGTACATACAGCTCCTAGGCCATAAGACATGTGCTGCAGGCCTAAGCTGTTCTCATGGTTGGGATTGCTTCTACTTTGGGGCCGCCCCAGAATTTTCAGAAATGACTGCAAGGACCCAAGGGAACCACAGAGCTTCATTAGGAGCAGTTTGCTTCATCTCCCTGAAGGATCTTATGGGGATGTTTGTAGGTTACGGTAAGGGCTTGTGGACTGGTTGCCAATGGCACCAGGAAGCAGGAAGTCAACTCATAAGTTAGTGCCAGAGGCCACAACAGTGAGAGGCCCGCATACCGCAAAAAAAAAAAGTTCCTTGGTTCACTTCTGCAGAGACCAGCCTGTGGCTAAGTGGACAGCAAAGAGGGGGAAGGCTGCTGTTCCCTCCCCCCACTCTCTGCAAGCAGGCTCACAAGTGCAGCGGAGGAAGGAAGTCCAGTGGATGTTCCCATGTTCCTCGGGTGGCAAGTTTTCATGTCCCGTGTGCAGCTGTAATCAGCAAGTACGTCAAGAGGTGTGTGTGTGTGTGTGTGTGTGTGATAGGAGAGAGAGCTCATGTTATCTCAGGACATTCTGTTCTAACTCTGGCCTACCTTTGTTCCTGTGCCAAAAAGGATTGTCTAGGACCCCGAAATACCAGCCAGTGCAGAGCCCTTCATTTCCTTTGGTCTAGGAAGCAGAGGATAGAGAGCAAATACCCCAAATCTGTTACAAACTTTCTGACAGCCAGAAGCGAGAGAGACCATCCTTCTCTCTTATCTCTGTGCTGCAATAATTAGCAGAAAGGGAGACATCAGCCTTTATGAGATGGAAGCAGATTGTCTTCATTTAGAGCAGCTGGTTCCCAAAGCCTTACCTGTGGGTCCTGCCAGCTTCTGACACAGACATGAACTTGAATCCTGGCTGTGCTACTTCATAGTCACATAGCCTTGGGCAGGTTACTTTAGCCTTTTTTCCTCATCTGAAAAGGAGAAAAAGGACCCCAGCTTATTTGATAGTATTGCTGTGGGATAACATGCAGTGATGCTTACACAGCACTGTGCTCTGGGTTCCATAAGTGGCCTTGCTCCCAGGAGGGACTGTGCCGTTAATCAGATTCTCCTGCTCTTCTGAGGACCTGAGCCCCGGCCCAGGCAGGGTGGGTAGCAGGGCTTCGGTGAGACTGGCCAAGAAGCAGCATATAAGGCAGGGCTGAAGCACACATCCAGGACCCTGGTCCAAGGGAAAGATCAACCCAAAGTACCAAGAGGGAGGTAGGACATGGTTATGAGGCAGTGAGTTAGGAAAATAAATAAATCAAGTCTGAACAGATGGATTCCCAGTAGTTGGTAGGAAATAAAGCCTGTAGAGTAGTTCCTGCAGCCCAGAAATGCAGCAGAAAGGCTTCTTATAGAGTGTCTGCAGACCAGATTCCAGCGAGGAGGCCATTATAGAGGACGTGAGTCTTCTGGGGCAGTGGCACAGGCTCTATGGTTAGTGGTCCTTCCCATGCCCCTCCACAGGAACATGGCAAAATCGTTCAGAAAACCTGGCCCTGGAAAGAGCCAAGGTTCTTGTCATCTTGTCACAGATGTCCAAGGCTTCTGTCAAGAGCTAGCTCAAGAAAACCTCACGAGGAATTTGATCCCCCATCTCACCAGGCTCGGGCCACATCTGGCTTCACATTTTTGTAACACCTTCAGTACAGGATGAAACAGGGGTGTGTCTGCCCTATTTGCCAGGACCTCCACTGAGGATAGAAAATCACTATCCACACGGAAAAATGCACAGGTGTTGCAATGCCTGGCCCACCAATCACAGCAGCTCAGAATTACTGCTTAGGACACAAAGGGAGAACGACTTGGTAGACATATATTTATAGTGCCTATAACCGGGGAGGTGCTACACGTCCATGTTCATCACTTACCTTACAGAAATACCTTGGTTGTTTCCAGGGTGTGTGGTTCTTAAGTCCTTAAAGGGCAGTAAGTCTCCAAGGACATCCACTAGGGCACAGTGCCAAGTTCAAAGTGGACGCTTGAATTTAGTCCAGTGCTTGGCTTACCCCCAGGCAGCTAGGAGTATCCTCAGTTATTTCTGATGCTGATGGTGACGGCGCTTCTTGTAAAGCAGGAATGAGTTTTTTTAAATACCTTTTGTGATTGGACAGCTCCAAGATCATATTCCTTTCTTTGTTGATCCAAATGAGGAGTTCCCCAACTAGGGGACCATGGTACAGGCTAATCGGTGACACCATTCCCTCTCTTGCCTCCTAGCTCACCAGCCCCTTCCTGTAGGACACCCACTCTCTCCCTTCTCCACCCTGCTCTGGGTGTACAACACCCATGGGCTTCTTTGCCCTTCATTCGTGCCCTTTTGGCTTCCTGTTGAGTTGAGCCACGAGGAGGCACCGGCAGGAGACAGGAGAGAGGGAAATGGGGGCAGGGCATTTTCCCCCAGCATCCTCCCAGCAAGTCACCTTGGGCTGGCCCCAGCCCTCTAGAGCTTTCCTTTTCCTGCCAAACTTTACCTTGCTCAAGGATCCACACTCTCTCCGTGCCTAGGAGTGATGGCAGAGCCTTATTGTTGCTAGTCCCTGAGAGAATTCATTGTCCTTTGTGATTTCCGCTACCTGACTTTATTAAAATTCCCTTTATCTGACCCCTCCTGGTTCTAATACCAGCACCATCTCTGAACCTCAGAGACCTTCATTAAAGTAAAAAATTAGCAATGTGCTGAAAAATGTTGTGAGCCTCAAAAGAGAGCGGAGGTCCAACACTTTCTTGTTAGCGTGTTCTTTCTTTCCTCCAGTAGCTTGCTGCTGGCTCACCGATGTCGCCCACTTGCAGGCCACTCAGTCACTGTCTGGGTCTTGTACGTGGGCCTGGGCACATCCAGCAGAGAGGCTGCCCCGGGGCTCTGTGCTGAAGTTAAGATATCCAGGCTCAGCTGGGGCAAAGGAAAGAGGTGTAGCCAGGCAGAGAGTCTGAACTGTACTGATCTGGGAAACAAAATAGAAAACTGAAGAGGGGCAGCAGGCATCAAGCCCGCAGGAAGAGGTGAGGCGTCAACAGGGAGGTGACTCAGCAGGGAAGGAGGGAAGCGCAGAATTCAAGGCAGCTTGAGGCAAGCTGATCAGAATGGAATGTGCAGTGTCTGCGGGTGAAATGTGTGCAGGTATCTGAGGACCATTTCTACCTGATGGAGACAAACCCTAAAGGAGGTGGGTGGAAGCGGGCAGTTCATAAACCAGTTCCTCTAGTAAGAGGCTGCCTCACTATCCTCCATGTCCCCCCTTGTGGGGCTTGGAATTGAGTCAGGCTCCCAGTCCTGGGATTTGAGGGAGTGACCGGGACACTCAGTCTTCATGGGGACCCTGTGATTCTCCTGGCTGCTGAGACGATCAAGGACTTCTCTGCTGGGGGGAAGCCCTGATGTCCAAATCTCAGCTTTCCCGGTCCCCAGGTGGACCCAGGCCACAGGATTCTCTTCTATCAAAACCTGCTGCATAGCACAGGAAGCTCAGCTTGGTGCTCTGTGACGACCTAGATGGGAGGGATGGGGGGGTGGGAGGGAGGTCCAAGAAGGAGGGGTTATAGGTATACATATAGCTGATTCACTTCACTGTACAGCAGAAACTAACACAGCATTGTAAAGCAATTTTACTCCAATAATAATAATACAAAAAACACCCTCACTAAAACTGAGCCTCTGTGCTACTTAGTTTCCAGCTACCCAGCGGCCTCTATAGGGGCCCTGCTCAGCTGTCTGACTCTCCCCATCCCTGGGGGCTGGATTCTTCTTTGATGATCCCACTTCTGCTAAGTGTCTTTCAGTATAATTTCATGTGGAGAGTCTCAGGCCCCATCTCTCTGGCTCCTGAGTAGAGAACAGGGATTTACTTCAACTTCCTCACCCTTCTGTTGGGCGATATCCACAATGACAGCCCCAGAACTTGGATGAGATCATTATGTAGTAATCCGCAAGTCCTGAGTATCCCCCAGAGGTCGGCCTTTCGTAGTAGGGTTAGTAGCCCCACTCCACGCTGGATTTATGGGGTGGATTTTCCTCTAGTCTCCTCCATCCCGGTGTTGCTGAAAATTTAGGATGTCTTGGGCCCAAGCCCATCCAGGGGAAAGTGATTTATAACCTCCTTCCATCTACTCCTTCTTTAAGGCTCTTCAAGCCTTCCGAGGGCTATATGGGGTGTTTTAAATATTTCATGGAGAGTAAAGGAATAACGTTCTAGCTCCTGGGGTTTCTTCTCGTTGGGATCCAGCTGTTCCAGGTGTGGAGTACAGGGAGGGTATCAACTTGCATTACATTTTAAGCACTAACCACAGTCCCGCACCTGGAGAGTCTGCCAGCAGCTACTCTCTTGCCTTAAAATACAGAGCAGTCGTAGAATATCTATTATGCTACCTATTCAACACGTCCTTTTACAGGACCCAGGAGCAAAGTCCATAGGATGGGTAACACTCACATCCCAAATCCAAAGAGTCCTGCAAGAATCTCTGTAAAGAGAAAGTTGTCCAAGGAATAAAGCACGTATATATCTGCCTCTGTCCGGTACGTGGAAGACCGCAGCAGGCTTGGAGGTTATCTGCCTGCTGTGGCCGCCCCATAGGCATGTTCTTATGGCTCATAATCCACACCATCTACTGTGGCAGAATTTGGGGGATGGTTAATGGGGTAACTCTGGTTGGACACTTGCCTTTCTCTCTGCTCACTCCATTATGTAGGAAAGGACTACCTGGCAACCTCAGTCGTTCAGAACATGGCCCCAAACAAAGATAGATGTGTAATCACTTGACCTCTATGTATTCTAGTTCCCCCGTGAGAGTTTTGTTTCCTTACAGGATAGGTAAGAATCTTATTTTTATTTACGTCATCTAGAGACACACCTGCCATGTTGTCCAATGCACAGCTGGCAGGAAATAGAGATTTTCTGGATGATGATGGTAGAGTCAAAACCTGCCTTTTGATGATGTCCACTTACCAGATGTCATTGGTCCACTTACTGGAGCCATCCAGAAAAAGCTTTCTCCCTCCCACAGAAGAGTCTCTGCTTTTTAAAAATAATGCTTTTTCCCCTTCAGTTTACAGACAGCATAATTGCTTTTGAAATATTTGAAAGCAGCAATCATGTGGACTTCAGAGGAAAATAGGCCAGAATTGAACCCCAGTTTTGCTTCTCTGTGGCCAGAGACCCCTCAGTCCATTAACCTTCTTTTAATTGTCATTAAAATTGAGATGAACCAGAAAGCCATAAGGTTTCTTGAGACGTGATAACACAGGTAATCTGGCTCTCAGGAGGACTCAGTGACCGATTGTTGAATTTAAACAGAGTAACCCAGATCTTAATCCCAGTGCATTTTCACTCCAAGTTTGGTTTGTTTCCACTCTGCTGAGTTACCACCAAGCCCAATCAAATTGACATAAAATGCTTTTTGGTTACTTATTCTCCAACTATCTTTTTTTTCTCTTTAGAAAAACATAATAACACATCTGGGACCTATTATATGGTGGTATATATTTCAGTATATGTTTCTGCTAATGCTTTAGTAAACAGAAACCGCATGCATGTTGCCTCCTCGAATACAGTAGCCGCTAGTCTGCCTTGAGCGAGGCTCAATATAAAGTTAAACATTGCAGGATTTTAAAAAAGTGCTCCATCAACAGTAGAACTCTAGCCCCAGTTGTATCTGCATCGCTTTTTATACTTAAGATAATGCTTTTAACTACTTCCTACTGCTTAGAATGAGGAAAATTTTAAAAGTCTGTGATGTCCTTATTTATATCAAAGACAAGTGTATCAGGAACATTTCTGGTTGTTTATATCTGAATACTTAACCAATGGTGGATTGAACACATAGAGGTATATTTTGTCATTAGTTTCATATTTTCTCAAACAGCAGCCTTGGTTCAGGGACAGTATCTCTATGATTCTTTTATTTTCCTCATGGTTGTAAGATGGCTACCCTGACACCAGACATCAAGTCCACATCCACTTGAAGAGGTAGGAGTGAGGAAGTAGAACCAGCCACATGTACATGTGTCCAGAAAAGCAAGACACTTCCCAGAAGCACTGGAAAGACTTACATCTTGTGGTGTCATAAGGCTACCTCTATCTGCATGGGAGACTGGGAAAGTGAGATTTTCCTATTCCAACCTCTGTAGTGGAGGTAGACAAGAGAGAAGGAGATAGAGATGGATGTTAGATTAGCCAATCCCCAGTGTCTGTCATCATGAACTTCATAAAAGCGTTTGTGAGCTGAGGCCTACTGCATATCTCCCCAAACTAACCCTGAAAACAACAGAGATATCAGGCTATGGAGCAAAGAAGAAGAACTTTGGAATCAGACTCACCAAATTTCATGTCCTGGCTCTGTCACTTATTGAGAAGGATGGTCCTGGAGAAGTCACTTCTTCTCTTTGAACCTCTCTTTCCTCACTTATAATAATACTGTGTCCTAGGGCTAGTGTAGAGATCAAATGAAAGACTATGAAAGCACATTTTGTGCTGATTACTCCTCTGCACATGTACCTTATTATGGTAAAGATAATGGTGGTGGTAAACAAATAAGTAAAAGAAGAATGTAAGAGCCTGTTCTGTACTACACAGAAAAGCCAGGCCTGTAGGTCTGTGATAACCCAAGGCTTCCTTTCTTTGGTCCTTCCTTCAAGCAGATCATTATTTTATAGCCCTAGACTGAGATCTCAATTTGTCATGTTCAGTTTTGCATCCCCAGTGCCTAGTGCACAGTGATAGATGCTCACGGAAAAGTTTAATGAATGAATGAATCCCCCCAGAAGCATGAACTAGTTGAAAAAAGAGGACATTGTAATCCAATCAAACAATAAAGACAAGTTTCAATAAAGACAAGTTCAATAAAGACAGGTTTCTCAGGGAATTATTCAGCAGCTATTTAAGAATAAATAGGCAAGAAATTCTAACAAAAAGGTGGTGGCAGTGGAAGTATAGTTTTCAGATCTCAAATTTCCACAAAGCTGCTAGACACAAGAACCAAAACCCATGGGCTACATTTGCAAACATAACTGGGTGACAAATTATATCCTCAAACCTGCAACTATAGTGTAGTGGGTGATGGAAAAATGCCAGTAACCATAAGATTTGCATTGTCTCAACATCTGTGCTGGGGAGCAAAGGAAGCAAGAGAATGACTGAAGGACCTGAGAACAGAACCTCAAATAGCCGACAGGTATTCACCGAGAAGCACAGACAGGTAATTTGAGAACAACAGCTAAAACAGAGATTCCAGTAGGATTTTGCTCACTGGAAAAGGGTTGAGGTCACAGTAAGAACTGAAAATCTGGGGCAGTCTAGCCCCTATGAAATCTTGAAACTGACAGCCTTTTTTCCTTTTCAGAATAAGACCCCACACTAAGAAAAAAAATGCTAGGAGTGGAATCAGATTTAGCAGGTCAGAGACAATAGTGATGAGGAAAGAGAAGGTTCAGATAAAAGTAGAGGAGAAAGGGAGAAAAACCAGGAAATTTTAGAAAGAAAACCTTTATGTTTTTAACAGTATATAAAAACCACAGAATGAGCTCTATGATGTTAAATATGTTATCTGAAGAAAGTCATCTTCTTCTAAAAATTAGCAGAAACTAATTTCACATAAAAATGAGCAGTAGAATGGGAACATGTATATGTATAACTGGTTCACTTTGTTATAAAGCGGAAACTAACACACCACTGTAAAGCAATTATACTCCAATAAAGATGTAAAAAAAAAATGAGCAGTAGGAAACTATGGAGGTCAAGTTCCATAAAAAGTTAAGAAAAGGAGACAAAGACATATGCAGTATCCCTATGGAAAATGAAACCATGCCAGAAAGACATGTCCATAAAACTGATCAAAATTTCAATTTATTATTTCAAAATGACTAAAAGACATTAAGAAAGTGATATAAGGTATGAAAGAACAAAATAAATCATAACTAGAAAAAAACTCAGAAACAGAAATGAAAAAATTTAAAATGAAAGAAATCATTTTAGAAATGATGTCTAAACTATAAGGAGCACAGAACAAATAAACACAACGAATGATGCTTCAAGAGAAATAGAGGTGAAAGGAGAAACATTTTTTTAAATCAAAAATAAATGAAGAGGGCTTCCCTGGTGGCGCAGTGGTTGAGAGTCTGCCTGCCGATGTAGGGGACACGGTTTTGTGCCCTGGTCCAGGAAGATCCCACATGCCGCAGAGCGGCTAGGCCCGTGAGCCATGGCCGCTAAGCCTGCGCGTCCGGAGCCTGTGCTCCGCAACGGGAGAGGCCACAACAGTGAGAGGCCCACATGCCGCAAAATAAATAAATAAATAAATAAAAATAAATGAGCTGAAAAGCATTCAAGAGAATACTTTTTGTCTATATATATTATTACATATATATATATATATTTTATATATATGTATGTAGTTTTGAAGATAGTAAAGAAGATCTAACATATAAGTAATTAGAGTTCCCTGAGAAGAAAACTAAAATAAGGGAACAGAACAAATTCTAAAAACTAATTCAAGAAACTTTTCTGAAATTAAACAACATTTGAAACTTCATATTGAAAGAGCATATGTGTACCTGCAAATATTAACACAGACCAAGCAATAACAAGAAATATTACTAGATTTAAAAGAAAAAGAATGAAATCCCTTAGGCATCCAGGCAAAAACAGTAACTTACCAAGAAAAGTTACCTTCAGAATTTGGGGCCATATTTTATAGCAGAATACAATAGAATAGCATTTAAAATAGTAAGTTTAGATTCAATGATTTTTATAATTACATTAAATGTAAATGGTCTAAAAAACTTTCTTTAAGTCTAAACGTTTTCAGTATTCCTGCAGCACCCCCACCCCCACCCTGCCATGTTGCATTCAAACTCTGCCTTGTGATGGCAGAGGGTCTGGGATGAGAGTGAGCTTCTTGCTCCTTCTCCAGCAGCAGAGAGGTTTTCCTAATTTCAGTACAGCCAATGAGGGCTTGTTTTCTACCTCTTCTGTTGCAGGCAACCTTTGCCTTGAAGTAGGGGAGAAGGACTCACAGGAGAGCTTTCTGTTTGTCTCTCAGTGGCAGCCAATCACCTCCAGGCACTAATGAGGGCTCAGAATTTTGGATGGGCTACTGCAAGAAGTCCCACTCTACCTTCAAACTTTGACAAAGCCTGTTTACCCTCACTGTAGAGGAGAACACTCTCAGGTCTCCTTTCCTGCCCTCGATCTTTTTCATAAGCACTCTGTGAAGGCCCATGGGAAAGAGCTGTTGGTGTGGGCTCCCCTGTGTCTGGGACCCCTACGCTGTCACAACAGCCCACACTTAATATGTAAGAAGTTGTTAAAATTTTAGTTGTTCTTACCCACTTTTATGGCTACCACTTCTTCCTCCCACATTCTGCCAAAGATAAAACATGTTGTGTGTCCCATATCTTCTCAGAGGGATTTGTCAATCTTTGGAATTCTTTTTTTATTCTGTTGTGTTGAGACCTCAGATCTCTGATGGAATAAAGAGAATAAGATTTCATAAGTTATATGGCTTTGATGTTCTCTTGTGGCTTTCTACATCCTAAGTTAAAGGGAAGCTCCAATTTTTAAAAAATGATTTTTAGTAATTATAATTAGTAGTGGCAGTATTAGTATTGTTATTTTGACTATTGTGTGTGTCATTGTATATTGTGGGGTAAAGCAAATGAATAATGATGGGATATTTTAATTCTCTCATTCACTGTGTCCTTGAGAACCAAGGTTTTTGGTATGGAAGAAAGGACATACATACATGGTATGGAAGGAATTAAGTAAAAATCGTGCAACTCTGAATTTGAATTTGAAACACTATTATGAATTTATAAGATATTTTATATTTAAATACATGTTTATTTCCCAATTCCATTCACCAAAAATGTCTAGCAATGTGACTCTCTAGTTGCAGAAAGCATCTGTAGTGCCCAGATTGTGATCTTCAAGTATCATTTCCTACCATAGAAACCAGAGTTTCTTAGAGAAATAGCTGATTCAAATTTGGTGTAGGAACTGTGCAAGATGAACCTAGACCCTCTTATCCCACCAAATAGAAAGGATACTGTCAAAGACTAATGGGGTCATGTCAAAAGGACTCAGCTGCCAATCTTAGGAGATTTCCACTGGCCAAAAATGGGACAACTTGAGTTTAAATAAAGATAAGAAATACAGTGTACTTAAACCCATTTAAATACATTGCATTTAAATTAATGATTTCATAATTATATATATATACATATTTTAAATCAAATCAGTCGCTTTTAGAGGATCATAGAGAACCAATTCATGATCTTTAAAACAGGTAAATAAAGGAAAGAGTCACGCATTTATCCTTTTATATACAAACTATGCAACTGGGTAACCAAATAATAGATGAGAGAAGCATCTCTTTATAAATTATACCAAGTAAAAAAATGAGAGGTAGAATTAGAATGTCACCATTTTTCAATCTCCAATTAATTTATGGGTCTAGGCCATGAGCCTCCATGGCTGTTGACATTACAAAAAGAGAGACAACCAAACATATGCTATCTAAAGAAATAACATGCCACTTCCTATGGTCTTGCCAAAATGACTGAGTTCAAGTTTTATCCGTCTCTGAATCCAGCTTCTGATTTGTAGATAATGCAGGGGACAGAGAAACATGTTGGATGGGACCATGAGTACACAATCAGCAAAATCCAGAGAAGAGGGAAATTCCATAGGTCAAACCACCAGGGCTCTTTAACAGATAAATTATAAGCAAAAGGAAGGGATGGAGGGAAAACCAACAGTTTCAAAGAAAGGTTAAAACTTGTTAGATTTTTGAGAGTGAGTGAGAATAAACTATAGTGCTAAGAATGTACACTTGGGTAACAAAATCATAAAGAAACATAGGGAAGTGATTACTCTAAAAGTCAAGATAGTGGTTATTTTTGGAAAGAGGAAGGGGACACATGTGAAAGGCTTCTGGAATATCTGGAAAATTTCTATTTCTTCATCTGAGTGAGTGTTAGCCCTATAATTCACTAAGCCCTATGTTTGTTTTATATGGGTTTCTGTATCTGTGTTTTATTTTACAATAAAAGTTTTTTTAAAAAACCTGTTTCACTTTAGAACAACCTCTTGATCTCATCCCCCAAACAGTGAATTGCATATCTCTATGTGTACAAATGAAATACATTATAAATTTTTTAAAAGAATAAATAGGCAGGGAGGATATGTTGAAGAATATATTTTAGATCAAGTTATATTTCCCTAAGTGCCTTTATTAGAACCTACTTCACAAAATCCTTCCCTTCCTTAAAAAATCCTTTCAGAAGAGTCTGTGCACCATTTTTTCTAGACTCGCCAAGTTAAATAGCTAGAAAGTATTTCCTTTTCAAAGTCCAATGAACATGCAATCCTCTATATAATAAAAAAAAAGATGTATTAAGGTTTCTAATCCCCCACCCCTTCCTTCCATTTTAGAGGGGAAAAATATATGTGTATAAACATGCACACACGTACGTATGAAAGCAACTAAATGCTGTAATGTAAACGTAGAAGTGGCATTCAAAAGAGAGACCTTCTCTACGAGAAGGATAAATACCTTTTTCAGGAAGAGTTAGAGGATGAAACAGTTTCCTCAAAAGTTTAAATACAGTAAAGAATGTTATTTGCCATCTGAGCTGCAATTTCAAAGCCAAAACGTGAGCCCAATGTGGGAATTTTAGCAACAACTGAACTTGCTAGGGGATTTGGGTCGTCCTAAGTCTTTTGAAGTTCCATTTTGCTTTGTCTTCAGATGCCTTGACATAATCAGCCCATTGATGCCTTGTGCTGTCTTGTACATGCAAGCAATTGCTCACAATTCCATATCAGGGCTGGAGACAAGGAGAGGTTCAGATCCCTTTGACACCGGGGCGCCTGGTCAGGAAGTTCTCAAATGTGCAGCAACGTGAACTTTTAGCTGAACTGCTGCCCAGTGGGGCACCCGTCCTTTCAACCTCCATTGGCTCAGGTCTTCAAAGGCTCGGGGCATCTGTACCCAGTGACCTGCATGGCTGGCCTGACACATCTCTTTCCCATGGAGTGGTGGGGGTCGAGGGGGATTGAAATGACTTATTCACCTTTATTTCAAATTTGAGCCAGAGCATGTGTGAAATCCCCCCCACCCCTCCCGAGATCAAACAACCCGCCAGTTGCCCCCTAGTTGCACTGGTCACTGAAGGAGCATCTGTTTGACCTGCTTTAAGAAGCTTGCTTCCCACACTTTGGGATTACCACTGATTATGACAATAATGCTGGCCCACACTTACATGAGTGTGGACACTGTCCTTCTTTAATCATTGCAATAACCACACAGGCAATTTAAGATGAGGGCACTGAGGGAATTCACCCAAGAACACATATATAATTAGCCAGAGAGCTGGCATTGGAACTCAGGCACCTGTGGCTCCCAAGTCCATTACTTAAACCACCATGCTGTGGTACCTATGGCTAGAGAATAAACACCATCATAGACATAGCTAGCTATATAGAGTACTGCTGATGCTAGCTCCCTCCGTGTATCAGGCACTATACCAAGCTTCACAAACACTTCATTTAATTATATATAGATAGATATAGATATAAAGGACATAGATACATGAAGACCTAAAAATTAAGAGCAAGCCTTCAACCAGATTGCCTAAATTTAATCCCAGCTCCACAGTTTGCCAGCTGTGTGACCTTGAGCAAATGATTTAGTATCCCTGGGCCTCAATCTGTTCATCCAAAAACATCCCCCTTATAGGATACTGCAAGAATTAAATGAACAATTTATGCAAAGCACATAATATATTTCCCAGCACAGAATAGGTACCCAAGAAGTTAGATATTATTATTTATATATATATGATATATGACATCATCCAGTGTTATTATTAATTATGCTTCATATAATTAACAATATGAATACTATTGTGTAATAATGGTATTTATTATTACTATTACATATACATAGATGGACTATTTTCTCAGACAATCCAGAAAGCTCGGTAAAGAGGAATAACATTCTTCAAAACTTATCAGGGTCAACGATTACTAAAAAAAAATTATGCTGAGCTGACTCATTTTTCTCAAGGAGATCAATTTTTGAGATACAAACCAGCAAAGTAGATTGATGAGGGTACAGCTGAAACTAAGTCTTAGGATTATAGACCACCCACACTACACAAAAAGCATTGTTCTGAGCAAGACAGGCTGCCAACAGTCTAGACAGGACAGTTAGCATTTAACTCTCATCCCATAGCTGGTGCAGTTCGTCTCAAGATGCATAAAGGCCAGGTGACCATCTGATCACAATCCCCACCTTGCCAATCTTTCATCACCTAGATTCTGGTCCTTCTAATATCAAGTCTGTTTCTATCCTCATGGATGCTGTGTGAGCATCTAGTATCCAAATCCTATTTGATGTTTAAATAATACATTCCTGTGCAAAGTAGATATGAGGAAATGATAATACAAGCACAGGGAGAGGGTACTGAGGAGATACTTTGAACTGGGTGCTGTTCAAACACAAGCATTCTCTCTTTGGCTCTCATGGCTCCATATGGTAGCATTAGATCATCTTCCGGTCCCATATCCATATTTACTGAATGGCAGAGGTGTCCTCAAGCCCAAGTTCATCCACCTCCAGGGCTCATGCCATTAAATCCTGCACTCTAAGCTGCCCTCATTCCTTTCTGAACTCTTGTTCACTTTATCTCTCTTTCACCACCATCCACATGCTACTTAAGGAAAGTTACCAAAGAAGTTCCTTCGCTGGGCATTAATTACTGGAAAAATAGCTGATGTCTCCATTTTTCTCCTCTGAACTCCCCTAGTACTTGATACATAGCTTCAAGTCAGCAGCATGCTGAACGTGGCCTTTCTCCATCACTAGGCGGTGACTCTTTGAAGGCAAGAACCTTGTCTTAATTCATCTTTCTGACCCTAGCACTTAGCACAGGACCTGGCATATTGCAGGATTTCAGTAAGTATTCGTAGAGAGCATAAACAATTGGTGGGATGGTTAGATGCATACATGAAGGGATGCCTCAAATGACCTTCCTCTCTTTCGCTGAGACGTCACTACTAACCCCTATGTTGTTGATCACCAAGAAGTGATTCAGTTGCTACAGCACTTAGCACGATGTCCCATGTATGGTTGGCGCCCAATAAGTTTTAGTGAATGAAAAAATAAACACATAATTCAGGCCTTAAGGCAACGTAAATCACCTGGGAGATCTATTTAAACACTACTTGTTCTTCCACTTCTGAAATCTGTGACAAATGAAACCAGATCAGCAGGATACTGGTAACGTGGGCTACAGCCCATGAGGGCCTGAGCTGTGCTGAGCTGGCATCAGCCTGTAATGAAGCCACAGGCTTATGACATTTTCCATCACGTCCCCTGTCAGGCTGCTGTGGATGACCTCGTTCATTACATCCAGAGTTGGGGTCCTGTCTGGTTCAATGCTAAGAATTGTTCTACTGCTGAGAAACTGGTCAGTTTTTATATTATATACTTGGTAAATTGTGTAATTGTCTTTATTTCCCCCCTTTTTTTGGCCAATAAAAAATTGGAGCTAAATTTGTAGCTACTCACAGCAATGGAAAGACCTTTTAATAACACACTTCTTCAATGTCAGTTTTGATTCTCTTTTATTTCCTTACTACAAACCCCTTCCTTCTTTCCTTTTGCTTTTACTTCTACTAATTTTATGCATTCTCATTTCTTAATGAATGATGGTAAACCATCCAGCAATCATAAATGAAACTAGATTTAAAACAGCTTACTTAATTGTATAACTATAGACAAAGAAAATGTATTCAACAAATGTATTGTTATTTGGATACACAATGATTTTTACCTCCCCCTGATGTATTTCGTATATCCAGGACTAAAATCTTCTCTAGAAAGAGAACAAAGGAATAATTAAACAAAAGAGGATACTTCAACAAATCTGCTGGTATCATTCCTTGTGCATTGGGAGGCTGAATTCCTGGGAGGATGATCTTAGCTCATGAAAGGGAGTCACCAAGAGGAGGAAAAGAAAGGGAGGCAAGGAATATGCAGGAAGAGATGAAGTGATAAGAGGGAGAAAGGAAAGAGGGAAATGGAGAGAGAAGAGGGGGGGACCTGCAGATGGTCCTAGTTCATCAAAAGATGAACTGACAGTGGACTTGACCTTATCAGCTAAGGTTGTTGCTTGGATCTCAGTTGTCTTCAAGAGGCTGGTGGCCAGAAGCAAGAGGAACATCAGAAGTTACATCATTATCTGCACTTCAGCCTTCTGCTAAAGAAGATAATAACCTACCCTATTCCATTTTAATACTGAACTAAGGCGAGAAGTCACAACCAAATTTTAGAACCACCAACTCGGACCTTCAGCTCAGAATCAACTGGCTCACCCCCACCCCCACTATTTCCTGCCCTGAGAAATACAAGCCAAAGCGTTTCTGTTTCTCCTTGTGTTAAAAAATTTAGCGAGTGTTCTAAGAAGGAAACTTGTATCTTCACCATGTCTTTTTACATCCTTATTATATTAATGTTTTGTGAGAATGAGAGTAAACAAATCCACTGTAACCAATAAGGAGACAAAATTATATTAAAATAATACAAAAGTGGCTTTTAATCTGTCACCAGGGAATAACCATTTTGTTTTCAATTATTTCCTTCTAGTCTTATCTACTTTCATATACTTGAGGTGGACATGTGTAGCTGAATGTACACTCAGTCCTGTATCCTTTTAATATTTTAACTTAATAGGTCCCTATGTCAAGAGATTTCCTTCAAATTTTGATTTTTTGAATGTATGCATTATATTAGATTTATGGAACTATCTTTATTTTATCTTGTTATTGAATCTTTAGATAGCTTCCAAGGGGTGAATATGCTATATTTTCTTTGAGCTCCTCTAATTGCAAGGCACTAAAGTAATGGGGTTGTGGTGTGAGCATTGACAAGAGAATTGAAAATCAGGTGGGAATCCAGAGAGACAGGGGCCACAGTATGGTTGGAATTAGAGACCAGAATTGGATTCAGGATGGCTCTTGTGGTTGAGATTAAAGCTGGTTATCAATATCTATGGCTCTTCTCCTTGTAGGAACTCTGTGTAGATTGTACTTCTGTACTTTTCTACCTCTTGAGTTTAGGCAGTGACCACATGACTTGCTTTGGCCAATGAAATGTGAGAGGAATGAAATATGCCACATCCACGTGGAAGTATTCATGGGCAGTGTGTGATTCTCCACGTGCTCTTCCCGTGCTAGAGTGAATGTGGTCGATACCCTGCCCCATTCTGTCTTACGAGGCTGGTGCTGTGTTGATTACTGAGTTACAGCTCCCTTCCTCTCCAGAGAATTGCCCTGAATCCCAGAGGGATTATTACACAGTCTCTCCTCCCTGAGGGACAGCCAGCTGTGAATGATCAGTTCATACTCACGAGCTCCTCATGGGACCAGGTGGAAGCTAGTCTCCACCACAGTCCATATCTTTGTTTAATTTGCTTTCCCTGCCTTATCCTGTTCCCTCACTCCCCTTGTCCAGAGAGAACTCTCTCAATAAATCACTTTCACAAGAATCCACAACTCAGGCTCAGGTTCTAGGCACCCACCCTAAGACACATTTCCCAGGTGACAGGTTGTGCAGCGTTGCAACCTCAGGTGAAGGACAGCACCCTGGAGAGTAGCCTGGACCCTCAGTGGACAGGTGTAAGTGAAGAGCAAGCCTTGTGACGTTAACACACCAAGATCTTGGGAATTATGTCTCTCCTGATTAATAGAGCATTTGAGATGGACCTTAGTAGCAGAAGTTTCTTGATCTTCCTCCTGGAGCTCATCAGCTGATGTGACTCAGCTACAGTCTCCATCTCTGCTTCCTTTTGTGTGTCTCGCTTCACTCACTGCAAACTAACTACCTCTTCCTCTTCTCTACCCTCTGCCTCCTCTTTCTCAATCTTCATGTCAGACGCCCCTTAGATGTGGCTTGGTTATTAATTCTCATGCTTCCTAGTTTACCTCATAGATGCTAGCTATTGCATTGGCTTCAGCTCCATTTCCAACCTAATTTTCTCTGTGTTTTCCGATTCTAGTTCCCAAGAGTGAGAGTCTGATTGGCCAACCTCATTCCTGGGCTTCTGGTAAGTCTCTGTCCTGGCTACCTTTTGGGTGGGGTCAGCCAGAGCATAGGCCCTGAGGTACATGGCATGGTTGTTTAGTGTTACCTCAGATTTCCCAGAAATGGAGACATTCTGACATGGGTCTGTGACGTGAAACTGGACTGTGGTTCCAACAGGAAGATCAATAGCTTTTGATCTTACATTGAAGCACTTTCCTCTTTGGATTGCTTCTTTGTCACGGGAGTCATCCTCAAATTGGCAGGTAGAGGCAGAAGGGGCTAGAGACTCCTCTCTTGCCTGAGGGAGTTACCTCCTCCCACAAAAAGCCAACTGGGAACCAGGCATACTGGGACCCATAAGCACACCACGTGTCCTGTGCAAGCAGAAGTAGTCCTTACAGCTCACATGATAAAACGAGCCCAGATAAGGGTTTTGGAATAATGCCCAAGTGTCCAAATTGTGCTTAGAGCATCTCTTCTAGGAAGTGGGCACCTGAGAAAGCATTCCAAGGTTAGGGACTTTGTCCACGTGCCTTTTACCAGCAATATCACTAACAATCATGGTCATGTACCTGCCTGCACCCATCCGTCCATTGAATCATTGATTATACAAATACTGGTGAGCATCAACCATGTGCCTGGTGCTGTTTTAGTTCCTGAGGGTATAGCAATTAACAAGGCAGACAAAAATCTCTGCTGTCATGGAGCTTACCTTTTTTTTTTTTTTAACATCTTTATTGGAGTATAATTGCTTTACAATGGTGTGTTAGTTTCTGCTTTACAACGAAGTGAATCAGCTATACATATACATATGTCCCCATATCTCCTCCCTCTTGCATCTCCCTCCCACCCTCCCTATCCCACCCCTCTAGGTGGTCACAAAGCACCGAACTGATCTCCCTGTCCTATGCAGCTGCTTCCCACTAGCTGTCTGTTTTACATTTGGTAGTGTATATGTGTCCATGCCACTCTCTCACTTCGTCCCAGCTTACCCTTCCCCCTCCCCGTGTCCTCAAGTCCATTCTCTACATCTGCATCTTTATTCCCGTCCTGCCCCTAGGTTCTTCAGAACCATTTTTTGTTTTTAGATTCCATATATATGTGTTAGCGTACGGTATTTGTTTTTGTCTTTCTGACTTACTTCACTCTGTATGACAGACTCTGGGTCCATCCACCTCACTACAAATAACTCAATTTTGTTTCTTTTTATGGCTGAGTAATATTCCATTGTATATATGTGCCACATCTTCTTTATCCACTCATCTGTCGATGGACACTTAGGTTGCTTCCATGCCCTGGCTATTATAAATAGAGCTGCAGTGAACATGTGGTACCTGACTCTTTGAATTATGGTTTTCTCAGGGTACATGCCCAGTAGTGGGATTGCTGCGTCGTATGGTAGTTCTATTTGTAGTTTTTTAAGGAACCTCCATACTGTTCTCCATAGTGGCTGAATCAATTTACATTCCCACCAACAGTGCAAGAGGGTCCCCTTTTCTCACGGAGCTTACCTTTAATTTAAGAGACAGTCAGTCAGCAAACATGCAAACGATATGTCAGTTTCTGATAATGACTCCATGAAAAACTATGCAGGGTCAGGGGGCTAAGAGCAATGGAATTAGGGGTGATCTCTTAGATAGGATAGTCAGGGAAGGCCTCACTGAGAAAGTAAGGTCTGAGCAGGCCTAAACAAAGTGAGGGAGGATCCACTGAACGGCCTGGGATAGAAGAATACAGGGGAACAAAAGGTGCAAATGCCCTGAACCAAGAGCATGCCTGGAGAAATACCCTGCCACAGGAGCATGCCTTTAAAAACAAGGGGGTGGGGGCAGGGGGAGCACACAAGGCGGAGTGAGCAGCCTGTGTGAAGGCCCTGAGGCAGGAAAATACTTGGCATGTTCAAGGATCCCGGCAGCTCCTCTTGGTGCGGTTCAGAGAGGCGAAGGAATAGTGAGTGAGTTATAGGCAGGCCCTGCGTAGCCCATGCTGTGGATTCTATATTTTATTCTACGTGAAATAGAAACCGTTAAGGTCCATCAAACATTATTCTTTTTTGTAGTTGCGTTGAGGGTTAGTGATGGTTCGGTGGGCTTGGGAGGGGTGATAGAAATGGAGAGAAGTATTTAGGACCAAGGTCCATTTTGGAAGTAGGATGGACAAGGCTTGGTGATTGCTTGAACGTAGGAAGTAAGAGAGGGGTGACAAAAATGGTTCCTAGGGGTCTTTGGATAGCTAGTTGGGAGAGAGGTCATTTACCAAGAAGGGGCACTGTCATGGGGAATCAGCTTTGAGAGAGGAAAAGGACCTTAGTCAGGTTTGTAAACCACTACAATAGAGTGTTATTATTATTCCTAGTTGATGACAAGTAAACAGACTCAGGAAAGTTATTTCACTCGCTCAAGATCACATAACTAGTAAGCAAAGGAGTCTGGTTTCACATCCAAGTTCCTCTGATTAATACCCCAAATTGTGTTGTTTCCCTTAAAATTCTCACACAACCTCTTGAAAGAAAAGATCAGAGCATTCCCTGGAGCATAATAGAAACAGTGACAGCCAGAGAGGGCAGCCAGAGAAATGACACAAGCATCCCCTGTGTGGGCTGAAAAGGCCACACCAGAATAACCTGTAAACACCCAACTTGTGCAGCCAGGCCCTCCAAGACCAGGACACTGGAAGTCAACCACCAGACACAGCGATCCTGGCCAAGACGGCTTCTTCTCTCAAAACATTACTGGGGACCAAAGACTGTTGATTTAGAGCTGTGGTCTCCACACACGGTCCCTGGACCAGCTGCATCAGCAAAGGTTGGAAATGAAAATTCTCAGGCACCACCTCAGACCTACTGACCAGAAACTCTGGGATTGGAACCCAGCTCTCTGTGTTTTAACAAGCCTCCAGGAGATTTTGACAGATACTCAAGCTCGAGAGTCACTGAATTAAAGCATCTGGTTTCAACTGCTGTAAGTTTTCTCCTGTGAGCTGTCCTTGCCTGAATGAGTGCAGTATAATCCCATTAACAGGCCGAGTTTGGACGAACACAGAAGCTACTGCTGAAGCTGGATGGAAGCTCTCTTTTCCCCATCTGATTCTTGTACATAAATCCTCAGCCAGAAAGGAAATAGCCCTTTTTTTTTTTTTTTTTAACGGTACTGTTGTTTTGTGGCAAAGGAATGCTTTGCTAATTTTAGGAAGATGGCTTCAGTTATGGACAGGAAGTCTTGAGGGGAGGGGAAACTTTGTCTTGAATTTTTTTAAGTTGTGTTTCTTTTAGAAAAGAAAAAAACATTCCCAGAAAAGAAAACACCATTAACAAACCTCAGCTGACTGAGAAGAGGAGCCCTTGGGGGCCATTTGCCGAGTCCCCTGAGCTGCAGTTGAATCAGCCTGGAAGGCAATGGGCCTCAAGATTTCACTTTAGAAAGAGAATCTTTGCAGTTTAAATTGGCTTTGGGAGGAAGCATCTGGCTTCTTGGTGAGACTGATCCTTGAGAACATCCCTCATCCCCTGCCTCACCCAGGGTGTGGGGGCTCCTTGGATTTGGTCACTCCAAGTGTCATCCTGGTGACCAAGTACTCAGGACGGCCCCAAGCTTTACCGTTTCCAAAAGACTTCCACATGCCTCATCTTGTGTACTCTACAGAAAGGCAGGGAGAGCATACAATTTTCATTTCTCAAGTAAGAAGACAGAGACTTACAGAGGAAGAAAGTAGGCCTCTCAGATGACTAAAACGCGTGAACCGTAGTTTTAGATATTGTACCTCGTTGAATTCTTGAAGTGAGAAGGAGTCTTGTTTTCGTTTTGCCGCTGAGGAAATTGAAGGCTTAGAAAGTAACAGTAACTTACCTAAAGTCCCAAAGTTAGGAAGTAGGGGAACATGACACAAACTCAAGGCTTCTGACACCCAGCCCTCTCCTCTGGGTCAGAGCTGAGTGCTTTAAAGTGGTCAGTCCGGGAGCTTATATGAACCTCATATTGATCTCTAGAAAAGCGAACATTTCAAAATAATTTCTTAAAATTCTGTTTATCCCGACAGGTGGCCTAGCTAAGAAAACATAGTTGGGCGAGTCCTCTCATTAGGAACGTTTGCTATCATAAGTACAGCACTCAGCAGCTTACTGAGGTAGATGTGGGTATGGAGAGAACAGGCTGAGAGGTGGGGTAGGGACATGAGGGAGAAGTTTTTCGCAAGGGCCTGAATCACCTGCACAGCCTCTGGCCTGCACTGGCCAGAGATTGTCAAACCCTAAAAAATCCCCTGAAAGGTGTAAGAGAAGTATCCCCTTTCCTTTCGGCACAGAAGCATTACCTGTGGCCATCCCTGCCATCGCACTGTGTGAGTCTCTAATGGTGTCGTCAGAGGAGGCTGCTGGGCCCAGGGAGAGGGTGGTTGGCCAAGAGGGTGGCACCTTCAGGCCACTTTTGGCAAGCCTGGATCAGCCCACACGTCCAGGTCTGGCAGGCAGGCCTGTTCAAGACCATCTGCCTTACATGGATTCAAACTGCCCTCCCCTGAGGGTGTCTTCATTACTCTGGCTTCATGTGGGTTAGATCTGACCCACATGAGTCATTGGAATATAAGTGAGACCCTGTATATCACCTTCTGTTTATAAATGTTTGATGACATCCCATTGCCTTCAGGGTGAAGTCCACAATGGAATGGAAATGAGAAATTTTGAAATTCTAGCAGCAAGAAAGCTATCACTCAGTCATCATGGATTCTCTTTCCTTCATGATTGATTTGTTTAAAACATCCACCTTCCAGATGAAGAAAAAGAAGGAGGAGGAGGGGGAGGGGAGGAGGGAGGGGGAGAAGAGAGTGGGGGTGGTGGAGGATCAATTGAATAAATGCCCTGGCAGAAATCTGAAAATGAAAATGGCTTTTACTAGCAAGTTCTGGCTTTTTTGGTTGCAAGGAAAAGATTTTTTTTTTTTTTTTTTGAGGAAATTAAGTCTGTATCAATCATCTTATACTATCTCTCAGCCTATGGGATTGGCTCAGAAATGAAACCGTGTCCCAAGCTGGGCCAATGAGATCTGAGGACATATTTTGTTGAGGCTTCTGGGAATGGAAAACTTTTGCTTGTAAGGGAGAGCTACTGAGAGAGCCGCTCCCTTGTCCCCTGGGAGTTGTCACATGTGGATTGGGGTAGTCATCTTTCTAGCTGGGGGACAGCGCCAGGCCACAGAGAAGGGCAAAGTCCAGTGAGTCACGCAGAAATGACCCAAGACCACTCTGGGTCTAATGATGTGACTCCTTCCCCGGCTCAGTGGTGAGGGCCGCGTCACTCACATCGTCCAGCACGGTCAGCCTGGCCCAGCACCTGGCATGGAGGAGTGGCTCAGCTCAGGAGGTAGAGAATGAGCTGATGGATGGCAACTGAACCTAGGGTTTTCCCGGTGCCATCAGCTGGATTGCAAGCTTAATCTCGTGCAGGAAATACACGTCCCCAGCCGAAATTCAGGGACATGCAAATCAAATTTTGATGAAGAGACTTGGGTGTTGGGGAGGAAGATGGCAGGAAAGGACGGGGGTGGGTGAGTGCAAAGGGTCCCGGCTTCTGTGCAGTGCCCCAGACAGAATCACATGTATGAGGCTGTCCCTGCTAAGGACACGGTGTTCTCCTGTGGGCATGTGCACGCTGAGCCAGCGAGGCGCTTGGAAGGAGTCTGCAAGACGCGTTAGACCTTTATTAGCTTAAGTACTTTACCAGAGTGCAGATTACATCCAAACCTGGAAGTTTTCAACAGCAAACTTGCAGTGGCTTTCCAAAAGCTTGAGGCTAGCCTTTCCTTCAGTCAAAAAGCAGCCTGTGCCAGTTAAAGCTGAGAACCAGAAAACAACCGTGTAGATTGTGAAACTTGTATTTGATGAGATTTTCATGCCTTTCTGCTATGCAGACATTCAGCAAGGCTATAGAGATAGGTCAGATACAAGCCACAGGCTCTGGCTCTTTCTGAATTAGTGGCTGCCTTATCTTAAAGGAACTTCAAGGTCCAATTGCAAACAACACTGAGCTAGATTTCACTTGAGCACTAATTTAACTTGGCCAAGATGCTTGGCCTCTCTGGGCCTATAGCCTCTCATGTGTAAAGTGAGGGGTAGACCTAAACCAACACTGAGTTTCTCTGTATTGAGAAAAACCATTACCTGAAATGAAAATCCAAGTAGCATTTAGAGAAAAAAGAGCATGGGATCTGGAGACAGCCTAGGATTCGAGACCCAGCTCTCCCACTCTCTAAATACATGAACTCAGTTTACTCACTGAATCTCAGTTTCATTATCTAGAAAACAGAAATAATCTCATTTTCATTATCTATGTTATGGGGATTTGGGGAAGGCTTCAAAGAGATGATGTACGCAAAGCAACTGACGTGGAGTAGTCATTTAATAAAAAAATTAATTCAGCAAATATTTATTGAGCATATGCTATGTGCCAAGTAGCATGTGCTACTTAGCGTGGTGAACAAACTAGGCATCGCCCTTACCCTCCTGGGCAGTCAGACAAAAACTTAGAAATCACATTTATGAATGTATAATTGCCATATTAGATAAGACCTAAGGAGAGTATTAGGGGGCTATGACACAGACAACTCTTTTTTTTATTTAGCAATGCCACGAAAGCCATCATTCACCAAAGGTCTCCCTCACAGCCCTTTTAATGGCTCATCAGGGAGAAGGCATCACCCCAAACTAGATTTCCCATAGGTTAGTTTTCTTTGGGAAATGAGCTAATTTCACATGCAAACCATGCATAAAATAATGCAAGACTGTTCGTGGAAGTGGGAGGCCAATCTTGGAACTGACATTGCCAACCTCGTGTTCTTTCTGTCGAGGCTGCGTGACTGCTCATCTCAGCTGAGGTAGATTTGGTTCGTCAACACATCCTGCTACAGTCATCATCGATGAAGCTGTCTAACTACAAAGAATGAGGGCTTTCTGCCCAGTCTGACACCCACCTGGCACCAGGTGGATGCGGGGCCCCCAGGAGAGCCAGCCAGCTGGTGTTGATCCTGTCTGAGAGCTAAGGAATGGGAGAAACCCCACTCCGGTAGCACAGGAGTTTAGCTTTGTTAGGTGGGGAGTGTTTGGCATCCAAGAGCAACTTGGACATGTTACCTCTAACCTCTGTGCCACTGTTTTCTCATTCACAGCCAAGAACAATCACAGCCGACCTGCGCATCATGCAGAGTTTTCAGTCACATCATGTGAGATGAATGTCTGCTCACTTCTTTCAAATCCGTCACTTCGCTTACACACATCTATAATCGTTCGAGTCTTACCATCTCACATCTGGATTATTGAGGTAACCTGCTCACAAGTCTCTCTACTCTCAGTCTTGTTCCCAAATTCCTTCTAATCCAGTTATGGGATTGCTTCTAAGTTTAAAATATAAGTGATAGCCTATCGCTTTCTGCTTAAAAATATTTGATGATATCCTGCCGCTTTCAGGATGAGGTCCAAAATCTTCAGCATGGCATTTATGGCATACACTGTGAGTTGCCCACCCACAAGCCATTCTTCTCTTCCTCCATACCAGCAAAATCCAATCTGAGGTCTGGTTACAATGTATTCAAACCAAGGGGATAAACTACGATTGTTCTAAGACAACTATGGTGATCTCATTTCTCTTCAGACTAAAGTAGGCATGTGACCAGTTCTGGTCAGGGAGATATAAAGGAAAGTTGACTGGGGCTTTAGTGAAAGACTATTTTCTTCTTGATCAGAGAGAATCGTGTGAAAAGATGGCCCATTTTCTGTGTGACACTTGGGGCTATGGCAGCCATCTTGTGACTGAGCGGAGAGATGTTAAGATAACTAACTTATCCCAGGTTGCCTGGGATTTTCCCACTTTTAGCACTAAAAGTCCCATCTCCTGGGAAACCCCTCAGTCCCAGGATAACTGGGACAGTTGCTCACCCTAGGACATGTCACTGGCATTCTGAGAAAGAAAAAACAAAATAATGTGAATACCTTAATGACCATCATTGAGCTGCTGGACCAACTCTGAGGTTACCTTTCTCAAGTCCTCTTGTGCAAGTTACCTATTTGCCTTCATCGTGTGTCTTGTAACTTGCAGCTGAAACTTGCAGCTTGAATACAACATTTAAGGTCCTCATCATATGGCCCAGGCTGCCTTTCAAATGTGACTTCCTACCATTCCTACCCTTCCCCAATACACTCCCAGCGTGGACTACTCACAATTCCCTGAGCTTACCATGAATCTGCACACCTCTGTGCCTTTGTTAATGTCATTTCCTTTTTCTGAAATTCCTTCTCTTCCTTCCATGTCTGAAAATTTCCTAAACTTCCTCCAAGGCCCATTTTACCAAGTTCCTTTTTTTTTTTTTTTAAATGCCTTTCCCTCCCCCACTCCATCCTCTGTGCTCTCATGGTTTTAGCAAGCAGAGAAACTCTTGGTTTATGTGTCTCTCATCTTATACTTTGAGTGTTTCAAGGGCAGGGATTATAACTTAATTTGTTTTATATCTATAATCCTTAACCTAGTATCTGCCACCCCTATCATGCTTGTCTACAGAATGAATGATAATGTTTATGGGATGAATAATTATATGGAATGATACGTTTGTTTTGAAAAAGCAGAGTCTTATGGAAAATGCAAAGTATTGCCCTTGTTTTCTAATGGGCTCTTCCCAAGAAACCTTCCCTGGAGAATGCTTATTCATATCGAGATTCCTCTTCCTTTGAATTCCCTTAACAACCACATTGTTACCAAGTCCACACAAGATGCCACTATGTACATTTTCAAAATATTGCTGACAATCATAGATGACTGGTTCCTGTATAACTCTTTATCTCCCTAATAAAAGAGTAAGGAAAGTGGCTTCCGTCTACTATGAAGGCCACCTAATTCTGAGCCTACTGCTCTAAATGCAGAAGTTTGGACCCTATAAATGTTGGCTGAGTAAATGCAATAAATGCTATATTCTTTTATTACATTAGGAATGATTTGGCTGCAAGTAATAGAAAAATCTACTAAGAGTAATTGTGGCAGAGAGAGCTAGCTGACCATTAAAGATTTGGATTTCCCTTCCATAGTAAAGAGTTGTTAAGCAGCTTTCTAGACAGGGACTTGGTTTCTCAGTTGCCTTGCATTGAGATGGAGCTATATTTCTACCTATAAGCCATTGGAATATGACCTGAAAGATGGGTATCACTTTCCAGCCAAGAAGGTTAGGGAGGGTTTACCCACATTCTCATCTCCTTCAGCAATGACTTTGGAGGCCACAAGCTGAAGGTGGTAGCATCCTAAGCAGGAAGGAGCCTGAATTCCTGAGTTACCAGTTGAAGAACAACCCAACTAGGAAGAGCCTCATTGGATTTCGTTTGAGCAAGATATCAACCATGATTGTATTAAGACACTGAGATTTATGGAGTTGTTTTTATAGTATTTATATTTGTATTTATATTTATAGCATACACAGTCCTGATAAATACAGTGGCCTAAACAAATAGTATATCATTTTCTCAATAATAGAATGTCTAAAGATAGATAGTTCCTTAGTTCTTTGCTTTTCATCTTGTGGCTCTTGCCTCATGGTCACAAGATAGTAATGGCTGCTCCAGGCTTTACATCATTGCACCAGCAGGGAAAGAGTCAAAGGGCTAGACTTTATGATTTTAATTCAAGTGGAAACTCCTAGCCAACTTCTCTTCCTGTGCCACTTGCCAGAACTAGGTCATGTTGTCAACCCTAACTGCCATAGAGGCTGGTCAAGGGACTATGTACCTTTGCCCATTTCTCTAGATGAAGACAGTAGGAGCGACTGTGGTAGGGAAGGGCTCTTTGGGCCAACTAACAACATCTGCCACAGTTTTTATTCCAATTTCCAATCATTTTATTTATAAAACTTGGCTGTATCGTCTAAGAATTCCTATTAACAAGGTAAGATTTATTGGCCAACCTGTTAGTGGAGGTGGTTTTAAGTTACTAAGTAAATTCAGAATACAGTTAGGTCCATAGCATTAATATGTCATAAGGGCAAATTCATCCAGGGTGTGTGACAGGCATGAGAAAATACCACCTTGTGAATCAAAGCTAAGCTCCAGGAAGTCCTTGGGTTCCATAAACTCCAGTGCAATGGTGCTATCACCCAGTCTCACTGTGCACCTCGCTACCTTCATACCTCTCTTTTTTTCATGCAGTTCCTCCATCCTGCAAGTGCCATTTTACTGGGCTCCAGAGGCCCACAATCAATGTAGACAAATCATTTCCCCTCTCTGGACGCCAGTGGACTCCTCCATTAAATAAGAGTTTGTATTGTCAAGATTCTTGAGGTTTCTTCCATCTCAAGCCTATGGTCCTTAGATTCCTTCAAAGATACTCATCCTTCAAGGCCAAGTTCAAAGGCTGCCTCCTCCACGAAGCATTCCTTGACTTCCAGCAACCAACTGCTGGAAGTCAACTGCTCTTTCTATGCTCTCTCAATGCAACTTACTATACCATTTACTCTCTCATCATTTTACAATGGATGATTATTCATATGTCTGGCTTCCAATCAGATTGTAAACACTTTGAGAGGGGACTCCTCTCTTTAATTCCCAGTACTGCCTAGCAGAGCGACTTCCAAGTAGTAATTGCTGAATAAAAGACAACTGAATTGATTAATTAACTAATAAGTCAATTACAAAATATGGGGAATCACAAAATGCACTGATGCATTTAATGTTTCTTTAACGGATGAACTTTTTTTCAAACAAATTCTTAAGCAGAAGCTCGAAAGGAGAAGAGGAAGAGGAGCTGTTTGTTGGCTGAAGTGGACACGAGAGTCTAGGAGCCCAAGTGGACCAGCCTCCACCCTCTAGAGACCCCTGAGGCACCTCACTGTAGAGCACCCATAGGGCTCCATGAAGCATAGTCTAGAAATGACTGCACTAGGAGACAGAGACCCGAGGAATCGAGGGATAAGGGTCCCAGCCGGAGTTTGGCTTCAATTTCATCGTCAAATTATTGCCCTTGGCCTCAGTCTCCTAACCTGCAAAATAACAGGAATGGCAAATAAGTGACACCCATGTGACCATTTCTCTCTTGCCTTTTCCTGGCCTTTCTCTAGGATTCTTCAGAAGCGTTCGCAATGCATCACTGCCGGGAGTCCCTAGCTAGCCATCTGAGTTGGTTTCACGTGAAACTGATTTGCCACCTTTGGGCTAACTCTATGATGCTTCAATTCTCTTTCAGGTCTAACATTTTCTAATTCTCATTTTTTAAAAACTCAGTCGCTCCACTGATGTTCCTGCTCTGTTATCAATGACACTGTTAAGCAAATTAAGCCCTGAAGGTGTGTGTCTAGAGATTCCGTCCCCCAAATCAGAATGGGTAATTTAAGGCCAAACAAACTGGATCAGGCAATTTGAATCTGGTCTTGAGCAAGTGGTACCTTACAAATATGGACATAAGTGGATGACTACTAATTTCTTCTGATAGTCTAGGTTGAAGGATCCTGGGTCCAAGGAGATGGTGATGTGGATGGAAATTTTGACAAAAAGGGAAATAAAAATTTGCTGATGATTTTTACTCTGGTGATGAAAATACCTAGAGAGGCTATAGAGATGACTTTGAATCTCTGAAGGCCCATCTTACAGAGCTGGGAGTGGATTGTTTCCATCTGGTCACCAAGGGTAGAACTAAGACGGAGGGTGGCAGCTCTGTGCCAGCAGAGGTTGCAGGCTGGTGGTCCATGGGCCACATTCACCTCCCCAAGAATATCTTGTCTGGTTCATACAGCCTTTATGAAATGTTTAACATAAAGCTAACTTTAAAACCTTGAAAATTGATGTAAAAATAAAATTTCCATCGGCTCTTGAAAATTCAAGGGATCTGGAAATACCATCCTTTGGGTGAGCACTTGGGGCTGCCGCCCTAGGTTCTGCACTCGGGGTGGAGGAGAGGCACCCCGTGGGGGGAGATGTCTCCACCTTACTCTTTGCTGAGAACTGAAAATGTATTAAAGTTATTAAGATGCAAATTCAGTTTGTAGTTTTGATATTTAACAAGTACAGCCTCCCTTCCAGTGGGACGCTTTGGACACTCCACGTGAGTTAAGCTACCCCAGCCCCAAACGGAGCTCCAGGTCTGGCAAGTCTGGACCCACATTCCTGCAGGGTCCAGTAGAAATCATCTGCTGGTGTGGGGGAGCAGCCATCTGCTTCTGAAGGGCACCTCTTTTCCAGTTAATCAGCATCTTCCATGACCCCTTGTCTTTACCAGCCCCATCTCATTCATTTATCTTACCTGCCTCTGTAAGCGTCTCAGTTTTTGAGCTCTGCTACAAGGAAATAGATTTGGGCTTCATATAAAGAAAAATGAATTGTTAACTATTTGTAAAATTTTAAAGTGGAACTTTAAGAATGAGATAGTGAGTTTCCCCATTCCCAGGGGCATGCAAGGACCACCCATAAAAGGGAAACCAACGTGGTTGGAAGCTGGTTTAGAAGATGCTCTTTGAGGCCTCCTCGCCCTTAAAAGGCACAACTCTGTGAGCAGCTGGTGGCAAGCAGGACTTGTTCAAGGCTGAGCACGCAGGAAGAGGCCTGAGAGCTAAAAAAAATAATTGTCACATTAATTCAAGGTTGGGTCCAAAACCATCTGGCAACTTTCTCCAAAGCAGGAAGAAAAATTTTAAGTGTTCACTAGACTTGAAAAATAATCAGCATTTATTCCAGGAAAAATAATATCTTTCACTTGCTCAGTGACGTGTGGTTTGAAGTGCACCTTGACATACATTATCCGAGTCCCTCTTCATAAAGCTACCAGAGGAGAGTTGTGTGGATAAGAGTAATCCAATTATACAGATGGAAGTGGAGGTCCAGGAAAATAGTATCTTATACTCAAGAAGTAAACAGGAATCAGGACCTATATCTAGGTCTCAGCACTCCTTGGCTTTTACTGTCCCAATTTTATCACAGCAGCAAATCTCAGAGTCAGGAAACCAAAGAAAAGCATCTAAGGCTCACCAGCCAACCTCCCTTCCTCATGAGCTTCCACCGGAGGGATTCTACTGATAATCTACAGAAGCAGGGCCGCTCAATGCTGCAGCCCAACAGCTTTTCCATTGGCCTCACTTAGACCTTCTTCCCTCGACAAAAGCCCGATTCTTCTTCTGCTTTGGAGAGGATGGACAAGTGGCCGCCATCTTCCCCAAAACTGCTTCTCATAGACCTGAAGTCTGTTATTAAAATGACGCTCCATCTTTTTCATCTCCAGACAAAATAATTGACTTAACCTTTCCCCCAAATGACAAATACCCTCTTGAGTATTAAACACCCTTTTCGTATAAATGGAAAATTCCAGAGCGCCCACTTAACGAAACCCTCTTCTTTAAAAGCTCCCCCTTTCTAAAAGCAGTAGGGCTTTTAGCTAGCGAGCTCTCTAAGTAGTCCATTAGTATTCTGAAAGGATCAGCAGGAAATACAATTAAACCTTTGACCTCAGGTCTGAGTGAGAGCTTTGAAGAGAAGAGAGTGGCCAGGCCATGAAGTCAGGTCAGTCTGTTTCTCTCACTCCTCGGCCCCAGGCATGGGATCCCAGCTCTAGGGATCCTAGGGCTGTCTTGGGACCCCCTCCTCCTGCCTCTGGCCTCATCTGACTTCACATCCTGAAGTCCATTGCTGGCAATATCTCAAGGAAGTTACATTTGCTTGATGATAATTCTTGGACCACAGACACGTCGCTTCTTTATTTACCACAAAAGGGACTTACAAAGTATTTAAACTATTGTGACTCAAACCATTTTTTCATCCGGCTTGTGGTAGTTAAACTACATTTCCTTCAATAGAAAAGAGAATAAACATTACTATATATTTTTGAATGGTTATTGCGAGACTTACATGAAATGAAGCTTATGAAAGGCCTTTAGAAACTATGAGGTGCTTTGTGAATGTCCAGGAATATTAACATTGCCATCTTAGCCACTCTTATGATGGTCCCCTAGCCAGCAGGTCCCCACGGGGATGAGAAGGACAATGTCTGCGTTAAACCTGGTCCAAACTAGGACACTGGTGACATGGGCGGAGCTTCCTGCGTGTCTCGCTTTTGTTTGTGCACACCTGCCGTCTCAGACATCTGACATCAGTGTAAATAGGCCTCTCGTAGGAATTGCCTTTGTCACTGCACCTGCCGGTTCCAATTTACTTGCTGTGATCAGAGCCCACGGCTCTTGACGGCTGTTCAGAGTCTGAAGGCACAAAAGAAAGCCTCTCCCTGGGGCCCATTTGTTTCTGTGCTGAGATGCCCCAGTGGGTGCTTATTCATAAATGGGGCATTTGGAGACCCCCAGCTTGCTTTTCCATCTCGCGCCTTTGCCAAGGTCCTTGGAGTCTGATGTCTGAACAAGAAGCTGCTTTTTTTTCCCCTTAATTACTTGGTCTGGAACTGGATGTTTCCCTTTGTGCAATATTTAGGGAAGATCCTCTATCAATTTGTAATATACCATTTGAAAGAAAAAAGACAATTTTTTGTTGATAAGCCAAGCCAGATGTAAATAGACATCTCTTTGTAAATATAAGTAAAGAGATAAAAATCTATTCTTACCTATAATAGACTGATTGCATTATTGAGCCCAATTCTTTATTCTTCCTTCCTGTGACTTTGGAGCCCCTCCAGTAAAGACAGAGTATATTTCTCTATCCCTGGTGACACGGTTAAACGAATAAGGGAGAAGGGAAGGTGGACCTACATCTTCAGGGGCCTTGTGTGTTTAAATTAGCCCTTGAGCTTCTACCACTGCCAGGTGAAGAACATGCCTGAGCTGTCTGGGTCCCAGGAGGGGTATGAGAGACATGTGGAGCCGAGCTGCCCCAGCTTAGCAGCAAACTCTGATCCACGGAGCCCGCCACTCCATCTGCAGACACATGAGAGAGCCCAGCCAAGATCATCTCACCCCCAGACGACCCACAGACACACAAAGTATAATGATACATGACTGTTGTCTTAAGCTACTGGGTTTTAGGCTGATTTGTCACATAGCAATTGCTAATTTCAACATTGTCAATGACAAAATCTCCGGAGAATTCAAAAAATTCAGCTCTTCCTAAAATAAACTTAATGTTAAAAAAAAGACATGTTAAGAAATACATTAAAGTTTCCCTCATTACAGAAAAAAATCAATTCATTACAGAATACTTAGAAAATATAAGAAAAAGAGAGAAAAAAGAACAATCAACCATTCTTTAATCCTGAGAAAATCAACAGCTATTCACATTTTGCTGTCTATCATCTTTTAAAACCCAAAATGGTTTTGTTACTAAGTTCAAAAACAATAGCAATAAATCACAAAGGAAAATATCAATAGATTTGAGTGAATAAAAATATAATATGTCCGCACGTTTAAAGGGAATACTAGAAAATGAAGAGCAAGAGAAATGGGAGAAAATATTTGTAAGACATATGACAAAAGTGTTAATATCTTTGGCGCATAAAGAGTTCATCTACATTGAAAAGAAGAACGTGTGATCCTAAAAGCTAGATAGCCGAAGGGCCCAACTAAAACACTGACAGAAAGATGCTTATAAGTAAACATAATGTGGGAAAATATCCAACTTTATATGCAAACAATGAAATAGAAATTTAAATGACGCTGAAACGTTACTTTCCTATGACATTAGAAAGCAAAATTTAAATTATACTTATGGTGGGAGGTAGTAGGGTGTAATAAATACACGTATTATTGGTGAAATGGTAAATATATACAATCCTTAGGGAAATAAATGTCTTATAAGCCTAAAAATATGCATGTTTTTGACCCAGTAATTTCACTTATGGGGATCTATACTAAAGGCGTAATACTGAATACAGTTAAAGCTTTCTGCATAACTGGCCAATTATAAGGCAATCTTTAAGTAAATTGTGATACCCCCAATGATAGTATAGTATGCAGCTACTAAAATAGGGAGCGTGAGACAGTTTAATAACTTAGTAAAAATGCTTACATTTAATATCAAGTGAAAAATCACCACTAAATTATACATGGAATATAATTAAAATTGCGTGCAGTAAAAATCTCGAAAGAAATACACCAAAATGCTCATAGCAGTTTGTTTTGTTTTGTTTTGGATCATGGGACAATGAGCCACTTGTAATTTGTTTCCATCTTTGTTCAGTCCAACTTAAATATTTTATCAACCCAGGGCAGACCTCACATTGGCCCTTTGAGCCTGTGCCCCAGAAGAGTGACTCTTGATGCCATGGTCAGGAGAAGTCCAGAAAAACACTAGCAATTCTAGCAATTCTTGCTCCATGACACACGTGACACCTGCAATTAAATTATTTTCCTAAAAATGTATCTTCCACTTTGACCCCAGATTTGGTCCTTAGCTGTTCGGTGCCTGTCGTAGTGAGAATTCTCTAGAAGTGGATCCTAAGATAAGGATTCTTGTGAAAGCAATGTATTGAGGGAATGTTCTTGGGAGGAAGGAGTAAGTAGGTTAGGGCAGGGGAAGGAAGCTGGAGCGAGGGATGGGCTTCAGCCTGGTGCCGGGAGCTCTGGAACAGGACTTACAGCCCCGCATCTCCGTGCCCAGCAGTCACGACGTTCTGGCTCTCCTCCCCTCTCCACCCTCATCTTCAGAGTGGATGCCACCTGGCTAGCGAGGCCCTCTCCCTGGAGAAGGAGGCAGCTGAGGCATGTCAGCAGCAGAGGAGTGGGTACGGGGGCCCTGGGATGGACACCAACCTCAATCCGACAGCACCTCTCTCCCATCTTTCCTGTTGCCCACTCATTGTTGACCTTGGCCTTTTGGGATCTGGACCACATTGAGGGCTGAAATTCCTTTGTCTCTTGGCTTCCAATCGTCTCTGCCAAGTCTCTCTGACGCAAAGTATGATAATAAGGACATCTTACAAGAAGCCAGGCTTAGAAAAACCTGGGACTGTGTAATTCAGGAGGGCAGTGCAGCACGGTCTCCCCATGGAGAGGCCCTAACCCAAACCTGTGGCAGCATGGGTCAGGGTCCTCAGTCCAGCCTGTGTGTCCTTACTTAGACCTGAGCTCAGGGCATGGGCCTTCTAAAGGCTAGGACCATCTAACCGGGGACGTGATGGTGACCACATTGGCTAAACAGAAAGAATCGGGAAATGTTATTTTCGAAAGCATGCAAGGAGTAGAAAAAAAAACTGGTGACTCAGATCTACTGATCCTGCTGGTGAGTTTTCCAGCCATCTGTTATCTCTTCCAGGAGCCACCATTGAATGATCTGTAAATATTTCCCGAGGACCAGAAGGGTAGGGAGAGGAGAGTTTTCTAGGTCGATCAGTCACGAGTAAAGGTGAAATCACAGATGTACACAGAGTGTCTGCAGGCGGTGAGAGGTGGAGCTGCCTGGAAGAGCAGAGCGCTCAGTCAGCAGGGAGTATTGTTGATGGAATCTCCTTAAGCTTGGATTTATCCTGCAGTGAGCTGGAAACTTGATGCTTCCGTGGACAAGACCATGCGAGACAAAGCATTATAAGTGCAGTATAAATGTGTTCCTGGGAATGCGTTTATCAAATTTTTAAAATCAAAACATTTTCAACTTATGCCTTTGCCCATCAATATCTGATGCCCCTTTCTCTATTCTCCAACTATGTAGCTCATTTTATATTGTATTAGTTGACCTCATTAGGGAAATATGTCCCCAGTCAGATTGGAAGTTACGAGAATGGTCTTATTTAGATTCCAAAAAACTGGCAATATATGTTTAATTGATTAATTCATTAATTAAATGAAACCTCGTTTTCCTTCTGTAACACCTCTGCCAGAAAATCGTTCAGTGTCTGATTGCGTTATACCTTGCCCTACGAATGCATCCTGCATTTCACAAGCCCATTCCTGCTGTTTTATCCTTCCTCCTCCTCTGTGTTCCAAGGGGCTGAATTCACTTGATGTTTTGGTCTTGAATTCTAAAAAAGTCTAGCTACTGCTCTTCCGGCCAGGGAAGACTATTGAAAGTGTTACTCACAAGGGTCTTTGCTGAATTACGGGACCCTGGACCTGCAATTTTCCGGGCAGAATTTCTGTAACCATGGCAACTATGCAATTACTAATGCCGTTAATCGTGATGATACTGTTTATTGGTCGTTTACTCTCTGACTGGCATTGTGCTAAGCGCTTCACGTATATTTTCTCATTTAATTTTTCAGCCACGCTACAAGCAAAGTGTTATCATTGTTCCTATTTCCCAGAAAAGGAAACTGAGACTGAGAGAGGTTTGGTGATTTGCTCAAGGTCACAATGTTAGTCAGGGAAAGGAGACAGAGGCTAGTCAAAAGACAGCGCAAACATTTGAATCCAAGTCCGAGTGACTCCAATCGCTACGTAGTGTTTGGTCCCACCATCACAGGCACTCACAGTTACTGAAAGTTTATGACGTCCAGGCATTGGGCTCAGTGCTAATGTAAGTTTTCTCATTTAACCCTCCAAGGAAGCACAACCGGAGGGAACGGCTGAATTGTGATGCAGAAAGGAGGATGCAGGAGAAACGGAGCCGAGTGTCAGGAGCCAAGTGTCAGGTACGAGGGGACTTCGGGGGCCACCAGAGGAAGATGCGACCATAGTATCAGGGACTGGGGGAGTGGAGTAGGCTGGGATGTGAGGCACGAAATGAGTCGGAGTGAATAGTTTGGGATGAGGACGGAGAAGACTCCCGAGCGTGCTGGAGCCCACTTTCATGTGCTACTGAGGGCAAACGGAAGCAAGATGGATCCATTCAAAGGGCGGGGCTGTAGCAGCCCCATGGCAACATCCCCTGCTAGCTGCAGCCCTCGCGCTCTCTCCTTTCAAGGACTGGCTGGATGCCACACACCTTCACAGTACGCTCTTCACTTCATGAGACTGTGCATGGGAGGGGTGTCAGGGTAGAGCAGAGCCAACACTAATTTGGAGTCCAAAGACCCTAAGTTCCTTTCCTGGTTCAGTCTCCTACCAGCTGTGACGTGTTTAGGAACTAATTTATCCTCTCTGAACCCTGGCTTTTCAATGGAAAAAATGATGCCTACAACCATAGGGTACTTGAGTGACTAAATGAGGTACCATACAGGAAGCATTTAGCCCAATGTGCACTTAGAAGGCATTTAATAAATATTAACCTCCTTCTCCATCTGTCCTTCTACAACTCCCTTTTTCTTTCTGTCCTTCCGTTGTTTCATACACTTGATTCTATATCTCCAACTAAATTGTGAATTCCTTCAGGGCAAGGACTAAGTCTTTTATTGTCTTGGTTTTTTCATTCATTCATTTATTCATTCATGCAACATGTACTCTGTGTGAAGCACAGTTTACCCAGAGTTGATATTATGGCTTCGATCACTTGTTAAAAATATGAATAATACATGATCGATATTTTTTTAAATAAAAGATCCTTCACAGGCAACCGAAGTGTGAGGCTATGTCAAACTCAGTTTATACATCAGAAAAATGTTACATGGGAAGGGCTACTGAGTGTGTGACATTGTCAAACATTGGATCAGCACAGTGAACAGTGAAAAGGAACAATTCCCAGAAGGTTTCTCATTTCCCTCAGTTATTGAAGACATTGCCTTAACCTCCACCCTTGGCATCAATCACGCCTGCCTTTCACACATTTTGGAGGAGTAAATAGTTCAATCAGTGCCATATATCAGCTTGTCAAATTTTTAAATTAAAAAAATATTTTCCAATTACAAGAGCAGTTCATGTTCACTTACACAAATATTTTAATACAAATAAGAAAACAGAAGATGCATTTAAAACATTTCTAATCATTCCACATAGAGGTACCTATTGTTAACACTTGGATATAAATCCTTCTCGATTTTTGAAATGTGCGTGGGATCGTATTACATATGCCTAAAATAGGATTATACTATGTAATATTAGTTTGTCTTTCATCACTTTAATTTCCACTTTGGATTGCACCAATCTCTATTTGTTTATCAAAAAGAAGAAAGAAGGATTTTCATATTAAAGTGAAGTCAAGCATGGCAGTGTTTATGTGACTTGAGTTCTTGGCTAAAGCTTCTGTCAGCAAGAGTCTGTCCTCAGGCAGAGAGAGGAAGGTGTGTGTGTACTTTAAACCTCCCTCCAGGTGTGGTCCCATTGCCCATACTATTTCTCTGACATCCTAGTTCATTCTAACTTGTTTTCTCCCTCTCTCCCCCATTGTTGAACTTTCTTCTCTCTGGGCCTGCTAAGGGTTACAAGGATGTTAGCAGTGTCACCTCAAAAAGAGGTCAAGTCTATCGAGATCCCTGTTGTCCAAGCACGCCGCCTGCAGCCCTTGGCTGACACGTACCGCAGATGGCCCGGCAGGGGTGGATGGCGTACTGTACAAGAGAAGGGGCCAAGCCAAGGACATTGGGTTCTGCCTAGAATCGAATCCCATTTAATGGCGAATTCTTCAGTTTGAAAGTTTGAATAGGATGGTACTTTAAAAAGAACTCCGGCTGGTTAAATTTAGAGCCTGAAAAAAAATTCCAGTCTAATAACATGTTCTGGCTTGGGGCCAACCACATCCTTTAGACTGGGCAGCTGGATGAGTTTTCATTCGCTCTGGGCTGCCGCTCCATGCTGACTCGGAGGCAGGCCATAAGCGTCTTCACTTGAGTTGGCCTGGGTGGGACGGGGCCACTTAATGAGATGAGCAGCTTCCTGTGTGTCTCTGGCTGTTAAAGCAGCCTCGTGCTCGCTGATGCATTTTCAGAGGTGGATTGTGCAAGAAAGAGTGCTATTTTTGTAAATGGTTTGGCCTCTTCAGTCATTAGCCTGGCATTTCTCCTCATGCCCCACCACATCCATCCACCCCTTCTTTTGTTTGTAAACTGTTTGCAAAAGAAAGTCCGAAGAAAGGTCCATGCTCCCGGCGTCTTGTGTTATTGCCGACAAGGAATTTCTTTTGTTTATGTTTATCGACTCTACTAATAGGTATTTTCAGACTCTTAGCAGTATCTTCCTAATTCTCCCTAGTCTCTTAACTCATCAGAGCACATGGCCAGCTCCAGACCCTTTTATAGCTTAGCTCTATTCAAAGTACAAGTCAGCCAGTGTTTCAGAGTGCCTTCTATGGGCAAGACCCTCTGCCAGGTACCTGGGTGAAGGAGAGTAGGAGAAACTCCCAATCTCAGGGATTCACAAGCTGACTACACCAAGCCCTTTGCATATCCTTCCAGGCTGAACTAGTCGCCCCTTCTACACCTGCGCCAAGATTACAATACTTCCTGATCAACTGCAGTGACTGGGCACTGCAGGCTTTGCACGTAGTAATTCCAAGTTTCCCAGCATCCTTGAGGTGGAAACATTATCAATCCCATTCCATAGATGAGCACACTGGGGCTCAGAGAGTGAGAAATGTAACCAAGAGAACACAGTTAATAAGCGGCAGAGCCAGATCAAACACAGGTAAACGGACCCCAAGGTCAATGCTCTTTACCATGACATTATAGCACCTGCTAGCGCAGAAGAGAAGAGGGAGAGAGAAATGAACTCTAAAGTGTGTGTGTGTGTGTGTGTGTGTGTGTGTGTGTGTGTGTACAGAGTGGGTGGTAGTGGGGGGAGCTGGACAGCCTAGTAAAGGAGATAAGATTGTTTACTTTTTTATTTTTCTAAGGTTCTCCCTTCTCCCCTGACCCCAGGGATTTTATTCAGCCTCCGAGGTCAGCCGACCACTGGGACAGTCAGTGCTGTATGCTGGGGGCAGGCCTTGGGAAGGCCTTGTCCTCTAGAAGTACTGCCTAGCCTGGCTGCTCCAGGATTTCCCAAGCTCGGACTGCGGCAAGATGTCCACACACATGCCCACACCTTTGCCTTCCATGAGTGTGGGTCTGCCTATCTTGTGTTGGGGGGTGTCCCTTCACAGGGGCACTTGCCCCAGGTAGTTTGGCTCCTTACGGAATCTGGGCCCCTTCGTAGGATCACTGTTCAGTAGAGGTTAGGAGGAGACAGTACCTGGCTAAGCCAACCAGGCTAGAATGTTCTGGAAGGTAGGAATTGGTGGAGGGAGAAGGAAGGAACATTGAACTTTCCACATTATGCCCGCGTGTATCATCTGAATTTTTAAAAAATTGAAATGTAGTTGATTAACAATCTTGTGTTAGATTCAGGTATATAGTAAAGTGATTCAGTTATATTTTTTCAGATTATTTTCCATTATAGGTTATTACAAGATACTGAATTTAGTTCTCCGTGCTATACAGTAAATCCTTGTTGCTTATCTATTTTATGTATAGTAGTGTGTATTTGTTCGTCTCTTACTCCTAATTTATCCCTCCCTGACTTTCCCCTTCAAAAACCATAAGTTTGTTTTCTATGTCTATGAGTTTGTTTCTGTTTTGTATATAGATCCATTTGTATTATTTTTTAGATTCCACATGTAATATTTGTCTTTCTCTTTTACTTACTTCACTCAGTATGATAATCTTTAGGTCCATCCATGCTGCTGCAAGTGGCATTATTTCATTCTTTTTTATGGCTGAGTAATATTCTAGTGCGTGTGTGTGTGTGCGTGTGCGTGCATGCACGTGTGTATACACCACATCGTCTTTACCCATTCATCTGTCGATGAACACTTCGGTTGCTTCCATGTCTTGGCTATTGCAAATAGTGATTCTATGAACATTGCGGTTCATGTATCTTTTTGAAGTAGAGTTATCATTTTTTTGGAATATATGCCCAGGATTGGGATTGCAGGATCATATGGTAACTCCATTTTTAGTTTTTTTTAAGGAACCTCCATACTGTTCTCCATAGTGGCTGCACCAATTTACATTCCCACCAACAGCGTAGGAAGGTTCCCTTCCTCCACACCCGCTCCAGCATTTGTTAATTGTAGACTTTTCAATGATGGCCATTCTGACCAGTGTGAGATGATACCTTAATTGTGATTTTGATTTGCATTTCTCTAATAATTAGTGATGTATCGTCTGAATTTTAACAACAAAACATTACATTTGTAGTATGTGGGGAGCAGTTTAATGCAGTGACTACACACCCAGGGCCCAGAGTCGAAATGCATAGGTTCAAATACGAGTTCCACTACTTGTGCCAGTTACTAAAACTTGCTGTACCTCAGTTATCCTGTATCTGTAAGTACACTAGCAACACCTACGTCATAAGGTGGTTGTGAGGATTAAATGCAATAAAGAATGTAAGGCCTCAGTGTACTTCAGGCACAAAGAACACACTTAACCAATTTTACTATTTATTATTATTGTTGTTGTTAGTAATATTTGAAAACAATGACATTTAATGAATCTTGGGGATTTCAGAGCAGGGAGGCAGCCTGCTGCTCCCCCAGCCACAGGAGCCCCTGGAGGCCGGCCGGGGGTTAAGAATGCAGCTGAAATGAAAACCAATGGTCCCTTTTCTGCCCCTACATCCTTTGGCTTTTTCTCTGCCTCTTCTCATTTTCCTAAAACCTCCACCACCTGAGTAATGGGACAGTGAAGGAGACAAGAGGTGGGAAGAGGGACGGGCCGTGGGGACCCCAGGTTGAAAGGAAGGATGTTCACGGAAACGGGCTGTGCAGGCGGAGTCTGCAAAGCTAAGTGATTTTTTTATGAACTCCGTGAAAGCTCCAAAGTCAGCTTGTCGTGACATGGCTGGTGCTCCTTGAGAAGGGGGCTTTCCTAACGCTGCTATGATCTGGGCACTTACAGCAGGGTCAGGAACACTGACAATGGAAGCTTGCCCGTCACTCAGCCCCTGGCTGGGCCAGCAGGCCTTTCTTACCAGCGCTTCCTCTTTCACAGCGCACCACAGAGAGGAAAATCGAATCAGATCAGATCGCTGCCTTTCAAAATTTGCTCAGCAGCGATAAAAATAAACTCCAAACATCCACATATTTGATCAATTTACTTTTATCCCTTAATCGAATAAGCCCCACAATCAGAAAGAAAAACATTCTGCTAAGCGTTTCATTTCTCCAATGATTCATCTAGCCACGGTCTCAAAGATGACATGATGGGAATGAGGTATATTGAATGCTGAAATAATTTTTATGACCACATCACAAGAGGCTGGAATGGCTTTTAAGGTACATCATATTTTAATCACAAGCACATATAAAGCATCCATTGCTTGAAAACTTAGGAGAAGTTTGAATTGGAATGCCAGAGTCATAATACCATTATCAAGAAAGGGAAGACTGGCTTTTCTTTTTTTTTCAGTCCTTAACTCCTTCTGTGGTTGTTGGCTACTCTGATAGGCTTGAAAGAAAAGTGTTTTAGAAAGAAAGTAAAAAAAAAGTACACACAAAAGGAGATTTCAAACCAGCAGACACCCAGGGACTCTAAAATGGGTGACCTAACTGTCTTGGGTTACTCACTAGCTGGAGGGTAGGTCTCCTTTGAAAGATGAGAAAGTTTCCTGGAAGCCAGGGCGTCTGCAGCATTTCCAGGGACTGTGTTCCTGGCCAGTGCATCCTGCTGGTCTGCTCCAGGCTCGGCATCTCTGTCCTCCATGGAAGGAGGGAAATTAAACCATCACTGTGGTCCCTAATGCTAGGGCTCAAGTCACCCTCTCTTCAGCCTGTTGTCACTTAGGTCTAGGGAAACAGGAGGAAAAAGGCAAAGGGAAGTGTGTCAGGGAAGAAGGAAAACAGGCACAAGGAAGAGGAGGGACTATTTTTTAAGGAGGCAGGATGATGTGATGGGAAGAAAAACGTGATTTGGAACCGGACAAAACTGGGTTCAAATCCTAGATCTGCCATTTTTCAACAGTGTGATCTTGGATCAATGACTTAACCTGTCTGAGCTTTATCTTCTCAATCGTAAAACAAGGGGAAGTATCTGGTGTACTGGGTTGGCGTGAGAATGAATGAGAAGACTTATGTAAAGATTTTAGGTCAGTGCCTGAAATATAATAGATACATAACAAATATTCGTTTTCATATTTTCTCTCGTCTTCCAGCCTCTTCAGAGGTGAGAAAATAGAATAAAAAAGAAAAGTGTCATTCAGTTCAAATCTTGTCCCTCGACTCTGAAACCCCTCCATGGTGCACCATGGTCTACAGAATAAAGCCCCAGCTTCCTGGCAAAGCAGCCCAGTTCTGCACAATCCAGCCCCAGGCTGGCATAATTATCCATCTCTCCTGCGACACGCATCTGGGCACCTTACACTCCATCCCTGCCAGACCATTCCGTCCTCTCACTTTGCCACTGTTTTTGCTCACGTGTTACTCTCAGCTTGGTATTCCTGTCTCTCCTTATTTACTCATGGAAATCCTATGGTTCTCCCCTCTTTCCCTTCTCATTTATTGGGCAACAGCCGGGTACCAGATACTCTGCTGGGAGGCAGAGACACAGAGAGAAAGATGACTGACCGCGATCTGAGTAGGGAGGCCGGGGTGGAGGTGTGGGAGATAGCCTGTCCAACCAAAGCTTTACTACAAGCAAGGGAACCATGAATTCTGCTGGGAGAGATGGTACGGAGAACAGCTACAGGAAGGAGGTAGCCACTGAGCTGGGCTCTGAAGGTTATGTAGGAGTGTTTCAAGAAGGAAGAAGGAAGAGGGGCAGTGGTAGCAAAGGCAATGACATGGACACTATTTTGAGGGACTGTAAATCCGAAATCAGACTCTGTAGCTAGAGGAAAATAGAGTCAGGCGGTATAGGTGGGGTAAGCAACTCCAAGTCACAGGACGTGGCACAGATCTTACCCCACCACTTCCTGGCCGGGCATGCCTGGGCGATCCCTCACCTCTCTAACTTCAGTTTGCTCATCTGGAAAGTGGGGACGTAAAAGCAGCGCCTCGCCAGTAAGACGTGTGAGGATAAAGGAAGGCGATCTGTGTAATATCCTCGCAGGGACTCTGGCAACATAGGACGTGATGAGCAAGCATTAGTGCTTCTTATTTTTGTTGAAGTCTAGCGAAGCTGTCAGCTCCTAGTCAGCTTTTCCTAACACTCTGGATCAACTCCAACTCCTTTGTCCTCCGTGCTTTCAGGGCACTTTTATAAACCTTAGTGTTTATTTCACGGCCTCTTGCGTGACCCTGTATTTGTTTTTCTGCTTCTTTCTCTAGCAGAGGGAACCCTGTGCCTTGTTCATCTGTGGCACATCCTACAACACCAAACACGGTTCTCTGGACGTGGTGGTTCATCACTGGACGATTGTTACTGAATGAATGAAACTTCTCGCTAAACAACTTAAAATGAATACTTTTAAGAAATTTTAGAGCAAACAGAAATCCTCTAATGAAGTGTTTTTCAAACTTTGCCTACCCAATGCTCAGTAAAAAATGTATTTTATAAGACCCAGTGTGTGTCTACGTATATATTTATGGTTAAGGGAAACAAAAATTTCATGAATCAATAATTATCCTCACTACTGCAGCACATCCCAATATGTTCCAATCTATTCTTTTTTAATATTTTTTTTCTTTTAGAAGAGTTTTAGATTTAAAAAACTTGTTGTGAAGATATTACGAAGGTTTCCATGTACCTCACACCCAATTTCCTTTATTAATATCTTAACATCAGTATATGTTCTTCATGATGAATGAACCAATACGAATGCATTCTCAACTGAAGTCCATACTTTATTCAGATTCCCTTACTTTTTACCTAAAGTCCTTTCTCTGTTCCAGGATCCCATCCAGAATCCATATTACAGTCATCCCGTCTCCTTAGGTACCTCTTGGGTGTGATAATCTCTCCGACTGTCCTTCTTTCTGACGACCTTAACCATTTTGAGGAGTACTGGTCAGATATTTGTAGAATGTCCCTCAGTTGGGACTTGTCTGACATTTTTCTCATGATTAGACTGGGGCTATGAGTTTGGGGGAGGAAGACCACAGAGGTAAAGGGCCATTCTCATCACACACTATCAAAAGTGCATATTGTACTATCAACATCACTTATCAGTGTTGACGTTAACCTTGAAACCTGGATTGAGGTGGTATTTGTCCAGGCTTCTCCACTGTAAAGTTACTCTTTCTTTCCCTTGTCTATACTGTACTTTTTGGAAGAGAGTCACTGTGTGCAACCCACACTTAAGGAGGAAGGAGTTATGCTCCATCACCTTGAGGATGGAGTATCTACAAAAATTATTTGGGATTCTTCTGCATAGGATTCATCTCTTCTTCTCCCATTTACTTATTTATTCATTCATTTATTTCTATCAGTATGAACTTATGGATTCTTTTTATACTTTGGGTTATAATTCAATACTACTTTTACTACCTTAAGTATTTTGCTGCTCAGGACAGCTGTGGTTGAGCTGTTGTCAGCTCCTGTATGCCTCTAACATACCTTTATCATTTATCATGATAGGTTGTTTTTCATTTGTGCATGAGCACTTCCTTACTTTCTGGCACTAAAAGATGTTCCAGAATCATCTTGTACCTTTCCTGCTACAGTCCTAGAATCAACCTTTTCTCCAAGAAGCCCTGGTTCCTTTTATTGGCGAATACTGTAGAAACTAAGGTCTGGGCATGCTCATTGCCACTAGAGCATCATTGCTTCTAGGCCCTTTCACCTGACAGAACAAGGAAATATATGTCTGTATACTAACTGGTATATAGCTATATACCTATAAATGTTTCCATATGTAACCATCTGTGTCTATATGAAGCCGTACATGCATTCATACAGATGTCTCCAACTCTAATCCATTAAGACATGTATCATTCCAGCCTTCTCCCATTACCCACCTGTAATCTCCCACTCCAACAATGAGAAACCTAGATCCTAGCATCTGTGACCCACTTACTTATTTGTTCATTTCAGTATACACATATACGGGGTTCAGTATTGGTAACCCATACCAACATGGGGCTCAACTTGATCTGCTAGAGTACAGGGCTTTTGTACAGTTCCCTCTGCCTTTAGTCTTCCAGACCCACTCATTCCCAGACTTACTTACTCAGCACCTTTCCCCCAACCCTCTTCAGGAAAACTTTTTCATACATGTCATTCTTTGTCCTGCCACAGAGGTCTCGTCTTGGGGCCTCATTTCATCAGCATCTAGCTTCCAGTCCCAAGTCTTACTCATCATCTCCTACCTTGTTTGGTGGAGGCTGTCCTCCAAGAGCTTTCTGAGAAACAAAAAATGGGAAGTTACATTTTTGAGACAACGTCTTTATTCTGGCCTTACACTTGTTTCATAATTTTGTAGGTAAAAATGTCCACACCCTAATTTCCAGAATTTGTGAATATGTTACATTACATGGCAAAGGGGAATTTGCAGATATGATTAAGATTATGGACCTTGAGATGGGGAAGATATTTTAGACTACCCAGATGAGCCCAGTATAACCATATGAACCCATAAGAGCAGAGAACTGTCTCTGGCTGACGAGAGTGATGAGGCAGGGGTGATAACAGAGATTTTTGAAGCATGAGAAGACCTTGAAGCAGCACTGCTGGTTTTGAAGACAAACGTAGGAAACCATGAGCCTAGGAATGTGGGCAGCTTCTAGAAGTGGAGAACAACCCCGCTGGCCAACAGCCTGCAATGAAAGGGGGAATCTGTGTCCCAAAACTGAAAGGAACTTGGTTCTGTCAACAACCTGCATGAGGTTGGACTAGGATTCTCAATCTAGAGGCTTCAGAAAGGAACACAGCCGTGCCAACACTGTGACTTAGGCCTCGCAAGCCTCACGCCTGAGTAACCAGCCTCGCCTGCCATGTGTCTGACCTCCAGAACTGTGAGATCATAAATTTGTGCTGTTTTAAGCTGCTAAGTTTGTGGTACTTTGTTATGGCAGCAATAAAAACTAACTCATCTTGTTTGGATAGAAAATATCTAGGTGAGAAATATTTTTCCCTCTGAACTTCAGAGATACTGCTCTACTCTCTTCCAGCATCTAGTGTTGCTATTTCAGTGCCATTGAATAATTGCCATGGTTGTAATTTCAGTGCCATTCCCATTTCTGTTCCTTTTTATGTGACCTGATGGTTTTTTTTCTTAAGGATTTTCTCCTTATCCCATAATATTCTGAAACTTCATAGTGATGTACCTTTAATTCATTCATTGGGATGAGCTCCTGGTGGCACTTTTCAGATTAGAAGCTCACTGTAACAGCTTTTGTTGCATACACACAATTTAGCTGTTGATAGTAATTTGATCTGGGCTCTGCTGAGCAGTTGTACAGATTTGGCCAGGCTCAGCTGATCTAGGCTGTACTCATCTGCAGTCACCCATCTGTGCTCCATCTTGTCTCTCATAGGGTAGCCAGGCTTGTTTGCATGGTTAGCAGTCGTTGGCAGTGGTCCCAAGAGCAAGAGTGGAAATACACAGAGCTTCTAGAAAGCCTAGAACTTCTGCCCTATTCTATTGGATGAAGCAAGTCATACAGCCAGCTTAGACTCGGGGTGGAGAAACAGATTCCACCTTTCGATAGGAGTATTATGATTATTTTTGCATGTTCATAAGATCTTTTCCTATGTTATCTCTTTAATGATTTCCTTTCTCTCTTCTGCCCTGTTGTCTCTTTCTAGACGCTCTTTCAGTAGACCATTGAACTTCCAAGACTGATAGAATTAGTTCCTTATCTTTTCTCTCCTATTTTCTATCTCTTTGACTTTTTTATACTTTCTGGAAGATATCCTCAACTCTAATTTCCAACCCGTCTATTGATTAGTTTTTTCATTTCAGCTGTCATAATTTTAATTTCCAAGAGCTCTATCTTTCTTACTCTTTGAATATTAATTTTGATACCAACGTGTTCTTTTGTCATGGATACAATAATTTCTTTGATCTCTCCAGACATTTTAGTATAGTGTTGTTTTACTTCAAAATTTCTTTCTGCTCCCTGACAATTAGACTGATTCTCCAAGTTCCTCTTTATTTTCTCCTGTGGTCTGAATTTCACATTAAAGGACTTTCTCAAAGGTCAGGAGATTCTTAGTTGTCTGTGCCTTCTTAAGAATGAGATCCTGTAACACTGAGCGGAAGCACTTTGCCCGTGAATGGGACATGCCACCTGGTCAGCTCTGTAATAAAGTTATTTAGAACAAATACATGCATTTAACTGGAAAGACTCTGCAAACATCAGTAAATGTAGGTCTTTTCTCTTGTACAGGTTGGTTTCTCCAGACTCCTTCCTACCTCAGGGCCTTTGCACATGCTGTTTCCTCTAACTGGAATACACTCTTCTCCCCTCTCATGGTCTATTCAGTACCTACTTGTACTTCAAATCTAAGTTGAGGTGTCACTTCGTCATAGATACCTTTTCTTATCCTCCAGAACTGATTTTGAGCCCTTATAATGAACTCTTGCAACACCCTGTACTTCTTGTTACCACTACTTATCCCAGATAGAATTTAAAATATTATTTTGTGTAAATATCCATCTAATCTCTTCTCAATTAGGCTACAAGCTCCATGGAGGCAAGACCCTTGTCTGTGTCGTTCATTGCAGTGTCCCAAGCACATAGCATAGTACCTGGCATAAAATAGCTCCCCAGCAAATATGGGTCTATTTAATGAACACCTATATAAGATAATTTTCTCCACTTACATATTTTTTCGTGACATAACTGAAAAAACAAAAAACCCCGCCAAACACCAAGTCCTGGTGTACCTTCTTGCATGATTTTTCTCATTGCTGCCTCACAAAAACTCTTGGAAAGACTATTCTCATCCCAGCTAACGTCCACCACAGAAAATCCTGGTAGTTCAAAAGGCTGCAGACACTCTGTTAACAGCCCCAGCTCGCAGGGGCTGCCTTATGTTAGGAAGGAGCCAGGGTTTGGCATGTCCTCAAGACAGAAACCCTTTTTTAAAATGTTTAAGCCCAAGGATTGGGTGTGCAGCATCAGTTGGGGGAAGCTGTCTCCCCATCTCCAACGTTCATGCCACGACCCTGACATTGATGGTGCCACTTCGAGTGCCTGAGTGTCTCAGGAGTAACAGAAAAGGGAGAGTTCCCTGTTGCCAGATTTCACCTTACTAGGCACCCCCGTGACTTTCCCTAAGTGCTAGAACTAAAATACAGATAAGTTTAAAATAAGTTCCTTAATTGCTATGGTAAGTTTAAGAAGTATTCAAGGCTCACGGTCTGTCTGCTTCAAAGGCTGCCACTCACTTGTGACCAGAAGCACATCAAAGTCAGTGATCTGCAGAGGCAGAGTCTCCTTACCCTCCCTCCCCCATGTCGGAAGAAACAAGCAAACATACATTATCCAATCAAGAGAAGGTGCCCTGAAAAATCTGACGTTAAAATGAGGCCAAACTAAGAATATTCCAGTCTGAGAGGTTGCTCCAGTATCTTCATTTAAAATAATGGGCTATGAGAGCTGAATGGGACTGGTGAGATAATCATGTCAACCTTTCATTTTAACTTGAGGAAACCGAGTCTCAGCGAGGTTAGGCAACTTGCCAAAGGTCCCAGAGCTAGTGAGTTTTAAAGCCAAGAGTCAAATCCAGGCCCCTGAGAAATTGTACTAATTTATATTTAGAATAAATATTTGTGAAGGAATTCTACTTCTGCTTCAAATGTTGTGAACCCCAAGAGAATGCTGGTCCCACCCTAAGGAGGAAGAAAATGCTGGATAATTTATAAAATCATCACTTTTCTTGAGACCATCACAGGGCAGAGGTTGCAATTGTAAAGCTAATTGTAAACTGCATTCCATTGAGGTGCAAACCTCAGGAAGAGACAGGACGCAGGACCGTCTCACCTTTGGTGGAACATGGGAGAAAGGCGGCCACGGTTCCAGAGGGTGGGAGGAAATCAGCTAAGATGGTAACAAATTCTTTAAGGCCAGTGTGGGCTAGCAGGAGTGTTTGGGATAGCTGGGCGCCCAGACACAGGGGGAGACGGCACTGCTCACAAGCTCTGCTCCACGGGCCTCCACTGTGTGCTCACAGGAAAGATGAGGGACAGGCCAGAGACTGGAGGGCCCCAGAGGTGGCACGGGCGGGCACAAAGCCTCACTGCTTTCGCAGATCCTTCTCCTTAGAAAGCAAAGGCTGAAGTTGCTGAGGGAGCAGAGGTAAACCTCTTGTCCATAGGCCCAGACAAAAGTCCATTGCTGCAGGACAGGGGTAGAAACAAAACCCTCTCTGCTCTTGGGAAAGGGACAGGAGGCCACTTCGGGTCCAGGGGGGTACACTGGCACCAAGCCAAAGTCAGCTGCCCCTGGAAGTGAGTGTATTTGACTCTTACGGCTGCTGTAACAAAGTACCACAAACTGGGTGGCTTCAGCAACAGAAATCTCACACTTCTGGAGGCCAGAAGTCTGAAATCAAGATGTCTTCATGTTTGGTTCCTTCTGGAGGCTCTGAAGGAGAATCTCCCTCATGCCTCTCTCCCAGCTTCTGGTGATGCCAGCAATCCCTGGCGTTCTTTGGCTTGTAGCTGCATCCTGCCGGCCTCTGCCTCTGTCCCATGGCTGTCTTCCCACTGTGTGTCTCTGTCTCTGCATCTCCCTCTCCCTCCTCTTATTAAGACACCAGTCACTGGGTTTAGGGCCCACCCTGATCCAGTAGAGCCTCATCTTTAATTACATCTGCAAAGTTCTTATTTCCAAATAAGGTCCCATCCTGAGGTTTCAGGTGGACATGAATTTGGGGGAGGGGACACTATTCAACCCAATACAAAGGATAGGAAACTCTTCCTGCCCAAGATCAACCACAGACTCAAGGCAGAATCTGGCTGCCACTGAAAGAGGGATAGAAAAGCTGGAAAGGCCCCTCTCCCAAGGCCCAGGGCCATAGGGCTGAGTAAGACTGAGGCTGGGCCAGGGCCCAATATAGAGGAAGGAGAAACATTGGGAGGGCCAAGGGCATGGAGAGAGAGAGCCTGTTATAGACTGAATGTCTGTGTCTCCCAAAATGTGTATGTCGAAGTCCTAACCCCCAGTATGGCTCTGTTTGGAGATGGGGCCTCTAAGGAAGTAATTAAGGTTAAATGAGGTCATCAGTGTGGGCTCCTGACCTGATAGGATTGGTTGGTAACCTTCTAAGAAGAGATATCGTACGGCTTCTCCCCACCCTTCACATACACACTCACAGGCGCTGAGGAAAGGCCATCTGAACTCACAGACGAAAGGCAGCTGCCTGCAAACTAAGGCGAGAGCTCTCACCAGACACCGCCCTGCCTGGCTCCTTGATCTTGGACTTTCAGGTTCCAGAACTGTGAAAATACATGGCTGTTGTTGAAGCCACCCAGTCTAAGGTATTTCGTTATGGCAGCCTGAGCAGACTGATCCAGAGCCCCAGCGCCCCTCTGGACACAGGCACGCAGGGCCTGCTGGGAGCTGAGACGGAGCAGAACAAGGAGGGAACCCCCATCCTCCTGACCCCACGTTAAGTCCCGGGAATCAGCGCCTCTCGCAGGTGCACAGAGGGCGTGGCAACAACAAACCCCCAACCCAGGGTAACTCCTGGCTAGATTGACTCACTGCCGCCCCCCCGACACACACAGGAGCGGAAGAGGTGTGCCCATCTCTGGGTATAAATACTAAATTCTAGTTTAATGCTACCTGATGGCCACCAGGTAAAGAAGAAACAGGCAGAGGGACCTTCCTGGTGGTGTGGAAGGAGGGGCCAGGATGCAGGCAGGAGGTACTGCAACAGCACCGACTGCGCCTCTGTGATTCTCCACTTCATTTCGGGAGGATTTCCTCTTCCGAAGGCAAGGTCAGCTTTGATGGCTCCCTACTTAGTCGTCCCTTGAACACACTTTACGAGCCAAATGAAAACCAGGAAATCACTGGGCCAATGGCGATTGGGGAAAAACAGACCCAACCACATTTATGTTTGTAGTTTCTTCAACATTTTTGACAAATCTCCAATTTACTCAAATCTCTTTAGACTCACAGCTGTAGACGTCTGGTTTAATGAGAACCATTCAACACAGCCCTGCATGAATTACGGGTGATTTATAGAGATCACTGTCAGAATCTCCGACGCAGGCGCTGCTGGGATTGCTGAGGCCTCACGTCATGTGAAAGTTTTGCAGGGAATCTGGATTGCACGGGGTCCATCAGCCCAATGACGGTTTCTGCCGCGTTTTCTTCTTCTAGTGCTTTTCCTGGAAACGGCCGAAGCGCCTCCTGCCTTCGGCTCATTCACAGAGGTGAGGGGGCTCGCTCTAGATCTTTAACTCTTCGGGGATGGTTAACACATTTGGTCCAGAAGTGCCTGGACCTGCTTGGTTCCCAATGATCCACAATGCTTTAACTTTTCTACCTCTTCAGAGGTGATACAAAAGCACAGACTCTAGTGCCAGCCCTGCCACCTAGTAGCTTTGCAACTTTGTAAAAGTTACTTAACCTCTCTGTGCCTAATGTATTGATAGATATGCATCAGTTAGAGCAGTATCTGGTACACGGTATGTCCTATAAATTACTAACTACTATTACCACCTAAACTTAAAACACTTCCTTTCTGAAGCCCTGGTTCTTTCCACCATGGATCTCTGAATCAGCCTCCTAGACCCGCTCTGTAAAGTGCCCTTAACTCACCAGCAGCACTCATTACTCTTTTCTCCCAAGGTGCCCACAGGAAGCCATGCTGTGTTGATCCATCTGCCTCTTCCTCTAAATTGGGAGCCTCAAAAGGGCAGAGTCTTTTCCCTGATCGATTAACAGGCCTGGCACCTCAATTAACAAAAGGTCCAACTCATGGACAGAGCTCACTAAATGTTCTTGGAATAAACAGATAAAGGAATGTTCTCCCTCACCTATAGAGGATGGGGAATAGTGGACTAACATATATCAGACACCTAAGAAACACTAATTAGCTTATTTTACTTACTACTCTGAATCATGGAGTAAAATTGTAAAGGACTTACCTATTAGAGGTTCACTTATTAGCTTGTCTTTATTAGTAAGTCAAATATAAGTGGTTTGCCCATAATTCAAAAAGAGTCATGTACCACAGTGTTCATTGCAGCACTATTTACAATAGCCAGGATGTGGAAGCAACCTAAGTGTCCATCGACAGATGAGTGGATAAAGAAGATGTGGCACATATATACAATGGGATATTACTCAGCCATAAAAAGAAACGAAATTGAGTTACTTGTAGTGAGGTGGATGGACCTAGAGACTGTCATACAGAGTGACGTAAGTCAGAAAGAGAAAAACAAATACCGTATGCTAACACATATATATGGAATCTAAAAAAAAAAAAAAGTAGTTCTGAAGAACCTAGGGGCAGGACAGGAATAAAGACACAGATGTAGAGGATGGATTTAAGGACATAGGGAGGGGGAAGGGTAAGCTGCAACAAAATGAGAGAGTGGCATGGACATATATACACTACCAAATGTAAAACAGCTAGTGGGAAGCAGCCACATAGCACAGATAGATCAGCTCGGCGTTTTGTGACCACCTAGAGGGGTGGGAGAGGGAGGGTGGGAGACGTAAGAGGGAGGAGATATGGGGATATACGTATATGTATAGCTGATTCACTTCGTTATAAAGCGGAAACTAACACACCATTGTAAAGCCATTATACTCCCATAAAGATGTTAAAAATATATGTATAAGTGGTTTGCTTATTATTGTATGTAACAAAGCACGGTGTGTACGTGGTTAGGATCATGGGCTCTGAAGGCAGACTGTCTCGGTTCAGAGCCAAGCTCTACACTGGGTGTGTCATCTATGGAAAGTTACTTAACCTCTGTGCCTCCTTTTTTTTCATCTGTTAAATGCGGATGGTAATAGGACAGTAAAGATTTTATTATGTGTACAGTTAATACACATCAAGTGACCACTACATGGTGAGTGCTCAATACATGTTACATTAGTGTTAGTATTTATTTATTTATTTATTTTTTTTTTTTTTTGCGGTACGCGGGCCTCTCACTGTTGTGGCCTCTCCCGTTGCGGAGCACAGGCTCCGGACGTGCAGGCTCAGCAGCCATGGCTCACGGGCCCAGCCGCTCCGCGGAATGTGGGATCCTCCCAGACCAGGGCTCGAACCCGTGTCCCCTGCATTAGCAGGCAGATTCTCAACCACTGCGCCACCTGGGAAGCCCCTAGTGTTTGATATTTGTAATGAAGCAAATGTATTGCAATAAAATTTTAATCCGTAAAATGTGTAGCTGACTGTATTTCATAAGACAGTAAGACAACTTTGAGAAGAGAAAGAAGAAACAGAGCAATCTGATGGTGGGTAGAATATTGAACTTGAAGTAAGAAAACCTAGTTTCCAGTCCCCATCTTGCCGCCCTGGCATGTTTTTAACCTCTCTAAGCTTCCCTTTCCTCACCTAGGAATTGGAGGCGATGGGGACCTCCTCTCTGGGTAGTATGAAAATTAACCGAGATGGCACCTATGAAACAACCCACAGCGGCTCCTGGGACATTAGAGGGGACCCATGGAACCTGAGGTGATGGTATTCATTACATCTTTATTTTACTCATTTACCGTTTTCCAAAGAGGTATTCACTCCATGACAGGTAAACTGGGGAAAGCGCTTAAAAATAAACACCCGTCATTCGGGGTTGGCAACGGCTCCCTGGAAAACCAGCATCTGGTGTTGGACTTGTAAGAGCAGTGGGCTGGGGCTGGTGTGGACAGAGTGCACTGGCAAACATCTCCCAACACCAAAGGGACAGCTTCTTGTTCAAGGTGGTAGAAGGCGCTCACTCTTTCAGCCTCTCGAGATCTCACCGAACAAACCCTCCAGCAGAGAGAAGGATTCTCTGGGAACAAGAGTTTCTAATCAATTTGAAGAAGGAGATGTGTCTGTTGAGGAAGCCAAGAAAGAGGTAGTTACAGCCCAGAATACGCCACTGGGTTGGTGGGGGGAGGACGGGGCGTAGAGGGGTGTGAGCCATCTTCCAGGTGACACACCTGAGACCCAGAATTTGGAGTCAGTAAGTGCCATGGATGATGGGACTGGAGCAGAGCTTGGGGGTAAGTCAGAGATCTCCGTGTTGAACAGTGGTTCCAGTGGGTTCCACCACCTCCCTTTCCCATTCCCAACTCGTGGGGAAAAAAAAGTCCGGGGCCACCCCAGGCAGACACCTGGGAGGAGCTGATGTGCCTTGGGTGTGACTTGGCAGCTCAGAGCAATGTCCTTTTCATTCTGGTACCGGGCACTGCAGGCTGCCTGCTGGCTCTCTCCCTCGTCCCGAGGAGTAAAGCACACCAGTTCAAGTACGCAGAGGTCTCATTCCAGGAAGAGGCTCCTTGAAAGCAAGTGCACAGTTGGAGGCACCTTCTCGGGGTTTCTATTTAGAATACTCAACCCACTCTTTCATGGGTTGTGTGGGTAACCGTGGCCATTACACTTGGGGAGATAGGGCGGCAGGGGACGTTGGTGCCTTGCAAATAGTGTAGTATGTTATTAAACTGCATGGGCAAGGGGAAATCAGAAAATCTCACTGCACTGTGTATTTCAAAATCTGGATTTTAAATATCTTCAGAGAAGTCTGACCTCAAATTTCCTCCCAAGGCATGCCTGCTAAGTGAGCTGCTCTTCATTATGACAGAGCAAAACAGTGTCCCTAAATCTATGAACAAGACATACTTTTTCTTTTATACTTTAAGCGTTTGTCAAATGTTTCCACTGAAAACTGGATCCTTTCTCCCTCCGTATCTGTTATCTATCACCGTAATAACGTTGTGTAACAATTTTCTCCAGAGCTCAGTGGTTTCACTATAGCTCGTGAGTGTGTGCGTCAGCTGGGTGCTTCGGGGCTTGCCTGGGATCACTCATGCGTTTGTGGGTCAGTTCTGCCGCTTTTAGCAGGGCTCTCTCATGTTTGGAGGTTGATTGGCTCTAGGCTGTTCTAGGATGGCCTTGGCTGGGATGAATGGCCTCTCCTCCACGGACCTCTCAGTTTCTTCCGCTAGGCTAGCCCAGTCTTCTTCACATGCCAGTGGGATGGTTTTAAGAGAGAGCAAAAGCGTTTAAGGGCTACCAAGATGTAGGCTTGGAACCAGAACACTGTTACTCCCATTTGCTCTGTGGCCTAAAGCAAGTTCCGTGGCCAGTGCAGATTCCCGACGTGAGAAGCTGCAAAGCCATTGCAAACAAGGGGCATGGCTACAGGAGGGGTGGAGAATGGGGGCCATCTTTGCAATCAATCCACCACACCCTCCATTCCACTGGTTCAATTTTATGACTTCCTTCTTAGAGTGAGTATCTCTCTTCAGTCAAATGTGATGCTCAAGATTGGGACTTCCCTGGTGGCACAGTGATTAAGAATCCACCTGCCAATGCAGGGGACACAGGTTCGAGCCCTGGTCCGGGAAGATCCCACAGGCCGCAGAGCAACTGAGCCCGTGCACCACAGCTACTGAGCCTGCACTCTAGAGCCCACGAGCCACAACTACTGAGCCCGTGTGCCACAACTACTGAAGCCTGCGCCTAGAGCCCATGCTCCACAACAAGAGAAGCCACCGCAATGAGAAGCCTGTGCACTTCAACAAGGAGTGGCTCCTGCTCGCCGCACCTAGAGAAAGCCCGTGAGCAGCAACGAAGACCCAACACAGCCAAAAATTTAAAAATTAAAAAAAGATTGATCCAGTCTCATTAGGCATCTGCCTCCCTTCCTCATGAGGCCGCGTGTATGAGTGTATAGTGTCACAAGGCTCTCTTAGTCTAGAGCTAGTTCATGATCTTCAGAGTAAAACAGAGAAAACATGCTTCTATATTTACAAAAGGGAAATTTTCTCTTCCTATGGAGCCACTGTTCATTGAAAGGAAAAACAGTGATCTGAGACAATCAAGTAAATATTCTCTGGTGATGTGGTCATCGATCTCATGGACGTAGAGAAAGAACTAGGGGAGGGAAGGTCAGTCTTATGAGTTCTACCCACATTCCAGCCCTGCGAGATGCCCCTCGTCTGTTCCCTTTGTCATTGTCTTTATCACACTGCCCCATGAGGTCTGTCTGTCTGTCTTCCCGTGGGCAGGTCTGCTTTGAAGGCACTGAATGTTTCTTACTCACTGCTGTAACTGAGGGCCTAGAAAACTGTCTAACTCAAAGCAGACACTCAGGTAACTGAGTGAATGAATGAATGAATGAATGACAACGGAGTCTGAAGCAGAAGAATGACCGGGCATTGGCCAGGGGATAGAGGGAGCAGCGTCCCAAGAGGTAGAAACAGCCTGTACAAAGCCATGGTTATGAAAGCACATGGCACATTAGGAGGGACACTTCTTGTTGGGGTGTTTGTAGTGCAGGGGAACAAGGAGAACATCAGGATTTGAGGCTAGAAACATGGGCCATTTTAAGGAATTTGGACTTTATTTTGTAGAAAATAATGAATTAACAAAGATTTTTATGTAAAAAGAGTAGTGTACTAAATAAAACTTAGGTTAAAAAAGCTTTTACAAAGCAACTCACAGTAAATTCATTTCTCTGAACCTCAATTTTCCCATATTTAAATTAGGGATAATAATAGTTGACACGTATTTGGCCAGGCTCTAGCCTAAGTACCTATTCTTCATGTGTATTAACTATTTTAACCTTCCCAATAACCCTGTGGAGTAGGAACTATTATTATCATCACCACCATTTCTCATTTTATAGATGAGAAACCTGATACTCAGAGAGGGTAAGGAACCTGCCCAAGGCCACACAGCAACGAAGTGGCTGCATGGCTGCAATTTGAACCCAGGTGTCTGGCTCCAGGGCCTGTGCTCTTAACTACTGCATTATTTTATCATTTATCATCCAGTGGCACCTGCCTCATAGGGGTATTGTAAAAATCAAGGTAAAGGACCTTAAAACAGGGTCTGGCATATAATATGTTTGCTGTTATTATTGCTTACCATTGTTGTTGTTAGCTGCAAAATGTAGATAGTAGTTAATATATTTAGTTATATAAATTATATTTTATTCATATAAATATATAAGCACTACTGTTTATCTATACATATAATTTATACATATAATTAATTTGAAGAATTATTATGAAACATAAGTGAGCATTTATGTCAGATATCTAGCACAATGCCTGGAACTTTAGCATAATCCCAATGTTTCTTCTTTTCCATGTCCTGTATTTTTTTTAATTTTTCAAAATTATTAAGCTCTGTGTTAGATTAGATGACCAACAGTTTTCTCAAGGCGATCTAGGCTTTTCCTAACATGATCCTCAAAACTCTTCCAGCCATTACCCATTCCCCAGGTCCAAATCCACTTCCACATTTTTAGGTATTTGTTATACAGCGGTACCCTACTTCTTGGTGCTAAAATCTGTATTAGTGTGCTGGGGCTGCCATAACAAACTACCACATGGGTGGCATAAACAACCATAATTTATTTTCTCACAGTTCTGGAGACTGGAAGTCAGAGATCAATGTGTCAGGTGGGTTGTTGGTTTCTCCTGAGGCCTCTGTCCTTGGCTTGTAGGTGGCTGTCTTCTCCCTATGTCCTCACATGGTCTTCCCTCTGTGGGTGTCTGTGTCCTAATTTCTTTCTCTTATGAGGACAGTAGTTACATTGGGTTAGGGCCACCCATATGACCTCATTTTAATTACCTCTTTAAAGGCCCTATCTCCAAGTACTGGGGGTTAGGACTTCAACATATGAATTTTGAGGGGGACACGATTCAGTCTGTAACAGCCTACTATCCAAATTATCTAGGAGAGAGATGACAAGAGTCTAAAGCCAGAGAATGGAAGAGAGAAATGTGTTACAGACACATAACCTTTGTCTAAATCCTAGTAGCCCCCAGAACCAAGGTGCCTTCCCAAGGTGCCTAAACAGCTACTCCATTTGGTGGAGGGGAAAGAGCTAAGTCAGACCAGTTCCTTGGCTTTGTATCAAGAAATGAGCAGCCCTGGGATTTTCTGAGGGCATTATTCATTTTTCACGTGGTCGTGTTGGCATCATGAAGACAGAAACTGAGAGAAACATTATGAGTTTGGAGCAAAGGGAAAAGTGAAAACAGAAAAGATAAATGGAAAAAACAACACATTTCACCCCAGAGATCAACCAAGGGAATCAAGAACTTCCAGCCTAGGCCTGGCCTTCCCCCTTCTAGAGAAGGAAGATTCCAGGCCCTTCAATAGGGTGGCAAAGGAGGGCAGAGAATATTCCAGAGAAACGTGTACATCTGTGTTTATGGTGGGGACTGATGGAGAAATCTTCTGCGAAAGTCACTTTTCATGGTTAAACAGAGTGCGGTCTCAACAGGACTTCCTGTCCCTCAGGAGGAAGTGGCTTTGCAACTTAAGGACTGCAGGTTGTAAATGGCCAGGAGCGGGTGTGCTTCTGGGGGTGGGGTTTCTGATGGAAATCAAGTGTGAAATGGAGAAGGCAGGGTCAAGGCTGGGCAATAGATCCTCTCAAGCAGACATCTCCTGGTCCCAGTCCGGGACTGACCACTTCAGACAGATGGTACAGAGAGATATCCCACCAGCACGGGCATTACCTGAGACAGTGGACACCGGCCACTGGAGTCTAAGGAGAGGGTGATGTGGCATATTCTATGGGAACATCGGCTTGGGTACCATTCACTTCAAGGGAAATCTTTAGCTGCTTTCAAAACATCTCTGAGGGAGCTGGAAGAACACTGGGATGGGAGTCAGAAGCCCTGAGATGGGGTCTTGAATCTGCCCCTCCACCACCTGAGTGATTTTGGCCACATTTCTTGATTTTTCTGAGCCTCCGTATCCTCATTTAGAAAATGAGAACATTACATCGCCTCCTCCCACACAGCATTATAGAATTAGATCAAATGATGTACATAAAAGCATTTTGTTCACTTCTCAAATGATGAGGAAGAAACCAGGTGTAAATGATGAAGAAGACCCAGGGTCCTCACCTTCACAGAACTTTCTCATCTGTAAAAAGAAAGAAATGAATTGCTTGTCTTACAGGGCTGCCAAAAGAATCAAATAAGATTATTGGTAATGCTCAGTCTAGTAGTGGCTTTTAAGAGATATTCAATAAATCTTCTTTCTCTGACAAAACATTATCATCATTAATATGGGAAACTTCTTTTGATCAAGGCCTTTTAAGAAAAAAAATTTTAATGATTACAGAGAAAGGCCAGTTACTTTCACAAACTAAAAATGGGTTTGGGCATAAGCACATTCTGCAGTGGCAGGCTATTTCATTTGATGGATGGAGGATAAACGATTTGGAGGTTTCTTTTAATTGAAGTCAAAATTAATCCAAGCAACCAGCCCGAGTCCACTTGACAGAATGTGATTCTATTTGCAGGTGGAGATGCTGTTTAATGGGCATCGGGAAGCCTATCTGTGAGCATCAAAGCCAAGGACCCAACCCTCTTTCTGTCTTGTTCTCCCTCGCTTTATTTCTCTCTTCACATGCACCCCCAGGCGTATATGCACATGCATACACACACACACACGTGTGTGTGCACATGAATACAAATACACACACACGAGCACACATATACACATGTGCACACACAATTCCCAGGAAGCTAATGTGTCCTCTTCATAAGATAACATGCCATTTTGAGAAATTGTTCTGATTTTTGCTACTCTAATAGATGTTTACTGAATGAAGAAATAGATCAATGAATGAGTTAGCTCTTATGGCCCGAACACCAGCTCTGAAACATGCTTTCTGAAAAAAGGGAACCCCAGTTAAATAAATTTGGGGAACACTGCATCCTGTAATCAACTCCTGTAGGAGATTCCTAATGCACAAGAGCATATAAAGGTTCTGAGAAGTCTTCTAATAAAGAAACCAGCTTTTTCTTCCTGGTGCTGTGTTTATCATTTAAACCTGACAGTCTTTTCCCCCCAGGTTTCTTGAGATGTAATTGACATATACATGGTGTAAGTTTAAGGTGTACACCATGTTGAGAAACCAGTTTAACTTTGTTAATCCAGAGATGTCCCAACCTACTTGACCAAGGATAGCTCTCTTCTGTACGCGTTGGTTTGCCTGTGCTGCAATGCCCGTTAACTCCACAAAACCTACTGTCCTGAGAAAATCAGTTTGGGAAATACTGTACCAGCTAGTTAGGTAATAGCACAGTCACACTCCCTGACCTCCAGCCGGAACCTGGCAGTATGCAGTGTTGCTGTTTCTGAAGATAAAACTTGCCCTGCTCATCTCTGCAGAAAACCGAAGCCAGCTCCAGCTGTGCCAGCATTAAAAACTGGGCTCTATAATAAGGGCAAAGGAGATCTCAGTAAACTTAAGGGCAAAGGAGATCTCAGTAAACTCAAGTAAACTCAGTAAACTCAAGGCCAGTGATCCAGTGGGATGTCAGAAAGTACTGGAATCAGGGATTTGAAGGTAGCAGGATGCTCTTTTTCCCATCCCTTCCCTTCTCCTTGCATCAGCTTCATTCCTTCTGGGGGGCTTCCTCTCCCTTTGCTAACAGTTCCCAGAGCAGGTGGAAGTTGCCCATGACAAAGCCTACAACTACACCTACACCTTAGCACCAAAGGAAAGCCCACCCCGGCCCAGGCATCTGTAGTCATGGGGCAGGGTCACATCTTACAAGGTGACAGCTGGACCCTTTCCCCTCGGGGACGAAGAGGTTTCTTGGCAGTCACTCCACAAGGGTCCACCATACTCTTATATCCTTTGCCCACCTGTGCCTCTAAGCCCTGGCCATGCCTTAAAATCACCTGGAAGCATTTTCAAAATATTTGTCTTGGGCTCCCCCAGCAGAGATGCCAACTGAGTAGATTCAGAGAGGGACACAGAAATCTATATGTTGTAAAAGTTCCTCTTGATTTGCCAACGGCTTGCTCTAGAATGATCCATCTACTGTTGTACTCTGGATATTTCACACCCTCCAGAGCTCTCGATATTTGGTTCTCATTATTCTCTCACCTGGGTGCTCCTCTGGCATTTTTTAACCCGTCAAAATAGATCTCATCTTCCAAGGCCCAGTTTAAATGCCACCTCCTCCAGGAAGTTTCCCTGATTCTGCCTGCCTGCTGAAATCAATGACTTATTCCTTTGTTCTTTTATTGCATTTGGCTGTAATTCATTAGAAATTAATCTTTCTCTCCCACTAGATTACAAGCCACAGAGGGCAAAAGACCAGTTATTTTAAATAATGTTTTCTGATTATAAATAATATATATTCATGTAAATTTTGGAAAATTCAGATAACTAAAAACAGAAGAAGAAAATCTCTAATTCCCCAGTCAGAAATAGCCACAGTTTAAGTTTGGGCATGTTCCCTCCAGTCTTTTTTCAATGGGTCATATTGGTGTTTTTTTTCATATTTGGAGTCACGTATAATTTTCTACCCTGCTGTTCTTCAGTTGACTTTATTATTTTTTTTTAAAGATTTGATGAAAGTTCATAATAATGCAGTTGACAAGGAAATTTAGTTATTTCCGAGATATACATTTTAAAGTAATAACTAGAATTATGACTTATAACATTATACCAGAACATATAAGATTTTTAGAAATTTCATGTAATGTCTGAAACATTTATATTAACATATTTCCATACAAATAACCCAAAGAAAATTTAGTATTAGTTGCTTTTTGTTTGTTTGTTTGTATTTTTATACTGCAGGTTCTTATTAGTCATCAATTTTATACACATCAGTGTATACATGTCAATCCCAATCGCCCAATTCATCACACCACCCCCCACCCCCGCAGTTTTCCCCCCTTGGTGTCCATACGTTTGTTCTCTACATCTGTGTCTCAACTTCTGCCCTGCAAACCAGTTCATCTGTACCATTTTTCTAGGTTCCACATACATGCGTTAATATACGATATTTGTTTTTCTCTTTCTGAATTACTTCACTCTGTATGACAGTCTCTAGATCCATCCACGTCTCAACAAATGACTCAATTTCGTTCCTTTTTATGGCTGAGTAATATTCCATTGTATATATGTACCACCACTTCTTTATCCATTCGTCTGTTGATGGGCATTCAGGTTGCTTCCATGACCTGGCTATTGTAAATAGTGCTGCAATGAACATTGGGGTGCATGTGTCTTTTTGAATTATGGTTTTCTCTGGGTATATGCCCAGTAGTGGGATTGCTGGATCATATGGTAATTCTATTCTTAGTTTTTTAAGGAACCTCCATACTGTTCTCCATAGTGGCTGTATCAATTTACATTCCCACCATCTTCAGTTGACTTCAGATAGAAAATATTTTACTATGTTATTGTTTCTCCAAAAGCATTCTTTTAAATGGCTATGTCACATCCCATGGCAAAACATACCCCACTTTATTGACTTTCCCAATTGTTGGACGGTTGCATTATCTTCCGTTTTTATTCTTGCTCTTAAGAATAACAAAGTGTGCTGGACATTTCTCATTTGTCTCTGCAGAGCCACTATTCAACTTGGGCCCATATCGACTTTGTCAAAGGGCTCCGTTGCCATTGGCTTTGCTTGGACTCAGAATGGGGGTTGCGGGCAGGAGACTGGAAGCTGAGAGGAGGGTGAGGGTGGGCCGCGTATTCCCCTGGGGTGGCCACCCAGAGGCCTTCTCAAAGCAGCCTCCCTCTCCGACAGTCCTGCACTACCCCTTGTGCTATCCCCACACCCTGCCCACACTTTGTCAGTAGTTGGTTTTTCGTTTTGCTGTGCTTTTTTGATTTAATTGCCCTCAAATTATTCAGTTTGATTGTGCTGTTTCCTGACAAGAGCCTGACAGACGCACTTGGCAGTTGACATTTTGTACCTAAATCTTTCACTGCGCTCAATTTCCCTCCTAGAGATTCCAGATAAATTCTTAAAAGTGGATCAATGGATAGAAATCGGTTTACGGCACTTAATTTATACTGTCACATTGCTTTGCAAAAATCAATTATGCCAACTTATGTTCTTCCTAGAAGTGTTTGAGAACGTTAAAAATTACCATTTTAAATCTTCAAAATGTTGGTAAAGCCAAAAGCAGTGCATGCTTTAATTTGCATTTCATTCATTACTAGAGAGAATGAATTTTTTCCCATATTTTCATTCTTTTATGAATGACCATGCTTCATTTCACCCTCTGTCCCTCCTAATATTTACCTATCTATAATAATCATCATAAGAATTGCAATTAGTATTATCATTATCACCAATTTGGGCAATCAGATGAATAGTTGAAATATTCAATTAGCCAGAGACTAAAGACATGGTACAAAATGGGAAAATTAATAGCATCTGTTAAATGAGAATGCTTAGGGACCACATGTATTTTCAGTCAATGCACTGTTTTATAAAAATAGTAGCTATCCTGTTATTTGCCAGGTGCTGTGCTAAGTGATTTACATTTGTTATGTCATCAAACCGTTAACACAGGTTCTGACTGATTAATATATTCGAATAGCCATTGAATGATTTCTAGACATTATTTCTGAAGCCCAACTCCCCCCCAAATTTTATAAGCGCTAGAAACCCAATATTTCTCTCCAAGATAAGACATGGGCTCCAACGTGATGTGACCTTATTGATGCTATAACATCTCTAACCTTTGGCTCCAAAGTTAAGCAAAAATGGAAATGTTGAAATTCCACTAGGCAGACAAACTGTTCTTGGATATCCCCGATTCACTTTCATAAACACTGAGGGTTTGGAAATTTGCATAAACATCCAATAAATTTTGAACCTTTTGCTGCTTAGAGCAACATGTTTGAGTTTCATCTGTTGGAGAGAAGAGATTTTTAGAAAACAACCACATAAAATGACTTCCAACTTCTCTTTACAAGTTCTATTTTAGAATGAAATAAAGAATTTCTAGGGCAAAATATGGCCAGTTTAGAAGAAGCAAGTGTCTCATGAGATAAGTCAGATTGCCAGGCCCGCCTGGTGCCACTGTCATTTTGAGTTCTTCCCTTCTACATAGAGCATTTCCCTGCCCAAATTTTCAACCTTTGTATTTTCCATTCTTAGAACCTCAGGCTCACTTTCCTTATTTCGCAGTTCCCTTCTTTTCCCATTTGGAGGGGCAGTAGCAAGAATGCAGCCAAGTTGTCTCTAGGGTTTGATCTGGTGGGGGAAAAAAGTGATAATTTTGCCGAAGAACCAAATGCTATTTCTGAGCTCTGTGGCTTTGCACAGATTTTTATTTCTGTAAGAGGTTGTGTTTTATGTATTATAGTCTTAGATTTCTGCTTGTTGCTCTGGACAGCCAAGCCTCAGTTTTAATTTCATATGACTTTGGCTGGTAATGATGAGTCTGGAAGATGAAACAGGACTCAGAGACAATTTTTCCCTTCTAGCCCTGCTAAAATTCCCCCTTGCTCATTTTCAGAAAGAGCTGACATTTTTTTAAAGTAAAATGAAAGGAGTATGAAGAAAAGAAATGACCCAATGCCCCAATCCCAGCTGATACCAGCATCCTTCCATGGGTGTGGTCATCCAGATGTTAGCTTCCCCAGATGTGCAGCTTTATCCACCCCAAGGCAGACCCACCTGTGCCGTGAGACTGTGATGTATATGAGGTCAGGCTGCATACCTCCAAGTTACACAGTTAAATGTAAGGTGCTCTATCTTCAGCCTCTGGGTGTTCTAAGCCCAGCTCTCCATCCCTATCAGATCTCCAGATCATTCAGGCTGTGGGTTCCCAGAGGAAGGAGAAGAGACCATTTGTCCAAGGAAATGTCTGTAATACACGTTAAGTGGCCTGTGAGAGAGCCCTCTCATTTATTGACTGAAACATGAAACGGAAAACATGTGCAGCTAAGCACAGGGCCCCCGCAGGCTCTCGCTTCTTCCCAGGAAATGGAGTGATGAAGGATGGAGCAAACACGTGAATTCAGGCAGCCCACATGCCTGGGTGTTTCACAATGCAAAAAGCATCTGTTGGGTGGAAATCCCAGGCATTGGGATTGGAATTTATAGAGACAGACTGACTTCTAGTCTCTAGCAGGGATTCCATTCCTGCTGCTATGGGGATAGATTTTTCCATTAAGCAAGAAGGAAGCATTCCTCATTCAATTGTATGGATTTTTTTGATGCATTTCATGTACATTTACTAAATGCCAGTGTCTGTGTTAGGGGCTGAGGACCTAAAGATGAGTAAGGCATGGACCCTCCCTTCAAAAATCTCACTCTCGAATGGGAGTAGAATGATGAATAAATAAATAAGGATTCGGGAGGAAACTGGTGGGTACAGCCGTCTGTAAACCAAGAGTACAGGATATTTGCTGGTTATGGCCATCAAATATCCATTTTTTCCTTCCTCTTGATAACATTAAAAATAACGTTTTGTTTGGGTATCACTCACACCCAACTGGCTGTACTCCCAGCCCAGGAGTGGGCCCTGATTGGCTGAAGCCAACCATCCCATCCCGCGTCTCTCTGGCCAGAATCATTGATTCAGGGCACAGAATCCAGCTCAAGCCGGTGTGATTCAGGAGACAGTTGCTGAAAGCTTCTAGAGGAGAAATTCAAATGGTCTTTTAAGAGAGCTTCCTCTTCCTGCTGGATGGCTATGGTCTCCAGGAACTCTTTGGTTCATGAGGGGGACTAGCCTTGGAGTGGAGAGGACAGTGCAGGAGGCAAGGAGTAGAAATTGAAAGGTGATGAGCTTTGGTGCCATTGCTGGGCCACTGGTGCAGGCATTTTCTAAAGCCCGTCGTGCCACCTATGACTCTTCAGTTAGATGGACTGATAAACTCCCTTTATTATTTAAACCACCATGGGTGGGGGTTTCTAATACTTGCACCCCAAGATAGAGAGTGTTTCCAAAAAGGAGAGAGGGGTTTATATGAATAACTACAGCTAACAGTGCTGGGCATTTACATTGTGCCAAGTACTCTGCTCAGCACCTTGTATGATTTTATTTAATCCTTACAATGATCCTAAGGGGTAGATTACTTTTACCCCCATTTTACAGGTTAGAGAATCAAGGCTTAGAGAGGTTAAATAGCTTTTGCCCAAGGGCACACAGAGCAAGTGTTGACTATTGGAATATCATTAGGAGGTTAAACCAAATGGGGACTAAACATGTCCATGGGATCGAGCAATGTGTGATTAACAGACAGAATCATTTCCACTCCCATCCAAAAACTGAACTGCGCTCTGACACTATCTGTTTCACATTCTTTCCCAACTTGGTGCAGCCAAGGGGACCAGAAGCTTCAATTCTGCAACAGCAAAAAGTGTCGCAGCCTGAAGAGGGGGAAGGCCCAGAGAAGGGGGCCTGGAAAGGGAGGACCCAGGAGGCCCATCTGGGGGCCAGAAATGAGTGTTGCCGGGCACGGATGTGGGGCAAAGGCGGCTATGGGGAGAGCGTGACTCCACTGAGCAAGTGGATTCGGCTCATTCATTTCCAACACAGAAGAAACTTACAAGTCATCTTGGTGTCACAAACAAATTGACTACTAGTCCCTTCAAAGCTTGCCGCCAGGTTCCTCCGTGGAAATCAATCATCATATTTCAATTAGTGGCAAAAGTATTGAGCAGAATGTTGTCAACTAAACCAAGAACCTTGGACAAGGGACTCTGGCTAAGAGCACGTGGCAGTGCCCTCCTTGTGATGAAGACTGGGATAAAGATTTGTGGGAGCAGAGCAGCATCACCCTATGTCTGTGGCCACAACAGCGACATAGTTATGGAACATAAGAGTAACCTGGCTTCGGGCATGCTTAATTCTCTGCCACACGTTCTGCTATGGAAACGCGATGGAAATGCACAGGAACTGAATATCCGCCAGACCCTAGAAGACCCTTGCTTCTTCCTGCTGCCAGTGGCTTCTTCATTTTTCTCCTAATCTAATTATGTAAAGATAAATTGTGACTTTCAAAAAAAAACCCTAGTGTCTTAGCCTGGGGATTTGCACAGTTGGCTTCTGCCCCTCTGGGTACACTTGGAAAGATGTGTGATACTGCAGTCAACCTTCCCCTGGGACATCTTGAGTTTGGATCCCTGGCCCTGCAGTCAATGCACTGTGCGATCTTAGGGAAATTCACTGTGGCCTTAGATTCTATGTAAGGGAGTAGAAAGTAGGACAGGGCTGAAAGTGATAACTCCCCTGAAGAATGTTGGGAAACTCCCTAACGCTTTGCACAGCTCTGAGATACTCAGTGTGAACAGGGGTCAAACTCCACCAAAGGTCAAATGGACTTTTGTCCAGTGACCTGGGTGTGGAAAGAGTGGGGAAGAGAGTGGTGATCTAAACTTAATGCACTTTTCACCAAGATGGATGGGAACAGCTGTGGCTCTGGCTCCCAGGAAAGGAAGCCCATCTAGTGCACTCACATCCTGAGGATTTTCCTGTCTTGCTCAGCAGAGGCCATAGGACCTCGGGTGTGATGGGAAGAGCCAAATCCCAAATACCTTGAGCCTCCTCCAGTTCCACAGTACTGGGAACACAACTTGTATTTGCTGGCAATGGGATGGCCTTCCACCCAAGGAGGACAAGGACAGGCCCTGCTGTTCCCAGCTTCTCTCCGCATGGGTGTGGGTGTAACACACGCTCCTCCCATAGCTCAGGCACCATGGATTCTGCTGTCCCCTGACACTGAGTTAGAAGGGACTTCCAAGGTCATCCACTGATGCTTACTTCCTCTCCATCATCCTCAACAAATTGCCATGAGCCTTCTGTTTTAACACCTCCAGGAACAGAAAACTTATTCCCTAACTTGGCAGCCTTACTGCTTATCTTAGGGTTTTTTTTTTTTTTTTCCATATTTCATGGAAATTCCTTCCTTGTAATGAACAGAAACTTATCTCCATGTAGCTCTTTTCTTTCTGGTCTTAATGTAGAATGACCATATTATTTATATTGCCCAAACCCAGGTTCATGTTTAAGACTAGAAATAGGCACTACCAATAATTACACCAAGACAATAGGGATAAATTGAAACTTTCCTGGGAAAATAAGACTTACGACTTCCCCAATCTTAGGTTTACCCTGGAGGTAACTAGAACAATTCTATTTCCCCTTCCTTAAGAGTCACTGATTTTTAATGGCACTTGAATTATCCCTGTGTCTTCTCTCCTCTAGAATAAATAAGGGAGGCTTATTTCTTTTGTGAAATGAAAATTGGACTGAGAAAAAGAATTAGCTATGATTTGGGGGGGGCTACATTGGGAGGAGCCAAGATCCAAGGTTATGTCCTGACATCCCAGAAAAGAAAGGATTTTGTAACATTCTGAAATGTGAAGTCTGTCAGAAGGACATGAGATCAGCCACACGAATTGGGAAACATAAACTGTGGTTTTCTTTATTCTGCAGAAGTATTAGAAATTGCAGGTTTTTCATGAGGCATTATAGCGTGGCAGCGGTAGATGCCAAATTTTATCTACAGCCTGGGGCTGAGCTGGCTGCACCAGAATCTGGTGGGAAGTGTATTAAAAATCAGATTCCTGGGTCGCACCTCAGAATCTCCACAGGGGCCTGTAGCACTGGCTTTCTGAAAAGCTCCGGAAGCCATTCTCATGATGAGCCACGTTGGAGGCCCACCAGCACAATGGTCAAGAGCACTGACTTTGTGTCATACATTCATTCACTCCACAAATATTTATTGAGCACCTACTATGTGCCAGACACCTTCTAGGCACACAAAAACCAGCAGTAGACAAAAAAATAAGGTATAAAATTCCAATAGATTTGTGGTCAAGGGCTAGTCCAATTTTACTAGCTATGTGACTCAACTTTTCAACGCCTCAGTTTCCACCTCTGTAAAATGAGAATGATAATACCTACCTCGTAGGGTTGTTGTGATGTTTAAATAAGGTGAAATATGTAAAGCGCTTACCCCAGTGGCTTGTCCATAGTGAGCTCTCGATAAATATTAGTTGTAAAGACCACATCATGTTGAGGATGGCAATGGTGTCAAAGACAACAACGATGATAAAACTAGGAAAGGGAAACAAAGAAAGATTAGTTTCATCCCGTGGAGACATCGAAACACGAATTACCATCACATCCAACTTCTTAGGGCACCACGTGGCCACTTTTTTCACTATGACTTTGAGTGGCCTTTCTTTACATGCCCTGGTCTCAAGTATAAAATGAAGGTCTTGTATTTGATGATAAATAGAGATTCCACCCAACATTAATGTTCTATTAACCCCAATTCACTCAAATAACAGTGTCCAGGCACCTGGCCGTACTTCTGGCTTCCAGACCATGCTAGCTGCTGCTGTTCACCTGGACATAAGGCCCCAGGGTTAAATTTGTCATTCCAGGCATGATTTGAACTCAAAAGTAAAAGTAGTAAAAGTAGTAAAAGAAATAATAAGAAAATAAAATGATAAGGGACTGAGCTATCATTTCTGTCATTCCAGTTCTTATACCTGGGTAAGCTTCAGACTGGGCTTATACCCCAGTACCCAAGATGAGGCAGTGGCTAAGGAAGAAGATGGACAGAGAGAAAGAAGGATGAGCGTGATCAGACCACCAGGGAGTGAGGCAGGGCCACGGAGGAGGCGGTGGCTGAGAAGCTGCCTAGTTTTGCAGGCAACAGCTTTCGCTTCTCCCCGGAGGTCGACAGAGATTGTAATGAGAACATGTTGGCCGAGGCCATGATTCATCGTCCAGAACTGGGCTGGGTCCCCAGCACTGGGAGAATTTCAAGGTTTTTCACATTATTCCCAAACCCCACTCCTCTATTTAAGGGTGTCACTCAGGGTTTATTATAGAAAGGGTCCAAAGGCCTCCATTCACCTATGTCTTAAGGCCCCAGAGGCTTGGGAAGAGTGGCAGTGGTCATGGGAGCAGCCTAGAGCAGGGATAAAGGGCAGTTCTGGGAGAGATTAGTGGGCAATCTCCTAGGAAGGAAAGCTCAGCTCGCTCTGTTCACACAACTTTGGTTCAGAGTTGTGAAGAGAAGCAAACACTGAAATGCTATGGAAAAACAAGAAATTGAAAGGAAACGCAACTTCCAAGAGGCTACCAGCCAACCATAGTACCACTGTGTACCGTTGTATCATCTGGCACTGCACAATTCTAGGGGTGCCCTTCATACAGATCAGGGATGGGCAGACTTTTTCTGCAATGAACCAAATAATATTTTTGACCTTGTGAGCCATATGGTCTCTGTCACGACTACTTAACTTTGTCATTATAGCTAAGGTGGCAAGATAAAATACAAGCCACATGTATTTTTTTTTTTTTTTTTGCGGTACGCGGGCCTCCCACTGTTGTGGTCTCTCCCATTGCGGGGGCTCCAGACGCACAGGCTCAGCGGCCATGGCTCGTGGACCTAGCCGCTCCGCAGCACGTGGGATCTTCCCGGACTGGGGCACGAACCCATGTCCCCCACATCGGCAGGCGGACTCTCAACCACTGTGCCACCAGGGAAGCCCACCACCATGTATTTTTATTTGCTAAATCTCGTCACCCTATTTGTAGCACAAAAGCTGCCATTGACAATACGTAAAAGAATGGACATGACTTTGCTTCAATAAAATTTTCTTTATAATAGGAGTCAGTGAGACAGATTTGGTGACAATATGGAGTTTTCCGATGCCATGGTCCTTGCCAGCCAGCAGTCCCAATAAGGCAGTCCAGTGTTCAAATATCCTGGCAAAGCAGAGCCGCAGCCTTCAAACATGTTTGACCATAACCTCCATGGTAAGATACACATTTTATATCATGATCAAGCTTCACAAAACCGCACTTAACACTCACTAAGTGCAATATACTCTATGATATTCTACACTCTATTATATTCTATTTAATTTTTTAAGTGTTGGTGGCAACCGGATCAATTAACTTTGCAATCTTCTAGTGTGCCTCAACTCCCAGATTTCTGGACTTTGGAGCCAGGAGATCTGACTTTCAGTCTTAGTTCCAACTCTTACCAAGTTTCTACTTAGGAGAATCACCTCATTTGAGAATTTGCATCTGCGACTGAGGATCATAATTATTTCAGAGTGATTTTGTAGGAGAAACATGAAGTAATTCAGTTCTTCCATGTGGTGTAGTTACCATTGGTGGGACCCAGGATGGTTTTCAGTAGTACACAGGTATATATTGTAAGCACTTATTTTAATTATTTATGAAAATATACAACTTATATCAAGTGCATAATGTTTGCAGTGATATAAAGCTTCCTTTCAAAATGGATTTATCTGACATAAATCTAATTTATCTATGTTATCTTAAATACATTTATTTAGGTTGGTTGTTTGAAGAAAAATATTAAGCAAATAATAGTACAAGTTAAATGTGAAAGTGGCAAAATTTATCCAGATGGTGAGTGAGTGTAGAATGGGAAGCATGGAGATTATGTATAAGCAAGTATAATCTAAAAGATGGTAGATGTAACATGATCACCCCTTGGAGATCTGAGCTGAATGTCTGGATTCCTGGTGACTCCCCAGCACTTAGAATTGGATTGGCTCACAATAGGTGCTCAATAAGTGCTTATGATGGATGGGCAATGAATGGACAGGTAGATGGATGATGGGTGGTTGGATGGATGGGTAGATAGATAATGGATGGATTGACAGATGATAGTAGATGGGTGGGTGATGGATGGATGGATGATGGATGGATGATGGATGGATGGATGGATGGATGGATGGATGGATGGATAGATGGGTGGATGGATGGATGGATGGATGGATGGATGGATGGGAAAATGGATGAAATAATTAAACCCAAACCTTTTGGAGTCAGAAGGACTTAGTTTACAGTTGAGGCATAGTGTCAAAGGTATCAGTGACTGGAAACGGGAAGGGGAGGCAGACATTCTGTCTTTGAGGTATCATCCAGATACTAAAACCCTCCACACTGCCATAGTTAACACTGAGCAATAAGATGTTGTACATATATACAGTGGAATATTAGCCATAAAAAGGAACGAAATTGGGTCATTTGTAGAGACATGGATGGACCTAGAGACTGTCATACAGAGTGAAGTAAACCAGAAAGGGAAAAACAAATATCGTATATTAACGCACATATGTGGAACCTGAAAAAATTGGTGTAGACGATCTTGTTTACAAAGCAGAAATAGAAACACAGACGTAGAGAACAAATGTATGGATACCAAGGGGGAGAGGGAGGGGGGTGGGATGAATTGGGAGATTGGGATTGACATATATACACTACTGATACCATGTATAAAATAGATAACTAATGAGAACCTACTGTATAGCACAGGCAGCTCTACTCAGTGCTCTGTGGTAACCTAATGAGAAGGAAATCCAAAAAAGAGGGGATATATGTATACGTATAGCTGATTCACGTTGCTGTACAGTATAAACAAACACAATATTGTAAAGCAACTATACTCCAATAAAAAAATGTTAATTTTATGCTGTGTGAATTTCACCTCAAAAACGCTTTTTAAAATTTAAAAGAAAAAAACACTAGGCTAAGACAGGAAACACTAAGCTGAGTCCATCGCTGTTGCCCACATCAAAATGTCATTCCTGGATGTAGGCACTATGCAGCAAATAACTAGTGAAGAGAGCATGAATAGAAATATCTAGAGCCATAAGTGTTTGGAAACACTAACTCATGTAAGTCTGAACTTCTAGCCATTTGCCGATGAGAAAGGCACCTTCCAGGTGCAGATCATGAGTGCAGAGGGCACTGGCAACCAGCAGCAATCACTTGTCAAAAGGACAAGGATACACAAGTCCATTGGGCTGCCCCACACAGGTAACAGTTGCCATGACAGGCCAATTCCAACAGAGGGGATTTTTTTGCTTTGTCAGAGTGGGAATGATAACTTACATAACAAAGGACAGCCCTTGTAATTCAGACGTTCCCTCCTGGCAATATGTTTTGAAAAGCATGACACGTTCAGCTTATTTTTGCAAACTTGGGACAGAGGCTTCTGCTTTCAAAACCTGGCTATTTCGTGCTGAAGGATTTAAAATGATACTATTTTCATCTCTTCCCTCATTTCAGCGCAGAAGCAGAAGCAGAGCAGTCTTTCCCGACAGAGAGGCTGTGCAGAATGGCAGGGAAGGTCCAGCCTCTGGACACCAGTCCTGGACCCCCACTAGCTGTCATGTTCTGCCACCTCTCTGTGCCTCAGTTTCCACACCTGCAAAGTAGGAATAATGTCCACAGGGCTGTCCTGAGGATTGCATGAGTTAATAAAGGCAAAACACTTAGAAACATTTCTGACACATAGCAAGCAATCAGTCAATGTCAGTTACGTTATTCTATGTTTGTACTTTGTATCAGAAATGTTCACTTTGAGAATATCATTTAATCCTCAAAAAATTAGGAATTATTCCTAGCTTTCAGACTACACCACTAGAGATCAAAGGTTAAGTGACTTAGCAATGTGTAGTAAATAGAAGCACACAGATCAGGTTTGATTCCAAGTTCCTTGTCTTTCTGTCTTGCCATCCCATGCTACTGTGCTAACCTAATTCTGCAGTTAAAAACCATTTCCATACAGTGTTAATTCAACTTGATTTATATTTTTAAGATTTCAATCTAAGAATAGAATGAACTCTCCCCCTTTTTTCCCATCGATTTTTTTTTTTTTGGTCCAGCCGAGTGTGTGCGTGTTTGTGTGTGTGTGTGTTGGGTTCGAAAGAGATGCTACAATCTGACTTAAATGACCTTGAAGGTGAACCTGACTTCATCTTTATTCTGTGAGACTTAGTGGTAAGGGTGTATGGAGGAGCGATCTGGGGAGAAGAGATGGTCCATGGTGGCCCCTGCCTGGAAAGGGCCCCTGGTCCCTTGTGAAGGCCATCCAGACGGCTGAGACTGCTAAAGGTAGTGGAAATGTTGGAGCCTGCCCTTTGGGTACCAGCTTCTTCCAGGCCTCCAGGCTTCTGTCCAGATCCAGTGCCCATCTTCAGCCCAAGACACCCTTTAAGAGACTACAGGGTAGGGAAGGAATGGACGTAAATGAAGATGCATCTGATGGAAAGGAGAAAAGGGAAGGAGGCTTGGGTGGGGGGTTCCCAATAGCCTGAGAAGGAAGCAAGAGCATTGCCTGAGTGAGGGGAGGTGAGTGGAAGCCTGGAGTGAGGTAGGAGAGAGCTGACTGACCAGAAAAAAATACCAGGAGACGTTGAGGGCCATTTACTAAGGGAGGAAGGAATGTTGACTCACTCCTCGGACGCTAAATGTGTCTATCTTAGAAAAGCAGCTTCCTTCCACTCTTGCAGCATCGGGCTGCAGTGTCTGGAGTTCCTCTGAGAGCAGATGACAAGTGCACGCAGCTCTGCGTGGATCCTTTCAGCCACTGAACAAACCCAAACTGAGCGCCTACTGTGTACCAGGGACTGTGTGGGGCTTTGAGGATACCACAGTGATGCAAGGAACGATTCCCTGCTCTCATGGAACCCAGGTCTGTTAAGGAAGACAAACAACAAACAAAAAGCCAACCATGTTCATAAACAAGGAAACAAACAAGAGTGTGAAGAGAGAGAATAACAGGGAGTACCTTGCGGGGCAGGAGGGGGGTTGGTTCAGAGAAAGCCATACAGGAGAGCAGGATAAAGAGAGACTCGGGGGGTAGGGGACCGTATGTCTGCGGGGGCCTGGGAAAGAAGGAGCTGTCAGGGCAGTGAGCCTCAAGTCCAGCGAGCCAGGGAGACTGAAGCAAGACAGATCATCAGAGGGGTAGGCAGGCCAGGCGGGGCCTGGCAGGTTTGGATTTGATTCCGAGGGTCTTTGGAAGTCAACTTGGGCATCCGCCTTTGTACACCATGAGGCTTTCTTCCCAGTGATGTCCAACTTTTACCGTTTGAAAGCTTTCGCTTAAGGTATACCTTTGCATCATCCAGACTGTCCCCAAGCTCTCAGGACCAGACAGTATATTTGGGAGATGGCTGGGGATCAAGGGTCACGCTAAGCTCAAACATTTTTCTCTTAAGAGAGGCTCACCGCCTTGGCTGACAACAAAGCCACCGGGAACTTTGTAAACACACAGTGGATGCCAGGGCTCCCGCATCAGAATCCCTGGGAGGTGGTGGGGGGAGGGCTGGACTCGAGGCCCTGATGATCCTCCTGCCTGGTCAGGGTGGAGCAGCCCTGCCTTACAAAGTCTCAGCTCACGGGCTTCCCTGGTGGCGCAGTGGTTGAGAGTCCGCCTGCCAATGCAGGGCACGCGGGTTCGTGCCCCGGTCCGGGAAGATCCCACGTGCCGCGGAGCGGCTGGGCCCGTGAGCCATGGCCGCTGAGCCTGCGCGTCCGGAGCCTGTGCTCCGCAACGGGAGAGGCCACAGCAGTGGGAGGCCCGCGTACCGCAAAAAAAAAAAAAAAAAGTTTCAACTCACCACCTCAGCCTCATAAAACCCGGGTCCCACCAAAGACCACATCAAAGAGGGGCACCGAAGAAACTGGCTTTCCCTCTGTTGCTAATGACTCAACCAAAGCATTTCTCCCCAGCCCCATGTACCTGCCTCGGGCCTCTTTGGAAAGTAAACCTGTCCATTTGTCAATATTTACTGTGTCTGCTGCCTTCAACAGAGGAAGGGAAAACAGTTTTCACTGTCAAACTAATGTTTATACAAAGGATTTGTAGGCCTTTTCAGAGCTATGGAAAATCAATCACCCCCAGTTAACCTGTGCCCTTAATGAGGTGGTGGCTTTTCTCCCACCATCCTATCCATCAGGGGTGACAGTCCACAGCTTGTCAACTGGTAAGAATTTAGGTTGAAAAGGATTTCGCCCAGAATCCTGGGGAGACAGATGCTCAAAGTGTAACCCAGTCTGAGAGGGTGAAGCCTGCCCTGCTGATTCTGGAGGACAGCACCTGTAGGACTCCATAGGGGACCTGTTCAGAAGAGACCAGCCAATGCCGAGACTCCTGAAAGAAGCCAGTATTCTTTGGTGCCCAGAAAGCTTCCCAGCCCATTACCTTTGCTCCAGTCGACAGTACCCCCAGTGTTACTTCCAGGAAGGGGTCTGCTATCGTGATGTCAAAAGGCACTGCGATTCACGTCGCTGGAACCGAGCGTTGCTCAGAGGCAGGCTGGGCTGCTCCCAGGAGAGAGCAGTGTTGGCAGCTGGAACACCAGCCAGCTCCAACCCGGCTTCCATAGTCTCAGTCACAACCCCAGGGTTTGGACAGCCAAGCCACCCGGGACAGACACACTGAAAAGCCATTTGCTGGGCTCGGGAGGAAAAACAAATCTGATCACTGCCTATGTCATTCAGAAGAGCCCTTGGGTTTTACGGGTCAATCCGAGGGGCAAAAAGAAGGCACATCTGAGAAAGAGGTTCAGGGGCCACTGTTTGCTCCGCCAAAAGTGCAGCCCAGATGTGCTGCTCTGGTTCCCACCAGGTGCCCAGCACTGAGCTGGACACCAAGGGGTGAACCAAGGCTGCAAAACATCATGCAACTCGCAGTCTGATGGATGGGCTCAAATCCCTCCTACGCACAAGAAGAAATGGAAGAATCTGGGTGAGGTTATCTCTTGGTGGGGGAAGAAAGTAAGAGGAAGAGTGGGGCGGTGAGGGGAGAGAGAGAGATGTCTTTTAGTGTGGACCTTACTATATGCCAGTAAGAGCTTTACAAGTTTTAACTCACTGAATCCTCCTATCTCAACCCTCTTAAATGAACCCTGCTATCTTTAAAATGGGGGCAATACTAGAACCCACCCCAGAAGATTGTCCTTACATAGAATCTCAATAAAATAGTAGCTGAAAGGTACATAGAATAGTCCTAGAATGTGGTTAGTGCTCAATATGTATCAATACTTGTTATGATTATTACTACTACTACTATTACAACTACTTTCACTATCCCCATTTTACAGATGAGGAAACTGAGGCTTGAAGAGGTTATGGGATTAGCCTGAGGTCACATGGGCAGTGAGCAGCAGCCAGCATCAAATGCTAGGTCTCCCCTGCTCTAGAGACTGTCTTCCCCACCCATCTATAAAAGGTCTGTTCTGCATGAACTGTCTGGTGTGAGGACCTTGCCTCCTCTAGTGTGACTCTGTGGGCCTGCGTGGACCTGCTCTCTGGTATCTTGGCCGTGGAACACTATCATCCTGGTACTGTTCCCGTGAGCGTCCCACACAGAGTTTGCCGTACTTCACAAGGTATTCCAACCTTTCCTGTTGTCTAGAAATAGAGAGCCCTGCTCTGGGCATCCAGGCCACTCCTGGGATGGCCACAGTGGAAGATGCTACAGCTCCTCCCCTGGAGGCCCTTTGCTTGGGGACTTGGCAGGGGAGCTGGGAGCCCTCACCTCCTGAAATGTGGGCTCTCTCCCTTGCTAAGCCTGTCGAGCTGGCACCTGGCTGGGTCTCCCTGAGAGGCCTGGCACCTCTTACCCTTTTGTGAGGGGAACTCACATCGCCCTGTCCCCTAATAGTATGACACTGGTGTATTAGTTCTCTCATTGCTGCTAACAAATTACTGCAAATATAGTGGCTTAAAGCTACGCAAGTTACTCTTAACGGTTCTGGAGGCCAGAAGTCCAGAATCAATCTTCCAGGTCAGAGTTGATTCGTTCTGGAGGGTCCAGAGGAGAATCTATTCCTTGCCTCTTCCAAATTCTAGAGGTCACCTGCGTTCCTTGGCTTCTGGTCACATCTCTCCAGCCTCTTCTTCTATCATCCCATCTCCTCTGACTCTGACACTCCCACTTCCCTCTTATAAGGATGCTTGTGATTATATTAGACCCACACAGATAATCTAGAATAATCTCCCATCTCAAGATCCTTAACTTGATTACATCTGCAAAGTCCCTTTTACATTGAGAAGCAATAATCTCAGGTTCTGAGGATTCGAATGGGGACATTGTTGGGGGCTATTATTTAGCCTAGACCCCCTTCACTTATTCATTCAACAAGCTTGCACTGCGCTTGCACGGCCAGGCCCAGGTACTGTTTCCACGGCCTGGGAACAGTTGGACCTCATGTTCATTAGCTTCTTGGGGGTACAAACTCATCTTGCTTGGCTCCCTCCCAGTGCCTAGCCCTGAACAATTGCTAGCATTTGTTATGTGCCAGGTCTTCTCTTGAGCACCACAAGTACGTGATCAGCATCAATACTGGCAACAACCCTATGAGTACCTACTGTTACTCCACAGATGGGGACCTAGAAGTTTCCTACCCCACCCAAGTCTCACAGCTAATGAGTGAGGGCCATGATTTGCACCTGGGCAGCCTGACTCCTGAGTCCTGGCTTGTAACCTCTGTTCCATCTCGTCTCCCAAAGAACAGCTCTCAGCAAACACTTATTGAAAGAAGGAAGGGGAGGACACAGGCCCCTAGATCTGCAGTTCAGGGAACTGAGGTCTTGAGTGTCATGAGTGGCCCTTTCATGAAAGAGAGGCTGGAAGGAAGGGCTCTGGGCCTTGAGGTTAGGCCTGCCAAGTGCACACTCCAGGGGCTCATGGGAGGCTGGAGCTGCATGGGTCACCATGACAGGTCAGACGTATTAGCTTCAAGGCTGTCCCCCAAGTCCTGGGCACTCCATGAGGAAAGGAGCACGTCTACTCTTGCTGACTATCTTATCACAAGCCTGACACCGTTCCTGCCCAACGTAGTTGCTTGACTGATAAATGTTGATTCATGAAATGACTTAGAGGTGCACTGAGTACACATTTTGACCCCAATGGCCAAATGCTAAAAGGCAATATTTAGGGACTTCCCTGGTGGTCCAGTGGTTAAGACTTTGCCTTCCAATGCAGGGGGTGCCGGTTCGATCCCTAGTCGGGAAGATAAGATCTCACCAAAACAGCCTCACAACCAAAAAAAACAAAACATAAAACAGAAGCAATATTGTAACAAATTCAATAAAGTCTTTAAAAATGATCCACATCAAAAAAAAATCTTTAAAAAGAAAAAAAAGGGCAGTATTCAGCCAGAGCCGTGTGTCGGGCTACGACCATCATGGAAGGAAATTTTGGATCATCTTGCTGTCTCTCTCCAGAAGCAGGGTCTGAGGCACAGGGTCTGCAGGAAAGATGCTGTTCCACAGGACCATCCCCGAAGGGATGAAGGGGTGAAGACCAGGGCAGTGAGGCAGGGAAGGAGGGTGCATTAGTTCTCTATGGCTGAGAAACAAGTAACACCAAAATCAGTGGCTCAAAACAACAAACACGGGCTTCCCTGGTGGCGCAGTGGTTGGGAGTCTGCCTGCCGATGCAGGGGACACGGGTTCATGCCCCGGTCCGGGAAGATCCCACATGCCGTGGAGCAGCTAGGCTCGTGAGCCATGGCCGCTGAGCCTGTGCGTCCGGAGCCTGTGCTCCACAACGGGAGAGGCCGCAACAGTGAGAGGCCTGCGTACCGCAAAAAACAAAAACAAAAACAAAAAAACAAAAAAAAAAACACTGTTACCGCACACAGTCTGTAAGAGTCAGGAATCTCCAGGCTGTGCAGGCCGGTAGTTCTGGTCCAGGGTCTCTTGCAGGCTCAGTCACGTTGTCAGCTGGGGCTCTGATTTCTGCAAGCCCACCCATGTGTCTGCTGTCAGGAGACTTCAGTTCCTCACCTCCTGGGCCTCTTCATGGGCCGCTCACATGACACGGCAGCTGGTTTCCCCCCAGAGTCAGCAATCTGAAAGAAAAAGATTGCATCTTCATCTGTCTGGGCTGCCATAACAACATACCCCAGACTGGGTGGCTTCAACAGCAGAAGTTTACTTCTCACAGTTCTGGAGGCTGGAAGTCCAAGATCAAAGGTGTGGGCAGGGGTGATTTCTCCTGAGACCTCTCTCCTTGGCTTCCAGATGGCCAGCTTCTCGCCGTGTCCCTGTGGTTTTTGCTCTGTGTGTGCACATCCCTGGTATCTCTTCCTCTTCTTATAAGGACACCAGTCCTATTGGAGTAGAGCCCATCCTAATGGCCTCACTTAACTTCGTCACCTCTTTAAAGACCTTATCTCCAAGAACAGTCATATTCTGGTACTGGGGATTAAGGCTTCCACATATGAATTGAGGGGGGCAGGGGCAGGCACAAAATTCAGCCAATAACGAGAAAGAAGCCAAGAAGGAAGCCATAGTCTTTTATACCCTAATCTTGGAAGTGATATTCCATGATGTCTGCTGAATTCTATTCTCTGGAAGCAGATACTGAGTCCACCCACGCTCAAGTAGAAGGAATAAAACGCTACCTGTTGAGGGGAGAAGTATCAAAGGATTTGTCAACTCACCTTTAAAACTAGCACAGGGGGAGCCAAGGAGAGGATGCATTATTGAACTGGCCACAGCTAAGTGTGGCTCACTGTGGGGTTTTTTGGGACCATCCCCCGAGAACCACATGCACTGAGTCTCAGGACTGTCTGTGGCAAAGAGAAAGGGGAAGAATTTATTCACCAGTGCCCATCATCAGCTGGTCAGTGCCCACCTTAGGGGGTAGTATCTCCCCTGGACTCCAGATTGCTAAGGCAGGGCGTCCAGCAGCGGCCCTTGGTGCCAGCAGGGAAGCCCAGGCAGGAGGTGGGAGGCTCACGCGTGGACCTGAACCTGGGCACCACCCAGAGGCACCTACAGGAAGCTGGGGACCTCTCAGAGCTGAGGCCACAGTGGTACTAGAATAAGGTGGGTGAGGCTGGAAGGGTCTGAAGGGGTGCAAAGTAGGCTACAGCGTGAATCTGAAATTCGATCAACAACTGACTTAATATTACAATTTTATTATTAAAAATATTAGCAGCTGCATTTTATATTTGTGGCATTAGTGTGCTGGCCCAATAATTTCTCAGCACTGTCCACTCCAGCAGTCACCATGGTGACTATTTGAGACACTGTCACCTGCAGCAGTGGAGAAGCAAGGCTCTTCCTGGCTGGTGGTGCCAGTAGGCGGGCTGCTGGCATGGATGTTGGTACCATGTTAGGGGCCTGGCTATTCTCCCCTCACCCCTACTCCACCGGCCCCATAGGAACTAACCAAAGTGAAGCCACCACTGCCCCAAAGCTAAGATGGACTTCTGTCAAGTCTGTTTTTTTAACAGTTTGACCCACTAGAATGAAAATGAAGTTTGAGTATCCTACACGCTCCTATTTTCTTCCTGTTTTGTGTATCCTTCAAGTCTAGGTTGAGGAGGAGAGGATTCATCATAGATGTTATTTCACGTGATTTTGGAGATTTTTTTCTTCTTTGAGGAAGCAAAATTGGCTTTTTTTTTTTTTTTTTGCGGTACGCGGGCCTCTCACTATTGTGGCCTCTCCCGTTGCGGAGCACAGGCTCGGGACGCGCAGGCTCAGCGGCCATGGCTCACGGGCCCAGCCACTCCGCAGCATGTGGGATCCTCCCGGACCGGGGCACAAACCCGTGTCCCCTGCATCGGCAGGCGGACTCCCAACCACTGCGCCACCAGGGAAGCCCAAAATTGGCATTTTAATTTTTAAAATTCATCCTCACAAGAGGTAAAGCAGTCCAAACAAAACTTTTTCTCAGAAGCTTCATGGCCTAAATGGGAAATAAATATCAAAAAATTCAATCTAATTTTTAAAGGATATTTAAGTAGTATTACAAATACTAGCATATCAAATCTACGAGCATTAGCATTCTAATCTAAACTCTGTTATCTCTATTATTCTGTCATGTATAGTTATTCAAACTTTGTAAACATTTGTTGGATCAAAAAGGCTATTAACTTGTTTTTAAAGTTATCTTGCTAACCTGCTCCCTTTAAAATATCTATATTAGCGTCGCACTGTCTCTTTACTATTTGAAAGGTCCGATAACTGTTTTATATTTTAAATTAATAGCTTTTATTGCCATCATTAGTTATTACAGCATTTTGCAATAACAAGTACCCTCTTTGCTCCAGGAGACTAATAGAATTTCAATATGTCAAACACAGGCGTAGAATTTTCACTCCAGGATATATCTGCCTTGTGGTCCTCTATTCGAAAATGCATATTCAAGAATGAATCAAGTGACACAGCTCGATCATGTGACTCACTATTCCACTGAGCAGACATGCTGTAACCTGCAGGGTCATAGGATCATAGATCACACAGACACAGCCAGATGCCAAAGACCACGCAGAAGAGGCACTCAGCAATCGGCGATCTTCCAAAGTCAAAGCCAAATAAATGGAGGCTGAAAGCAGAGCGGCACATGTAAAGCTGTATTGAAATTCTCTCTCTGCCCATCCAGGCAAACTCATTTGTGAGGCCGATGATGGCCAGGCTTGTGTCTGATTCACTTTGGTAATGTCTACCCACTAGCACAGGGCCTGCCTGTCACATAGTTTGTGGAATCAAACTGACGGTGCCCACCCCAAGCTTCCAAGAGGTCAGCTGTATTCCCTGGGCAGCATCAGGTTCACTCACCCTCCTAAACACACATCCTCAGGCTCCAGCCTCTGCTTCTAGGCCCTACCTCTGTCTTCTGCTGGGCCCAGCTGGTCGACCATGCCGTGGTCCTGTCCATCACATTTAACCCTAAGGGCCCAGACCTCTGACCTGTCATGCTAGGGGCCCCAGCTCAGCAGCTGTCCCTTCACCAAGCAGCTTCATCAAAAGCAGAAGTATCTTTTGACGTGAGATCACAAAGTATTCGCCTTCTGAGTTTCCCGGAGAAGTAGAACCCGGCTAAAGAGACAGGGAGAGAGGTTATAAGGAATTGGCTCACATGGTCATGGAAGCCAGAAGTCCCAGGATGTGCAGTCACCAAACTGGAGAGCCAGGAGAGTGGACGGTGTACTTTCAAGTCCAAGTGCAAAAGCCTGAGAACCAGAAGAGCTGATGGTGTAAATTTCAATCCGAGTCCGAGTCCAAAGGCAGGAGAAGACCGATGTCCGAGCTCACCGACAGTCAGGCAGAGATCACTCCCTCCCCAGCCCTTTTGTTCTATTCAATGGATTGGGTGAGGCCCACCTACACTGAGGAGGGCAATCTGCCTGACTCCATCTACCTGTTCAAATGTTTTTCTTATCCAGAAACACCCTCAGAGACACCCCGAATAATGTTTAACAAATAGCTGAGCACCCAGGGCTCAGTCAAGCTGACACACAACTGACCATCCCAGGAGTCAAGCTGTCTGTGTAGGTCTTTGCTCCCAGGGAGCAGTGTGGGAAGAGCATGAGTTTGGGCACCAGCCAAGACTGAGTCTGAACCGCAGTCTACCATGCAAGAGCTGCGTGGTCTAAAACAAATGACTTAACCTCTCTGGGTCTCAGTTTCCTCATCTGTAAAATGGGGGTAATGCCACCCATCTCACAGGGCTAATTTGAAGAGTCATTGAAATAATGTCTATTGAAGGCCTAGCTCAGCGTCTCACATACAGAGGGTCTCAGGAAATAGCAGTTCCCCTCTCCCTGCTACCAAGCACATCTTTGCACTGGCTTCCACTTCAAACTTTTTGTTCTTGTTTGTTGAAATATCATACTTATATTCAGATTCTACATGTCCTGTAAAGTCCTCATCCCCCAAGAGGCCTGTCCAGGAGATAGGCATCCCTCCGGTGAACTTCTAGAGCATCCCATGAGTAACACACAGCTCAGTACACACCTGTGTCTCAGTGTCATTTTTTATATCCTCAGTCAGATCATAAGTTCTATGATGGAGGCAGCTAAAGACATGGAAGCAACCTAAATGTCCATCGACAGATGAATGTATAAAGAAGATGTATATTTATAAAATGGAATACTACTCAACCATGAAAAAGAATGAAATAATACCATTTGCAGGAACATTGATGGACCTAGAGATTATCATACTAAGTGAAGTAAGTCAGACAGAGAAAGACAAATATCATATGATATCACTTATATGTGGAATCTAAAATATGACACAAATGTACTTATTTACAAAACAGAAACAGACTCACAGTCATAGAAAACAAAGTTATGATTATCAAAGGTGGAGGAGGAAGGATAAATTAGGAGTTTGGGATTAGCAGATACACACTACTATATATAAAAGAGATAAACAACAAGGACTTACTATATAGCACAGGGAGCTATATTCAATATTTTGTAATAACCTATAATGGAAAAGAATCTGAAAAAGAATATATATATCCTATATATTATATATATAATATATATATAACTGAATCACTTTGCTGCACACCTGAAACTAACACATTGTAAATCAACTATACTTCAATAAAAAAATTAAAATTTAACAAAAAAGAATGGCATCACAACTGTCAACTACAATCAAATTAAAGATGTACTTTATCAAAATGAAGAAGGCAGCTGTACCTTAGACAAATTCTGTTCTCTCTCCCTGACCCCAAATGCACCTGCAATGCAGGGCTGTGTAGACTGAAGTCTCTTAGTGAAGCCTGAACTGAATCTCAATCTAGAACTGATCCTTGGAAGCGAATGATTTCTTTTAATAAAAGAGAATGCCTTCATCCTTAATCACAGCATTTTCAAGGAATCCATGTATCTCAGGAGTCTGAACATCGGCACGAGGGACCGAGTGAGTCATACATCACAGGGTCAAGCCTCGTGGGCTGCCCAAAGGCCACATAGAGGCCAGCAGGAATCAGGGTGTCTTAAAGCCATCATGAGAGTGTACTGGAAAATCTGGGAGACAAAATGTTCTAGATACAAATCCCCATCGCCATTTTCTGTATAGTTTTAGCAAGTGAGTTAAACTCTCTGTTCCTCTTTTGTATCTTAGGAGTAATAATGCCCGTGTCACTGGGTCGTGTGAGGATTTAATAAAATAATATGCAAATATGGTCGGAACAGCATAGCATAGGTAGGACTCAGGAGTTAAGTTCAAATCTCAGCTTTTCGGGCTTCCCTGGTGGCGCAGTGGTTAAGAATCCGCCTGCCAATGCAGGGGACATGGTGTTGAGCCCTGGTCTAGGAAGATCCCACATGCCTCGGAGCAACTAAGCCCGTGCACCACAACTACAGAGCCTGCGCTCTAGAGCCTGTGAGCCACAACTACTGAAGCCCGAGCACCTAGAGCCCGTGCTCTGCAACAAGAGAAGCCACCCAATAAGAAGCCTGCGCACCGGAACGAAGAGTAGCCCCCGCTATCGCGACTAGAGAAAACCCGTGCGCAGCAACAAAGACCTAATACAGCCAAAAATAAATAAATTAAATGAATAAAATTTTTAAAAATCTCAGCTTTTCTGCTTACCTGCTGTGTGTTGCTTACCTTCTTGTGCCTCAGTTTCCTAATCTGTAAAATGGGGATTATAATAGTAACTACCTCTTGGGTTGTTGTAGCATTGAATGAGATCATACATGTAAAGTGCTTAGAACAGAAGAGTAAAGCTCAATAAATATTAGCTGTGATCACAGGAAGGGCCCACCTTGGTCCCACGCATTAATGGGTACTCAGTGAATGGAAGCGCCTGTTAGTTAAATGGGTGATCAGTTGAGGAGAACAAGAAACCCAGTAAGAAGAACAATAGCACGAGCTGTGTCCTGAGCCAAAGCTGAACCCTGTGACCAAGGAAATTTTGACTGACTTTTTGCCCCATGACCATTATTAATAAACATGCATAGCATGTTCTGCAGTGAGGGGGGAAAGATTTATACATGAGCACTGCACCCTGAAAGTAATAAAAAAAATTATGCCTGGTTCAGGTTGCCTGAATAAATGAAACTTTGAGCACTTCCACATTAGCATGGATCCCCAGCGAGAGCAACTATATTCCTGATTTTGCAATGCTGAGAGCTGAAGATATGTCACACTCTTTCTGTATGTGATAATCACATCAGAATGCTGCCTTTTCCCTATCACGAACAGACTGATGTATGCTTGGTAACCTTGAGAATCTTGTGGTTTTGTTCTCTAAATAGCTTTGTGTTTTCTATGGGAAGAGGTGGTCCTACTGAAGTCAGACTCCCTTCCCTTGTCACAAGTCGACTTCTTTTCTTTCCTAAACTTTTGTCTTTGAGTCTTCTGTTGACAGTTATGAGGTCACTGGCGACCAGTTTATTGTTCAACGTTCCCAGCTCTGAAGTTTCTGATCATGATACTACCCGTAGATGAAGCTTTGGTTAAAGAGTTGGCAGCTAGGATGTGAGTGCTGGGAGCAGCATAATGGGGAAAGAGGATTCCAAGTCGATACATCTGCTCCTAGATGCAGTGGGTTATCTTCTGCATCTGGCAAGTAAGATGGGAAAATGTGTTAGTTCTTAAGCAAGGAGCTGCAGTCACTTGGGCATGGAACTACACAAAAGCTGTGCTAATTAAGTTTAGGTAAAGATGGTACCATCTGAATTTCAAATCATGGAACATGATTTACTCGCTTATAAATAAATACAAATAGTTATAAATAAAGATATATAGAGAAAATATATTAATATCTATATTAATTTAAAGTGTTATATAATATATTGTATAAATGTATTATAATATTTATATGTTATAATATAAATGTAGTATACTATATATTCCCAGCACCTAGAACAGCTCCTGGCACAGTGTAAGGGCTCCACAAACATTTGTTGAATGAAGACAAGACCTAGAAAGGAGAAACAAAGCAGGGAAGGAGTGAAATGTTCAGACATTCATTTCAAAGGGCTCGTTCTGAGTACGAGGTGAAGAAAAGACCAGTAAAAGGCAGGGGTGGAGGGGCAGAATGGGCAGGGCAGAAGCAGGGAGACCAGTTAAGAGGCTCCTGCAATGATCCAGAGGAAAGAAGATGATGGTTTAATGATCATCTGGGTGAATATGGGCTTTTGTGCCTTACACATGTGGTTGAACAGACATTAATGTTACAGCCATCTGAAAAATATACTGTTTAAGGAGAGCTCTGGAAAGGAACTTTGAAAGATAAATCAACTTCTTATTTTAAGAATAAAAAATAAGCTCCTAATATTTGATTATTTTAAAGGAATTTCCTGTGCACGTGCAAAATGCCCGGCTTTTATTCTCTATTAAGACATGCAGAGTCTATTATTACAGCCTTGATGTTTAACTTACCATCAAAGAGAGCAGACCACGATGACCAGATCTCAAGTTCAAGAATGTTAAACACTGTTCACAATATGCCCCAGACTCAAAATGCGTTCTTTAATACTGAATAGCATGGCTCACAAAGGACATACTCTTTCTTCCAGAACTAGGGTGACGATGTGGGGTCATTGATATAATATCCCAAAGATGACAGTGTGACATTTAAGAGGCCAAGAAACAGAATGGGATACGAAGTCCACACCCGGACTTCTAAACCCAGTTCTGCCTTGTATGAGCTGTGTGGCCTTGGACAAGTTACTCAACTGTTCTTGGCCTGAATGTCTTCACCTCATTATCATTGGTAATAGTGCCTGGCACTTTGCATGCATATCACAGTGCAGAACTTTACGATTTTCATTTCAGCAAGGGAGGCTGCTGTTGAGTTACCAGCTGCCTGTATCTCTAACGGGGAAGATAGCGAGTCATTTTCCAGGAAATCATTTTGTACTTGGAAGAATTCTTCAAAGGCCTTCTGGTTATGTGAACGTAGGATGAGAAGAGCCCCATTGCTCTGGAGGAAAGGCTCAATAGGACAGTTTCTTGGCCTAGAAAAAGCTATTCCTCCCCAGCCTCTTCCAATTTTGCGTAAGGGCAAAGGAGACCACTGGGAAGAGAAGATCGGAGGGGCTGGCCCTTTCTCTTTGTCGGTTCCACTGCTAGAACCTCTCTGATGGATGCAGGCGACTTGACTAAGGCCAGCTGGCAGGAAAAGATCCTCCCAGGGGCCTGGGAAGGGGAAAGATACACATGGTTGTTATTATCATAGAGTAAACATCAATAATCACTAACAGTTGAACTGCTTTACAGCTTACAAGGCATTGTCACATATACGAATATCATCTTCACACTACCGTGGTTTGACCTGAATCCTCAGAATGAGGAAGCCTTGCGCCCCCATCCCTGTACACCTAAAAATGATCCGCCTGGGATTCCATCCGAGAGATGCCCTAGTAGGTGTCCAGCATCTGTGATTTCAGATTCTTGAATACCAGCCTCTTCACCCCACATCTTGCCCTAAAATTCTTTCTCTCACCCTTTTCATTACCACTCATTCTCTCCCCCAGTTATAATTCTTCCTGAGTCCCATCATTTCAATTTACAGCTCACTTTTCCCCTAGCTTTTGATGCCCTGCTCTACCTCTTGTCTGCTACATTCTTCTCTCTTCTTTAGCTTAATAATTGCATATTCACATCCTTCTAGGTCCCTCTCTGCCAGCTCACCTTGGCCCACAAAACCTTCCCTTGATTCACTGCCCCATTAGCAGTTCCTGACACCTTCAGGGACAGAACCTGGGCAGCTAATTCCATCTGACCAATGAAGACCCTGCCCAGATCCATACAACCAACTAGACTGTGTCACCCCAATGTGAAGCCTAGCTCTCAGACCCCTCCTACAACTATATTTGCACTCTCTCCCTCACACGAGGTCACCTTTCACATCGAAGTAGTTTCGTGACATCCAGCTGTGCGATGCATCCATTAAAACACAGGGTATTTCATTTGATAGGATAGAGTTTCATCACATTCTTATCTCCTGGGGTGACACCCCATCCAACAGCACCATCGTGGCCAGAGTGGTTCTTTTAGCGTAAGCAGGAAGCAGCAGTGATAAGTCCATTTCATCCTAACCCAAATCAAAACTTAGACCAAGGAGACATGGCTGCACAAGGGCCAGTGAGTAGCCTGACATAAAGAAATGGCCTCAGGGGGCCAGAATCTGCCAAGCAGCTGACCAGCTGACCAGCTAAATTGGCAACGAAGTCCAGTCCCCATTTCAAAGGGGAAATTAAAACCAGGCTATCTGGGAGGGCAGGCCCTCATCAGAAGGGAGAGGATGCTTGTAACCAAGGCAACGTGCAAACACCAAATTTTCCTTTCTCCTCTTCTCCTCTGCAGTGGCCAACTTCCAAACAGTCCTCCTACACTTGTAAATCTCAGGGAGAGGTGTCAAGAGAGGATGAAGACATCTTATCATTCCCTGAGAAAATCCAAAAGGCTTAGGGAAAAAAAAGAAAAAGAAAAAAAGGTAAAGAAAAATCACTATAGTTGGTTATATCAGCAGAGAGACTTCCATAATAAATATAGGAAGACATATAAGTCTTCCCAGATTGAGGTCATAAAGATTCTTCTAGAAGGATTAGAAATTCAAAATAAAGTTATGTAAAAACAGATAGTCAACCGTCTCTTACATGGATGTAGAGCACAGCTGTGCGTGTTTTCCGTACATGACTATCTCGTGAGGTAGATCTCACTGTCTCCATCGGCAGGGGAAGAAAATAAGGTCCAGGCCACGTGAGTAAACTGTCCCAGGTCTGGGGCACAGTGCAGAACCTCCATCGGAGTCAGTCCTTGGTAAATGCTTTATAAACGAATGAACACAGCTTAGGTCAGAACTGATGGTGGACGGAGAGTTTCCAACACGAGTTCAGTTTCTTGCTGTCCTGCTCCATCCTAGGGGTACTGAATTCCTGTAGGGGCTTCACTCTTTCATTCATCAACCCAGGGAATCCTCAGTGAGACCCCACTGTGTGCCAGGCCCCGGGTGAAGAACTAAACCCAGCAGTGAGGGAGGCCTGGGCCCTCAGGGAGCTCACACCCAAATGGTGGGCATAAGGGTGGAGGTAGAGAGCAAGAAGAAAGGGGTCAACAAGGCAATTTCAGATTGTGCTCAATGCTCTCAAGAGAACACGCAGGGTGAGGTGTCAGGGAGTAACTAAGCCAAGGTGTATACAGCGGGGCTCTAGAGGGGGCTCTGAAGAGCTGCTTTTGAACATCATGGCTAGACGTATACATACACATACAGCACTGTCCTATCGCCCAACAGTTCTGATATCTATAAGCTTTAATTTAAGGACTCTTGTAGGGAGCTCAGGTTACTGTTAATTTCCATACTGTTCCGATGGAAATTTTTAGTAAGTATTGTGCACTTCACTGCTTTATAAAGCACTCAGGTGAGGTCTAGAAGGCTATAGCTCTGTACTCAAGGGTCCCACTAAATGATCATTTTGTTATTTCCTTTTGTCTGTCAACTGTCATTTCTTAGTGGAGCAACATCGGTAGAGCCACCCTCATATTTCTAATCAGTTTTGAACTATGACATGGGAGGAACAATTTTAAATTGCTGATACACTAAAGTTAATAGTCTTTGGTAAACTGTTTTCAGTGACTCCTGAGATGGCGAAGAAGGACAAGCAGGGGAAGTAGCAGTGGTCAATCCTTTCTTTCTTTTTCTTTTTTTTTTTTTTGCGGTACGTGGGCCTCTCACTGTCACGGCCTCTCCCGTTGCGGAGCACAGGCTCCGGACGCGCAGGCTCAGCAGCCATGGCTCACGGGCCCAGCCGCTCCGCGGCATGTGGGATCTTCTCGGACCGGGGCACGAACCCCTGTCCCCTGCATCGGCAGGCGGACTCTCAACCGCTGCGCCACCAGGGAAGCCCAATCCTTTCTTTCTTGAGCAAATTACTTAAGAGCACACAAGTAGTTAATAAGAGAAGCAAGATGAGAACACAGCATCCCAACCAAGTTCAGGGCTCCTTCTAATCTAGACCACAGGAATCGGTGGAGCCTCAGTGCTTTCATGAAAAGAAGAATTGCCCTGAGGTTCTTTCTGGCTTTAAAACTCTACGATGAAGGATTTTCACGTGCAGCCAAGGTGGAGTAACAGGAACTTAGATTCACCCTCCTTTAGAGACAACTGAAATCACTTAAAAAACGTATATGAAACAATGCTTTTGAAGACAATGGGCATCAAGCAATGAAGACTAGATGGAAAACAAGGTGAGCCAATGGTTTTCCTAGCTTCTGTCTTGAAAGAGCTCCCAGGCCATGGGAGACGGAGGGAGAGCCCAGGTAACAGCCCATGAATTTCCTAAGTTGAAGACACAGAGCTGAGAATCCAGGAAGACTGAGGGAGCTAGGACAGGACGGAGTCCTGTAGGGGAGACAGTTGCACAGAAAGAAAACTCCAGAGAGCCACAGAGGACTCTTCTTAAGTATTCAGCAGAAACCTGAACGGTGTGGGCATGTGAGAAGACTATCTGAGGCCAGAAAAAGAGTCATCCAAAAGGAAGAGAGGGAACAGCATACAGCACTCACACAGGCAGGGAAGAGTATCTACTCCCAAGAGTCAAACTGGAAAACTTCATACATCACAGGGCATTGGATGGAGTGCTTGGAAGGGTCTTGTCTCAGGACTGGTGGATAGAACAGGGAGCCCTAGACTAAATATTGCCCTGGTCCCATTTCATAGGCTTAAAAGGAAGATCTAAAAGGATCAGACTATTTCCAATTACCTATGTCCCAGAAGAAAGGTCAAGAATATTTACAGAAGTATAAAAATAGCCGGCAACCAAGAAGGTAAAATTCACACTATTTGGTGTCCAGTCAAAGATTAGCAGGCTTGCAGAGACAGGAAAATTTGACACATAATGAGAATAATCAACATATTGACACAAACCTAGAACTGACACTGATATTAGAAATAGCAAATGGGAACATCAAAAGTTATTAGAACTACATTCATATATATAAACTGTTTTCCACAGTTAAGTAGAGGCATGGAAGGTATAAAAAAGACCAAAGGGCTTCCCTGGTGGCACAGTAGTTGAGAGTCCGCCTGCCGATGCAGGGGACACGGGTTCGTGCTCCGGTCCGGGAAGATCCCACATGCCGCGGAGCGGCTGGGCCCGTGAGCCATGGCCGCTGAGCCTGCGCGTCCGGAGCCTGTGCTCCGCAACGGGAGAGGCCACAACAGTGAGAAGCCCGTGTACCGCAAAAAAAAAAAAAAGAAGACCAAAGGGTACAAACTTTCAGTTATAAGATGAATAAGTTCTGCCATTTTAAGGACTGGGGGAAAGTTAGAACAGAAAAAATATTTGAAGAAATAATACTCAAAAAAGTTCTGAATTTCTTGAAAACTATAAATCCAAGATTTATAGTTCAATTCAATTCAATTTATAATTCAAGAAGTTCAGTTAATCCCAAATACAATAAATATGAAAAAAATACATCAAGGTACATCTTAATCAAATTTCTCAAAACAAGTAAAAAAGATGAAACACTTAAAGTAGCCAGAGGAGCAAAAACAAGGGGTTAATTTCCAAAATATAAAAACAGCTCATAGAACTCAGTATCAAAAAAAACAAACAACCCAATCAAAAAAGGCAGAAGACCTAAACTGACATTTCTCCAAAGAAGACATACAGACAGCCAACAGGCCCATGAAAAGATGTTCAACATTGATAATTATTAGAAAAATGCAAATGAAAACCCCAATGAAGTACCACCTCACGCAGGCCAGAATGGCTATCCTCAAAAACTCTACAAGTAACAAATGCTGGAGAGGGTGTGGAGAAAAGGGAACCCTCCTCCACTGTTGATGGGAATGTAAATTGGTGCAGCCACTGTGGAAAATAGTATGGAGGTTCCTTAAAATACTAAAAATAGAGCTACCATATGATCTAGCAATACCACTCCTGGGCATATATCCCAAAAAGATGAAAATACTAACTCTAAGAGATAGAGGCACCCCAATGTTCATAGCAGCACTATTTACAATAGCCAAGACATGGAAACAACCTAAATGCCCATCAACAGTTGTTTGGTTTAAGAAGATGTGATATATATAGATATACACACACACACACACACACACACAATCAAATATTACTCAGCCAGAAAAAAGAATGAAATATTGCCATTTGCATGGATGTACCTAGCGAGCGAATATCATATGAAGTAAAGTAAGTCAGAGAAAGACAAATATCATATGATATCACTTATATGTGGGATCTAAAAAATGATACAAATGAATCTATATACAAAACAGAAACAGACTCACAGACATAGAAGACAAACTTATGGTTACCAAAGGGGGAGGGAGGGGAGGGCTAAATTAGGAGTATGGGATTAACAGATGCAAACTACTACATATAAAATAGATTAAAAAAAACAAGGATTTACTGTATAGCACAGGGAACAATATTCAATACCTTGTGATAACCTATAATGGAAAATAATCTGAATATATATGTACCTGAATCATTTTGCTGTACACCTGAAACTAACACAATATTATAAACCAAATATACTTCAATACAAATAAAAAATAGGTAAAAATAAAGTAGCCAAAGGAAGAGACATGTTATATACAGAAGAACAAAGAAAAGGATAACAGTAGGTTTATCTTCAGAAACAATGACGTCAAAAGACAATAGAGTAACATACTTTAAGTTTTGAAAGGAAAAAAAAGTATCATCCTAGAATTCTTTTCCCACCATAAATATCTTTTAAAAACAAAGATGAATGCAATAGAATAGTATTTGGTGATAAAAAGGAATAAAGTACAGATATAAGCTACAGCATGGATGAACCTTGAAAACATGCTAAGTGAGAGGAGCATGTTACAAAAGATTGCATATTGTATGATTCATTTATATGAAATACCCAGAATAAGCAAATCTACAGAGGCAAAAAGTAGAGTATTTGTTGCCTAGGGCTGGGAAGGTCAAGGAGAGGGAGGAATTCAGAGTGACTGCTAATGGCTACAGGCTCTGTTCTGGGGGTGAGGAAAATAGAAATTAGATTATGGTTTTGGCTACACAACTCTGTGAATACACTAAACACCACTGAATTATACACTCTATATGAGTGAAGTGTATGGTATGTGAATAACATCGCAATAAAAGGTTTTTTGTTTTTGATATCTTTACTGGAGTATAATTGCTTTACAATGGTGTGTTAGTTTCTGCTTTATAGCAAAGTGAGTCAGCTATACATATACGTATATCCCCATATCTCCTCCCTCTTGCGTCTCCCTCCCACCCGCCTTATCCCACCCGTCTAGGTGGTCACAAAGCACCGAGCTGGTCTCCCTGTGCTAGGTGGCTGCTTCCCACTAGCTATCTATTTTACATTTGGTAGTGTATATATGTCCATGCCACTCTCTCACTTCGTCCCAGCAATCCTTTCCCCCTCCCTGCTTCCTCAAGTCCATTCTCTACGTCTCCGTCTTTATTCCTGTCCTGCCCCTAGGTTCTTCAGAACCATTTTTTGTTTTTAGATTCCATATATATGTGTTAGCATACGGTATTTGTTTTTCTCTTTCTGATTTACTTCACTCTGTATGACAGACTCTAGGTCCATCCACCTCACTACAAATAACTCAATTTCGTTTCTTTTTATGGCTGAGTAATATTCCATTGTATATATGTGCCACATCTTCTTTATCCATTCATCTGTCAGTGGACACTTAGGTTGCTTCCATGTCCTGGCTGTTGTAAATAGAGCTGCAGTGAACATGTGGTACATGACTCTTTTTGAATTATGGTTTTCTCAGGGTACATGCCCAGTAGTGGGATTGCTGGGTTGTATGGTAGTTCTATTTTTAGTTTTTTAAGGAACCTCCATACAGTTCTCCATAGTGGCTGTATCAATCTACATTCCCACCAACAGTGCCAGAGTGTTCCCTTTTCTCCACACCCTCTCCAGCATTTACTGTTTGTAGATTTTTGGATGATGACCATTCTGACTGGTGTGAGGTGATACCTCATTGTAGTTTTGATTTGCATTTCTCTAATGATTAGTGATGTTGAGCATTCTTTCATGTGTTTGTTGGCAGTCTGTATATCTTCTTTGGAGAAATGTCTATTTAAGTCTTCTGCCCATAATAAAGGTGTTTTTAAAAGGCAAAAGAAAAACTTTTGAGGATATATAAAAGATGAAAGAATTAATCACCAGCAGAATTAAACTCTAAGAAGTATTGATATTAAAGGAAGTCCTTTTTCAGATGGAAGAAAAATGATACCAGATGGAAATATGGATATACACAAAAGAATGAAAAGCACTGGAAATGGTAACTACATGGTAATATATTGTGAAGACTTTCCCATGTCAATAGTCTACAATTGAATATTTACCAGCTGCGTGGTTTTCCATCCTAAGGATCCACCATCATTACTTAAACCTGGTGAGATGGGAGGGCCTGTGATTCAACACACAGGTGAGGAGTTGACCTTATATGGGGGAAAGACACTCTTCCACTGCACAGGAAGAAAGAATATGTGCAGGTAGTGGTAGATTGCAAAGAAAATTTTTTTCTTCTTTTTTTTTTTTTTTTGGATCATAGGGTAAGAGGAATCATAAGATGGCAAAAACAGAAAGTAGTCAGATCTTCCTTGCTAGAGTCCAGTTCAAAATAAAAATGGTGACAGTTTGCAAGGATTTTTGTGGGTAAACATAACGTGGAGATTTAGAATCATTAATAAACTAAAAAGAAAATTATCCTGCTCAAGACTGTAGATAGAATTGGATTTGATGTAAGCAGTTATTTAGAACAGTTCCAGTAGGTGAAATATCTAACTGCATCTAGGTGTTGGCATATCTTTAAGTGGAGAAACCCGGCAGGCACCACCTTAATCAACTGATCAAGGTCCACATCACCTGCTGTAAGATGTATTGACATCGTGTACCATCTGAAGTGATGCAGTGAGAAAGACACATTACTTCTGTGGTATTCTCACCAAAATGTATCACTTTAGTCTAAGTACGAGAAAGCATCAGACAAACACAAATTGAGAGACAGTCTGAAAAATAACTGATCCACAGTCTTCAAAGGGATCAAGTTATAAAGGATAAGGGAAAACTGAGGATCTGACATAGACTAGAGGAGCAAGGAGACGTGATAACTAAATGCAGTATGGGATCCTGGATGCAATCCTAAAAGAGAATTCTGTGAAAATTGGTCAAATTTGAGTTAGATCTATATTTTAGTTAATAGTTTGTTTCAGTGTTAATTTCTTGGTTTTGATCATTGTGCTGTGGACTTCAGGTGTTAACCTTAGGGGAAGTTGAATGAAGGGTAGGCAGGAACTCTACTACTTTTTTAACATTTGTGTAAATAAAAAATAATTTTTACATAGACAGTTTCTTAAAGCTGTATTACTTAATCAGGTAATCAGATGACCAGCAACCTCAACCATCTGGAATAGAACTGGAGTCCTAAAATGAAATGAAAGAGCTTTCAAACGCAAGAAAATGAGTCATCACTAAGCCATTAGACCTACAGGCCAGGTTACTGCGGGACCTAAAGTTGACCTTGGCTGTAACATGCTAAAGATGGCCTAAGGTAGGTTCTCAGTAACAGGTGGGTCATCCTCCTTCATACAGGCAGCCCTCGCCGAAGAGGCACTAAGGTCACAGTGCATCAGGAAGTAAAAACCTAGGTTTTTTTTCATGTCTTCTCCCTGATTCATTCCTTCAACAAGTATTCATTGAGCACTTACTAACAACTACACTCCACTCAGCCACCTTTTGTGAGTTTACAGGAAGTTTTCATTCTTGTTCATCTAAACCAAGACTCAACAAACTTTCTCTGTTAAGGGCCACAGAGTAAATATTTTAGTTCTTGCAAGCTGAATGGTCTCTGTCTTAACTACCCAACTCTGCCTTCGTAGCACAAAATCAGCCATAGAAAGGACATAAATGAGTGGGAATAGCTGTGTTCCAATAAAACTTAATTTATAAAAAAAAAAAAAACAACAGTGGTGGACCAAAGTTAGCCCGCGGATTGTAGTTTGCCGTCCTCTGTCCTAAAAATTCAGGAAATACATGAATATTCCCACCAGCCTAATATGGAGAAGATAATCTCATCCAAAACTCCGAAATGAATTTCACCAAAATGAAACAAAACTCCAAAATAATTTAGTTTTCAAACTAGGTCACGGATACTGGACACGAGCTTCAGGATTTCACATTTTCAGCTGAATATTTGCCTGTAGAAGTTTCTTTTTACATATAAAAATATTTAAGATGACTTACGCTGTCAAGCAAAGGCATGCATGCAACCAGAGTTTAGCCTCTGGAGGCCTCCCTGACCCTTGACCCTTTTAGGGATTGCAATTCGGCATCTGTGACTGGTCTTTATTCTTAGATATTATGCTTTAAATGCAGTTCAGTAAAGCCACAATTACAGATTCCAAATGCGCATTCTCATCGTTGCTTTTGAAAGGGGGTGTTTTAGAGAGTGTGGAATGGCTCTCGAAATGAACAGAGAAGGCAGCAAATAGCAACCTGGTGTCTAGTTTCCTTTGCTCCGGGGAGGAGAGGCATTTCTGAAATCTGTCTGGATGACACAACTTGGCCTGAGTTACCTGCCCAGAAGGAGTCTGAAATGGTCTCGCCTCAGGAAACAATGGGGCCACTGTCCTGCTGCACGAGTCATGATGCTCAAGGTGGAAGCTCGACTCTGCTGCCACTCCTGCCAGGTAGCAGCCACTTCTCTGAACCTCAGCTTCCCTCAAGCAAGTAATTTATAGTGATATTAAATTTTCACTTTCCATTGGATGCCACACTTTTAATAGGAGAAGCAACTTTCACTACAGTGTGGAAGAGTAATACAATTTTCTTAAGTACCTACTCCCAAGGGGTAGCCTAAATGTTAAGACCCCATCCCATTTGCAGATTTACAACTAAAACCTGTATGCGAAGGAATGGGAAGCTTTATTCCAGGCTAAAAATACAACCTTAAATAAACATCCACTTGATAGTATTCAAAAACAAAGAACCCCTACCCACACATTGAATATTAGGCTTAGATCTGGACATATACACAAAGACGGCTCTAGACTAGCATTTCCCAATGTAAGCTCTTTTGCAAGATTTAGTAATTCTGTGGAAAATCAGTTAGGGGTGTATTTGACTGCGTTTCACAAAAAGGCGACTATCGATAGCTTGAATAAATAGGGTTTTGTTTTTATTTCATATGACAAGAATTGAGACGTGGCAGACAACCCAGGACAATGTGCCTCAGTTTAGTGCTGTCACTAGAGATCCAGGATCCTTCTGTCTTTCCTCTTCGTCAGACTTAATCTGTTGGCTTCTCACCTCTAGGGGACGATTCAGCTGCTGTAGCTCTAGACATCACATCCATATTCCAAGCAGGAAGAAGAGTGGGGCTAAGGAAAATACCCTGAAATGGTTTCCTCCTTTTATCAGTGAAGGAAGAACTATATTGGAGGCCTCCCACCACCCCTAAAACTTCCATACAGACTTCCCTTTGCATTCCTTTGAACATTTATGAGCCCTATGACTATCTCTAGCGTAAAGAAACTGGGATAGTGAGAATGTTGGCTATCTAACCTCTATAATAGAAGGTGGCAAGGAGGAAGGGGGTGGATGGGTGTCAGAATAGCAAACCCAATTTGTCTACCATAACACATTATAGGTAACTTTATATTTCTATTTTTTGTGTTTTCCCATTTGTCAATAATAAATGTATTTGTTTTATTATTAAAAAGGAGTAATTTTAAAATGTTATTGTTGTGATAACTCAATTGTCATTGAAGTCATTGTTTCTAACCCAATAAAAATGTTGGTGTTTAAATAAATGTCATTAGTTTATAATTGCTCTTCCAACATATGCTCTACAGTAGGAGGTGGCAAACCAGGGCCACAGGACAAATCAGCCCACCACCTGTTATAAATAAAGTTTTATTGGAACACAGACACATTCATACGTTTACTATTGTCTGCAGCTGCTTTTGTGCTACTACAGCAGAGCTGCGTAGCTGTGGCAAAGACCATGTGACCTCTACACCTAAAATATTTACTGTCTGGCCCTCTACAGAAAAATTTGCCAGCCCCTGACTGATAGGATATGCCCTAGAGGAAGCTAGTTCATCCTGCAGAATCTCAGACTCCTCCTGAGGGTCTTCAAGACTGATTGAAGTATTTTTAATGAAAACAATATCCCCATATGGATCTGGTGATGCCAGCTTTGCAGCTACAGAGACTGATCTGGCCCCTGTGTATTTTGCACTGGGCCACAGGTTTGCCTTTTGTTTTAGATGAACTCGTTCTAGCTTCCCACTAAAAATAAGGTGTTATGTATAAATCAACTACTTGGAGAAGAGGATTATTTAGCAAAATACTGGGTTTTTTATATTTGATTTTTCAGAATACCAAGCAATGAACCCATTGGCTCAGGGACCACCATCATAGCTGAACCAATAATAAATTGTCTTGCTTTTATAGACTTTGCGAACGAAAACTTTTTAAGAAAAAAATAAATCTTGTCTAAACCAGGACGAATAGGACATGAGCTACAGAGAGCTCACTGGAAGCTCATTCTGTATCCCTCCATTTCCTTTAAGAGCAGGACCCATCTGCCCTCTTGCTGGGCTGTAATTCATCCCAACAGCCTCTGGGGTTTAATTAATGGCCATCCTTTCCTAATGGAACAGTTAATCTCTCCAGTATTAACTGTGGCTGATCTCAAGTTCTGGCTTTGGATAAAAATCCAATAAACTTGGATATGAATCTTCAGAACACTGAGCTGCCTTTGCCAGTCGCCCCAGGTAAAAGTCCAGGGGAGACCCAGATGCCCTGTGGCCTTCTCCAGTGCCTTCTTCCTGCCCTAGTTTCTGAGCCGCTGACCACATGGCACGCTTTGCAATGGGTCAGCAGTTGTGGCTGCCTTGGCCTGCGGTGCTGCTAATTATATAAGCTATACTTACCTAGAAAGTATGGGTGGTTTCTTATGAATCTGGCTACTATGATTACAAATTTTAATTCCTAAAAGTAACCCAAAATGTAGGTTCCTCTTTTTTTTTTTTTTTTACCCTAGCCCCTGCATTCCCCCCAAAGCGATGCAAATGCCTGCAACAACAAAAAGACATTTGTACAAAGAAGAAAGCAAATCCTTTTATTTTTTTCTTTTCTGCTCACCTACTTTGTGCTTTACATACTGTAGCTCATGTCCTGTTGTCTGCCTGACAGCCCTGTGAGGTCGGGCCTTACATGGCTGATGAGGAAACTGAGAGGTCAAGTGACTCGTCAAATGTTCCAAAGATAAGAGACTAGCCAGGCTCGAGAGCAGGCCTGTCCTACTCCAAAAGCCACCTTGGGATCATTAGATGACAAACCCAAGGATCTAGAGCCAATCTATAAATCATCAGTCTCTTGGGCCCTGGGCCTTTTAGCCAACCTGGTCTAGCCCATGCCCGGGGCCCAGAAAGGCAGTTATCCTGAATTCACAAAAATGGGCCAAAAGTCCAAGAGTGCAACGCTCTGAGGGCCCAAAGCTGGAGCAGATCAGGAATACCTTAAGAGAGTTCAGGACCCGTGTCTCACCACCTCCAAAGCCCTGCTCTGTGCCTCAATCCTTCCCAATCAGCACTGAGACGTCCAATTCTTTTGTTCTCAACAACTTCACAATCACTTACAAGGCTATTAATTATGCTGATCAAGTAGTAACTCAGCTGACCTGGAACAGACACTGTCAGTGCTACACCCGGATTCCCTCAGATCTGTTTTATACTGGTTTTGTACGTTTATCCCCAGTTTCTGTGTGCTTTACTTCTAACTGCTTATCTACGACTTTCTTTGGGGAAATAGTCTTGAACCACTGAGCCAGTTTCCCTATGTACAGACAGCTAGAAGTTCCCAATGGTTTAAATCCTCTCAAGGCAGCCTCTAGCCAATGGCTGACTAGTTGGGAGTAGGAAAGCCCAGCTCCCTTGCCTCCAGGTGGGACAAACTCTCAAGATGTCATTCATACTCCAGAGTTCCCTGCAGGATCAGGCTGAGACTAGAACTTTGCCTGAAATTGTCCCCTTGACCAACTGCGTTCTCTTCTCTGATGGACTTTCCTTACTCCTTTTCCAGCTTCTCCTGGGAGCACACTCAATAAGTTACTTGTGCACAAATTGTCATGCTTCTGGAGAACCCGTCCTAAAACAACAGCAGATTAAAATGACTCGCTGCTATTTTGCATCTTCCAGCAGCATAGCTCTCCTGCCCTCATCGAGCTCATAACAGCAATGATCCTGCACCTCCTCTCCAGCTCCACCTCTTTTCTCTTCTGATTCTCTGTCTTTAGATCTAACTTTTCTTCATGATTATCAAAAGCTTAATGGTCACGTACAAACAATCAAAAAAGCCAGAATCCAAACTAGGTTCGTCTGATTCCAAGTTCATGCTCTTGATCATGGGATGCCTACCCCTGAAGTTTTGTCTTTGTAGCTGATCTCTGGGATCCTGATTCTAGAATATCTTCCAAAGACTCTAATTAGGATTTCCTCCCATAGAACTTTCACAGTTCAGATTCCCTCAAGCCTTTCTATCTGACCATTTAGAACCTAATGTCTGGCCCATCCAATGTCCCCAAATGAAAGACATGATATTTTGAGCTTTATTCACTCATGCCCACAGTCTAGAAAATATGTATTGAATGCATTCTCTATACTGGGCTATATTTGAAACATTATTGGATCAGGGAAGGAAGGGAAGGACATTAAAGGCTCTTACTGTCTTTTCTGCTTTTAATTTACTTTAATGCCTTTTCCCAAACGCCACCAAAAGTTAAAAACAATATAACACAGTAACAATGGGCTTTGGAGAGGAAGAAAAAAAAAAGAACCTGAGTTTTTAAATATTCCAAGCAAAATGAGATAGGGTAGATTCATGTAAGGTGACTCAAAAGAGGTTCTCAACCTGGATACATCCAGGAGATATTTGGCAATGTCTGGAGACACCTGTCGCAACTGGGGGATGGGGTTCTACTCCAGTGTATAAAGGCCAGAGAGGTAACTAAGCATCCTGCACAGGACAGCCGCTCATAGAAAAAAAAAAAAATTGGCCCCAAAATATCAATAGTGCTGAGGTCGAGAAACCCTGCTTTATAGTAATAGTTCTGAAATCACAATGTGGACATAGAAACAAATGAACAACTAGCTCCCACTAAGTTTGACTGCCCCCTTTCTCTCCCTCCCTCCCTCCCCTGTAACATGGAATACGAACACATTCTCAGATCTGGGACTTTGCTGGGCAACATGAGTCCTGGCCTAACTCTACCCGCCCCCTCCCATCCCATCCCAAGAGAATTGCTTAAATTCACAAGGCAACTTTTCTCACTTCAAAGGAGATACTCTGTTCTCTCTGCAGTGACAGAGATTAAATAGGTGCTTATCATCCTAGCATATGTTGGGAGGCTAAGGCCTTTTCCTGTTTTCTGAAGATGGAAGCCACAAAGAGATCATATGGCAAGAGTCATGGCAACAAGATTTCATCCTGTGCTTTACTCTAAAAACCAGGCTGCAGGCATTTGCCTACGTGACGAGCAGCAGTAGGTCTAAGCCCAGGTATGCCTCTGGGACCGATTCCACTTTACCCTTTCCTAAAGCTATGGTATGCTTAACAAATTTCACATCCTTTTGTATCATTAATTAGAATTTGCCCAGACGAGGAAGCTATGGCCATGGATTCAGTCATTCTTTTTTTTTTTTTTTTTTGCAGTACGCAGGCCTCTCACTGTTGTGGCCTCTCCCGTTGTGGAGCACAGGCTCTGGACGCGCAGGCTCAGTGGCCATGGCTCACGGCCCCAGCCACTCCGCGGCACATGGGATCCTCCCGGACCGGGGCACGAACCCGCATCCCCTGCATCGGCAGGCAGACTCTCAACCACTGCGCCACCAGGGAAGCCCCAGTCATTCTTGATTGGAGTTTCAGCTGAGTCACTCACTCCTGTGTTGTCCACTATGGTAGCCACTAGCCACAAATGTCTATTTAAATTGAAGTTAATGAAAACATTTTAAAAATTAAAAACTTAGCTCCTTAATCATACTAGCTACATTTCAAGGGCTCAATAGCCCCGATGACTAGTGACTACCATATTGGACAATGTAAATATAGAATATTCCCATCATCACAGAAAGTTGGGCAGCTCTGTACAAATGACATTAAGCAAATCATTTAATTTCTTTGCACCCTTGTTTCTTCAGCGGCAAAATGGAGACCGTATCTCCTGACTTGTCCCTTTTCCAGAACTATTGGGAAGGTAAACCAATGGAGTGTGTGTGCTTTGTAAAATATAAAACAGTGTGCAAATATAAGGATTGTGACAAGAGCCCAAGTCATTTCCTTTAGCAGAGATGGTCAGACTTGCTTTATTGCCAAGAAACCATAATGCTTCTGTCCAGATCTTTTATTTCTGGGTTGATAAATTATTGCTCTGGGTGAATACCTTTAGGTTGGGGAAGTTTTGTGGGTATGTTCCCCCTCCTTCGTAACTAAAGTCTCTGCTGTGTACACAGTAAATCTACTGGTCTATTCAAAGAGTTTTGTAGGTTGTGAATTTTCCCTTTGCCTACTGAGGAAGTTTTCACTATTGTTTCGCATTTGCCTTCTAAAAAGTCAGCCCAGATCCTCCATCCCTAATGGGGTATCTGACCAAATTCAATCCCTGGGCTTGAGGAAGTCTTTGAATTCTTCTTATTTAGGATGAACAAAGCCTTCCAAATCAAATAGAAGGAATAATTCCCGTTAAGCCCCGAGTAGTCTTTGGTGTTTTCTCCGCTGTCAGCTGGAACACACTCCGCTGAGAGAGCAAATCTCTGTTTTCACTTAGGCTTGTCCTGATCTGTCATAAGCCGTAGCTTGATGAAAGCGCTATAAGACAATAAGAAGTATGCATGTCAAGTAATCGGCTAAATTGTGTCTGAGAGGCCTCGAAGCATGCCAGCAGGGCAGCTCAGGCAATCTAGAAGGTGCCATTGGAGCCTGGAAGGTTGAGCCATTCCCATGCCTCTCAGAGGCCCTTGTGTCTTTCTAATCATAATAAACCTTGGCATCTGCATGCTTTTCAGGATGAAGATGCTTTATCAACATCTACTATTGAGCCATACCATTAATTACTGCTTATGAAAGGAAATGCTATAGACCAGAAAATGGAGTCCTGGAACCAGGCAGGACAAGGGGAAAACTTTAAGTGTTGCCTCGTTGCTCCTTCTATGTGTCAAGACTATTACAGTGAACAAAACAGACAAAAATCCTGCCCTCATGGAGCCTATGTTTTAGTGTGGAGGGGGAAGGGAGGAGGGAGAAAGGTAATAAAAAGTGAACCAAAAAACATACGCAATAAGAAAAATATAATGGGACAAGGATGTTAAGAGTAAAATGAAGAGTTGAAATTTCACAAATAATGGCCAGGAAAGGCCTCACAAAGTGACATTTTAGTAGGAACCTGAGGGAAATGAGAATGCAAGCCCTGGGGATTTCAGGAGGTAGAGCTCATCAGACAAAGGAAGCTGGCAAGTGCAAAGGCCCTGGGGCAGAGGCATGCCTGGCCACTTTGTGGAAAAGTAGCAGATGAGAGTAGCTGACACAGAACAAATAGGGGGGAAGAAGGAACAGCTGGGAAGGAGGTCATAGAGGTGACATGGGGCCAGATCGTATAGGGCCGCCTCCTTCAGTATTCTGCTCTGTAAGACAGGGGGACTCTTTGGAGAGTTTTGAGCAGAGGAATAAAATGATCTGACTTAAGTTATTAAAGGATCTTCCTGGATACTCTGTTGAGAGTAGACCAGGTGAGGGGAAAGCAATACAAGGATGAAAGCAGTTTGTGATCAACAAACCTCACAGGGTTTCCCCTGACCCCTATTTTCCATCAGCAGTTCACCAGCCTTTTCTCTAGGACCTGAAGTCATTCATACCAAATCAGTGCCATCCGCCCCAGAGCCAGCTCATAGATTGCAATGAATTGTACCATTGGATTCATTCTGTCCATCGATTCCACTCAGCTTCATAAACTCAGAGCTCATCATTGTTGGAAGGAACCCAGACAATTGTTTGGCTCAACTGTTATCCTTTTGAAAATTTTGAAATGGATCATACATACAGAACCATTTCAAATGATAGCAATAAAGTAAGTATTCGTGTACTACTATCCAGCTACTAAAGAGAACATCACTAGTCCCTTACATACCCACTGGGTCCCTTCTCAGTCACATGGCTCTCCCTTCAGCCCCATCTAGAAGTAACCACTATCCGACCTTCTGTGTTAATCATTCCTCCACGGAGGTTTTTTGGGTGGGTCTCTCACCTACGCGTGAAGATACAGATAATTTGTTTAGCTTTGGAAAATGGGCAGCAGCACAAACCTGCACGTGTCCCCTCTAAATAGAGACCCACAGGAGGAGACAGGCTGAACTGAGTCTCTAGGGCATAGTCTGGCCCAGCCTCCCTGAGGTTGTACAAGAGCCCCTGCAGGGGAAGCCACCAGACAAGGTCACACATGAGTCCTCAAAACATAGAGCTCACTTAGAACATGACAGCTTATCTGGCAAGACAAGTGTGGGACAAGAACTAGGTATGCGGAAGGAGTATAGTCAGAGAGAGTGGGCTGCTCTGAATGACATGGCCCGCATCCAGCTCAAAAGATCAGGTTAAAACAGGACATTTCTGTGGGTGAAGAGAGTGTCCTCAGCTTATGCAAGCAGCCAGGCATGGGGCAGAGGGCAAGGAGTCACTGAGCGTATGGTCAAGCCAGGTCTAGTCCAGAGCCCAGCCCACGCCCTCCCGGGTGTTCTGTCCTCGGGTTAGCTGGGGACTTGGTATTGACAGCACTCTGTGGGTCTGTCTCTGCTCAGATCTGGTGGGTTGCCTGTCATGTGTGGACACAGCTGCCATCCTGGGATAGACCTTCACCGTCCTTCCAGGAATTCCCCTCACCTCTCTCCTCTTTGGTCTCTGCTATGTGCTGTATCCACATCTTTCTCATTCTTGATTTATTCTTTCGTTTTGTTGAAGTATATCCTCTAGGGGATTTTGGAGACCATTTTGTGACCTTAGATATCTGAAAATATTGCTATTCTACCCTCAATTATAATGAATGATTTGGCTAGGTATATAATTGTTAGTTGGATGTTATTTACCTTTAGAATTTTGGGAGGTACTACTATTGAAAAGCTGAAGCTATTCTGATACCTGAACCTTTATAATGTAATCTGTTTTTTTTCTCTCCAGAAACTCATAGACTCTTTTCATATCTCCACTAATCAGAAATCTCATGATAAACTTTTATCATGAAATTGGATTTTTTCCGATTTTTCCAATTGGATGGATTTTTTTTCCATGCCCTTTGCACTAGAAGAAAACACTTTTTTTTTTTGCAGTACATGGGCCTCTCACTGTTGTGGCCTCTCCCGTTGCGGAGCAGAGGCTCCGGACGCGCAGGCTCAGTGGCCATGGCTCACGGGCCCAGCCGCTCCGTGGCATGTGGGATCTTCCCAAACTGGGACACGAACCCGTGTCCCCTGCATCAGCAGGCGGACTCTCAACCACTGCACCACCAGGGAAGCCCTAGATGACAACACTTTTGATCAGCCAATACAAATCCTTCAATGCTGGGCAATTTTCTTAAATTATTTCATAGACTGTTTCCACCCTTCCTCTGGGCTTTTTTCAGTTCTCTTTTTCTGGAATTCTTTTTGGACCAGTCCTCTAATAGTGTTATAATTTCTTTCCTATTTTTATTTCTTTGTCTTTTTACTCAAGTTTTGGTGATATTTTTTCAAATTTGTCTTCCAGTCCTACCGAGATTTTTATTTCTGCCCTCATGTTTTTAATTACCAAAAACTCATTTTCTTCCCTTTCTTTATTTTACAGCATCTTTTTCTCATTTCATTCATGGGCTATCTTGTCTCTCTTAAGAACATTAATGAAAGATTCTTTGGCATTTCATTTCCTTCGTGTCTGTATTTCCTCTCCACTGCATTCTCTGCTCATTTATTGTGGTTTCTGTATTTCATGTTAGAGCCTTTTCTAATGTCTGATAATCCCTGTTGCTTGTTATGAATAAAAGTGAGGAACCAAAAAATCCTGATTAGAAGCTCTCAGCCAAGGAGTGGAGCCTGTCAGCATTGACTCTATCAGACCATGTGTTAGGAAACCCCCTTTGTTTGTATCTTTCAGTCTTTCTTCTTGGCTGGAGGTTAGAGTCCCCAGAGAAGTCTCTACCCATCTCTGGCCTGGAAGGGGAAGATCCTGGCAGCATCCTGCCGTCAAAGTGGGGAAGAAGGTTAGAGATCTCAGCACACAGCATGCATTGTGCAGTCACTTAAGTCCCTTGTCTTTGACACGGTGTCTATGCTTGTGACCTCCAGTTCCCCCCGCCTCCGCCCAGTAAAATAAGTCTTCAGACTTACCAGTTGTTTAACCATTTAAGGCAAGTAATCCTAGGTGTAGTAACAAACAAATTCCCAAATCTCAATGGCTTAACAAAATAAATTTACTTCTTATTCCTGCATAGCCTAATGTCAATGGTCCTCCTTGACAGAGTAGGGACCCAGTTTCCTTTCTTCTTGTGGCTTTACCAGGTCCCAGAGATTGCTCTATTTAGCTTCTGTATTCAGAAAAAGAGAGAGGATTATGCGTGTAAGGTTGTTACGGGTCAAGCCTGGACGGGGTGCATGTCACGGTAACCACTTTGCATTATGGAGTCAGTCATGTGGCCACACCAAACTGCAAGGGAGACTGGAAAACGTATCGAGCCGTGTGCCCAGAAGGAGAACGAAATGGGCTTCGGTGACTGCATAGCATCACTACTCTAAAGACCCTGGCATGTTGCTTAACCTCCATGAGTCTCAATTTTTTAAGCTAGAAAACGGTAACATTGGAACAATACTGCCTGCCTCACAGTGTCACTGTGAAGATTACAGTTGTGAAATGCTTGGTCTAGTGCCAGGTGCACAATCAATTCCCAGGGAATGATTGTTGTTTTCATTGTTGTTGTATGTTTTTCTTGTCTTTCATTGTTCATTTTATCAAAAATGGAGATCTGTGAACGGTCAAATCTTTCATCTTTTGGAGAAATTTAAAAAGCGGATGACAGTATACAGAAGAATAATAAGGAAAAGAAAGAGGAAAAGGAGGAGACTTGCATACTGAACATCACATCCATTTCATTTATGTGTCAAATATTTTCTGAACATCTATGTGTACCAAGCGTTTTTTCAGAGGTCCAGAGATACTGAGATAAATAAGATCCCCGCCCTTGCGGTTACCACAGTCTGGGAATCCAAAAAGCTAAACTTTGACACTCTTTTGGAAACCTTGGGCCATTTTTCAAAGGAAAGTTGGGAGATATCCCAGAGGATAACATAATCTGAAATAATTTTGCATTTTAGTGGTCAAAACTTAGATTAGTCAAGGTTATCAATCATCCCCATGTTGCTAAACCCGGTGATTAATTCTCCGTCTTTATCTTACTTGATTTGCATCTGAGCATGACCTCATCTTTGGAACAGTGTCTTCACATGGTTTCCAGGGGAACACACACCCCTGGTTTTGCTTTCACTTTGTTGGCTGCTCCTTCCTAGTCTCTTGTATTGGACCTTCTTCATTCCCCAAGGTTCAGGCGTTGTACCTCTTCTCTTCTCTTCTTCACCTCTCCCTTAGTGATCTCATACAAGTTTATAACTTTCAAGACCACCTAGAAATTAAAGACTCCCCAAATTATGTATTCAGCTCAGGCGTCTCCTGTACTCCAGACTCATATATCCAATTACCTACTCAACTTCTGGACTTGGGTGCCTATTCGCTGGACTTCTGGTCTACCCCCCATTCCCAAGCCTCCTCTTCCCACAGCTCTCCCCATCGCATTAATTGGCAACATCCTTCTGTTGTTCAGGCCACAAACCTAGGAGTCATCCTTTGAGTCCTCTCTTTCACACCCCATTTAACCCATCAGTAAATTCTGATCACTCCACTTTCAAAAGACATCCGTAACCCCAATACATTTTACTGTATCTACTACCACTGCCCCAATCCAAACCACCATCCCCTCTCACCTGGATTTCATTAGCCTCCTAAATTGTTTTCCTGCTTTTTACCAAAGCATTTATCACCATGTGTCACAATGATTGCCTGCCTCTGCCACTAGAATGTAAGTTGTAAGGAGTTTTTGTCTGTTGTGTGCACTGCTGTGTCCCCAGTAGCTAGATCATTGCCTGGCACTTAGTAGGTATTCAATATTTTTTGAGTGAAGGAAGAAGGGAATGTGGGTGGTAGTTTCAATATCCCTGCTGCAATTTAGAATAGCCCCTTCCATCCTGAAAGAGAGGAAGAAGCAGGCTTAATCTGCTGTGAGCACTTCTGCAGCCTTCATATCTTTTAGAGTATGATTGTAGCTGCTAGAGCAGGAGCTGGGCTGGCCCCAGGCAAGAAGATGAGCTTTCAGGAGAAGCGCACAGGTGGAGTTCTCTGGGCCCAGGAGAAATGGTACAGCCTAGTGGTTTTAGAAAAGCACAAGACAGCGTAAGGCCTCCTCCTCCATGACTCCCCACAGGCAAAGTTAGCAGCCATCTCCTCTAGGAATCCCCGGCAATTCATTCATTGAGTTTAGAAGATTCTGTGGTTCTTGAAGTAGGCAATGCTATTACTCCGCTTTCTGTTCCCAGCACCTAGCTAGAGTGACTAACTCATCCTGGTTTTCCCAGGACTGTCCTGGTTTTAAAACTGAGAGGTTTGAATCCAGGGAACTCTCTCAGCCCTGTATAAACCAAGAGGGTTGGTCACCCTATACTTAGCGCAGCGCCTGTCAGCAGGTAGGCCGTAATAAGTAAATGTTGGATGGAGCTGAGGTATTGCAATTATGTGTTCATGCCATTCCCCCTCCAGTACCTGACACATGCCACAATACTTCCTAAAATGTGTTTCAGAGAACCATAGTTCCATATGATATCAACGAAGATCATTGCTACAGTAAGTGCTGTTGGGTGCCCCCCACCAATCTCCTTTCCTGGGATGGTGTGTCCATCCCCTAGATGATCTGACAGCTGGCTACTAACAACTGACAGCTGTACAGTACCCTTTACCAAAACAAAACAAAACAAAAACAAACAAGAAAAAATTGCCCTTAGCCTACGAGAAGCTTCTTGCCCAGGGATTTCAGAGAGATTTTGCCCTCCTTCCCAAAGGGTCGCTTGCAGGTGACAATTGTCTGATACTGGCATAAAAATCTCATCCCACTTTCTTCAAAATGAGATCACTAAAATCATGGATAAGTATTATTATTAGTCAAGTCCATTTCACCTGCCTTCAATTAAATCAAGGTCATTTTAATTGTTGCTACAAAAGACTCACATGTCCTCCAAGGGGCACGTGGCCGAAACAATAAGATGTTTACCAAGAACTTAGAGACAGCGGCATCTAGTTGGAGGTGAGCTGGTTAAGACCGGTTAGGACCCCTGACCCTCCAAATGGGCATGTGTGGGTGTCTACCCAGTGACCTTTTGAATGTGCTGAGGCCTGTAGCTGTTACACCTGTGCAGAATGATGATTATTGCACCTTCTTCCAATCACCTTTCCCCATGCTCCCCACTCCTCAGACCTCCCTGGTTCTTTATCCCATAAATACCCCAAGCCCTTTGCCTTCGGGGTGGTGGAGTTGAGATTCATTCTCCCGTCTCCTTGCCTGGTTGCCTTGCGAATAGGCTTTCTCTACTGCAAACCTTGGCGTCTCAGCTTTTCGGCTTGCTGTGTGTTGGGCAAAATGTACCTTGTTGGGTATCATAACTCTGTAACATCTTTTGTGCTGTAGAGCTCCCCATGGGATTCAGCAAAGCCTAGATTTCAGCTGAACCTGTATCTTTGCTAAGCTTCTTCTCTCTTTTCCTTACAGATTCTCCTAAGAGAGCTCCCTCAGTAAACACTTGCAAAAGCATCTCCACCTTAGACTCTGTTTCTAACAAGCCAAACATAAGGCAGTACACTTAGGGTTATCCTAGGAAGCTACCTCTAAGGGTTCTGGAGTTGGGTCACCCACTCCAGAACCCTTCATTGTTCATTGTTTAAAATATTTACGGAGTGAATGCATATTGAATGTATAAATGGTTCCTTAGTATGACTTCATATAGTTACCGAGCATATCTAGAGGTCCAAAGCATTATTTCCATACCTACATCCTAGAAGAAAGAAATGAGGGAAGTATTGATCTAGTAATGAAAGAAATTTGCTAATGAACCAGCCAAACTACAAACTCAAAACTACTCAAGGGCAGTCAGCATTTGACATGTCAGTAACTCCTTTACCCTCCCACACCCCCACAAAGCTTACGGAGGCAAGACATCAAGAAAAATGACTTTGGGGAAATTGATGGAACAATGTATGAAGAAGGGACAAAAGTCAATAATGAAATTGGTCCAATTTAAACAGTCCAGGCCAAAACCACAAGGTGAAAAACCTATTTACGCTTAGTTACAGTCAGTGAAAATAAGTCCCTGTGATTTATATGGCATTCCAGAAGATAAAGAGCCATAAACGAATGCTTTACATGCGTTACGTTATCATCAGAGTTATGTGCCTCCGCGATTCGAAGCTGGGCACCATCTCATTCAACAGCACACAGTAAGCTTTGTCTCTTGCATCTGACTGCCTGCGTGATTCCACCACTGCATCAACAGAAATGATCCAACTGTCATAATAAGAAATTTCCCTTCCATCAGTAGGCAAATTATAAAGGGAATAAATCCAACTAACTCATTTAACACTCTCCTTTACACCTCTCCTGCCATCTCCTGTTCAAAACCCACCAGCAATATAGTGTGCCTACTATATAAAGCCCAAACTCCTTGGCCATCACTGAAGATCCATGTGAGAGGATCCAGGATGTAGTGAGAATTTTATGAACTTTGGAGTCAGACCTCCGTTCTAATCTCAGAACGCCATTTGCTAGCTGAGTCTTCCTGGGAAAGTGACTTCACCTCCTTGGGGCCTCACCTGAAAATGGGAATAAACCTTGATGCAGTAGGACTTTGTGTTCATCCGCTGAGAATGTATGTAGGGCCCCTGGGACCATGTCCAGCATAGAGTAGGCACTCTCTAAAAGACAGCTATTTCACCATACGTAACATGCCTCCCTCTTACCTTTTCCTACCTTGTCTACTACCACACCCTGACATGAACTCAACTTTCCAGTCAGATCAGCTCTCCCCACAGAACACAGCATATTTGGAGTTGAAAGGACCTCGGGTACCATCTAGTCTAGAGATGGTCCAAGAGTTTCCTTCCCCATCTCAACTTCACCAGTTGGTAGTAGCCACCACCTGGGATTCTGAATTCAGGTTCATCCCAGCATGTTGGGGTTTTTTAGCCATAATTGATTAGTTTGTGTCATGGGAGGAGAGAGTGGTAGTAAATAAAACAAATATATCTCACATCTGATCAAGACATTCACCCCCACACACCCAGATTATCACCACCGCATCACTATTTTAGAATAGAAGTCTGGGAAACTTGCCCTGAAGCCACATTTGCACAAAAACTACCTTGATTTTACTTAGATTACAAGGATTTTTTTTTTTTTTTTTTTTTTTTGCGGTACGCGGGCCTCTCACTGTTGTGGCCTCTCCCGTTGCGGAGCACAGGCTCCGAACGCGCAGGCTCAGCGGCCATGGCTCACGGGCCCAGCCGCTCCGCGGCATGTGGGATCTTCCTGGACCGGGGCACGAGCCCGTGTCCCCTGCATCGGCAGGCGGACTCTCAACCACTGCGCCACCAGGGAAGCCCTAGATTACAAGGATTTTTGACATAACGTGGAGGGATGATGCTAATGGTGAAGGCAGTTTCATCCCCTACCACCACCCTCATGAGTTAGAACATTATGCAGCAGTAAGAAGCAATGGATTCAGTGTACATATATCAATGTGATTTATCTCTAAAACATAGTGTTTAATTTTTAAAAAGAAACCAAGTGAGACACATAATACAATGTCTTTTACATAAATCAAAGGTGTGTGCACAAAAAACAGCAATGAGATTTTACGACACACCCATTAGAATGGCTAAATTCCAAAACACAAAAAAAACTACAGTATCAAATGCTGGTGAAGATACAGAACAGAAACGCTCGTTCATTACTAGTGGGAACTGACAGCGGTACAGCCACTTTGGAAGACAGTTTGGCAGTTCCTTACAAAGCCAAACATAGTCTTACCATATGATCCCACAATCATACTCCTAGGTGTTTACCCAACAGATTTGAAAACTTACGTCTGTCCAAAGACCTGCACGCAAATGTTTATAGAAGCTCTAATCAAAATCACCAAAAACTGGAGATTTTTCGAGATATCCTTCAATTGGTGAATGGATAAACAAACTGTAATACAACCATACAATGGAATACTATTGAACAATAAAAAGGAATGAGCTATCAAGTCACACAAAGACATGTTTGAATCTGAAATGCATATCACTAAGTGAAAGAAGCCAATGTGAAATGGCTACATACTGCATGATTCCATTAATATGACATTCTGGGAAAGGTATAACTATAGAGATAGTAACAGATAAGTGACTACCAGAGGTTCGGGGTGGAGTGGAGTTAAATACGTGAAGAACAGCGGTTTTTTTTTCAAGATGGTGAATCTACTTTATGTGATACTTAATGGTAGAAGCATGGCACTATGCATTTGTCAAAACCTATAGCACTTTATAGCACAAGGAGTAAACCTAATGTGTACAGAATTTTAAAAATCATTTAGAAGGTTAGGGGATCCAGGATAAAATGCAGAATGTGACAAAAGATTTTAAATGTATTACAAATGTATGAAATAACCTCATTGAAGGGGGTAGGGAAATAAGATCTAACCAAAGCAATTTTGGAAAGGCATGGAGTCTGAAAGACTAAAGGCAAAGGGAAGTGTATCAGAGCACTGTACTCCTGTTGATAAAGTCATTTCCACAGGGGTGCAGGTTAACAATTCTGAAACCACTATACAATATACTGGAATTGAACAATTAATGGATGGCAGGTGATGGGAACCAAATTTCTCACTGTTGGAGGGGGAGATCACAGGTGAGCAAGGGAGCGGCCTAGAATGATCTATGTAGTGATGAATTGGGGTTGGAAACATCAGTATTAACTCATGTTTAGCTTAATATAGATACGGATTTTTACATTTAGAAATATTTATATTCAGTTATTTTTCTTGCTCTGTCAGGTGAGGGATCACAGAAGCAATGACACCCATATAACAATGAGCATACCAGGGCCTAGATCTTGCTTTCTAATACTATTCCGCAGGAAGATAATCCTTAGAGAAATGGCTGATTCTAGGACTGGATCATAAAATATATAAGATGACCTGGAGCACCTTAGAGTTCCAGAAATTAAGAAAGTGCTCAAGATGAAACAATACCCACAACGATGAGGGCTTGTCAAAAGGACAAAGGAGCCAACTGAAAAGAGTTTCAAAGTAAATATCTTTGAGTCTATGAACTACTGAATAAATAAATGGGGGAGAGTAGACAATCTCCCATGCAGAAGAATTCCAAATAATTTCTATAGATATTCTGCCCTCAAGGAGCACAACTCCCTGCTCCCTAAGTGGAGGCCACACATAGTGACTTCTTTCCCAAGAGGACAGTATAGAAAAGGGGGGAAAGGTGGAGAAACCTGGCAGACACTACCTCAGAGGGGATCAAGATTAACCTCAACAGTGAGAAGGCTTGGCTGGATAGTAGCCACCCTTAGTGTGATGTGATGAGGATGGCATTTTACCTCCTCCAAAATGTCATCTTGTTCTAATCTTGAGGAAAACATCCAGCAAATAACAGGTGTGAGATACGTCCTACAAAATATCTGCCCAGTACTCCTCAGAACTGTCAAAGTCATCAAAACAAAGTGTGATAAACTTGTCACAGCCCAAAAAACCTAACAACTGCATGTAATGTGGCATCCTGGATGAGATTCAAGAACAGAAAAAGGACATTCAGTAAACACTAAAGAAACCTTAATAAAGTGTGGGCTTTAGTTAAGAATAATGAGTCAGTATTGGCTCAAACTATGGCAAATGTACCATGATAATGTAACATGTTAATACTAGTGAAACAGGCACTGGCATGGGATACATGGGAATTCTCTTTACTATCTTTGTCATTTTTTTTTCTGTAAATCGAACTATTCTAAAATTCTGTACATCTAGAACTATTCTGAAATTTTAAAACTTTGAAGCCAAATCCAAAAATGCATTCATATAAACAAAAATAATACATTATGTAGTAACACATACAAATAAAAGATACATAATAAACCCAATGGTTGTTTACAGGGGAAGAGAATGAGTGTAAAGAATGTGTATGGACAGGAAGGAAGGGAAGGAGGGAGGGAGGGAAAGACTTGCATGAACCAATGAAGATAAATTTCTATGAATCGATAATTGAGATAAATCCAAACATCTGACCAGAGACATATAAAGGAAAAAAAATGATACACCCCGTTCCAGTGCCATACTACCAGTGCTTCTGCCAGAGCACGGGACCAACATTTGTACTATATCTACCTGTGTTTCCTTCTTTTGAAAGAATTGCCTTTGGAGCAATGGCTTCTTCTGGTCACTTTCTACATTGAAGCCTAAGCGCATTGTTCATATCAAGTAGGAAACTGGGTATGTTCTCTGTACCCCTGCATATCAAGAACACTGCTTAATGAGGTGCTCTGACAGAGCAATTTAGAAGTGTATGCAGGGATATTAAAGTATTATCTTTGTTGCTCTTAAATTCCTTTATTTTGTTTTTCTTATAGTTTTAGTGGTCTGTAAGATATTTGGCGAAAATATTGATGAAAGAAAATGGATTCACACTTAGGAGTCAGAGATCTGTGTTCAAATTCAGCGTAGAAGTTAGACTTAAGCAAATGACTTAATTCTTTTGGTTTCAGCTCCCTTATCTGTAAAAACTGTGATAATCACACTCTGTGTAATGTATGTATATCCTAGAACAGGGCCTCGTCTACAGCAGTGCTCAATTTTCCTTGACTCTTCCACTGTTGCTTTTAGATATTGAGATAAGTGATGCTATCTTATAGGAAAATGGGAAAATTATAGACTGAAATTTCCACCTGCTTAGCTAGGGTCATTGGTGTGGTCTATGGTATTTGATTATCTTAGGTAAAGGTAATCTTCCAATGGGGATGACTTAGGGGGCTCATGCTTTGTGAATCAGGAGATGAAAGGACTAATCCGTGCTCTGTTGTTCACTGTCTTTGTAACCTAGGGACACTCACCTCCATTCTCTGGGCTCAGTTTTCTCACCTCTTAAATGTCACACTAGTTGATCTCCAAGAAGCCTCATGAGGAAGCTAGCCCAATAAATTAAAATCAGAATTGTTCTTTGTGTTTTCACGGATGTTGTCCTCATTCCTGGGTGGAAAACTGTGCCCTTTGTTGAGATTTGGTCCCCATATTGATGCAAGCTGATGTAGCTGTTGGAATCTTTTAACAATGTGCCCATGAGTGAAATTATCAGGGACTCAAATATGTTCTAGAACCCGTTGAAACCAAAAGTATGGTTTCAAAAGTCCCTACCGGGTCTAACATTCCATTTCTAATTGGAATATGAGGTGATTTTTTTTTCCGTAAGACGCCCCCCGAAGTCACTGAACACAAAATTATGGAGAAAAGTGTCTCTAAAGTGAAAGGACTTCAGATGAGTATAAAGGTGAGAAGGACAAAAAGAATAAAGTTCCCAAGACAAGGCCACTTCCGAGTCCTCTGAATGGATATGTCATGTGGCTTAACATGAAGATTCAACTCTACTGAATTCCAGAAATTTCTACTGAGCATCCGCCATGACCCAGACACTCTCTTCAGTCCTGGATGTGCCAGGGGAGTGTTTAAAGGCTTATACTTATAACATGGGACTTACAGGATCAGATTTGCATTTTAGAAAGATCACTGCAGGGTGTGGATTGGAGTGGGGAAAGAGGAAAGGCAGGGAGACCAGGGGGAAGGTTTCAGAGACTATTAACAACGTCCAGGCAAAATGCTGTGGTGGTCTGCCTCGGGGTGTGCTGATGGAGGTGAAGAGAAATGGATAGTTCTGAGAGAGATTCAGGAGAAAGAAAAACCCAAACTTGGTGACTGGTTAAATGACATATGTACAATGCGTTTACATTTGTAATCCGTGATGTACAGGGTTGGAGCAGGGTGGACCGGAATGCAAACCATGAGTTGCCTCTTAGAAGCAAGTCTTCTTCCTAGGACTAGCTGAGGATGGGGGTTTTCCTTGAATCTTCTTCATAAATCTGCACAGGAGAAAAACAAGAGGCCAGGCAAGAAGATGCATGTTGGAGGTAAAAAGAAAAACAGGTTTGGTCCTAATAAGGTCGTGGAAGGGGGGAGGAAGGCGGGGAGGAATGTTCTGGAGCAATCTGCCCAGAGGTGAGGACTGGCTTGTGAGGCTGCCAGTATCTGCAGCGAGATGTTAACGGGGGTTATCAGCTGTCGCTGAAACAAAGGCAGGGAGTGTGTTGGCAGCCCAGGAGCACGTGTGTGGGTCCCGAAGAAACGCCAGGCTTTCTGTGTACAGATGTCCTCAGAGAACAAATGCTCTCGGCAAGACCACCTCTGAACACTGGTTACACAAGACAGACACCTTTAATGGAGGTTTGGCCCTTCTCAGCGGGGGCCCCTTTGCACAGAGCTGCTCCTTCTTTTATCTCTGGCAGAAAGGGGGTCCCTTTTATCCCAAAGAGAAACTCCCTCCACAAGGGAAATCACCACACCCCAACCAAACACACAGTCACGCATGTACATAGTCCCAGAAGCCTTCTCTGCATTGAAGGCCAGTCAATTTTTTTTCCCTTGCCAATTCATATTTATACACCAGGGCTTATGTTTAAGCACAGTCGTCTTTTTTTTTTTGCGGTACGTGGGCCTCTCACTGTTGTGGCCTTTCCCGTTGCGGAGCACAGGCTCCGGACACGAAGCCTCAGCGGCCATGGCTCACAGGTCCAGCCCCTCCACAGCATGTGGGATCTTCCCGGACCAGGGCACGAACCCGTGTCCCCCGCATCGGCAGGCGGACTCTCAACCACTTCGCCACCAGGGAAGCCCAAGCACAGTCCTCTTAAATGAACTATTCTCAGAAGTGATGCTCCTAGAATATGCTCTGGAAATGTGTCCAGAGTCAGATATCAAATGGTGGAGGCCCAAGGGCATCTCTCAAGAAGTACTTTGGCATTTTAGCCTGTTTGACACCATTATAAGGGGGTCCAGGAATCAACTTGACATTCTAGGTCACCTAGAAAATATCTGACGTCTGGAGATCTTGGTAACAATGACAGCAAAAGCATTAATTTGCAATTAGATTGACTTGGGCTGAGTCCTGGCTTTTCCACTGACCTTGAGCCTCTGACTTAATATCTCTGTTTCAATTTCCTCATCTGTAACATGGGAATAATAACCATGGGTGAGCCCTACTGTTATTCCCATGTTACAGGTGGGGAAAACTGAGACACAATGAGATGAAGTGATTATTCCCAGACGAAGCAACTAATAAAAAGCGTAGTTTGAATGTGAGCCCAGGCAGTCTGACCCCTTCCTGCAGTGCCTGCCCTACTTACTCCAGATTTCTTCTTTAACCCTCAAAACAACTCTGTTAATGGGAACTTGAACAAGTTACTTAACTCCTTCAGTCTCTTTGCATCAACAGAAAATAGGGTTTTGTTTTTGCAGACTTCGTAGGATGTTAAGGAAATAACTGAGAAATGCAGATAGTAGGGTTCAGAGGGCCTGAGCCCTGGTGAGCAGAGTAAGAGAGCCCGTAGACTGCGGTGGTAACAATAATCTCATTGTTAGCTTCGCAACACCCACTATACTTGTAAGTATTTGTTTCAGTGTTTGTGATTTCCTCGAAATACAAGTTCAAGGACAGAATCCGTCTCTTCCTTATTTGCCCCTGTACCCACAGCATTTGGCAACCTCGCACAGACCCAGAACGTGCTGTGCTTTCCATGTCATCCATCGATGAATGAATAAATAACTCCATGCCGCCTCTCTCTTGGATTGCTGTAAGAATTAAATGAGATAATGTATGTAAAAAGAGCTAGTACAGTGTTTGGCTTGAGAATTCTACCCAATTAGTGTTAGAACTTTCCCCTTTGCAGCCAGAACACATTATCTGAGACAAACACTCTAGGACCACATGATCCAGAGAGTAACAAACAGAATGTCTGGGCTCCTCTGACCAGCACAAACATCCCAGCCAGAATCCACGCACCAAGTGACCTGGGCAGGTGCACGGAATACGAGCACCAGCTGGGCTCCACCTCAATAGGCAGTACCACCATGCATCACCGAGAACAATGCTGTGGGCGCACTGGGAAATCCTGAGAACAGAAAAGGGAAGGCACTTGATGTACTGATTGATTAAAGCTACTAATTAGGTCTGTACACGGTACAAACACTGACAGCTCTTGCTTACTGGGTACCAGGGAACCCAGGGAAGGGTTTGGCAGAGATGAGTGAAACGGCAGCCAATCCATCCATGAGCCAACGCGCTACATCTATAAAGGGATGATTTAACTGAGTACATTTGGAAACAGAAATTGCTGGCATTGTTCAGGAACCCTACGTAGAAATAGTTGTTCAGAAACTAAACAGACAGGTGGGCAAAAAAGTCTCTTGTCTCTTGAAACGGCTCAGAAAAGAGCTAAAATCCAAAAGCAACAGGCAGCATGAAAACACGGACTTGGGCGCCAGGCAGACTTCCCTTCCAGTCTTGGCTCTACCAACTGTGACCTGAGGCAAGTCAACTAGCACCTCTGAGCTTCCATTTCCTCTTCTTCAAAATAGAGAATACCCACTTCGTAGAGGTACGAAAGCTTCTATAAATACTCTGTATAAGGGACTAGCAAGTGGTTGATCTGCTGCCATCACCACCACCACCTAAAGGGAGGCACCCTGATTAGATGAGCCACATCACCTGGAATCAGTGCATTCCTATCTTCCCTTTTAAGTGGCTGTATTACTGTGTTTTGTGGTGAGTCACTGTCTATTTAGATAACAAGTGGCAAATAAGGACTCAGAGATGGGAGGGACCTGGATCATCTTCAAATAAGATAAGCCACTCCAGAAATAAATGACAGGGCATCGGCTGGGATGGGGGAGAGGGAAGGGGCTGGCATGAACCTAGGAAGCTGAAAGAGGGCAAAGTCTGAGAAAAGAGGCAACAGGAAGAGTTCGAGGACAGAGCTGAAGGCAAGCAGTGGCCCAAATACGAGTGAGTAGCTGAGTGATGGTGCATCACCCACTTCTGGGTGGGGAGTCTCTATCCATCCAGCAGCAATGAGAGGCAAGCTAGTTCATGACTGGCAGCCCTGGAACGTCTCAGGAAGAGAAGGAGTAGATACTGCAGGAAGTGGGAAGTGCATCTAGGCTAGAAACGGGGCTGGTTGAACATCCATATAATAGGAGCCTTAGACATCAGGGTCCCCTATCTCATCAGATACCCAGGGCAGGGGAAAAAGAGTGGGTCACTGGTGAAACTGAACCAGGCAGTCTCTAGACTTGCCTTTGTTTAACTTTCTATTTAATCCTTTTTAATTTATGCAAGTAGAACTAAAAATCTTACAATAAATTTCTACTATACAGGATGCTAACGAGATCTGATACATGGTATATGGCATATGCAAGAGTAGTGTTTTTTTCCCTTATTTAAAACTGAGAATTACTTTTTAAGTCAAACTTTATTGAAAAAAATAGTCAATAACACTTAACATTTCTTGAAAGCGATCTTTTCTTTTTCCACATTTTTAAAACTTATAAGGAGAACACAATACATTTCTATGAACTAATTGGTTTAAGATAAAACAGAATTTAATTTTCCTAAAGATAGATTTTATATATTTAATCTAAATAAAGTTTGTCCATTTTTTTACATACTATTTAAAACATGAAAATGTACTGACACTGTTGAATAGTAAAGCTACTGAAATCATAAACCAAAGCAATATGAATAAAAATATAGCCTAAGAAACTTTATACAAGACTTTGGAAAAAAAATATTCTTGTTAACATCGTCAGACTGAACTATAGGCCTAGCTATTCCCAAATAATTAGAGACATGTGTTGGTTTCTTGATTTCTTATAGACATGTGCATGCATTAAAAAAAGTTATGCTTATAATAAAATAATTTGTTCTTTTTACTGCATGAATACTAAATTCTTGGTCAAACCTGAGATCAGTACATACAGATTTTCCAACTGAAGTGAGACAGTTTATGTCCGGGCTCTTGGTGCGTGTTACACACGGAAAAGCTTGCTCATACATGTAGGAAGCTGAAAACGGTACCAAAACGGCCCTTGATTTCCTATGCAAGCCTGGATATTCCTCTTCACAGAAATCAGAACTTGTAAGCGGCAGGTCAGTAAACCTCATCTCCCATGTACTATCTGACTGCCCCTCGCAGAGTTCTTCCTCTTCTCTCAAAGTCAAGTTCTCCGGCAGAGCAGAAGATTCAGAGAAAGGGTCCCTCATCTTGGCAGACACATGTGTCCAAAGGGAGGGAAACTACTCCTCAGTTTGGTCCTGCAGATCTTCTAGGCGGTTGATGATAAGCCTTGCACACCACTAGCCTTCTTCCCTCGCAAGCCTAAGCGCCAGGGGAAGCATGTCAAGCAGTCCTCTCCCAACGTGATTTTTCCCAAGAATCTCACACTTGAAGTCAAAGCATTCTTCCTAAGGCTTTGCAGAGACTTCTTCCCTTGGCCCATGTGATGAAAAGTGTCCTTGAGGTAGGCTGATTTCTGCAACCATTCTTCACCTTCAAAGATCTCAGCATATCTGGCTAACAGTTTTCCTGAAAGTACCCCTGCCATTCACTTTTCAGCTCAAACTCTTGTTGAGAAAAATCCCTCTGCAAAGCCACCAAATTTCTGTATGAAGAAACCTCTCCGGAGCCAACTGCTAATGGGCCTTCATCTACACAGCCACCAACACAGTTTCTCCAAGACAGACTTTGTGTTTCTAGATATAAAGACAAAACACTAAATATAGATAGTTTTTCCATAAACAAGATGAAAAGACAATCCTGTGAATGGGAGAAAATATTTGCAAATGAAGCAACTAACAAAGGATTAATCTCCAAAATTTACAAACTGCTCATGCAGCTCAATATCAAAAACACAAACAACCCAATCCAAAAATGGGCAGAAGACCTAAATAGACATTTCTCCAAAGAAGATATACAGATTGCCAACAAACACATGAAAGGATGCTCAACATCACTAATCCTTAGAGAAATGCAAATCAAAACTACAATGAGGTATCACCTCACACCAGTCAGAATGGCCATCATCAAAAAATCTACAAACAGTAAATGCTGGAGAGGGTGTGGAGAAAAGGGAACACTCTTGCACTGTTGGTGGGAATGTAAATTGTTACAGCCGCTATGGAGAACAGTATGGAGGTTCCTTAAAAAACTAAAAATAGAACTACCATACGACCCAGCAATCCCACTACTGGGCGTATACCCTGAGAAGACCATAATTCAAAAAGAGTCATGTACCACATGTTCACTGCAGCTCTATTTACAATAGCCAGTACATGGAAGCAACCTACATGTCCACTGACAGATGAATGGATAAAGAAGATGTGGCACATGTATACAATGGAATATTACTCAGCCATAAAAGGAAATGAAATTGAGTTATTTGTAGTGAAGTGAATGGACCTAGAGTCTGTCATACAGAGTGAAGTAAGCCAGAAAGAGAAAAACAAATACCGTATGCTAACACATATATATGGAATCTAAAAAAAAAAAAAAAAAGGTTCTGAAGAACCTAGGGGCAGGACAGGAATAAAGACGGAGACGTAGAGAATGGACTTGAGGATAAGGGGAGGGGGAAGGGTAAGCTGGAATGAAGTGAGAGAGTGGCATGGACATATACACACTACCAAACGTAAAATAGATAGCTAGTGGGAAGCAGCCACATAGCACAGGGAGATCTGCTCAGTGCTTGGTGACCACCTAGAGGGGTGGGATAGGGAGGGTGGGAGGGAGACGCAAGAGGGAGGAGATATGGGGATATATGTATATGTATAGCTGATTCACTTTGTTATAAAGCAGAAACTAACACACCATTGTAAAGCAATTATACTCCAATAAAGATGTTAAAAAAAGGGAGATTACATTCTATTGGAGGAAAGCAGTCAATAAACAAATATACAAATTAATAAAAAAATAAAACATCTTGTATCTATAAAAAATATATATAGATGGTTTTTCGCTTGTTTCAGACAATCATTTCTGGTAGCAGTAAAAGTTTTCTTGAATTTCACCATCATTTACAAATCTTGCAAATACCACATCATGACATTTACTGGTGAGATCTATTGACTCATCAGCTTCAATAGGAAACCTATTGTTTCTCGGTTTATCACACAGACCTCTGCATCATCATGTGAGGTGTCATCCATGCATTGACTAATCAAATGGCTTGAAAGTGGAATGTTTCCCTTTCTCCTCCTGTATCTCTTCCTACCATTTTATTCATTTTATTTTTTCTAGCATTATTAGGTTTTCACCAACTGTGTGACTTTTCCTTTTGGGGGCAATAAGTTCTGCTACTAAGTAACTTGCTCCTTGAACCTGAGTGTGATTTTTTAGCTAAAGGTTTACCTTGTTTATTTTGATATTCCAATAGCCATTTAAAATCATCAGCACCTTTTCTTGTTAAAGGGCTGTGATTTGTCGTTAAAAGTCATGTTTTGCTAAAGCTATCACTGCATTGGTGAGTTGTTTGCCACAGACCTGCACAGTGGAATAGGGCAGTATAAATCACTAGGCATGTAAATCCATTGAGGAGTAGCTTTCAGCACAAAGAGGGACTTCAGCTGTGTGCCACTTACAGCAGGAGTGCAGTGAGATGACTCAGAAGATTGTAATTCTTCATTACTAATCTTATCAGAATCATCCATACCTGCAGGACTAGAAAAGTTCAGGAAAAACAAACATGGAAGAGGAACCAGGGAACACTAAAAAAGGGAAACTAACCCTACCAGATGTTGAAACATGCTATAAAGCCAGTATAATTTAAACAAACAGACAAAACAGGATTGACACATGAATTGACAAATAGACCAATGGAATAGAATTGGAAATCCAGAAATAGACCAGGTACATTTGGAAATTTAGTATATGATAAAGGTGACCTCTCAAGTCATTGGTGCAAGAAATATACATTTGAGTAAATCGTGCTGGACACCTAAGTAGTCAAGAGGTTGGGCTTACAGAAGCAAGAGCAGAAGAAGCCCTCCACAGAGTTGGGGAAGGAGGTTGTGCTGGCTTGTGCTGTAGCTCTGAGAGGGTTCATGGGCCTGGTACTAAAACAAGCTGGAGGCTGAAACCAACTGCCAGGGTGACTTTGACAGGAACAGGAAGAAATGAGAAGTTCTCCTTCGACCTCCCAATCTCCTCTGTGAAGTTGCTGGTAAAGGAGAAAATGAAAGGTACAAAGTCCCAGCACCAGCATCACAGAGAAGAGTAGCAGAAGGTGGGTTTGGAGCTGAGCTTAACGGCTGGCAAACTTGTAAATGCTGAATACATTTTGAGTTAGCATGCATTAGCCTATAAGTCTATCAAGAGGAAGGAGTGAGGCCAAGTGAAGGTAGAGGATGGAATAAGGGTGCTAAATTTTCATCTTCCTTAATAGAAAGTTAAGGCAATAGCCAAAGTGATAAGTCATGATAGCAATATAAACATAACACTTAGAAAAACAGCATGAAACAGCTAAAAAAAGTTTAAGGACTGGAACTCAGGTGGGGAAGACTGGGACAGAGGTTTAGCTTTTTAAATTACAGACACATACTTGACTTTGATTTTTAAAATATTAAAACTTAAATAAGAGCATATGAGTGAAGGGAAAAAATAAATTCAATATTATAAGGTAATTTCACTCTTGGAAAGTGAGTGGGAAAACTATCATTTTGATAATACAAACTCCCAAAAGCAAAAATGGAAAATCCTTTTTGTTGTTGAATCATGTGAGAAATGGATAAGAAATTAGATTAGTGGGCCTTGTGAGGGCAGATCATTTTATTCACCAATTATACCCAGATTTTATGAAAAAATACATGAAAGAAAGATTGAATGGAAGAATTCACAATAGAAAGAGCAGCCACATCCACCTGCATTAATCACAAAGAATCTCAAGGGCTTTTACCAAGAGAAAAAACATCTATCCTGCACCCAAGTTGCTGGTTTCAGATGAGTAACGAGAGTATTTTGATGGCATGTGGTTAGCGCTATTTCAATGATAGGGACAAAGAACTGTGAACCATAGAAGGTGGAGAATATCACTCTGCCTGGGAGTAGCTGAAGGTGACCTTGAGGGTTGATGGACCATGGTTGGTCTGAGTCTTGAAGAAAGTCTAAGAGTTTACCAGGTATGGAAACAGAGGGAAGAGAATAAGAGAGGGCACAGAGAGATGACAAGCCTTGATGTATCCAAGAAGAGTCAAATGTCCTGTGGGGATGGAGCAGAGTCTGAGGAGATGCATGGTGGGTAATGAGATTGGAGAGGGCGGTGGTCACCAAGCTGAGTTCATTGGATATTATTCTTTGGGCATTGGGGAGCAAACAGAAGCAGAAAAATCCCTGCGTCGGATTTGAATTTTAGGGAAGCTCTTTCCGATAGTAACGTGGAAGAAGAACCCAGAGCAAAAGAGAACAGATACAGGCACCAGAACCAGAAATAACAATAAGAAAAGCTAATATGCATTCAGTGCTTATAACATGCCCAGGTCTGTGCTCAGGCTTGGCCTGCATTGTCTCATTTAATCATTTTTTTTTGATGGAATATTATTTTATTTTATTTTTTAAAAATTTTATTGGAGTGTAGTTGATTTACAATGTTGTGTTAGTTTCTGCTATACAGGGAACTCTTCTCAATACTCTGTAATGATCTATATGGGAAAACTATCTAAAAAAGAGTGGAGATATATATATGTATAACCGATTCACTTAGTCTCATTTAATCTTGAATTATACAGATAGGGACACTGAGAAATAAGAGATTGGGCTTTTATTTAAGAAAAAAAATAGTGTTCACTAGCCAGGAAGCCTCCAGTACATTTTCTGTCTGGGCAGGAACCAATCAACATGTGGCATTGGCCTGATTCCACCAGGTGTGCTTATCTGGCAGAACAGGAAGCATTTGGGCAGGAATGAGGGCAGTTCCTGACAAGCGCAGAATGACATTCATTGAGAGGCAAGTAGGGTTGATGCCTAAATATGGTTATTATTTTTTAACACCTTTATTGGGGTATAATTGCCTTACAATGGTGTGTTAGTTTCTGCTTTACAACAAAGTGAATCAGCTATACATATACGTATATCCCCATATCCCCTCCCTCTTGTGTCTCCCTCCCATCCTCCCTATCCCACCCCTCTAGGTGGTCACAAAGCACCAAGCTGATCTCCCTATGCTATGTGGCTGCTTCCCACTAGCTAGCTATTTTACATTTGGTAGTGTATATACAAGTCCATGCCACTCTCACACTTCGTCCCACCTTACCCTTCCCCTTCCCTGTGTCCTCAACTCTGCTCTCCACGTCTGCATCTTTATTCCTGTCTTGCCCCTAGGTTCTTCAGAACATTTTTTTCCTTTTTTTTTTTTTTTTAGATTTCATATATATGTGTTAGCATACAGTATTTGTTTTTCTCTTTCTGACATACTTCACTCTGTATGACAGACTCTAGGTCCATCCACCTCACTACAAATAACTCAATTTCGTTTCTTTTTATGGCTGAGTAATATTCCATTGTATATATGTGCCACATCTTCTTTATCCATTCGTCTGTCAATGGACACTTAGGTTGCTTCCATGTCCTGGCTATTGTAAATAGAGCTGCAATGAACATTGTGGTACATGACTTTTTTTTTAGAATTATGGCATTCCATTTTATTTTATTTATTTACTTATTTATTTAACGTTTTTATTGGAGTATAATTGCTTTACAGTGGTGTGTTAGTTTCTGCTTTATAACAAAGTGAATCAGTTATACATATACATATATCCCCATATCTCTTCCCTCTTGCGTCTCCCTCCCCCCAACCCTCCCTATCCCATCCCCCTAGGTGGTCACAAAGCACCGAGCTGATCTCCCTGTACTATGCGACTGCTTCCCACTAGCTATCTATTTTACATTTGGTAGTGTATATATGTCCATATATACACTACCACTCTCTCACTTTGTCCCAGCTTACCCTTCCCCCTCCCCATGTCCTCAAGTCCATTCTCTAGTAGGTCTGCGTCTTTATTCCCGTCTTGCCCCTAGGTTCTTCATGACCACTTTTTGTTTGTTTGTTTAGACTCCATATATATATGTTAGCATACGGTATTTGTTTTTCTCTTTCTGACTTGCTTCATTCTGTATGACAGACTCTGGGTCCATCCACCTCACTACAAATAACTCAATTTCGTTTCTTTTTATGGCTGAGTAATATTCCATTGTATATATGTGCCACATCTTCTTTATCCATTCGTCTGTCAATGGACACTTAGGTTGCTTCCATGTACTGGCTATTGTAAATAGAGCTGCAATGAACATTGGGATACATGACTCTTTTTGAATTATGGTTTTCTCAGGGTATATGCCCAGTAGTGGGATTGTTGGGTCGCATGGTAGTTCTATTTTTAGTTTTTTAAGGAATCTCCATACTGTTCTCCACAGTGGCTGTATCAATTTACATTCCCACCAACAGTGCCAGAGTGTTCCCTTTTCTCCACACCCACTCCAGCATTTATTGTTTCTAGATTTTTTGATGATGGCCATTCTGACTGGTGTGAGGTGATACCTCATCGTAGTTTTGATTTGCATTTCTCTAATGATTAGTGATATTGAGCATCCTTTCATGTGTTTGTTGGCAATCTGTATATCTTCTTTGGAGAAATGTCTGTTTAGGTCTTCTGCCCATTTTTGGATTGGGTTGTTTGTTTTTTTGATATTGAGCTGCATGAGCTGTTTGTAAATTTTGGAGATTAATCCTTTGTTAGTTGCTTCATTTGCAAATATTTTCTCCCATTCAGAGGGTTGTCTTTTCATCTTGTTTATGGTTTCTTTTTCTGTGCAAATGCTTTTAAGTTTCAGTAGGTCCCATTTGTTTATTTTTATTTCCATTTCTCTAGGAGCTGGGTCAAAAAGGATCTTGCTGTGATTTATGTTGTAGAGTGTTCTGCTTATGTTTTCCTCTAAGAGTTTTACAGTGTCTGGCCTTACATTTAGGTCTTTAATCCATTTTGAGTTTCTAAATATGATTATTAAAGAGAAGTTCAGGGCCATGGTGTCAGAAGATATCCAGCCAGTCTCCCAACATCCGGTTCCCCCCAAAGCTTGTCCACTCTAGCTGTGGGTGACTTAATCTCACCATCAAGAAGTATTAATCATGCCTCACTTCAATAAGTTACCATTTGGTACTCCAGAATGATGCATGGCACACTACATGTTCAATACATACTGTTTTCTTTGGCCCACTCCCCTTTTCACTGAATTTCCCTCCTCTTGTCTCCATATAACCGCTCTCCTGTTCAATGAACTCACCATTGCTCTCTCCAAACAAGTGCCTCCTTCCAGTTTCAACAGTGGCCTCATCAACTCAACCGCTGGCCAAGCAAGAAATCTCAACGTCACTGTCAACTCCTCCTCCTCTCCTCCATATTTCTATCTTGACCCTAATTCCTGATGCTTTCCCAACCATCCTCTTTTCTCACCTGACCACCTCTGACTTACTTGGTCATCCAAAGAGCCTTCTTCTTTTTGTCCAACCACTAGTTTTGCCAGCACCAAAAAACAGCCCCTCACATCCTCTGTTATGGGCTGAATTATGGCCCCTCAGAACATGCTGAAGTCCTAATCCCCAGTACTTGTAAATGTGGCCTTATTTGGAAATAGGGTCTTTGTAGATGATCAAGTTAAGATGAGGTCATTAGGGCAGGTCCTAATCCAATACGACTGCATCCTTATGAAAAGGGGGCAATTTGAACACAGAGTCAGAGACGGACACAGGGAGAATGCCATGTGAAAATGCAGGCAGAGATGTGTCTATAAACCAAGGAACACCAAAGATTACCAGCAAACCACCAGAACCTAGGGGAAAGGCATGGAACAGATTCCCTCCCATATCTTCAGAAGGAACCAAGTCTGCTGACACATTGATCTCAGACTTCTAGCCTCCAGGCAGTGAGATAAGTTTCTGTTGTTTAAGCCACCCAGTTTGTGGTACTTTATTACGGTAGCCCTAGTGAATTAACATTGTCTCCAAGGTTTTTTTCTAAACGCACATCTGATTATACCAATCTCTGCTTAAAATCCTTCCACAATAATGAAAATTATAGGTTCTATTTATCAAGCACCTGCTGAGGGCACAATGGTCCATCTCTACTGTATCTAATCCTTACAACATCCCTGGAAAGAGGAATTACCATTCCTGATTTTTCAGTTGAAGTAAAACGATCTTTTAAAAAGCTGTCACTTGGGACTTCCCTGGCGGTCCAATGGTTAAGACTTCGCCTTCCAGTGCAGGGGGGTGTGGGTTCAATCCCTGGTCGGGGAGCTAAGATCCCACATGCCTCAGGGCCAAAAAACCAAAACATAAAACAGAAGCAATATTGTAACAAATTCAATAAAGACTTTAAAAAAGGTCTACATCAAAAAAAAAATCTTAAAAAAAAAAAAAAAAGCTGTCACTTGCCCAAGTTCCCAAAAGTAGTAAGCAGAAGAACTGAAGTATGACTCTTGATCTCTTTGAATCCCAAAGTTAAACTAGCATTGCAGGTTTCACTATAACAGGGCTCAGCAAACTTCTTTTGTAAAGGGCCAGATAGTAAATACGTTAGGCTTTGCAGGACATATGGTCTCTGTTGTGACCACTCAATACTGCCATCCATAGCGTGAAATCAGCCCTAGACTATATGTAAATGAATGGACATGAATGTGTTTCAATAAACCTTTATTTACAAAAAACAAGCTTCAGGTCAGATTTGGCCCTCTGGTCATAGTTTGCCAACCCTTGCCCTACAACATTGTCTTTAGGAGCTAATCCACACTCCTTGATAATCATTAATATTCATAGTGTGCTTGCTTTATGCCAGGAGCTGTTCATGTCTTAATTTATTTAAATTCCCACTACTATTATCTATACTTTAGAGGTTATGAACTTGCCAAGGTCACACAAATAGTGACAGAGCCAGGATTCAAATCTGGGTAGTCAGGCTCCAAAGCCCACAGTCTCACTCATGGTCCACAAGGGCCTTCACACCTCCCTGTGATATTCATAGCCCATCACATTCCTCCACCCTCCCCGTCCTTCCTCTCCAAACACCCTGTTCTTTCAGCCATACCATAGCTGAGACTGGGAAAAGGAAGCAGGAGACAGAGCGAGCCCCACTCACCTGCTCTGGAATGTGCATTTGGCCAAGACCCTTTGTCCGTGGGATGGGAAGCCCAGAGCAGGGAGTGGGTACATACCTCCTGCACCTGGTTTGGGTGAGAATCTAGGGAGATGAAATACAATATCGAAGTAAAAGTATCAACAGTTTTTGGCAAAATGCCTAGGCTTGCTTTAAAGCATTTAAGTAATTTACTCATTGATTCTTGCTACTTTTATAATAATAATATAATTATTATTATAGAATAATAAGAATAAGAATAAGAATAAGAATAATTCTTATTATTATTCAACAGAATCTGAGCTGGTGACACAGCTACTTGCCTCCCAACTGCTATGCTTACATTTCCTTTCCTAACAGACCCCAATTTTGTTTGCAATGTCAGCTGGAGGTGACCAATGACGCATCAACAGAAGTCTGTTGGGGATATCCAGGGAAGTTTTGCTTTTCTGTCGTAAATAAGTGTGTCTTTTCTCGGTAGCTTTCTTCTTCTTTATTCCTGGAATGTGGCCAAAGAACTAGTACCGTAAGTCCCCAACATGTGAACCTTCAAGTTGCGAACTTTCAAAGATGCGAACGTGCATTCGCATGTCCAGTCACGTAAGTTAGTTCATGTGTCTGGTGTACGTTGTCACGTGCGTGCATCCTCTACAAGTGGTTGTGCTTTTGTGTGCTTTACAGTAATATTTTTTGTGTTTGTTTTTTATGTATTATCTGTGTGAAAAGTATTATAACCCTATTACAGTACAGTACCATATAGCCGATTGTGTTAGTTGGGTGCCTAGGCTAACTTTGCTGGACTTATGAATGTGCTCTCAGAGCAGAACTCATTTGCATGTAAGGGACTTACTGTAGTAGAGCAGCCAGCAGCCATCTCACAACCACAAGGGTGAAAGTTCTTTACCAAAGCTGGTAGAGAAAAAAGATAGATTCTGGGGCATCGATGGAATCATGCAGCTTGCACACCCTGCTTCACATTCCCTGTCTCCAAACTTTGGGTCGAGGGAGGAAAATCATCCCTCCTTTGGTTAAACCACTGTAGTTGGGTTTCTGCTACATGTAGACTTCCTCACAGAAAGACCTGGTCAGCACACAGGATGCATCCTCAGCAAAGAACACAATTTCTAGGATGTAGTAAGTAAGCCCTCACTTAGTGTTTGATGAATGAATCAACGAGTACATGACTGTATTAATAGAAGACAGAAGCACTAGACTACAGAGGTCAGTGCCCTAGGTAAAAATAATATTTATAGCTACCACTCATTGCTCAGCACATACTACGTCTCCTGCATTTTTTCATTAATCCTCACAGCCCTCGAAGGCTGGTACTGCTGTTCCCATTTCACAGATCAGGAGACAAAGCTGGAGGATACTAGGCTGACCAGGGTATGGGGGGAATAGGATTTGAATTCAGATCTGGGTGATGCTGACGCTTGTATTCCTTCTCTCGGGCCAGGCTGCTGTCATGATTATCTGCCCGTGGGGCAGCTGGGCTAAGGCTAGTGGAAGATGACAGAAACCTGAGGGAGAAGCCAGGCCCTACACCACCAAGCTCTACAAGCACGGACAATTCTTTCCTCTGTGCCTCAGTTTCCTCTTATGTAAACAAGGTGACGATAGCCCCTTCCTCACTGGCGTGTTATGTTACATGTGACGTGCGTAGGTAAGGCGTTTGGCAGAGTGCTTGTAAAGTCTGAAAAAATATTGCCCAGCAGCATTATTGTCATCATCCCCCCAAGAGCCCTGTAAGAATCTGTGACACGAATGTGGGCCAGCCCTGAATAAAAGGCTCCAGAGGAGGTGTCCAGGCGAGCCGGGCCTCGCAGCTGTCAGAGCCTGTGTGTTCTTTAACTTTGGAGACCCGGTCCAAACTTCTCACTGCCTTCACCAGCATCCCCTTTTGAGCACAGATGCCCGTGAGATTTCTCTCCGTCCCTTGAAGTTCTGATAACTTGCCGACTTCATTGTCATTCCCAGCTGAGGGAGCATCCCTTGGAGGCTGGAGGCTCTCCCCTTAATCCCAGGCAGGTTTCAGACAATGCCCCGACGGGCGGACACCAGCTACCGTCTGGCTCCTGGCCGGCCCGCCTCAGCACCAGAAGCCGCTGGGTGTTGGATGCGTCTGAGATGAGATGCGGGGGCGGATTTGAGTCTGAGATGCTAATCTGTCCAGCTGAAGGCTTCACATCTGCCTTGGCACACACAGGCACAGGGGATCTGAAGAGTCAGTTACAGCTCCCAGCAGGTGGGGCGGAGTCCTGGGGCACTGAATACAGGTAGGGCCAGATGCCTATGCGAACAAAGCTGGCATGGCAAATCCCACTGATGCCTGGGGCCACTCAGAGAGTCAGTGTGGGAAAGAATAGGACAGGAAATTGCTGGATAAAGTCGGGTCTTTGCGATCAGATCTGTTTGGATACCAGATCTTATGCTTATTCACTGTGTGACTTACTACATTACCGAACCTCTTTTAGATGCCGTTTTTTCATCTTCAAAGTGGGAAAAATAATAGTGCCCACTGTTGTTATGAGTCTTAGAGGAGATGATTCAGCAAAGCTCTCAGCACAGTCTTTGGAAAATTATTAATGGTTGATAAATATTAGCTCTGATAATCACATAGCATCCAGTATACATATTATGAAAGCACCAAACACTTCTGAACAATCAGTTACAAACTGCTGTGTGCTCTGTGATGCTGGATTGTGGCTGCACTTCATATATTTTTTTTGTTGCTTATCTATGTCCTGTAAAAGTGTTAGGATGAATGGGCATAGTATTATATTGTGATAAGAACATATCCAGTTCTTAAAGTACAAGTTTAGTCAGTGCTTACCATCTCCTCAGTGCTGTTTATTGTTCTGAATAAATAAAATTATCCAACATGGTTCCTGCTTTCAAAGAGCTTTCAGTCTAACTGAGGAGACAGCATAAACAGAGATAAAAGTCATATAAAAATGTTAAGAGCCTATGATAAGGCACGTAGCTCAGTGCTAATGTGGGTGGATGGGACCATAATCCCTGGGATTATTGAGAAGAGAGAGGTATCCAGGAGAAATGGAATGGATACCTAGGGTCTGGCTGGCCCCCTCCCAAGGGGCCTGAGATCATTAAAATTTGAGGTTGACAGGAAAAGGTGAGAAGTAATCCTTACATTGCATTTACTATGTGCCAGATACTCGTCAGGCATTGTACATACGTTTTCACTTTCATCCACAAAACAAACATATGTGGTTGATCATGTTATTATCCCCATTTTAAGGATGAACGAGTTGGATACAGAGAAGTGAAGTAACTTACCACCAGTCACACAGCTGGTAAGTGGCAGAGCTGGATTTTGAGCTCAGACAGTCTCCTTCCCATAACTGCTCTTAACCATTCTCTTACACTTCCTTTCAGAAGAAAGGAACCCAGATTGTGTTAGTTATGTATAAGTAACAGCAGATGCTATAATGAACAACCCCAAGTCCTCAGCAGCTTAACACAACAGAAGTTTATCACCTGTCAGGTAACAGTTCAACACAGGTGTTCAGCTAGCATCCTTCCACACAGTGATTCAGGGACCCAGACTCTTCCCATCTTGTGCCTCCATGATTCCCTAGGGCCATGAAGTCCTCTTATGGAGATCTCCTAGAAGGGGGTCTCTCCCTACAAAGGATTTTATGGCCAGGCCTGGAAGTGGCACCCCTCATTTCTACTACTATCTAGTATTCAGTCACACAGCCATTCCTAACTGCAAGGAAGGCCGGGAAATGTCATTTAGCCAGACACCTGGGGCAAACATGCATATTGATGAACTCTCACAATCTCTGCCACACAAGACAAAACCCAAATCATTCATCCAAGTGCAAAAAAAGAATAGACTTAGCTCCAAAGGCCAACACCAGATGCACAGCTGTAGAATCCGGTATCCAAAGAGCAGCAGCATCCTTGGTCCTGATTCTAGAAGAGGGCTAAGGGTACCTGAAGGGCCAGTTTCATAGTTAGCAACCCACAGCGGAAGCAGAAAACTCCAAGCATGACTAAGTGCTCAGAAGCACCATAAACAGAGGCTCTTCCTTCCGCTTGCTCCCCTGCAAAAACAAAACCCAAAACCAACCAGATGCAGCACGACCTCTGCCAGTGCGTCAGTGCGTCAGAGTCCCCCACATCTGGAGTCTGGCAGGACACTAGGATCTCGTCAAGATGCATTAACTATAGAATAGGCTAGAACGTGGCTGGATTCACGATGGGGCTCAGGTCTGGCCAGGCAGGGGGAATAAGATAAGGTCCTGTGACTGGATCATTGTAAGAGGTAGAGAGACAGGAAAGGGATGACGAGGAAAAGCAAAAAGAACTATCACCCAGTAGAGGTACATGCTCGCTGAGAAGTCACCTCGGGCACATTGCAGGTTCTGAGCAAAAGAGTCTTGAGAAGAAGAACTAGACACAGACACCTTGGACTCAGACCATCCAGAACTTCTCCCCATCTTGTATTCCACATCCTGGTAAGTTGCCTCACATCTGAGCTACTTGAGTCAGAAATGTGTCAATATCATCACTAACCCTCCACTCAATCACCAAGCCCAGTGGATCCAAATTACCTCTGAAATCTCTCCATTCTGCCCATCCCCACATCCTTGCTATAGTCCATACACCACCACCCCCTTCTCATCTGGGCTGATAGAGCTACAACTTGACTCCAGTTTTCCCTTCTTCCAATGTTCTTTTAGTCCAACAGATGTTTATTGAGCTTTGTAGCAGATACTAGATTTGCCCTCCAATATCTTTCCTCACCTTCTTCCTTACCACCTGAATCCCAGTTCATTCAGGAAAGTAATATGCACAGTTTAAAAAAAGAAAATCTCACCTTCCCAGCCTTCTTTGCAACTAGAGGTAACTGTGTGACAGAGTTCTGGCCAATGAGAAGTAGGCAGATAGCTCTAGGGAGGGTTTCTTTCCTTGAATGGGAATAAAAGGCTTCCAAGAAAATACCTTTTTCCATTTCCCCTGGCCTTTTCCTCTCCTTCCTGCCTCGAATGTGGATAGGATGGCTGGAGATGTAGCACTTTCTTCCAACTGCAAAGAAGAATGCCAGACACTAAGGATGGTGCAGCCGGGAGCTAGAGGGACCAGACCCTCGATGACTTTCTCAAGCAGCTGCACACGCCTTGGGCTGCCTACTTCCAGATATTTGTTAGGTGGGTGTATTAGTTTCCTATTGCTGCTGTGACAAATGACCATATGCTTAGTGACTTAACACACATTTACTCTCTTACAGTTCTGAAGGCCAGAAGTTCAAAATTAGTCTCAAGGGGTAAAAGTCAAGGTGTTGGCAGAGCTGATCCCTTCTGTTAGCGCCAAAGGAAGAATCCACTTCCTTGCCTTTTTCAGCTTCTAAGGCCACCTGGGTTCCTCGGCTCAAGGCCCTTCCTCTGTCTGCAACATGCTTCACTCCAATCTCTGCCTCTGTCATCACACCATCTTCTTCCCTCGGACTCTTCCGACTCTCTCTTTAAGGATCTTTGTGACTATGAGGCCACGTCAGGATACACTGGGGACCTCAGGGAAATCCAGAATAACCTCCCATCTCAAGATCCTTGATCACATCTGCAAAGTCCCTTTTGCCCTTTAAGGGAACATATTGACAGGTTCCAGGGATTAGGATGAAGGCATCTTTGAGGGTCATCATTCAGTCTACCACAGTAGGAAAAATAAACTCCTTCCTTGTGTAAACTATTGATACTATGTGACGATTGTTTGTCACTCACAGCTGAAGGCAGTCCAAGCCGATAGGTGCGTCTCCTGGGTCCCAGGCACTGTGCTCGGTGCTGGAGATCCTCCAGCTGGAGAGTCTGTCATGCTGTGTTTGCAACTATTATTTGCTTATTTGACGGCCTTGGGAGGTCATGGACTCTGGAAGGCAGGAAGTGTGCAACTCATGCTTTTTTGTCTTCCCAGCATCAGTCAAGTGCCTGACACATCGTGGTGCTCAAACGTTGTTGGTTGAACTCAGCAACTGGGCGATCATGATTCGGCTGCCATTTCCTTGGCCAGAGTTAATTCTAGATCACTGAACAAATGCTGGATGAAAACAAAAGGGGCCGAGAGGGTCAGGGGGAGGGGCTAAAATAAATTCGTTTAGAAAGCCCGCACCTGCCTGCCTCTTAAAGTTTCAAAACTCTGAGATGCTTCATAATGAAGAAACCTGTTTAACTTTAGCTCAGCGTTTCCCAAATGGATTTGACCATGATTTTCAGTTTTCACGGAGTGTGTGTTCATCTCCTATGGAAGCAGAGCTCTGTGGAACATCTTTTGAGAAACACTTCTCGACCCTTCCCAGGACTGGTTTGGGAACTAGGGCGGTCCAGGGCCCACAGGTGGACTCAGCAGTGGATCAGACCAAAAGTGCACCGAGGCTGCTAAACGGAGGTGCTGCCACTGTCGGGAAGGGCTTTGGGGTACAGCTGGACCTCAAAGAGCGGTGACATTTGTCCTGGCAGAGGGGAAGGTGAAGCATTTTCTGCTTACCTCCAAGAGCTGCCTGGCTGGTTTCAAATGGTCCAGATTGAGAGCCAATGAGCAGAGAGGAACAGTACCTTCAGGGCCGCCCAAAGGCATCTTTCTTGCCCTGGCAGGGCTAGCCCCAGTTGTGCCCTGATCCCAAGCCAGCCGACCATTTCCCAGCCACCTGCAGCCAAATGCCAGCCAGAGTTTTAGGACCTGATTTCTTCCTCCACAGCAGCCAGCCTGGGCGGGGGCTTTCTGTGCTGTCCCGGGACCCCATGTGACCCTCCAGCCCCTCTGCATTCTGATCCTACTGCATCGAGAGGCACTGCTCCCTGCGCCCACTTAGAATTGACCTCAGGCTCAGAGACAGTCCTCACTCCTCCCACCCCAGTCCCAAACCTTCTGATCTCCTGTATTCATTATGGGACACGTGTCTAAGGAACGATGGACCTGAACCTGATGTTGAAGATGCTCTGCTGTGTGGTTTTTCAAATCGAAATCTGCCGTTCAATTTGTACGATTTCAATTTGAAATCTGGGAGTTCATCAGGGTTGAACAGGGACCCAGTCTTAGGGACACAGGGCAGCTTTTATTTTTTTCTTAAAGGACTCATTTCAAGGAATTCATTTATATTCCTTACAGATACATTTTTTTAAAGTTTTAAATCACATGATCTAGGTGAAGATCTTCATATTACACATGGGAAAACTGAGGACCAGAGAAGGAAAGTAAGTGCCCAAGATTGCAAAGCAAACTAAAAGCACAGTTGGAAGGAGAATGCGGGTCCCTTGACTCCTAATTAAGCGTTGTTTCCATCACACCATGCAGTTCCTATTGTGCATGGCACTGGACCAGAATAGAGCATTTGACGCAAAACCTTTATAAGATTTCTTTTCTCCAAATTCCCAACAGTTACTAGAAACTGTGGTAGAAAACAGACTCTTAAAAATAAATTTGGGCTAGTATTATAAGAAGCATGATTCTTAAAGGGCACGCCCAGGGACTGCATTTGGTAGTTAACTACTCCGCTATTGCACCTCTGTTGAAGGTTCCACAGGCTATAAAATGGATTTGCGTGGAGTGGTCTCCTCAACTCCCCCAACCCTCCCAAACCCTATCCACTCTCTTCTCATCAACTTCCTGGTTATTTTTAGTGACACCACTCTTGCTAAGGAGAGGAAAGTATTCTTAATGCTGCACAGGCTTAGAATAGCCATGTACTTAAACCATCCAAAATAATGAAGTGCTACCCACCCCACAAAGAGTAGGTCCCAGCCCAGTCTACTTCCTGACCCAAGCCCTCTCCTCCACCCACTACTGAGCCCAGGACCAAACAACACAAAGGACTCTGCTTTGCAGAAAACATGTTAAAGAGAATAAGTATCTATAGGAAGTTTAAAGCACAGCAATGCTAAATTTGCCACTTTGAGGATTTGTGTCAGAAAAGATTGTATGAAATTTAAATAGATAACAGGACCCACCCATCAGGTTTAATGGAACATAAGTTTTTCCTCTTTCTTCACTTCCCTTTCTCCTCTTGATGACTCTCTTATATAGGGTACAATTAACCACTTACTTTCAGGGAATTATGCTCTCTGGGAGCCTGGAATTACGACCATAACACAAAATGAAGAGCTGAAGCTCAGAATGGTTAAGTAACTTGCCCTAGGTCACACAGTGAGGAAGTGGTGGAGCCTGATTCCAGACCCAGGTTTCAGATTCCAGTGCTCGTGTATTCTCTACTAGGGCCTTCACCTCTGTGACATGTCATATTAACAACACAAGCTGACATTTATTGAAGTCTTGCTATGTGCTGGGCACTGTGCAAACCTGCTACCCTTGAAGAAGTACTGAGATAAACCCTCTGCCCTGAGGAACAAAAATGGCTTTTAGATTTTTAACCTACCTCTGTCCTCTAGTTGAGACAGGAAAAAAAATTATCCATCTCCAGAACTTATAACTGAATGGGATAAGACCCAGATACCTAACTGACTGATCATCTTTGCAATCCAACCCCTTGCATCTGATGGAGAGAGACATGATCCTCTTAACTTTTCAGATGTCTCTCTGCATTGTCACCTCCTACGCTCTTGCCAGGTCACAGAAATAAATAACAATGTCACCTTGATGTTGCCCACCTGAATATCAGATGTGGACGGCATCCTAGATAATACCTGTGGCAATCAGACACACCAGATGCTTTAGGAAGTTTCCAGCCTTGGTATCTGTCCTGTCTTCCCGCTAAGTGGCTTGTCAAACCGTGTGGTTACCATATATAAAGCCCACAGACCTGCCCAAATAGTTAACATGAACCTTGTGTCACCAAAGCCCAGAGTTTCAGCATGCGCTTCATCTGGAATGGCTTGTCCCTGGAATGGCTTTCATTTACAACCGTTTCAGAGGGGCCAGTTTGCAAGTTGCAGTCCACCATCTCAGAGACAGGCGTGAGCCCTGTCTCAGTTTAACAGGTTGGTTTTGGGAATCCAAGATCCCAAAGATTGAAGTGTCATCTGTGTTTTGTAGGCAAATGTCTACTTAATCACTACTCCATTGCCTGAGGAGAGAATCATAACCTATGCAAGCGTTCTAAAGGAATTTGGTTTCCCAGTTGGCAATAAATATCACATGTTTCCAAGCTGGGCGTGTTTAGGCATTTGACGTATCGCTTTGCAGATCTAAGAGCAAGACATAGAGTGGTTCTATGCTAGAGCAGAATGGTGGGAAGGCTGAGGACACCCAATGTTGTCACATCTAAAAAATATTCCTCCACCACTGCTCTCGTTTCACTACCTTAACCACCGAAGACACTGCCCGCCAGGCTTTTCCCCAAGGATTTGAATAACCCCAGAGTGCCCACCAGTGATGAGGATTCCTCGGGATTCAGGACCCAGGGGAGCCAGCTGGAGGGCCAAGGGGTTGACGGAGAGGCTGAAGCCTAGCTCACTGAAAGCACAAGACTTAATCTTAGGGATCCCAGGAGGAGAAGCAAGTGTTTCTCTAGCTTTAATCCTGCGGGGGAAATTGGTAGAACTCTGTTCCCCGACACAGTCCCTCCACCATCTCTGGAGTCACTAGAGGATCTCAGGTGTGATCATGAACAAGTGTTCCATTACCCTCCTGCTGCTGCCTCAAACTCTGTGGCTCACAAAGCCACCCCTAGACACCTCAGCATTGTCACAGCCTGCCTTGATGTCCTAGCATTGCTAGAGTCCCTTGAAATAACTCCTTCTGCTTTATTCTCAGCACTCATTTCCTGAGGACACACTCAAGAGCCCTTCAGTCCTGGGTGAGACAACCAGTGATGAATATATGCTGTGTAAACAGCTCCCACCGTCTTATGATGCTTCTGTGTCCCCTGAAACAAACCTCTGTGCCTCTACTCTTTCCCTGAGATGAATTCTAACCCGGAGGGTTTCCTAGTTCCGCACGAAACCCACCCCACTGTCCTTCATCTGATGAATGTTTTCATTATCTAACATAATCACCATGGCAACCACACTTTGTAGATTAGCCCTGGGTTAAGCCATCCTTTCCATCCCTGGTGTTTCTCCAAGACACACCAGCCTCGGGGCAAAATGGGGCTGAGCTAAGAGGAATAAACTGCATTTCTCTGATTCCAGTCCCGACCCTGTCGCAAGATCTCAGGTATTCCTGAGAATTTCCTCTCCCAAAGGGGCCACCTCTCCTGTGCTCACAGACAAGCCTCCTCCTTCTCCAGGTACCAGACTTCTACTGCCCTTAAACCCAACGTAGAGGACTGGCTTTATTGAATAGAACCACCTCAGGGAGGATGTTGGCTTATCACTCCCACCTCCAATAACATCTTCCCCTCCTGCTTCCTGCATCCACCCAACCTATGAATGCCCGTGGTGGCCATCAAAACTGTCAACGAGCCACAGTGTGGGCCATCAAAAACTCCTAACCAAATTAGCCAGGATTCTTAGTGTTCCCGGTGACAGACACCCAAGTCCATGTGAATTAGCACAAGAGGGAATGAAGTCACATCATTTTAAAAAGTCAAGGCGGTGAAGTATTCAGGAATCCCCGTCTCTCTCTCTTTCCCCGCATCTCTCCCCTCTACTCGCCTTTGTTCTGGCTTCGTTCCCAAACAGGCTCCCTCCTCGTAGTGGCAAAAGTGGTCTGTGACTGTCAGCTCCAAACTTGTAGCTATTTATGCAGAGCAAGAAGGCGAATGCAAGACTTTTCACTCAGTAGCTCCGGAGTAAAAGAGAGAGATCTGGCAAGATCTCTGATTGCCCCAGCTTGTGTAACATCCTTTCCCTGAATCAGTCACCGTGACCAGAGGAATATAAACTTTAGTTGACCAAGGTCATAGGCCCACCTCATGTGAAAGAATATTGGCTTCAACTGATCTCAATGGAATAATGTCCCCAGAGGAAAGAAATTTACTGTCACCAAAATAAGGAAGAGAAGAATTCCGGGAAAGCTGAAGCAACAGAAACCCAGATAGACTTTATTCCAGATCTCACATCTCTCTTAGCTCTTTCAGGCTTACTCGGGAACTGGGATAAAACCAGATCTGCCAGCATGGGGGTCAGGACATCAGTGGATCCTGGTATGAAGATCTGGCATCTGGGGTCCAGAGAAACAAAGTAGGGACAGCTATTGATCGTGGACCAGTCAGTCCCTTTCTCTACGTGAGCCTCTGATCCTCGTTCGTGAGCAGATTGGCCTGAATCACTGCCCTTAACTCAAGGCCCCCGCGCCTGCTGAAGCTGCATTAGTGCCCCATGATCTAACTTCAGCATAAACTGTTAGAGCCCCATTTCCACGCTGCTCCTTTCAAGTATGCCCCGCTAGGAACAGTTTAGCAGTGAAAAGGCAGCTCCTTGCCACTATGAAGGTAGGGGCTGTCTGGGAACGAAGGCAACACAGAACTGAGGGATAAAGCAGAGACTGGCTATCATGTCATTCAGGCCCCGACTCCTGCCAGGGCTGCGTCCAGCATCTGCCTCTACACTATTCCATTAGAGAAGTTACCAAATTCCCCTTTCTGCATACACCACAACGGTGGTGTATCACTTACAGCCAAAAGAACCCCAAGTGAAAGAAGCAGGCGGTGTCTTTCACTTTCTTGAGAAATGTGATGGTACAGCTGATGTTTAGTGAGAATGCTCAGCTGCTTAGAAATGTCTGTCCTCGGTGTAAATCCCGAGCTGGGACGGGGAATCTTGGCACCTAGGCTACATACTTGAGGAAATAAACAAGTCCGCATCTGGGTACTGGTAAATACCCTGTCTGTAAGTGCCACAAGTTATTGACAATTGATCAAACCCCAATCTCCATTCCCCAAAGAGAAAATGGATTTAGAAACACACCTAACTCTCACTGCCCAGTAAGATGTAGTTGGCCAGTTTTTTCCCCAGGATATCAGGGAAGCTGGTACAGTGAGATTTCATCGGATTTGCAAAGTAGCAGGTCCTGTGAACATTAATGTACTGATCAGATTTCAGAGAACCAACCAAGCACCGAGCCAAGATAAGGAGACTTACATGGGCTTCTATGAATCAGCCAGCTCTCTGATTAGTATTTAGTTTCGCTTTCAGGATTAATTAGCCCAGTACAAGCGTAATGCATATAAATGTACTCACCCTATGAGGGGCTTTGTATTAAGCTAAATACCTGAAGCTTTCATGACATTGTGAAACCCAAATCCCTCAAGTGAACAATCGAGGTCTTATATGCAGCTTAGAAGATAAAGTACTTCAAGGGCCTTGGACCTATTCACCTTTGGGTTTGGAGTTTGACTCACCTTTGGGGTTTGAAGGCTCTGAACCAAATTTGTACAACTACAGAACCAAAGCCTCTTCACCAGTGCTCTCTCCTGCCTAACATAGTTCCTAGAACAAACTAGGAGGACAAAAAAGTGTTTTAGTTGTTTTTTTTTCCTTTCTCTCTAGAAGAAACTCTAAAGCTAAAAATGTCTATTCCCTGGCACTAAGACCAATCCTAAATCATCGGCCTTTAGAAAACCAAATTCAAACAATAAAAGGAATTCATTTTCACATAACTGAATGGTCCAGGGATGAGTGAAGAAGCTTCAGGCAAAGCTTGATCCAGCATTCATATTTTGAGATGAGGACTTGATTTCTTTCTTCCTTTTTTTTTTTTAATAATAGTAGTCCATTTTCTTTGATGTCTGTTCCATTCTTGAGTAGTCTGTCCCCTCATCGCGTTAAAAGATGACCGGCAACAGCTCGCAGAGCTACGTGATTCTATATTCACATCCAGCAGAAATAGAGTCTGTGTCTCAGCATTTCTAGCAAAAGTCCTAAGGTTCCCTCTGATTGGACTGGCTTAGATCATATGCCCATTTCTGAAGCAGTCATGATGAGAAGAAAGAATGCCACCCGCTGTTTGGCCCAAGCCAGAGTCCATCCTTGGAGCTAGGGGGAATGTCAGCCTCACCCAGACCACATGGCTGGAGAATTTGGGGTACAGCAGGTAAGGGAAATGAGGGATGGTGGGGGGGCAGTCCTTAAACATCCATTACAGCCCTCACTTTACACATGAGGCAACAGAAACAAGAGAGGTTACATGACTCACTCAGAATCACACCATGAGCTGAGTGGGGGAAGGAGTAACTAGACCCCAAGCCCACGGCCCTAAAGAGCCTTGTTGCTTCCTCTCAAACTCACTTCCAGCCAAAACCTTACAACTGTCATTATGCCTTTTCATACTTACAAAGTCTCTGGGAGAAAAGATGGAAACCGTCTCCAGACATGTAGGGGAAAGTAAATTACCTGCAGGGGTACTCCATTCCTGGAGCAGGCCTCAACCATTTTCGAGAACAAGCAACAAAAAAAAGAAAAGTTCCAAGAACCCAGTGCATAAACCAACTCCATCATCCCAGCCAGACAGAGCAACACAGGATGCCGGGCAGGGGAACAAAGGAGAAAGTCCCTCCCGGGCCCTGGGGCTGCCCCCAGATTTGAGGGAGAAGGCTGGGGGCCAGGACGCCTTTCCTCCGCTCCAGTCCTCCACTAGGCTATTTGCATTTCATTGTGGTCCTGGATGATTTAAGGAGCCCAGTGAAAGCCCTTGGATGTGGTTAGGACATTCATGCTCCAGTGATAAATAATGTGACCAATGTGTATGGCCTAGAGTCATTGCATTATCAAAGGGCTCCTTGGAAACTGGGGAGAAGGCAGGGCTTTTTTCCTACTTCTGCTGGTTTGTTTTCGTTTTTTTTTTTTTTAAGCTGCTGGATGAATTGATTTCTTGTCCCTTTCCAAGTGCTTAATACCATCCCAGGAACTGACGCTCTCCCGGTCCTTGGCCTCAGATCTTTTCAATACTGTGGTTCCACCAGATGAACGGTCAGAGATGAGAGAAAAGGGTGAAGGACGCCGGGCCTTTTGCCCATCTTTCTCCCTCTGCTGCCCTCTCCAGACATATTTTTCTTTCCCCCAAATGAAATCTCCTGGTTGACTTCAAAGGCAGCTCTGCATCCAGAAGAGATAATACTGGTGGGGAGTCGGGGAGGAAGGAGGATAGTTGAGAAGAAGTGGGATCTCTGGACAGAGAGGGGTGGGGGGCAGAGGGAAGATGGGCTGTTGTCTGAGTGAACTTGTCAGTGTGAGGCAGACACTCACAGGTGGGGTGGGGGCAGGGGGCGGCAGGAGGAGTGACAGTAAGAAGTCAGAGGTCTGGGCTTGTCTTTGCTGGCAGAGAAGTCAGGTTTGGACAGATCAGAAGGAGATGACGACCGGTCATTTCTGGAATCGCTTTTTCAATTTTCCCCCATTTCTGCCATGATGGTTGAGAGCTTGGGATTTGGAGTCTGGATTCAGATTTCAGCTCTGCCACATTCTAAGTCTGCTCAGTCAGGCGAGTCTTTTCACCTCTAGAAGTCTCCACCTTCCCAACTCATCCCTTAGAGGAGAGGCCTGCCCTTCCCCTTCCACTGCAGTCAACGCCAACCAACAGCATTGGAAAGAGCCACCCCAGCATGGTTCTGCCCCCGGCCAAGAAGGGTCACCACTTGGACCGAGCATTTCATCCTCCTTTGTACAAGCAGGGAAAGCACTGTGCCTCGCTACAAGGCCTGGAGTTTTCCAAGTCCCGAGTTGTTGAGGGGCTGGGGTTGCAGGAATTAGAGGGGGCAATTTGCCAAGGGAAAGAAGTATTGTAAGATACACTCTCACATGGATGAGGAAAGAGAGAACCCGAAGATCAGAGCAGTAGCTTTCTGGTGCTATATTTGAATTTTCACTAACCCTTCTCCATCATTATGTGTCCGAGGAAAAGAAGGAGCCGGCCTAGCGGTAGGGTCCCAAGCATGCTCACTCAGCAACAGCAGAGGAGTAGACCATCGGCTCCCCAGTTACCAGCGGGGACCTGAGACAACAGCAGTGGAGGGAGGAGACCCCTTTATAGAGAACACAGGCCAAGGCCTATTTCTCTGGTCATCATCCCACCCCACCCCCTAGAGTTAGAGATAGTTCTATGGTCAGAGAGAAGGTTACTAGTTACCAGGATCAGAGATCATAATCACCCTTCCCTCTTAGAGTGTCAGGATCCAATAAGATAATGTGTGTGTAGGGCACTTAGTGAAAGACAGGGAGTTCATACGCAAGAAATGGTAGCTCTCATTGGCATTTCAAAAGCATTCTGTTTGCGTTATTTAGATTGTAAGTTCCATCAGAACTTCTTTTCAAGATGGAAAAATCAGAATGCAAGTCAGATTTCAAATGTTTCCCTCCCTTCTTTTGCGTGGTGGCTTTTTGGGCGCTGAGGCTGATGATGTTTTCTTTTCTGCTGGCCCATCATCATAGAACTTGGCTTTCTGACAATGTGAAAGCCAGGACGACCAATTAGGCCTCGATGAATGGAGGAGCCTGTAACTCAAAGGGTCATTTTTTCCACTTGTCTTTCAAGAGCAGCGATGGTTGCTTTCCGGAGCCACAGAGACTCCATCTGTGTCAGACCCTCCATCTGTGTCAGACCCTCCAAGAGAATGATTTACAGGCATCTCTTTAATGGCACCTCGAATGCTTTGCAGATTCAGTATTGTCCAAATCACATTCTGGTTTCTTTCTGCCATTTGTCATACACCTGGACCCTTTGTGTCCCCCCCGCCAAGTTGTCATCGTGTGGTTACTCGGCAATTGCCAACTGGTTTTTCATATTAGCCCAAGAAAAACATCATTAGGAAGGGTGAGCCTGTGGCCAAATCCATTGCTTAATGGTCTGCGAAGCCAAACAGAAAATAATTGGAGGTATCTGAGCTGAAGGCCTTCCTGCTAGCAAGGAAAGTGAAACTTGACTCTTTAAACAGGAAAAATGGTAGATTTGCCATTGCAATTGCTTATAGAAATGTGCCGTTTCTCCTCTGGTCTTCCCTCAAAGATGCTGTAGAAAGGAAGACCATTTTCTGTGCAAGGTAAAGCAATCATATTCTCAGTTTGCATTAAAACTCTTGTCCCCTAGAGAGCAACTTCTTTGGTAACCGGCTCTATTTCTTCTTAACGAGTTGCAAAGTTATGCAGAAGGCAGTTCAATGTCCTCTCCCTTAGGGCCGCTCTTTTCCCACATCCTACCACACTACCTTTCCTTATGTAATACCCACTCATCTTCCCATCACCACCTCACTCCTACCTACATATCCCCCCATCCCTAGCTTCACTGTCATAAAATACCATGGACACATAAGAAGAGAAACCAAGTTACCTACAAGGGTAAAATTCAGGCTGGCATCAAACATCTCAACAGTGTAAGACAGAGATCATAAATTCCAAGGAAATAAAGGGTGACCCAAGAATTTTACATGCAAGGACATTGTCCTTCAAATTCAAAAGCAACAGCCAAATGGAACATACCAAAAAAGGGGGAAAAAATAGAGAATAGAGCTTAATGTGCCCTTTGAAAATAATAAAAAAAGAATTGTTTATCAAATCCAGCCAACCAAAAGATGAATCAAAATAAAGAACTCTGAAAAAGAAAAATCAGATTTTAGAATGTTTTTAAAAGCGGCGGTGGTGAAAATGAGTATATCAAAATATAAAGCTAGAGCTATCAAGCCACAATAATTGCGGTTTAAAAATAAAATATAAAAATTATCATATAACAAAGAGGAGACAGAGGATAAGTGAAGTGTAAGAATTCTAATTTCTGAGGTTGCCATAATAGAGACTTACAGATTTGTCTACATTTAAAGCACATGTTCAAAAAATATAGTAACCCCAAGCTGTTAGTTTTTTATCATCTTTATGCTTTTGCCTTTGGTAGGCTCTTTCAGAAACGTATTACTAGTTGTAAATAAATGTTTATGTGAGGTTTTGGTAATTCTCTGTTTCCTTACTTCTACGAAATAGCAGATTATTTAACTTAATACTTTTTTTGTTTTTGAAGACACACATAGAATACTCCTATTCGTTTCTATTTATTCTTTATCCGTATAGAAGAGAGAGGGAGAAAAGATGGAATTATGATCACAGCTATTGAAGGTGGTCATTTCTGAGTAGTGAGATTGGACATCATCTTTAGTATGCTTCTTTGCATTTTTCTATGTTCTGTGACTTGCTTTAATCATTATCATGTATCATTTTACAAAACCAATATTATTGAAGAAAACTAAAGTGCTGGATTTAGACAAAAAAATGGTTAGTGCCTTCTCCCACGCTTCTCAGACCCCTCTCTGACAGGCTGCAGTGGGCTCTAGGGAATGACCGTGACTGTCAAGATGAGGGATGTTCTCTCTGTGCATTGTCTCTGGAACTATTTTCTATCTGCACCAGAGGTGGATTTCCTAGCAAGTCAACTCAACTTCCCTCTTGGAAGCACCAATAGGATCTGGGAAAATTAATGTCTAGTGTTATAAATTGCAGGAAACTGGCGTGAAGGTAAACATCCCTTCAAAGATGGGGGAAGTGGAATGGCTGATGCTGGGACCCCCGCCTTCTGAGTCAGCCATCTAGGGAATAAGGCAAAAATAGTGGCAAATACTTTTCAACCCACTGGATCAAATTCTTTATTCCTGACATACTCAAGAACTTTAAGAAAAAGAAAATTTCTAGAGGAAGTCAACAAAAGCGGGAAAAAACTTGTTCCAATCAAAATTCAGTGATACTAGAGGTTTTGGGGCCTCACTGTATTTGGGGCTCAGTAGAATGGGGCAAGTGGAGGAGGCTTTGCCCCTGCTGCTAGGGTGACCACCTATGCGTCACAGGTACCCAGATGTTCTGGACAACGGGCAAGGCAGACATTCAGGAAGGGCGATCAGAGCAGCCGTCCAAGAAGAATTTATGAGTGCCCCCAACATGAGGAAAGCAACTATTTTTGTATGCATTCACTAAGCACTTTGTATTATTAAATCCCATGTATCTTCACAACATTCTTATGAGGTCAGCGCTACTATCACCACTCTATACACAAAGAAACTGATTGCTTTGACAATTTAAGTAAATAGCTCAAGGTCACACACTAACACTGGTAGCCCCAGGTTTTAAAAATAGGTTAATGGTGAGCTGCTCAAACCCCACAGCTTTCCTAAAGGAGACCGGAGCTTGAGTCCAGCAAAATCAGCTGAGTCAGAGAGAAGCAGAATGGTATCTCAGGTCCAATGAGACAAGAGTTGAATCGGGCAACTGAGGCCCAGAATCTGGAGCTCTGAAAGGCAGCAGAGACAGCCACAGCAGGCCTGATCCTCGGCCAGATCTCCATTTATACAGCCTCATGGGTCAGGGAGAGATGCCGTGTTCTTCACCAAGGCACTGTAACCAGGGCAACATCGGCGATCTACACCTGGGCCCAGCCCTGAAGAGGCAGAGACCAAGATGCTGAGAGGCCTCTTGGACCTTCTGGATGTCCAACCTGTCTTAACACATACCTGTCTTAAATTAGGCTTCATATCAACAGCATAAGATTAAGGTGGCTGGATGCTTGCGTTAGAACAAGGCTGGGCATGAAGTCCAGACTGGTGTGCCCAGTCTCCACAAGGAATTGCAGCTCTCAAAGTCACATTATCCAAAGATGTTCTCTGTCTGTTTGCAGTAGCTGCTGTGATTCCTTAAGCATCTCTGTCCCCATGACACCAGCTGATGTGGAGGGTATCAGCGCTCAGCCTGGAGAAGAGAAGTCCTGCTGGGACCTAGCTCCTTCCTCCTGCTGGTGGAACAGCCTTACTTCCAGGCCACTGCGTATTATATTGCCATGGAAACTGTGCACCGCACAACTCCAGGGGGAGCCATTCACACAGACTACAGTGGGAACGAGGCCCCTTGCAGCTGTGCCGTGCGCTGGCCCTGACTTCTTGCTGACTTCCGCAAAGCCAATTCCCATTCATCCTTCATGACTCAGCTCAAGTGTTCCCTCTCTGAACTCCCACTAAGCAATAATAATAATAGTAATAGTAACAGTAATGATAAATAGCATTTACCTTGGCATCTAGGTACCTGCCAAGCATCTCACTAAGCACTTTACCTGCATCATCACTTGACATGGTTACCATTATCATCTGCATTTTATAAATGACAAAACTGAGGCTTTGAAAGCTTAAGTTACCTCCCCAAAGTTCCAGAGCAACTAAGTAACCAAGTTGGGATTCAAAAGAAGGCGGGCTAACTCCAGAGCTCCAGCACTCCCCGCCCCACTGCACCAGCCAAGCCCTCGTGTGCACCAATACCTGGAACCTACCCCTCTCACAGCACCTGTAATACCCTGATGCACCCACTCGTTTGCAATTTTCGTCCTCCAGTAGCCTGTGAGCTCCTCGAGAGAAGGGCTCCTGTCATATTCATTCTTATATCCCCTGGGTGTCTATTAAAGAGTTGGAACTCAATAAACCATTTGCTGAAAGCGTGCATGCAGATGTGGCTGATGGCCACTTGGTGTGGACCGTTTCTGCTCTGCCTCTACTCCGGGTTCGGCCGCTCGGTTTACCTGGACACGAAGCACAGGATCTGATTCACACGAGATCACGTGGAGCACAGCCTCTTCTCTTCTCGGCTTTCTGCCTGTGCACCCAGCGGATGCTTCAGGCCTCTCAGGGGGATTGGGAAGGAGCTTCTGCCTGTCCTTCCACCTTGCATTTCCGCCTCCCAACGTGATGTGTCGAATTAGGGAGACTGAGAAAAGCTCGGAGCAGGTGTCCTTCATTCCCTTCCAATTCTCGACGTCTTCAGAGCAGCTGTCCCCACCCAGCACCCACCTTCAACACACACATCCTCCGCCTCTGCGTCTGCTGAGCCGAGTACAACCACAGGAGAAAACCTGCAGTTCTCTGCCTGCTTTGAACACCTGGGTAAGATTCACCCATAGATGAATCCAGACGTCTAGACTCCAGAAAACTGATGTCGCCTACAGGTCCCATCCGGCCTTAGTAGTAATGAAGCTGCTGAATGGGTGCCTACCATTCAGTTGCTTCCAAGTCTACGGTGGGTGGGAGTCGCAATTCAGAAACCCCAAGAGTTTCCCCCAACAGTAACCTGCCCAAAGTCAAACAGCTAGGAAGGAAAGTCATGTAGACATGAGAGCTGAATCCAGAGTCTGAGCTTTTAACCACTGCTCTCCATTGCCGAGAAGGAGGAAGCTGGGGCCCAAGGAGGTGAGTCAGGAGTCATGTCACGAAGGGTCTTCTGGAATGTGGAGGAAGTTTAGGTTTTATCCCAAGGACTATAGGAAGCTACACACGTTTCAAGCCAGGAGAGGAAACATTACCATCTGCAACAACCCTGCACCAGACCCCCACGGTTAAGACTTCGTGTTAGAGTTTTCTTCCCGAAGAAGAGAAAACAATACTGTTACGGCCTTTGAAAGCTATTCTTGACATGTGAGGCTGAGGTATGGGAGGGTTTATTATTGTTGTTTGTTCTTAAAGGAGAAACATATCCCAGCAAGTGGATTGTTTTGTCTTCAACTTCCTCATTCTTGAGAAGTCAGGCAGGTCAAAGCAGCAGCTCAGGAACATGTGTGGTCCACCTTGGCCTCTCAAATGAATCCAATTCCATTTCACCACCAATTAGCTATTTGACCTTGGCAAGTTACTTTGTCTCTCGGTGACTCCGTCTCCTCACTGGTAAAATGGGGATAAAAACAGGATCCACTTTCAAGACGTGGTAGGCAGAATAATGGCCCCCACGGATGATCACATGCTAATCCCCAGACCTGTGAGTATATTACGTTACATGGCAAAAGGGAATTAACTTTTCAGGTGGAATTAATTAATTAATCAGTTGACCTTAAGATAGGGAAATGATGCTGGATTATCCAGTGGGCCCAATGTCATCACAAGGGTCCTTAAAAGTGGAAGAGGGAGGGCTTCCCTGGTGGCACAGTGGTTGAGTCTGCCTGCCGATGCAGGGGACACGGGCTCGTGCCCCGGTCCGGGAGGATCCCACATGCCGCGGAGCGGCTGGGCCCATGAGCCATGGCCGCTGAGCCTGCATGTCCAGAGCCTGTGCTCCGCAACGGGAGAGGCCACAACAGTGAGAGGCCCGCGTACTGCAAAACAACAACAACAACAAAAGTGGAAGAGGGAGACAGAAAAGTAGAGTCAGAGACAGAGATGACTGACTACAGAAGAATGGTCAGAGAGATGCAACACTGCTGGCTTTGAAGAGAGAAGAAGGGGCCATGAGCCAAGGGTGCCCTCTAGAAGCTGGACAGGCAAGGGAATGGACTCTCCTCTAGAGCCTCTAGAAAGCAATGCAGCCCTGCCTTCACCTTTATTTTTTTTAACTTATAAACAATAGAAATTTATTTCTCACAATTCTGGAGGCTGAAAGTCTGAGATCAGGGTGCCAGCATGGTCAGGTGAAGGCCTTCTTCTGAGTTGCAGACTTCTCTGTGGTATCTTCACATGGTGGAAGGGGTGAGGGAGCACTGTGGGGCCTTTTGTCAAAAGGGCACAAATTCCAATTATGAGTGTTCCACCCTCATGACCTAATCACCTCTCAAAGACCCCACCTCTTAATACCATTGCTTTGGACATTAGGTTTTCAACATATACATTTTGGAGGGTCATGAACATTCAGACCATACTAGCAAGTTTTCAGGATCTTCTCTTTTTCGTTGGTCTTCTGAAATTACAATAAAATATCTTACTTTTGATCTGTTTTTAATCCATCGTATATGGAATTTCTCTAATTCAAGAAAGACAAATTTTAGGTTATAAAGAAGCTACTGTGTATTTGTTTCATGAGTGACTTAATTCTTTAAAATCATTAATTTCTGATTATTTAATCGATACATGCTCAGTATGCTCCTTGATTTTAATGAGGCCCTTGCTGGACTTCTGACCTACAGAGTGTAAGAATACATGTGTTGTTTTACACTACTAAGTTGTGATTCGTTACAGCAGCCAAAGAAAATGAATACACAAGGGTTAATAAATATAAAGTGCTTAAAACAGTGCTGGGCATTAGATAAGAGTTCAATAATCTCTCCTTATTTTATGGCGATGATGAATTTGGTGGGTATCACTTCTTCAATTTATCAGTTCCACCACTTCTGTTCATTTTTGCATCAAGTCACATCACTCAAAGCTACATCTCTTCCACTGACACCATGCTGAACTTTAGAGATTCAAAATGAAAAAGAATACTCTCTGGCCCCAGCTCTCTGGCTGGCCCCAAGGAGTTCACAGTCTACAGGGAGAGCCGCCCTTGCAAACAAGTCATTTTTATACAAGGTGACAAGTTTTAACAGAAGAAAAATCTAAGAGCTTTGCTTTCTTCTGCTCCTGCTTCGTCTTTCCACAGAATTGCTGTTAAGGAAGATGTGTTGGCTAAGTGAGGATAAATCCTACCTGGCTTTCTCAAAATGTGAAGCAAAAGAAAATACCTGTGGTTTTCTGATGTGATGAATGTTTGTGTTTCATGGGGATTCGGTACTGTGTAGGAGAGCTGGAGCTCTCCCACAACCAGAACTCAGAGCTGAAATGGAAGTGATAAAAGAAATTTCCACATATTGCGGTATGGGGAAGTTGTTCTGGCTTATACGTGAGCTAACTTGAATTTGATGCGAACTAGAACAGCCTGTTTGTGGCTTATCAAACATACACTGTACATCTGCTTTAATTATTAAAGAAAAGGGCGCATTGACCAGAAGTAAAGAATGTGCATGTTAAAAATAAAGATTAAATGCCTCCCTTCCTGGGACACCAAGGCTGGTACTCCTTCAATGCTAAGACTCCCTTCCCAGGTGCCATGGCCATACTGACTCGCTGTGTACATGAAGGAATGTATCCCTGAATTGTCTGATGTTCTTTGTTCTGACAAGACATAAAACTGTGCTGAAAACCGTGCTTCTCTGGAGCCGTTCCTCCGAGTTATCTGAGAGGCTGTCTCCCGGGCTACAGTCCTCAGTTTGGCTCAAATAAAACTCTCTTCTATTCCTATTATAGATTGTTTACTGATGATGTTCATTGACATTATCTTCAAGGAAAACTTTAAACTTTTTCCAACAAGTACATTTAGGAAGGTCAGGAAAGATTAAGAATGAACAAAATGGGTCAGGAGCCAGAAGACCTGCCTGTTTCAATTATTTATTTTTAAGCACTGTTGCACCATTTCCTCCCCCAAATGCGGTATAATAAATAAGGAAAAATAGAACCTGGTGCAGGTTGTGCACTCACAATGGTGTGGGCAGAAAATGTTCAGAAGGAAAATAGATCAGGTTGGACTGGAATAGGCTTCATGGTGTCTTGAGCCACCTAGTCTAAGTGCACACATGGTTATATACCCATACACATATCCCTCACATACACACACATACACACTATGACCCTTGGTCCCCTCCTACATCGCTGATGTTTACAGCCTTGCGGGGGAGAAAAAAGCAAGCCAAGAGTGAAGAATGCCTTACGGCCATTAGTGTTCATTCATTCACTCAACCAACACTCATTAAGCACCTACTTGGCACGTCAGGTACTGCTTAGGTGCTAGAGACAGACAGACAAACAAGACACAGTGCCTACCTCCATGTAGTAGGAGGGGCAAACCAGAAAGTTGGTGATCACAACACCAAGAGTCTGAGGCAAAAATAGCAGTGGGCACAGGTACAATACCACAAGAGCTCAAGATGAAAATACAAAACGATATGAAGGGGCCAGAAAAACTTCCCCAAGATGTTGAGCTTGGCCTGCCCTCAAAGGACGAGAGATTTTGGATAACCAGTAGTCAGCCAGACCACAAGGAAAGGAGCCTGTGATTTGGTTGTATGATAAAATGATGTATGGTTGTCATCATTATTCTACCACAGTCTACACACACACAGGGCTCTATAAGCTTGAGTTTCTCGCTTACTGGTCAAGCCAGAACTTTGACCCCTATGCCAATACTGACCATCCTTCTAGGCCTAGCTCAAACCTCATTTCGTTCTAAGTCCCTTAGCAGTATTTTCTAAACTATTTACTGGGATATGACCTTCTCTGTCAGATATTATTCATCTTGCTTCTCCAACGGTTAAGAACAAAAGAATCATGCATTTTGGGGGTTCCTCTCTGTAGCCCCAAACCGCCCAGATGAGCACACACTGGGCTTGGAATGTTCTTCGGTTGAGTGGACCAGACAGGAGTTGGGTGAACCATTTTCGAGATGTTTAGATACTTCCTACTGACCTCCAGCTCACCCTCATCTATCCTATTGTCAAACTCAAGAAACGACAAGACTCTGTCATCCAGAAAGTTCTAAAAGGCAATGACAATGAGTGTTATGTCCTCACCACTGCAACTGTTTCATCATAAACGTCCTTAGCTTAATAAACATTAGGTAGCCTTTTCTGTGTCTTTCAGAGCATCACAGACAGTGTGATGCCTTAGAGTTAGGAAGTAGAAAACGTGTCATTGAGTTCCCTTCTACAATCTCCTGGCTGTGATCATGGGCCAGCCAGGTACCATCTCTGAGCCTTACTCTTCTCAACCATAAAATGGGAAGAATGAAATAGCTACCACTTAGTCTTGTTGGTCGGATTAAAAGATAGAACGTTTGGGAAAGTTCTTTGAAATGCTAACGATACCAGTTGAGGTATTGTTCCTAGTCTCAAATTTAAGAACCCACCAGAGAGAGGGTGCCTTACAGAAGAGGCCCAGGCCATTGACCTTCCAGCCTGAGTTCAGCCTAATTAACATTCACCCAGAGAGTTTCTGAGACCGAAGAAAGGAAAGGGACAGAGGATGCGGGGAATGGGGTGGGAAAGGAACAGTTGGTGATGAAGAAAGAAAAATCTAATCTTTTGCTAATACCCAGGCCCCCAGCTTAAGAACATACAAGTAAACAGTGAAGCGTGGTGACCCGGGACCAGCTGGGGGACCTCTCAAACAAAAGCAGTTAACAATGCTGCTTTCGGCTCTGCAGCAATCCAGGGCCAGCTCGGGGCCGAGGCTGCTGGAAAGGAGCTGCGGTCCTGCTTGGAGACACAGCCTCACAGTCAAATGTCAACCCATCAATACCAAAGTGAGCAGAAAGGAGTCTAATACTTAGGGCCTTTGTTTCTTTGTTTTTCATTAATTAGTCTTTGTTCACCCATCTGAGCTGGAAAGAAATCTCTTCTGCAATCCTTTCAAAATCCAACTCGCGCACATGTACCCACATTAGTGAAAACAGAATAAAATTTGTGGTTTGGGCTCATTGCCTTGGCCACGTGGTCAAATAGGGCTTTGAAAGGCTCTTTCTTTTCTTTTTTTTTTAACAAGTGTTTATTGAGTAACTGCTATTCATTCAACAAACGTGTAAAGAGTGCCTACTGCACTCCTGGCCCTGTGCTTGGTGTTAGAGACACAATGATGAATAAAACCCAAACTGGGGACTCAATAAACGCAGTAAGGGAGGTCGGAGATCAGCGCCAGATAACATAGTGTCTGGTAGAAAGTGCTAGCTGCAGGAAGAGACATCCCGATGGCATGCTCCAGGATACTTCAAGGAGGAAAGAACGTTTCTCTTGGGCGGGATCAGGGAATGCTCTATTTCATGGTGCCTTCTGAGTGCTGAGCCATCCGTAGGTGCATTTCCCCACGTGTTTATCACATTGAAATAACAGCCAGCCGGTGCAGAAAGAAGCTCCATTGGGTGTACCCAGCGCTGCTCTCAGCACTTGCCTCCGGTAACTGCCACGGGGCTTTTTCAGTGGAGGGCCTCTGACGAGATCCACTTTGCAAACGCAAATCTGAACCCGGTATAAAATAGGTAACTAATAAGAACCTATTGTGTAGCACAGGGAACTCCACTCAATACTCTGGAATGACCTATATGGGAAAAGAATCTAAAAAAGGGTGGATATATGTATACATATAACTGATTCACTTTGCTGCACAGCAAAAACTAACACAAGGCTGTAAATCAACTCTACTCCAAAAAAAATTAATTTAAACAAACAAACAAAACTAAAAACTAAATCTGAAGCCAGGCAGCTGGCTCCAGAGCCCATGCTCTTGACCTTGATGCTGGCTATGCAGCCTCCCTGACATCTGTCCGCCTCTCCCCCCTGGGCCCTCAAAAGCAGTGTCTCACTGATCTCCGTGTCTTCAGAGCCCAGCGTGATTCCTGACATGAGGTGAGCCTCTGGAAGAGTGTCCTGGAACTGCTGAACTGAGCCCTTCGCAGCCAGATGCTGAGGTCCCCGCAGGTCTAGTGGAAGGGCCTGGCAGGTCTGGACAGCAGGGAGGCCAGTGCGGGGGCTGGGATGGGCTGGGATGGGGAGAGGTGAAGACACCATCGTCGACTTTCTTCAGACAGCCTTGCTTGCGGCTTTTCGGAGGCCAGGAAGGAGGGCAGAGCTGGAACTGGGAAAAGGAGGCCCTGATCCTTCAGGACCCCGTGCACATGCTGCTTCCACTCTGAACGCAGACCTGCCCTCAGGTGCACTTTTGTGGCTCCGAGGGCAGGGTTTGGGCTTTAGATAATAATTGCCTAGATTCGCTTAGTAAACACAGGGCAACTGTAGGATAATTACATGTTCTGACAGAGATGGTGCTCAGTAATTACTTTCAGTGGCCCCAAAGTATTATTTAACACATATTCTGGTTTATAAGACTGAAATAATGATGAATTTGCTTGGTAATTACACAGCACTTACCCACTACATATCCTGCCAGCAGCTGATACTTAGTCCATCATTAAGGGGCGAGCAGTTGCTTTGGTAAATAATAAGTTCTTCTTATTGCTGGTGCCTAGGCACATAGAGCATTATTAAAATGCCATTAGTGACATTTCTCCAAAGGGTGAATATACACAAGTCTACTTGAGAAGCTGACTTTCCTCAGGCTAAATGCCTTATTTTTATCCTTCTGACAGGAGTGACAGAAAGGAATCACCTCTAACTTGAATGTCCACTCACTGAAGATGTCTCCTGAATGAAACTGAGCAGATGAAGCAAGATTTACCCTGGTTTAGGGAATGGGAGGGGAGTCACCACTATTTTCAATATGAAGATTGCTATTTAACTCACCCAAATGGCAGTGCCCAGTTTAGGAGGAGCCCCAGGTCCGGTGCCACCACCCCTGGGGTGGGCTGGATCAGCACACTGAGTGCCAGGGCAAACCACAGCCTTTTAATGGGTCTCGTTGGCAGCATCCTCGAGGCTCCTCCTAGGATGGAGCCTGAGAGGCCCTTGGAAGGCCTGTGACTCTGGAAGAGGGGGGCACCCTGGTGTTCAGGCCACTCGGGGTACCCATGGGAGAGGAACCTACACACACTGGATACCGAACAAAGGAGATGCAAGCCCAGAACCAGCCTCTTTGTCCTTAAAAAGGGCTCTTGGGAAAGCTGCCTGACATATTTCATCCGGAAGGCAGTAATTTGGGGGGCCATGGCTCAGCTCTGAATGCTCTGGGCTCAGCCACTGGCATCGAGAGGAATCAACTCTTTGTAATCAATAGGGGGCTTAAAGAGGGTGGTCAACCATTATGGCTGGTGGGCAGGGTAGGGAATAGGCCTTCTGGAGCAAATAGAGCCCTCATTACCATTCCATTCCAACCCACCCCATTTCTGGAGGCAACCATTCAACACCAAATATGAACTCAGTTCCAGATCCGAACTGCCAAGCCAAGTGGCCAGTTCCAGTGGCCTGTTTCTTCTATAATGGACTCCAGGTTTCTGACTTTGGCTGTAGAAGTGACTTTGGTTGCCACAGAAACCAATGGGGTATAGCTGGGAAAAGCTTAGGGTTAAAGTCAAAAGACCTGCATTCAAATCCCAGGCCCACTCTTTACTAGCTGGGCAATCTTTGGCAGTCACCTCTCTAAGCTTCAGTTTCTTTATCTATAAAACAATCTGCAAAAGACTGTAAATTCCATGAGGCTAGAAATCATACCTATTTCATTCACTACTAAATTCCCGTACCCAACCCAATGCCCAAAACTTTCTAAATCTATGGTCACCATTTTTAATTGAATAAGACTGGGGAAGGGCATCACACATTTAATTTACAAAAATCCACCCATTTGCACTAAGTAAAAAACAGAGAGAAATAAAAACAACAACTTAAATAGGCCTGAAGATTCTGCTTGATAAATCCACTCAGTGCACGCGTGCCCCAGACTGATGCTGGAACCGAAGATGGGGAACTGCTCTTCCTCCCCTTCCTGGTTTTGAAACCTTGCAGTACTGAATGCATAAATCATTGTTAATAATTTAATATTGCACTTTGGAATATGTACACGCACTAAATAATATGCAATGTTATTATATCCATCCCACACAGTTCACAAGGATGACTGCATTTGGTTGTAATCACAAAGCCATTTAAACTCTACTTTATGGATGATTTATAGGAGTTTCCAGGGAGATTTTGATTATAACCAGTTTTGTTTTTTGGGCTTTTTTGTTTGTCTGTTTGTTTGCTTTTGTCTCAGGCTTAACCTTGAGAAGCTTACCTCATAGCATTCGGGTTATCTCACAGGGTCACTGTGAGTGAGCCAGGAATGAAACATTGCGCGTGAGAAGCAGTGGACACAAATACCTGTTATCCTGTTCACTGCGCTCTCGGTATGGCTACTTAGCTTGGACAAGGTCAAGAGCCTTGATTACAACCCAGTCCTCCTGACTCCCAGACTGGACTGCTGGCATCCAAGTCACAATTTAACCCAACAAAAACCTGTTGAGTCATCATTAGGGCCTCAACAAAGTGCTCACCCTGTGTGATGGTACACGAGAAATACAGGACACAGAGCACTGGCCAGCAAGACCTCACAAGTGCTCGGCCAGCCCCGAAGTATGGCAGATCTGGGCATCCTACCTGAACGTGGAGGCAGATACCGGGGAGCATGGGATGGGGGTGCACTCACGCACGCAAGCAGAGTTAACCTCCAGTCCTTGGCACTAAGGCCCATTTCTTCCCTGTTCCAAACTGCTCGTTAACTGTTGTAAATGTTTCCCTCAACTCAAAGCTGCCGTGTTTCCATCTTATTTCACTGAGTTTCAAATAAGGAAATACGGTATGATTTCTAGCCCCCATATCCTACCCACATCCCACCACATGTCCTGTATTACCTAAGAAGACCCTACAATTCCATGGAAGAAACATAGGAGGTATATACAAACCCACAGTCAACTGTAAAGTGTAACAATGACAAGAAAGGAGAATATGGACTGGGGTCACCAGGAAAGCCTCCGTGGGAAGGTCAGAGTTATAGAAAGGCCTGAGAATGAACTTGAGATTGAGAAGCAGGCTGTGGATTGTATGTCTGTTGATTTTCCCTGTCCTGTATCCATTCAACCTGCTTTTCATAATAGGATCCTGATTTCTTTTGGGGAAAGACCCTTCTCCCTGGCCTTAGGGATGAGCAAGGGACCCAGGCCTGAGCAATCATGGGAATCCCAGCCCCTTGATTACAGGGATTCACTCATAAGTGAACTGTGTCCGTCTCAAGTTGGTCTAATCAGCCCCATCCCCAGGATTATTGGAAAAGAGACAATCTCTTTCTGTAGAATAACTAACCTATAGGACATAAGCCTGGAGCTGCCAAGTCAGCCCATCTAGTGCCTACCTGGACCTACAGCCAATGTAGAAGAAAGCATAGTTTAGACATGGAGAAACAGACTAAGACCGGCTCCTGGAAAAATCATCTGAACTTCTGGATCCCACTGTGCCTGATGTTGAAGTTAAATGGTCCTGGATTTTAAGTTACATTCCTCGATAACTTTAGCTTTTAGTGCAAGGCAAGTTGGATTGGGCTTCTCTTAATTGCAACGGAAAGAGTCCTAACAAATTAGATATTCATTTAAAAAATAAAAGGGATAAGAGAATAGCCACAGAGAATGGCATGAGCTAAAGGCAGGGATATAGGCCTTTGGGTGTCCCAACATATTCGTCAAGAGACATACAAGATAAATAGCGGGAGGAGGCATATTATAAAAATGCCAAGTGGGGGCTTCCCTGGTGGCGCAGCGGTTGGGAGTCTGCCTGCCGATGCAGGGGACGCAGGTTCGTGCCCCGGTCCGGGAAGATCCCACATGCCGCGGAGCGGCTGGGCCTGTGGGCCATGGCCGCTGGGCCTGCGCGTCCGGAGCCTGTGCTCCGCAACGGGAGAGGCCACAGCAGTGAGAGGCCCGCGTACCGCAAAAAAAAAAAGCCAAGTGGTATAAAGAGGCCTTTGGACTTCTGAGAACGAAAATCCACAGCTGAAAGTAGGCAAATACATGCCTGGACCCAAAGGCAGCTTATGTACTGGCTGGTCCAGTTACATTCTCCTCATTCAGGGAAATCCCTACCGCATGCCAGATGTTGCACATCTGTGGTTAGCATTGTTCCTTTAAAGAATAACACGGATTCTTCTCCGGGCAAGCCACACATTTTCATTTCATCCTGTGGTCAGGAGGGAAACTGTGCTCCTTCAGACGAGTTTCAGCTGACAGACTGCTCTGGGGCACGTCTTTCAGGGAAGCTGATTCATCTTCTCTGTCGGCTGCCTGTGAGGGATGCACACCTGTGTCCCAGGATGACTTCAGAAAGAAGGGAGACAAAAGACCACGTTGGGCTCCAGCTGCCTCTGCAGCCACTCTTACCGTGGAGCAGACACAAGTGCAGCCATGCCTGGTGGGCAGTTAACAATGGGGTTGTTTATGTTCAGCTCCTGGGACCCCCCCCCCCCCACTGGGGGCTCTTCCTCTGAATTCTGTCCCAACTGGCGGCTTCGGTCGGGGGAGACTGGCTTACATCTGGGCTTGATTTGATCCCCTACTTACCCACCTCTCAGTCATCCACATGCTACATTTTTCAATCACAGCAGAATGCAAGCTGCTCAAAGATGCTTTGATGGTGGAGCCCCAAACGGGGATGGAGGTGCAGTCAAACCATGCCCACATTTAACTGATAAGAACTCTGCTCTGTGGGCTGGGTGAGGAAGAGAAAAAAGAGACTGAAAGTGAACAAGATAATGCATATGAGTGACTTGACCTTCCATCCCACTCCTAGGGCAGATGCCCTTTAGTGAGTGTGAGAAGGTGTACATGATCTGTGGTTCCCACAGTATGTCTCAGCTCCTGTGGGCCTCTCATTTCATGAATGTCTTGCCTTGCTGAGTATACTTGTCAAAATATGTAGAGCAAGCTGCTCTAACAAACAATACCACACCTCAGAGGCAACACACAACAGAGGCTAATTGCTTACCCACAGTCACAGTGTGAGGTGGGTCTGGAGGTGCTCCTTGGTGACTGTCCTCTTAGCAGCGATTCAAGGATCCGGCATCTTCCATCTGTGACACTGCCATATGAAACACTGTGGAAGGGGCTGGAAGCTGCTGCATGTTGGACTCTGAGATGGAGATGAGAGTGCAGGACATTTAATATGAAGTGCTCTTAGGATTAATATTAATACGTGCGGAAGGGAGAGAAGGATGTAAGCGTGGGCCGAGAGGGAAGCTGAGATGCAATGCAGCCCCCAAAATGTCTCCTCCAAGCCAATGGAGAACTCTGGGACTGGGTGGCCTTTCAGAACTGTCTTGGGTTGGGGCAGAGTGGCTGTGCCGTTCAACCTCTGTGCTTAACAGTCACTGGATGTAGACGTGGACCATCTTCCAGAAGCACCCCCAGCAGCTGAGGAATTATGTTATTCATTGCTAAAGGGAGATCTGGGTGGCTCATCACAGCATCCACCACAAGGGGACTAGAGCAGGAGTCAGCCAACCTTTGGTAAAAGGCCACATAGTCTCTGTCACAACTACTCTTCTCTGCTGTTGTTGCCTGAAAGCAGCCAGAAGCAATAGGTAAACAAATGAGTGTGACTATGTCCCAATAAAATTTTATTTACAAAAACAGGCTCACGGGACATAGATGATGGAAGTAATTAAGAGCCAGCTCTATCAATGACTTAGATCGCTCCTGTCCAATTTCATTGGCCAGAGCTCAGTACCTGGCCCCAATGTAACTGCATAAAGTTGGGAGATGGAGTCTTTCTATGAGTCCCAAAAGAAAATAAATGGAATTTGTGAGCATCTAGCCAGACTCTGCCACAGTGTGACTCTTGAAAATCATTTCTTAAACATGAAACAGCCCTGAAATATAGCATACATTTCCTCATCTCTATTGCTAAATAAAGTATTTTACGCTTTAAACTCAAAGGAGACTTGGGAGATTTTCAAGAGTACTTCTTACTGTGTGTGAATGTTGCTCCTTGCACTGACTTTGGAACCTAATCCCCATGTGAACTCTGACTCCACATCGTGTGAAAGGGTGAAGAACAAGAGTGATAAATTAAGAGTTTGGGATATACACACTACTATATATAAAATAGATAAATAACAAGGACCTACTGTATAGCACAGAGAACTATACTCAATATTTTATAATAACCTATAAGGGAAAAGAATCTGAAAAAAAAAGAGAAAAAATATATGTATAACTGAGTCACTTTGCTGTACACCTGAAACTAACACAACACTGTAAATCAATGAGACTTCAATTTAAAAAAAAAACAAAACAAGAGTGAGGAGTCAGACAGACCTGGGTCTAGAGCTCAGTTCTGCCATTTACCAGCGCTAGTAACTGGTCACATTTCCTTCCTGATCCTCAGTTTCTTCTTTTCTAAAATGAGATGCTAATAGTGCCTACTTCATGTGGGTTTTGCAAGGATGAAAATGCTGCTATATACCTAAAGCACCTAGCAGTTGGCACATAGAAAGCACTCAATAAATGCCAAAGATTATCAATTCTTTATTAAGAGAAGGAGCCTACAATAGAGGTGATCAAAGCCTGCTGGGGCGGCCCAATGCATTCCTCCATCTCCTGGACCTTGATTACATCTTCTATGAGATGATCAGAGAGTTCCCCTCGGCATGTGGGGTCGGGATGAGTAAGAGTTTCTGTGACGCTTGTAATTAAAAATAAATAGAAAATGATAGTAATACTTACCTGACAGCGTTGTTGGGAAGATAAAGTTTATGTCAATGAAAATGTGTTGAGAGCAGGAATATGCCAGGCAGTACAGTAGATTCTAGGGAAACAAATATGAATAAGATATTGTATTGGTTATCGATTGCCCCAGAGCTTAATGATTTAAAACAACAATAATTTTATGGCTCACGGTTCTGTGGGTTGGCCAGGTGGTTCTTCTGCTGGTTTCAGTGGGGCTCACTCATGCAGCTGCAGTCAGCTGGTGGCTTGGCTGTGGAGTGCTCAGCTGGGACAGCTGGGAAGGCTGTCTTCCACGAGAACAAGCACAAGAATGTACCAATCCTATGTCTGCATCATGATTGCCAGCATCCCATTGGCCACAGCAAGTCACATGGTGAAGTCCAGCATCAGTGTGGAAGGGGACCACACAAGGGCGTGGCATGGATACCAGAAGGAGAAATTCCTTCAGGGCCATTATTATAACAACTTACCCCAAATATCTTTTATGCCCTTAAGAAAGCTGTCATCTTGCCCGCACCAGATGTATCACTTTCCACAGCCCACCTTCCCTGGTATCTCCCAAGGAAACATTGATAAGAGAATCACCCAGTGAGCTTGCATAAAATTGCATAAGTCTGACTTTCCACCCAGACCATTAGGCATTATTATATCCATCTCACATCGTTAGATCACTCCTATTCAGATCCCGCTGGTCAGAACCCAGTCACATGACCCCAATATAACTGCAAAGGAGGCTGGGAAATGTAGTCTTCCAACAAGTTCTAAAACTGAGAAATGGCTCGACCCTCACAGAGGCTCTTACACTTATGTTACTTCTGCCTCCACAGGGCCCCTCACACTCTGGGAAGCTCACAGTGAGATCCTCCTTTGCCCTTTGGCTTGACTTGGCTGACAGTGAAGCAATGGAGGGGAGATGGTCTAATCTGTGGGGCTTGGACTGCTGGCCTGAAGTAGGCTAGGATGGCTCAGGAACATCCAGACATTAGCCCATGGTCTCAAAGTCCTGGGCATAAGCCGCTTAAATGGACACTGGGTGGTCCGTGCAGCCCTGTAGAGTGTGCCTCTACTTACCTTCCAGGAAGACAATGTAGGTTGGGCAATGGTCTGCTTTTCTAGCAAGGCAGCATTTGGTGAGTTGTTCCTCGTCAACACCAGGAGTCAACTAGGACTCCTCCCAGCACACGAAGGACAAAGCCTCACCCAACCCCTCAGGCCTTGGGGTGAGCCCTAGGTCTCCAGGAAGTGTTCCGCATGGGGCTTCTTCTCCCCCGTCCCCTACTTCTCTTGTCTCTCCTTGATCCTTCAATCCTCTCTGTAAGCCCTTCCCTAGATGGTATCTCCGCTCTGATTTTTTTCTAGACATGCCAACCCTCCTTAAAGGTTGGGTGGTGGGGACATCTCAGAAAGAAGGTTGAATTGAAGGAGATGAAGGAAAGCAGGACCATGGGGAGACCACCAGGCTAATAAGACTCAGGGGACAGATAGAAAAGATACTTAATTAGTAGAACTTGATGATGTGGGGCTAAAATGTGGGCCTCATTGGGCTTGCCTCGTGGCGCAGTGGTTGAGAGTCTGCCTGCCGATGCAGGGCACATGGGTTCGCACCCCGGTCCGGGAAGATCCCACATGCCGTGGAGCAGCTGGGCCCGTGAGCCATGGCCGCTGAGCCTGTGCGTCCAGAGCCTGTGCTCCGCAACGGGAGAGGCCAAAGCAGTGAGAGGCCCGCGTACTGCAAAAAAAAAAAAAAAAAAAAAAAATGTGGCCCTCCCGTTCAAAGTGCAGAAGTGCCCTTAAAGGTGTTAAAATATTAAATTTTTTCTTTCTTCCACAGTCTCTCTTGTAACTTTTCATGGTCCTTTTTCTTTGCTATTTAATGTCATTCTAAGTAAAGAAAAATTAAAATTTTACAATTATTAGCACACATTTTTTACCATTCATCTTTATCTTGTGCAATGTCTGTTTTAAATGCAAATATAAGGGCACTTAACTCATACACAGAATCATCAAAAGTGCACAATTCTTGTTTCAGAGCTCTTGCATGCCTATGTATTTTGTTTTTGCCAGAAGAGCAGAAAATCTGCACAAAGCTAACCCAGTTGTTTTCATTTCTTAGTAATACATGCACATCCAGCAAGAATGATGAGGAAGGAAGGAAGAAAGGAAAGGAAAAGGAATTTCAGGTTGACCTATGGTTCCCTTTCCTTCCCTATCTTCATTTTCAGCCTAAGCAAGGGTATGATAGGGTTCCTTGGTTGTTTGTTTCTTAGAACACCACTGTCTTCTTTCTGTGTTCCAAGAACATTCTGTCTAAAATGGAAAGCATGGCCTCTTGGGGTGGTCAGTGCCCCTACTTAGCCGTCCATAGACATAACACACTTATCCTATACACTGGTTCCCCCTTATCCGTGGTTTCTCTTTCCACAGTTTCAGTGACCTGTGGTCAACCGAGGTCTGAAAATATTATATGGAAAATTCCAGAAATATATAACTCATAAGTTTTAAATTGCACGCCATTCTAAGCTGTGTGATGAAATCTCACACTATCCTGTCCATCCCATCTGGGATATGAATCATCCCTTCGACCAGCGTATCCCGCCCGTTAGTTGGTTGGTCACTCAGTAACCATCTAGGTTATCAGATCAACTGTCAAGGTAAAGCAGTGCCCTTATTTTGCTTAATAATGGTCCCCAAAGGACAAGAGTTGTGATGCTGGCAGTTCAGATCTGCCAAAGAGAAGCCATAAAAGTGCTTCCTTAAAGTTCTCGACTTAATAAGGAAAGAAAAAATCATAAGCCTAGGTTGCTAAGATCTACTGTAAGAACGAATCTTCTATCTGTGAAATTGTGAAGAAGGAAAAAGACATTTATGCTAGTTTTGCTGTTGCACCTCAAACTGCCAAAGTTACGACCACAGTGCATAAGTGCTTAGTTGAGATGGAAAAGGCATTAAATTTGTACAAGATATTTTGAGAGACCACATTCACATACCTTTTATTATGGTGTATTGTTATAATTGTTCTAATTTGTTAGTAGTTATTGTTGTTAATCTCTTACTGTGCCTACTTATAAATTGAACTTTATCATAGGTAGGTATGTCTAAGGAAAAGCAGTATTTATGGGGTTTGGTACTATCTGCGGTTTCCAGCATCCTTTGGGGGTCTTGGAACATGTCCCCCACAGATAAGGGGTACTACTCTATTTATCTGGAGTCTCACTGAACCCCTCCACATCATGAGTCCACTGAAATTTGTGCTCAGGACATCACAAATACTACACGTGAATGGGGCAGCGAGGGCCGGCAGACACGCGTATTAGGCACGTTTCTTCGGCTCACACACACGCTCCATTGTCCAATCAAATTTCACACACAAAACTCAAGTTCAAATGTTTAAACATTTCAAGATGGCAATTAAATCAAGCCCAGGGCCCTTCCTCTGAGTGCAGGGCCCCTCACATGCCCATGCTGCTGAAATAGCCGTTTGGAATTTTCACAGTCATCTCCAGCTAAACACATCCCAAACTGATGTCTTCAACTACCCACCACCACCAACATCAAATATTCTCCGCGTCTCCTCCTCTGCCTCTTGGTAAATTGTTCTTGCTGACATCACACACCTGTGGACACCTCTCTTCCTCACCACCAGCCCCTCGCCTCCACCACCTCCAAGCCACTGCCAAACCCTGAGGATTTTCAGCTCCAACATATCTCCCCAATCTGTCCCCTTTTACTTATCTCCACGACTTGGTGTGTAAGCCACCATCAACGCCTGTCTGCACAATTGTAATAGCCTCTTACTTGGTCTTCCGGCTTCCAGTTTCACCCCTTATGCTCCGTTCTCCACAGAGTTTTTGGATCAACCTAAAATGTAAAGACTCCGTTCAACCCCTGCTACTGAAATCCTTTCATGGACAGGCTCCTTCTGACCCTTCAGATCTGAGCTCGAATGTTACTTCCTCACAGAGGCCTTCCTGGGGCCCCCAGTACAAAGTGGGCCCGCTCCATACCCAGCCCATTCTTCTCTCTCCGAGAGCCAGTTCTTTTCCTTTGCCACACGTATCACAACTTGAAACTATATATTTGGGGGTGTTTCTTGAGCTGGAGTATACATTCAAAGACAAAGACTCTGTTTCATTCACCACACTATTTACCCAGCAACTAGCACAGTGCTTGGTCCTTGGTGGGCACTCGATTTTTTTTTAAGAAATGAATAAAGGGATTTATGAGGTGAAGAAGAAGGAAGGGTCTAGGCTAACACCAGGGTCTCTGGCTGACATGACAGGGGCCAGTGGTGGCACACAGAGGGAGGGGCAGTTCTGTGGGGAAAATCATGAATTTGGAAAGAGAACGAGGTGATGCACGTGGGCTTGCTTTGTGAGCTACAGACCTTATAAACGTGCAATAGTAACAGAAGCCAAGTCGAGCTAGTGTGAGCTGAGGTCACAAATCCTCAAGACCAGCACACTTGAAGAGCGAATGAAATAATTATGCTTGGATCACAGGCATAAACCAGTACTGGTCAGCCAACAGGACATTTGGTCACCCTAGGAATAGATTATATAGACATAAAGACAAATATAGACACATATAGGCTGTGTCACAAGGCCCAAGAGCAAGAGTGCAGGGGCACCTCAGATCATTCTAGAACTGATAATTAGAAAGTGCTTGGGAAAAAGGCAGTTTCCTCTCTCTCTCTCTCTCTCTCACATTCTCTCTCTCTCCCCATCATTTCCAGTTCCAACTTCCCAGGGAAAAACTCTAACTGGCCCAGCTTGGGTGGTGCCAGTGCCCTCCAGTTCACTCTACTGGGACCAGGAAACAGGAGACTGCTTCACAGATGTGGTTTCCAGGTAGTACATGAAGATGGGCAGACTCTCAAAAGTGATTAACCACAAAATATAAATAACGTTATGGTATTCCAGCTCAGCTGGCAAGGTGTGATGTCACATCAAATAAGTGGCAGAGTCAGATATTGTCCAAAAGCTCCTAGCAGGGAAAGATAGTCGGGAAGACTTCCTGGAAGAGGTGATCCTTGAGAGATTGGGAGAGTTTGGATGGAGGCAGAGGAACCAGAGAAATTTCAGGAGACGGGAACGGCTTGCACAAAGACCAGGAAGCAGGATAAATGATCATTCGTAAATTGGTCATTCTCATTTGTCTTTTGCTATTCCCCTATTTAGCCTCATGGTTTGTTATTGTGAAGTCATGTGGTTTTTTTTTTTGGTAATAATTTGTTTGAGGACTTGCAACCTTGCTCCCCGTCATCCTCTTGCTCCTCGTAGGTGGGCAACAGTGGGCAGCAGTGAGCAGCTGGCCATAACTGGCATCGTCTACAGGGTCCAGGCTGTAGGATTGACGAATAAGTGAAGCCATTTTATGAGAAGCCATTTTTTTACCAAAATTTCTGTAACAGAGCTTTCCTAATCATGCATTAGTGGGTCAACCAGTGTTTTTTGTTTGTTTTTTTTTTTTTTTTGCTGTACGCAGGCCTCTCACTGTTGTGGCCTCTCCCGTTGAGGAGCACAGGCTCGGGACGCGCAGGCTCAGCGGCCATGGTTCACGGGCCCAGCCGCTCCGTGGCATGTGGGATCTTCTCGGACCGGGGCACGAACCCGTGTCCCCTGCATCGGCAGGTGGACTTTCAACCGCTGCGCCACCAGGGAAGCCCTTGTTGTTTTTTTTTTTTAGTGATTTAATACAGCAGAATAGTACATATTAGAATTTATTGCAGGAAGGAAGGGTAAATATCACTTCATGAAACTGTTTCAGTCACATTTACATGGATGCGTGGGTCATGGTCAAAAATATTTCAGAACATTGAGTCACACTCTCCTTTTATTAACTTCTACTCCTGAGGAATGGCTTTATGGGAGAGAGTATGGAGGTCAATGATGTTTACTGGATGCTCTCCTAAGATTTCAAATGCGATGGAAGGGAATCCTCCGGCTTTGGGGTTTTGTGCTTTAAAGAGGTGCAGACATGTATGTCATGCTCAATTATAGAGTGCTTCTCTTCCCTTCCTCTCCTTCTCCACTCCCATCCTCCTTCTATCCATGAATAGGTCCATGGACATGGAGCTGACAAAAGAGGAAGGGCACAGGCTGATACGTAACAGTGACGCGTGGCACGGACAAGAATTTGCTGCTCATCAGCCTTAGTGTGGGTCCCTCTGATGGGCAGTTCATGGAAATGCCTTACTAGTGACTGGTGATGACCCTGGGACTGTCTCGCTAAGATACAAAACGACCAGACTTCCCTCCCATCCACGAACAGATCAACCCAAATCTTCAGACGGCCATGCCAGGCATTCAGGTTCACCGGGTTGCTCAGAGTGGACCAGCCCCTGAGGAGCATGCTAAGCAAATTCCCAGGGGTCCAGCTACAAGGTCAAGATGTTAAGAGCCCACAGATTCTGCCCTACTCTTCCCCACCCACGGAAAAGTGCAGCCTTTGGGTCACTGCACAGGCCACTGAACAAATGCCCATTTGGCCCGTGAGCCAAGACTCGCTTACTGCACTGTGGGAGGTCAGTTTCCTTTTTCCCTAAGAATCCAACATTGAGTTTCCCAGTCGCTCTTCTCGTTATACATTCCAGCTGTTTCCGGCAGCCGCCTGCCGGGTGAGAGCAGTGGGCTGGGAAACCTGCCTCCAAGACCAGCCTCCAGCACTCTCTAGCCATAGCTCGGCTACAAATCCTCTGTCCTCCTGGAGCTCTGTTTCTTCATCTGCAAAATGGGAGAACCCTTCCTGGGCTGCCCTGCAGGGCTGTGGATGGGATCAGGTGGCACGATTGCCACTTCCCCTTCTGGAAGCCTAAGGTAGTGGGCATACAATAAGCCACTGTCCCTGATTGCAGTCTGGTGGGAGTCAGAGGGGCAGGGAGAAGGGAGAGGCCGGGGTTGATGCTCAGACGAAATGCTGACCCAGGGACACCTTCATTGTACTTGGCCCTTGGACCACCCACAACTTTCCCAGCAATCTTGCCTCACCTTAAAACCACCCAGCAAGAAAAGGGGGAAACCACTTCCCTCAGTAAAGCCCTCGGGTCCTCCTTCTGAAACCAGAGCTTCGGGGAGAGCAGCGAGTGAGTGGAGACCCAGTGTTTAGTCTGTGGCAGTTCATGTGCATAGGACCACTCAGGAGGGTCTAGCTGAGCTACCGAGGCCACTCGGAGGAGTCTGTCTGGGATGGAGGCTCATTCGAAGGGCAGCTGAGCCCAGGACAACTGAGGCTGAGGTGAGATGCTGGTCCAGAGTGAGTGAGGACGGAAAGGTTTAACAGGCTGTCCTCAGTGTGCAAGCTGGGGTCAGGCATGGGATGGGCTGCGGTCAACCGGATGGGCTTCCAGGTGGAGGCTTCTGGAGTAATGTGAGGCGTTTTGGCAGTCTGAGAGCTTCTTCCGCAGTAGATCCCTGAAAGGGAATGTAAACAGCATGTGGTCTCCTCGGGGCCCCGTGCGTGACTAAAGCTGGGAAGGGAAGAGCCCGGACCCACCTCCCACTTCCGTCAGGCTCCCCACCTTGAACCCTGGGACAAGCCAGCAACGGTACCCCCGCGTCTCAGCCCCTCCAGAGGTGGAAAGTATAACAGGAGAAACATCTGCCTCTCTTCATGGGAGTAAAATGGCCTCCGTGTGTGCATCTCTGCTTCCCCCTCAGGCCTCCCCTCTCCCATCTCTCTTTTTTCCCGACTTTTATAAACATCATATGCGATGCCTGGGCTCACAAGTCAAATCCCTGAGATACCTGGGTGGTTCTGACATGTGTGGTTCATTTTCTCCCATGAAGGCCTGGCTGCCAGGTCAAGACACGTCCCTGAAGAGAAGCAGGGAAGGAACAGGAAGCGGGGATGAGTCGGAGGTGTGAGGAATCCAGGGAATGAAGGACAAGCTAGACTCACCCCCTGGAGGTGTCACCACCTTCTCAGCCCATGCACTTAGTGACAGCTGGGGACACTTTGATTTGTCCCTTCCTGACGTTGAAACCTCCTTAGTCCCAGGCCATGCCTTCCACCTGCACCTTATCTTGTCCAAAGCTTAATGCTAGGACTCAGCAAGTCATAAATACTGATAAAATAAAGAATATCTAGTGGATGTTAAATTGTTCAATACATCAGGCTGACTGGACATCTCCCGCTCTAACTGAAGGGAACAGGGACAGCAAAAGCAGCTGTTCCCTGCTGCCTGCCAGCCACTCAAGCCTGCGTTTTGACCAATATTCAGATCAAATGTGAGCACCCGTGATTATTTTTTTCCAGCATTATTGCAAAGTCCCCCCTCTCGGGTTTTCCCTTTTATCTCCCAGCCTCTCTTTTCCTAGACGCATCAGCCCATGTGCTTCATAAGAGACCAGAGATACTCATGCTGATGAATTGCTCTGGATATGGGGAAACAAGTTCAGGAATACAATAGTCCTTGTGTCATAGAAAGAGAGAAGATGCTCAACCCCCTTTCTCCATAACACTTCATTTTATCACTGCCTGACATGATAGTGTATGTGTCATTTATATCTTCTGGGTCCTCCACTCCAAGATAAGCTCCGTAAGGACAGAGACCTTGACTTTTAGGGTCAACTGCTCGCTACTGTATCCCTTGCGCCTGGGACAGTGCCTGGAACATTGTAGGCGTTCCGTGAATATTTATTCAATGAACAGATGGTTGAGTGAATCTCTCTGATCAGATTGGATTATGAATGTCTAACCACACAAACACAGTGGGCACAGATATGCAAGTACAACCACACACAGGACTGGGAGGGTTTGTGCATGAATATGATAATGATAATGATAATATTAATGGCTAAAAGTCATGCCTTTCTATGCCAGGGACTGCGCTAAGCATGTACAAGCCCTGTCTCAGTGAATATTCACACTGTTTTGTCCTACTTTAAAGATGACAGACCTTTCAAAGAGATTAAGTGACTTGGCAAAATCAAGACTTAGTTAAGAGCAGAACCAAGACTGAAGGCAGACCCATTTGCCTATGAAGTCCATGCATTTTAACTGTGATGCTTCCTCAAAGTCATCATTTCATTCATGCATTCATTGTGTCCAGTGAAATATTATTATATTATTGTTTGATTTCTCACGGATGCCTAATCTCATCACTAAATTAGAACTTCCTAGAGTTAGGGACTATATCTTATTTCCTTATTATATTCCAAGCAGAACCCAGTACTATGAGCTGCACAGAGCAGATACACAACACAGATCTATCCAATTAATTAATTAATATAACCATAGAGGACATCACAAAAGAGAACTCAACTATGTATTACTTTCAAAGAAAGAAAGAAATGATAAGACAGAGGTGTCAAAATGGCCCTTCCCGGCTGGAAACCTCTCCTGATTAGGGTCAAGTTTTATTTCTGTTTGTATTTTCAATGGTTCACAAAGTTCTTGGCATCATGCTTGTTGCATGAATTAAGAAAAACTGGTTCATAACCTGGGGTCTCACAGAGTGGTAGGATTGAAGAGTCTTGGGGATATTTTATCTAGACTTCTGAAGGTTTTGATGGTTAAGCACCTCATGTGATGTCTAGCATACAGAAAATACTCAAAAAATTCATTGACTAAATCAGTAGTGGCCTCATAGTAACTGGCCCAGTATCTGATATAGAGTAAATATTCAACAACTGGTTACTAAATTATATGATCAAATGATTTTTGCTGATTGAATAAAAAATAGTTTCCATTTATTGAGCCAGGCACTAACTATTTTGCATTAATCATCTCATCTAACCCTCACATTACGGAGTAGGTATTATTATAACTTGTATTTTACAGGTAAAGAAACTGAGGCTCAAAAAAGGTTAAGTAATTTGTCTAAGGTCCCACAGGTATACGGGGCGGAAATAGGAATTGAATTGTTTGATTCCAAAGGTTTAGCCATGATGCTTGGCCCTGCCCTGTCAGCTCCTTCTGGCAGAGGCACTGTGACCTGACAACATGATGGTCCTGGAAAGACCTAAGTCCATGAGCCCGCTTCCTGGAAAGAACTTCAGGTACATGGCACAACCTTAAGGGGGCGCCATCTTCTGACTTCCCCAGTGGCCCACAGCCAGAATCCCCTCTGTTCTCCCTCCCTTGCAGTAACAACTTCAAGGCTTGGGTAGGAACATAAAAGGGTTGAGGGCTCTTGGTCCACACGGGGTGTCCAGTATCCAAGTTCTTTGCTTCCATTGTGTGATTTAGGTGTCTCAAAACCATGTGACGTAGATACTGATTTTATTCCCATTTTACGGAGGAAGAAACTGACGCTTAAGGAGGTTGAGTTTACTTATCCAAGTTCACTCAGCTGGGAAGTGGCAGAGCTGGGTTATGAACTCAGGTCGTCTGGCTTCCCAAGCTCTTAACCACCACGCCTGCTTTATTTACATTTTACAGTGTCTAGGAACTACCAGTCAAGACATTACTATTTTTTTAAATTTTACTGAAGTATAGTTGATTTACAATATTGTGTTAATTTCTGCTGTACAGCAAAGTGACTCAGTTATACATATATATATTCTTTTTCATGTTCTTTTCCATGATGGTTTATCACAGGATATTGAATATAGTTCCCTGTGCTATACAGTAGGACCTTGTCGTTTACCCATCCTATATATACTAGTTTGCATCTGCTAACCCCAAACTCCCAATCCTGTCCTCTCTCACACCCCCTCCTCCTTGGCAACCACAAATCTATTCTCTATGTCAAGACATTACTATTGATATAATAATTATAATCATGGCATAATTATAATCAGACAGTGAGTGCTTCCTGTGGGCCAAGCATTGTTCTAAGAGTGTATTCTTATTTGCTCCTTCTGCCAATGCTACAGAATTAGGGCTATTAGCCGCATTTACTAACAAGAAAACTGAAGCTAAGGCAAAGAGTAAGTGATAGAGCTGGGATTTGAATGAGGCCTGGCTAATTCCAACAGTTGGACACTTCCAACCCCTCCTGGTATCCATGTCCTTAACCATTAAGCTTTCTGGTCTTCCTATTTTGACTTCACTTTTGCCTTTGAGGTTGTACTACATACCTCATCGACTCTATGTCTTGTGCTGTATATTTCTTGGGAGCAGTCAGGGAGATTACAGGAAGTACAAAGACTTGTTGATGACTCTACCTTCTACTGTACCATTCAGGGCAGCCCTGGTTTTCTGCCCTTTTCTACAAAATCATCAGGGTAACACTCTCATAGGACAGTAAAATAGATGGACATTGGAAAGATGCTCCTGACCTGCTAGAATACATTTGGTTAGAAAAAATGTGTGATGGGACATAATCTCATTCATGAGCAGAAGGGCCTCCTCAAGGAGAATCTGTTTGAAATCGAAATTGAAAGCCCTTTAACCAACAGCTAAGCAACAGAAAGAGAAGTAAACCTATGTGCAGAGGAAGAAATGTAGACGCTAAATGGAATGCCATTAGCAGGTAGGTTTAGACCCCTTCAAATTACATTGCAAAACCTATAAAAACCTGTTGGAAAATGAATAATTCAAAGAGATGGCTCTAGGTGTTTTCCAGAAATAAGTGTGTAACATTGTTATCATTAGAATCAACATTGTCAGAGCAAGTCTTACACATTAATTAAGCTGGCAAATGCTTCTGAGTATAATTTAGGCAATCAGGGAGTGATCGGCATAATTCCTAACATCCGTATGAATTCATGGTGTTCAAAGCTTTTTTGCATATGTTGTATTGCTTTGTCCTTACCATAAACCACTGAGATCTACAGGATTTCCATTTAGAATTAAGGAGACTAAGGTTCAGATTTTAGGTTTCCTGAATTCAAATCCATTGTTTTTTCCATTACTCTTAAATATAATAATAATTAATAATAATGGAAATTAAGGGAATATCCAGGCAAAGCAGATATGTTCCCCTTTCACAATTCTGCCTGGGCCTTGCGTGACATGTTGGCTTCTTGTATTTTATAAGAGATGATGAACAATGAGTTAAAAATGGATGCGATTCCTCCCTTCTGGATGATTACATTCAGGTAAGGTAATGGTGTTGCCCATCTAAAGAGTAAGCACTTGTGCATTCATCAAATGCAAGGACACAGGGCTTTGCTGGCACATGATGAGGTTTTGTGCAAATTCCAGAAAGGTGCCTCAACCTCTGAACTGACATGACCCCAGGCGAAGACACAGCTACTGACCAGCACAGTACTGGCTGGATTTAGCTCCCATTTGTCCTCCAGGCCAGACACCTTTGTCCAGTACACATATTGCACAACCAAAGGCAAAGACTCACACTCCAGAGGAGGTGAAGACGTACATAAATGGACCATTGCAGCGATGTAATTAATATCATAAAAGATTTAAGAAAGGTACTTCAAGATGATTAACTAGGAGTTCTGCTGAAACTTTTATTTTTAATACTATAGTTGACGTTTGAGAGAGCCCAACTGTTCTTTTGCCCTGACCCTAAATCAATTGAGAGATAAAATTTAAAAATAAGCTGATATTAGAGAATGTGACTTTAAGACTATGGGCAAGTAGACTTTTTCATACTAAACCTCAGAATCAGATGAATTTACCCATCTGGTCAGTTATATACCACATTGGGTTTTCACTACCTACAGCCTAGCTGGACCCACCATGGGGCCTGGCCATGTCAAACTCAATTTTCGGAGAAGCCAAGCAGAATGTATGCTTCCTACAAAGTGGATTACATACGAGAAAGAAGGAAGAAAAGATTGAGATACCCATTCCCAGTTCCTTATCCCCAATTCAAAAATTCAAAAGGCCAGGAATTATAGAAGAGCTTCTCCCACATGGAGAGAAACATCAGAAATGGGGAAGGATTCCCACTCTACCCTTCTCTCCATTTAACAAATATGAAGATGTTATCCCTTTCTGTTCCCAGCAATAGACCATGCGCAGAGACCATATCTGTTCTACTCTCCTTTTTTTCTCCAGTACCCATCACAATACTTGGCATGTAGTAGGTACTCAATAAACATATTTCAAAAAAAATAATGATTAAATGTTGACTGAAAAGCTCGGAAAAGGCCTCCAGAAAGGAAATGACATTTGAATTATGCCTTAAAGAATCAGTAGCAATTCACAGGCATATTCTACCAAACATTTAGAGAAGAGCTAACACTTATACTTCCCAAACTCTTCCAAAATATAGCAGAGAGAGGAACACTCCCAAGCTCATTCTACGAGGCCACCACCACCCTGATACCAAAACCAGACAAAGATGTCACAAAATAAGAAAACTACAGGCCAATATCACCAATGAATATAGATGCAAAAATCCTCAACAAAATACTAGCAGACAAAATCCAACAGCACATTAAAAGGATCATACATCATGATCAAGTGGAGTTTATCCCAGGAATTCAAGGATTCTTCAATATATGCAAATCAATCAATGTGATACACGATGTTAACAAATTGAAGGAGAAAAACCATATGATCATTTCAATAGATGCAGAGAAATTTTCGACAAAATTCAACACCCATTTATGATAAAAACCCTCCAGAAAGTAGGCATATAGGGAACTTACCTCAACATAATAAAGGCCATATATGACAAACCCACAGCCAACATCGTCCTCAATGGTGGAAAACTGAAAGCATTTCCACTAAGATCAGGAACAAGACAAGGTTGCCCACTCTTACCACTATTATTCAACATAGTTTTGGAAGTTTTAGCCACAGCAATCAGAGAAGAAAAAGAAATAAAAGGAATCCAAATTGGAAAAGAAAAAGTAAAGCTATCACTGTTTGCAGATGACATGATTCTATACATAGAGAATTCTAAAGATGCTACCAGAAAACTACTAGAGCTAATAAATGAATTTGGTAAAGTAGCAGGATACAAAATTAATGCACAGAAATCTCTGGCATTCCTATACACTAATGATGAAAAATCTGAAACTGAAATCAAGAAAACACTCCCATTTACCATTGCAACAAAAAGAATAAAATACCTAGGAATAAACCTACCTAAGGAGACAAAAGACCTGTATGCAGAAAATTATAAGACAGTGATGAAAGAAATTAAAGATGATACAAATAGATGGAGAGATATACCATGTTCTTGGATTGGAAGAATCAACATTGTGAAAATGAATATACTACCCAAAGCAATCTACAGATTCAATGCAATCCCTATCAAACTACCACTGGCATTTTTCACAGAAGTAGAGCAAAAAATTTCACAATTTGTATGGAAACACAAAAGACCCCGAATAGCCAAAGCAATCTTGAGAAAGAAAAACGGAGCTGGAAGAATCAGGCTCCTGGACTTCAGACTATATTACAAAGCTACAGTAATCAAGACAGTATTGTAGTGGCACAAAAACAGAAAGATAGATCAATGGAACAGGATAGAAAGCCCAGAGATAAACCCACGCACATATGGTCACCTTATCTTTGATAAAGGAGGCAACAATATACAATGGAGAAAAGACAGCCTCTTCAATAAGTGGTGCTGGGAAAACTGGACAACTACATGTAAAAGAATGAAATTAGAACACTCCCTAACACCATACACAAAAATAAACTCAAAATGGATTAAAGACCTAAATGTAAGGCCAGACATTATCAAACTGTTAGAGGAAAACATAGGCAGAACACTCTATGATATAAATCACAGCAAGATCCTTTTTGACCCACCTCCTAGAGAAATGGAAATAAAAACAAACATAAACAAATGGGACCTAATGAAACTTAAAAGCTTTTGCACAGCAAAGGAAACCATAAACAAGACGAAAAGACAACTCTCAGAATGGGAGAAAATATTTGTAAATGAAGCAACAGACAAAGGATTAATCTCCAAAATTTACAAGTAGCTCATGCAGCTCAATATCAAAAAAACAAACAACCCAATCCAAAAATGGGCAGAAGACCTAAATAGACATTTCTCCAAAGAAGACATACAGATGGCCAAGAAGCACATGAAAGGATGCTCAACATCACTAATCATTAGAGAAGTGCATATCAAAACTACAATGCAAGGCTTCCCTGGTGGCGCAGTGGTTGGGAGTCCGCCTGCCGATGCAGGGGACGCAGGTTCGTGTCCCGGTCCGGGAAGATCCCACATGCCGTGGAGCGGCTGGGCCCATGAGCCATGGCCGCTGGGCCTGCGTGTCCGGAGCCTGTGCTCCGCAACAGGAGAGACCACAACAGTGAGAGGCCTGCGTACAGCAAAAAAAAACCCCCAAAACAAAAAAACCTACAATGCAATATCATCTTACACTGGTCAGAATGGCCATCATCAAAAAACCTACAAACAATAAATGATGGAGAGGGTGGGAATGTTGGTGGGAATGTAAATTGATACAGGCACTATGGAGAACAGTATGGAGGTTCCTTAAAAAACTAAAAATAGAACTGCCATACGACCCAGCAATCCCACTACTGGGCATATACCCTGAGAAAACCATAATTCAAAAAGAGTCATGCACCACAATGTTCATTGTAGCTCTATTTACAATAGCCAGGACATGGAAGCAACCTAAGTGTCTACTGACAGATGAATGGATAAAGAAGATGTGGCACATATATACAATGGAATATTACTCGACATAAAAAGAAATGAAATTGAGTTATTTGTGGTGAGGTGGATGGACCTAGAGCCTGTCATACAGAATGAAGCAAGTCACAAAGAGAAAAACAAATACCATATGCTAACACATATATATGGAATCTAAGAAAAAAATGGTCATGAAGAACCTAGGGGCAAGATGGGAATAAAGGCGCAGACCTACTAGAGAATGGACTTGAGGACATGGGGAGGGGGAAGGGTAAGCTGGGACAAAGTGAGAGAGTTGTAGTGTATATATGGACATATATACACTACCAAATGTAAAATAGATAGCTAGTGGGAAGCAGTCGCATAGCACAGGGAGATCAGCTCGGTGCTTTGTGACCAGCTAGAAGGGTGGGATAGGGAGGGTGGGAGGGAGGGAGATGCAAGAGGGAAGAGATATGGGAACATATGTATATGTATAACTGATTCACTTTGTTATAAAGCAGAAACTAACACACCATTGTAAAGCAATTATACTCCAATAAAAACGTTAAAATAAATAAATAAAATCAGTAGCCAAGACAAAGCAAGGTTGGAAGGGAATTGCAGGGAATTCAATGGGGGCAGCAGGATCTGTGAAAAGGGAATGATGGGAGGTGACACAGGAGAAGCCAGATGGTAAAATGTCTCGTGTGCCAATCAAAGCAGTACTGGAATACAAAGAAAAGTAAACATGGATGGGCTGTGGATTAGTGGAGTAATGTCTGTGTTAACGTGACAGAAGCTGAGACCTTCTAGATATGCCTCCTCCAAACCTCTGATCTAAATGCCTATAGAGATGCACCAAAGGACAAAATCATCCTCAAGGGAGTGAACAGAAGATAAACAAAGATTGTCAATTATGTAAGTTGTGGGAGAAGTTCCACCATCCACTTTATGGGAGGAGATGCTGCTACAAAGTACATTCTAGAGCTTTGTCTCACATGCTCTACCTTGAACCAGAATAGAAGAACCCCCCAAAAGGCAGAAACCAACACTCTAACCCACTCGCACTGCCTCTCCCTATGGGCCCAGAATCCAAAGAGAGAGGTGCCCCTGCCCCAGGTACCCAGAAACTGTCTTCGGAGCCAGCCAGATCCCTGATCCTCTTCTTGCCTACATCAGCTCCTTCATTTATAGATCCTTCTAGAAAGCACTACTCCCAGCATAGAACATGCAACCATCTCGGGATACTTGGGTGCATTGCAAATGAAAGGAAACAGAACTGAGGCAAGAGGCAAGGGCAAGGTGGTGGGGGGACTTCTCATGGCCTTCAGTCCTTAAAAGTAGCTACAAAGTGCCTATAACTCAGAGAACCCATTGGTGGGAACAGGAGATGACTGGTCTCCCTCAGGCCTACCCACACTTGAAGAAGGGCAAACCTGTATAACATGCAGTTAATAGGCCAAATAAGATAAGAACTAAGTGACCATTGGATATGGTCTCAGTTAGGCATTAGGGATCCTAACCACAGTTGTATTAGTGGAACGACGGGGCAGATTGGAGTGGACTTAAGAGAGAATGGGAGGAGGGGACGTGCAGACAGAGTATAGACAACTCTTTGAAGTAACTTGGCTACAGAGGGAAGAAAGAATAGAAAGGCTTTGGGAAAGTACGGTCACAGAAAGCTCATTTGTTTTTAAGATGGAAGGGATAACAGCACGTGTGTATGTTTGTGGCTTTTGTACAAGAAAAGGTAAAGATTGATCATGTAGGGGAGAGAGGGGAGAATTGTTGGAGATATCCTTGAGTGGTTGGTTTTAGATTGAAATCACATTTACAGTAAGAAGAGGGTAGGCAAAGAGGGTGGGCATGGGTACTGGTACAGCATGGATGGGAGACAGAATTGTCACAAAATAAAAGATTGGGAACATGGACACTAGCTAAATAGATTAAGATACATAGGAATAACCATTGCACATATTTTAACTCAAAGCCCTAAACTATAATGAAAAATAAGATGTACATGGTTTAAAGTACATAATAAAATAAATATAATGAAATAAGAAGAAAAGTAAAATAGTAATAAACTTCTTATAGTAAAATAATAATAATAAGAAGCAGCAGCTGGATCTATAACTCCAGTTTAAAGATTTAAAAGACTAGGAAGGGCTTCCCTGGTGGCGCAGTGGTTAAGAATCCGCCTGCCAATGAAGGGGACACAGGTTCGAGCCCTGATCCGGGAAGATCCCACATGCCGTGGAGCAACTAAGCCCGCACACCACAACTACTGAGCCTACACTCTAGAGCCCGCGAGCCACAACTACTGAGCCCACGTGCCACAACTACTGAAGCCCATGCGCCTAGAGCCTGTGCTCTGCAACAAGAGAAACCACCGCAACGAGAAGCCCGCACACTGCAATGAAGAGTAGCCCCCGCTCGCTGCAACTAGAGAAAGTGTGCGCACAGCAACGAAGACCCAAAAGTAAATAAATAAATTTTTTTAAAATTAAAAAACAAATAAAAGACTAGGAAATGAGTGGTGGGGGAGGCAGAAAATGGAAAAGTAAATCCCTCAGGTATTCAAGGATTAAGTCATTGTTTGGCCCTCAAATCTGATAATTAGGGAAATATAGATTTCAAGACATTTCATAATCTCAAAACCCACAAAAATCAGTAATAGAATATAAAAACAGAATGCTTAGCTTCCAAATCACTACCGAAGATAAGTAGCAAACAAAACCATCTATATCACCTGGAAAAGATGAGATGAGAGGAAATAGGAGTATGTAAAAATCAGAAAGGATAAACAAAATTACACATGTAGCACCAATAACATCAGTAAGATCGATAAACTAAATGTGTTAATTAACCCTATTAAATGGCAAAGACTTTTAAGGGGCATAAAAGAGAAAAAAGAAAAATATTGAATTATGTGCTGCTTATAAGAGTTTCACCTAGATGAAAATGGCCTAAAATGATTAAAAACAAAAAGATGGATGAATACATTGTTGACCAACTGACATGCAATGTCTGGGCTAGTGCTGGTGGGAGAATCCATTCATGAATTCTCAGTCTGACACCACGGCAACTAACTCCAGAGAAAATCATAACCAGAGCCAGTAAAATCAAACTACCACAGTCATTACTAATCTTTTCATCTCCCTCCTGGCTCCTTTCTTTGATTTCTACTGCCTGTGTGCCTCTTACTTGCCCCCAGGATCCAGACCTACCTGGGCATGCTGTCCTACGTTTAAGGTTACCATCGAAGCTCATTGACTTAGAACTGGGCACAAGATCTTCCTTGAACAAGGCCATCCTCCTGTTCTACCAGTGTTCTTTTGGCCACAAAAGATCAATGAAATATGTGGAAGTGGTCCAGCCTCGACTTTTTTCTACAAATCAACCTTTTAAATACATGGTCCAGTGCAGAACCCCTGTGTCCTCAGATATAGAGGCAGACATGAACAAAGAGAAAGCAGGGGTGCCAATAACCAGAGGATACAGAAAGCAAAGCAAAAGTGCGCTGTATATGGGACAAAGAGGGTCATTTTTGACTGATACAAGGTAAACGCCACTGCAATGAAATCACTAATTTTTATGGACCCGGTGACAGAGCATCAGTGTTCATAAAGTGAAAACTGCCATTGCGTTATCTCAGAGCCGCTCATTTCTATTTGTATTCTGCCAGCCTCCCAGTTGGTCTCCTCTCCTTCTCTCCTGCAACTCTCTAAACTCTCTCCCTACTGAAGACAGAACGAGATTTTTATATGCAGTCTGTGAGTGTCAGGGCTGTAATAGCAGGGATTACACCTTATGCTAATCCCTTCTGAACACTCAGCACCCAGTGCCTAAATGTTTTAGAGTAAATGAGAGAGATAGAGAGTGATGCGGGATGAGGGGGTGGAAGTGGAAGGAAGGAAGGAAGGAAGGAAGGGGGGAAGGAAGGAAGGAAGGAAGGAAGGGGAGAAAGAAGGAAGGAAGGAAGGAAGGAAGGGGAGAAAGAAGGAAGGAAGGAAGGGGGGAAGGGAGGAAGGAAGGAAGGAAGGGGAGAAGGAAGGAAGGAAGGAAGGGGGAAGGAAGGAAGGAAGGGGGAAGGAGGGAAGGAAGGAAGGGGGCAAGGAAGGAAGGAAGGAAGGAAGGGGGAAGGAAGGAAGGAAGGGGAAGGAAGGAAGGAAGGGGGAAGGAAGGAAGGAAGGGGGGGAAGGAAGGAAGGAAGGGGGAAGGATGGGGGAAGGAAGGAAGGGGGGAAGGAAGGAAGGAAGGGGGAAGGATGGGGGAAGGAAGGAAGGAAGGGGGAAGGAAGGAAGGAAGGGGGAAGGAAGGAAGGAAGGGGGAAGGAAGGAAGGAAGGAAGGGAGGAAGGAAGGAAGGAAGGAAGGGGGAAGGATGGGGGAAGGAAGGAAGGAAGGAAGGGGGGAAGGAAGGAAGGAAGAGGGAAGGATGGGGGAAGGAAGGAAGGAAGGAAGGGGGGAAGGAAGGAAGGAAGGAAGGAAGGAAGGGGGAAGGGAGGGGGTAAGGAGAAGGAGGGAGGGAGGGAGAAAGAGGGAGGGAGGGAAGGACCACTTGGAAGAGCCAAGGACAGAGAACTAGTAAATGTCTTCAACAGGAGGAAAGAAATGGAGTAAGACCCCACTGGAGAGAAGGCGAGAGTCAGTAGCTGAGTGTTTTCTGAGTCTTCTGTTGGGGGAGCAGGGAGTCTGCTCCCAGAAAGCTTCCAAGAGGAACAGGACAGACCCTCAAAGGGATGGAGCAAAGCCAGGAAGGTCTGTCAAATGAACCAAGTATCTGAAACCAGGACATCCTAAAAATCCAGGAATTCTGGTCACTAACCAGATAACCCACATGGGACAGACTGAAACCGTACCTAGAATGAGACCCCAGAAATTCAAAGGGCTCCACTAGAGAGGCAAACTAGCTAAACAGCCTATTTTACTTCCATTTCTCCTTTCAGGGGACATGAATCATTTGTGAGATTTGCAAATTTGAAGAGAAGCATCCATTGGGTAAATAAGGACAGGTCCTGTCACCTGGTGGCCACCATCATTGCAGGCCAGGATCGTCATCTTGGGGCATCCACGGAGGGCGGGCTGCAGGGACAGTTGTGCTCCTTCTTCAGGACAGGAAGAAGCTCACATTCCTCCTCTCTGCTCCAGTCACCCTCCCTTCATCCCCTTATCCCCCATCCCTACCCCTCCCTACACACACACACACACACACACACACACACACACACACACACACACACACACCACCCAGCCCCACTCCTTCCCTACAAACAGCTGTGTTCTCATGATTGGAATGATATGAGGTCTATTGATTTGGGGTTAAGAAGAAAATGTTTATAATTCACAAAGTCAGTGAATGGTTTCCTAGCAACTTTTTATATAACTATTATGAAATAATATTCTTTCGCTTTCTCTGTTTCTGTCTCTGTCTCTGTCTCTCTCTCTCCCTCCTTCCCTCCCTTTCTCTCTCATATCCTCTCCTTGACCACCAAGGATTCTTTTTCTGCATTAAATAACAGAACACATTGAGGGTTTTATAAAAAACTGCAAATCTCTCCCTAGAAAAACAGATGTAAATAGATACATGTTCACTCACACTTCTGTACATACAGTACGAGGAGCTCATAGCACCCTTGAAACCTACCCATGGAACTCACTTAATAACCCTTTCCTACACAGGTAACATCCCATAAGTTTGATCCCTGTCTCATCCAGGCAAGAAAAAAAATGGCCATGGGGTGGTTATCCCTGCAAAAATGTGATGAACTCAGCTTACTTCAAACTATCTCCTCCACCCATCTCCAGCATTATACATTCTAATCCCAAAGCATCAGTTCTCCTGCCCGGCAGTATCTCATCTGCCAGCTTCTCCCTGCCTCCCCACAGCTAGCTAGCCAGCAGCTAGGAAATGTGAACACACTTTATGTCCGCCTGAGGAAATGCCATTAACACAAAGCACCTGCAAAGCTTTCCCAAGCCCAAGACGCATGGCATCAGTCTCCTCTGTGGGCTTCATTCTGCACCAGCCACCACTGGGCATTGGCGAGAGCCATAGCCAGGTGCAGATGCTGGGATGCTCTCCTCTCCCTCGCCTCCAAACACAGCCCAAGGTCGACTTCACTGCTTCAAGAGACCCAGGAGCCTCATAAAGGTCAGCTGGTCTGGGGATAGCCTGAGGTTCCCGATCAGGCTTCAATATCATCAAGTTGGAGCATGTCCTTCATCCAGTCCTTTATAAAATGAGAAAAAAATGGAGTAAAGATATTAACAATTATCTCTTAGTATTTACTATGTGCCAGGCACTGGGTTAGATGCTTGCCCTACATACCCTTCTTTAGTTCTCATAAAAACCTTCTAAGGTGTCACTTCCAGGAGTCAATATGGCGTGGGAATTAAACAGGCAGCCTCTAGAGACAAAGTAACCTGGTTGGAAGCCCATCACTGCTACCTACAAGCTGTGACTTCGGCCAAGTTGTTCAACCTCTCTGTGCCTCAGTTTCTTCCTCTGTAAGAGGACTCTCCTTTTATGTTATTTACATTATTATTCTAATAATGTTTTAAAACATCTCTGTTAGAGGGGTGTCATGAGGATTAAGTGAGCCATTGCATATAAGACATTTGGAACAACCTCTGGCAATAGGTAAGCACCCAATAAATGTAAGCCAGTACCCATCTACCCATTTTGCAGATTAGAACACAAAGCCTGAGAGAGGTGAAGTGACTCTCTCAAGGTCGCATTTCTAAACTGCATCTCTAGCAAGTGAGTCTAAGGCCTGGAGTCATAAACACTCTGTGATGCCTCCAATCTTTCTCGAATGCCAAACCCTTTGAAATGCTCGCCTTTTCAAAGTCAGTCTTTATGACATCACATCATTCCTGTGATATTCCTGTCCAAAATGCAAACCTGCATCTAACTATAAGGAAACGTCAGATAAATCCAAGTTGTGGACCATTCTAAGAAATAACTGGCTCATACTCTTGACAAATGTCAAGGTCATGAAAGACAAAGCCTGAGGACTATTCCGTGTTACAGGAAACTAAAGAGACTTAACAATTACATTCAACACATGAGCCTGGAATGGATCCAGAGCCAGAAAATTTTTTTTTCTTTTGCTATAAAGGATATTATTACATCAATTGGCAAAACTGAATAAGGTCTGTGGATTACAAATAGCATTATATCAATGTAAATTGCCTGATTTTGATCACTCTAAGAGACTGTCCTTGTTTTGAGGGGAAATACACATTGAAGGATCTAGAGGTAAAGGGACATTGTGTCTGCAACTTCCTCTCAAGAAGGTCAGAAAAAGAAATGATAATATGTATAGAGAGAGGGAATGATCAAATGAATGTGATAAAATGTAAACTTTTGGGAAATCTAAGTAAAGCATATTGGGAGATACTTGTACCATACTTGCAACTTTTCTATAGATCTGGAATCACTTTGAAATAAAATGTTTCGGAAAAAGAAAGACAAAGAACCAATCTTTTCACTGTCCATGCCTGCCCTGAGCATACTAGCTGTGAAGTGTATTTTCTTACCGTCTCACCTATAGACACAGCTTCATTCAAGAGAAGGCTTCCTTGTTGCTGTTAAGACAATAGATTTGCTTTTCTAAGAGGGAAAATACTCCTAAACCATCCAGTGGGCCCTTTACATTAAAAGAGAGACTTTTAAAATTAGAAGGCATTGTTCTCTCTAGTCCAGGAGGATATAGCAATTCCTCACCCCTTTCCCCACGCCTAAAAAATGTTCATGGCTACAGTCATCATCTGACACCCACTCACAAAACCCTCTTTTGTCTGCCAGATTTTCACAGGCTTCTAAAGAATGTGGTGAATTTGCTGTTGCTGAATGTGGTTCATTTGTGTAAAATTCCTCAGCCCCTTTTTTCCATCCTCACTTTCATCATCCCTGCCCTTTTCTCCAATAGGTCACTTAAAAACAGAACCAGAGAGTGAAGGGTGGAATGGCAAAGGCGACGGGAGAGACTGCAGTTCATTCAGTCAGCAAGCATTTGTTTAGTGAGCACCTACTATGTGCTGCCAGCCGGGCCAGGGACACAGCAGGGAAGGAGGCAAGCCTGACCTGCCCTCATGGAGCTTGCACTGGGAAAGTGAAGTGGGAGCGGCTAACCAAAGTTTGGAGAATGTTCCAGAAAGGGAGGTACAGGGTGCCGGCAGGGCATGTAGGAAGGGAGTCAACTTACTTTGCTGAGGTCCAGGGAAATCTTATGCCTGAGGGATGATCACATGTCACTTAGATCAGAGAGAGTTGGGTGGGGAGTGGGAAGGAAAAAGAATGCCTTTCACTCATAAAAATAAACACCCATACTTTCTTAAAGCAAAACAAACAGCCCACAGTTAGTAGAAGGAAGGAAATAATACAGATCAGAGCAGAAATAAATGAAATAAAAAAAAATAGAAAAGATCAATGAAAGTAAGAGATGGTTCTTTGAAAGACAAGATTGATAAACTTTCAGCCAGACTCGCCGAGAAAGAAAGAGAGAGGGTCCAAGTCAATAAAATCAGAAATAAAAAAGAAGTTACAAAATGACACCACAGAAATACAAAGGATCATAAGAGATTACTAGGAACAATTGTATGCCAATAAATGGACAACCTAGAAGAAAGGGATAAATTCCTAGAAACAAATATCAAAACCTCAAGTTCTAACCCAAGCTGAAGTTTCTCCCTCCACACCCTGGCCCTTCCCAACCACTCAGTTCAAGCCACATCCCAGCTAGGAAGCCTCCAGTGAGCGGTGGGGACAGAAGGGTCTTTTCTAGCCCTGCTCCAGCTCCTCTCTTACTGGCTAATGCTGTTTCTTGCCTCTCCAGGGCAGAGGGAGAGCAGGTGTGAAAGGAAAACCCGATTTGGTTGGTGCTGGAAATGCGGCCATCTTTGCAGCAGATGAGGATGCTTTGGTGGTTATTGGAGACTCTCTCCTTTGTACTTCCCACTGTCCCCTTCTCTGGCAAAGGTGACCTACCCTGGCTAATAACCACCACCTTCTCCCATATACCCCACACTGCACTCACCTTACCTCAAAGTTCCACACAGAAGGGTGAATCAGCGATGACGATCTGCCATGGGTTTCCCATCCCTTCCCTGCCACTGTAGCCCTCGCCCTTTGCTGTCCTGTCAAGTGTCACTCAAGCTAGTGTCTCGCATTTAAACTTCTCCAGGCCAGGGTCTGGCAACAGTCCCTGGATTTCTCCAAACATCCAGGCATCCCAAAGTTCTCCCAAGAACCCTCTGACTACACTCAACTCCATCCCAGTGGAGGCCTGGAGGCCATGAGTTTGCACAGCCCAGCCAGTGGGGGCGGAGGCGATGGGGACATATTTGTTTCTTCCTGGTGGCCTTCTCTGCTCTCTGTGAAGGGGAACTCCCAGTCTCTGCCAACTTTCTGCACAGGAATCCTCCCTCCCCTTCATTCCGTGATCTGTCTCACCTTCTCTTAAACATTGGCTGGAGCAAGTGCTGGCTACAGATCACAGAGCTCGTTTGGGACTACCCTGTACATGGACGGTCTAGCATAGTGGATCTCAACTGGGGGCGAGTTGGTGCCCCGTCTCCTCCACTTCAGGGACATTTGACAATGTCTGGGAACACTTTAGGTTGTCACACCTGGAGGGGTTGAGAGGCAAGGATGCTGCTAAACATCGTGTGATGAGTGGGACAGCCCTTCATAACAAAGAATTATCTGGTCCAAAACGTCCATAGTGCCAAGATGGAGACACCTGGTCTAGTACCTCCGTTTCTATAATGTTGCGGGGGAGTGGAGAGGCGCCTCTAGTTTTCAGGTTTGGGACCTTGGTCAAGAGTAGGAAAAAGCCCCATTAGACATCTATCCCTTATTATTTGTATTAAGAGCTCCTGAGGGAGAGTAGCTCTAGACTGGATTAATCTAGCATCTCAACTGTGCTTCAAGAGCCTTTGGCGGGGTGGAGGTGGGCTGGGGGGTTCACGGTGTCATGCTCACTGTGCTGGCCCATCCGCTTAGCCTGGCTCCCCTCATGTTCCCAAGATGGCTGCTCTACCTCCAGGTATCCTCTGCTGACTCCAAGGTCTAAGGGCAGAAAAGGGAGTGATTCCTCCTTACCTATTTAATCCACAAGGATAGCCATTCACAAAGCCCCTGCCGACACGCCCTCCTAACTCCCTGCCAGCACTGCGTCATCTAGCCACACCCAAACCTGCAGTGGCAAGTCGAAGTAGGGCTCCTCGACTGGCTTTCACCAATCAGGATTCGAGGATGGTTAAGGGCCAGCCTCTCCAGAACAACACAGTCACCCGTTACCTAAGACTGAATTGTTGTCCTGCCAGCAAGTACAAAGGCAGAAGGAGAGCTGTTGGGTAGGAACCCAACGGTGCCTGCTACGTCCTGATCCGACGTACCTGTACCTGGCCTTCCCCTCTCACAGCTTAGACAACTTGTTCACACAGCGGCTCTAGGGCAGTGCTTCTCCAACTTCAACACACATCATTGCGGCCTCGGGACAGAAGCTTCTGGACTTGGGACCCTTGCAGATTTTGCCTTATGTACCACTTCATCTGGCTGCTCATTTGTATCCTCATCCTTTAAACGGTAATCATTAAGTATAGCAATTTCCTGAGTTCCACAAGGTCATTCTAGCGAGTTATCAGACCTGGGGCGTAGGGATCGTGGGAACCCCTGAATCTGTAGCCAAGTCGGATAGGACGTGGGTAGCCTGGATTCACATTCCCACGATCACATAGGAGGAAACTGTAGAGTCCAAATTTACACTTGGATTTGCACAACGCTGGGGGTACTGCTAACATTGTGTTCATGGGGATGACCCTCCTGCCGCTGTGCATTGTTGTGCGATGAACAAGGGCACTTCCCCAGTGCTGGCCAGACTCTCCCGACCGTCAGTGTCACCTGGGGCATTTATACAATAGGCGTTCCCAGCCTCACGCCCCGAAGATGCTGATTCAGTAAGTTTGGGGTGGGGCCTGGGAACTTTTATTTTTAACAGGCTCCCCCGGTGATTCTGACAATCAGGCGGTTTGGCAAACACTGTGCTGTGCTGTGTTTACCAGCCTCCTCACTCAGGTGTGTCCATCTGCCCCAGAGTCCAGCCCTTCTGTTGCCTAGTTTGGGTCGAGGACCTGACACATTCCTGGGCAGAGTCTCTAAGAGCAGGATATAGTCTTTTCCAATCTCCACACTGTTGCTCAGTCTTACGCTGGGAAGAAGTTTAATGAATCGGGCAATGGGAATCCCACTCAGCAAAGCCATCGACAGCCCCCCTCCTGCTTCCTGCTCTTCCTCCTAAATTCCCCACCTTGGCAACTGACCCACCATTCACCCAAACGGAGGAGGCGGGAATGTTAGGCACATCCTTGCCCCACTTTCTCCTTCACACCTCATTTCCTGATCACCACTTCCTAGCGATTGCTACCTCCTACGTAATACATATCCGTCTCTCCTCTTCTTCTCTTCTTTCTTGCTGCCTGTATGATATCCAGCTCCATTTTTCACCCAGACCGGCTTGCTAACAAGGCTTTCCGCTTTCATCCTTTGCCACCACCCCATAGGAGGCAGATTGTATAGTCCAAAGATGGTTACAGAATCTCCCATCTCATGTATTTTTCTAGAATCTTGCCACTACTCCATCAAAAGGTAGGGTTTAATATCCCTTCTCTTGAATACGGGTGTGTTTTGTGCCTAATTCAATCAATAGAGTAGGCAGAAGTGATGCTACGTGACTTCGGCTAATTCCTAAAAGGCGATTCAGATAACACTTTGCTCACTATGACCCTCACTCTCGATACCCTTGGTCTCCATTTACGCCTCCACGCCAGCAGTCAACTGCCCTGAGACCACCATGCTGGGAGGAAGTCCAAATTAGCCCACGCAGAGAGGCCACATGAAATGGTCCTGAAACTACACAGAGAAAGAGAGGTGCCTGACCAGTCCCCAGCTGCTCCAGTCCTACACCATTACAACTCCAGCCACCTCTGACTGCCACTGCATGAGAGACCCCCAAACCAGAATTGACCAGCTGTGCCCCTCCCAAAATTCCTAACCCAAAGACATCATGAGAGATAATAATAAAATAATTGTTTTAAGCCAGGAAGTTTTGGGAATGACTTTTTTATGCAGCAGCAGCTAACCAGAGCCCCATTCGATGGGCACACAGTGGCCAGAACCGTATGAAACAGAGCTACTCAAAGTGTGGTCCCTGGCCCAGGGCTGGAAAGTGAACTGTATGTTACCAGTTAGTATAGAAATTGAGTAAGTGTTTAGAAGCTTTCACAGGGTGATTTTATGTTTGTTGAATCTAATAATAAAAAAAAAATTGGACTTATGTTTTGTCTGGATTTGGTCAGACCTGGGTTCAAACAGCAGAAGGGAAACCACTTTTGATTGGTTGATCAGACACAGCCCCTTTTGGAAACTGCAGGGCATTGAAAAGATGGAATGAGACCTTGGGTGAGGAAAGGGAGGGGAAAGTGGACCAGGCAGAGACGTGAGTATGAGGGGACACCCTATCTAACGCAAGAAAAAGAGTGGCATGTTGGGTGGACTGAAAGAAAGCGACGTGTCTTTAGACCAATGCTCACCTTGCGAATCCCTTCTGCTGCAAGTAACAGAAAACCCTACTACAGTGGCTTCAGGAAATAGTGGTTTTTCTGACTGCATCAGAATCTTGTGGAGACACCCCCATATCCTCTTGCCAGTGGGCACTTCTGTGCACACTAGCCAGTCTTCCAAAGGTCAGAACGTACAACTCTTCAAGAGCTTTCTCCAAAGTCGCCGTTCACTCTGCCCATGGGAGGGGATGAGAAGTGCTGTTCTATAGGGGCTCCCACGACCCCAAGCAGGGTTAAACTCCGGGTGCCCAGAGGGGTCATTCCTAATAACTCACTCTTTATTGCCTTTCTTCTCTTCCTTGTCTCCTGCCCCATCTCCCTCGTCCACATTTCCTGGGATCACTTACTAAATAAACTACTTGCATTCTGCAAAGCTACAGCAGCCTGAGCAAGACAGAGGATGGTAGGTGGCAATGCTGGAAAGTAGACAGGGACCAGAGAGGTAGAAAGGTGCGGACTTGCCTAAAGACAGAAAGAAGTAGTGACACAGCCGGAATTAGAAGATGCTCCCGGGATGGCGGGTCTGTGCATTTCATGAGGCTGCGCTGTGCTCACTAAGAAGTCAGGAGCAAAATCGCCAACCTCAAGTTGCCTCCAAAATGATCCCGGTGATGCTTCCTACAAAGGACCTCACCCGAATTCTGGCTTCTCATGGTTTCCTCTAGCCAAGCAGCACCCACCTCAGAGCATGTCTGATACTGAGGCTCTGAGACCAAAAAGAAACCAAAAGAGGCTCGGAGAGACTGGGAGTGCCGCTACAAGTATATCCACATCAGTCAGCTTAAAGTGGAAGAAACGGAGCACTTGAAGTCACAGACTCTGCTGTGCGTATGCCTCCTTCATCTGCTTGCTGTGTGACTAAGGGCAATTTTCTTAACGTCTCTGTGCCTCCCCTGTAAATAGACATAAGCTCCTAATGCTACCTTGCTGAATCATTTCAAAACAAAACATAAAACATGGAAAAGTGACTTTAAGTCGTGCCTGATATACAGTAGGTGCTCAGTAACGGCCAGTCTGCTCTCTTCCCACATACTCTCTTTCACAACAGAACGAAAAATCAAGCAAAGATGTACTGACCAAATAATCAACTGCATTTGTCTGGCATTTCGCAGCCCACTTGCTTTGCACGATTGTTTCTATGAGGCTAATACCTCATTACAATAACTCTACACTCTAATACCAGTGGGCCCATACACAGAGGCCCAACTTTAAAAAAAAAAACCCATTATAATCATGGCTAGTGGGCTCCCTGGTGGTTTGACCAAGAGCCAGGCCATAGTCAAATAATCAAACTGCAGATGCTGGGATAGCAAATCGGCTTAAATGTAAACAGTGGCAGAGACTCAAACTACAGAGGGGAGAAGAGAAGAGGAGGCTTGCACAATGTTGGAATTTCCCTTCCATGTCCTCCCAAGTTAATTGGCCCATAAAATAACCAGGCTTGTTAATGAATAATAATAGGCTCATTCCTGAGAGGCACCTGGGTCAGGCGGTCACTCGGGGCCTGCTGGCTGTTGACTCTGCTCTTTGAGCTGAAAGGAACCCCAAGGGTGACGTGAAAGCAGAGCCATTGTGATCTCCATCCTACTGACTGCTCACGGCTACTCGGCTAGGTGGAAACAGGATCACAAGTCGCAGAACCAATCAGCAGAGGGAAGAAGAGGCAGATCAGTCTGGGGAGCCTGAAGCTTATACTTCGGGGTGGGGGGACCTTTTTGAGAAAAATCACACAAAACTATGCCTATAAAATATGCTTGGCCATCCAGTACCGCCTTGAAGGAAAGAGTGGTCACCCCAATACGACCTAGCCCAAGAAGTGTGAGGGGAGAGGGAGAGAGGAGGAAAGAGACAGCAGACTGAGCCCACTGCAGCTAAAACCGCTTACAGAAACACATGGCCAGGTGAACACAAAGCCAGGGCCACCCCTAGGCAAGTGAGGGACCCCAAAACTTCATTAGCGTCATTGATGGAGATGGAGAACTAAGACCTTGAACTCCTGCGTTTTCCACATTTTGCTTCCTGATGTCATTCTATCAAACCAAGAACCTGATGCTATCTAACTTCAGAGCTGGGCTGCCAATAAGGGCGCGGTTTAACTAGTCATGGTGGGCAGGGCAGAGGATACCCAAGTGTGAACGAGGGCACCTGAGATCGTTTCCAAAACCAAACCACCAAGGGCTTTTTGATTCCCCAGGCTGTAGTTCTGTCTTCTATCCATAAGAAATTATTTCAAAACTAAATACTTCAGGAAATAGGCAGACACCGAAGCCCAATTCTTCCAAGGAGCCTGGACATTCAAAGAGAATTGTGGTTTAGACCCTCACCGGGGTAGGCTTTCAGTGGCTGAGAGCATCATGGTTAAAGGTGTAGGTTTTTAAACTAGGCAGATTTGGACCCGAGTTCTGGCTCTGCCGCTTACTAGTTCTGTGACCTGAGATAACTTACTTAACTGCCTTCAACCTCGATTGCCTCTTATGTAAAACTGAGGTAAAGATAATATCTGTTTCATAGAGGAGGAAGGGTTAATTAAGATAATTCACATAAAGCCCTCAGCTCAATTTCTGACACATAATCATAGGAGACAGATTCAGTGGGATTAAGAATAAATTTACTGCCCCTTCCTCTAGGCTGAAAGTTTGTTTCCCCCCAAAGGCGGGAAGCCCCAGCCCCCAGGGGAGATAGGGCTTTAATGGAGGTAATCAAAGTTAAATAAGGTCATAATGTGGGTATCTGATCCAATGGGATTATGTCCTTATAAGAAAAGACATCCACCAGACAGCTCTCCACCATGTAAAGACACAGGGAGAAGGCAGTTGTGTTTAAGCCATTAAGAGGGCTCTCACTAGACACCAATCCTACTGGACTTTGATCTGGGACTTCTGGCCTCCAGAACTATGAGGAAATAAATGTCTTTTGTTTAAGCCACTCCATGCACTATCTGGGGACTGCCAATCCCCCCACCCCCTCTTCCAGTTAGAGGGATGGTCCAGGAATCTAGGATGGCCAATCAGAACACTTTATCTCTCCAGCCACAGTGAATGGACAAGAAGTGGACACATGACCTGAGCCAAGCCAATCAGTCTTCACTGACACTTTTCTGCTAAAGCAACCTGGGAAGATAACTTCCTGTTTATGGTGGTTCTTGGGAGGATGTGTAGTTATGGCTTCCAGCGGTCATCTTCCTCCATCACAGGGAGTTAACCTGTCTATAGGAGGAGAAAATAAAGCCAAGACAGAGAGGGAAAAAGAGCAAAGAGATGAAGAAAAAGAGGGCACTCTGAAGATGAGTGTGGCCTGGATCCAGCTACGCCTGAAACCTACATTGGACTTCCCAGTTATGTGAGCCAACAACTTTTACTTTTTCCTGAAGCTAATTTGACTTGGGTGGTTGCGGGGTTTTTTTGTCACTTTTGTCAAAAAGAATCCTAATACACTTCCCATGATATGCACTCTGACTGAACATTTTTGGCCTCATTTGGTCAGATGGGTCACCACTGGGCAGCATTCTGCCACAGTACATCATACTGAAAAGTGGCCATTCTCCCTTGCTGTCCAGTCGTCAGCCACCAAGTGGCATGGATGGCATCACGCCTACAGACCTCTGCAAAGCACGTGGCTGGCCCACACCACAGCATTTAAAGCAGGAAAAACCAAGTCAGGCTGCTCTGCTTAAGTCTATTCCAGGAAGCTTTAAACCTACAAGTGCAGTTATCTGAGAGAAAGTTAGAGGAGTCTGCCAGCCGAACAGGTTCAGCCAGAGGGAGTGGTCAGAGTTTTCCTGCCTCTCCCCAACAGGTGGCTTCCGAAGCTGGGACCGCGTGTCCAGCATCTGCTCTGGAGAGAGATGCAGTTTGTCGGTCTTGGCTCCTGTGTGCTGATGGGGTCGGCGTAGGAGGAGCCGGCACTTCTATCCACAGGATACAGAGAAGTGAAGCCAGCTTGATTTGAAGAGTGTCCAAACCATCTGATGTGGGATCAGAGGGCACCGGCTCCTGGGGAAAGCACATTCCCACGTGTTTTTCGACAGCCCAGTGCAAATGGAACAGAGCCACTGCTGGGCCGCCACATCACTGCCCCAGCCTTGTGGGTGACAGTCCACCTGGGAAACAAAAAAGCAGAGCTTGAGAGCATTTCCTTCCCTCTCAACCTGTAAGAGGCTTTCACAGATGTCAGCTCATTTGAGTCTCCCTTCGAGCTTAAGGACAGGAGGAGGGGACAGGGCAGGGGTGAGCCTCTCCCATGTTTTACCTGGGGACACTGAGGTTAAAAGAGATTAAGTTGCTTCGTCAAAGCCACACTGCCAGTCCCATGCTTCAGTTTCCCTGCCTCAGCTTTTTCCAACTGTGCCTTATCTAGGCCCACTGACCCATCCTCCCGCAAAACCCATGAAGGCTTAAGCGATCCCTGCATTGTCCTGCCTGACCAGCTTGGAATGAAGCAGAAATTTCCTCAGTACACAGACAAGCACCCCGACACATGCACACATTCTTACGCATCTACATACACACATGGGCTTACACTCATTCACATGTTCACAGGCATGTACATATGCTCGTACATTCATGCGCCCAGGCTTATCGCAAACACATACACAAATACCAATGCAGGATACACAACAAAAAGACACACACATTCACCTATGGTGTGAATGTACCCTGGTGCCCCTTGAGGCAACTTCACAACACTGACCCCTAGAACTGATGCCTGCTCTCCTCTGTTGAGCTGAGTCTTCCAGCCTGCGACCCCCTCCGCTACACCCCCTGATTCTAGTGATTTTATCCAGGACCAAGATCTGAGTTTTCTTTACTTACAGCCTCTCACTGATGCTCCAGGGCTATAGATCCGTCACGACAGCTGGAAAAAAATGTGTCACTAACATATGTGGAAACGCAACAGAGAGGAGGTATGATCCAGTGGCAAAACCAGTGACTGTGCACTTGTGCCAAAACTAAACAAGGAGAGAATGCAAATAAAAAACCGTACTCCATATTCACTAAAACAGATGATAACTTCCAAATAAATATTAACAGATCAGATTTAGCACTGTAATAAAAGAAATACAAGAATCGTGAAGAGAGACATGTATCATTGTAATTCATTACGTTAACTCACTCAAAAATACTTATTGTATTGTTTGGACATTTAACTCTTTGCCAATGTAGTACTGGCTCAAGTACAGAGCAACAGAACAAAATAGATGGATGAATATGATTAAGCCTACAAATATATTACTGGAACAGGAGATTCCAGAGACAGATCCATATCTAGACACTTACCATACTTTTTAGATAAAGGTGACAATTTAAGAAAGAAAAAGACCATCCAATGCATGATATTGACACAATTTCTCATTTACAAGGGAAAAAATAAAATTAGATCCTACTCAATGCCATTCAAAATAATATATCCCAGATGCTTTAGACTTCAACATAAAAACCAAAACTACAGAGTATCCCCCATAAGAAATGAATTCAGATATAGCACGACCAGTGATTGGCAACTAATTCTCATCTTCAGCACTGGAACACCAACCCCACCTCCTAAGTGACAACGTTTTGGGCCCCGCGTCCAGGAACATAATGGGGTTTTAGTATACCAGAAGAGAACTTGCAAGAATAATTTTACAACCTTGAGATGGTGAGAAGGCCTTTGTAAATAAGACACAAAACTCAGAAGCTGTAAAGGAAAGATTGACAGACACAACTGCATCAAAATTTAAAGTCCTGTTGCATTAACACCAAGTGAAATTCAAAGGTGAAGCACTAAAAACAAACCAAACGTTCTCAATAGAGTAATCACTAGTAAATTTGATTACATAATTTACCCTACAGCCATTTGATGGAATCTTAATAGTGGTTACCAAAACTAATGCAAAGTTATATACATATATATATACAGGTGTAGAAAATTTTCCAAGACATAGAGCTAAGTGTCAAAAATGAGCCACAGAACTGGATAGAGGGATAGATAACAGATGATCGCGCTCACTCACATTTAAAGAGCATGGTCTGGAGGGGTGGGATAGGGAGGGTTGGAGGGAGGGAGATGCAAGAGGGAAGAGATATGGGAACATACGTATACGTATAACTGATTCACTTTGTTATAAAGCAGAAACTAACACACTATTGTAAAGCAATTATACTCCAATAAAGATGTAATAAAAATAAAAAAATAAAGAGCATGGTGAAAATTATTAGGGAAGTTCATAGAAAATGGGCAACACTCATCCATAATGAATTATGAACAGTTGTTATCTCTGAGGAGGAGAGTAGGGTCAACAGATAAGGGACAAATTTTACTTTTCACTCTTCAGCTTCTGGTTATTGAGTTTTTACAAAAAGAAAGCATTCGTGAATTTCATGTACTATGTAAGAGACAAAGAAAATCATAACATGTGGAATCAGTCGGGCTGCCATCCTGGCTGCGACGTCTATCAGCTTTGTGAGCTCTGGCAGTTGGCTCAGTCAAAATGGGGCAATAACACCTTCCTCCTAATAATGTTCTGATCACCAGATAAGTTATAACTACTGTTTATTGAGCACCTACTGCATGCCAGGCTCATTAAATGCACTATTGCCTTTTAAATACATTATCATGCTGAACTATAGTGGCAGCCTCGTAGCTACTGTGTTTTGCATGTAAGGAAACTGAGGCCCAGAGAGGTGAAGTCATTTGCCCAAGGTCACAGAGCTGGTAAGGAGCAGGCAGAGCTGGGAGAAAACCTAGATCTTTTGGACGCTAAGATCAATGCTGATTCCTCCCATATTTGCCACTAGAGGTCCTTTGTCTTCTCTCTCAGATGGGTGGTGCTTACACTGGGCTTAAGCAACACTCTAGAATAAATCTTAGACTAGCTCCCGGACAGCCCCCAGCCTAGACCCTGCAGAAGGGGGACCAGGAATTACTGACTCATAGCCGCAGCCGATTGCTCACAGACAGTGTCTGGAGGCGCCTATCTCCCACTTCCTCTGAAACAGATAACAATGGCTATTTTAGTCTGAAATGCCCCTGGCATAGACACACAAAGAGTAATAAATCTGGACTGAAAAAAAAATCCTTGTAAAATTGCAGTCAGGGACTTGCATTTTAAACTCCCTTACCCTGCTACAGCCAGTTGGGACACCCACTCTGGGGACCGCCTGCCAAAGAAAGGAGAGAAAGAAGACCAGGAGACAGATAAGACAAACAAGGGGCAGGCTAATTAGAACCTTTAGTGGCAGAAGCTGAACAGATGTAATTAGCCAGGAATGGCTAGTTGGCTATTTGAATTGTTTACAGCAAGGTACAGATTTCCCTCTGTGAACCCGAAATTTTCAATATACCTACAAATATTAACCTACCCTTTTTAAGGACGTATTACATGCCAGGAACTGTCCTAGGAATTTTCACAAATTAACTCATTTAATCCCCACAACAAGTTAATTATTATCTCAAATTTCCAGATGAGGAAACTGAGGCACAGAGGAATTAGGTAAGTTGTCCAAGGTCCCAAAGCTTGTAAGTGACAGGCCCGGGCAGTCAGCCTTCAGGATCCATGCCCTTCACTGCCACGCCACACTGTCTCTCAAACACTTGGTGGGCGGCAGGGTTGGGTGGAGTAGGGAGCATTGCTTTGCATTGAAATCAAAGTAGGAGCTGGAAGTCAGGTCGGGGTTAATGTAGTTCAGAGAGGTTAGTCTCAAGGCAAAAATGGCTTGGAGGATGTCAAGAATATCCAGAAATCTGGAGGAGAGTGCTGGACTGCCCGGGGAATGGAACGAGTTTTCAAACCAATCTTATCTGGATCTCAAGGGTTCCAGAAACCCCGCTGTTGTCTGAGTTGTGTTTCTGAAGGACTTGACCATTTTCTCTCCCCCAGATCTCTTTGGGGGTCAAGGATTCCTACTGTGTGCTGGGCCTGGCGTCCTTGGGTCCTTGGCAGCTGGGCCCCTCCCTTCTAGTTCCCCTTTCGGTCCCCAGTTCTAGTACACCCTTGTCCTTGCTTGATTGTGTTGGGATTTGAAGAGATCCATCTCACCTCTGCCCCATTGCCCCCAGGGCAAAATACCTCAAGAACTATAAACACAGAAGTCAAATGGAGGATAAACTGCCAACTTGGTGTTGTCTGGCTGGAGAACACGGCTGATACCCCCTGGCTGATGCGGTTCCTATGACTTCCCCCAGTGTCCAGCCCAGTGCCATCCAATCAAACTTTCTATGATGAGGAATATGTCCTGTACCTGCACGGTCCAATAGGTAGCCACAAGCCACCTGTGGCTCTTGAGCAGTTGAAGTGTGGCTAGTACAATGGAGCAAGTGAATTTTAAATTTGTGTTTAATTTTCATTTTAATAGCTACATGGGGCTAGTGGCTACTGCTGTGAACAACACAGCTCTAGACCTTGGAGCGCAACTCATGAAGAAGAGCCAGACACCACGGCAGCAAGAAGGGGAGCTGCTGTTTAATACCAGTTGAGTCTGTATTAGTATCTACTGCTGCTGTAACAAATTACCAAAACCTAGTGGCTTAAAGCAACACACATTTTTTATCTTATAGTCCTGAATGTCAGAAACCCAACATGTATTAATTTCACTGGGTTAAAACGCTGTGGTCACAGGGCTGTGCTCCTTTCTGGAGGCTCTAGGGGAGAATCTTTCCTGCATTCCTTGACTCACGGCCCCTTCTTCCATCTTCAAAGCCCCCAGTATAGCATCTTCAAGTCTCTCTCTTTCCTTATCACATCACCTTCTGTCTTATAAGGATGCTGTGATTATATTGGACCCACCCAGGTAATCCAGGATAAGCTTCTCATCTCAGGATCCCTAACTTAATCACATCTGCAAAGCTCCTTTCACCATGTTAGGTAATGTATTCAAAGGTTCTGGGGATTAGAATGTGGACATCTTTGGGAGTAGGAAGCCATTATTCTGGCCACTAACAGAGCCCTATCCTGGGACAGCAAGAGATGCACTTCCAGAACTGCCTCTAAAAACTGTCTCGGAGCCCTGATCCAGAGGTGTTTACTCCACTGGGGGCTGGAGCTGGAGGCGAATGCAGGGCTAGCACCCTGCTCAACTCTAGGGAGTGCCATTTGCCCTCATTATGCAAAGGACCACGTGGAGTTTTGCAATGCACAGCAAGAGCAGCTGTATGTGGGGACCCTGGGAGAAAATTTGCTCTATAGACAGACCATCATGAAGGAAGAAAAAGGGGAAGAGGTGAGCATGCATATTCACTTCCTTCTCCTGGTTTGGCCAGTCAGATTAGATCCTCTTCATCCCTTGGGGGAAGATTCAGTGAGCAAAGGTAAGAAATGCATTACTTCCAAATACTTTCACCTCCTGGAAAGTGGGGCAAAAGTTCCTCATGGAAATGTGAGAGCAGAGGAAAATGTTTCTCCTAAAGGGCTTCCTGGCTCAAAGCGTCCAGACTCTACTTAGCCAAAGATTCCTCTCCACATCACAACACACGCCTGCCACCTTCCCACCCCAAACGCTCCTCGGACTGATGCAGCCAGAAGACGGATAAACCCAAAAGTCCCTCATGACCAAAATCACCCTTTACAGCCGGCCCACAAAAATGTCCTGTGGGAGTGGCCTTTCCCCACTGCGGAGGACCGAGTGGAATCAGCATTCCTTAACACTCTCTCGGCCTCAGTCCAATTAACCATACCCCACCTCACTTAAAGAAGAGGATTTGTCATTTTAGCCACAGTTTTCCCCTCTACCCAGTACCGGTAACAAACAGAATTTCTCTGGCTCCAGACCCACACAGTCAGGGGAGATCCAACCACTACCAGATTCCCCCCAGTGAGTTGTGGGAGCCCTCGGCAGGGCTCAGATGTGCTCACCAATGTCGCCTCCCAGCCACCAGGTAGCAACGGCCACTCTCTTTCTCCTACTCCCACGATGGCATCTCCTGGCCCTCCTGGTGTCTGGGGGATCACGTCCTCTCTCTCCTCTGACTGCATTATAGGCTGGGGCAGCTCACAGCTCAAGTCACTCTTTGTTCCAGCCCCTCTCTCAAAGGCTACAGTGCTGAGTTGCCTTGAGTCACTGGGGTCTGACAAGAGCTACCGACATGGTCCTCTTAACATCTCCCCCTACTTCGTTACCGTGGTCTCTTTCTGGGGCTCTGCCTTAGACAGTGATGAGTGTTAGGAAGATGATGAAACAGGGAGATAATATACCTGTGACTTGAGGGCAAGGGAAGGGCAGGTTGAGGGGCGTGGGCATAATGTCTTCTCTGAGGAACAAGATTTGAGCTAAGACCTGAGGATGGGAAGAACAGCCGTGCAAAGGACTTGGAGAAAGAGTGCTCCAGGCAGAGGAAAAGGTTGTGCAACGACCCTGAGGCCGGGACAGGCTGGCTTTTGTCTGAGAAACAGAAAGAAGACCAGTATGTCTGGAGCTGAGTGAGAACAAGACAGCCAGAGACAAGGTTGGAAAACAGAAGAGTAGAAAGTGGTCAGACCATGTAGGGCTTTGTCAACCATGGCAAGACATTCGAATGATTCCTAGGTTTGGGGACCTTAGAAACTGAAGAGATGGGGTGCCACTCACTGAGGTGGAGAAGTGGAGGGGAAATGAGTAGGCTTGGGAGGATTGTGAGATGGAGTCAAAAGTTCTGTCCAGGGCTTCCCTGGTGGCGCAGTGGTTGAGAGTCCGCCTGCCGATGCAGGGGACGCGGGTTCGTGCCCCGGTCCAGGAAGATCCCACATGCTGCGGAGTGGCTGGGCCCGTGAGCCATGGCCGCTGAGCCTGTGCGTCCGGAGCCTGTGCTCCGCAACGGGAGAGGCCACAACAGTGAGAGGCCCACGCACCGCAAAACAAACAAACAAAAAACGTTCTGTCCAATGGAGACAGCAGGGACTGACCGTCAGAACACTGGACACTTGGGATCATTTGCCCAGCGAGAAAGGTGGTTTGAGCAAGGTCGCCCACTCTCTGCCGTGATGTCCCTCTAGAAGTGGTCAGATAGCATTCTGGCTGCAAAAATAGAATGAAACCCACAGATGCACGGATAACTGAAAGGTTCACTCACTTCACTAGCACTAGCCCCTCGCTCAGTCAGCTAACTACATCCAAAATCTTAAAGCAGCCACAACTTAAGTTGTATGGTCTTGTGCTTCCGCTAAAAATCTTCTAATGGTCTCCCGTGCACTCAAGAAAAAAAATTCATGCTACTTATCCAGATGTTAAGGCAGCTCTAGCAGCTGTATCAAGCACCTCAGTGACAAAACCCAACAGAAGTTTAATTCTTACACTTGTGCTATGGACTGAATGCTTGTGTCCCACCTACCCCAGACCCACCCAAATTCATATGTTGAAGCCCTAATCATCAGCGTGATGGTATTTGGAGCTGGGGCCTTTGGGGAGTAATTAGTTTTAGGTGAGATAATGAGGGTACAGCCCCCATGATGGAATTAGTGTCCTGCTAAGAAGAGGAAGAGACTAGAGCTTTCTCTCTCTCTCTCTCTTTCTCAGCCATTAGAGGATACAGCAAGAAGGCAGCCATCTGCAAGAGAGCTGGCACCCTATCTGGGACTCCTCAGCCTGCAGAACTGTGAGACATAAATGCCTGTTGTTAAAGCCACCCAGTGTGTGCCAATCTGTTATGGCAGCCCAGGCTAAGACAGTGTCTAAAGTCCAAACAGGTGTTCCTGGTCAATGGGCAGCTGACATCCAAGTAATGATTCAGGATTCGGGCTCCTTCCATCTTATGATTCCACCATCTTAAACATGTGGTTACTAAACCACATTGTGGTTGAAGAAAGAGCATCAAGCACTGGGGAAATGGAGGTGCCATTGGCTAAAACTCAGTCACGTGACCACACCTAACTGCAAGGAAAGCTGGGAAATGTAGTCTAGCTGTGTGTCCAGGAGGGTGAGGAGGACATCTAATGGACCTGCCCTCCATGCTTACAATGTCCCTCACAATCTGGCCCTTCTCTACGTCTCCAACCTTATCTGCCAAGATTATCCCCTCACCCAATATGCCTCAGCCTCCTTTCTGTTTCTTGAATACCAACACCAAAATCCCCCAAGTTTTTCTTGCTATGGAACCTTTGTACAAGTTGTTCATCTGCCTAGAAGCTGTTCATCTTCTCCTGATCCCTCACTGGCTGAATTCTTCTCGTCAGTTTCATCTTTATTTAAAGGACACTTTTGCCCTAGAAATTCCATGGCATACGACTTTCTGATATATTAGCCAATTTCCTAAGTCCTTAACATATTTCATAACTTTTTTGCACAGCAGGCTACAATTGCAAAACATCAGTACTTCCAACCAGACAAATAAAAAGAAATTATATGGACAAATGTCCTTATGGTGGTGATTGGGAAATGGTATGGATTGAATTGTGTCTTCCCCAAAAACTTACGTCAAAGGCCTAACTCCCAGGACCTCAGAAGGTGATGTTATTTGGAGACAGAGTCTTTACAAGGTAAGCAAGTTAAAAGGAGGCCATTAGGGTGGACCCTAATCCAATATGACTGGTATTCTTAAAGAAGGGGGAAATTTGGACACAAAGACAGATCCGTAAGAGGGAAGATGACGTGAAGAGACACAGGGAAATGTTGGCCATCTACAAGCCAAGGAGAGAGGCCTGGGACAGAGCCTTCCCCAACAGCCGTCAGAAGGAAACAACCCTGCTGACACCTTGATTTTGAAATTATGGCCTCCATAGTATCTTGTTATGGCAGCCCTAGCAAGCTATGATGGGAATATCTTAGTTCATTTTCAAATTTTGGACTGAAACTAATCATGAGTTTTTCTTTATTTTTTTAAATTTGGCACATGATTTGAAATCTGTCTACCATCTTGGGTAGTACAATAAAAACTTCACAGCCATAGCTATAGAAAAATGATTAATATAGCAAGATATTCCCATCTATTGCCAAATGAAGTTTGGAGTCAAATTGCCAAGGTTTAAATACTGGCTCCATCACTTGCTGCTGTGCCACCTTATTTAACCTCTCTATGACTCAGTTTCCTCATCTCTAAGTCGAGGATGATCATATTAATACCTACCTCATGGTGTTATTATGAGGATTCAGTAAGCTAGAACATACAAAGACATTAAAATAAAACCTGCCCATAGGAGGTCCTCTATAAATATTAGCTATTACAATTAGTAGCGCAATTTGATTTCATGTTTGTAAAAATCACTTACATATATATATGTAATATGTATAGGTAAAACTTACAGGTGTATATATATGTATAGGTATTTATTTATTCATTTATCTATAAATATTTTTAAATCTTTGATAAACAGCAGTGATTAGGTCTGGATGGTAGGATTACAGGTGATTTCTGTTTTCTTCTTTTTCCTTGTATTTATTAACTATTCTACACGAGGCATGTGTTACTTACCTAACATATTTTTAGGGATTTTTTTATTATTTTAGAAATGTCTTTTGAGACTCCAAAAATTATATTGCAACACAGTGATATATACAAGTTGATCACCAGCCAGTGAACAAAAGAACATTTTCATCTCTGCCACCCGGGCTTGGATTGTTGGTTTCAGGGAGAGAGAGAACTGCAAGTTTGCTCTTGGCAGGGTTGAACACTTCTTCCTGTTCTTGGACTGGTTAGCACGGGGAGGAGAGGCGTAGGGAAAAAAGAAGGGTCCCTAGACCACAGCGCAGGAACAGAGGGGAAGCTAACCCTTGCAGATGGTGATCTGACTTTTGATGATTGTTCCCTCCATATATGATGTGTGTCTACACTAGGGATGTCTCAGTGACTTACTAACTTATGTTCATTATATTTACGAATTCAAGAAACATTTACTAAGTACCTACTACACACCAGGTCTTGTGTTGACGATAAAACGACGATTCAGATGTCGTCCCTGCCTTCAAAAAGCTCGTGTTGCTCTTGACATTTTGTTCAGCTGAGGAGACGAAATCAGACATCTGAAAACAGAAAACATTCCAGTCCCACAAAATGCAAGCATTCCGTCTGACACAGGTACACCCCTGCCAGGTTAATAATAGCTAATAAAATACATGTATAAAGCTCTTTGCAAATTTGATAAAAGGCATTGTAAAAGAGCCTGGCCAATGTGGAGAGGTACATAGATGATCAATAGCAAGCGGTAATAATGGGATAGCTTTCTATAAACTCTCTCTAGAATCTCAGGCCTCAAGCCAAGAAAAACCTGCTGCTTCACGTCATTGTTTCCCAAAAGCCGAGCTGCCTCCTTCTGAAAGCTCTTCCCGTGGATTGCTTTCTTTTTGACCTGCACTGCCTGTTATCCTCAAGATGCCTGCAAGACACAGGGAGAGGCTCTGCAGCTGAGGAAGTTCAGAAAAGAAAAAAATTTCTGAAGCCTGGGAAGGAGGAGATGAACAAGTCCTCATCACCTCCAATGTCACTGCCAGCATGACCATCATCATTCTCGTCTCCAGGAGATTTTACTGAGCACCAACTACGTGCCCAACATGAGTGAGGCTACAGCATGAGCAACACAGAGGAGGTTTCTGCCCTCATGGAGTTTCCATCCTCATGGAAGAACGACAATAAAACAATTCCAGAGAATGTCAGATAATGATAAATGTTATGAAAGAGATAAGACAGGGTCACGTGGTAGAGAGAAGCTTGGGTCCTCAAGGGGGAGAAAGCTTAGATAAGAAGATGAGAGGAAGCATCCTTGGAGGTGAGAGCCTAGAGATAAGAAGGAGCCATAAGGCTGAAAATTCATGCGGACAATTCTCCATGCAGAGGGAACAGCACATGAAAAGGCTTGGAACTTGCTTGGCATGTTGGAGGAGCCAGAGAAAGACTGGTGTTTGCGCACTGTGTAATAAGCCACAGGGAGGGGAGAGGAGATGGGATGGGAGAGATCTGAGGGGCCAGAGCACGTGGGGCCTGCAGACCATGTCGAGGAGATTGGATTTTGTTCATAGTTTTACTGAACACCTATTATGTTCCAGGCATTTTACAGACACTCTCTCTTTAAATCTCAGGGTAACCACACAAGGTCCGTGTCATGACCGCCATGTTATAGATGAAGATGATACAATGCAGAGAGGTTACAGGGTGTGTTCTATACCCCACAGTAAAGGGCAGAGCTGGGATTTAAATCCACATTTGTCGGACTGCAAAGCCCGTGCAGCTAACCACTGCACCACGCTGGGTAGAAGGATAGGATTTTAGTGGTTACAGTGCCTCTGTGTTTTCCCCTCTCCTCCCTGCTCAATCCCCCCACCAACTCTTTCCCTCAAACATCTGTGGTATGTGAACAATTTGAGGGTTAGGGCAAGGCAGCTTCCCTAGAACCTTCCATGAATCTCAGAGCCCAGGACTCTGCATCAGCAAGCAATTCTGACCCTTGAAGGGGAAACTTCCTCTCCCTCCCCTGGAGTAACACTCTCAGCTTCTCCAGCCCCTCTCCCACCTCTCCCCAGGGAAGAAGGGGGCACTTAACCTGATAGGTGAGGTTGAAAGGAAGCCCTTTCCCCTCCCCTCCCCTCCTCTCACTTCTCCTTTCTCTTCCCTTCTTCTCAGGACCATGTTGCCCACTTGGAGCATTCATTCTGCTCTCCCACCTCCCAGCAGCTCTGATCTCACTGGGTAATCTGGTGGAAATCTGTCTATTCCAGGGTTAGTATTAGGACGCCCATGAGTCTGCCATCTGATCCAGAGCTAACTCATCTCCTGCTGCTTTTTGAGGGACAAATGGGGGGAACACTTTGTAGGGGGACCATTAATGCTCAAGGTTGTGATGCCATTATTAGGCACTCACTGCACACCACCATCATCAATGGGCCTCTCTGCTCAGGTCCCCTGGGCTGTGGTTGTCACATCAGTAACAGTTGAGTTAATAATCTGAGCTCTGGGCTTCCCTGGTGGCACAGTGGTTGAGAGTCTGCCTGCTGATGCAGGGGACCCGGGTTCGTGCCCCGGTCTGGGAAGATCCCACATGCCGCGGGGCGGCTGGGCCCGTGGGCCATGGCCGCTGAGCCTGCGCGTCTGGAGCCTGTGCTCCGCAACGGGAGAGGCCACAACAGTGAGAGGCCCGCGTACCGCCAAAAACAAACAAACAAAAATAATCTGAGCTCTGCTTACCTCCCTGCATTATTGCGAGGACAAGCTGAAACAAGATAGTGAAGGCAAGGTGGTCCCTAAAACCACAAAGCCCTATTAATAAGGGTGGAGGGAGGAGAGCATGATTAATACATATGTACAGACCTCCTGAGAGTAAAAGCAGGATCTCAGAACCAGGAGTAGCCGGAGAGGGCAAGAAGCATGCGGTGCAGCACGCCTTCAGAAGCAAGTAGCAGGCAGGGCGGGGGCTTTGGAGTTAGGGGCACCTGAGTAAGAAGCTCGGTGGCCCTATTTACTGGCTGTGACTTGGGCAAGGGATTTAACCTCTTGGTCTAAGTTAGCCTCAGTTTCCTCATCTGTGAAATGGATGCATCATCTCTTCTTCTGCAGGCTCAGCCTCCATGGCCCCTTCTGGATATAGGCTCCTGAGTTTCATTGCAAGACCACCTGCCTCCAGTCTCAGCCCATGCTGTGAAGCTGACCTCACCCTCAGGTCCAAGTTTGGCATTTGACAGAGATCTGAATGATTTGAGCATGAAATTCCCATAGCCACAGCGAGTTGTTCAGAAACCAACATGTGAACCTATTCTCATTCTGAGAACTTTATCAGGAAGAGAGAATCTCTTCAGATTGTGAAGTGGGTAGATTATAATAAAACTGGAACTTCTAGAAGACGTGTTGTCACAGTAGGCAGCCTGGTTGAGAAGCAGATCCAAGAGATGCAGAAAATAAGAGCAGGACTCGATGACATTTTCTGAATCCCCGGATCTAGCCATGCATGAAGCCAAGACTTTTCCAATGCCAATAAATAAATTATCTTTATTTTGATGAAACCAGTGTAAGATGTCACCTGTTGCCAAAAGTCCCAACTAATAGAGCATTAAATTGAATAATACATATATTCCAAGGGCTTAAAGCCATGCCTGGCACACAGTAGCTACTCAATATCTGAAGACCGTTATTCTCAAGCTTACATGACTCCACCTTGGTGATGAGGTCTGAACTGAAGGTCTTAGGGAGGCCTGTGTTTGGGGAAGCAAAGGAGACACTAGCCTCCTCTGGCTCCCTGCCTCCCTCCAGGAGCCTGTGAAGTATCTCTGATAGGAGCCTCTGGCTGCCTGCCTGTCTGCCACACTAAAGTTCACATCATCCCCAGGACACTGAAGGAAAAGTCTCACCCCTTGTCCCGCCACAAAACAGATGCAGTGACTGCCTCCCCCATTATATCTAAGCCAGGGTTTCTTAACCTTGGCACAAGTGACATTTTGGACCAGATGATTCTTTTTTTTTTTTTTTTTACATCTTTATTGGAGTATAATTGCTTTACAATGGTGTGTTAGTTTCTGCTTCATTACAAAGTGAATCAGTTATACATATACATATGTTCCCATATCTCTTCCCTCTTGCATCTCCCTCCCTCCCATCCTCCCTATCCCACCCCTCCAGGCAGTCACAAAGCACCGAGCTGATCTCCCTGTGCTATGCGGCTGCTTCCCACTAGCTATCTACCTTACGTTTGGTACCTTACGTTTGGTAGTGTATATATGTCCATGCCTCTCTCTTGCTTTGTCACAGCTTACCCTTCCCCCTCCCCATATCCTCAAGTCCATTCTCTAGTAGGTCTGTGTCTTTATTCCTGTCTTACCCCTAGGTTCTTCATGACATTTTTTTTCTTAAATTCCATATATATGGGTTAGCATACGGTATTTGTCTTTCTCTTTCTGACTTACTTCACTGTGTATGACAGACTCTAGGTCTATCCACCTCATTACAAATAGCTCAATTTCATTTCTTTTTATGGCTGAGTAATATTCCATTGTGTATATGTGCCACATCTTCTTTATCCATTCATCCAATGCAGCTCAATAACAAACAACCCAATCCAAAAATGGGCAGAAGACCAGATGATTCTTTATTGTAGAGGCATTTCTGTGCATTGTAGACATGTAAGAACATCCCTGGCCTCCATTGTGACAACCAAAAATGTCTCCAGACATTGACAAATATCCCCTGGAGGAGAAAAAAAGTCATCCCAGTTGAAAATCACTGATCTAGACCAAAGCCACGAATGTTAAATCCATCAAGTAAACTCGGTGGTGAAATGTACAGCCCAGAGACCCCAATATTTTCAAGGGCACAAGCAGTGTGAGGTTTGGAGAATTTAATAGGCAGCTTGGAAATGCAACTTACATGATAGTGGTGAGGGCAGCAACATAGGTAAAAATTAAAACAAAGCTTCTAAAGGCATCGTCTTCTTCTTCATCATCGTCATCATCACCATCATCTCCTTCATCACCATCTTAGCAAGTTGGCATGTATTATGTGCTACCAGGCACCTTTCACTTCTTATCTCTTTAAATCCACATAATAGCCCCATCATATTCATAAGAGGAATGACTATTAGAGGTAAATCACAGAAGAGTAAACAGAGGTTTAGAGATACATATGACCTTGTATACTCAAGGTCATACAGCCATCAAGGAGCAAATGGCAGGTCTGGGATTCAAACACAGAGAGTCTGACTTCACAGAGCGAAGTTTTAACCAAGATACTATACTTGGATTTTGGCTGAGATCCTGTCAACTGAATCTGCTGAATTTATCTAATAATAATCCTAGGTGCATCAAAGGAATTCCTGAGATGTAAGCCTAGATAGATAGATAAATAGAAAGATAGATAGGTAGATAGATAGATAGATGATAGATAGATAGATGATAGATAGATAGACCAATATAGATAGATAGATAGATAGATAGATAGATAGATAGGTAGATAGATAGAGATAGATAGATAGATAGATAGATGGATAGATGATAGATGACAGAAAGATAAAATCAGAAATATGGAACCAGAAAAGTTCTTAGGTATTATTGAGGTCTGTCAGTCCCGTCCTGGAGACCAAGTATACCAGCACTACTTACTAGATACCGATTAGAAGCCCTGATTGACTATCAGGGCTATCAAAAGAATTCCTAAAATGTGATTTTATTATATTATAGTTAGAAATATTTATACATCTGAATCATAAATAGCAGAAAAAGAAAATTGGTTATTATTTAACAAACAGTCTGTTCAGAAGACAATATCTTTTAAAACACAGAGAGAAAAGGAATTGGAAAAAAGTCCCCAGGCATTGACAAGTGTGAGACCCTACTCCAGCCCATCTTGTTGCTTCTAATGAAGGTGGGAAATTATGGGAGCCAAGTTGGACAAAACTGTCAAAGAAAAACTCAATTTTTCTAAATTTACAGTCCTAAGGACATTGCCAGAGGAAGATGTGCCGGTACAAATGTATTTCTTTTTTCTAACTATAAGTGGATTGAACTTTCCAAAGAGCTTCTTACTATGGCCGGTGAGTTGGCCAACATTTCTAGATATGGAAACATTCCCAGAGAACCTCATTAAATGTTCATGTGACCAGCAGGGGAATCCAGAGAAGACAAAAGAACAAAACCACCAGTCTCCTTCATCCTGCTCCGACTTGGGCAAGAGTAGGAAGAAAGGCTGGCTTGGCCAGTTCACACAGATGATCCATGTGACACGTGCTCATTTGCAGATGGAAACAGAAATCCTGACTGTGGCCATTTGCTTATTTACTGATCTCCCCTCCCAAGACTATAACCTCCTCTTTGTATCTCTAGTGCCCATCATCTTTCTTGCATGTAGTAAGCACTCCAAAAATGTTTGTTGAATTAATTCATTTTTTTTATAGAATAAGGCATTAGCAAACAATGATTAATATGGACTTAAAAGACCAGGTCTCAAATCCTGGCTCTTACTGGCAAACTCTGTGACCCTCCCATCCCTGATCTAGGTCTCATTGCCTTATCTGTAAAATGAGTAAATTAAAAAAGTAAAAACTCTATGCCATGTTGGTGGAAAGGTAAACATTTCAGAAACATTTCCAAAAGCAATCTGTCAGCCCTGAGTGAAATTAAATGTGTCCAAGTCCTCCTGGGTATGTATATCCCAGAGAAATTCTGGTTCACAGTAATGCTTTATGGTAATGGTTGGCGCCAGGGGAAATTACAAGTTAAACATAATGAATGTGGTCTATGGAACACAATGCTACAAAGAGAATCGACAAAGTATACATCCCTAGAGCAGCGTGGATAGACTTCAAAGGGGCAGTATTAACATGAAAAATAAGCAAGCAGCCAGAAACACAGAAAACACCTACACCCTCGCTCATAACAAGAAAAAAAAAAGCCAATTAAATCTATAGTAAGATACCATTTCTCACCTATTAGATTGCTACAAACATACAGGTAAGATTTCACTCTATTGGCAGTACTGTGGATTAACTGGCATCCCATGCATTTCATCATGTAAAGGATGCAATCGCTATGGAGGGGATTTGAAAATATCTCATAAAGGGATAGAGCATTTGTCCTTTGACAAATAAGTCCATTGCTAAGAATCTACACTGGAAACGCACCTCCCTAAATACAATATATACCCAGGGTTATTCATTGTGGCATTGTCTGTAACAATAAAAAATGGAAGCAACCTAAATTTCCAATAGAAAACTGGTTGAAGAACTATTGTACATGGTCACAATGGGTTTCTATGCAACTCTAAAAAGAACAAAGAATTGAGACTTCCCCGGCTGTCCAGTGGTTAAGACTCTGTGCTTCCACTGCCAGGGGAGGTGGGGGGGGGGGGCGGGGGGAGGGTCATGAGGTGCAGCCAAAAAAAAAGAAGAGCTCTCTATACTGATTTGGAGTAACTCCAGGGTATATTATTAAGTGAAAAAAACAAGGTATAGAACACCTTGTATAGAACATGTTTATACATGTACTATATTTCACGAAATGAGGAAGAGAAATAAGAATATATATACATGTACATGTATATGTGTTTGCTTTTGCCAAAAAAAAAAATTTGCCAGAAACATAAACCAGAAACCAGTAATAAAGTTACTCTTACAAGTATGAGGACCAGAAATAGGATGGAAGGGTACAGATGGAAAGGAGACATCTCTGAGTTCAACTTTTAATTTGGTTTTATCTTTTGAACTATGTGTCTTACATATTCAAAAAATAAACTGAACCGAAAAGAGGGGGAAAAAAGACATACTCCAAAATTGAAAACAAACTTTTGAGCACAATATCCTAACTATTCATCCTTAGTGGGATCTATTCTAAGAACCAACACAATAAAAAAATTTTGCAGAGAAATCTTAAACTTCACTCAGTAGCTTTATTATTAATAACAATATTTGTGTGGGTTTTTTTAAAAAAACATGTATTGTGTGAGAAAATAAGGAAAGAATAAGATTTATAGCATAATACTATTTGTGAAAATTAAAAACACATACACCAGCAGTATCTCTCAAGGACACACCCATAGGTAAGGATATATCACATTAGAATGAGTACCTATTGAAGGGAGAGAGAATGGACATGGGTGTTAGGACAAAGGAAGGAAAAAATAAAACAAAAGAGAGGTTTTGCCGGGACTAATTATGATAATGTGCTATGAGCTGAGAGGTGTGACTTCCAAAATTCTCGGACCACGAGGGGAGATGTAGTACAGATACTACCTAAATAAAGCGAATGGGTTGACTTTAGTAGTTGCTGAGGTTTCTCCTAGCTCTGATCTAAATTTCAAACAAAGAGAAATTGACAAGACCATGAGCTACATGTTGCCATCCTTTTATTTCCAGAAGCCAGAACAACGTCTAGCTTGTAATAGATGCTCATTAAATGTTTACTGAATAGATGCATATCAGTTATGAATTGCATTTGACTGTTACTAACACAGACGGAACTTCATAAGAAAGAAGTTTACTTCCCTCATACCTAAAAGTTGTCTCGAGGTAAACAGTCGAGGGCAAATATGGTGAACCCATAGTCACTGGGTACACGGGCATCTGTCTTTCTGCTCCACTGACCTCACTCTATGGCTTAGGCCTCAAGGTCACATCATGGTCCAATACGAATGCCACAGTGCCTGTCATTTCATCTGCATGACAGGCCAAATGAAGGGGGAAATGTGAAAGATCAAAGGGAAGGGAAAACAGTTCGTCCCCTCCCTTTTAAGGAAACTTTCCAGAAGCACCAAACAACGCTTGTGATTACATTTCATTTGATATAACTTAGTCACTTGGTCACACCTAGATACAAGGGCTCAGTAAGGGAAGCCAGGAAACGTCATCTTTTATTCTAGATGGTGT